>NC_054373.1:26359060-27646560 GCF_017654675.1 Xenopus laevis
GAGTATTGGGGTATTAGAGATTTAGCCACCAGAAATAATTTAACAGAATATCTCTTTTAGTTCCTTCAATTCTTTCTAAACCATGAAACCGTAGGACACTTGCTGGATTTAATGGTAGGAGTGAAACTCCTATAAATTCCTCCCAAATAGTGAGAACAGAATTCCAGAAATGTGTTAACACTGGACAAGTATACCAAAGATGTAATAATGTACCTTGGGCCTTCTCACACCTCCAGCAACGACCATTCACAATTAGACCCATTCGTTTCAATACCAGCGGTGTCTGATACCACCTAGATATTAACTTATAGGAATATTCCCGATATTTGTTACTTACTGTGCAGCTAATACTAGCTTTAAATATTCTCCCCCACTCTTTATCCGATATTACAAGATCAAGATCCTGTTCCCACTACTTTGTAAAATTATGGAGCTCACTATGTTTTCCCCTTTGAAGTAATTTATATGGATTAGTAATTAGGTGTAGTGTATAATTACAAAAACCACATATTTTCTCCAATTCAGTAAGGTCTCTCATCACGTTGACTTCTTTTTGTAAAACTTTTACGAAATCCTGTATCTGAAGGGCCCGACAACAATCTCTTCTATCCCAGAGCTCCCTATTTTTAAGGAACTGAGGGATAGGATCACCAATTGTTGGTAAAACATGATGATGCTTCAAATTTGGAAATGTCTGGTTAAAGCCTGCATCTAATAGACCAGGGGGAAATCTACATTTTGTCCTATTGGCATCCTTGTGGAAGGATAAGGTGTGCACAACTGTTACCCTCCTACATGTATAAACCTATGCAGCCCTGTATTAGGTACTGTATGTTTCATAATCATTTGTAGAATCAAAAAGCTTCATTATGTTTCTATTGACCTTTATAGACATCAGGGTCACATCAGTAGCCAATGTATCTACTGCTAAATTGGGTTCCTGTTAGGGATGCACCGAATCCAGGATTCGGTTCGGGATTCGCCGGGGATTCTGCCTTTTTCAGCAGGATTCGGATTCGGCCGAATCCTTCTGCCCGGCCGAACTGAATCCGAATCCTAATTTGCATATGCAAATTAGGGTCGGGGATGGAAATCGCGGGACTTTTTGTCACAAAACTAGGAAGTAAAAAAATGTTCCCTTTCCAACCCTTAATTTGCATATGCAAATTAGGATTCGGATTCGGTTCGGTATTCGGCCGAAACTTTAGCGAAGGATTCGGGGGTTCGGCCGAATCTAAAATAGTGGATTCGGTGCACCCCTAATTCCTGTAGCTGCTGTTAGTAGAACACCACAGGTAACTAAAGTGGATGAACATAACTAACTAATATCAGTTTAACATTGCATTTAGTTTCCTTATGGAATAGATTGGAATGCGCAACAATTTATACAGTATATATTAAAACTGCATATTAAAATGTTACCCCTGGCTATATTTCCCTTGAAGCTTTATGGCTTCTGTAACTGCTGATTATCATCATAATTTTCTAACAGTGAATTTGTTAATTACTGCTCTGTGGGTCTCTTGCAAGGAAGGGATTAATACCTGTAGTACAAGTCATAGGCACTGCAATGTACTAATTAATGTTTGTCTGTACTGGAACTGCGGGGTGGCTAATTCCTGCTTCCTGATTTTAAGCAGGGTGGGATGTAAAGGAGAACTAGAGATAAAGCTCATGTTCCTCCTTTGTGAAAAATGAAAATTCCTCTAAAACTACCCCTACCCTTCAGAACCGCCATATAATGGTTCTTTGGCTACCAGACCTCCGTGCAGTCTTATGGAATTGTCTACTTGCCTTTGGGAAGGGCAGACTGAATATTTACCCACTGAAAATATTATGATATCCTGTAATGGGATCTGTTATCTGGAAACCTGTTATCCAGAAAGCTCTACATTACGGGAATAGACTCCATTGTTATCAAATAATTAGGGATGCAACAAATCCAGGATTCGGCTCTTTTCAGCAAGATTTGGCCTGGCCGAACTGAATCCTAAGGACAGAGACAAACGTGAAGATTTGGGGAGATTTAGTCGCCCAGCGACAAATCCCTTCTTCTTCGGGCAACTAATCTCCCTGAACTGCATTCCCGCCGGCTAGAATCGAAAATTGCCGCCTGGATGGCACTCAGATCGCCTCTTTTTCCAAAGTTGCCTCACAAGGAAGGCTTTTCGGGGAGAGTAGTTGCCTGAAGAAGAGGCTATTTGTTGCCGGATGACTAAATCTCCCCGAATCTTCACTTGTGGCTCTGCCCTTAAAATCACAGGACTTTTCCGCATACAGGGTTCTATTTCACCCTTCCTGGCCATAATTTGCATATGTAAATTAGAGTTCTGGTTTGGTTCAGTATTCGGCCACATTTTTCATGAAGGATTTGGCTAATCCCAAAATAGTGAAGTTGGTGCATCCCTACAAATAATTCAGCTTTTTAATGATTTCTTTTTTCTCTGTAATGATAAAACGGTTCCTTGTACTTTATCCCAACTAAGATACAATTAACCTTTATTGGAGGCAAAACAAATCTATTGGGTTTATTTTATATTTAAATGAATTTTAGATTTGGTGATTCAAATTAAGGAAATATCCCTTACCTGGAAAACCCCAGGTCCCAAGTATTCTTGATAACAGGTCCCACACCTGTAATACTGTAGCATCTTTATCAATAATTTCTTTTTTCCCTTTGCATGGGGTCGTGCAGGAATACCAACCCAAAGAACTTGCCTATTTTCCTGTATACTAGGCATTAGTAAGATGTCCAGTTATTTTCATACCTCGATACTTCAGTAGTGGCTTGAATCAAAGATCCAGTGGTGTCAAACATCTGTAAACATTATAAACATTAAACATATAAACAGTGTCTCAATTAAACTTTGCAATCATTATATACATTTTGTGTTTGCACAAAGGTCAGTTTATAGTCACAGTCCTACTAGGTTTGGCTAGTCATCAGCCCAGAATTCCATTATGGTTAGCTCTTTGAGTAATCCTTTCATTAAAGTATAATTACCACTTTAAACGACCAGAAACACACTGACATACTGTACATTTTCTTGGATCCCAAAAATGGAATGTCATCAAATTATTTTCATGTTATCTTTCCTACAGATCCGCCTAACCTAGCAGTGAATGGTTGGCTCTGTTCTCTCTGGAGAGCATATAAGGACTCCTTATAACCCTTGGACTTCTCTTATAATCAGCTATTGTTCTGGCACCTCAGAATGCCACGATAAAGTCGCATTATATGCTCTCAATACTTAGGGGGTTATTTATCAATGTCCGGATTTATCTCAATATTTTCTGAAAAAACTCTGACCAAATTCACACAGGTTTTTTGGGCTTATTTATTAATACGCTTTCCCCAAAATTTTGTTTGCGGGAAAAAATTGTGAAAAATCTGATTTTCATGATTTTTTCGGATCCTCATCTGATTTTCACGATTTTTTTGGATGTTTCACCCGAAAACTCAGATTTTTGCTCGAAAACTTCTGAGTATTGCCAAAAACCCAGCGCAAATCAAAAAACCATTGGGACTTCTCCCATTGACTTATATGCAACCTCGACAGGTCTGAGATGCCAAATTTTCAGATTCTGACTTTTCCCATATTCGGGGTTTAATAAATTCCGAAAAATTCGGATTCAGATTTTATTTTAAAAAAATCACGAAGTTTATTTTAGTAAATAACCCCCTTGCTGTCCTTGGTTATATTATTCCATGCTCTTAATGCATGTATACCAACTAGATATTATGAAGATCAGTAGCAAGCATGCCAATTGGTGCACACAATTTACAATATTAAGAGGATGCCTGACATACTTTGTACACATTTAAAGAGCATAATTCTAGTTGAGGTGACTTACAACACCTGGAGGTTGCTGTTGCTTTTTCTCCATGATTGAACCCAAAACATAAATGGGCTAAAACTGTCCTTATTCCTTAACAATATATATAACACTGTTTATGTAACTATAGAGGAAGCACACCCTGTGGCTGCCAGTAGAGAGATAATGTAATTTACAAAATATAATATGTTTATGAAAAATGTCTCATTCTCTAAATGATTTTGCAGTGGGGCACAATAACACATCTGCACTCCTCCTCGTCATTGACAAGTGGAAATGCGTAGGTTATCCAAAGCTTTACATTAATTCAATCAATCATTCTGTGCTGAATGCTGATGTGAAAGTCTTCTAAAAAAAATTCCAGATACCAACTCCACACCAAATAAATATATCATTGTTTTTTTTTGTTTGACTCAGAAAGTGGGCTTCTGGTTCTCCTAGACATTTTAAAGGTGAGATTGTCTGTTTGGAATGAGCTGCAGAAAGTAACAAATGGAGGTGGAACTGAGAAACAGGGTAGAGGAGAACATGAATTAATAACCTCCAGTTATGCTGTAGTTGGCTTAGGACTGATTTTCATGAAGTTTTTCTTTTTTTTGGGGGGGGCACCTGTTGAATATTAAGCAGGGCCTCTCTATGGGGCAAATTCCCTAAGCTGCGAAAATTCACTTATCCAGGCGTAAATTCGCCAGGACAACCCTAATTCCCTAAAATGCGAAGTTGCGTCCAGGGCGCCGAACGCTGGCTTGCGCTAGTATTACTTCACCAAGCAAAGACAAGTTGTGTTAGCGTGGTCTAATTTGCATATGGCAGAAAGTTAAAGTTGAATGGACGTATATGTAGCAGCAAATACATTACACTACACAAGCCCAGGAAACCTTAATAAAATAAATTAGAGTTGTTATATTGCCCTACACATGAGCCCAGTGTATAGTTTATATGTAGTGATTGGCAAATTTGCTCCGTTTTGCTTTGCCGAAAAATTTGTGGGAAATTCACGAAACAGCGAAAAGTTTTCAAAACGGCGCCGGTGTCTCGTTTTTTATGCCGGCATCCGTTTTTGACACACTCGTCCGCTTTTTGGACGCCGACGTCCATTTTTTGGACGCCGGCGCACATTTGCCCAAGGAAAATGCGAATTCGTGCCTGCCAAATAAATTCGCTCATCACTTTTTATGTGCCATATGTTAGGAAATGTAGGGGGGAACCCAAAAAAATTACAGTCTTTTGCAGGCTATCACTCAGAAAAAAGGAAAAGACGCCAGCGTTTTTTATGGGAAATGAGAAAGTTCTATGCGCTCCATTGCACTTCGCCTCGTCTGAGGTGTTGAAAGAAAGTCTTGCGCAAGCGGTAACACTCAGTAAAATCCGCATGATAGTGAATTTGCTTAGTTGCGTCTGTTCGCCAGAGTAAAAATTCGCCTGGCGTTACAGTACGAAGCACCGCTTGCGTCTTATCTCCTTCGCTAGCGAAGTGACGCTTGCGCCCGTTAGGGAATCGGTGTAGTACGAAATGACATCACGCTGTAGAATTTTCGCTAGCGTTAGTCACTTCACCCTTTAAGGAATCTGCCCCTCTGTGTTGTTGGTAGATTAATACCAGGGACCAATGTTCCCTTGAAGTTTTGACTGGATAAGCAATCTTTGCAAGTTTCCTTTCAGACCACTCTAGGGTTTTGGGCCAAACATGTGGATCTAACATCTGGAGATAAAAAATTAAACCCCATATGATTTGCAATTTGCACTAGTATTGCCATGTATGTCAAGCACCTAGCCCTCTTATATGAGGGTTGATTGACTTCTCTAATGTGATTATTAGTGAGGCAAAAAAGATGGAAGAATTTAGGGATTATTTTGCAGCATTATATACTGTACATCTAAATGTAATCCCCAGAGGAACACATTGGAAATGAAGTTGTAATTAGACAGGATAAGGCTTCCAAAGCTAAGGCAGGAGCAATTATTGTATCTTTAAACTCTGGTTGCCTTGAACTGTTGCATTAGTAACAGTAATAGAACCAGTGGCTGAGATGATAAGAATGAGTCCCCCTATAAAAGGCTTATGGAATGAGAATTTGGAAGAGTGAAATACTGATCTGTTTTTAATTGGGGATCCAAGTTCCTCATTTCAGGGGCAATGGGAATTGTGAAGAAGAGTGGTCATAACTGCTACAGATCAACTAACTGAGTTCAATACCAATTCCAATAGAATGTTATAGAACCTTAACCCACCCATTAAAATTGAAAGATGGCTTTAAATGTGTATGTATTAGTTTAACACAAAATCTGGATTCTGATTGAATTTATCCATTAGTGTCTGGGAGAAAGATAAGCATATGTCTATATATGGGTAAATTTTTCTTTTTAGCCATGGTAATTAAACAAGATCTTTTCTATGTGCAGATAAACAGCAACAGCCTAGACAGTTATTATTTATTATTATTAACATGTATTTATATAGCGCCAACATATTGCGTAGCACTGTAAAGTAAATGTGATTATACAACTAAATCACATGAATTCTATACATAGAATATATGGAGTAACAAACATCACAATCAATACAGGTACAAAAAGGTGAGGAAGGCCTTATGCATAGGCATACAGTCTAAAGGGAAGGGAGTAATACACAAGGTGTGGGAGTGGGCAAGATCGAATTAAGTGAGTGGGTGAGAAATGTGGTACTGTATGTGGTGTTGCGTTTGGTAGTTAAGCAGAGTGAAGGTAGGCTTCTCGAAAGAAGTGCGTTTTAAGAGATTTCTTGAAAGCAGAAAGGTTAGGAGAAAGTCGGACAGACCGTGGGAGAGAGTTCCAGAGGAGGGGTGCAGCCCTTGCAAAGTCTTGAATGCGAGCAGGTGAGGAGGTAATGAGAGAAGAGTTGAGTAGCAGGTCAGTAGAGGAGCGAAGTAAGCGATTGGGTGAGTATATAGAGATGAGTTCAGAGATGTAGGGTGGGGCAGAGTTATGAAGTGCTTTGAAAGTCAGTGTCATTAATTTGAATTTGATTCTGAAAGGTAACAGAAGCCAGTGCAGGGATTGACAGAATGGCGAGGCAGGAGCGGTTGCTGAGGTGTATGAGCCTCGCAGCAGTGTTCATTATGGACTGGAGAGGTGACAGTCTCTGGAGGGGAAGGCCAATTAAAAGAGAGTTACAGTAGTCTAGACGTGATATGATGAGAGAGTGAATAAGAATTTTGGCAGCATCTTGGGTGATAAATGATCGTATTTTGGATATGTTCCTTAGGTGGAAGTGACATGATTTAATAAGTGACTGGATATGAGGAGTGAATGACAGGGCAGAATCTAGGATAACCCCAAGGCACCGGGCCTGGGGAGAGGGGGTGATAGTGGAATTGTTAACTATGATGGATACTTCCGGGATGTTACTGGTGTTAGTTGAAGGAAAGAGAACCATTTCAGTTTTAGAGAGGTTCAATTTAAGGTAGCTTTGTGACATCCAGGTAGAGCTAGAGGACGCGAGTTAGGAGTTCTGGGTTGAGATCAGGAGATGAGAGATAGATCGGAGTATCGTCAGCATAGAGGTGGTAGTGGAAACCATATGAGTTGATTAATTTGCCGAGGGAGGAAGTGTAGAGGGAGAATAGTAATGGTCTCAGGACAGAGCCTTGAGGAACTCCAACAGAAAGAGGTAGGGGAGAAGATGATACTCCATTGTAGGAGACACTGAAGGAACGATTGGTGATGTAAAAAGAGAACCAGGACAGGGCTGTGTCACGAAGGCCAAGCGAATGGAGGGACTGGAGGAGGAGAGGGTGATCTACAGTGTCAAATGCGGCTGAGAGGTCAAGCAGTATTAGTAGTGAGAAATGATTGTTGGCTTTAGCCGTTAAAAGGTCATTAGTTAGTCGGGTCAGGGCAGTTTCCGTGGAGTGTTGTGGCTTAAAACCAGATTGTAGGGGGTCCAGCAGGTTATTGTCAGAGAGGAATGAGGTTAGTCGGTTGTAGACTAGGCGCTCAAGTAGTTTAGAGATGAAAGGTAGCAGAGAGATAGGTCGGAGGTTGTCAAGATTGGAGGGTTCAAGAAAGGGTTTTTTCAGAATGGGGGTGACAAGAGCATGTTTTAGTTGAGAAGGAAACAGTCCAGTTGAGAGGGAAAGATTAAATAGGTGAATTAAGGCTTTGATTAGACAAGGATTGGTATTGCGGAGAAGTTTTGAGGGAATTGGATCAAGCGGGCAGGTGGTAAGGTGAGAAGAGGCCAGAAGCTTTGAGACTTCCTCATCAGTGACAGGGGTGAAGGAGCACAGGAGAGACTGGGGAGTGTGGAGGGAGGGTGGTGGAAGTCTAGGGGGGTTGAATAGTGTAATGTCCCTTCTGATAGTGTCAATTTTGTATTTGAAGTGCTCAGCAATATCTTGAGCACAGACAGATGTGCATGGAGGGGGTGGAGAAGGGGAAAAGAGAGTGTTAAAGGTGGAGAAAAGTTGTGCTGGTTTTTTAGAAAGGGAGTTAATAAGTGAAGTAAAGTATGTTTGTTTGGCTTGGAAGAGGCTGGTGTTATAGTCAGGCAAAACCTTGGTGACATTGGTGGAACATGTAGTAATGGGCCTTCTCGACATTATATTGTGTGCACATTGTATGCACATTAAGGGGCAGATTTATCAAGGGTCGAATTGAATTCGAGGGAATTTTCGAAGTAAAAAAATTCATAATTCGAAGTAATTTTTTTGGATACTTCGACCATCGAATAGGATACTACGACTTCGAATTGGATTCTAAGTAAAATAGTTCAAATATTCGACCATTCGATAATCAAAGTACTGTCTCTTTAAAAAACGTCGATTTCAATACTTCGCCAAATAAAACCTGCCGAAGTGCTATGCTAGCCTATGGGGACCTTCTAGAGCATTTTTCTAAGTTGAAGAAAAATCATTTGATCGATGGATGTAATCCTTCGAATCTGTGGAACGATTTTATTTCGACCGCAAATAGCCAAATTAGATGTATAAAACTTCGACTTAGATATTCGAAGTCGAAGTATTCCAATTTGATGGTCAAATTTCGAAGCTTTTTCTACTTCGAAATTCGACCCTTGATAAATCTGCCCCCAAATGTTTTTTTTTTTTCTGTGTATTACATCTATGCTGATTTGGTCCTCACTGATGTGGAAATGTCAATGGCACTATTATTATTACTGTATATTAGTAGTTAATATTCTCTTAAAATGAAAACATTGCTAATGTTTTTCTACCCCTTGAGAACATGAAAATCTTCATGTTATTACTTTTTTTATGGCTGTGATGGATTCTTTTTGGATGCCATTTGTTACTATTTATCACATGTTACTATTTTCAGAGTAAATAACCGCTGTGCTTTCAAATAGCCGCTATTATATAATCTGTTCCCTGAAGAGATGAGTAGGGAAAGATGAGTACAACAAGGGTTTACTTGCTCAGGAACATTGCTTTCTCAAAAGATATATATATATATATATAATTCGAAATTCTCATAGCTACATGTATATACATGGATAAAGTGAAAGTGGAAGGCATATTCGGCATGGTGACAGAAATAGCTATAAATGATGGAGTGGGTGTGTTGGGACAAATGTCAGCAAGAATTGGACACATTTAATGTATTATACCTAATTTTTTAGGTTCTTTTTTTTTTCCTATATGTGCAGAACTGTATGTAAATACCTAAACCTGGAAAATAAATGAACACTTACATGTGTATAAACTTGAGCACCAGAATATGTAGCAAAGGATTTGGCTTATTTTCTAACCAAATCTGAACCCTCATTAGCATTTTCACTTTTAAACAAAATTATTTAGAAATTTGTATCATCTAAAAAAAAACTTGTTCCCTTTCAATTATCCAGTGTTTCCTACATTAAAAGTGGTGGTTCACCTTTAAGTTGACTTCTAGCATGTTATAAAATGGCTAATTCTAAGCAACTTTTTAATTGGTCTTCGTCTTTTCTTTTTTTATATAGTTTTTAAATTATTTGCCTTCTTCTGACCCAATCTAAAAACAAATGCTCTGTAAGGATACAAATATATTGTCATTGTTTCTTTTTATTACTCATCTTTCTATTCATGCCCTCTCCTATTCATATTACTGTCTCTTATTCAATTTGGGCCTTAGCAACCAGACTGCTGAAATTGCTATCATACTAAAAGTAAGGTTTAAAACACCTTTAAGTTTATGCTTTGGTTAGGTAGCACTTAGCATGTAGATATGTTTGAATTCTGGAGAAAGTCTTTGTAAGTGGGTGGAGAGTACAGAAAGGCCTCTTTGGCCAGGTAAGAGTACAGGCCCCAAAGAGGAGGTAGTAGGGGTAGTGACCTCATGAATAGTAGATAGCACTCTGGAGAACCAGTTTCCGTAGTTAAAAGTTACTTTATTTAGAAAATGCACAACATGTTTCCGATCTGGATGATCCTTCCTCAGGTGCTCATATACACAGTGTACATAACCCAAGGCAAGTGGGCAGAGCAGGTGGGGCAAGTGCTGGAGTGGGTGGGGCAAGCAGGCCAGAGGTCAGAAGTGGAGGGGGTCTGGGCTGGTGGGCCCCACAAGCCCAGTCCGACGATGTATTCAAATAATCCAAATTATAAAAAATGATTTCCTTTTTCCCGGTAATAATAAAAAAAGTACCTTGTACTTGATCCAAACCAAGGTATATGTAATCCTTACTGGAAGCAGAACCAACCTGTTTGTTTAAGGTTAATGTGATTTCCTAGTAGCCTTAAGGTTTGAAGATCTAAATTACGAAAAGATCCGTTATCTGGAAAACCGAGCATTCTGAATAACAGGTCCCACACCTGTGGAGCTTACAATCTAAAGTCCATATTGCATGCACACACACTAAAGTCATTTTAATCAATAGCCAGTTATCTTGCCTATATAAGGGTGCAAGGGGCTGCTGGCAGGGTGCAGGGCCAAGTAGTCTTGCCTTGGGTGGCAATACAGGTATAGGATCTATTATCAGGAAACCTGTTATCCAGAAAGCTCAGAAATACGGCAGGATTCTCCCATAGACCCCATATTGATCAAATCATTACATTTTTTACAATGATTTCCTTCTTTTTCTTCTCCATTCTCTATAATAATAAAACAGTACCTTGTACTTGATCCCGACTAAGATATGATTAATCTTTATTGGTGTAAGAACAATCCTATAGGATTCGTTTTATATTTAAATTATTTTTTAGTAGACTTTAAATTATCGGGATGCAAGGGGGACCCTTTAGCAATGCATAACACACACACAAGGTTAGAGAGAAGTTTCCTAAAGATCACTATGACCTCACTGACTCACCTTACAAGAGCAGAATTACAGCAACCATTGTCATCATAAATAAAATATAAAATATGCATTTTTCTCAGTCCATTGGGAATTTCCGGCCATGCTCAATAAAATTGCTTGTCTGCCTTGAAACATGTGTGTGAGTGCAAAATTACCTTTTTTTTCAAACAAATATCATTCACTAGGCACTTTAATAGTTAATGTTCAGATTAGAGTTTAGAAGCCACATCTGTGGATTAACATTGGAAAGTTTTATGGATATAAAGGGAATAAAAAATTCTTATTTGTACCCTGCAGCCTGTGAAAATGCCTTAGATAGAACTGCTGCCCACAATTTCATTACTGAATCTTAATTTTGGCTTTCTTTACTTTGGAGCAGAATCTACACATGATTAAGGCTACAAAGTCACTTTCCCAAACGTTAGCTCAGAATGGAAAATAAGAATAACTTTGGGATTATTTATTAAATTTTTTTTATAGTTTAGTGAAGTTCAATTGCTCTGTAATGATCTTGAGGCTAATCATCAAATAAAGAATGAGATTTGTTATTAATCAATCTAAAATCTCGAATTTTTGAATTTTAAAAAATATTGAATTTGGTCCATGCCTCAATATTGATAATATATTAAATCAAACCTCCTGGCTCCAATGTAAATATAAGTAAAGCGGTGTATTCAGAATTTGTTGGAAAAAAAAAAATGTTCTACTTTAGTATGAATGTCACAAACACGTGTGAAATTCTGGATGCTAGTCTATGGGGGTTATTTACTAAACTCCGAATGCAAAAACTCCGAAAAATGTGTGATTGCCCAGGTCCAAGCACTGAATGAAAACCCTATTCTCAGATCAAATTCTCCAACCCAAAGAATGGCTTGGTGCTTCTCTATATTAGGAATATTAATATAACGAGATGTCAAGGGGTGAAATGTCTACACATAGATGCTATTTATCAAACAATGGTACAACAATAAAGAAATGGAGGGCCTCAGGATGCTGCTTGTACACCAAGAAATGTTAGCACAAATAACAATAAGAAACATAAATGGATTTACAACATACAGTATACACACACACACAGATATGGTAGCTTTGCTCTAGGGGTGAGCTAAATGGTTCGGCAAGTTTAAAATCAGTTTGCATTGCTCATCACAGCTGAAACAGTTCAAGTTAGCGTCTGAAAGTAATTATTCCAGTTTCTGTAACGTGCTCCCTGAAAAACCCTTAGAGGAGGTGCATGGGATCCATCAAATATTCACAACTTGTGGTCTCAGGTGCTATTTGAATGCCTGGGCAAAGCACTGTCTGGGGCAAAATTGTTTATATGATATGATGATAAAGCCCTAACCCTAACCTTAAAGCACAGGGACAATGAAGTTTGGGAAAAAGAGGAAAATAAATGATTGGATGGGTACCCTATCTGCACTGCTAAAGATTAATAGCACAGCCTGGCATAACTGAGTCTATGGGAGAATCCAAATGCTGACTGCTCACATATCTGCATAATATAATGAAGGCCTACTTTGGGCTAAGAATAAGCGGCCCTACAAACATACAAATGCAACCAATAAAAGGCACATTATGTAAGAAAGAGAAAATTGGATATGTATAATAAAATAATAAAATAATAATAAGTATAATAACAGGCAACCAGACATCAAGCTAATTGTTTACTATCACCAGAAAACATCCCTTTGTGACCAGGTTCTGCGCATGCACTTGTCCTTGGCAAATAAGAGCAATCCATAACTGTGAGTATGTTACATGCTGTCTTTATTAATAGCTTTGCTTAAACCATGGAAGATGAATAGGTTCCGGGTATCATTATATCCAATGCAAACATCTTTGCATTCAAACAATTTTACTTTTAAAGGGTCAGTAGATGAATCTGAGCTAAATGCAACATCTGTGTCATTTTTCCAAAAATAGAAAATATTGTACTGAATACTTTAAAGTATGCATCTGCCATTCCTTCCTTAAAAGCAATCAAAAAGCTATTTATATCTGCAGCCTTGGAGCTATCCAATATAAAATTCCATGGTTGCCAAATATTTAAAGGCGTGGGAACAGAGAGCACTTTATCTTATGCTCTTCTAACATAACCATTAATGTTCATTTCATATTTTGGGTGCTAATAGCCATTTCTTGCAATTTTTCATCATAGAGTATTGGAAAACTGCTAAAAAGAATGTATTTCATTCAGCTTGTGGGCTGTGATAGGGAGCGACAAGCAATAATTGACCAATTAAAACACAAGTCATGGTTCAGATGTTTTTTGGGGGGTTTTTTTGTTGGGAGGAGGTCACCGTTTTACTGAAAACTACTGAAATGAAAAAGGATTTTCAACATGTAATGGGCAACAACCAAGGTTACATCTAATCATCTGTAGCTTTAGGCAAGACCTTGGAATTTCTTATCCCACTCCATGATTGCTTAAGTCCTACAGGATAAGTTGTCTAGCTGGAACGCAGTGGTCTACTCTGTCTGCTGTCTTGATAAAGAACATCTCCAACATGAAAAGGAGAATGGGAAAAACACATATACCGTATTGGCACAAAAGAAACAAAAATGTTTAAAAACATATGGATGTCTTCGATGTTGTGAAATTGTATTTGAAAGGAAAAGGAATCATCACTGAGGGGTGCCAAATGTTAAGCAGATCTCAGTGACTATAATCTCTTACCTAAAACACTGAAACCTGCACCTTCTGTAGGAGAACCATACAGCCATCTTCTTCTACTTGTTGCGCATGTGTGGTTGAGTAAAAAGCTAGCTTTATACTTCTAAATTCAACTTTTCAAAGATGTAGAAAGAATAAGAAGATGATGATGGCCTGGCGCTTCTACAGCAGTACCCTGGGCTGGTGCAGTTTTCAGGATCACTGGTCCCAGGTCTTAGATAAGTCACTGAGGAGCGAATAACATTTCCCTTTCCTTTAATGAATTTGCCCCTCCCCACTGGGGAAACCTGCCAAACTTTCAATCATCATGAGCAATAAACTTGACGACAAATATTATATATAAATATATACACTTGCCCTAAAAGCTAGCTGATGCACAGCTTTGATAAGGTCTTTGAAAAAAACAATAAAGGCTCACAAATCATATAAATAGCCCAACAGTTTCATGCAGTAAGAGCGCTGTGAGAGGTAATAGTCTGGTTAGCAATGAAAGAAAATAAACAAGGTTCTTCACAAGGAAGAGTTCCGAGACTGTTCAGTGAAATCCTCTCCACGGAAGTGAAAATCAACAGAATAATTACAGCACAAAGCTTGCATTCTACCAGGGAAATTGGTATGCATGCTTAGCAACAAGAGAAACTGTCTCACGCTACTTGAGAAGATAATGGGTGCGAATCAATTCTTGGGGGAATGGCCATGTATTGAAAAGATACATGTAATACCACAGCCATACAATTGAAGCACCAAATTCATTTCCTAGCAGGTTGGATTTTAAGACAGTCCCAGCCCAACCCCCACTGCATGCGGTGTGGGATAAATATTACCTATTTATCCCAATGGATGATTTTTGTTTTTTTTGTTCTCTACCACAATGAATAATATAGAGGGATCCATGGAGTCCCCTGGATGTTTATGTTTATTATAGTATTCATCCAATGTATTCGGGCATGGGCAGTAGTCAGGGTGGTGTAGTCCATCTCAACAAATAAGATTGGTGGCTTCTACTCATCATAATCTGAATTGATCACATTTTTTCTAGTTCAGTCTAATACAGCCGCACGAACCAACTCCACTCTTCGGTGAGGGAAAGAGGAAGCTTGAGGTCTTTGTAGAAGATTGTTCTCTTGCATATATGTGTATTAAGCTCAATTTCTTGAAACTAATTATAATGGGTACCTTGGACTGTCATAGCTACTATTCTTAGGGTAGTCTTAGGTAAAAATCTACTGTACCATACTTGTATACCAGATAAAGCACTGACTCAAGACAGGAATACCCTATAATAGCTGTCCCAGAAAAGGCCAAGCTATTCTACTAAAGCACCTACATATGAAGAAAATATCAGTACAGTAGTTTAAGAGACCAGGATGAGTTGACTTTCATATACACACCAGTAGAACATAAATGAAGAAACTTTATTATGTTGTGATATTTGACCCCCCCATCCCAGTAGATATAAATATATATAAACAATGCATATAAGCCAATATCAACTTTAGTGGAGTACCTTCAGCCTCTTTATTTCAGAGAGGCAAGGGGATTAACAGTTTTGTTGTTGGCAGCGAGGATAGGATCATTAATGGCATGGGATAATTACAGCGTGCAATATCTCTAAAGCATTATGTTTTATTATTATTATTAATTTGGCCTAATCACTAACACTCAAGAGCAGGTGTACAATTTAAATACAGTTCTAGATTTGCATTCTTCTCCTGGGGGGGACAATATCTGTCCCTCCTTACTAGTGGAGAAGTATTAACTCCAAGTATGAACACTAGAGGGCTCCAATGTACATCAGCCTCAAACTGTCCAATCCAGTGGGCAATGATCAACTGCACTGGGTACATAGCAAGGACAATTGTATGGTGGGGAGTAGATATCATGTACTATGATGAAGCATTCTGGAGGTGTGCACTTTGATTTAACTACCTATTCATCTTTAAAAACCTTCACCTGTCCATAGTTTAAAAAACACCTCACGTATTTTTGACCCCATCATATTGTGGTTTATATGTTTAAATTATGTTAATAATTGATTGAAATGATTTAACTTATATTTATATGTATTTTTTTCATCTATCTATCTATCTATCTATCATCTATTTATCTATCTATCTACCTTTCTATCTATCTATCTATCTATCTATCTATCTATCTATCTATCTATCTATCTATCATCTATTTATCTATCTATCTACCTTTCTATCTGTCTGTCTGTCTGTCTGTCTGTCTGTCTGTCTGTCTATCTATCATCTATTTATCTATCTATCTACCTTTCTATCTATCTATCTATTATCTATCTATCTATCTATCTATCTATCTATTATCTATCTATCTATCTATCTATCATCTATCTATCTATCTATCTATCTATCTATCATCTATTTATCTATCTATCTATATATCTATCATCTATTTATCTATCTATCTACCTTTCTATCTGTCTGTCTGTCTGTCTATCTATCTATCTATCTATCTATCTATCTATCTATCTATCTATTATCTATCTATCTATCTATCTATCTATCTATCTATCTATCTATCTATCTATTATCTATCTATCTATGTATCTATGTATCTATGTATCTATCTATCTATCTATCTATCTATCTATCTATCTATCTATCTATCTATCTATCTATCTATCTATCTATCTATCTATCTATCTATCTATCGATCTATCACGTATATGCTATTTGCAATTATAACATGCAATTATAATATGAAATTGATTAGTCCATGTCTTGTTACTTGTTGTAAGGTATATATATATATGTACTCCAATGTAATGGCTGAAAAGAGTTTTTTTTAGCACAAGTTCATATGATCCATGCTGTTGTATATAAGATGTATTTCTAGTTATGATTATTAAATAGCAAGTGGTTGAGGGAGTTTAGGAAAAAAGTTCTCTCCTGGTTCCCTGTGCGGCTGTGGGATTATTTGCCTTTCTCTTGATCCATACAGTAGGAGCTTGATACAAGTTCAGTTCAATTACATTCCAATACCATACTATATTAATAAGTACCTGAATGGCCTGGGGACAATATATGAGCACCTTTGACCTTGAGCAAGTTTTAGCTTGCTATTGTTGCTAAGACATGTTATTTATTCTTCACCATGTAACCAGTGTTAGCCAGCATTTACAAATAGACAGATAAATAGTAGAGAGATACAGCAAAAGCAGGCAAATTATCTATGAGATTAAGACAAAAAAGATTTTCTTGCAAGACCTGGCAACCAATCAGCTGGTAGCATATAACGGCAAACATCTCATTTGTTGCTATGGGTTACTAGACTCAGGAAACATTTGCCAATTTGAAAGTTTAGGTATGGGCATATGCTGCAGATGATCTGCTTTTCTCAGTCTTTGTTTTGTCCCATATGCAGCTTTGTGTAGCTCTTCAGACAGACATTGGGTCGGCCCATGCGCAGATACACGGAGCGGAATTTGGGGCTGAAAAATGAGAAAGCATCTTCTCATACTGCTTACTTTTCTTAAGCAGGAGAATGAGCTTTAAAAATGGCTAATATTTTAAGCAGATTCTGTGACTGCAGCATGTTGCCTAATTCCTGTGATGAGCACATGTAGGGACTTATTTATCCTGCTGTGTAAGGCCATTAACAGTATTAAGTTATCAAGGTGTGTGTTTTATTATACAAATAAATACTGGATGTGATGCTGTTATTTTTCACCACTTCAGACCTCATGTAATCCATTAAAGTCAAGTTCTGGCGGAAGTCGCTCTAGAAATAACTGTGTAAAAAATCATGATCGATGAACACTGTAAAGGGGTCCTGTCTGATTGCTTGTGGTCATGCAAATTTCACTGCAGTTACTTGGCAAAAAATCGCATTCATTAAAGGTACTTAAATCAAAGGTCGTAGCTCCAGGGTTTGCGTAGTGCCCTTCATCAACTGACACAGCACCGTTGCACTGAAAGAAGGACGACCACTTATCTCGCAAACCGAATGCCGAAAATAATACCAACTGGAACTATAAGCATCAAAGTTGCATGCACTAATCTTAATGCATCAGCTGCAACTGTGCCAGATGCAGCTTCTCTTGGTGACCTCAAAAAACACTGCATTGTGGGGGGAAAAACCATGCCGATTGTGTGGGTTTTAATAATGAAAATTGATCCTAGTTTGTGAAGGCATATGTTGTCAGGAGAATAGATTGCAATCTCCACTGGTTCAAGCATTCTCAGTAATGTGGAATATGATACTTTGGATAAAGTGTAATAGAAAACGTTCAGTGGTTTGCTTTGCAGTGCTTGTGTTTTGGGTTCAATTCCAGGAAGGACAAGGAAAGAGTTTACATGGTCTCCCCATGCTTCGTGCCACGCTCAAGTAAAACAATGTAGGTTAAAGGAACAGTAACACCAAAAAATGAAAACATTTAAAAGTAATGAAAATATCATGTAGTGTTGCCCTGCACTGGTAAAACTGATCAGTTTGCTTTAGAAACACTACTATAGTTCATATAAACAAGCTGCTGTGTAGCAATGGTGGAAAATGAAAAAAGTCTATATGGCACAGGTTAAATAGTGGATAACAGATAACACCATTATGTTCTACAGAGCTTATCTGCTATAACTTGAGCCTTTTCTCCTTTGAATGGCTGCCCTCATTGCTACACAGCAGCTTATTTATATAAACAATAGTAGTGTTTCTGAAGAAAACACACCAGTTTTACCAGTGCAGGTCAACACTGCATTATATTTTTATTACTTTAAAACACTTTTATTTTTTGATGTTACTTTAATTGGCTCCTGATAAAACAGGCTATAGTGTGTTATATTGGATCTTGGATTGTAAAATACATTGGGGCAGAGAATGATGGATAATCTCTGTACTGGGCTTCCTAATATGTTGGTACTAAATAAATAATGAGATAATAATATTAGCAAAATTCAGTTTCACTGCTAAATTTAGATGCATTATTACTGCCATTTAGATAAGATGCTGCAAGAAATCAGTGGTGCATGCCAAAACCTGAAAAAAAACCTATGGGGGTGGAATTAGTTGGTGCTGGGGGCTCTGTCTTCATTCAATGTATGCCTCTGCTGGTAGGCAAGGAGATGTTCATGAGAAAGGCTCATTCTAAGCAGGCGATATTATCTGTAATTCAGACTGCAGAATGGATCTGTGAAAGATTTCATTCGTTTAGATGGCAAGCTCTTGTGAACAGAGCCCTCCGATCCAATTTTTATCTTGTAACCCTTGCTTGTTAAGACCCCTCTTTGCTATAAATGTTTCATAACTTGCTGGCGCTATATAAATACACAATGATGATGATGATGTTTTTCAGCTGTGCTATTTAAAGGGGGGTTGCCTCAATCAAATACAGTAAAAAAAAAAGTGCAAAAAAAAAAAAAGCAGGTTTTGATTGTTTTAAGGGAACTCTCTCCACACACTTCTGCTGTCACAAGTGGGGTCACAAGTCACAAGTAATGCCTGCAAGCTAATTGATTAAGAAAGGCTTGTCTGACTGGGGCCCCTTTCTGAGTCCTCCCTTTTTTACATTCCAAAGTTTTGTGAAGGAGGTGAGCTGAGCTGAGCCAGGCAAGAAAAAAGAAGTTTCTGAGACTTGAGAATATGCGCAGTTTCTTCTTCTCTCCTTCTCTATGTCTCTCCTGGAGCTGCCGGCAGCTTTCTCTGCTTTCTGTCTCAGTCCTCAACCCACAAGAGAAGCCTAACCAGTAACAAGGAATACAGAGTTTTTCTCATCCCCCCTATGGAACAGTGATCACCGAGCAGGGTGACAACTGTCTGAGCAACTGCTGCAAAAGTGTCTGTACGTCTACACAGACACACACACACACAGAGACTAAAATTGAATGAGCCAGATCTCTTGGAGCAGTGCGCCCCTCTGAGCTGCACTGTGGAAAGCGACTGCTGAAAAAATCTGGAATGGAGCAGCACTCTCTGACAATCCCCTATACTTCAGTGATCACATGGTAAGTTCAGAATTTTTTTTTTCTTAAGAAAGATAAATATTTTAATTCAGGGGTGGGCAACCGTTGGACCTTCTGATGTTGCACAACTGCAGCTCCCTTCAGTTGCGGATAAACATCAACTGTTGGTGGGACATGAAAGTTATAGTTCAGCCTCATCTCACAGCTGGGAAGTTATTAATCCATAGAGAACTACACTAAAGAGACTTCACTTCACCCATGATACCGGTGAAATTCACTGAACATTCATAAATGGGGATGGTACTGGATTGTCCCCTTTCAGCGTCTCTAGGTGAATAAAATGCAGACTGCCTTTATTATGAAAAAGATCTTTGTGTGGGAATTCTCTGCAGTCCGAGGGGTCAGGGCCTTTGTGATTCATCTGCTACCACTAAGAATCAGGAATCCCTGTCCCTGTTTGAAATGAAAATATCTAGGAAAATCATTTAAGCGCTGAAACATTTAATAGAAATAGTGTCTTACTCTAGAAAGGGCAAGCACACTTTATTATTGAACCAAGAATAATTATTGGGTCTTGAAGTGTCCTGTATCTGTTTCCCTCTGTTCTATCTTTGGAGGAGATAAATGTTTAATAGATGTCTTTCTTCAGCCTTATCGGCCAGGCTCAATCTTAAGGAAACATGCTGCTCATTTGTGCCTCTGTCATATAGGGAAAAATACTCTCTTGATTTAGTTTAGATCTTAATAAAGCAGTAGTGCCGTTTTCCATTCTCATTAATCCAGAACAAAAAGGAAATCTGGGATTCAACACACATTATCCAGCGTATTTGATAAAATCGAAATAGAAAATCAATTTTCTTGTAAATGGAAATTACAAAAATGGTTTAAAAGTATCAAAGTTAACTTTCTATATACATATATAAGTTAAACAGCTGCCAGCGAGTTATAGAACAAAATCCATGAATTTTTGCACTTGTTCCCAATGATCACAGCTGACAAAGGTGTTACAATAATGTCTAAAATGAATTCCAAAGCACGTTGGTCGTTATTGTTTATGTAATTAGCCTCGCTAGATTTGCAGTCAACCAATAAATTTAGCTGCGAATGTTTATGGGGTATATTTATCAAAAAATGAAGTTGGAGATGCTCCAGAGTGAAATAACGCTCTCTCTATTCATTTCTAAGGGGTTTTTAAAAGAATATTTATCAAAGGGTGAAAGTAAAAGTTCACCCTTTGATAAATATGCCTTTAAAAATCCCATAGACATGAATGGAGAGAGGCGGTATTTCACTTTAGCAGACTGTGGGGATCTCTAACTTCTGTTTTTGATAGATATACCCTATGAGTCAAATATCCGCATGTCTGTGCCAACTCAATATCAATATAAAATATAAAAGCAACCTGAAAAAATCAACCTAGAATTCTCTGTGAAATGAATACCATTTTATTCAGAGAGGCCAAAGTTTAAAAAAGACATAATACAGTATATAAAATGTTAAATTCTGTACTTACATTTATACAGGGTGAATGTTTGGGGGAAAAGGCTGAAATTTCAAATAGAACTGCAGGAAATGTAAATTATCCCAGTCCAAATGAACTGAAACCCAGGCATGTAAAGGCATGTAGAGCTTGCATTTTTATTCTATATAGAAGCTAGTGCTGAGTGTGGCACAATGGACTTTTGGATTGTTTCTCTGTTTTATTAGTTGATACAAGAATGGAACCCAATCAATGGAATCCCAGTATCTGGGCACTCATTTGGGACTCTGGGAAGTCATCAACCCACTCTTTCATCTGTCAAAATCCAATGCGGGGTTGTGCTTTTGTCGGATTTGGAAGCAGGTTTTGGGTTTCCTCCCCATCTCCTTTCTCCTTGCTGACCCGGAACTGAAGGGAGGAGGAAGCAGAGGAGATGGGGGGGGGTTAACTCTAGAACTCCTGCTCAATCAGTCAGGGATATTTTATATCAGTTTATTGCTTGACCTTGGTTCCAAGAACTCCGGATAAAGAATCCTTTATCAATAACTTCTAATGCATATGATGGGTGGAACCCTCAGATTTAGCGAGAGCTCTATAAGCACCAGGCAATACACCTTAGCACTTATAGGTTATTATTCTTTTCCTATTGCACTTACAGTATAAGGTCCCTATCAGATATACATATTGTGGTAACGTTTCTAAGGAGCCAATTAACCTTCTTTTATGGTTTTGGCATATGGGAGGAAATCTCAGGAGTAGCCAGCAGAAGCCCACCCAGAAACATAGAGAACATACAGACTCCTGGTAGATAATGCCTGGCTGGAATCAAACTAAGGAACCCAGTCAGTGGCGTAATCAACATACAGAAGTTGCCATGACCCCAATGAACATGTGCAGAGGAGGAGCTGTTACGGGTGCAAGCCACTACTGTCTCCATGTGGTGGGGGCCTGAATAATTTATTTTGCTGGGGGACCTTGCTCCCTAATTTCATGGCACTGACCCCAGTGGTACAAGGCAGTAGTATTTACCATTGTGGTCACTCATCCACCTTTAGCCATTGAAACGTTGTTGTGCTGCATTCAGCATCATACCAACTGTCAAATACTGCCAGGAAGGGATGAGCAAATTTTTTCACTGTGTTTTTCCATGGAAATGACACCCATAGTCTTCTATGCGAGAAAAAAATGTGGCGTGTCAAAAAGAATGACGCGCGTCAAAAAAAATTCACCGCACATCAGAAAAAAATTGTCGTCCATAGACTTTACTGCATTACAGCGAATTTTTGCCGATTTTTGGCAAAGCAAAACGGGTTAAATTCGCCCATCCCTACTGGCAGGATTTGGATTTCAACTTTAGGCACAGAGCCTTGAATATTATTCTGATACATTCCTACACTGAAACTGGAGAGCGCCACCACCACTTTAATTTTAATTTAATGCCCCCTTTAGACCCAGTCAATTTTTCCTCTATAAACATTATGCTTTGTTGAAGTTCGTATTTACTAGGTTCAACTAATTCCCGGATAAGAAGCATTTCTATTGTAGTTTTATAACTCAGAATAAAGAGTATTATACGTTTAACACCTCTGCACTGCACATGTTTTTTTGTATTACATTTTTTTTGCTGTAAAATACAGGTAATAAAAGATAAAAAAAATGATTGCATCTGAAAAGTTTAGAACCATATGTGCAGAAAATAACTTTCTATATGCGGCAGATGGTTCCTGTCACTGTTGCCCTTACTAAATGCTTTGTACAAGTTTCCAAAGCCGGTGAAAAGATTCAGGACATTCATCCACATAATCAGTTTCAAATGTATACATTCTTTGTAAGCCGCTACATTGCTCTACAGCTAAACACGTATTTGTGGGCTTGTCTCATATCTCTCTGCTTTCTAGGAAGTCACAATGGTTACAGCCCCGGCTCATTCACTTAATCTGTCTGTACTGGGAAAGTCTGGCAATGGGACAATTTGGAATGCATGAAGTTGCAACACAAATCAGGGGAAAAAATTAAGTAACGGACCTGTCATTGGTTAGAGCAACCGTTTGTCTTGCTGAAACTCACATGGGTGTGTTGTAATATGGTTACAGGAATCTCTTTATAGACCTTGCTGTACATGTACTGATTTTTTGAGATATCCTTGTAAACCCTTAAAGGGCATGTAAAGTCTAAAATAGAATAAGGCTAGAAATGCTGTATTTTGTATATTAAATATAAACATGAACTTACTGCCCCACACGCCTAATCAAACAAATAAGTTATGCTTTCAAAGTTGGCTACAGGGGGTCATCATCTTGTAACTTTGTTAAACATCTTTGCAAGACTAAGACTGTGCACATGCTCAGTGTGGTCTGGGCTGCTTAGGGATCATCATAAACAAAGCTGCTTTTCTGCATGGCTGGGAAGTAAGGCGGGGGCTCCCCCTGCTGTACATAAGTATTATTGTTTTCCTGCTCAGCAGTTAGGGACCATCTGACAATTCCTATCCACAGCAGTAAATGAAGGGAGAATTTCACTGCATACAGTCAGGTTTCTTATTAAAATGGTACACATTTTTTAATTAAAGTATATCTGAGATAGTGTTCTTTTTCATTAAAGTAAAAATGGGATTTTATTTTTTTGTTTTTACATGCCCTTTAAAGTAAGATGGTGCAATAATTTTTTTCTTTGGATTGATCCAGCCACATATCACTTTCTGTGCTTCTCCCTCAGCCTAAGCAACCCAATTATAGTCAGTTTGCTAACACAGGAGGTTTTATCAGCCACTGTGATCTGTATGTGGTCAACTTTGCTTTCTGTTTATACTAGTGTGCAAGTAGAACCACCATATTGGTCTCTGTTTGCAAATGTGAATGTGGGAGATTTTAAACTGACCAGGGCGAGAACTAGGGGTAGGCAGAGTAGGCATGTGCCTAGGGCACAAAGCTGGGAGGGGGCACCAGACACGTACCTTCTCTGCCTCTCCATTAGAAAGTAAAGTTCCATTCACTTTTAACTAGTATGACTAAGTTGTTGTTTGAGAGAGAGTTACTTCCAGCTATCAATCCTTTGGTGAAGCACAAGGCTGCTATGTATTTCTCTATTTCTATCTACAGTATGTCTCACTATATTAAGTTCCTAGAATGTACCAGCCATTTAACTGATAAAGGGTCTCTTGTTCTCTACTTCTCTAGATAAATTGTTCCTCTAGGACAGGACTCAGTCATTACTGGGCCTTGTTGATATCTGTTTCCCCAACACAAATACACCTTGGTCAAAGGATGGAGGCCAAAGAAGAAGAAGAACCCCAGTTGCTATATCAAAGCTAACAGATAGTCGCCACTAACTCTATGGGTAACTTAAACACATGTACCAAGACTTAGGTGCTTTCCAGTCATAGGGACTGTAAAATAATAAAAAGTGCCTCTTACTCCAATCATGTGTTAAAAATCAAAGACTTTACATTCCTGGCAGGGCCAAATTTCATGAAGCGACACCCGAGGCTGCATGGTCTCTGCGGTGGGAGCTTTGTGCGTGCTTGCCCTCCCGAGGCCACATGATCTTAGCGTTGCCCTCTTAGCGCATGCACTCTCCTTGAGCTTTGAGTCCCCAGTGCTCCTTAGGATGTCGTTGGGTGGCATGCCGCCCCTAAAATGTTGCTGCCCTAGGCCCAGGCCTTTGTGGGGGGGGGAAGGTTGGTTTAGGAGGCATACCAGTACATGCACATTGTGATTCTAACTCCAGAGCACACAAATGGAATATGGGGTTGTAGTTGTAAACTGGGACACTGCAGTCAGGGGGAAAATACTGCATATAGAAATAAAGTGACAAAACATGTGCAACTTTTTTTACACCACCATTTTTTCTTTCTTTGGGCGCTATCTTAAGAATGGAACTCGAGTAGTTGTGCTGGATAAAAGTTACAAGTCTGAAAATCTAATTGCTCCCTTCGTTTTCATTCAGGGGACTGAAAATCTTAAATGTTTTAATAAACTGGGAAAATGAATGAATAAAAAAAATTAATGAGATAACTCTCATTCATTTTATACAAACTTGCCAGTTGTTTTATTATTTTTCTTGGCCCCCCCGATGTCACCCGGCCTGCACCCTGCCTGTTTTTCCTATACAAAATAGGTGGCTCCCCTAGACATAACTGTACGGCTTCTTTAGAGGGGCGGAGGGAATAGTATACAACAGACCAGAAGCAATCTGGTAAGGGAACCCTGGAATTATAGTATATGGTCTCAATTTCTAGGGTCCCCTTGGGTTCATGCACATACAGTACTTGCTTTAGAGTAGGCTGAGTGGACCCACTTGCACACTTATAGGTCAGGGGCGACCCTTCCCAATTTCCGCCCGAGGCGGCCTTTGTTTTTTCGGCCCCCGCCTCCCCCACGGCACTCACCTTCAGCGCCGGATGGGGGGTCCATGTCGCTTGTGCAGAGGGCGCAATTGCGCTCTCTGCACTAGAAGAGCCGAATTTCCGGGTTCAAAACCTGAAATTCGTCTGTTAGTTACCAGGAGCGGCAACCAGGGGGCGCTGCCGCCTGAGGTGAATGCCTCAACTTGCCTCATTGGCAGAGCGCCCCTGGTATAGGTGTAAGTAAAATGCACTCAATTTTGAATCCATGTTATCTCTTTGCATTTGCACATGAGTACTTGAGCCCCATAATGCTGCTTTCCATCTGAATTACATTTACAGATACAGGTATGGGACCTGTTATCCAGAATGCTCGGGACCTGGGGTTTTCCGGATAACGGATCTTTCCGTAATTTGGGTCTTCATGCCTTATGTCTACTAGAAATTCATTTAAACATTAAATAAACCCAATAGGCTGGTTTTGCTTCCAATAAGGATTAATTATATCTTAGTTGGGATCAAGTACAAGGTACTGTTTTATTATTACAGAGAAAAAGGAAATCATTTTTAAAAATTTGGATTATTTGGATAAAATGGAGTCTGTGGGAGACAGCTATTCCGTAATTCGGAGCTTTCTGGATATCGGATTTCCGGATAAGGGATCCTATACCTGTACCTTTAAAACTATTAACATCAACCTGAATCACCATACCAATAAATACATGTAGATGTCCATATATGTGTCCAATATTTCATTTTTGCAGGCATATTGTCTTCTGTGTGTGTGTTGCTCTGGAAGATGAGCAAACTTAACTTACTTGGTTCAATTAAACAAATATTTCTTTCTCAGTGAAACGCCAAAACAAACATCACTTGTATTCGCTTTGTTGTCACAGCTGTTCTGCGGATAAAATAGCAATTTCTCTCTTTTCTTTTTTTATGTGAATAGGTTCATTCATTAAGGCAGAACCAGACATATGATATCATTAACTGGGCAAGTGGTAGAACTAGATAGAATCCCTAAAGTAACTACGTTTAGTAACCTGTGACTGGTGCAGCAGAATAATCTTAAAGCTGGAAAGTGCAGAAATTCTGTGAATTCATTTGCTGGTCTCTTGTTGCCAGCTCTGGAATTTTTACCATGAAGGTCAAAACTGGGCAGACCAAGGACAGCATTCTTAGGGGGCCATAAGAGAACATAGAGGGTATTATTTTTTACCCTGCAAGCTGTGTGATGCAGAATAGTGCAAGAATATTTGGATTCTTCCATAAATTGTCTAGGGCAGCACCATCTATAAATACACCTACGCCAACCCAACTACTGCAGAACACAAATTTTAAGGGACAGTTATTTCTTCAAAAAGAATAATAAAACTGTCTTTTATTGCATGATAACCTAAAACCAGGATCTGAGTGTTTTTTTCTTACTTAATAAAATTTCCAAATTAAAATATGTTCATGGAAGGAAACATTTTTGAGAGGGTTAGTTGTCAAGTGAGGAAGGGCTACACCATATCATAGATCGAATATCCTTCGATCAAAAAAAGTTAGCCAAGCCTATGGGGACCTTCCCCATAGGCTAACATTGAGTTTGGTAGCTTTTAGATGGCGAACTAGGGGGGGTCAAAGTTTTTTCTTAAAGAGACAGTACTTCGACTATCGAATGGTCGAATGGTCGAACGATTTTTAGTTCGAATAGTTCGATTTGAAGTCGTAGTTGAAGGTCGTAGTAGCCCATTCGATGGTCGAAGTAGCCCAAAAAACACTTCGAAATTCAAAGTTTTTTTACTTCGAATCCTTCACTCGAAGTTAGTGAATCGGCCCCTTACTAAAGTGTAAATTTTCTCATCGCCTAACATCTCCACAGTTCGCCTCACGTTGCCAGGTGTATTTTCACAACACATCTCCATATTTACTAAGAATGGCAAGTTCACTTTTTCAAGAGAATTGAGAATTATACTGGCAAAAAATTGACAGTTTTTTCCCCCATACAATTGCAGTATGGAAAACTCTTTAGAGAATTTTCTGTGACGAATTTTCGCTAGAGAATTTTCGCTATGGAGCAAAGTAGCATGGAAAGGGCAATGTTGATTGTGATTTAAAAGTGGCTGCTCTATCTTTATAATGGCAGCCTGAACCTGGAGGAATACACTTTTGCAAAAAGGGTAGCATTCCCACATTGATAGATTACTGGATTTTTGTGGAAATTCACTGGCAGAATGGTGTGAAAGTTCTCTAGGGCGGAGCTTTTTCTCTTGTGAATTGTCCTCTTTGCCATTTAGTAAATAGATGATGTTGTGGCCAATTGTTTTTTTGGAGAATTTTCTCTAAACATCCACAATTCTTCCTTTAGTAAATGTGCCCCTCATGTCTCCAACATGAGATTGAAAGCACACCAAAGGGTATTATGGCCTTTTTTTGCACTTTGCACACTGTGTGGGGCATTATAAATTACCCCTATTTACATATGTATTCCTAACTTATAACACTTTTAGGGGGTTATTTACCTAATTTACTAAATTTACTAGATTTCATTTTTTTATTAAATCAAAGTCGACCAAACGCCCATCCACAAATTGAACTCATTTATCAATAATTCTTCTCAACTAATCGAGCATCAATTTGAATTGTACTATTGATGTTCAAAAACTGGACTTTATCGAATTGTCACTTCAAAAACTCAATTTTATCAGATTATCGGATGAAAACACAGACTTTATCGGATTATCCAGCGCAGCTCACAATGTCAAAAAACAACTTCAGGGACAGCTGCCTTTGGCTTCTACATGACCTCGATCTTGTTTCAGATGGAGTATTTTCAGATTCGGATTTTTAGCAGCTTTGGGGTATAATAAATCTCTAAAAATGTGATTATTTTTCCATGAAAAAAATTTAATTTTCCCCTTAAAAACCTGGACCTGATAAATTTGAGGTTTAATAAATGGGCCCCTGAGATGTACAGTATGTAAAAACATTTTATTATAAAACCTATTTACATTAACTTCTTTTCACAGAAAATTGCCAAGTAAGCATTTTCCCTAAATAGAAGCTGTAGGTACAGTAATAAAATGCAGTGCTCAGCATGTCCTCTTAGGAATAAGAAAACTGTGTCAGATGCAGTCATAGAAGTCACCAGGCATGAAGGTGTGTCAGATATTTATCATTCTACATTTCTTAATGGCAGTTATATGTTTATTTATAAAGAGTGCATTTGTCTTGTCGCAGGCTCACTTCCCTGCCAGAGCTTTCCTATAGGTCATTTAGTTGGACATGTATGTAAAATAATAACACCACAATGGACACATAAATCAGTGTTAGTTTATACAGGTATAATGTCTGTTATCTGGAATACTTTGGTCCTAGGGTTTTCTGGATAAGTGATCTCCATAATTTGGATCTTTATACCTTAAAACTAATTTAAACATTAAATAGACCAATAGGAATGTTTTGCAACCAGTTTGGATTCATATAACAACATCAAGTACAAGGTACTGTTTTATATTACAGAATAAATTAAAAAAATGCAGACCCCGTATACAGATCCCAAACACAGGACATGGTATTTTGCTAAGTTCAATAGTTACATTTAGGGGCAGATTTATTAAGGGTATTCAAATTTTCAAATTGTATTTTTTGGCCAAAACTCACATTCGAATTGGGAATAGTCCAAACTCGATTCAAATTCGACCTTTTTCACTGTAATAATAAAACAGTAACTTGTTGACTTGATCCAAACTAAGACATAATTAATCCTTATTGGAAGCAAAACCAGCCTATTGGGGTTATTTAATGTTGACATGATTTTCGAGTAGACTTAAGGTGTAAAGATCCAAACTACAGAAAGATCTGTTATTTGGAAAACCCCAGGTCTTGAGCATTCTGGATAACAAGTCCCATACCTGTACTGCAAACCCTAACTTAAAGGACCAGTAACATCAAAAAAAGTTTTAAAAAATTTGTTAGTATACATGGAAAAAAAACTCCAAGACAAATTAAAGGTTAAAGTCGCACAGCCTTTATTAAGAAATAACTTACCGAAACACTGCTTCCAATCCTCTTCAGAAAAGGCGACACAGTGACGATTCCAATGATGCGGCACTCGATTTCTCCTCCATGGCTATCTCCTATAAGGAAGGCAGGGAGGAGAAATCGAATGGCGTACGATTGATCGCCCGATAACTTTCTGAAAAGGAGTGCAAGACTGCGATTTTAAAGTTTGAAGTTTAATTTGTCTTGATGGTTTTTTTCGATGTATACTAACGAATTTCAATTTTTTTTGATGTTACTGGTCCTTTAACTGATTATTAAAGCCACCAGTGGGCCTCCCATCTCTAAAACTCATTACTATCACTCCTCAGTTTCCTCAGTGAACCTGAACTTTAAATACTTCTTTACTAAAATTGTTTCTTAGAAATTATCTAATTAAAGTGTTTACATTAGAGTTGAAAATAATTTCAGACATTAGAGACAAAACACATTATAGTTAATGGCATATGTTATGGCTAGATGAATATCAAATGTGTCTTTTTATGAGTTTATTTTGCATTTGCCAAGGATATTAAATTATTATGTTATATAGACAACCTTGCAGAATTAAACAGGTATGATAGTTACATATTTTCAGTGATTTTTGTCAAGAATTACAATATTTGTTAATAAAGGAGATTGAAAGTTCCAATACAAGGGGAGTGCCAAATGTTAGGGCACTCCTCCCAAGGACTGTAATGACTTACCTGGTACCCCTGGGCCAGTGTAAGTCATTATATTTCTTGGGGAGGGGGTTGCCCTAACATTTGGCTCCACCCATGCACTGGACATTTCCTTCTCCTTTAAAGGACTTTTTCACCTAAATTAACTTTTAGTATGATCTATAGATTGATATTCTGAGACAAATTGTGTTTTCTTTTACTATTTTAATATTTTTGCCAGTTTGGGATTTCATCAGTTATCTAGTTACTTGAGTCCATATTACCCTAGCAGCCAGGCAGTGGCTTGAATGCGAGACTGGAATATGAAAATGAGAAGTCCTGAGTAGACGGATAAGTAAGAAAAAGTAACAATAACCATGTAGCCTCACAAAGCAATAGTTTGTTGGCTAAGGTCAATGATACCCTCTTTGGCCCCTGTTAGTCCTTATCACCTTAACTTTGTTTGCTCAATAAACACTTTCCTTGGTTTAAATCAATGTGTGCACCATCCTGAATATACTATAACTGATGAAGTGCTAGAGTGGGTTGCAGAGGTACATAACTATGAAACACAATTTACACATGCTGTGTAATCTCCCTACATGCCTGGTGTAGCATCAATTACAAACAACTTGTTAAAAAAAACAAGTCACACACACTAGATGATGCAATTTGGCCCTATACCGTTTTCAGTAGAACCCCCATTTTATGTTTTACGGGGGGACAGAAAAAATGGTGTAAAACCGGGAAAATGTAAAATCCGGGAAATGCATTATATATTCTATTTTGGTGGAGCCAAAAAATAACAGAGTGAAATGAAGGAAAACGTAAAATTAGAACATGGAAAATTTGGTTTTACTAGCCACATAAAAAGACTAAGTAACATTTTGGGGGACAATCTTCCCTTCATTAGATATGTGTTGCCATGTATGGAAAGACCCAAGTTGCTTCTCCCACATCCCCAAAACAGTTGTCCATTTAGTCCATTTTAAGAGGTCCATGATAAATTAAGGTTTCAATAATAGTGCATTTTGGATCAAAGCTTCACTACAGTGTAACTATACAGTGACTATGTATAAATATGATCAGTTGGCAAGTTTTACCTTTAGATGTATTTTCTGTCTTACCAAATCATATCAGTATCGGAAAAAAATACAGGCATTATAATAAGTTCCATATTTCATCCATACAGTTAGGTTGCACTGTAACGAATACAGGTATGGGATCTGTTATCCAGAATGCTCAGGACCTATGGTTTTCTGGCTAAAATATATTTTTGTAATGTAGATCTTCGTACTTTGTCTATTAAAAAATATTTTAAACAATGAATAAACCCAATAGGCTGGTTTTGCTTCCAATACGGATTAATTATATCTTAGTTGGGATCAAGTACAAGGTACTGTTTTATTATTACAGAGAATAAGGAAATCGTTTTTAAAAAATTGGATTATCTGGATTAAATGTAGTCTATGAGAGATGGCCATTCTGTAATTTGAAGCTTTCTGGATAATGGGATTCATTAAAGAGGTGCACCATAAGTCCAGATATAGGAACATTGCTCTGTGGAGTGCATTTCACAAGAAATCGTTTATCAATATAATAATATCCTTTATTTATACAGCACCAAGACAATGTAGAATGCTTTACCAAGATTGTCAATCATTGATTTTGGTCCCTGAACTAGGACGATACAATATTTTTACAGAATAATCTAGTATTCAAAATATCTTGGTTAAATAATAGATAGTGTTTGTCTACTTTGTATCAGGTAACACTTAGCCTTAGGGTACATGGAACCTGTTTCTGTATTTTATTACATGGAGGTTTCTCATGTGCCTGTTTTCCGAGGCATTATTATATACCAATATGTCAGTCAATTGACAGGCTGACAGAAGAAATGGAGATTGTTCAATTCCCAACATTTTGACAAGAATGTCTAAACAGTACTATTTTATAGAACATTTTCCTTGGATTCAAGATATATAGTAGATTGTGTTATATATATATTGATGGGAATAAGAATGTGGATAGAGGATGCATTTAAATATTTTGTCCATTCGAGCAGAATGTTTATGCAATGAATTCTATAGATTTTACAAGAAGACTTTATTGTGAAATTTAAAGGAATCCTCTGAGTTCTGAGCAAATCTGTCTTGTATCGTTCCACCTTGTATGGAGGATCAGGCTTACTTAATTGCTGAAACTACTATAGATAGGGCAGCTCAATTGACAGAGCAACCCTTGCTCCACAACAATAATATGCCACCACTATGGATGGACTTTTTATACCTCCCCTTCTTCATATCAGTGGATTCCAAAGGTGATGAGAAACTTGAACAGTAGTGATTGTTTCCTCTAATTTAATGAGTATTTGGAATTTGGTGACATTTAAATTCCATTTAGCTTCTGTCTAAACCCCAGCTACTCCTATACCGAGGAACCCTAAATTCCCTCTGGGTATCTCTCAATCTCAATTTGCATGGCGAAAACTGAAAGGATTTACTTAAGTACAAATATTACTGACCTCCAAAGGTGCATACTGGAGGCTTTAATAGAGACTTTATCTCCCCCTCTAAATAAAAGGTTCAGGGCCCATCAAATCTTACACTTTATTTCTGCTTGATGTTCTTCCTCTGACGCTCATGACATATTATCAACCTTTTACTAGAGCCATTGTAAGGTTGGTACAGTGCCATTAGGTGCAATCTTGATGTTATACAAATACTTCAGCACACCTGAACGTATAACAGAGTTAAAATATATTAAATCCCAGGAATTAGATGTTGGTAAAAAAATTGAAAGAAAAAAAATGATCTCAAAAATGGGATAACCTTAAAAGTAGCTCTTTAAATACAATTTTGCTGGTAGCAAGATATAAGGTTCTATTTTTCTTGTACCCCTCTTGAATAGCTAAGATCTACCCGGGTGCAAACTCTTTCAGGGATTGTACTTCCCTAGGGACGATGGTCCACATATGGTGGACCTGTCCCCAAGGTGTTTGCTTTTGGGATAAGACTGCACAACTTAATATTCTTTATCCTACATATTAAGCTAAGACAAGATCTCTGTGTGGCCCTTCTAGGGGCTGTCCCTGAGGGAGTATCCATAAAACAAGAATGGTTGCTTAAGAATTTATTTCTAGCAGCCCTACAAGTGATTTCTTAGTCTTAGAACTCATCCTCTAGTGAAAGCTAAAACAGATTGGATTTTCTACAATGAAAAGTTGAACAATATTTAACAAGATAAACATCACACATTTTGTCAAATTTGGCAACCATGGATTGAATACACATTTCAGGGCACACTTTCTAATCACTTGCTTACTTTCTAACGAAGGTCTCGAGGCAATATTAAACATAATACCTATAGGGGCTTTTGGTTTACTAGAACAGGTAGAGCAATGTAACATCACTGTATCCTACAAAGGTAATTAATTAATTTGGCTTGTTTTTTCCTTTTCTTCACTTTGTTTTCTCTTTTTTTATGTTTTTATATCTTAAATGCTATTTTGTAAATTACATATGACACGGTACATCACAGCTGAAAGTTTGTCATAAACTTATGGTTGTTCATGATTATCTTTAAGGCCTAATACACATAACTAGTCTGTTTACCAGTTTGCATGTAATTCTGACCAGTGTGACAAGAATATATAGATACATATGAAAATTTACAGGAATAGTTCAGTGTAAAAATAAAAACTTTGTAAATAGGTAGGCCAAAATAAATGTTTCTAATATAGTTAGTTATCCAAAAATTTAATGTGTAAAGGCTGGAGTGACTGGATGTGTAACATAATAGCCAGAACACAACTTCCTGCTTTTTAGCTCTCTAACTCTGAGTTAATCATCGACTTGAAGGGGGGCCACATGGGACATAACTGTTCAGTGAGTTTGCAATTGATCCTTAGCATTCAGCTCAGATTCAAGAGCAAATGGATATGACCCATGTGCCCCCCCTCAAGTCACTGTTTGTTTACTGCCTGGTAACAATCAGTCGAAACCAAGAGAACGGCAAAGCAGGAAGTAGTGTTCTGGCTATTATGTTATACATCTGCTCACTCCAGCCTTTATACATTACATTGCATCTTTCCTTATAAGCTCTATAATGAAAGAAGGATAATTTATCTTAGGAGGTCTTAGGCAGAGCAAGGAAACCTTGTTAATAAGAGCTTGTTAGGGGTAATAAGAGTTAGGTCTGAACTCAATCGGTGTCTTTAATCAGACCGTGTCAGAATGACATAACAGATGTAGTCGGGTGTAGTCACAGTCGTCCAAATATAATGAAGTGAAGGAAAAGTCACAGGTAAAAACTATGTTCCATCCAACACGACACGGATGTGAATGCAGAAAGTTGCGTTTCTATCCGACAGTGTTATCATGAGTAGTTTTTACCTGCAACTTTTCATTTAATCCCATTATATTTGGACGACTGCAACTAAATCCGACTTGTCTCCTGTGTTATGTCATTCCAACATGATCCTACAAATAGGATAGACCCAACGTTCAGCCCTTTGGGTCTATCTGTACATGATGTAGTAGCTTGAGTAGAATTTTCGATGTTTTTCATGAATTTTCGGTGAAGTGAAACAGGTCAGATTTGCCCATCACTAGCCCCTCAGGTGACCTGTGCAGCTGTTGTTTGAAAATAGTTTTAAATACTGTAACCAAAAATCTTAACAGCAAAGAACCAAACTCAAATTTACTTGCAAGGAACTCTAGCTTGCAAGGACACCTGGAAGTAGTCAGTCCCTAATTGTACATTTAGCCTTTTTATGGAACCTGGAAAATCAGATGGTCAAAATATAATATTTAAAATAAGGACCCTAGAACAAACTATAGTGACTACAGAAAATTAGAATTTATGAAAATTGTTTGATTTTTTGGATTGTGGCAGTTGCTGTGATTGGAAGAGGGTCCTGGCTGGTACTGCCAATTATAAAACAAGTGGGGGGTTACATGTGGTCATTCTGTAATATGTCGGGAACACCGGATAAAAGGAAGGGACCGCTGGTTACTGGGTAGGTTTTTTTATTCAGATACTCATTTTTACATTGTAACATTCCTTCAAATCATCATCATTTATTGATACAGGTCCACCACACTCTTTAATGATATCAAACAAGGGTCTTACAATAATTTATCAAACAAGCATTACAGAATAAAAATGGGATCATAGGTTAAAAATTGCAATATATATTTGTCTGCCACAAGCAGTGCAGACATTTTTCAACAGATACTTAAGGTGCAACACTTAAGTGCTACTAAAACCACAAATACAATACTTCACCAGGTAAAAGTTGTCAAGGTCCTATGGAAGTCAATGGGAGCTGCACTCATCCTACTGGACCGTTTTAAATCAGTTCAGACATTTAGGGGGTTATTTACTAAACTTTAGTTTATTTTTATAAAATCAGACTTTTAAAAAGTCACACATTTTTCAGAATTTATTAAACCCTGAGGATGGAAAAGTCAGCATCTGAAAATCCGGCATCTCAGACCTGTCGAGGTTGCATACTGTATGTCAATGGAAGACATCCCAATGATTTTCTGATGTGCGCTGGGTTTCGTGCAATACCCCGAAGTTTTTGGAGTTTTCGGGTGAAAATTCCAAAATAATCATGAAATTGGTGAAAATCGGATGAAAAAAATCAGAAAAAATTGTGAAATTCTGATTTTTTAAAAGAATGAAAATAATAAATAAGCGTAAAAATCCAGAGCGGCTTTGATCGGAGTTTGTAGCAGAAAATATTGAGATAAATTCGGACTTTGATAAATTACCTCTAAAAGTTTGTGAGTTTAGTCGTAATTTCAAAAACCTCTAAAACCACTAAAATCCGACCTTTGATAAATAGGCCTCCACAATGCTATTAGAGCAACATTCAAAAGGGGCCCTGTTTATATTTAACATCTCTTATCAACTTTCCTGCTGCATTTTTAAATCGAGGTGCATGTATTGGACATATAACGGGAACCATATACTGCATGTGGCAATTTGTTTTATATTTGTTCTCATTTGTTATTAGTTATGCAATCTAATCTTAGCTACAATTATCCCAAGGAGCAAATAATACTCCACTGAAGTTTTGTTTTAACCTAAAGCAGCTTTACTTCTATGTATTCTGCCTGAAAAAAAAGACATTCAGTTGCATATTTAGTTTTACTCAGATTGATGTGCCCAGATCTGCACACAACTAAAGCATCGTTGTATCATGTACACACAGTGGGTCTCTAAGGGAACACTGCAGATTTTTGTTTGCTGAGTGATCCATGTGTAAAATCATTGTTATTGAATTTCCCTGTGAGAAATAATCATGGCTCACTCTAGTTTTAATTATACAGTAGAAAAAAATTCTCTTCTTAAACCAGTCAATGATTTTTATAGCTGGGACAATTACAAAGTCACACAGTTAAGAGAAGGGCTCACAATTTCTTCTCAATTTCGGAAGTTACTAAAATGTTCAATGTTCAAAAGCCCCAATAATTATATCTCACAATGTAATATTGTGGCCAGATCTTTGCACCCTATTCCAAGACAAAAATAAATGGGGTACTGGAGGAGGCAAATTGTATTTGTCTTGTAAGAAGCAGCACAAGTTAAATAGATCCCCTGCTATGTATCTATAAGGTCCCGTATCATGTCCCCTTGTAAGAGCCTTTTTTTTCATGAGAAAACAATCCCAAAGTTTAAATTTTCCATCTAGTGATGAGCAATTTATTTGCACCCATGGATTCGCTGTGAAATTCCAAATTTCGCCATGTGCGAACGCTTTCACGAAACTGCACCGAAAATTTGCTGCTGAAAATTAGCCGCGATAAAACACCCATAAGAAAAAACACCCATTGACTACTGCATTTGGAGAAAAAGTTGCCATAAGAAAAAATGCTCATTGACTTTAATGCATTTGGCGAAAAAAAGTCACCATAACAAAAAACGTCTATTGACTTTAATGCATTTGAAGAAAAAAAAGTCGCCATAAGAAAAAACACCCATTGACTTTAATACATTAGGACAAAAAAGTTGCCATAAGAAAAACCACCATTGTCTTGAATGCATTTGGAGAAAAAAGTCGCCATAAGAAAAAACACCCATTGACTTTAATGCATTAGGACAAAAAAGTCGCCATAAGAAAAACCACCATTGTCTTTAATGCATTTGGGGAAAAAAAGTCGCCATAAGAAAAAAACGCCCATTGACTTTAATGCATTTGGAGAAAAAAAGTCGCCATAAGAAAAAACGCCCATTGACTTAAATGCATTAGGAGCGAGAAAAATTGCTGCACACATAAAAAATTTGTCACACGAAAAAATGGCCATTGGCTTCAATGCGTTTCGCAAAATTTTGCGGTTTCCATAATTTTTCCGTAGTTTTGCAATTTTTATGGTGAAGCGAAACGGGACAGATTTGCTCCTCGCTACTTGCATCCCTTTAATCAGTTTAGTTGCACATCTCTGCACTCTCTCCAGCTCATGAATATTTTTCTAAAGTCACCCACAACTGCACTGCATACTCAAGGTAAGGCCTTACCAGGGACATCTAAAGACAAAATTAAGGAGTTCTCCCTCAAATTAATGCCCTTTTTATGCAAGAAAGTACTTTATTTTGATTTGGTTGTCCATGTGAATGTCTTTAACTTGTACATCATTCAATATTTACCATTGCAATTAAGAAAAGAATCATGTAACAACCTTGAGCAATCATATGTTACATACTATTAAACTAGCAATGAGAACCAATTTGTATATTTTAAAAAGAAGGGTAATCTATGAGCTGTTAGGGCAAAGATAAAACATATTATACCGCCTATAGATTCTGGAAAATTATGAAGGAATGTACAGGTATGGGACTGTTATCCAGAATGCTCGGGACCTGGGGTTTTCCGGATAATGGATCTTTCCGTAATCTGGGTCTTCATGCCTTAAATCTACTAGAAATTAATTTAAACATTAAATAAACCCAATAGGCTGGTTTTGCTTCCAATAAGGATTAATTATATCTTAGTTTGGATCAAGTACAAGGTACTGTTTTATTATTACAGAGAAAAAGGAAATTGTTTTGAAAATTTGGATTATTTGGATAAAATGGAGTCTATGGGAGACAGCCATTCCTTAATTCGGAGCTTTCTGGATATCGGGTTTCCGGATAAGGGATCCTATACCTGTATTTGAAACCCATCCTATAGAGTCAGCATCTTTGTACATGGAGAGAAGGGAACAATAAAGAACCAGTTTAGCAATCAGTTGTTAAATATTTCCTTTACACAGTCTTTTTTTTTTATACTATGTACAGTACTTCATAACGTCACCAATGTTAGTGCACAATTGACCTTGTAGTGCTGTTCTCCTTATACATTGTACATCCACGTAGTTCTTTTGGTTTCATGGGCATCTCAATAAGGAGACAAGTTAGAGTTGCACCAATAAAAGAATAAGAGAATATTCTGAGCAGGGAGAAGACAGCAGTTGTGGCACTTTCATTTTTTATCTAGTTCCACCTTAACAAATTGGGCTTCTCGTGAATCTTTGCTTTAAAAATGTTTAGCTTACATTTTTTTAATAACAAATAATTCCATGAAATATCTCTTTACTGATCCACCTTTACTGAAATTCGACCCCATGGCACCCGATTTGATAAAATTTGCTCCCAAGGGACATCTTTTAAGGAATAAGTGCGCACAACGAATGAATTACTTTTCATTCTCCCCAGCATGAACCTTTTAGGTCAGAGTTGAACTAAAGGGCACTGAGGTTTAATGGGATTCACTTTTTTTGCCACATTTCCACCAATGTGTTCTCTGTTAGGAACCTGCAGTGCTCACAGACGTCCAGTTATACCGTGCAGGTGGTACGCTTGAAGGCAGTTTAGGCACTCGATATGTTTAAAATACTCAATGAAGGTCACAGAAAGGGTCAGTGAAAATGTATTTCTTTCATAAAAAAAACAGTAACTCCGGCAAATGAAAATACCCTAGAGACTTTTTACATACAAGAATGGTGTAGACTGCTAAGAAAGCAACCCTGTCAGTGCTTAACACCTGCCATCAGCAGTCTTTAAGTGCAGGGCTCACTAATACTGAACAATACATTTTAGGGGTATTCCAGGGGATGCCCATGTGCCACCCTCCTGACATCTCTTCTCTGTTGTTTGGAACTCAGGTAGTGCCGCATACAAATAAAGGCATGCGCTCTTTGTACTCAGTCATCTTAATGAGGAGAGACCTAATCAACAACTTTTAAATTAATTCTCTCTTTCTTCCTGTCACTCCCTCCTTGTATTATTGAACATTAAAGGAAAACTATACCCCCAAAATGAATACTTAATCAACAGATAGTTTATATCATATTAAGTAGCATATTAAAGAATCTTACCAAACTGGAATATATATTTAAGTAAATCTTGCCCTTTTACGTCTCTTGCCTTGAACCCCCATTTCGTGATGGTCTGTGTGCTGCCTCAGAGATCACCTGACCAGAAATACTACAACTCTAAGGGGCAGATTTATCAAGGGTCGAAGTGAATTCGAGGGAATTTTCGAAATAAAATAATTCAAAATTCGAAGTAATTTTTTTGGATACTTCGACCATCGAATAGGATACTACGACTTTGAATTTACTTCGACTTCGATTCGAAGTTAAAATCGTTCGAATATTCGACCATTCGATAATCGAAGTACTGTCTCTTTAAAAAAACTTTGACTTCAATACTTCGCCAAATTAAACCTGCCGAAGTGCTATGTCAGCCTATGGGGACCTTCTAGAGCAGTTTTCTAAGTCTTTAGAGGTCGAAGGAATTTAATCGTACGAACGAACGATTTTACTTCGACCTGCAGAATACCCAAATTCGATGAAAAAAGTTTGAATTCGATATTCGAATTCAAAGTATTTAAATTCGATGGTCGAATTTCAAAGTATTTTTTACTTCGAAATTCGACCCTTGATAAGTCTGCCCTTTACTGTAACAGGAAGAAGTCTGGAAGCAAAAGACAGAACTCTGTCTGTTAATTGGCTCATGTGACCTAAGAAATATAGTTTGTTTGGTATGTTTGTGTGCACAGTGAATCGTACGATTCCAGGGGGCGGCCCTTATTTTTTAAAATCGCAATTTTCTATTTATGATTACCCAATGGCACATTCTACTAAAAAAAGTATATTATTATGAAAATGGTTTATTTACATGAAGCAGGGTTTTACATATGAGCTGTTTTATGAAATATCTTTTTTATAGAGACCTTCATTGTTTGGGGGGTATAGTTTTCCTTTAATAACAATATAATAGAAAAGCCCCTAATTAGGTGTTGTCCACTTAATTATGTTTTTTTTATTCTTTTGAGTTTAGCTGTTATTTTGAAACAACGTTGGTTTCGTAGGGTTCAACCACAACGAAATCTCAGTAAAATACAAACCCACCCATTGCTGAAACGAATGATTGGGAAATAAGTGCAAGCTTTTGTCTCTATGCCAATTTCCATATTTTATTAAAATGAATTATGGGATGGGTTGGTTCCAAAATACTATGATCGACATACATTATCCACTGAATCAGTGATTTTTGGACTTTTGTGGTTCAGATTGAGTGTCACCTTAACTGATTTAAATAGGATGAATATACAGGTATGGGACCTGTTATCCAAAATGCTCAGGACCTGGAGTTTTCTGGACAAGGGGATCGACATACTTTTTAATTCTACCTAAAATTAATTTAAACATGCAATGAACCCAAAAGGCTGGTTTTGCTTCCAATAAGGATTAATTACATCTTAGTTAGAATCAAGTACAAGGTACTATTTTATTATTACAGAGAAAAAGGAAAGCATTTTTAAAAATTTGAATTATTTGATATAATGAGATGAGAGATGGCCTTCCCGTAATTCTGTGCTTTCTGGATAACAGATCCTACTCCTGTGTAAACATTTCTGTTATTGTTTTAAAAATATATAGACTTTAGAGCTGTGTTTCAGGACTTTCTAGGAGAGTAAATTGGCATTCTTCCCAAACCTTACTCTAGATGGCCTTCATGCTGGCTTGGTTACCACTGTTTTGGGCACCTTCTAGAGGACCCCTCCCCACAGTTCAGCAACCACTGTCCTATATCGTTGTCACCTTAACTGATTTAGATAGGATGAATATACAAGTATGGGACCTGTTATCCAAAATGCTCAGGACCTGGAGTTTTCTGGATAAACGGGTCGTCATACTTTAATTCTACCTAAAATTAATTTAAACATGAAATAAACCCAATAGGCTGGTTTTGCTTCCAATAAGGATTCATTATATCTTAGTTGGACTCAAGTACAAGCTACTGTTTTATTATTTCAGAGAAAAGGGAAAGCATTTTAAAAAATTTGAATTGAGTATAATGAAATCTATAAGAGATGGCCTTCCTGTAATTCTGCAATTTTTGAATAACAGATCCCACTCCTGTATAAACATTTCTGTTATTGTTTTAAAAATGTATAAACTTTAGAGCTGTGTTTCAGGAGTATCTAGGAGAGTAAATTGCCATTCTTCCCAAACCTTACTCGAGATGGTCTTCATGCTGGCTTTCTTTCCACTGTTTTGGGCACCTTCTAGAGGACCCTTCCCCACAGTTCAGAAGCCACTGTCCTATATATTTGAAGTGCTTTGGAAAATATGCATATTGTTTTAATTATGCTTCCATGAATTTTTGGGTTCAGTTTACAAAATAAAGGTGAAGTGGTTATTTTGTAAAGATGTTTTTTTTTTAACATTTCAGAACCTTAGATTCTCTCACAAAGTAAAGCTAACAATAACAGAAGAGACATACATATACAGGTATAATGATTTTTTTTCTGCCAACTCACCAATTGATTTTCAGAACTTTCATTTCAGGCTCTGACTGCTTTTAGCAGCAATAAAACGTGACTTTATTATATTAACCAATTCACCACCCCTTTTGTTTCCGCCAATGTGATTCCACAGCCCATTTCATGTTTTTTTTTCTTTCCTTGTAGCCCGTTTCAGTTGATAGAAGATGACTTCCTCCCCACTACCAAACAGCAGGGGGGCTATACTTTCTTGTTTCCAATCTGTAGGACATTTGTTCTTCCCTGTTTACTGCCAGCAGGTGTCTTATTCTCTATCTTATTGCTTTCTTTTTAATCAGCTCATGAGGGGCTTAGAAATCAGAAATTATCTTAATTAAATGCCTACTATATTGAAAGAAGTAGATTCACTTTCTGACTACAAGCAGAAGACCTTATAATTAAAGGCAAATATTTATCAAAGAACAAAAGATGTCCAAATTTACGTGATTATTCTTGTCCCCCTGCTGGAGACATTTAACAGTATTAGATAATTACTAAGGTTCCATTGAGGAAACAATTTCCATTTTTTTTCGCAGTTGAACAATATGCCATAGTCCCAAATTTTTTAGTGGCATTTTTATTTAATGACAAAGAAAAGGCTAGCCATTTTACCTTGTTGGCCTCACTAAGGAAATCCATTTACCACTTTTTGTAGCCAAATTATTTGCAGATTTTCGAGGCACCTAGAGGTTTTTCTTTGTTACTAATTATAATTATAGCTGCAACTGAATATTCATATGTTTAGTATTTATTGATCGACGTTGAGTACTGATTATTTACAAAAAACAATATTAATAAAATGCTCTACAGGCAATTGTTTTACAGAGATTTCTATTTTTTGCTGTGGGGTAGGAGGAAAATATCTTCTTTTGTTTTCTTTTGTAATTTTGACTAATTCACCTTCAGATCTTAGATTGGGTGTCCCCAGCCTTTTTATTTACCTGTGAAAAACATTCAGATGTAAAAAGAGTTGGGGAATAACACAAGCATGAAAAATGTTCCTGGGTGTTGTAAAATAAGGGCTGTGATTGGCTATTTGTTAGCCCCTATGTGGACTGGCAGCCTACATGAGGCTCTGTTTGGCAGTACATCTGATTTTTATGCAACCAAAGGTTATCTGCAAGTCTGGAATTGAAAAATAAGCACCATCTTTAAGGCCACTGAGAGCAACATCCAAGGGGTTGGTGAGCAACATGTTGCTCATGAGCCACGGATTGGGGGTCACTGGTCTTAGATCTTTATGAGTAGTTAATTTTACCAATGTATGTATTTATAAAATGCAAACAGTGGCTTAGTCTGCAGTACTTTGAGAATGCCAATGAGATATTACTACTATTAATGCTATGCATTCTCACACATCTTCGAGCTTATTCGTTACCACTCAATTTTATTGGGCCTCGTTTACTCAAGTCAACAAATCTAAATACTTCTTCCACTGTCAAGGTAAGTATTTAAAGAGAACAACCCATATATTTCTTATAGATCAGAATATTAATCTCAAAAATGGGATACCCTATGTAGTATTTGATTATAAGCTTGAAAATAAGATGAGTTTTACTGAATGTTTCAAGGCCTGGAGGTTCTGGGAGTGTCGAATGGAATGAGGGAAGGAATTTCAGCAGGTGGGTGTAGAATGTGAAAAGCCTGAATGTGGGAGTGTGAAGAAATAGTGAGGAGGAGAGAATGAGGTCATGTGAAGGCAAACTTTTGGGTGTATTTGGTAATTAGTAATAGAGGGAATATATATAGGTGCTACATTGTTTAGTGCTTTGCAAATGAATACAAGAATGTTGATGTGTATGACAGGTAGCCAGTACAGGGACTTTCAGAGAGGGGCAGCATGGTGTATGAATCTGACAGCAGTGTTTATCATGCATTGGTCCGAGGCCTGTTTAGACAGGTGGAGTCAAAATAGCAGTGTGTTACAGTAGTCTAAATGGGATAAGATGAGAGCACGGATGAGTATTTTGGTTGCCTCTTATATGATGAACCATTGAATATGGGAAATGCTCCTGGGAAAACAGCAGAAGGATTTGAGCACATGGATGCAGGTGTGGGTGCAGCGGCAAAGCTGGCTTCTAAGGAGCTGGAGATATGTGGTTGTTTTCAACACTGCTGGTTCATTCAGGCAGCAGAACATACATGGTAGGTGGAAAGATCTATTGCCCAAAACAGGCCCACCGTATAGTAACCATATTCACATATACAGTATGCTGCAAATTCAGTCATAAAATCTCTTCAGGAACTAACGTTAACAAACAATTGTTTCAGCATGAAATGTCCGCTAAATTAAAACATGCATTAGTCATTTTGCTGACAAATTTCAGCCATCTGCACTTACTTTAATTATGTATAACATTCCAATGTAATCCAGATTTTTATGTTTTCCTTTGTGTGTGACCAAAAGTCTTAATTGTTCCCATGAGCTGAAATTTTGAGCACAGTTCGTGACTATATTGGTAAGGATTCTTACACAATAGCGTAAGTGCAGTACAGTTTGGGAGGTCTGATTTCCACTGTCACCGGACAGATCACAGAGTATGCAGCAACTTTGGCTCACTGATATCAGTGTGATCTAATATCAGACATCCGAAACCAGATCACACTCATACTAGACACGATTATGTGAAGAGAGTATAGAGTTGGTTAGGTCAGCCTGTAATACAGGGTCATTTTGGATTCTTTGAGCCCTGAATTTTTAAGAAGACCAAAATTGCTTGTGCTTGATATCACTCATCATTGACACTGTAATGTTTGTAATGTAACTGCACCATGTTTCAAGGGCCCAAAGTGCCTGGTGTGCTCTTACCTTTAGGGGGTAATCATCAAAGTCCGAATTTATCTCAATATTTTCGGGAAAAAAACTCTGACCAAATCCGCACTTTTTTTAGGCTTAATTATTTATACACTTTCCCGAAAATTTTGTTTGCGGGAAAAAATCGGAGAAAATAGTGAAAAATACAATTTTTATGATTTTTTCGGATTTTTCATCCGATTTTCACCCGAAAACTCGAGCCGAGCCGAGCACACATCAAAAAATCATTGGGACTTCTCCCATTGACTTATATGCAACCTCGACAGGTCTGAGATGCCGGATTTTCAGATTCAGACTTTTCCATCCTCAGTGTTTAATAAATTCCAAAAAATTTAAGATTTTTTTAAAAGTCAGATTCTATAAAAAAAAATCATGAATTTTTCATGATTTTTGTATTCAGAGTTTAGTAAATAACCCCCTTAGTGTGGTTGTTGTAGTGAAGGAAAACATTTGGCCAATAACAAAACTTTGCCAATAGCAAAATATTTAGCTCTTCCTACTGTGTATTAGCCCTGTATGTCACTTCCAGCACCCCTTGCACGCATATAGACCATGGAATTTTCCAAGCCAGTGTAAGAACCCTGGTGGTCTAGCAGGCGGCGGGGACACTCGCCGCATGCTGTTTTGTTCCTCCTGTGCCGGCATCCCTATGGCGTTCGCGGCGCGCACTCCCGGGTTTTATGTGCCAGCGCGATTACGTCATCGTGCAAGGTTGCGAGATTCAAACTATTTAAAGGGATATCTGTATTTGTAACATTGCCCATTGTTAGGTTCAATTAGCTTGTTCCTGGGTGTGTTATTCTTCGTGAATTCTATTGATCTTCTGTGTTTTGACCCTTGCCTGCCTGTGACTACTCTGATCTCTCCTATCTTGACCATTTGCCTGTCCACTGACTATTCTACGCTCTCCAATCCTGATTTCGGCCTGTGTGACTACTCTCTGCTTGTGCTGGCCCGGCCTGCCTGTTTCCAAGTGGCGTTCTTCCTTCCAGTATCTTGGTGAGACGATCGTGCTCCTTTTGCTCGTCCAGAACTGTTAGCTTTGCTCCTCTCTCAAATAAGACCTGGCAGCATCCAGTTAGCCAAGGGCTCCTCCCAAGGTGAAAGTCAGTGTTATAGGCAGAAGTGTGAGCCGAGACCAGGGAGCTTAGCTTGGGTTCTGGATTTAGGGTGTCATTCGTGACAGACTATTTGAAACAGTAATTATACAATTTCCACTTCCCAGACAAACCACGAACATTTGATTTGATGATTTAAGCGTTCAGTTCATAAGGTAAATCATTAAAAGGCCCCTGCAAAGCCAAAGAATGTCTGACAGGCTTGTATTTTAACAGGTCTAGGGGCTGGACATCTATGATCGGTGTTGGACTGGCAAACCTGGATACCAGGAAAATCTGAAGTACCGACATACAGTGGACAATTTTGCTCTCAATCATTTTGCTCTATTTCATGGTTAGTCTCTATTTTCTGTGAGAAAGGTTACATATAAGTCAGTGGGAGAAGTCCCAATGATTTCTTGATGTGCCCTGGGATTCGTGCAATATCCCGAAGTTTTCGGGCAAAAAAGCATAAGAAATCTGGTTTTCGGGTGAAAAATCCAAAAAAAACTGTGAAAATCTGATTTTTTCCCGCATTTTTTCGTGAAAATGTAACAATAAATAAGCATAAAAAACCCGAGCAGATTTGATTGGAGTTTGTAGCAGAAAATGTTGACATAAAATCAGACTTTAATAAATAACCCCCTTATAGTCAAAAAGAATGTTTGGAATGTGCTGAGCCTAAAGCTGTTAGCTGGTTCATATAACAGAAAGGATATGAGATTCATTTTATGGAAATACATTTACAAAGAAAAACTTGGCGCTAGGAATACATGAAAAATGAAGGGTTGTTTAGTCAGATGGTTATAATCATATGGAGAGGTAATTTAAGAAATGGAATAATGAAACAATGTTTGTGAGTGCCTCTTTTGAATTCTCCATTTAACTGATATCATCGATCTAAGCACAAGTTAATAATATGAAATCTGATGGAGAAGAAATAGAATTTCTTTTTTTCCATGAGCCCAGGAGGAGGACCTGCAGAAGGATAAATAATAAATGTGTTTAGAGACAGATGTCTTTGTGGGTGTGTTGGATACTCAAATGATTGCAAAGGGATGTATATTTAGCATCACTGTATTTTTTGTGACTTTCATTTTATTTTTAGATTATAAGACATGGGTGTTAATGCCTTTGTAGGCCAAGATTCCCTGATAGCAATGGGAAACATTGTTAATTTCCCATGGCTGTGGTTGACATCTTCCTGTAGGATTCTTTGTTTTACCCAGTCACACCCCGACACATAACATAGCACAGAGACCTACAGAAGTGAAATAAGTGGAAAAAACTGTTAGGATACTGCATTCTTTATTCATTCTGGAATTTTTATCTTCGTAAAGAAACTTGGTCTAAATGGTATGTCTTACCAAACAAGAGATAAAGACCTCCAAAGCTACAGTTTAAATGAAAGTAAGAAGAAACTAATAGAGCATAATGGGTCAGATTCAATTCAGTGAGAAAAAGGTTTATCATGTGAAAAACTCATGGACAAGATTCAATTTGAGATATAATTCCATACAGAGAAAGTTATCTCATGATTTATCGCATGAAAACTCTGTTGAAGTCTATGGGGAAAACTGGAACTGAATTAGGAGAAATGTTTTTTGTCCTCTAGGGAAAGTGATAGTAAATTCCACTGGGGGTTTGAATGATGTATAATATAATTAAAATGGCTGCAGAATATGTTGACATTAGGGGGCCCATTTACTTAGCTCGAGTGAAGGAATAGGAAAAATAGTTCGAATTTCGAATGTTTTTTTTGCCTACTTCGACCATCGAATGGGCTACTTCGACCTTCGACTTCGAATCGAACGGTTCGAACTAAAAATCGTTCGGCTATTCGACTATTCGATAGTCAAAGTACTGTCTCTTTAAGAAATTCTTCGACCCCCTAGTTCGCCACCTAAAACCTACCGAGGCCAATGTTAGCCTATGGAGAAGGTCCCCATAGGCTTCCTAACAATTTTCTGATCGAAGGAATATCCTTCGATTGATGGATTAAAATCCTTCGATTATTCCTTAGATCGTTCAATCGTAGGAATATCGGTAAATCCTTCGAATTCAATATTCGAAGGATTTTACTTCGACGGTTGAATATCAAGGGTTAATTAACCCTCGATATTCGACCCTAGGTAAATGTGCCCCTAAATAAATGTTACCAACAAATATTATTTAGCAGAGAAGATTCTTTATTAGTCATTGGAAAATGGAACTCTTATTATCCTATCATCAAAACACGTGGTCACAACATTTTGATTCATTTTTCAAAAATACTTAAATATAAATTTGAAAATAAACCTTAATCTCTTTTCCCATTTTGCATCTAAATCAGAGACATAAAATAAGGATATTTAGTGTTTCCAGGCTGATCTTTTATTATATGTTATCTATGAGCTACATGTCAAAAATTGAGAAAAGGTTGAGAAAAAAATGACTGTTTTCAGAAAGGTCTTAATATATGTTATTTATGTCTGTAAGACATTAACTTGCCCGCAGAGAACTCATCTTGAGGGTAATTGGGTCCCAGAGCAGTATAGTTTAAAAGAAAGCCACCTCCATTTGTTTTAAGGCTCCAGAAAACTCAAGTTATTGAATTTCATGGGGGAGCCATAACTGAGAGAAACTGAGATATTAATCGCAATGGATATATTTCACCAGGAAGACGCAAGTTTCCCCCACCGCTATGTCTTCATGCATATTACATACCCTTTCTGGTGTGTTGGTGTGTTGCTTTGATAATTCACTCCTAATTGAAACCCCTGAGAAAAAGCTTAGGCTCAGAACAATACAGCGGGACTGCATTATTTGTGTCCTAGTGCAACATTTGTATATAGGCTTCAATGCAGTCCAAAAGATATTTCAGAGGAGCATAAAGAGTTGCTCTTTTTAGACTTTATGAACCATACAGTGGGTGAAGGTTCAATGCAGTTTAACCCCATCTATAATATCTCACAGACTTTCAAAAATAGATTAACCACCAGCCTCATAAACCCTGCTGTGATTTTAAAAAATACCCAACAAAAATCAATCCTTATTTGGTAACTGATGACATAGATTCTATATGAATAGCAGAGAAAGGCTTTTATTATAACTGTGGCTAATGTGATGTTTCCATGGATGCTTGAGACAATGACATCTTCAAGCTCCATGGAATAAAGAGCATTTTAATTTACTGGGCTGCCCATGCTTTGATTTGACACACACAGCAAAGCAAATGTCCAGTAGTAAATGTCAGTCTTCAAGGCGGCCATGTCTAGTACAGTCCATGGAGAACTTACTAAAGAATGACACTATGATCAGGTTGCAGGACATTATACTTGAACTTCAATGATGCCATAACCATATTAAAGCTCCTCCATCTGGGGCTCATTTTCACATCTATTGTGCTGTGATCTTAATTATATTTACAACATTAATGGAACTTGTTTCAAGCCCTAGGACATTCTCTCTATTCCTGTTCATGTAATTGAGAAGACAGCATTAAAATGTTTTTTCCATTGCCTACATCTAGTAGTTTGTTAATGTGACAACTCTTTAACTACTATTTTTACTCTAATTTGATGAAAATAAATCTCCTTTACTTGGTTTTACTTTGGTTTGATGGGATTCTTTTGTTTCAGCTTTTCTCCTTTTGTCATTATGGCTAATAAATGTTCCATTCCAACAGAACGCGATCATGATTTTTTTCATGCATAACATAAAGAGTAGAAGAAAAAGAAACAAAAGAAACAAAATTAGGCCTAGATATGCCCTGAGAAAATGAGGCACACTTGGCAGATATCATCTCTTGTCCCTGCTCTTTCATGTGAAGGCAAAGTTAATTGGCATATGGTTGTTCTCCTTTCACCATGTATGACCTCTAATTGTCTAGTCTGCTCTCTGGTTGTGCCAGTATCAGGAAGCTGTGGGAAAAGTCTGCCATGCACATGTATCAGCTGTTAGATGTTCTTTTCATTATCTCCCCTGAATCATTGTCTCTGGTGGTAGGTGTCTGTGGTGACCCAACTGCCAACCAGGTGAGGTTTTTATAGATTGATTTTTGCACCGGGTGCTTCTTTTGTTTGCCAAGTGATTGCAATATGTTCCCTTGTGATCAAATGTTGGGTGGGAGTAGAGAGGGTTTGCTTGGGAGGGGTAACCAGGCTTAATTCCCATGAATGCTGCAAAAAGAATGAGAGAAGATAAAGCATTTTTTTCTTAGCTGGGGGATTCTCTGCATGACTTCCCCACTGATGGGATCATGTGCTTTCAGGCTGTGATTTTATTAACAATTCATATGGAAATTGAGGGCACCGAAGGAGCAGATTCTCACATAAACTTGATCTATTCATGAATACTGTTCTCTGTTTGGCCTGACCCGGCATGGCTTAAGATACAGCTTGTGAAGCCAGTACCCTAGAAACAAAGGGTCGTAAAAAAAAAAAAAGAAAAAGAAAAGCTAGCACATTCCGGCAGTGCGCACAAAGGCAATAGGGCAAATATCCCAACAATAATGGGCTTATTATCTTGCACTACCAGCACCTCATACAAACTTTAATCCAGGTATATTTAATTTGACACTGCCGTAAGCATGTCCTGCAGTAATTTGTCATAATAAACATTATTACTGTAATGTTCTACAGTTTCTCCTGGAAGGACTGTAGCATCCAGTTAAAGTTAATCTTGCAAGAATGTGCTGTGCTCTACCCAAGCTTGGCATCTCCACCGGTGCTGGTCAGAGGAGAAGAGACAATGGAAAACATAACTCTCAAGGCAAGATGGAGAGTTTGAGATGTTTATGAGGATTTTCATAGTACCGGAAAATGAAAGTACAAACATTGGATGGGGGCATTAGGGTTAATAGGGTTAATGGACACCTGGGTGCAATGAACCATAACGGTGTCATACTTTACAGCAGGGATCCCCAACCTTTTTTTACCCATGAGACACATTCAAATGTGAAAAGAGTTGGGGAGCAACACAAGCATTAATAAAGTCCTTTGGGTGCAAATACATGCTGTGTTTGGCTATTTTGTAGCCCCTGTATGGACTAGCAGCCTATAGGAGGTTCTATTTGTCAGTACACTAGTTTTTATGCAATTAAATCTTGCCTTCAAGCCAGGAATTCAAATATAAACACCTGTTTTAAGGCAACTGAGAGCAACATCCAAGGGGTGGGTGAGCAACATGTTGCTTGTGAGCCAGTGGTTGTGAGCCAGCCGAGGGTAAAAAAACTAACAAATTGGCACCCTAGTGTTTTTCTTCCTTTTTCTTTTTTTTTCCTTTAACATTTTACCTTATTTTGCTAGTTTGTCAATTTTCAGGGGGGATACAATATATATTAGGCTATTATTTTCTCTGCATTACATTATTGTAAAATGGACCTAATAATTTAGATTTTCCAAAGAATTTTTTTAAACTTGTGCTTTCATGACTGCTGATTTTCTTAAAGCCTTTAAAAGCTCCAACCATGTTCATTCTTACTGATGCAATGGTAGACTTTCTCGCTGAAGTTATCATCATTGTAAAAATATATTAAAAAAAAAAAGATTGAACCATTGGGCAAGACACTTAATCATGAAAATATTCCAGGTCATACTATGAAGCCACTAAGAAGATTCAGCCACAAGGAAAAATATCTCACAGTGCAATTATCTGCATACTTGTGATCCAGCTATCAAGTATTCGGTACAGTCATCTTAAAGGAATAGTTCAGTGTGAAAATAAAAACTGGGTAAATAGGCTGTGCAAAATAAAAAATGTTTCTAATATAGTTAGTTAGCCAAAAATGTAATGTATAAAGGCTGGAGTGAACAGATGTCTAATAAAACAGCCAGAATCCAACTTCCTGCTTTTCAGCTCTATAACTCTGAGCTAGTCAGCGACTTGAAGGGGGGCCACATGGTACATTTCTGTTCAATGAGTTTGTAATTGATCCTCAGCATTCAGCTCAGATTCAAAAGCAACAGATATGACCCATGTGGCCCCCCCTCAAGTCTCTGATTGGTTACTGTCTGGTCACCAGGGTAACCAGTCAGTGTAAACCAAGAGAGCTGAAAAGCAGGAAGTTGGGTTCTGACTGATAAGTTATACATCAAATCACTCCAGCCTTTATACATTACATTTTTGGCTAATTAACTATATTATAATTTTTTTTATTTTGCACAGCCTATCTATTTACCCAGTTTTTATTTTTACACTGAACAATTCCTTTAAGCTCGGCTTCTCATTGCGATCCTTCTGGCATTTACTTTAATGGCTTCCAATGGAACTGTGTGTCAAAACTGCCTCTCGTAATATACTGCCTCTCTCAAGTGTCAATATATGAATTGATAGTTGAGCATCAATGCAGAAAATGGTACAGATGAAAATGCATGTCGCCATGCCATGGATAGCCCTTTCTACCTCAGGCTGAGCTTCCCCAGAAGGGTCCATAACCCGTTTATACTGTCAGGGACTTGCGGCTCTGGGTTGGAGTGACCAAGGAGGAAGCAACAGGCAGAGTTCCAAGTACACGGTATCCAAGGGGTTAAGCAAACACGTCAGGTTCAGATAAAAGGTCGGTACAGGCAGCAAAGGTTCTAGTCATTTCAGCATCTGAGATCAGAATCCAAAAAATTTAGTATCAAATAGTATAGCACCCAGGAACATCCAAGAGAACATATAAACGAGCACTGATTGAAGGCTCTGGCGTCTTTTTTAAAGAGAGAATTTGGCGCCAATGGATGCACTGACGTTGCATGTTCAATGCGCTGATGTCGCCACGCCGCTGGGCACGCCTCACAAAAACATGCATATTTTTAAGGGCTAATCACAGACCTTTGCTTATTTGTATCTATTCCCAGTCTGGTCACTGGGGTGAGACCCGCTGGGAGTCCAGCTTTTTGATCAACACAGCTTACTAGCCTTAGGAATTATTTTGCTGCTGACTGTGACTAAATCGGACCAACAAAGCAATGCTCAGCGGGATGTTGTCCTCTGTTTAATGGTTTTGTAAACAGAAGCTGAGTGTTTAATACATTATTTGTTGTGGGTCACAAAAGACTAGTCTGCATAGTTAATCTGTGGTTAACACTTGTAACTATAGTGCTACACATTGAGATATGCCCCTTTAGGTCACAATAGATCAAAGTTAATGCAGATTGAGCTTTCATAATGACATTGCTATGCATTCAGATAATTATCTATCAGTGCATCAATATTAATTGTGCCCAATACAGATTTTTACCTCTACACACTACATAAATACCCACTTATACGTTGACAAATACTCCAATTATTTATGTTCACTTAGTAATTGTATTTGCCATAATCAATTCTTCATAAAATATCCTCCAAAACTTGAGAGACATGACCTCAACACCAGGCCTGATCCCCAACACCAGTGGCCTTTGTACAAATGGAAACAAATCTAACCAACAATGTTCCAACATCTAAAGCCTTCCTAGAAAAGTAGAAGGTAAAGGCTTGTTTAGCAGCAAAGGGAGAACCATCTTCATATTAATACCCTGGGTTTGGGAGTTAGATGAGCCAGGTGTTCAAATACTTTTGGCCATATCATTAGGGATGAGTTAAATATTTTGCGGCATTTCACTGAGAAAAAACACCCATAGGAGCAAATTCAGTAACCTCTGAAAATTCGCCAGCGATGGCTTTGTTCACAGCGCAACACTTCGCCAGGCGTATATTCGTCAGGACAACACTAATTCACTAAAATCCATGGCACCGCGTGCTGGCGAAGTTGCGCTAGCATTGGCTTATTTGCATACAGCGGGAAGTTAAAGTTGAATGTTGCAGCAAATCCATTACACTACACAGGCCTGGGAAACCATAATAAAAGAAAATAAAGTTGTTATATTGCCCTACACATGAGCCCAGTGTATAGTTTCTGTGCCATATGTTAGGAAATGTAGGAGGGAAGCCGGTTACCCCAAAAAAAATTTACGCTATTTTTTAGCCTATCACCCTGAAAAAGGAAAAGACACTAGCGTTTTTTGGGACTTAGAAAATGTTTTAAATATTTTTTGAGGAACTCCTATCTACTCTATTGCAATTCGCCTGGTCTGAGGTGGCAAAGGCAAGTCTGGCTCAAGAGGTAACGTTCAAGAAAATCTGCATTTTAGTGAATTTGCGGAGTTACGTCCATTCACCAGAGAGCAAATTCGCCAGGCGTTAAGGAGCGAAGTACCAATACAGTCTATCTCTTTATCTCCATTCACCAGGGATACTATCTCCTTCGCAAGCAAAGTTACGCCGGCGACCATTAGTAAATCAACGAAGCACCGAAATGACGTCACACTGTAGATTTTTCGCCCGCGTTAGTCACTTCGCCCTTTAGTAAATTTGCCCCATAGACTCTAATGTGTAGTTTTAAAAAAAAAAAAATTGCCCATTACTATGTATCATGCATTTTATAAAAACTGCACATTTTTAATACAAACTGCTTGAATGCATTATCCCTTTGAATGGAAAAGTTATTTAAAGCATTAATGGGAAAAAAGCTAGATAATACCTAGAGGCTACAGGATCAAGGAAACCGCACATAGTGAACCAAATCGTGATAACACCACAAGATTCAAGAATTCAGCCGTTTCCTTGCAACTTATATAAATATATTTGAATAGCCCAACCTGCCAAATGCTGACTTTGCATCTAACATTACTAAGGAGCCTTGTTTGTCTGAAGTAGAGTATGTAGATAGGAGACTAGGATTGTTAGTTTAACATTCCGTATGTGATTATGTTGAATAAAGATAAAGTGCTTCCAATTCAAGCTGTTTCCTTTTCTGCAATATTGAGACTGATTAAAGCCTGACACCGCTTTAAAGGCAAATTGGATTCTCAGCAAAGCTCAAGTAGTATATGTCTGCATATTTGCGGTGGAACTGCACACATTTGCCTTTTTCCTTTGCTTCTTTATAATACATTTATATTAATATTCATATTGGCTCAATAATTTGCCAACAACATGTCAATTGCTGGATGATTTTTATGGTTTAGTTTTTATTTCTAAATTACACTGATTATACTGCAAATAATTCACTCTACCATGTAAATTTTCATTCCTGGACCAACAAGTGTTTTTTTTTAATTGTAATATTCATGTTTAGGCAGCCATCTCAGATAATTTTGCCTGATCCTGTGCTTTCAGAAAGAGCCAGCACTTTATGATTGAACTATTTTCACTTAGGCTATTGTTTCTCCTACTCAGTGTAACTGAAGGCATCACAGTGGGACATAGATTTTTACTATTGAGCGCTTTTCTTATATATACCAGGGAGCTGTTATCTGGTTACCTCCCCATTGTTCTGTTGTTAAACTGCTGGGGGGGCAGAAAAGGGGATGACATCACTCCAACTTGCATTACTGCAGTAAAGAGTGGCTGAAGTTAATCAGAGCACATCACATGACTAAGGGCACTTTGGAAACTGACAACATGTCTAGCCCAATGTCAGATTTCAAAACTACATATAAAAACTTCTGTTTGCTCTTTTAAAAAATGGATTTCAATGAAGAATTTTGCTGGAGCAGAACTTTTAATGGATGTGTTTCCCATGACAGCATCCCTTTAAGTAATAGTCAAGATGGCCTATAGGCCAGTCCATGACCCTCAAAGCTTACTGTGCATCTACTTCAAACAAGGAAACTTAAAAACTTGGGGGAATGGCATATACTGACAGCTGGGGGAGTTGACAGCTAAGTATAACAGTAATTATCAAAGCTGTCCACAGGAACTCTCCATCTTGAATCGTCAGTGAGTTAATTACTAATTAGCCTTTTATTGTTATTTTTTTTATATGCACATATACTGTATTGACCTATGGTCTTTAAAAAGAAAATGGAAAGCTACTGAGGTGCCAGAGCTCAAAATACAAGATGTGCCTATCAGTCTGTTTGGATGAATCACATGCAGGGCAGGCAGGTAGCTCTAGAGATCCCAAAGTAGCCTGTGTCAATAGATACAATGCACTCGCACCTCAAGAATCCCATGCAGCTGTCATCATGACGCATAGTGCTGAAAATGGCCACTTCCCGACATCAAATATTTTCAGCACAATTGCATCCGTTTCCTGACAAAATCCAAATGCGATAGCAAATGTGCATGTTTTAACGCATCTGTTGTAACACACCCACTTGCGCACTTCCGACAAAAGAACCTTTGATGAACAGAGATTATTTTAAAGAAAATAATGAATAACAAATGACAGTTATTCGTGGACACATTTAGCCCATTTGCCCTGTCCCTCAGTTCCAGTGGAATGCATTTGGGCTGAAAAATTCCAAGACGTTACATTTTAAGTATGGACATCAATTTGTGACCCTCCAGCTGTTCGACTCCCAGCATCCCACTAATAGTTGAACGGTTAAATGCCGGTTATCCCTGACAAACATTTGTTATTTTTGCATATAGGGCACTTAACTTTCCTACACTAGCAAAGCCCCCTTCGTCTTTAGCTCCAGTTCTGCATTCATAAAAAAATATGAGGTTTAATACCACTGCCAGCTCATAGCTTGCTCTCTCTCTTCAGTGAAATATATGCACTGAAATAAAAGAAAGTTAGTTAAAGCTCCCTCTTTCACTCTCTCTCTCTCTCTCTCTCTCTCTCTCTCTCTCTCTCTCTCTCTCTCTCTCTCTCTCTCTCTCTCTCTCTCTCTCTACAGAGATTTAATTAAAATGTGTGGTTTGCATTTTGCCCTGATCGATTTGCAGATAGTGCTGGAACCTTTCAGGGAGACTCTGGTAATGTAACAGTGGCAGGCATTCCTAAAGCACAGAGATGGGATTATAAATTATGCATTACCAGTCTCAAGGACTGTGCAGAAAAGGGAAATCTCTGCTGCAAGATTATTTGAAGGACCTGTGCATTTAAAGTAGTAATCCATCTAAATATCTGGATAATTGAGTTTGCATTTGGAACAAGCTTGCAAACTCAGGTTTCAGCATTGTTATTGGCAATATTGCTGTGGCCAAAGATTAATCTACAGTATATATTTCTTTTCTTTCTTACAGAAGACCCCTCTAAACTGTATGTTCATCTTGAGAAGACATGAGGTAAGGAACTGGTGCTTTGAGCGATACATTGATTTTATTCTAATTTTGAGCATGTGTGTCCCCTGATCTGAAGAGGAAAGAAAGCTTCTTTATGAGCATATTCACTGACAAGCCATTCAGCAACAGAAACATAACCCTTTCCCAGAATGCCTTGTGTCCGCAGGCTTCTGTAACAGGCTGTGCGAGGCATATGAATGAGCTTGGTAGGGCTTCCTCTGAATTGCATTTCTTGTAAGTTGATTCTTAAGGCTGTTTGCTCTGCAAACTCTTCCATAGTTCTGCTTTCTAGTCACGTTGGTGGCACCACATAATAGAGAAGGAGAATAAGTGAGTGTGGAAATGCAACGCTGTCTCTTGTTACAATTTATCGATTCTTTTTTGTTGTCATTCAATTAAGACAGAAATGTGATGGATAGTCTCTGCACAGATCACCCTGCTTGGCTCACCGGCCACTGGAGATAAAGCTTTTGTTTTGTTTGATTTGAAGAGCAAACTAGAGATAGAAAAGAATGATTTAGTATATTTCTGGTATCCAAATATCTAATGCCTATTCTTTTTGCAGTAGTGTTTACTAAATACGCACAACATATTTGATGGAATGTAGTTAATATTTTTGTTACATATTGAACACATTTGTTATATTGTCATACAACATGTATTTTATTGTTAGTGATCTTCTCATTTCTCTTCCAGTTGAATAATACAAATCTACTTTTCCTTTCTGGGCTGCTTTTTCTCCCTCTTTCCCTTGTAAGCTTGAGGGATCGACAACGACTTTCTTTCAACTTAAAGGAGAAGGAAAGGTTAAAACTAAGTAAGCCTCATCAGAAAGGTCCACCTAAATATACCAGTAAACACTAAAATCAATGCTGCTCTGAGTCATCTGTCAAAAGAAACACCACATTTCTTTCCTTCTATTGTTTACACATGGGTTTCTGTATCAGACTTTCTGCCTTCAGCTATAACCTCCAGGGCTAGGGCTTGAGCATGCTCAGTTTGCTCCTCCCCCCCATCCACTCCCTGCTGTAATCTGAGCCCACAGCTATAAGTGAGCAGGGAGAGACTCAGGTAGGAATTGATGTCTCACCAAGCTAATACTGCAGCTGCTATCCTAAACAAACTTCTATAGCTTTTTACCCAGGTATGGTAAAACATTCTACAGAATAAATATAGTGTTCTATCTTGCACTATTGCAACACCTGTTGCCTCTTTACCATTTTCTGTTATTGAATGTGTCAGGGTTAGATTTGATTTTTTTCTCTGTTGAGTGGTCAAATAAACTCTGTTTGTGATGTTTATACCCATATTATTTGGTTCAGAAATAGAGATAAAGGCACTGATTCTTCGTTCAGATATAAGGGGATAAAGAATTTTCTCCATCTGTGTGTTTGCAGTGCTGGTGGTCCTGTGAAAAAAAAAAAAGAATAGCATATTTGTCTCCTGGCACAGTCCTTCATTGGAAATCCAAAGTATAAGGAACAACAGGGGAGAAAAGCTATTCCAGAGACCTACTTAGTAAGAAAAAACAAAAATGCTGGTATGATGGCCTTGAACGCACTGTAACCCATACCTAATAGTAGTAGAGTGCTTTTCTAGTCTAGATTTGGGGTCCCCAACCTTTTTTTTTACCTGTGAGCAAATGTAAAAAGAGTTGGGGAGCAACACAAGCATGAAAAATGTTCCTGGGGGTGCAAATAAGGGCTGTGATTGGTTATTTTGTAGTCGCTATGTAGACTGGCAGCCTACAAGAGGCTCTGTTAGTCAGTACAATTGTTTTTTATGCAACTAAAACTTGCCTCCAAGTATTAAAAAATAAGCACCTGCTCTGAGGCCACTGGGAGCAACATCCAATGGTGGGTTAACAACATGTCACTGGTTGTGGACGTTTGGTCTAGATGTATCTCTCCATTAAAAACCTTTTTTCTATATCTCATGTACTAAAGCATTCATTCATTTAAGCTTATATCTCAGTCAATTGGATTGGAGCTTGGTTTTGATTGGCTTTTGGTCAGAGTGTCCTTTGCAGACAAAAAGTCACCTGCGCAAATATTCTTCATGCAGGTACTGAGGTTCCTAAACTTCAGGTATTCTTTTCAAAATTAAAGTTGTATAAATAAGAACACACATTTGCATGTAACGATTTGATATTCTTCATTGTACAGTTATTACACCGCAAATTTTAATTGCCTATAGGACATTTTTTAAGACCTGCTTAAAGGCAATGTATTTTTTCACTGAAAAATAACGTGTGTTTTTTTTAACAAAGGCTTGCAAAAGATATAATAAATAACAACAGACACTTTTATGTTTTTGTGATGGATCACACTTCTTCTTACTTTAATTGCACTTCATTTTTACTTGCCATTTTTGAAAATTGACAGCTACTTCTAAATAACCAGTTTTTTTGGCCGTTTTCCTAAATATTTACCTGAACTGACCCTTTCAATCTATGATTTGCTACTTTTCTCAGTATATATTTTTTATATTCGAGTTAAACATCTTGGCTAAGAACATAAAAGGTTTAAATACAGGCTGCATTATTTTGTTGTTGTAAAAAGCAGCACCCCCCCAAAAAAAATATATAAAAAACAAACAAAAGACAATTGTTCAGTAAACCACAATGTGCATTTTATTCTCTATGAGAGGTTTACATTTTCCAAATATTTTTCCAAATTTCTTAACGATCATGAAAACGGCCAAGTCGACTGACTCAATAAGCCAGTTCAAATAATTCAAACACAATCAATGTTTGGCACTGTCCGAAACTTCGTGAGTTTTGTTTTTGCAGAACGATTGGTCGAATCCTTTTGAAATAAACCTGTCTCCTAGTTTTTAAAAAAAATTGAGACTGTGAAGTTATATATTTAAGTATTGCTATAGAATGACAATTCTGATTCAGAATTGATCTAATGCTGATCTTTTATCATCAATATGGATAGTGATCAAATGAATTGGAAAAAAAAACTTTTTAAAAGTATCCATGGCCTTCAAAAATGTTTAACATCTCAGACTTTTCCTTCTTATTCTTGAATCGACAAATTCCTGAAGATTTGGACAATAGAAAAGTAATGATTTTGTTTGAATTGATTGTTTCAAAAGGCATGTTTCCCCAATCTTTAAAAACAAAAACATTGAACTCCGGAAAATGAATTCTGTAATGAAACCATGGAACCCAGCACTGCAAACCAACAACGCTGTCCTATAGCACATACATTTTTTGACTTGACTGTATATTTCCATTTACACTGTTAATAACATGCTTACCTAGCCTGAGACATTCACCAGAACCTTGAGTAGAAGGCCACTACCTATTTTGACCACTAGATGGGTGATGCTGGGTTCTGCTGAATTTTATGAAGCATGCCTCAGCCAAATCAATAACACAGCAGCTTTGACACATTCCTCATTCTCCTCCAACCAAACGCCATTGAGAACTCATTCCTAGAATAGGTACCTAGTGCATTCAAGTAGACATTGATCCCCAGACTTAGAGGGAAACCACTAGGTGGGACAAAAATATCAATATCTTTTATAATTTATTTAAATATATTGTATTATCACTATGCACTGGTAATACTGTGGGTTTGCTTCACAAGCTCTTACATAGTTCATATAAATAAGCTACTGTGTATCCACTCAAGCTTTAGGGGAGATGTAGGGTGTATATTTGAATATATTTGCATAGCAAACAGCAACCACTCCCTATTTAAATCTGTTTGATTTGGGGCCACACCCCTGTTCCACTCAAACCACATCTTGTTCTGCCCAGACCTCTTCCACCACTACTAGGGGTTATGAATATGGTGAAATATGTAGGAGTCAGTATGCTTTTTTTAATACAATGTTTTTGGTAATTAGGTGAACTAAAGTTTAACAAAAAAGTAGGCTAGAAATTCTGCACATTATGTTTTTATATTCTGTACCAGCCCAAGGCAACCACAACCTTTTAGTGTTGAAGATCTGTGAAGCCAGAGATTCCCCAGTAGCTCCAGTAGTTCCATACTGCTGTCACTTACTGAGCTTTGGGACCCACTTACAATATACAGTACACATAGAATATACTGTAAATATCACAATATAAGACTGGTTGGTAATCAATTTTAATTCTCTTTATATGACAGCCTAGAAAACAGTGCAATTTGCATCACAATTTAATAATGAACCCTGTAGCAATAACTTCTATGATATGAGAACCTTATTTTCTGCTTGACGATTTGCGATGACCCCTAAGCTTAACTTCTCAACAGCTGCTCAGAGCCCACTGAGCATGTGAGTGTCACGGACACTCCTAACAAAATCCAAGATGGTGAGCTCCAGTGAAGGCCTGAATCATTACTATTATAGAGACTGTGAAACTTTAGGTTGGTTCAGTAAGTTCAGTATATAAAATATGGTATTTCTACACATATTTGTTTTTAGGGTTCAGTTCTCTTTTAAATAGAAGTAAACAGGGATCAAATGTCATTCATGAATCTCCCCATACCTGGGGAAAATATGTTTTGCATATGAAATTAGGGTAGCTGCAGGATAATGTAATAAATGGGGCAATGTTTCTCATGGATAACTCATAGCACCAATCAAATATTAGCTATCAAACAGCTGACCAGTAAAACAGTAGAAAACATCACATATTTTATAACATTATCCCCATTGCTGTCAAAAATATTTTGTTAGCAGTGCTAGACAGATATAACCTTTAATGCACAAACGGTATTTTTACTATATGATATATATTATGGTATCACATTAGGATTGTGTATTCCATAACTAAGAAGAAGAAATATATGCAACTAGGTAATGACAATAAAGTTACAACTTTCCACTTAACAGCAGCAGGTTCATGAATGCCCTTTGATGTGAAATGCAACATTTTGGGGTCAAGCCCCTTTGTCAAGCATAGGGAACAATAGTGCAGGAAAGAATTTAAAGGGCAAGATGGTCATGTCTTGCCCTTTAAATGCTTTCCTGCACTTTCCTTCCCGTGTACTTGACAAAGGGGGTTCCCCGAAATGTTGCATTTCACATTAAACATACAAGGTTTATCCCCGCTTGATACAGCTCTATGTGCCCGTAAATTCTGATGATAATATGAGCCAGAAAGATAAGCAGCAAAGTAACAGCAAATATGGCAAAGCTCAAAAGGAGTTTCTTTTGGTAAGATCAGCAGCATGTTTGTAGCCCCAATAAGTTATCCATCCAAGGGAAAAAACTGCTTCAGTCTCTCCCCCATTCAAAGGGAGTTGGACATTCTGTAATTGCGCCACTCCATTACTCCTGGCCTTGCATTTTCTGCATCAATAGGGTGTCAGTCATTAGATTGGATAAGGTATAATAATAGTGATTCCAATTTGTTTTAATAGGGGGTGGATTTGTAGTTCTGAGGGCTCAAACCCCTACAAATCTCTGTGCCATTACCCAGGGGTGTAACTACAGAGGAAGCTGACCCAGCAGTTGCAGGGCCCCATAAGGCCCTAATTCATATACAATTTCAATACATATTGGTCAATACAGGTCCACCTCTAGACATTTTGGGGGCCTGAAAAATAATTTGCTGTGGGGCCCAGTAATATCTAGTTAAGCTCCTGCCATTACCCTTAGGATTTCTATAAAGATTATCTTTCTACCAGAATGCCATGCTTACGATACTTTGTCTTTTTAACCATGAACATCCTTTTTTTGGATATATCATATCACACAATGACATAAAGGCAGTAGTTCACTGACTTTTACCAGTAGGAAGTCCAACAACTTGAGAAAGCCATTGGGATACAGATCTGACATCCAGGCTCGAAAGTTTACTCTTCAGGTTACGCAGCTTTGTTTTTTGTCTTTGGACTTCACTATTGTATCATGCCTTAAACTGAATTGATTGTGTGGTTTCAACAAATTGATTTTTTATCCAGAGTTACAAAGAGTGAATAGAAGAAATGTTCCCATTTTGACCTTCTGGGGAAGCTTCTGGGATTTAGGGATTTAGTGGAGCAAACCCAATATCTATTCTATGGCAGAATGCAAATAACTTCAGCACAATTCCAAAATGAAGCCACAAGGAAATATAAAGAAAGATTGTTTTAACAATCTTTTAACACATTCAACAATATGTTCATACATACATACCTATATGTATATAAAATCTATTGTTCAGAATTCCATTACCAGCAAGCTGCTTAATTGGACAATGTAACTTCCCGTACAGCCCTACGTTTATTTCTTTGTTCACTAGGTTGCTTTTTTTTTTTTCTGCATATAAATATTGATATCATTATCTGCCATAATTTATCTTTGAAATATCCCAAGTATTATCTCTTTCATCAGAGGCTTGAAATAATATTTTCTTAGCTAAAATTGGGTTCATGGCTCCAGAATATAATGTCCAGTAGCAGCAATGTGATCTTATTTTACAGAAATGACAGTATTTTGCTCATGTCTGCATTGTATTAAATAATGACTTAGTCTTTTTATTTTAACAGAATTGTGGAAAGTCATTTATGTGAGGCTTTAAAAACCCCCGGTCTAAAGCATGTGGATATATTGCTGTGGAAAAGTAGCGAGTTGTTTAAAGGAACGGGAACACTAAAACATGATAGCGCTTTAAAGTAATTAACATATAATATACTGTTACATGCAGTGGTAAAAGCTGTGTGTTTGCTTCAGATACACTATTATAGTTAATATAAACAAGCTGCTGTGTAGCCATGTGAGTAAAATGTAAGTGTTGCACTGCACTCCCGGAATTTACTCACTCTGCAGTACTGGTGCTGGTTCTCCGTTGACCCGGCACGGTCCTTTAGCAACAGCAGCTTTTTGTTCACGGATCGGCACACACACACAAATTCCTGCAGTGGGGAAAGTGCCCCTTTTTTTAAATTAATTTATATCACCAACATCAATGTTTCGGGGGTACAACCTCCCTTCATCATGGGATTATGTTGGTGATATAAATTTATTTTAAAAAAAAAAGGGGTACTTTCCCCATTGCAGAAATGTGTGTGTGTGTGCAGAGCTGCTGTAGCCATGGAAGTAGCCATTCAAGCTGGGAAAAAGGTGAAAAGGCACAGGTTACATAGCACATAATAGATTAGCCCTGTCCAATACAATGGTGTTTTATCTGTTATCTGCTATGTAGCCTGTGCCTTTTCTCCTTTTTCTCCTTTGAATGGCTGCCCCATGGCTATACAGCAGCTTATTTATATAAACCATAGTAGTGTTTCTGAAGCAAAAACACCAGTTTTGCCAGTGTGGAGCAACCGTACATTATATTGTAATGACTTCAATATAAATACACTCTATAAATACACTTTCATGTTTTTGTGTTACTGTTCCTTTAAAATAAATATGCAATTTATTTCTATTTTAGCATCTGCTTCCTTAGTCCTCAGATTGTGTTCAACAGCTTCGGGGGTCTTTTACGTATGAGATATACATTAGTTTATTGAATAATTATGCATTTCTGTATCCAAACTTTATGTTATTAATCTTTTAAAGAACCCCTACAAATTTTACTGTCAATGATAATCCCCAAGAGTCCTCTTTTCTTCTAAGCCCACTCGATGTCCTGCAGGTTGTGGCTGAACAATTCACAGGAAAGGCTTAGACATTAAGCTTGCATGCTTTTTGACTCCATTTGAAACCCTTTGTTCACACTAGGGTGGCATTTTTTCACCCAGCATGTTGCATCTTTGACTCTGATCCAGTCTGTCTTATGAAATCTTAGTCTGCAGCTTATTTTTTTTTTTTCAAACTATTTCCAAAATGGTATTTATGAACATTCGCCTTCTTAACCAGTTAGTAATGCTTGGCTATGAATATGGAAAGCAGAAAGAATATATTGACTTTGTACAGTTCAATAGAAGACATACTTAACATACTTAAATAAGCTGGATTTGGAGCAGGGGCGGAAAAAAACAGGGCAGCCGATCCTGTAACTGCTGAATTTTGAGGGCCCGAAAATTAGTTTACAGTGGGGTCAAGTTTTAGTTATGTATCTGATTCTGAGTAAAATTCATAAAAAAATATTATGTTAAAAAGATGAAGCCGTATAACACCTTGAAAAACAGAATGCAATGAAAACAAAGCAGATTGTTTAGTTCTCCATGGTCAGAGTTAAATCTGTTAAAGTAATGTCTGTGTGTCTGTCTGTCTGTGTTCCAGGTTGCGTTTTTGAGTGTGTGTATACATTATACTGTATATAAGTTATGTCAGATGTCGTGTCTGTGTATGGTGTATATATGGTAAAATATGTGTAGGTCTAAAACCAAAGTAATCCTGGTGGTTTGCTTTGTGGCATTTAAAATGAACTATGCACCTTATTTTAAGTACAATTCCTTATTGTTGCAGGACACAACATTTTATTAAGAGGGAGGTCCACCCTAAACAGCCTGGGGGCCTAATCTTGGGTCCCGAACCATAGTTTAAGTCACTGGTCGAAAAATGCACCCATTAATTATTAAAAATCATGTTTCTTCACCGGTTTACTCATTTAAACAAACATTTTATTTACATGTATACATGCTGTGTAAAGCACATTTTGACTTCCGAATAAGATCAGTCTGCGGGGTAGAAAATATATAAAATATATCCAATAATGAGGTTGGCAGTAATCCAAAATATTTGCCTTTTTTTAAAATAGATATATTTAGAATTAAAATTGAACACTCTTCCCTCTCTTCTCTATTTCCTATGATTTGTTATTTTTTTAGTAACCTTCATATAATGGATACTATTTTCCGTGATATATCTCCATTTTATAACACGGTATTCTCTAGTCGCATTTTAAAGCCAAAACTTACAGCTTTTGTCAGGAAGATCCTTGTTATTACTGTTTCCCTCCTAGGATACACTGTCGTTGTTAGCAACATTTCTTTGCCAGATGAAATTTTTGTCACGTTTTGTACATAGTGACATAAGAAACCGGAGAAACTTGAAGACAAAGCGTATTCATTTGTCAGCAATCCTGACAGTCTAACAAGGAAAGGTGCACTTAAGTACGCCAATGATACTCGTGAGAAAGGCTACAATATTGCTGATTGTGCATTCTTTATTGTTTATTCTCTTAATAAGGCATTTTTTTGTACAGCTGAAAACTGAAAATTTGAAAAAATGGAAGTTAAAGTAAGATTTCAGTACTTTTTAAGCTTTTACAAGAATAATTAAACTATATTTCCCTTTAAAACAATATTATATCTTGTATAATAAAATGTGTATTGTCTCCAGTGGGGAATATGTTCTCCAGAATGATTGGGACCTGTGGTTTTCTCTATTAGGGGTCTTTCAATAATATGGAACCCCATTTCTTAAACAAAAAGCATGTGAAGATCAAGTACAAAGCATTGTCTTATTCTTACAGAGCAAACCGGTGATAAAGTAGATAGTATCTTATATCAGATAGATCCGATAGTAGATTCCATACCTACAGTATATTGTAATTTTGCTTTATTTTAACACATTTACATGTGTCTATGAAGGTTTGCATGCATCTTGGTCATGATATATGGTATCTAGTAGACATAAGTCTAAAGCAACTGAACTTTCTCAAGAATACCCTCGAAAATCCAGTTGATTTAGATTTATATTTAAAAGCATATTAAAAAAAATATTTATCAGAATTACAAAAAATATTAAACAAAATAGGGAATTAAAAAAATGTTTCAACATTGAGAAAAATCTAAATAAATATAAATGAGGTCAAAAAGGAGCAACGTCTACCTTTATGGACTAGGATGTGCTGCAGAAACAATAAATAGGCATTTCCTTGCCAAGCACATACTCGTATAAAAATATATTGATGTTTAATATTGTTTAACTGACATAATTAGATTTTGGAATAACTACCAGTTTTACAAATCATCTAAATGGTATATATGGCATGGTGTGCTTAGTTTCTCTAGTTACTGGTCATCCCCATCATGTTATTACTATCCAACTGCCCTCAAACTTAGAAGCCATCCATTTAAACCTTGGATGAAAAGAGCACTCATTGTGAGCAACGTTTCATCTGCAACAATAACCCTTATTCTTCAGTGCACCTCCCCTTACCCTGTAGCAATTAAGGAAAAATAGGTATGCAATAATGCCCTGTCAAAAGCTAACAATTTGCTATCACATATAGAAAGAAGCAGCCTAAAGAGTACAAGAAAAAAGCTATTTCTGCTCTCAAGGTCTAGCATTTGATAGCACAGTGTGGGCTGTATAATATCAGGCAAAAAACAGAGTCAAACGATGTAAACAGAATCATTTTCCCTTCAGGTCTGGACTGTGGTTGATATAAAGAATTTAAAATATAAATGCGTAGGCTTTAAAAAAAAGGAACCCGCACACATACATAGAGGGCTGGTTATCCTATTTTAGGATATAATCATTATTTTCTTTTTAATGTGTGCCAATGCCCAAATGTTAAAAATAATAAGAATGAGTAGACTCAATGAATATTGATGGTTAGGAATACATATATACTAAATAATATATAAATATATATATATATATATATATATATATATATATATATATAGGTCTGTGCTGCTAACTAGCAATGTCTCCTCTGCCATCCTTATCCCATTCATCTCCCCAGTTAGAAAATACAATAAAACCAACGACTTCTATTTTTAAGTTCTGTAGTAGTAAACAGTTTGCAAACCCATATCCGTGCCAAGAGACAGTGCTAAATGTATACACGTAATGCGGGCAATCAAGATGACGCTGCTTTCCATAACTCATTAAAGAAATCAGGCAATGAATGCATTAAAAAGGAAGAGGAAAAAAAAAAGGATTACTTCAGTGTAGAGTCAAAAAAAAAAAAAAAGAAACGCTTGGCCCGTCGCTCAGGTTTGGGTAGAAAAGTGCTTGCTAAGCTATCTATTTCACACATGGAACGACAGAAGGTTCGATATTCATTCGATCGATCAGTGAAAAGGCACAATGGCAAAATCGGACGCACTCCTTTTTCAAATACAGATCTCAAATGTCCCCCTACAGTCTGCAGTCGCACGGCTGGTGATGTGGTACAGACAGAGCAAGGGGTTACATCGAGGCTGTTCCCTGGACTGTTCAAACAGTCTAGACCAATGACCTGCAGCATCCTGCCCTTTGAAGAAGATGCAAGTTCGTTGCACGATAAAGGAAAAAATTGAGGCGTACCCCTTTTCACAAAAGGGAGCAGCTCGTGGCTGCAAAGAGGTAAGCCAGGGTAAGCAAAAAAAAAAAAAAGGCATCTGCTTCCATGGTTACAAGCCAACTATGAAAACCTTTGCCTTTCAACCAAATCCGTTCTCATGCTCTCTCTCACAGACTATGTCATGCATTCTAAGCAAAGGCAGGTTGAGCTGAAATCTGCACGGTTATTTCACAGTGAAATGCGAACACATGGCTGAAAGCAAGGGGAAAAAAAGTCACATGACAGTTGCAACTTGTGCATGCCGAGAAAAAAGTGTTTTGGGGAATCAGGCTTTTCTGCAAGCTAGACGTGCGCTTCTCATTTTCATGAATGATAAAAGGATAAAGCTTTGGGGTCAAGGTTTTTTGTGGCCAGGCCAGAAACCACCATTGTCACCAGGACTTCTTACTTGAATAGCATTTAAGATAAGATTTTTTTTTTTTTTTTTAGCATCTGTTTAAACTGAACAATTCTTGCCGGTTTGACAGAGCATGAAAAGTCATGAATTTCTATCTTATTGACCTTCCTCACGTTCACATTGCCTTTCTGACTTTGCAGTTTTTTTTTTTCTTCCATGGGAGTTGGAGTCAGATTCATTCTCACTGGAGGGATAGTTAATCTGGCAGTTTTGTGCAGGGCTGTTTCCCACTGACTTATTAGCACATTTTTAAAAAATCTGATTATACCGTTAGTGCTGATTTCCTCCTAAAATTCCACCTAAAATCTAAAGAGGAAATGATTGTTAACGAATGAAGCGTTCACAGTTCATAAAATTCATTGTTAAAAGTATTTGTGAGATGGTATATGTTTTACTGAATATGACAAAACAATGGGAACTTTTTGGATCTTTTATTAAAACATACTGTATATAATGGTATGAGACCTGTTATCCGGAAACCAGTTATCCAGAAAGCTCCGATTACAGAAAGGCCGTCTCCAATAATGAAATAATTCACATTTTTAAAAATGATTTCCTTTTTCTCTGTAATAATAAAACAGTACCTTGTACTTGATCCCAACTAAGATATAATTAATCCTTGTTGGAGGCAACCCTATTGGGTTTAAATTTAAGAGAGAGAGACAGAGAGAAACATTTTAAATTTTGTATTAATTTTATATTTCATTCTTTACAATGCATTTTCTAATACTTTGTTATAGTTTTAGCACCTATTATGTCATTTAATTTCAATTTAAAAAAAACAAGCATTTTTTTAAGGTCAATATTTAAGGAGTTATTTATTAAAGGTTGAGTTTTTCAAGGGTATTTTTCAGACTGTTTTTCAGACTTTTGGGTTTGAAAAAAAATGTGAATTTTTCATGTTTTTTTTAAACTCAAAATTTTTCGAGATCTTTTATACCCTGAAGCACGAAATAGCTCAAATCCGGAAATACTCCAGATAAAATCTGTTGAGGTCATGTAGAAGTTAAAGCTAGTGGTCACTTGAACCATTTGAAGATGTGTGTGGCCTTCGTGATGCTTGGGTTTTTTTCGGTGGGTTTCACTAGAAAACGCGATTAATTCAAGTGATTCGAGTTTTTTCGGGGAAAACTCGATAAATTTGAGTATTCAGGTTTTTCACCCCAAAGTCACTGATTCAAGTTTTTTCCATTCAAGTTTTTTTTCATAAATAAGTTCATTCGAGGTATAAAAAAAATCTCACAAAGCTTGACCTTTGATAAATAATCCCCATAATGTGTTTTAAAAATTTCTCTGATGAATATTAAATAGAGAAACAATTAGAGTTTTATACTATCTATAAAAATGATAAATATTGTAGGGTGATAATATTCTTTTATATTTTAGTTGCTTGTAGGCTCTGCTGATAAAACAGTTAAGGTGGTAATTAACGTTTGTTCTTATGAAACGTAGAAGGGAGGAAAGAATAAAAGAAATGTTGGTTAGTATAGTTTTCAAAGCAGAAGGGTGTTCATTCAGAGATAACAGACAAGGAAGCCATTTGTATTCAGATTACCAGAACATTAAGATGGCTATTAATGACTCCATAAACCTGTAAATGATATTTCAAGCAAGAGAAGGGTTGCAGTGCCCTCTTGTGCTGTTCTTATTTAATCTGGCCCAGGTACTCAATTCTCTTTGGATAGCTTTGCAGCAAAACAGATAGAATAGATAGGTTACCCTTCCCCCTGGCAAAGTTAACATTGGACAAGCTGAGTTTTAGTGATGTGGTTTAGGATATATGAAGATATCACTCAAGGTTAATCGCATTATTACCTCTTCTAATTTATTACTTGCCTATAAAATATTATTTCTGCGCCATGCTTTCCTCAAGCTACAAATCTCATTCTCATAGTGCTGTTATTTTTCACCGAGCTCTATATAATGTTGTCTAGATAAGTCTAAAGAACAGTTAGAACAATGCCTTTCATTTTTTTCATATTCTATTAATATATTATAACACGGAAAGATATGGGAGCCATCTACAACATAAATATACCTGCTGGCCATTGAGTTTGTATTTTGTGACAGTTTTTATGGACATTTATTAAACAGTTGTAGTCTTTTTAGGTAGAGAAATGTAAAGATCTCATTGTTAGTTAGAATTTTCTTTAAAATTATGTTATTGTCCTCTCATTTAAAAATATTTCTTTATTTTCTAATGATTCTATTACTAAATGTGTTACATTTTTAAATAGTGCCAACACATTCATAATCAACTATAATCTAAGGTCTGTACCACATTCACAAACATTAAGGTCAGTTTATCAGAAGCCAATTAATTTGCCTGTGAATATTTGGAGGCCCATTTTTTAAAAGGTGAATTTTAGTGGTACAGGTATGGGATACATTATCTGGAAACCCGTTATCCATAAAGATCTGAATTACGGAAGGACCGTCTCCAATAGACTGCATTTTGTCCAAATAATCCAAATTTCTAAAAATTATTTCCTTTTTCTCTGTAATAATAAAACAGTACCTTGTACTTGATCCAAACTAAGATATAATTAATCCTTATTGGAAGCAAAACCAGCCTATTGGGTTTATTTAATGTTCACAAGATATTCTAGTAGATGTAAGGTATGAAGAGCCACATTATGGAAAGATCCATTATCCGGAAAGCCTCAGGTCCCAAGCATTCTGGATTACCGGTCCCATACCTGTTACCTATATTAGTGCTTTTTGACACCACGATTAAACTTTAAAACTGCGAATTCCATGATAGTTATTAAAAGAAATTAATATAAAAAGTATGAACGGAAAAAAGTGCAGAAAAAAATACGAATATCTCTAAAACCTGTAAATATTGAACTTTTTCAGATAATTACTAGTGAAAAAAAGTCTAAATGGCAAAAAAAAATAATTTTATCACTGTATTCATCTATATTGTACAAATAAAAGCTTGTTTTTACAATGAATATCTTTTTATAGATCCAAATAATGTATTGCCCAAGATGACCTTCTTCCACAGCTTAGAATCTTCAAACTCCACAAGCCATATTAAGGGGCAGATGTATCAAGGGTCGAATATCGAAGGTTAATTAACCCTCGATATTCGACTGCCGAATTAAAATCCTTCGACTTCGAATATCGAAGTCGAAGGATTTCGCGCAATTCATTCGATCGAACGATCGAAGGAATCAAACGATTCGAAGGATTTTAATCCATCGATCGAAGGATTATCCTTCGATCAGAAAATTGTTAGGAAGCCTATGGGGACCTTCCCCATAGGCTAACATTGGCCTCGGTAGGTTTTAGGTGGTGAACTAGGGGGTGAAGAAATTTTTAAAGAGACAGTACTTCTATTATCGAATGGTCGAATATTCGAACGATTTTTAGTTTGAATCGTTGATTCGAAGTCGAAGGTCGAAGTAGCCAATTCGATAGTCGAAGTGCCAAAAAAAACATTCGAAATTCAAACTATTTTTCCCCTATTCCTTCACTCGAACTTAATGAATGGGCCCCTAAATGTATCGGCAGCCTCTATTGACTACATATTGGCATATACATTTACAAGCTATAGCCGCATTTTGTATTTTTTCAGCATGGGAAATTGGTGTTTTTAATAAAAGTTTTTATCACTTTGGGGAAATACTTCCAGTAGAGATGTCGCGAACTGTTCGCCGGCGAACTTGTTCGCGCGAACATCGGGTGTTCGCGCTCGCCGGAAGTTCGCGAACGTCGCGCGACGTTCGCCATTTTGGGTTCGCCATTGTTGGCGCTTTTTTTTGCCCTCTCACCCCAGACCAGCAGGTACATGGCAGCCAATCAGGAAGCTCTCCCCTGGACCACTCCCCTTCCCTATAAAAACCGAAGCCCTGCAGCGTTTTTTCACTCTGCCTGTGTGTGCTGAAGAGATAGTGTAGGGAGAGAGCTGCTGCCTGTTAGTGATTTCAGGGACAGTTGAAAGTTTGCTGGCTAGTAATCGTTTTGATACTGCTCTGTTATTGGAGGGACAGAAGTCTGCAGGGGTTTGAGGGACATTTAAGCTTAGGTAGCTTTGCTGGCTAGTAATCTACCTTCTACTGCAGTGCTCTGTATGTAGCTGCAGTGGGCAGCTGTCCTGCTTCTGATCTCATCTGCTGACTGCTGCAATAACAGTAGTCCTTGTAAGGACTGCTTTTATTTATTTTTTTGTTGTTTTACTACTACTACTACTACTACTACTATAAGAGCCCAGTGCTATTAGTCTAGCAGTGTTGGGGAGTGGGACTGGTGTGCTAATCTGCTGCTCCTAGTAGTTCAGCAGCACCAACTTTAATTTTTTTTTTTAATATTCATTTTTTTTTATTTTACTTTTTTTTATTTTACTACCGCTGTAGTAGTGTATAAGTTGACCTTTTAGGCATTATTTGCCCTGTAGGCATTATTTGCACACTGTTTTCTTCAACCCGCCATCGAGCTGTGTGACCTTGTTCACATTCTGTCTAAATATCCATAATATTACCGTCTCCAGAAAAAACACCGGAGTCACTTTTTTCAAGCAGCCATAATATATTTTACGTAATCCGTATCCACCGCTGTAGTAGTGTATACGTTGGCCTTGTAGGCATTATTTGCACACTGTTTTCTTCAACCCGCCATCGAGCTGTGTGACCTTGTTCCCATTCTGTCTAAATATCCATAATATTACCGTCTCCAGAAAAAACACCGGAGTCACTTTTTTCAAGCAGCATTCATATATTTTACGTAATCCGTATCCACCGCTGTAGTAGTGTATACGTTGGCCTTGTAGGCATTATTTGCACACTGTTTTCTTCAACCCGCCATCGAGCTGTGTGACCTTGTTCCCATTCTGTCTAAATATCCATAATATTACCGTCTCCAGAAAAAACACCGGAGTCACTTTTTTCAAGCAGCATTCATATATTTTACGTAATCCGTATCCACCGCTGTAGTAGTGTATACGTTGGCCTTGTAGGCATTATTTGCACACTGTTTTCTTCAACCCGCCATCGAGCTGTGTGACCTTGTTCCCATTCTGTCTAAATATCCATAATATTACCGTCTCCAGAAAAAACACCGGAGTCACTTTTTTCAAGCAGCATTCATATATTTTACGTAATCCGTATCCACCGCTGTAGTAGTGTATACGTTGGCCTTGTAGGCATTATTTGCACAGTGTTTTCTTCAACCCGCCATCGAGCTGTGTGAGCTTGTTCACATTTTGTCTAAATATTGATAATATTATCGTCTCTAGAAAAACCACTTGAGTTACTTTTTTTCAAGCAGCATTCATATATTTTACGTAATCCGTATCCACCGCTGTAGTAGTGTATACGTTGACCTTGTAGGCATTATTTGCACACTGTTTTCTTCAACCCGCCATCGAGCTGTGTGAGCTTGTTCACATTTTGTCTAAATATTGATAATATTATCGTCTCTAGAAAAACCACTTGAGTTACTTTTTTTCAAGCAGCATTCATATATTTTACGTAATCCGTATCCACCGCTGTAGTAGTGTATACGTTGACCTTGTAGGCATTATTTGCACACTGTTTTCTTCAACCCGCCATCGAGCTGTGTGAGCTTGTTCACATTTTGTCTAAATATTGATAATATTATCGTCTCTAGAAAAACCACTTGAGTTACTTTTTTTCAAGCAGCATTCATATATTTTACGTAATCCGTATCCACCGCTGTAGTAGTGTATACGTTGACCTTGTAGGCATTATTTGCACACTGTTTTCTTCAACCCGCCATCGAGCTGTGTGAGCTTGTTCACATTTTGTCTAAATATTGATAATATTATCGTCTCTAGAAAAACCACTTGAGTTACTTTTTTACAAGCAGCATTCATATATTTTACGTAATCCGTATCCACCGCTGTAGTAGTGTATACGTTGACCTTGTAGGCATTATTTGCACAGTGTTTTCTTCAACCCGCCATCGAGCTGTGTGAGCTTGTTCACATTTTGTCTAAATATTGATAATATTATCGTCTCTAGAAAAACCACTTGAGTTACTTTTTTTCAAGCAGCATTCATATATTTTACGTAATCCGTATCCACCGCTGTAGTAGTGTATACGTTGACCTTGTAGGCATTATTTACACACTGTTTTCTTCAACCCGCCATCGAGCTGTGTGAGCTTGTTCACATTTTGTCTAAATATTGATAATATTATCGTCTCTAGAAAAACCACTTGAGTTACTTTTTTTCAAGCAGCATTCATATATTTTACGTAATCCGTATCCACCGCTGTAGTAGTGTATACGTTGACCTTGTAGGCATTATTTACACACTGTTTTCTTCAACCCGCCATCGAGCTGTGTGAGCTTGTTCACATTTTGTCTAAATATTGATAATATTATCGTCTCTAGAAAAACCACTTGAGTTACTTTTTTTCAAGCAGCATTCATATATTTTACGTAATCCGTATCCACCGCTGTAGTAGTGTATACGTTGACCTTGTAGGCATTATTTGCACACTGTTTTCTTCAACCCGCCATCGAGCTGTGTGACCTTGTTCACATTTTGTCTAAATATTGATAATATTATCGTCTCTAGAAAAACCACTTGAGTTACTTTTTTTCAAGCAGCATTCATATATTTTACGTAATCCGTATCCACCGCTGTAGTAGTGTATACGTTGACTTTGTAGGCATTATTTGCACAGTGTTTTCTTCAACCCGCCATCTAGCTGTGTGTATTATCGTTTCCAGAAAAACCAACTGAGTTTTTGTTGTTGTTGTTGTTTTTTTAAAAATAATGCCAGGCAAAGGCAGGCCGCCACGCAGAGGCCGTGCTAGGGGCCGTGCTGCTATGCAATCCTGTGGCCCTAGCAAATTTCCCAGTTTTAAAAAGCCAATGACCCTGAACTCCCAAAATGCTGAAGAGGTAGTTGACTGGCTTACACAGCACACCCCATCCTCTACCGTTTCTAACTTTACCACAACATCCTCCTCATCCTCCACTGCTATGGCCACCCCACGTAACACTTCCTCCACCACCGGTGCCCCTTCTTCACTGGGGTCAGAGGAGTTATTTTACAATGAGTTTCTTGAACTGAGTAATGCGCAACCATTATTGCCAGAAGAAGATGAAGGAGATGAGGACCTTACACCAGATTTAATTCTGGCAGAGAACACGATAGAGATGGACATAATGAGTGATGAGGAGGAGGTCCCCGCTGCTGCTTCCTTCTGTGATGTGTCAGAAGAAATTGATGCATCTGAGGAGAATGATGATGAGGAGATTGATGTTTTGTGGGTGCCTAGTAGAAGAGAGCAAGAGGAGGGTAGTTCAGATGGAGAGACGGAGAGTCAGAGAGGCAGTAGGAGAATAAGACTTAGAAGAAGCAGGGAGGACAGCCCGCAGGGATCAGCAGGGCAACAACATGTATCGGCACCTGTGTTCAGCCGGCCAACGCACCCGCCATTGCCGCCAATACCGCCAACTCCGCCAACTTCTACTGTTACCGCCAGATCGCACACTTCCAAAAAGTCAGCAGTGTGGGATTTTTTTAATGTGTGTGCCTCTGACAAAAGCATTGTAATTTGCAATGAGTGCAGTCAGAAACTGAGCCTTGGTAAGCCCAACAGCCACATAGGTACAACTTCTATGCGAAGGCACATGAGCGGCAAGCACAAAGCACTTTGGGAGCAACACCTCAAAGGCAACAGGCAAACTAAAAGCCACACTCCTTCTGGTCCAGCATCTTACTGCTCTACCTCTGCTCTCCTTGACCCGTCTGAACCACCCTCCACTCCGCCTTCCACCTTGACCACCTGTTCCCATTCCCAGTCATCTGCCACCAGCCAAGTTTCTGTGAAGGCCATGTTTGAGCGTAAGAAGCCAATGTCTGACTGTCACCCCCTTGCCCGGCGTCTGACAGCTGGCTTGTCTGCACTCTTAGCCCGCCAGCTTTTACCATACCAGCTGGTGGACTCTGAGGCCTTCCGCAAATTTGTAGCAATTGGGACACCGCAGTGGAAGGTACCCAGCCGCAATTTTTTTTCTAAAAAGGGAATACCACACCTGTACCAACATGTGCAGAGCCAAGTTACCGCATCTCTGTCACTTAGTGTTGGGCCAAAGGTCCATATGACTACTGACGCATGGTCCTCCAAGCATGGTCAGGGCAGGTATGTCACCTACACTGCCCACTGGGTGAACTTGGTAATGGCTGGGAAGCAGGGAATGGGTAGCTCAACAACAACAGTGGAGTTGGTGTCACCGCCACGGATTGCACGCGGTTCTGCCACCACCTCTACTCCTCCATCGCTCTCTACCTCGTCTTCTTCTTCTTCTTACTCTGCTGCTGGGTCCTCCTTCTCCTCCTCCACACCTGTGCACCCCCAGCTCCCCCTAGGCTATTCGACGTGCCAGGTACGCCGTTGTCACGCTGTCTTGGGGATGACGTGCCTGGAAAGCAAAAACCATACCGGATCTGTACTCCTGTCATCTCTGCAGTCACAGGCCGATCGGTGGCTGACCCCACACCAACTGCAGATCGGAAAAGTGGTGTGTGACAATGGAAGCAATCTGTTGGCAGCGTTGAGACTAGGCAATTTAACACATGTGCCCTGCATGGCACATGTGTTAAATTTAATAGTCCAACGTTTTGTCTCCAAGTACCCAGGATTCCAGGACGTTCTCACCCAGTCCAGAAAGGTGTCGGCCCATTTCAGACGTTCCTACACAGCCATGGCACGCCTTGCTGACATTCAGCAGCGCTACAACATGCCAGTCAGGCGTTTGATTTCTGACAGCCAGACTCGCTGGAATTCAACGCTCCTTATGTTGGAACGTCTGCTGCAACAACAAAGGGCCGTCAACGAGTACCTTTTTGAACTGGGTGGTAGGACTGGATCTGCACAGCTGGGGATTTTTTTCCCCCGTTACTGGGTGCTTATGCGCGATGCCTGCAGGCTCATGCGACCTTTTGAAGAGGTGACAAATATGGTCAGTCGCACCGAAGGCACCATCAGCGACCTAATACCCTTCGCTTTCTTCCTGGAGCGTGCCGTGCGACGAGTGACAGATGAGGCTGTAGACCAGCGTGACGAGGAGCTGGAAGCGCACGATTTCTGGTCGGAATCACCAGAACGAACCCAGGCACCTGCTGCAACGCAGGGAGAGGTGCCAGAAGTGGAGTCAGAGGAGGAAGGTGGCTTTGTGGAGGAGGAGGAGGAGGACCAACAGGAGCAGGCTTCCCAGGGGGCTAGTGGTGACCTTTTGGGGACCCCTGGTCTTGTACGTGGCTGGGGGGAGGAGACCGTGGATGATGCAGTCCTTGATAATGAGGAAGCGGAGATGGATAGCTCTGCATCCAACCTTGTGAGAATGGGGTCTTTCATGCTGTCATGCCTGTTGAAGGACCTCCGTATCAAGAGGCTTAAGGAGAAGGACCTGTACTGGGTCGCAACGCTACTAGACCCTCGGTACAAGCATAAAGTGTCAGAAATGTTACCAACATACCACAAGTCCGAAAAGATGCGGCATTTACAAACCAGCCTGCAAAACATGTTGTACAATGCTTTTAAGGGTGATGTCACTTCAGGAACTCATCAACATTCCAGGGGCAGAGGTGCCAGTAATCCTGCCACGAGCACACCTGCAAGGACAAAGCCCTTTGGCCAGTCTGTAACGTCAGACATGCAAATGTTTTTCTGTCCAAGGCAGCGCCACAACCCTTCTGGATCCACCCTCAAAGAACGCCTCGACCGGCAGGTAGCGGACTACCTGGCATTAACTGCAGATATCGACACTCTGAGGAGCGATGAACCCCTGGACTACTGGGTGCGCAGGCTTGATCTGTGGCCAGAGCTGTCACAATTTGCCATGAACCTCTTGTCTTGCCCAGCCTCAAGTGTGCTCTCAGAAAGGACCTTCAGTGCAGCAGGAGGGATTGTAACTGAGAAGAGAACTCGCCTAGGTCACAAAAGTGTCGATTACCTGACCTTTATTAAAATGAATGAGGGGTGGATCTCGGAGGGTTACTGCACGCCGGAAGACTTGTTCTGACTTCTATGCAGCTGTCCTTCTCTTCAAGCCTCATGACTCCACACACAGCTGTCCTTTAGCGTCCTCCTCCTCCCTCCGCCACCGTTACAAACTAGGGTGCAAACCCTACTGGTTTAATTTTTTCTGGCCTCTGTGCTTCAGTGGCTGCAACCAAAAAAACTGGGCAAACAATGTCTACAAGGTCAACGTATGGCAAAAAATGACTATTTTCAGCATTTATATGGCATATTTTTTCTGGCAACTGTGCTTCAGTGGCTGCGTCCAAAAAAATGCATATTTTCTGCATTTATATGGCATAATTTTTCTGGCAACTGTGCTTCAGTGGCTGCGACCAAAAAAATGCATATTTTCTGCATTTATATGGCATAATTTTTCTGGCCTCTGTGCTTCAGTGGCTGCAACCAAAAAAATTTATATTTTCAGCATTTATATGGCATAATTTTTCTGGCCTCTGTGCTTCAGTGGCTGCAACCAAAAAAATTTATATTTTCAGCATTTATATGGCATAATTTTTCTGGCAACTGTGCTTCAGTGGCTGCGACCAAAAAAATTACTATTTTCAGCATTTATATGGCATATTTTTTCTGGCCTCTGTGCTTCAGTGGCTGCGGCCAAAAAAACTGGGCAAACAATGCCTACAAGGTCAACGACGTTGACCTTGTAGGCATTGTTTGCCCAGTTTTTTTGGCCGCAGCCACTGAAGCACAGAGGCCAGAAAAAATATGCCATATAAATGCTGAAAATAGTAATTTTTTGCCATACGTTGACTCAACGTATATGGCAAAAAATGACTATTTTCAGCATTTATATGGCATATTTTTTCTGGCAACTGTGCTTCAGTGGCTGCGACCAAAAAAATGCATATTTTCTGCATTTATATGGCATAATTTTTCTGGCCTCTGTGCTTCAGTGGCTGCAACCAAAAAAATTTATATTTTCAGCATTTATATGGCATAATTATTCTGGCAACTGTGCTTCAGTGGCTGCGACCAAAAAAATGCATATTTTCTGCATTTATATGGCATAATTTTTCTGGCCTCTGTGCTTCAGTGGCTGCAACCAAAAAAATTTATATTTTCAGCATTTATATGGCATAATTTTTCTGGCAACTGTGCTTCAGTGGCTGCGTCCAAAAAAACTGGGCAACAATGTCTACAAGGTCAACGTATGGCGAAAAATTACTATTTTCAGCATTTATATGGCATATTTTTTCTGGCAACTGTGCTTCAGTGGCTGCGTCCAAAAAAACTGGGCAAACAATGCCTACAAGGTCAACGTATGGCAGTTGTTTAAAGAGAACAGTAGATTACTAGCCAGCAAAGCTACCTAAGCTAAAATGTCCCTCAAATCCCTGCAGACTTCTGTCCCTCCAATACAGAGCAGTATCAAGCAGATTACTAGCCAGCAAGCTTACTATCATCTGTCCCTGAAATCACTAACAGCTCTCCCCCTACACTATCTCTTCCAAGCACACACAGGCAGATTTTTCAGATACATTTTTGCCCTTGATCCCCCTCTGGCATGCCACTGTCCAGGTCGTTGCACCCTTTAAACAACTTTAAAATCATTTTTCTGGCCAGAAATGTCTTTTCTAGATGTTAAAGTTCGCCTTCCCATTGAAGTCTATGGGGTTCGCGAACCGTTCGCGAACCGCTCGCATTTTTGCGCAAGTTCGCGAATATGTTCGCGAACTTTTTTTCCGACGTTCGCTACATCCCTAACTTCCAGTTGTTTCCCTGGCTATGGGTTTAAATTCGACAAATGAAAGTGACATTGCTGTAAAGCTAAAATCTGCATTCGTAGGTTCTTCTACACAAGATTATCTCATGCCAAACATCAACATATTTCAGAGGCTTACAAGAGCCAAGATATATACAACCACATATGCTGTTTTATGGCACTATTAACCAAGGAAACTATGTATTTTTGTGTTATTTGCTTTTCCTTACATCCTGCTGGGTATCACACAGTAAATTACAGACTTGTGAAAAGCAAGGGGAAGTATAAAATAATACTTTTATATGCCTGTTTTATTAATTAGATCATTTTCCATAAAGTCCCTGCAAGTAATATACAGGTCTAATGTAGCATAGCCCTGCCACCAGATGGGGGTGGGTGGATCCTAATCCCTGTAAGTTTAGCTTTCTAGGGCAAAGTTGGCACTAACCCCAGAAATTAAATAAGTCATAAAAGCTTTCAGTTATAGGAGCTTGTATACAAAGTAGTGTCAAAGTAGCACCGAAATATTCTCTCCTGCCCTTCGTTTTACCCAAGACATCAACATGCTTAAGCCACTGTATTTAAAAAGCTGAGAAGAGGCTTCATGGTGGAGAGTAGATTGTGTAGAAACCTGTACACAGATTTTATACAAGTTTACCAACTATGCCAGTCTCTATGGAATAACTCCAGTCTCTTTCCAAGCACTTCCATTAAAGTTTATATTTTTGGCATATTCACTTTACACTATACACATAGGACTCTCCCAATATAAACCTTTATTAGCGAATTTATGCCAAAAAGGGGATTTTAGCATAAACAATCCTCAGCTTTATAGATACTCCCATAGTGTTTACACATTTATACAAAAAATGTTTTTTACAATGACACTTAAACACTATGGGGCACATTTACTATGGGTCGAATATCGAGGGTTAATTAACCCTCAATATTCGACCATCTAAGTTAAATCCTTCAACTTCGAATATCGAAGTCGAAGGATTTACCACTATTCGTTCGATTGAACGATCTAAGGAAAAATCGTTCGATTAAATCCTTCTAATCGAACGATTCGGAGGATTTTAATCCATCGATCGAACCATTTTCCTTCGATCACAAATTGCCTAGAAAGCCTATAGGGACCTTCCCCATAGGCTAACATTGGTGCTCAGTAGGTTTTAGGTGGCGAAGTAGGTGGTCGAAGTTTTTTTTAAAGAGACAGTACTTCAACTATCGAATGGTCGAATAGTCGAACGATTTTTACTTCGAATCGAAGTCGAAGGTCAAAGTAGCCAATTCGATGGTCGAAGTAGCCAAAAAAATACTTGGAATTTGAAGTATTTTTCCTTCTAATCCTTCACTCGAGCTAAGTAAATGTGTCCCTAAATGTAGGCTGGCCCATGGTAGACTGGTCCATTGACTTTAATGGGTTAAACTGGGTCTAGAGTGGGGTTAATGGAGTAATTTTAGTTACAGAAAAAGATGTTAGGGGTAATTTACTAATTCCCAAGACTGAAGGGCAAACCACACTCATTATTGGTAGGGGCATAGATGTGTTCTGCACCTTGCATCTCAATAAAAAACTGCCTTGAGGTTTTGAGTGCAGCACTGGAGTCGGGAATGACATGATCCTTCCATAGGCAAATTAAAGTGCAAATTAAATCAGTCCACTAAAGGATCGCCCTGCCTCCAGCCCACAAGTCTGCCCATTGATTCAAGGAGGAGCTGGATTGTTGGTCATATTTTATGCTTAAAGGAGAAGGAAAGCTCCAAGACAGTTTATTGGCAACAGATCAGCCACAATAGTGCAAGCTAGAACGCTATATTTATTCTGCAGAATGCTTTACCATACCTGAGTAGTGATGGGCGAATTTGCGACGTTTCGCTTCGCCGAAAAAATTCGCGAAATTCTCGTTTTTGATGCCGGCGCCCGTTTTTGACGCCGGTGCCCGTTTTTTCGACGCCGGCGCCCGTTTTTGACCGGGAATTTTCACGGGCGTTTCGCGAATTTATTCGCTGGTGGCGAATCGCGCAAATTCGCCGCAAATTCGTGCCTGGCGAATAAATTCGCCCATCACTATACCTGAGTAAAACATCTCTAGACATTGTCTCTGTTTGTTTAGGATAGAAGCTGCCATATAAGCTTGGTGTGACATCACTTTCAGCCTGAGTCTCCCCCTGCTCACTTACAGCTCTGAGCTCAGGTTACAGCAGGGGTGGGAGGAGGGAGGGGGAGAGCAGCAAACTGAGCATGCTCAAGCCCTGTCCTGGAGGTTTATGCTGAAAACAGGAAGTCTGATACAGAAGCCCATGTGTACACAAAACAAGGAAAAAAATGCTGTGTTTCTTTTGACAGAGGACTCAAAGCACCATTACTTTGAGGGTTTACTGGTGTATTTATATAGACCTTTCTGATAAAGCTTACTTAATTTTAGCCTTTCCTTCTCCTTTAAACTGTTTATTTGGGGCTTCTATATTTGGTAATGTAATAAAAGGTGTAAAGCTTGCTAGAGGTCTAACAATCCATCTTAACCAATCAACAGGGAACATTTACTGGTCTGCAGTTTAAAACAAAAATCTATGCAGTTATTATGCATATTACCTTTTTATTACATTGTACCATTACATTTCATCTACAGATGATATAAATTGATATTTGGTGTCCTGGTTGACTTAACCAATTTGGGGGTGGATGAATACATCTTAGTAGAAGTGGTCTAGAGTTTCAATAAATATAAAATGTCTCTGTGATGAAGTAAACAATCAATTTTAAAGGTGAGCATTCTTCTTGTCCCTATAATTCTTGTCCCTGTAATTCTCCTGTCTACAGAAGCACACACAAGCAACCCTACTAAAGCCCTACTAAAGCCAGCCCAGTGTTTCTTTTACAGGTATTGTATAAATATGACATGGAATGCTTGGCCATTCTGGTTCCTTCTTGATGGAGAACAAGATTTTACAAATAAAAAGGTTTCTACAATAAAAAGCAATAAATGTGTTACATCTGAGACTAAACATGGCACTTTATTTTCCATGTTCCTCCTGCAAAGAAAAATCAATTTCATATTCCAAAGGTTAAGACAAAAATGCTTGTAACAGCCTAGCCATAAATTCCATTGTTCAGCCCTACAGAGCAGCCTCACAGCACACAGTTGCACTATTGTCGTGATTGTTGTAGCTCTTTAAACGCTCCAACAGTTTTGTTATATAGTCCTGCAGAGTTGTGGATTTTAACACAATATTGTATTTTCTGATTTCTGTTCTATTTCGGTTACCTCACCTGTTAGGTTAATATGCCTTTACAGGTTTTTTGGTAGGTCGGTGGAGTAGGAACCTGCAGGAGGCATCATGGAAACTTTCTAGTACAGATAATACTAAAGCCAAGCAGGATGCAGAAGTGGAGGGTGATTTAAGGTCTCTAATCCCAGAGTGTAATCAGATTTTCTTAATAATCAAGTTTTGTAGTAGTACCTCTACTTTAGCGGCATACTTTACACTATTTAAGGTCTCGTATTGGATTTTGTTACTTTTATATTATTTATGCAAACAACACATCTATCTCATTTCTTAGGGTCAACAGGTTACATTAGTTATGACTTTCTGTTGGACTGGAATGTCTGTATTCAATAAAAAAAATGGTGACTGCTTGTGTATGGCTAAGGATAAGGGTAAACTATAGGTCTTAGCTATACTTCTTTGGAAAATTACAGATTTGTTTTCAGTTATGCAATAATGTTTAATGAGTTTAATATACTCATAAAAGGGCATGTAAAGGCAAAAAAATAAAATCCCATTTTTACTTTCTTTAATGAAAAAGAAACCTATCTCCAATATACTTTAATTAAAAAATGTGTACTGTTTTTATAAGAAACCTGACTGTGTGCAGTGAAATTCTCCCTTCATTTACTGCTGTGGATAGGAATTGTCAGATGGTCCCTAAACGTGGCCATAGACACAAAGATCCTATCGTACGAATCGAGGATTCGTACGATTTTCGGATCGTGTGTGGCGTGTGCCGACGGAGATCGACGGAGATCGTCCGGCGGAGTTCGGTCGTTTGGTCGATCGGTCAGGTTTGATTTTGACCCGACCGATCCCGCCGGAGCCCATGGCACATCGTAATTGGATCGTTCGGCCATATGACCGAACAATCAGTTTACCCCCAATATAGCCATGCTCATTAATGGCATATCGGGTAAAGATCCGCTCGTTTGGCGATTTTGTTTCTATGGAAACAATCATACTTATGAACAGCAGGGGGAGCCCCCGTCTTACTTCCCAGCCATGCAGAACTCAAGCAGCTTTGTTTATGATGATCCCTAAGCAGCCCAGACCACACTGAGCATGTGCACAGTCTTAGTCTTGCAAAGATGTTTAACAAAGTTACAAGATGGTGACCCCCTGTAGCCAACTTTGAAAGCATAAATTATTTGGTGCAGTAAGTTCATGTTTATATTTAGTATACAAAATACAGCATTTCTAGCCTTATTCTGTTTTAGACTTTACATGCCCTTTAATTATGATTACTGATATATTCATTCATTATGGTTATGATTACTTCTTTGAGGAAATATGTGCTTGCAGGTGATATTTTTTGCCATGCCCCTTGAATTTCCCTTAATTTTCCCTTGATTTTTCCTTGATTTTCCCTTGATTTATAAATGTTTTGCAGACTACTGGGTTTGTTTTTGAGGCACAATACAATTACTGGCCAATATTTGCTTTACTGAAGTGTGAGACAGTATTGCCTATTTCTTGTAAAAAGGAACAGAAGTTAAGAAGGTGGCACCAGGGAGTGTTCCTTGGGTGTATTGCCCTCCCTTTGCTCTTATATTTAAGCCAACGCCTTGAGGACTATAGAAACAAATGTAGACCTGTAGTTATTTTTTGATCCAGGGGAAGTGATTGTTACATGGGGAACAGTAGTCTTCTGTGCATGTTGAAATATATAATATATAAGTTTTGAGCATTAAACGTAAGTTGTAAATTGTTTTTTACCCACAATGCAGCACTTTCTCAGAACTCCAGTGTAATTGTGGATGCATGCTAAGATGCACCAATATGGACCCAATTTAGCATCTAGTACAGTAAACTGAATGACATCACTTCCTTCGCCCAACTTCTAAAAAAACAGCATTATTGCCTCATTCTTAAGTCATGACTATAGATGCCATCCATCAGGTACAGGGGTGTGTCTGTACTTATGCATAATTCAGCAGAGCAGGCTGAACAGGTGCATTAGTGATATTCAAAGTAGCATCTATGGACGCAAGAATCCTTCTGAATAGTGTAAATTTGTGCTCCATTGTGTCCGTTTTAGCTCCTTTCACTGGCACTCATAGATAAGCCTTTATTGCCTTTGCTGGGATGTGCAGAACTCAGTGCTAGTTGTGTTGCAATGGTCTAGTCTTGCCAATGACATACTCAATAAGAAAGGATTTATTTTCTTATTGATGGTAAAGTCTGGAACCAGCCAGGGTTGGACTGGGCTGGCAAGACACTGGGAGAGAACCCGGTGGGCCCCAATTCTTGTGGGCCCCACAGCCGAGACCTGCTCCCTACCTAAATCCATTGTCTCTGCCCCTGACCTCCATCTATAGCTCCGGCTCACGGCTAGAAAATGGTACACGAGGGAGGCTGTAGTTGGGTTGCATTTGGGGCACGCGAGCCCAGAGGTGGCTTTACAGCAGGGGTGGGGGCCCAGAGGGGGGTCCGACCAAGGAACCAGCCATTTTAGTGATATCATACTAACATTTTCCTGCAAAGTGTTTAAGGGTGGTGGAGTTCTGTAACTGTAACTTTTATAAAGGCTAAAGATTCATATGAAACTTTCGGGTTGAACATTCTTAACAACATTTATTGCAAGATTAATATAATAAACAAATTACTGGTCTGTTATTTAAACAAGCAAAACAATTTTACAGGGACTGCATTGTATCTTTGAGTTTCCCAAATGTAGTCACATTAAAGGTCAGAAAGTGGTCCCAGGGGTGACAGTGCATGCCCATTCTCTCACTTCACTGACTAGTTTGAGCATAATGATTTCACTGAACTCAGTCTGAGGCACACGCACCATTGCCCCTTAATGAAGAACCCTGTAGGTCTAAGCAGAGTCAAGTGACTGCCCAAGAGCGTGTTAATAAAAGGGGTCACTTTTCTGACCTTTAAAGAAGCCTTATGGGGCCACCAAGGACACTTGAATATTGCAAGGTTTTCCTCTATGGATAGGGACCTGTGATTTGTTTATGCTGTCAAAATTATTTTCTAGATCCAACCAACAGAGTGGTGGGGGGGGGGGAATATTGCACACATTTAAAAAAAAAGCTAAAAAGCAGCAAATACATTTATGTTAACTTAGATGAGCTTTTAAACTGAGTATTGAAAAGCTGTCAGCACTGAGTGTTGAGAGGAACATCTGGGTTGGAGCAAATGAGAGTTTAAAGATGGAATGCAAAGGGCATGCCTAATTAGTGGTTCTGAGAAGCTTCTTTAGGGAATCAAATACTAGCGTCAGACGTGACTAATGTACAAATGCCACACTCCCTGGCTCAAGGATCCTTTATCAGTTTTATTTGTAACCACAGCTAATGATATTATTGATTGGAACCTGTGCATCGTCTTCTGACATTATCAGAGCTTTAGGCATTATTGGTATTAGAAGAGTTAAGAAACTGGCATGTGTATTGTAATGTAAAAAAAAAAGATTTTTTCTGTGGTTTTAAATTTCTAGAACACAGACGAGTATTGTTCTCTGAGTGCCGGCACATGAAGATGTAAGTAATGCCATCTGGTGGCATTGTGAATAAACTGCCTTTATAAAGGAAGTCAGGGGAGTAATGCCGAACAAATAAGGATGGCTGTTCAGGATGGCACACATTTGCTTTGAGAGGCGGCATGGTGGTCAGTGATTTCTGCAGTTTCATGTGAAATGAAAGAAAGAAAATGATAAGAAATGATATAACAATATATTTCTTTTTACTAGTAACTGGTTATTTAAAGTGATACTGTAATGGGAAACATGTTTTTTTTTGCACTGAAATCCATTTTTATAATGGGAAAACAATTTTGAAATCTGACATGGGGCTAGACATATTGACAGTTTCCCAGCACACCCCCGTCATGTGACTTGTGCTCTGATAAACTTCAGTCACTCTTTACTGCTGTACTGCAAGTTGGAGTGATATCACCCCCCCCTCCAGCAGCCAAACAAAAGAACAATGGGAAGGTAACCAGATAACAGCTCCCTAACACAAGATAACAGCTGCCTGGTAGATCTAAGAACAACACTCAATAGTAAAAGCTAAGTCCCACTGGCTTTTACCACAGCATTCCTTCTCCAGAAGCTGCTTTTTGACACCACAATTAAACTTTAAAACTGCGAATGCCATGATAGTTATTAACAGAAATGAATATAAAAAGTATATGAACGGAAAAAAGTGCAGAAAAAAATATGAATATCTCTAAAACCTCTAAATATTAAAGTTTTTCAGATAATTACTAGTTAATTACTTTTTTAAGCACTATTGCCTGCAAAAGTCCTAACTATTGAACTTTTTTGGGTTAACATTTTTCCCCAAACATTTGAGGGACATGGAACATTCATTTTAGGGTGGGCTCATGTATAGGCCATTAGAGGATCTATTTTGACTTTATTCAAGTTCCTTGGACATTCGTAATAAAAAGTGGCCACTTCAAGCATTTGCACCAACATCTTTAATAAAGACATCCATATGATGTTAATGTACCCTCCATATTCAAACTGACCTAAGCGTAAGAGGACTAATGAAGCAATCGCTAGCGTAATTTGGCTTTAAAACTCTCACACTTGCAAAGTAACACTAGTGTTTACCAGCATTCAGCATCCAGGATGCAACTTTGCATTTTAGTGAATTAGCGTAGTGGTAACGAATTTACGCCTGGTGAAGTGGCATGAAGGGTGGCAAAGCGCTCACTGGCAACAATTCGCCCTTTAGTGAATCTGCCCCATTGTGTCTCTAGAAAGAAAGAAAGAAAGAAAGAAAGAAAGAAAGAAAGAAAGAAAGAAAGAAAGAAAGAAAGAAAGAAAGAAAGAAAGAGAAAGAAAGAGAAAAAGCACTGTATTTATTGAATTTTTGTTTGTTCATTACTGTTATAGACTATAACGTAGGATATGGGCTATGCCTGGACTTTCTAATCAACTTAGAGAAACATCCAATACCGAGATGCCTCCTTCCCTTTCAACCCAACTCATACTATACTAAAGCCATGATCTACTATATAGGGTTAGTTCTACAACATGTTAAACCTATTCATCTGTATTCTACTCCACAGGGTTTTTTTTATTCATTGTATTGTGAAAATCCATCTTTTTCTTACAAAAAAAACCCCCTCAAAGATCATCTGCACATTAATCCAAGTTAAGTGCAGCTGCCAGACTCATTAACCTTAATAATCACTCTTCTTCTGCATCTTGACTTTGCAGATTTCCCCTTTTGGCTCCCATTACCCTCAAGAGTCAGATTCAAAATTCTGCCACTCATCTACAAAATGTCTTTACGAATATGCTCCTCCCAACATTTCTATTCTGTTTTCAAAATACTTTCCAACTTGACCTTTTAACCATTTAACAAAGAACCCATGTTGCCCTCCTCCATTCTAACGTCTTCTCATTTATATCTACAAGACATCTTCAAGTCACTCTCTAAAAAACAAAAAATCTTTTTACAACGGTGGTGTACTCTTTTTCCTACAATCCGCCCATACATTAATCTCTTGTATTGCACCTGCTCTTTCATCTCTCTAGATTGTAAGAAGTAGGGCCATGTCTTCCAATTATACAAGTTTTTATGTATTTTTGTCTTGGATGCACAGATGTTTGAAAATACAATGTATTTGGAATGTTATGAATTTGAAAAGTAAGTAGTTTACCCATTGTTCCACAGTTTTCCTGTTTTTTTAACTTTGAACTTACTCAGTTTGAAACTTGTGGGTCATGGAAGTATATTTGTCCCTATATTTTATATGATGGACACCTGTACAACTGCTTTGCCTGTTTTAATAGAATGAATATTGCAACTACATTGTAGATTTTCAGAACAGAACTGTGGTAATTTTGTAATTTTGTCCCCACTCATAAATAACTGAATGAGATTTTCCCATTGGGGCCATTGAGCTGACATTCAGATCAGAGGTCTCCATTAATAATTAAGCATACGCAGGTTTTTTGAGTTGCATTAAACTTTGATACATTTGACTTATTAAAATACACACTAATAACAATCTTGACTGCTGTCATTTAAAGTAGGAAACAGTTCAATTTGCAATTTTTTATCATACGGAACAATATTCGTACAGCACCAATTAACTAATGAAATTAAGACTGCTGTAACTTATGTCATGAGGACCTCTTGTGGTAGCAGCTTTAAAAATCGGAAAGCAGTTATTATTGATTAATTATTTTACTTTTAAGATTCTCTGGTCTCATCAGATTCAAATGATATAAAGCAGATAACTATGAATGAGTTATCTTGTCAACTTACTGATGTTTCTCATCATAAGAGCTGAGGGTTTCGTTTGTCCTCTGCTAATCAGATCTGAGAAAAACATAAATGGCAAGTATATTTCAATGTATAATTCTTTTGTATGGGGCAGTACAGTGATTTAGAGCACCGTGCTCTTGGAAGTCTTTGGTTTAAGCATTAATTAAAGTGTTTGAGAAAATATGACAAGCCATTTGAAGTCATTTTAAGGTCATTTTTAGTAACAAGAATCCTTAAGGAACTTGGGGGCACCACCTATCTTACACAATTTTAGTTTTGGGGTAATTAAATCTGCAAGGTGTCATGACAGAATAGAAGACCAACAAAATTATAACTAACATAACCTAGACGTTAGGTAGAATTAACTTTGGCTATAGGTTGAATGGATGAAATTCAACTTGTTATCTAACTTTACATTCAATCCATTCTCTGGCTCTAGCAATTGTAAAAAATCATTTCAAATTGGAGAGCAATCACACAGAACTACAAAAAAAGCATTTTGGTTGGGGAGAGAGATCCTCATTCATATGTAAAAAAGAAGGTATTCTGGGAAGAAAGCCCAGGATTGCTCCACAAAGAATACCCTAAAGACTGAGCCTCACCAACTGGGTAGCATGTTGATTGGATTCCCAAATGTAGATCCATCTCCACCTCTCTGGTTCTACATATGGTGACTGGAAAACCCTGCTTTAAAACCCAGTCAGTGAGGTTTAGTCTCAAGGGTAAATAGGCAATACAAAATTCAGCCGATCCAGCTCACGATTTGTATCTGAGGATCAAAAACCTAACACGTTATGTGCTTTCATGCCCTAAATCAGGGATCCCCAACCTTTTGAACCCTTGAGCAACATTCAGAAGTAAAAGGAGTTGGGGAGCAACACTAGCATAAAAACTGTTCTTGAGGTGCCAAATAAGTACTGTGATTGACCATTTGGTAGCCCCTATGTGGATTGTCAACCTACATTGAGGCTCTGTTTGGTAGTGCACCTGGTTTTTATGCAAACAAAACTTGCTTCCAAGCCTGGAATTCAAAAATAAGCTTCTGCTTTGAGGCCACAGGGAACAACATCGAAGGGGTTTGAGAGCAACATGTTGCTTACGATCTACTGGTTGGGGATCACTGCCCTAAATCATGAGCATTATCTCAAGGGTATTCTATGTAGGAGCAATCCTGGACTTCCTTCCCAGAATAACTTCTGCTCTACAGATAAAATAAACTAATAAACTATTATCTAAGACTAGTCATGCCTACTACAGGTTACTTTAAGGTGTATGTGATTCAGTCTTTTCTCCGTATACGTCAAAATTCTGAAATTGTCCCAAACAAAATAATTTCTACTGTGAAATCAGCAGAAGCATTAACATTTTGTGTGAACTAGATCTGTGATACTAGAAGACAATTCTAGACTTGCCGCGACTCAGCTTTGAGTAACTTACTGTATAAAGAGCTGGAAACAAAAAAAGGCACTTCATATGCATATAAATTTAATATACGCTACACTTGTGCATTGGGTTTACATTATGCTTGTGCATTTTACTCTTGTTTTAAGGATCTCTTCTGTGATACAGCTGGCTGTGTTTTCATATGTTCAAATCCAGCCTGATCCATAGGACATTGGAAACAATTATGGCTAAATTAATGTAAACAAAAAGGAGTAATGAAAAGCTACAAGTGCCACTTATTGGAGGCTTTGTTGCAGAAATGTAACTTCAGCCAGAATCACTTGACCCTCCACACTCAATAATATAAACAGCAACATCTCATAATTAGAGAGAGCAGTATGTGAAAATCACATTAATCACGCTCTATAAGAAGATTATAAACCCCATTCATGTATAGCCCTGCCTTTTATGTTTGGTCACAATTAGCAAACTAAATCTGTACTCAGGCAAAAGGATACTATTCACTTGTGAAACAGTCAAATCATTCTGTTTCTTTTCATTTCTTTATGCACACACACTCACGCACAAACGAATACAAACACACACATCAGCTTCTCTGGAATGTGCTGACTTAGAAATCATGGTGCAAGCCACATTTAGATCTTTAAATAATCAGCTCACACTAATGGCCAGGGTTAGGATGAGGTGGGCCCTAGTAGTGCAGAAATCTGGGGCCCCGTCTGTGGGGTGCATTGATCTTAATTAGGAACACTCCAGTTGCATATATCTGTTGTATTCTGTATTTGACTGGTAGGTATCTTGCCCCAAGGTTCTCAACTTGTCTAAGGGCAAAAGTGGCCATTATAATATGACAATATAAACTGTGTTCAAATGTATCCAATGGGGAAATATGCTTAAAGGGCACCAATCATGACCAAAATCATTTACTAAGTAAATACACTATGTGAAAGTTCAAGAAATCCGATTTTTAAAACAGTTAGAATTGTTTGTATAATGTAAATGATCAGCTCACTATACCTTCTGCAAGATCTCCCCTATCTCCCCTGCAGTTCTAGCTGAGGCAGGCATCTTGGATTTCACTGGCTCCTCCTACCTATATCTTCCAGCCAACTGCAGCTCTGAAATCTCGCACATGCTCAGTTCAAATTCCTTGTTTGCTTATCAACCCTTCTAAGCTATTTTCAAATCAGCCAAACCTGTGTGTTAGCTGCTGTACAGTAGTGCTGCCACCTGCTGGAAGTTAGCAGGTGGCAGCACTTCTAGTGGATACTTCTAGTGGAGGAGTTTACTAAAACAAGGCATTCTGGGTAGAATACTCAAAGCAGTGTTACAATCTGAGCATGCTCCTGAAATTTGCATATTAGAGTCTCTGTTAGAGTCTCAATATGGCCTCCCTCAGTGAAAGAACCCATTTGACAAAGTAAGGGATTTTTTTAAAACCTGCAGTTTTTTCAAAAAACTATATATGTAGTTTGATTAAACGTGTTTAGCTTGTACTGGTCAGATTGTTAATATGTGTTTGATTTTGGCTGTGATAGGTGCCCTTTAAGAATGTTTGCCCTGTTCTTGTCATACTTATATAATGATGATGAATTGTATATGTTGTGACTTCGATTGTAAGCTCTTTAATATTAAAGTATAGATTTTGATGATGTCATTTAAAGGACCTGTGAAGCTCTTAGGAAAGTTGGAGGCCATTAAAAGTGATTGGAGGACACATCCTACTCAAAGACCCCCCCCCCAATCTTATCCTCTCAAACATGGTAATTTTACAGGGACAAGGCCACTCTGTTCATTGTATTGTTCACCAACAGTGACCAATTGACCACTGTGCTAGAATTAGATTATTCTAAGGAGGATATTGTGGTATCAGATGTAATTTTTATTTTTCTCTGAAAATTATTGAAGAAAAAATATACAGAAAATAGGAAAACTTCAGTTGCACACATCTGTTGTATCCCGTGTTTGATTGGTAGGCATTTTGACCCAAGGTTCACACCTTGTCTCGGGGCAGTAGTGGCCATTATAGTATAAGACAATATAGACTGTAAGGAAATGTATCCACTGGGTAAATATGGTGCAAGTTTAAGAATGCTTGCCTTGTTCCTGTGATACTTATATAATGAAGAATTGCATATGTAAGTTACTTAATATATATGGCTTTTGATTGTTGGTGATGTCATATAAGGAAACTTTGAAGCTCTTGGGAAAGTTGAAGGCCATAAAAAGCTTTTGGAGGACACATCCTACTCAGAGACCCCCCCCCCCCTATATCTTACAAGATCCTCTTGAATGTGCCCTGGTAATCATCACAAGGACAGGGCTATTCTGTACTATGCGTTGTTCACCAACAATGGCCAATGGACCACTGTGCTAGAATTAGATTATTATGAGGAGCATATTGGGGTATCAGATGTCATTTTTGTTTTTGTCCCTGAAAATTATTGAAAGCGAAATATTCAGATTTTTTTTGCCTCCTCAATTTAACTCCAGATGCATCTGCTGTTCTTGTACCTGCCTAATCATGTACAGCCTGCCAGAATTGTGGTAACAAATCAGTGCTATCTAAATAAATTGAAAACATTGAAAAAAATTAAAAAGTATTTTAATGATAATCATATGTTTGTAAGAACAAAGTCTGTCGTTGAAGACCTCTTGATTTATTACAGTAATTAATGGGTTAGTGGTTTGGGTAAAAACAAATTGTGCTTCTGCTTTTAGTAATCTCTAAGGGGGTTATTTTTATTATTGAACATACATTTGATATAGACTTTAAAAAACTCAATAGGCTGGTTTTGCTTCCAATAATTATTAGCACTGAAGTAGGATCCAGGATTCGGTTCGGGATTTGGCCAGGATTCGGCCTTTTTCAGCAGGATTTGGATTCGGCCGAATACTTCTGCCAGGCCGAACCAAATCCAAATCCTAATTTGCATATGCAAATTAGGGGCAGGGAGGGAAATCGTGTGACCTTTTGTCACAAAAGAAGGAAGTAAAAAAAATGTCCCCTTCCCCCCTAATTTGCATATGGATTCAGCCAAATCCAAAATAGTGGATTCGGTGCATCCCTACACTGAAGTATTGAGAATGGTTACAGCATTATAAAAAAAAAACATTGTTACAGAGGTAATATACAAATAACAAATACCCAATGGCCTTAACCTTTTACTTGGATAATCCCTATATAGATTCTAGCAGAGACAAAAATAAGAAGCCCTTAATTCCTTCAAAGGGGAAAAAAACATTCTCTTTCCTCAGACACTAGACCTATAAACTGTAATACAGGTATGGGATTTGTTATCTGGAAAACCGTTATCCAGAAAGCTCCGAAATTATTGGATGGTCGTCTCCCATATACTCCACTTCATCCAAATTATTTTGATCCTCTATAATAATAAAATAGTACCTTGTTACTTCATCCCAAGTAACAATTATGGAAAGGCCGTCTCCCATAGGCTCCATTATAATCAAATAATCCAAATTTTTAAAAATGGTTTTCTTTTTTCTCTGTAATAATAAAACAGAACCTTGTACATGATCCAAACTAAGACACCATTGATCCTTATTGGAAGCAAAACCAGCCTATTGGGTTTATTTAATGTTTAAATGATTTTGTAGTAGCCTTTAGGTAGGAAGATCCAAAATTATGGAAAGATATGTTATCCAGAAAACCCCAGGTCTGAGAACTCTGAATAATAGGTCCCATTCCTGTACTTTAACCCAAGTAGCCATGCATTTATAGCCTATACCCTTTCCTCAAGTCCTTCAATATTCTCAAATTTTGACAAGCTGTGAAGAATGTTTCTTGGCCCAGGGAAGTGAGAGTGGAACAGGCTGGAATGAAATGCAAGTGAGACTATAATAAAATTATGGAGGGTTGTTTCTAGGAATGGATCTTGTGGAAGAGTAAAATTGAGATGTTCACATAGCTATAGTGGCCTTTATCACTTATGAGTACAGTCAAGACGTTTCAACACAATCAAGTCACAAATTGGCACCAACAGGCTACATAACTTCCATTATGCTACTGACTTAATCTCTGTTAACTAAGACATTTTCATAGGGATTTAAGAAATGATTCTGCCACAAAGAGAATGGCATGTCTAATCCATTCCATGACTATAATTTACTGTAAAAAGCACCGTCATGTTCAGTTCCAGCCTAGAGCAGAGAAATGTTGGGATCAGTCTGAAACTTTGAAGAGAGAAAACAAGTCAGACAGGTACAGACCTAATGGTGAAAAATCTTGTAAACATGGGAAGGATGAAAGGATTTTTTTGAGAAAGGGAGTTAATGTTTCTTTTGTTGAACAAATAGAAAATAACAGAGAAAGGAAGAGATTAACCATTTACTTAAGGCATGGTCCCAGAAACGAGGAAGAGTTCAAATGAGGAAAAGTGTGTCTTGCAAGCACAATAGAAACTTGCAGAAGCATATAGTGACCAAAATACATAAATAACTCTGGAGGCTTCTCTAGCACCATCTTTGTCCATGTATTTCTAGTTGAAGCTATTATTTTAAAGGGTACCTTTAACATCATGTTTTTATTTTCCCTGGAAATATTACAAACTCAATATATACTATTCCTTTTTGTTTTGTATCTAAAGATAGAGAAATGCTGTGATCAGTCTGATACTTAGAAGAGAGAAAACAAGTCAGACAGGTACAGACCAAATGGTGAAGAATCTTGTAAACATTTAAGTAGCCATTGCCCTTTTAACAGGCTGTCCAAAGTTCCTTACATCTTACCGATTGTGATATAAACCCCATGACAAGAACTCATAATGGAGTCATGGCTCAGAAGTAAGAGACTGGGATAGGAAAGGGTGTCCAGTCATACATGGCTCTCTCTATAGCAGGGAAGTTTTCTTATAACCTTAAACATAAGTTTATGGCAGCATAATGTAGTCTTGTATAGTAAGCACAATTCTGCAGGAAAACATGACAATTTAGGATAGAAAAAATGGATAGATTGATTGCGTTTTGTGGTCCAATAATAATAATTAAACTTGAAAACCTTGGTACTTTCAGATTATGAACATGTTCTATTGGCTCGGCGGGCCCTGTGAGAGAGACAATCCAACAAAGGTGCGGTGGAACTATATTGCTCTCTCCAAGCCATAATTCACATTTCCAGTTTGCTGTGGGAAAAGACCTCATAGAGCTCCAACATAAGAAAATTGTGTTTGTCTACTTTTTGAAATATTCTCAAGAATAGACCAACCCTCCACAAGTCAAAGTGGATTTCCTTTTATCAACTCTCAACTACAGAATTAGGTCATAAATTTCTCTAAAGCATGTTCTAGCCTATAGTACCCAACTAGAAAATAACAACCATGCTCTCAAAAACACTAGGTGATGGGGCAACTACAAGTTATACTTTTATTATTAACGTATTGCCTAGTCTATTCCAAAACCAGACATTTCTTCACAGTACATATATACAGTCCTATGTATACAAGTAGCCTCATATAAAAAAAAATATACAGGTATGGAACCATTTATCAAGAATGCCTGTATCCTGGGGTTTTCTGCATAAGGGATCTTTCCATAACCTGGATCTACATATTATACGTCTACTAAACAATAATTTAAACATTAAATAACCCAATAATATTGTTTTGCATCTAATAAGGGTTCATTAAATCACAATTAGGATCAAGTACAGATATGGGACCTGTTATTCAGAATGCTTGGGACCTGGGGTTTTCTTGATAACGGATCTTTCCGTAATTTGGATCTTCATACCTTAAGTCTACTAAAAAATCATGCAAACATCAATAGGCTGGTTTTGCCTCCACTAAGGATTAATTATATCTTAGTTGGGATCAAGTGCAAGGTCCTGTTTTATTCTTAAAGATAAAAAGGTTTTTTTTTTTTTTTAAAAATGTATTTGGATAAAATGTAGTCTATGGGAGAAAGCCTTTCCGCAATTCAGAGCCTTCTGGGGTATGGGTTTCTGGATAAAGAATCCCATACCTGTACAAGGTACTATTTTATTATTAAAGGGAAAAAGAAAACAATTTTTAAAACATTTAATTATTTCATTACATTACAGCTTTCTGGATAATGGGTTTTCTAGATTAGAGATCCTATACCTGTACATACATATATACCATAAGAAACAACTGGAAATTACATATATAAAGACAATTACATTTATAGTATAATTATATTATATAAGGATCTGTCGTTTTTGTCCAACCCACTGTAAAGTCATGTTTTCAATGCATTTTTCTGAGGTCTCTTTCCATAAACATGGAGTATATCAAACAATATTTCTGCTTTTTCTCAAACTCATCTTCAAGGACACGTCATCTGGTGTTTATTGTTAGGCACGATACATGGGATTGGATTCTGTATCCCAATAGAGTTCCTCATCACTTTGGGCTTTGTAATCCAGATTTGGAATTTGAATGATATGAACTATTGAATTGTTATTTTTTTTTTGTCTTTCGATTTGGAGTAGTTAAAATATTAAGAGTTGATGAGTGAAGGAAAATATGCAAGTTATTTATTAGCAAATAATATCAGGCTAGCTTTGCCAACAATTGGCCAGATATAAATGCATTATTTAATGAATGGCGTTGGAACTGAAGATTTTTAGCATCTCAGTCATTTCAGTCAACCTCCCATCGACTTCAGTCAAGGATAGAAGTGTTTTTGTTAACTTCCATGTAGATTAAAAAAGAGACCCAGCAGTATACGGAATGCCCTGTTTATTTGTCCAACGTACTCTGGAGTTTAATTGTTGTGAGGGTAATGAAACAGAAACAAATCAACAGTAACAAATGTAACCTCACCAGATGATGCAGCTTCTAGAACAAATTGCTCTCAAATGTACTTGTATTGTACAGGTAAAGCATAGACACAAAAAAGTGAATTTACTAATGCAGATGTAGTCACGCTAAAACGGACAGTCTTGTTCCATGTATTGATGCTGTTCTTATAAAAAAAACTTGAGGAAGCAGACCCTGTGGTTGCAGGGGCAGGAGGTATAGGGTCCCCATGAGGCCCTAATTCATGTACAATTTTAATAAATTGTATATGAAATATTTGGGGGTCTGAAAAATAGATTGCTGTGGTGCCAGTAACATCTTGTTATACCACTGAACACACTCATTGTACTTCCATATAGTGGTACCAACCACCATTCATCCATCCTGCCTCTTTTGCTTCCCTGGAGCTCCCACCGCCCTCAACATGGAGATAATATTCCAGGGTTATCTCAGGGGGGGGGGGCGTATCAATATGTACTACAGGTTTGGGCCCAAAGGATCACATAGAAATGTCATTTTAACACAATCGGCAGAAGTGACGCTTTTCCAACCAGTCCAACTTGCATCCGATTTGCTACCTTGCCCACGAGCAATTACATTCATTTACACCAAACTGCTGCAGTTGTAATGAGCTCAACTCCCTGTGCGGCCACGAGTAAGCTGAAAATATGTGGGTAGAAAACATGTAAATGTTTTTCCAAATTTGCAATTTGTACACAGCAATATTATTAAGTAGGGATGTAGCGAACTGCCGATTTGGTGTTCGCGAACGCCGTTCGCGAACACCGGCAAAAAATGCGAACGTTCGCGAACAGTTCGCGAACTTCGAACACCCGCTAAAATCGTTCGATTCGAACGATCGAAGGATTTTAATCGTTCGATCGAAGGATTTTCATTCGAATCGAACGATCGAAGCCATTCGATCGAATGCTTTTCATTCGATCGAATGCTTACAATCGTTCGAACGAATGGAAATCGTTCGATTTTTAGCGGTCGAAGGAATTCGAATGGTCGAATGGTCGAACGATCGAACGCGAACTCAAAATGCGAACGTCGCGCGACGTTCGCGAACATTCAGCGGACGCGAACGGTCGAAGTTCGCACGAACAAGTTCGCCGTCGAACAGTTCGCTACATCCCTATTATTAAGCTCACTAGACATATATATTTATCAAAGAGTGAAGTTAGAGATCGCCACAGTCCTCTAAAATTGAAAGTGAAATTCCACCACTCTCTTCATTTCTATGGGATTTTGAAAGGTGTATTTATCAAAGGATGAACTTTCACATTCACCCATTGATAAATACTATTTTAAAAATCCCATAGAAATGAATGGAGATTGGCAGAATTTCACTCTAGAGGACTGTGGCGATCTCTAACTTCACTCTTTGATATATGTACCCCATAGACCTTCATTTTATTATCATAAATTAAAATTCCAAATTTGTGCAGGTGTGTCATCTATTATATAGTGGATAATGTACCCCCTACTGTAATTTATAAAGATAATGTCTTTATAAATTTCAGTAGGGGGTACATTATGGGGGTCGGTGTTCAATTCTGGTCGCCGGCGTCCAAATTGGGTGCTCCGGCATCCAATTCGGTCGCGCCGGAGTTCAATTTGAACACGGCGGTGTCAAATTCGAAAGTGCTCGTCAAATTCGGCAGCTAGGGACCCGTGTTATATTCAATGCGTTCTGACGTAAGAACGCGCCGTTTATAAGGATTTAATTTACAGTCTGGTCCCATAGGGAAATGACCAGACTGTAGATTATAAGGAAATAAGTTATCCAGAATGCTCTCAAATACAGAAATGTCGTTGGCCGTTTCTATACAGTCCTATTAAAGCAACAAATCCTTATGTTTTTAACAATTTCCTTTTTTTTGTAATAATAAAACAGTACCTTGTGCATGATTGTTACTAATGTGCATAAATCCATTTTGGTGGCAAATTAATCCTGGTGGGTTTGTTTAACATTTAGATTTTTTTTTTTTTAAAAAAGTTCCTTTGGATAATGTTGGCTCTCCAAGGTATGGAGCCTCTCATCTGGAAACCCCAGGTTCCAAGACCATAATTGCAAAGTAAAGTCTGACAACTGCTCTTAGTTATTGCATAGGGCAGCTGTACAAGTTATTGCATAGGGCAGCTGTACATGTTATTGCATAGGGCAGCTGTACAAATTTCCACATTTTACAACCCCATGAAAGTATCTTGCAGTTTGCTTTTTGGGTGCTCTTTTCTTTGCCCATTTGCTGGGTGTATGCGGACTTCAGCAATGGCGCATGTGCAACACGCAAGCCTTGTGTATTACATATAGTATTACCAACTAGGAAGAGGGCCAGTTTGATAAATATAGTCAGAGGGATGAACACACAGAGCTAGAATTTACCTTGTACAATGTAGAGAACACATCAGCAGCCCTATACAAAGAGTATAAGTTGTTACCTTGCTTTAATATCTGAACAATAATTTAATCAAAATAAAAGCAAAGAATTGTCTGTTCCATAGTACATAACCCTCACTTATATTGATAGCTGTTCTGCCTTTTATCAATAGAAAACGAATCATAACTGTGGCCCAGCTCTGGCATTTTTAGTGGCCATAATTACAATATTCCCATTAACTATGGTAAACGGAGTAATGAGGAGTCACTTCTTTTTATTATGAACTAGGCAACATGTACTCATGGCCATCCTTATTCATTTATTTACTACGAATGCATTCAAATGAAAGGGGAAATCCAAACTGTATTTTGCATATTGCATTATGAAAAGAATGTAATTCTAATATGTACAGGTACGAATAACTTAAAGCACATTCGAAATGTTTAAAGGGATCCTGTCATCGGAAAACATGTTTTTTTTTCAAAACACATCAGTTAATAGTGCTGCTCCAGCAGAATTCTGCACTGAAATCCATTTCTCAAAAGAATATTCAATTTTGAAATCTGGTATGGGACATTTTGTCAATTTCCCAGCTGCCCCTGGTCATGTGACTTGTGCCTGCACTTTAGGAGAGAAATGCTTTCTGGCAGGCTGCTGTTTTTCCTTCTCAATGTAACTGAATGTGACATGGGTTTTTACTATTGAGTGTTGTTCTTAGATCTACCAGGCAGCTGTTATCTTGTGTTAGGGAGCTGTTATCTGGTTACCTTCCCATTGTTCTTTTGTTTGGCTGCTGGGGGGGAAAAGGGAGGAGGTGATATCACTCCAACTTGCAGTACAGCAGTAAAGAGTGATTGAAGTTTATCAGAGCACAAGTCACATGACTTGGGGCAGCTGGGAAATTGACAATATGTCTAGCCCCATGTCAGATTTCAAAATTGAATTTAAAAAAATCTGTTTGCTCTTTTGAGAAATGGATTTCAGTGTAGAATTCTGCTGGAGCAGCACTATTAACTGATTCATTTTGAAAAAATTTTTTTTTCCTGGAATAGCTCCCTACACCTGGTTTGGTACTTACAAAAAAATGCATTTTGCAAATTGCGGGAAGGATAGTGAAGGGTAGTGAATGTTCAGGTATCATGTTTTAATATAATGAGGTTTTTTTCTTTTTTCCCCCACTTACTCTTCATCTGGTGATGTAATGTTATTTGACATCACTTCCTGTTTCATGGTCACAAGTGGGTGGCAGGTGGGGTTGTAGATAAGGCAGTTACAGATCAGATTGAGTAGCAGGTCCTGGAAAAAATGTTGGTTGTGAATCCTGGTCAGTCCATATTTCAGACATTGGATCACTGCAGGACTAGATATACTGTATAGTGGACCCAGGGCCAGTCCTGCACTGAGAATAGAGCTGGGCGAATTTATTCACCAGGCGCGAATTCGCAGCAAATTCCCGCGATTCACAGCCAGCGAATAAATTCGCGAAATCGACATGAAAATTCGCCATCAAAAATTTGCCGCCGTCAAAAGCGAGATGCTGGCGCAGTTTCACAAATTTTTCGCTGTTTCACGAATTTCGCGGGAAATTCGCATATTTTTCGGCAAAGCGAAACGCCCCATATTCACCCATCACTATAGAGCTCCAGCAACACAGAAATACTGGGCAGAGTCATAAAAAGCTATGTAATAAGTGGTGGCTTTCATCTCCATTTAATGTGTATTTTTAAACCACTAGGCCATACATATATATATATATATATATATATATATATATATATATATATATATATATATATGAGATGGCAGACCTATGTAGCTTAAAGGTGACAATATATTAAAACTTCACCTTTATAAATATGCTCTTAAATGTCTGTATTTTTAGCAATCCCTATAAAGTTTGCTGTGATGACCAATTAATGTTTATATTTTTATTTCCAAGACTCTCTATTTATATTTTGAGCTGGTTGGAGAGCTTTAACGAGTTGCTCACAATATCCTTGGCCTGGAGCTATATAACAGGCTTAAGTGCATCGGCTTTAAATAGAATGCCCCTCCATTCATGAAGCCATTACCGCAAGAGTCCATTAAAACCATACAGATTCAATGAATAAGACTTGTAAACTATAAATGACTCAGTTTGTGGAATTTCTGTTGCCAGTATATTCCAAGGCTACAAGAGCAGTGGCAAGTCAATTATAAGATGGCATTTGTAGGACTAAAAAGGCCAGCTGAACTTATATTCATCCTTAACCCTCACATTATAAGTTATCTGGGTGATCTCGCATTACTGCAAATAATGGAACGAGATCTTAAAAGACCTGCATGGACTGCACCCCCAAACTGAATATTTTAAAGAGCCTTGTTTTCTAATGAAAGGGAGGGTGAACATCAACATCACTAGATTAAGCATTCAGATACTGTCAAAACCAGGGGTCATTGGACTTTTTCAATTGCTCAGCTGATAACATGATAGCAGATTTAGGAAAATATTGGTGTATCAGTCATTCAGCCATAGTTCAGAGAATATCGGATAAGGTTTTAGCCCCAACCTCACCCAATTTAACAGATTGGGCCTAGGACTGATCTACTAAGGATCTAATTTAATAAATATAATTTTTTAATATGTAGAGGACTGGTAAAATAGCTTTTCCTTTGATAACCCCCTTAAATTTGGCCAGCTAAATTTAAGGGAAGTAAGCTTCTTTTCCAGGGTCAAAGGATCACCATTATACAGTAGTTTGTTTGTGTGGCCACTAGGTGGCAATATATTAAAGAATATAAGCTGAGCACACATCTGCTCAGGGTACTTATATCAGCAGACAGGAAGGGTCTTGTGGAACCCAGGTAGGTCAGAACTAGTGAGTGGTAGGATATACTCTTTAGTAGGTTGCTCAAGAAGTTACAGAAAAAGGTTATTTAACCAGCAGTCTGAAGCTCCACCGAGAAGTGATAGTGGGAATAGAGTCCCAGGTGCACTAGTGCCCAAAAGTATCTCTGGGTTCCACTTAGGCTAGGACCTCTCTGTAAGCTGCTCTATTCCCATTGATTACCCTGTGGAGATGTATACTGACCAGCTGTCTGCTGTGAGTATATCTTAACTATCACCCTGTTCAATAATCTAGCAAAGTTTTCTATCATATCTCATTTCACTCCTTTGTGGATCTTGTTCAATAAATCTGTTCATGCTTAAGTTATAAGATCCACTGGCATCTATTTAGTGTGTACTACCCAATAACTGTAGTTCAACATCACCCCGCCACCAGCACAAGCAAGGGCTCACATCTGGGAAAAGAGAGTCTCATTTGGGCAGTTATCAGTAAACTTGATCCAATTTTTGTTATATTTTTTAAGTGTAATGTCTGGACTTTTTTGCTTAAATTTGGTTCTGAATTAAAATTTCACTCATATGCAAATCATGATATTAAATGGAGGTAGGTTTAATTAACCGACTAGATTTGCTGCATCACATTATTCCAATCGGTATCTGAGAAAAGGGAGTGGCAGTTCTTCAGCAGCAGAAGGGTTAAACTTGCCAGGGTAGAGAAGACCCTTTGAGTTCCTAAGGCTTCTCTTAGTGTGCAGTGAGATTTGTACTTGCAGCTGTCCCACAAGTGAAGTGAAAAGGCAACTCCACAGGCATCTCCAACGCTTCAATGGGCTTCCCAAGTAGCTGTGCAGCTGAACGTTCGCCATGGGCAAGCACACACAAAGGGGACTTTACAATACAGGGACCTGTGTATCTACATTGTAACTTGATGTATATGTTCAGGTTGCAGCCCAGTGTAGGGAATATTCTCTCAATACTTCTTTCATACTTTCCAGCACTGTGAGCATTAACAAATGAGTTTCTTTCTTTCTTTCCTTCTATTATCTATCTATCTATCTATCTATCTATCTATCTATCTATCTATCTATCTATCTATCTATCTATCTATCTATCTATCTATCATCTATCTATCATCTATCTATCTATTTATCTTCTACCCAGAGCTGGGCCAAGTTGGCCAGGTGCCCTAGGCAACCTGGCCAGCCGCTGCGTCGGCTTGGTGCGCCCATGCGCTCTCATGTGAATAGATGCTTCAGCGCATGTGTGAATACATGCTGTACAATTAAGCGACCAGTCCAGAGAGGGGATCGGACATGGGGTAGGAGCCAGAGAAGGTACGTGTCTTGCGCTCCCCCCCCCAGCTTTATCCTTCTATCATCTATCTATCTATCTATCTATCATCTATCTATTATCTATCTATCTATCTATCTATCTATCTATCTATCTATCTATCTATCTATCATCTATCTATCATCTATCTATCTATCTATCTATCTATCATCTATCTATCTATCTATCTATCTATCTATCTATCTATCTATCTATCTATCTATCTATCTAACATCTATCATGATATATCTATCATATGTCTGTCTATCTATTTACTGTACCTTTCTATGTATCTGCTAATGACAACTATGTAAAATATATACTTCAGCACAGTGTTTACTGACGTAATCAGTTGAAATTGGTAAATGATGTCACTAGTTAAAATGTGTTCAATGTAACACATAAAGGTTAATTTATGAATGCAATGCAAAGTGAAATGTTCTGACATAAATCACTATTTCCCCCTATTTCCCCCCAGACACACCAACACACACGCACACATAATGGAGTGGGGGTTTTTCCCTTGTGGCTAAGCCCCGAGTTGCATCCATTGCAATTGTGCCCATTCCATCAAACTGAATGCAATTGCGTGAATTGTGTCTTTGCACATCAGGTGCAGGTTGCATTTGTCATTTTCAGAGTGAGACCTCCCGCCTGTGGTGTAAAATGGCATAAATGTGGGATTCTTTGGGTGTATGTCTGTTGTGGCTATTGATGTGCCTGCTCTTGGAAGCCTGGCACTACAGTCACATTAAGAGTGTTGGTGGCTAAAGGGATTGCCAGCGTCAGCAGGTGCACACGCTTAGCACACCAGCTCATTCCTAATGTTTCTGTATATTATAATAAATTAGCTTATCATTACATACAATCTTAATTTTTTTTAATCTTTTGTAACTCTGAACATGTATTTTATGCAATGCATTGGTAGCAATCAATGTATAATGATGTGTGCCGCTCCCTGGGTATGGTCCATAGAAAAATAGATTGCTGCTAGGCACATTGAAACATTCCCTTTAAAACCTCAAACATACCCATTCCCTTTCATACTGGAGTAACATTATTCTGAGACTATCGCAGCTAATTCCAGGTCATACAGAGATCCTGTGCCAGGTTGCTTTTTTCCCACCTTGGAATGAAACGAAATCAGATTAAAATTCAATATTACAATTACAGTAGATACAATTAACTGTTTCATATCCATACTGAAAAGCAACAGAATAAAAACATTATGTTAAATAGGAATACATTTTAATGCAATTATTCTCTTAATACTGATCTGCTGATGGTTTTTTAAATAAAAAAATTAACTATTTTGAAGCTTTTTCCTCTGCATCCTCCAGTCTGGCATTCTACTGATTCCCTTTAGTTACTAGGGGCAGTAGGAACACTAACAATTAACTGTTTCATAGCCATACTGAAAAGCATCCGAATAAAAACATTACGTGAAATAGGAATACATTTTAGTGCAATTATTCTTTTAATAATGATCTGCTCATGGGTTGTTTTTTTTAAAAAAAAAAAATTACCTGTTTTGAAGCTTTTTCCTCTTCATCTTTCAGTCTGGCATTCTACCGATTCCCCTCAGTTAATAGGAGCAGTAGGAACACTAACAATTAACTGTTTTATATCCATACTGAAAAGCAACAGAATAAAAACATTACTTAAATAGGAATACATTTTGATGCAATTATTCTTTTAATAATGATCTGCTGATGGTTTATTTTTATTAAAAGATTACCTGTTTTGAAGTTTTTTCCTCTTTATCTTCCAGTCTGCCATTCTACTGATTCCCTTTAGTTACTAGGGGCCATAGGAACACTAACAATTTACTTTCATATCCATACTGAAAAGCATCAGAATAAAAACATTACTTAAGTAGGAATACATTTTAATGCAATTATTCTCTTAATAATGATTGGCTGTTTTTTTTTTTTATTAATAAATTACCTGTTTTGAAGCTTTTTAATCTTCATTCTCCAGTCTGGCATTTTACTGATTCCCCTTAGTTACTAGGGGCAGTAGGAACACTAACAATTTCATATCCATACTGAAAAGCAACTGTTTCATATCCATACTGAAAAGCAACAGCATAAAAACAATACGTTAAATAGGAATACATTTTTATGCAATTACTCTCTTAATAATGATTGGCTGATGTTTTTTTTTATTAAAAAATTACCTGTTTTGTAGCTTTTTCCTCTTCATCCTCCAGTCTGGCATTTTACTGATTCCCCTAAGTTACTAGGGGCAGTAAGAACACTAACAATTAACTGTTTCATATCCATACTGAAAAGCATCAGAATAAAAACCATTACGTTAAATAGGAATACATTTTAATGCAATTACTCTCTTAATAATGATTGGCTGATGGTTTTTTTTTATTAAAAAATTACCTGTTTTGTAGCTTTTTCCTCTTCATCCTCCAGTCTGGCATTTTACTGATTCCCCTAAGTTACTAGGGGCAGTAAGAACACTAACAATTAACTGTTTCATATCCATACTGAAAAGCATCAGAATAAAAACCATTATGTTAAATAGGAATACATTTTAATGCAATTATTCTCTTAAAAATTATCGGCTGATGGTGTTTTTTTATTAAAACATTACCTGTTTTGTAGTTTTTTCCTCTTCATCCTCCAGTCTGGCATTCTACTGATTGCCCATAGTTACTAAGAGCAGTAGGAACACTAACAATTAACTGTTTCATATCCATACTGAAAAGCATCAGAAAAAAAACGTTATGTTCAATAGGAATACATTAAGTATTTTTTAATATAATGATCTGCTGATGTTTTGTTTTTTTTTAACTCCAGTCTGCCCATGCTGGTACCAACACGGGTTAATCGGAGACGTAGACACCGATGTGTTGACACTCCCTCCCTGTGTTTACACACACACATTCTAATAACTGCTGTCTCGCCGACTTTCCTCCATTTGCTCGACCCCCCTCCACAGAACCCCCGCAACTCTCTAAGAAAAAAACGTGATTTTTGAATCTTAAAAAACGCGGCAGCTATGGCTCGCAGCCCTTAATCATCGATATGCGCAGCGCAGGGTGAGTGGGGCTGCTGTGCATGGCTCTGAGCCGGAAAGCAAACAGCTGCCGAAGCCTGATTTCAGTTAAAATAGTGTCAGTGTTTAGTCTGGCTCACTGCTTTGGGAAAGATTGGCAGCTGGGTCAAACAAAGTCATTTCATTGGCTGCTTTCCCAGTAAAGCCTCTGCTAACATTTAGGTACTAGTGCAGGGTAGGCCCCTTCACTCCGGGATAGCCTACCATCTGACCACACCCTCTTTGCTTTCCTAAAAAAAATTCCTTTCCTTCTTAAAGATAAAATCCGTATTATTCTCCCTCAGCCCCTGAATGAGTATTAGGAATGTGAGTGCATGTGTGTGTGTGTGCATATTCCTTTCTTTTTTTGGGAATGCACTAAGTTGCTCTCATTTCGGAAAGTGCAGAAAAGAGTTTGTTCTAGCGCAGGATTAATAAAGAGAGCCTGTACGATGGCTGAAAGAATATCTGCTCTGCCCAGACAGGAAACTTTTGATCTGCACAACAGCCGGGCGACGTGTCGGTAAGGCTATTTATCCCCTTTACTCCTTCTTTGCGTTCTGAATTAACCCTTTCCCCATGCGCGGCAGGGTTCTGCATCAAGTGCGTCTCATCTTACTGTAACACGTTTTTTGGGGTTGTTTTAATAGATTTTTTAGAAATCCTGTTCAGATGCCGCAGGGACAACTGCGATAGGTTAACAGAAAACAGACTGACTCTGCACAAGAAAGGAATTTGTAGTGGGTGCCTCTCTATTTATTTTTTATTTCTATTTTTAAATGCAGCCGTTTTTTTTCCTGTTGTAGCTAACAGTGTAGAGGTCCATGAATTTGCAATGAGGGCCCCTCTGCACATGAGACTGGCAGGGAGCCAAAGTCAACTTCCCAGTGGCATGTTTTGCCTTAAAAGAAGTCAGAGCAGTTTCTCCCCCTGATTAAAACTAGTGACAGAAAACTGCCACTAACCGCGAGGGGGACTGTGCCAGTGGCCGGATTCTACGCCCTCAAACTGGCATCTTATTCTGGAAATGCTATCACTGAGACAGCGAGACAAATACAAGACACCTCTGCTTACCCACAGGCTGCACTCTTCTGTAGGACTGTACTCCCTGTTTCTGTATTCTGCCCTTCTTTCTGTACTTCTGTCCGACCAAACTCCAAGAGAATCTGTTTATATTCACATGTTTTAGTGTTTCTGCAGTGATTTCAGTCCAACCTGAATATTGTGCAGCCAAAGTGAAATCTGGAGCAAGTGCTGCAATTAACCCCTTCTTGATGTGCTTGTGGTTTTAACATTTCCTGTATTTTAAATAATATTCATTTTAAGTAATACAAACATCTATCTATCTATCTATCTATCTATCTATCTATCTATCTATCTGTCTCTCTGTATCAATGTTGTCTTTCCTTCTATCTCTGTCTCTCGCTCTATATCTTTCCATTCTTTCTTTCTTTCTTTTCTTTCTTTCTTTCTTTCTTTCTTTCTTTCTTTCTTTCTTTCTTTCTTTCTTTCTTTCTTTTTTTCTCTACCGATCTCTATCAATCTATCTATCTGTATCTCTCTCTATGAATGTTATCTTTATTTCTATCTATCTATCTATCTATCTATCTATCTATCTATCTATCTATCTATCATCTATTTTCTTTCTTTCTTTCTTTCTTTCTTTCTTTCTTTCTTTCTTTCTTTCTTTCTTTCTTTCTTTCTTTCTTTCTTTCTTTCTTTCTTTCTTTCTTTCTTTCTTTCTTTCTTTCTTTCTTTCTTTATCTACCTATCTCTATCTATCTATCTATCTATCTATCTATCTATCTATCTATCTATCTATCTATTATCTATCTATCTATCTATCTATCTATCTATCTATCTGTCTCTCTCTGTATCAATGTTGTCTTTCCTTCTTTTAATATATGAAATATATGCACTGAAATAAAAGAAAGTTAGTTAAAGCTCCCTCTTTCACTCTCTCTCTCTCTCTCTCTCTCTCTCTCTCTCTCTCTCTATATATATTTTTTTTTTCAACAATTCAATTAATTGCAATCAATCATTTTTTTCTTAATTATTGTTAAAAGCGACTCTTGTTTTGTATTATACACAAAAGAATACTTCACCTTAGATCATTTTTACTGTTAAAGGAAACTCAAAAGTACAGTCAGACGGATTTGAATTTCCTATGGCCATAAAATGTCTCTTTGTCTCTCATTCTCTGTCTCTCTTTATGCTTCTCTTAAAAACTCACACACTCAAAATATTTCTCATTTTCAGTAGCTGGGGATGCGATAAGCCATTGTTTATTTGGATTCTCTTTATTGGAATGTGTATACAATCATTTGTTTGTATTACATGAAACTAATACAGCAAAACCCAGTATTTTACAAAGTATAAATATAATTCTCCATTGATTTCAGTGTATCTTTTATTTAGTGTTTGGAAATGTGTTTGGAAATGTGTTTTCAGAGCCCTTTGGCATGGAAGGGAGATCAGATTTGATTGCAGGTACTTGGACATCTTAACTGTATAGTCTTTGTTCTGCAGGTTCTCTTCGTTTTCATCAAAAGCAGTTATGAATGTGAATTGCACGGCCTTCTTGCAGCAAGGAGTTATATGGTTATAGTTGTTGGCCCCATGGCCGTGCCCAGACTAAAGTATCTGTTAAAAAAAATTACTAAAATATTATGTGTTGGGGTATGAGCCGGTTAACACTGTTACAAAAGCTTAATGTTAATCTGTTGCTTAGAGGCTTTCATACAGCTAAACATCTCATTGGCATAACAATGAGTAGAAGAAGTTCAGCTAAGGATAGGCCAGATTTAGATCTTGAAAAGAAAGAGATTTAAATAGCCTCTCGCACAGATCATTGTCATTAAAATGTATTGGTAGGGTACATAAATATATATTTTCTTATTACATTAAACATCTTTCTTAAAAATAATTAAACATAGGCAAAGTCTCTCCCATGGAAAATATATGTTTCTTATTAGAAGGTAGTGAAGGGTATACAGTCTCTTTTACTGGGCTAAGAATATCCATGCGTCATAAAGCTGAGAAAAGCAGTCACCCCTTTATGTGTCAATTTTCCGTTATAGATGAATAAAGAAGAATACAGTGTTTGTGTTGGGTACAGAATATTATTTTGCTGTGCCACTAAAATCCATTTCTTTTCTGCAGTTTTTTAAAACCACGAACAAACTGCAGAAAGATGTAGCAACTAAGATACAGAACTTTAGAAATGTAGAAATTAAGCTAAGGGCAGCTTATGATAAAAACATTGATTTTAAGAATGTTTTTAAATACTTTAAAATGTAAAATGCCCTTTGGTTAAGCTTTTTTTTGGGATGAAAGTGTTGCTTGGTTGCAATCAAACAGCAAGATGCATGACCTTAACTCAATCTTAATTTTAGAACAATGACTTGGCCAGCGATAGACAAACAAAGAAAAAAGGGTAGACAGACATTTTGTAACTGGTGCACACCTGCCTCTCGATCCGAAATCCTTTTGACCTAGGTCCGGAGTGGAATTACCAAAAAATCCAGGGGGGAGTTTTTTAAAATTGGTAGTGGAGAATTCTAAATCAGTTTAAATTTGATCACAGTTTTACAAATGCTTAACAAATTGCCGAATTGTTAGTTTTTCAGAATGTGTTAAGACTGCTCTGCCCTGCTGCTTCGTTCTGTTAGGTGTTAAAGCTCAGCTCTAAAATTCCACCGAATACTTAAGCCCCAAAATTTAAGGAACCTTGAAATGAATGCAAAGTAAAAGTTTGGAAATGTTATATGCTGTGTTAAAACAAAACGGCAGACAAATTCTTAACATGAACATAAAATGCGCAATAACTTGACGAATGATGACAAATCCCAAAAAAAGCTATTTATTTTCATGAACATGAAAAGTGCTTTCAAAGACCTTTATATTAACTTTTAGTATGATGTAGAGAGTGATATTCTGAGACTTTTTGTAGTAGTTTTTTTCTTTTTACTTTTTTTTTTTTATTTGTGGTTTATGAGATATTTAGCTTTGTATTCAGCTACTCTCCTTGCTAGGGTTTAAATTAGCCTAGCAACCATGCATTGATTTGTTAAAGGGACTGGAATATGAATAGGAGAAGTCCTGAATAGAAATAGAAATAATCAAAAGTAGGGGAAAAAAAAACAATAAATGTGTAGTCTTACAGAAAATTTGTTTTTAGATGGGATCAGTGACCCGTGTTTTGTTGGAAAGAGTCAGAAGAAGAAGACAATTAAAAAACTATATAAAAAAAAATAATGACGACCAATTGAAAATGTGCTTAGAACGGGCCATTCTATAGCATGCTCAAAGTTAACTTAAAGGTGAAACACCCCTTTATATGAAATACAATATCAAATATTTTATCTGCACCAATTTACATAAATATGTCAGACACGTTGTCTCTGGTCACAAACTATTAAACCTGACCCGGAGCAGTTCTTTTTTAAGCAGGTATAATATTTTGTGTTGTAAAGTGTCTGTTTTTTCTCAGGCTTAGATATGTTTATGCATTTACTAGTCCAATCGATGCTGCAGTACCTGTAGCTGCAGGAATTATGTGGCAGATCACTATACACCAATATATTTTTCATGCAAACAGTTTGTGTAACTTCAAGGGGAATTTTCATTACAAAATTAAAAGCCACTTTTAGTGAAAAATGATTTCACCGATATTCGTTTTAAACTGTTTTTTTATAGCTTGCTAATGTTTTGTGCAAATCTTACATTGCTTTGTCAAAAATCTAAAGCCTGACTATGTTTGTATAATGTTATTAGCACAGTGGTAGATAGATGTGCGGCGCTTAAAGGGCAACTAAGGTCGTAGAGAATGAATGGTCATCAATTGTCCTTAAAGGGAAACTATACACCCCTCTTTTTCAACATGAGCTGAATGAATAGGGTTTGTGCTGAACATAATTTTTGCCTATTGTTTTAATTAATATATATATATCTATATATATATCTATCTATATATATATATATATATATATATATATATATATATATATAAAAGACAGCAACAAATAGCAGCACTCCAAGGAATTTTATAGCCAGACGAGATTGGTCAAAGCAAGCAGGTTTATTATTCCAACGTTTCAGTTCCTCATGGAACTTTTCTTCCCTGATGAAAGTTCCATGAGGAACTGAAACGTTGGAATAATAAACCTGCTTGCTTTGACCAATCTCGTCTGGCTATAAAATTCCTTGGAGTGCTGCTATTTGTTGCTGTCTTTTATATTTCTATTTGGACTAGCACCCAGGTTATAAACATTGGCTTAAGGTGTGCGCTCCTATCTGCTGCACTATATATATATATATATATATATATATATATATATATATATATATATATATATATATATATATATATATATATATATATATATATATATATATATATATGATTTTTGCTATTTCTGGCACTAGAGAAGAATATGAAACCAGTTCACTTTAGCACTTTCTGTCCCACTGAACTTCAGAAGAGCTGATAAAATGAATTACCAATCCACCAAGAAGCCCTTGATAATGAGCTGCTTAAAGCCGGCTGCTTAGATAAAGGAGAGGTTTGTTTTTGCAAAGGTAGAGAGGCAGTTCTGAACAAATTGCCCTGTTTATACAGGAAGGGTGAAGCTCATTGAAAATAGTCCAATGCTTTAGAATGGCTAAAAATAGGAAAATATGGATTTTTACTATTTTAAATCGGCGGACATTTATTTATTGTACTCATTTTCTACCATTAATAGGCTTATTTATCAAAGGTCGAGTTTGTGAGCTTAGTGAGGTTATTTATATCTCGAATTAACCCACAACGCGAATGTTTGCTTATTTCTGAATAGGTATGAATGTAAAAAGCTCGAATCAGTGCAATCGGGGAGAAAAACTTGAATACTCAATTGATCAAGTTTTCAACCAAAAAAAAAAAACACGAGCACCATGAAGGCTATTAACATTTCACATTTCAACAATTTCCATGCCATTTACTTCTACATGACCAGGTTTTAGCTGGAGTATTTTCAGATTTGAGCATTATACATCTCGAAAAATTGTAACTTTTTTATCCTGAAAATGTTTTACTGAAACTATCCTCAAAAACGTGATATTTTTTTTTATAAATAACTTCTGTATAGTGATGGGCGAATTTATTCGCTAGGCGCGAATTTGCACGATTTGCTGTCAAAAAAACAATGGATTCGCCAGTTAATGTGCGCCGGCGTAAAAAACGGACACCGGCATCAAAAACTAGACTCCGGCGCCATTTCGCAAATTCTTCGCCGTTTCGCAAATTAGCCCATCACTACTTCGGGATATCAGTATAACTTGAACAGCCCAATGACACTGAATTCATACAGCCCCAAATACACAATTCTGTGGTGGCAGGGGCATTTTATCTTCCTAAAAGTCCAGCCCCAGGGTTGTAATTATAGAAGCTGACCCTGCAGTTGCTGGGGGGATCAGGGCACTGATAATGTTGTAAACTAATTAGTCGGTTTTTCAAATGTATTAGTTGTTCGTAATGCATTTTTGAGTGCATTTCAGGCTATTTTTTTTGTGGTAAGACCTTCAAATTCCTGATATGGAATAATAAACCATTACATCCAATTGCAAGCTGTTGATTTCTCCCCATGATTGTCCAAGAGGCAGAGTTTTGTTCCCCTTAGCTCCCCCGCACTTGCGGCAAGGGCAGCAGTAAATGACCCCTTTCATGTCTTTTAGAAAGGGAAAGACATTTGAAGCTAAATTTAAGTGACTTGAGTTACATGCAATTGCAGAAATCATATGGGAGCCTAAAAGTTTGCCAGAAAGACAGATTATCTCTTTGTGGTTCCTTGGACAAATAAAGGCGAAGTCATTATATGGAAAATACCGACAGTGAAACTTCAGATAAATATTTTGGGTTACAATCATAGAAAATGATCGGTTTGTCTGAAAAGAACATTAAGGATTGCATTTACTAACCCCTTTGCTGATGCTGAAGCTAAATAACATGGACACCTGTTTTTCAAAAAAAGTCAAATTTAAATTGATCATGAAATCTACAAAACTCAGTCCAACCCGACCATTACCTGAACTTCCAGCAGAGAAGAATAGTATCAGGGGTGCAAAGGTGTATAGCCTGGACCACACACACCCAGGGGCTTCCCCCACCCACATGTGCAGTCCTTGAACCCCCCCCCCCCACTTTCAGCAGTGTCAATGTGTAAATGCAGGGGGGGGTAGGAATACTGAATTGGTGCACTGGGTGAAGCTGAGGTTGGAATGGTTGTAGAATTCAGAATGGAACAGCACCACATGTCTAATAGAATATAAATGCCTTTATTACAAAACTTTTGGGGAATTGCAGCAACGTTTCAGGCCACGTTTGGCTCTTTATCTTGATAAAGGGCCAAACTTGGTCTGAAACATATATTGTCTTATTCTATTAAAGACAAGTAGTGCTGTTCCATTCTGAATTCTATGTATCTGCTAGTGGAAAGTGCCCATTGGGGAACCTGCACTACATTGAGAACTGAAGTGTTGTCCTGAATACCTTCTGTTTGTTGGAATGATTGTACAAAAATGGAAGATGGAAGGTAAATGAAGCAATCAGAGGAATAGAAGGCAGACAGTAAAGGGAAGGAGTCATTCACTGTATGGACAATGACAGACACGTTTACACCTCTACTGGAGGGGGGAGCTAGAACCCTGGTTTAATACAAAATGTGGTCTGGGAGGGAGGGGCATGGCCATGTTGAAATGGGTTGATATCTCAGGAGGGTTTGTATAAGATCAGGACCTACTGTGTCAACCTTTTAGCTACAGAAGTTGTTTATGAAGCAGATTGTAAATGATAGGTCTACTGTTTATTTCCTGGTACTCATATGACTTTATATAATTGTTGTCTCACTTTATGGTAGGTATCCTAGATCTACTCTCATGATCAGTGTCACTGTGCTACAACAGAAAAAGGATCAATATACAGTACTTTCATCTGAAAGGCTCACTCACATTTACTGCACGGCTGCTTGTAGATTTGAAGTTCTATAAAACGACATAAAAGAAATTGCTAATATTAAAAAACAGATGTGCACTGTGTCAGGATGTAGATGTTGTCTAGGGTATCAGATATTACCTTACAGATATTCAGCTGTAGTGAACTACAACTCCCATCACTATGCAGGCCCTGAAAGTTGATTTAGAATGCCGGGAACTATAGTTATCAGAAGCCGGTGCCCTTGTTTGACATCTCTGCCTAAGGCCATTGAGGTGACAAATGCTCCATTTACAAAGCTTGCATAGGTTTTTGTTGACTGTTTAAGAACTGTAAACGATTAATGTGTGAAAAACATGTTTAATATGACATTGTGTATCCTTTTGTAAACTGTTTTTGCAATAATTTTTAAGGGGAAAATGGTAGGTTTGGGTAAAACTGAAGTGTTCCAGTTATAGAACTGGGGGAGGAGAAAACTATTTATAATTCTTGTGTGAACAAAGGTTTGGTTTGGACAAAATATGATAATATATTTATTCAGGGATTATGTTGGGAAATGTGTACTCCTGTGTTATTTATGCTTAAATATCACTTACATGCATTCATCTACATCAGTGGTTGTTGGACTTTATTGGTTCAAGGCCATTTGAAGTGCGGCCAACCTTTGTTCAGGGTCCCCTTATCTCATTACAGTTCCAATAATATCTACAACAGGAAATACATGTTCAACCCCAAATTCACCCTAACTAGGGTTGCCACCTTCATAAAATAAATAAATAAAACTAGCCAATATGCACCGAGGGCAGGGATGAGGAGGAAAATAGGGAAAAAAACGCTAGGGAGCTTTTATTTATTGTTATACGGTATGGGAACTGTTATCCAGAATGCTTGGGACCTGGGGTTTTCCACATAAGGGATCTTTCCTTAATTATACTTTTATACTAGAAAATTATTTAAACATTACATAAACCAACAGGATTGTTTTGCTCACAGTAAGAAATAATTTGGGTCAAGTACAAGGTACTGTTTCATTATTACAGAGAAAAAGGAAATCATTTTTAAAAATTTGAATAATTTGAATAAAAATGGATTGACAGCCTTCCCGTGATTTGGAGCATTCTGGATAATAATAATAATACCTTTACTGTATATGCTTTGCTTAATTTTACCATTTAAAGGAACAGTTCCGTATAAAAATAAAAATGGGGTAAAAAGATAGACTGTACAAAAATAAAAAATGTTTCTAATATAGTTAGTTAGCCAAAAATGTAATATATAAAGGCTGGAGTGGGGGATGTCTAAGAACACAACAGAACTTTGCTTTGCAGCTCTCTAACTCTGAGTTAGTCAGCAACTTGAAGGCGGGGCCACATGGGACATAACTGCCTGTAACCAATCAGTGGAAACCAAGGGAGCAACAAAGCAGGAAGTAGTGTTCTGGCTATTATATTAGATATCCATCCCTCCAGTCTTTATACATTATATTTTTGGCTAACTAACTATATTGAAAACATTTTATATTTAGCACAGCCTAACTATTTACCCAGTTTTTATTTTATGCTGAACAAATCCTTTAAAAAAATAATTTGTTTTCCAGACAATATTTTTTTGCCGAACTGTACAAGGGAAACTTGTGGTGTTAAATTACATCAAATAATCATGCATTTTTTATAATCTCATATAAATATATGCTTTAAATGTTTAATTTGCTTTTTAGGTACATATCAGTATATGTCAGTAATTGTATAATATAATATAAGTCAGAATGGCTATAATTAAAGATACAATGTTTTTTTTATCACAAGCAAGTATTATTAACATCATTGTATATATATCTAGCTTTTCATTATATTTTTACAGAGGGATATTTATTATTGTACCATGTATTGTAAAATAAGAATTTGTAATTGTAAAACCAGTGCCTCTTAAGACGTTTGATTTAAGCTGAACTTCTCTTGAATAATACAAATTAGAATTATGTCTCATGTTCTGAACATTTTTTTTGCATTTTTTTGGATTAAAGTTTTATAGCGTAATCAGTTATTTCTTATTAGATGTAGTTAGAAAAAATATTCCTCTATAGATGTATAATATGCGCTCTTATTTTAAAATGAAAGGAACTTCGTTCTATTTATTATCTGATGTTCTATTCCCTTCTTATATCTATTTGTGTATATGTTTTAAATGAATATTCAAACTTTAATGTATTATGCCCATTTGAAAATTGTCATAGCTTTAAATGGACCATTTTTCTTAACAAAAACATCAATTGTTTGCTGTGTTTTTCTTGAAAAGCTACCTTTTATATAGAAAACTTTTTTTTATTATCTTAAACGTTTTACTTTTATTGTTTACAACAGAATTTATAAGCCTTTTTGTAGATCTTGGGAATGAAGAATAAATTGTTAAATCAATATGGAAAATGAATACATGCTGCACATTTAAAAGTTGTCATAGTTGTAAATCAACATTTTTACTCTTTTTTTACCTTAGCAAAAACCGCCCAACTTTTGTCACAGTTTCCTACAGTTTACCTTTACATTTTTCTCCTGTATTTATTCATTTACATATTTTATAAAGAAAACTTTTAAAGTAACTTAGAGGCAACGGTTTACTTTTGGCCATGTTTCCAACAACATTTCTATGGCTTATAGTAGATCTTGGAATTGAAAAATCAGAGCAAACTTTTAACTGTGGATCATATGTATGTGGTGGGTGGTGTTGGTTGTTAATCGGGTCACCCCGATTTACAAGTGTTTAGACGTTGGAAATGTTACTTCATTGATCGTAAAATTAATAATCTATGGGGCAAATTTACTAAAGAGCGAAGTCACTAATACTACAAATCACATCCACAGGGACATTGCCAATTCATAGTTAAGTTACATAGTTACATAGTTAAATTGGGTTGAAAAAAGACAAAGTCCATCAAGTTCAACCCCTCCAAATGAAAACCCAGCATCCATACACACACCCCTCCCTACTTTTAATTAAAATTCTATATACCCATACCTATATTAACTATAGAGTTTAGTATCACAATAGCCTTTAATATTATGTCTGTCCAAAAAATCATCCAAGCCATTCTTAAAGGCATTAACTGAATCAGCCATCACAACATCACCCGGCAGTGCATTCCACAACCTCACTGTCCTGACTGTGAAGAACCCTCTACGTTGCTTCAAATGAAAGTTCTTTTCTTCTAGTCTAAAGGGGTGGCCTCTGGTACGGTGATCCACTTTATGGGTAAAAAGGTCCCCTGCCATTTGTCTATAATGTCCTCTAATGTACTTGTAAAGTGTAATCATGTCCCCTCGCAAGCGCCTTTTTTCCAGAGAAAACAACCCCAACCTTGACAGTCTACCCTCATAATTTAAGTCTTCCGTCCCTCTAACCAATTTAGTTGCATGTCTCTGCACTCTCTCCAGCTCATTTATATCCCTCTTAAGGACTGGAGTCCAAAACTGAACTGCATACTCCAGATGAGGCCTTACCAGGGACCTATAAAGAGGCATAATTATGTTTTCATCCCTTGAGTTAATGCCCTTTTTATGCAAGACAGAACTTTATTTGCTTTAGTAGCCACAGAATGACACTGCCCAGAATTAGACAACGTGTTATCTACAAAGACCCCTAGATCCTTTTCATTTAAGGAAACTCCCAACACATTGCCATTTAGTGTATAACTTGCATTTATATTATTTTTGCCAAAGTGCATAACCTTGCATTTATCAACATTGAACCTCATTTTCCAGTTTGCTGCCCAGTTTTCCAGTTTAGACAGATCACTTTGCAAAGTGGCAGCATCCTGCATGGAACCTATAGTTCTGCACAATTTAGTATCATCTGCAAAAATAGAAACAGTACTTTCAATGCCCACCTCCAGGTCATTAATAAACAAGTTGAAAAGCAAGGGACCTAGTACAGAGCCCTGCGGTACTCCACTAACAACACTGGTCCAATTAGAAAATGTTCCATTTACCACCACTCTTTGTAGTCTATCTTTTAGCCAGTTCGCTATCCAGGTACAAATACTATGTTCCAGGCCAACATTCCTTAATTTAACCAGTAACCTTTTGTGTGGCACTGTATCAAATGCTTTAGCAAAGTCTAAGTAAATCACATCCACTGCCATCCCAGAATCGAGGTCTCTACTTACATTCTCGTAAAAAGAAATTAAGTTAGTCTGGCAAGATCTATTACGCATAAAACCATGCTGGCACAAACTCATAGTATTATGATTTGCTATGAAGTCCAGTATCTTATCCTTTATTAACCCTTCGAAAAGCTTTCCTAATACTGACGTCAGGACTAACTGGCCTATAGTTTTGAGGCTGAGAACGGGATCCTTTTTTGAATAGAGGCACCACATTAGCAATTCGCCAGTCTCTTGGCACAATACCAGATCTCAATGAATCCTGAAAAATTAAGTAAAGAGGTTTGGCAATCACAGAGCTAAGCTCGCTAATTACCCTGGGATGAATACCATCTGGCCCTGGACCTTTGTTAATCTTAACCTGTTCAAGTCTCTTTTGAATTTCTTCTTGTGTGAACCATGCATCATTAGTTGTATTACTAGAATTGGGAGTGTTAAGAAGGAAACCTTCACTTACTGGTTCTTCATTTGTGTAAACAGATGAAAAATACGAGTTCAGAATCTGCGCTTTTATTTTGTTTTCATCAACCAGCTGATCCCCCTCTGATAGTAAGGGTCCCACCCCTTCCTGCTTCATTTTTTTACTATTGACATATTTAAAAAATAATTTGGGATTTTTTTTACTGCTTGCTGCAATATCCTTTTCTATAGCAATTTTAGCTTGCCTTATAGCTTCTTTGCATGATTTATTGGCCTCCTTGTACCTTATAAATGTTTCGGCTGTACCAGCTAACTTGAAAGCCTTAAAAGCACGTCTTTTCTTACCCACCTCAACACCAACGCTTCTATTGAACCAAAAAGGTTTTGCTTTGCAACGACGTTCCTTGCTTACAAGTGGAATATACTGACAAGTATATTTATTAAGCAGCATTTTAAAGACTTCCCATTTTTGTTCTGTGTTTAACCCTGTGAAAAGCATTTCCCACTTAATATGTTGCAGAGATGCCCTTATACTGTCAAAGTTTGCACGTCTGAAATTTAGTGTTTTAGTTACTCCCTTATAGAATTGCTTCTGCAACAGAATCTCAAAGGAGACCATGTTATGATCACTATTCCCTAAATGCTCACCCACACAAATGTTAGAGATGAGTTCAGTATTGTTAGTTATTACAAGGTCCAAAAGAGAGTTATTCCTAGTAGGTTCTTGAACGAGCTGGAATAAAAAGTTGTCATTCAGCATATTTACAAACCTATTAGCTTTTTCTGTCTTAGCAACCCCATTACCCCAGTCAATGTCTGGATAATTGAAGTCACCCATAGCAACAACTTGACCCAGCTGTGAAGCCGCTTGTATCTGCAAGAGTAGCTGGGCTTCATACTCGACACTTATACGAGGTGGTTTATAGCATACACCAATGATAATTCTTTTTGATACCTTTTGCCCAGTCGAAATCTCTACCCAGAGTGATTCTACACCCTCACCAGTGCCAGCTATTTTTATTTCTTTAGCGCATGGCTTTAATTCAGGCTTTACATACAAACCCACTCCTCCACCCTTTTTAATCCCTCTGTCCCTCCTAAAAAGGGTGTAACCATTTAAATTCACAATCCAGTCACATGTTTCATCCCACCAGGTCTCAGTGATACCAATTATATCATAATTTTTAGAGCATGCAATTAATTCTAGGTCTCCCATTTTACCTGACAAACTCCGTGCATTTGCCAGCAAACAGCGGAGGTTACTACTTTTACTTTTGAAATGTGCATTACTTAGTGAAGAATTATACGTTAAGTTAGTATTATTCTGTTTTCCTTGTAACAGAGGGACCTCCTTAGCTGGTAAACTGTATGCCCCCCTCACTCCTCCCCCATGACCCCTTACTAACCCCACTACCCCGTCTACACTAGCTTCCCCATAATCCTTTTATCTCACCCACCCCCCTCTTGCCTAGTTTAAACACTCCTCCAACCTCTTAGCCATTCTTTCCCCTAGCACCGCGGACCCCCTTCCATTGAGGTGCAAACCGTCACGGCTATATAGGTTGTACCCCAACGAAAAGTCAGCCCAGTGCTCTAGGAACCCAAACCCTTCCTTCCTGCACCAAGACTTGAGCCACGCATTAAGCTCCCTAATCTCCCGCTGTTTTCCTAAACTTGCACGTGGCACAGGCAAAATTTCAGAAAAGATTACATTGGAAGACCTTTCCTTGATCTTAGAGCCTAGATCCCTGAAATCATTCTTTAAGGTCTTCCATCTACCATTTATTTTGTCATTAGTACCGATATGCACTAAGACAGCTGGGTCGTGCCCAGCCCCACCCAATAATTTGTCTATCCGATCAACCACATGCCGAACCCTGGCACCAGGTAGACAGCAAACTGTTCGGTTGTAGCGATCCGGACGACAAATTACCCTATCCACTTTCCTAATAATTGAGTCCCCTACAACCACAATCTGCTTAGGCCTGACTCTACTCTCCCCCCCACCACTACTAGAGAAACTGGTCTCCCGGCTGTTAGAGAGATCAGCCCCATCTAGAATTGCCAATCCAGAGTTCATACTCCCATCATCTTCACACAATCTGGCAAATTTGTTGCGATGTATAATCTCCGGATCAGCCTCCATTTTCCTTTTGCCCACCTTAGATTTTCTAACTGTCACCCAGCTAGCTGCCTCAACATCCTGCTGCTGTTCTGTTCCCCCCAAACTATCTGACCCCGCTAGGTCCTGCTCAGTGAGCAAAAGACTCCTTTCAAGATTGTCAATCGACCGCAGTGTTGCAATTTGTTGCTCTAGTGCTCTAACTTGAGCCTCCAAAGTGGCAATTTGCTCACATCCACCACAGAGGTAAGCATTTTGGATCTCTTGTTCCAAATCTGCATACATATGACAGACTGTGCACTGAGTCAGACCTTCAATCTTGCTAGCACTCATTATCCCAGTTACAGATCAAAACAGGAAAAAATATAAATAAATATATAGAAAAAAATGAGGGTTTAGAACAAACTTTTGACCTACAGTAGTTTGAACCTCCTTTAGTTTTCAACTCCGGTGTTTGTAACTCCACTTACAGATCCCCCACTTAACGAGCAAACACTTAAGAGAAGCTAACACTAGAGCAAGCTCCACTGGAGTCCCAGGGGTTCTATTTATACAGTCTGTTCAGGTGCAACTAATCAAACCCCACCCCCTCAAACGGAGGGAAAACTGCAAAGTAAAGCAGGTTGTGACAAACTTGCTGTAAGCACACTAGCACACCAAACTTTGCTGTTTAGCACCCAAGACAGAAAAAAAAAAAAAAAAAAAAACCTTTTAAAAAAAAATTAAACCACAGTAGTTAAATATAAACCTTAATATAAAAAAGCAGTTAAGAAATACTTATCCTTTTCAGATGATTTGTTTGCTTTAAGTTGCTTTAAACCTGTCAGCAGCCTGATTCAAACAGACTCACTGGAGTCCCAGGGGTTCTATTTATACAGTCTGTTCAGGTGCAACTAATCAAACCCCACCCCCTCAAACGGAGGGAAAACTGCAAAGTAAAGCAGGTTGTGACAAACTTGCTGTAAGCACACTAGCACACCAAACTTTGCTGTTTAGCACCCAAGACAGAAAAAAAAAAAAAAAAAAACCTTTTAAAAAAAATTAAACCACAGTAGTTAAATATAAACCTTAATATAAAAAAGCAGTTAAGAAATACTTATCCTTTTCAGATGATTTGTTTGCTTTAAGTTGCTTTAAACCTGTCAGCAGCCTGATTCAAACAGACTCACTGGAGTCCCAGGGGTTCTATTTATACAGTCTGTTCAGGTGCAACTAATCAAACCCCACCCCCTCAAACGGAGGGAAAACTGCAAAGTAAAGCAGGTTGTGACAAACTTGCTGTAAGCACACTAGCACACCAAACTTTGCTGTTTAGCACCCAAGACAGAAAAAAAAAAAAAAAAAACCTTTTAAAAAAAATTAAACCACAGTAGTTAAATATAAACCTTAATATAAAAAAGCAGTTAAGAAATACTTATCCTTTTCAGATGATTTGTTTGCTTTAAGTTGCTTTAAACCTGTCAGCAGCCTGATTCAAACAGACTCACTGGAGTCCCAGGGGTTCTATTTATACAGTCTGTTCAGGTGCAACTAATCAAACCCCACCCCCTCAAACGGAGGGAAAACTGCAAAGTAAAGCAGGTTGTGACAAACTTGCTGTAAGCACACTAGCACACCAAACTTTGCTTCAACAGATGACAATTCGCTAGCGAAAGAGACTGCTGCTAGCGTTCGTTTGTACTCTATCGTCAGCCGACTTTTCGCTCAGGTGAATGGTTGTTGCTCCACAAATTCAGTAAAGTGCGGATTTTACTGAACGTTACCTATTTCGCCAGAGTTGACTTGAAAATGAAGCTAGATCTTTCTCAATCTTCTGTCACTTAGATCATACCCCGTCTGCCAAAAATGCATTAAAGTTGAAAAAACGCTGGTGACTTCCTTTTTTTAAGCGGGATTACCTGCAAAAGTCCTAACTTAAGCTCTTTTGGTTAACATTTTTCCCCAGACATTTGAGGGCCATGGAACATTTATTTTACAGTGGGCTCATGTGTAGGGCATTATATGATCTCTTTTGTCTTTATTAAGGTTCATTGGACATTTGTAATAAAAAGTGCCCACTTCAAGCATTTGCACCATCGCTAATAAAGACGTCCGTACAACTTTAATGTACCCACCCTATTCAAATTGACCTAAGCGTAAGATCACTTTTCACTAGACTTAAATGAAGGGTAGCGAATCCTTGCTATGAAAAGTATCGCTAGCGAAAAGTCTCCAGTGTTTGGTGACCAGGACACAAGCATTTTAGTGAATTAGAGTAGTGGTAACAAATTTGTGCCTGGCAAAGTGGTGTGAAGTGTGCTAAGTGGTCGCTGTCTACAATTCGCCCTTTAGTAAATCTGCCCCTAAATATTTGTTCTGTGAGTTCAGGTATCATCATCGTTCATGTATACCATAGGTAATTACTGGACACTCTAGCACATTTTAGGAAAGCATTAATTAATTATGCCTTGAAATATTACAGAAAGGTAAAATAAAAGAGACAATTGTGAAACTGAACCTGTTATTATAGTGTAATATTTAAAGTGCTCTTTCTTCTTTTCCAGAGTGCAACCAAGGAAGCCGTATCTGCTTATGGTAAGTGAAAGATGCATATGGAACAGAATCATTTTTTTCTTGTTGTTGATATCGTGCCAATGTTCTCAAGCCATTCAAGGTTTAATATTGTTATGTTTTGGGTAGCAGAGGATGAGGAGACTATCACAGTGCTTTATTAGCAGAGTCATGCAGGCATTTCACAACAGTAAGCTTTCACTTTCACTTTTAAGCTACCAGGAAGTATGCACAGTATAAGTATGAGCACAGTCACATCTACAGGCCATTTGCATGAACACCACATATTCCCCCTATAGTAGGAAAGCATTTGGACAACTATAATAACCAGCAACAATTAAACAGTATGCATTTTAAAACAATATTATGCATTATTCACATCACATAGTCCTGGGTCCATGCAGGTAGTTTTCTGATTCTCTCAGTACGCCTTATACTTTTACTTTCTTCAGGCCCATTGCAGTTGGAATCAGGAGTAGGAAAATGTCCTTCATCAAATGGAGCTTCTCCAAAGTCATTCCTAACATGAGCAAGATGACTTGCATTCCATTTGCGACCATCGGACAGTTCATATGTGTATGGACCTCGCTTGCCTCTCACTTCAAGTGGTGTAGTAAATTTAGATTGTCCTTGTTTCAGTATTCCTGGTTTCTTAATTCTGACTAAAGATCCAGGCTGAAAGTGCACTTCTCTTGCACCACGTTTTCTGTCAGTATAAGCCTTACATTTGGCTTGTTGACGTTTCACAATGTCAGCAGTAGATGATTTTGTAGGCACAGTATTTGATGTCTGCAACATGTAACTTAATGCGCATCTGTGTGCCATGTATTAATTCAGCAGGAGATGATTGAGTTGCTGCCTGGTACGTTGCTCTGTAGTTATGTAGGAACTCTTTTGTAAATACTTTCCAAGATTTCCAAGTAAGATTTGCTGTCTGTAGTGCTTCTTTCAGACTTCTTTTGAATTGCTCGATTTCTCCATTTGCTTGTGGGTAATACACTGAAGATTTCCTATGCACAATATTCCTCTCTCTCAGAAAGGATTCAAACTCATATGAGACAAACTGTGGTCCGTTGTCTGATATTAACCCCTTTCGATTACTTTCTCTGCTGAAGACTGTAGACAGAAATGTTATTACTGTTGCTGATGTTATATGAGAAACAAATGCAATTTCAGGCCATTTACTGTAATAGTCCATCAAGGTTATAGCAAATCTGCCGTCCATAGGAGCATTTGTAAAAGGACCAACAATATCAATAGCAAGTTTTTCCCATGCTGAATCAGGAAATGGTATTGGTTTTACATCTGGTCTCAACTTAACTTTGTGTACAAAGTTCTTTGCACAACCCAGTGAAGTGTTGCTTTGTGGTGAAATTTTAGACACTGGCTGTGTGGCAGGCACTGGTGCTGTAGTAATGAGACCAACAACTAATTGTAGGTTTAATGCAGCAAAGAGATCCCTTCCAAGTATAGCAGTACCCTTATTCACAATGTAAAAGTCAGATTTTGCAGTATTTGATTCAAATTGTACAGTCACTGGCAAGCAACCAAGCACAGGGATTGGATCCTTTAAGTAACTGACCAGTTTCAGGGCAGGTACAACAAGCAGATCTTTTGCAAAGTATTTCAAGAAAATATCCTTTGGTAGTATAGAAACAGCTGAACCTGTATCAAGCATCAGGTTACTGGAGTGTCCCTTGTCAGCAGAAGCAGTACTGACACTGACAGTGCATATAAACTTGTCTGGAATAAATGTACCAGCTTTATCCACACTTAATACTGTGACATTTGTAGTAGTGACTTAATGAACATCTTTAGCAGAACTACGGCAGATCTTAGCAAAATGTCCTACTTTTGTGCATTTGTTGCACCGTATAGCTTTTGCAGGACATGTAACATGATTTGCAGTGTGTTGAACCACAACGAAAGCAGTATTTTCTATTTGTATTTCCAGTGTAGGTGAATCCCTTTCCTTAGCACTGTATTTTGCCTGTGACTGTGCATTATTAGGCCACAGTGCTGAATTCACAGTCTGTACATTCCCAGCAGTTCCCTGACTGAGAGTTTTAGCCTCTGCCACTGCTGTTTCAATTTGGCTAGCAACTGTAATAGCCTTTGCAAGGGTTAAATACTGCTCTAGGAGCAGTCTCTCTCTAATGAGAGGTGAGTTTGTTTTTTCTACTATTTGGTCTCTTAGCATTTCATCTGTTAGCGTCCCAAACTCACAGGTAACAACCAGCTCTCTCAAAGCTGGTTTCGCCATTAAGCTGTCCACGTTGGCGGAATTAATATCTTTCAGCAAACACATTTACTCTTGGCACAAAAAAGTTCTTTATAGCAGTAAGAGCAGTTTCATAAGTATCATCAGGTAATGGTAATGTATAGAATATGCACTGTCCCTCTGCTCCCAGGCAGTGAATAAGTAAAGCACGCTTTCTAGCAGCAGAAATCTCCCCTTGGTCAGCAGCAATAATGTAATTTTCAAACATACACATCCAAGCAGTAAACGGTATGGTAGGCTCACCAGAGTTTGGAAGAAACGGTGCAAACTGCTGCAGAGGTAGAAGAAACATCCTGGTCGCCATTTGTTATGTTTTGGGTAGCCGGTGATGAGGAGAGTATCACAGTGCTTTATTAGCAGAATCATGCAGGCATTATACAACAGTAACTCTCACTTTTAAGCTACCAGGAAGTATGCACAGTATAAGTATGAGCACAGTGACATCTACAGGCCATTTGCATGAACACCACAAATATGACAAGCCAAACTTTTTATATCCTTAAAAAAATGATTGTTTATAACCATGTAATTAAATCAGAATGTTTTGATAACCGGTATGGCATATTTCAACAAAATGTAATATAAACAGTATTTAGCCAGCAATCCTTCACAAAAGATATTGCTATCTGGTACAAAAAACCCTGCTGATTTTAACAATAAAAGAAAATTCCACTTGTAAAAATAAATATCCAGCATTCAAAAGTGTGTGATTAAGAATGAAAGAAATGATAATTAAAGTTACTATTCTTATTACAATATGTACTTTAAAGAATGTAAGGAACTTCTGCAAAGTCTCTTCTTGACATGTTGACTGATTGAAAGACCAGCTTTCCATTGGCATTAGTTCTGATAATTGCATTCATTAACATGATAATTAACACTAATGGCAGCAATTAGTCAATACACTTGGGCTGATGTTTCCAAATTTTGGCTCTAGCCCTCTGAGGAAGTTATGTTGTAGAAAATGTGAGGACCCTGCCTGAACACAAGCTTGGCTATCATTTTGGGTAAATACGTATTTGCTAGCCTGAATAATTATAGAGCTAAAGGAGACATTTTTATATACTGTATACATGCACCATTATTATTAGCTAAGGGGACTTTATCATATGTTGCTCTGCAAAGAGAGCTTGATCCTAAACAGTATGAAATGCTTTGATCATGGGAAAGACAGATACCCTGCATCATAGTACTAGTTTTAAGTGTTGGGCGAATTTATTCGCCAGGCGCGAATTCCTGTGATTCGTTGGCCGGCAGATAAATTAATGAAACCGCTGCAAAAATTTGCCAGCAAAAATTTGCCAGCGTCAAAAACGAATGCTGGTGTCAAAAATGAGACGCCGACGCCATTTCGCAAATTTCGTGGGAAATTTGTGATTTTTACAGTGAAGCAAAACGCCCTAAATTCGCCCATCTCTACTAGTTTTGCTTTATGCTTTGTTATCAAATTCAATGTGCTGTATTTATTATAACAAATCACTGAATTGTAACATTGAGTAGTTTTAGACAATAAGACTAATGAAGGCACAGGATTGTAGGCTGCTGTGGTTTCTTGATGAGTACAAATATTCTCTGTGTTTCTGCATAAACTCCAGTTCAAGGGGAAAATGTATCTAACGTTGGAAAAAATATTTTTTTTTCACATTCTATAAAAAAATGCTGCTATTTTTATTCCTCCCTACATGTTAAAAGATGAAAAAAAAAATGTTGAGAAAATGACTTCGTTATTTATTAGGACAGTTGTCCCCAAACTGGAGAGCTATCAAAAAAGAACCTATTCACTCTTTTTGGTACAACTAAAAGCTGAACTTGAAGGTCAGTTAGGGTGAGATTTGGGGTGACTATTTTTACTCTCATAGACATTTTGTTATTTGGCTTCATTGCATCTAGATCTTTGTTTGAAGGTAAGTGCAGTACACACAACTTATTAAATGTTATAACAATGATATTGGATAGAATTGGCTTTTATTTCTTTTTCTATTCTTTTCTTACTTTTATGAATGTCCGAACTAACAGATTCCAATCCAGTTATTTTTAGTGACATTTATATGTAGTGGTATTTGCTTATGATTAGACGGAAATACGATATTGGCAAATCTTTTATCAACAATATATAGTTACACTATTGATAAATAATATCATGTTTATTCAGCTTGAATTATGCTCTATTGCCCCCAGATCATTATGGGGTTATTTATTAAGCTCTGAATACCTGAAATCCGAAAGATTTGGATTTTTCGGACCTTAAAAAAAATCCGAATTTTTCAGGATTTATTAAAGTCCGATGGTATGAAAACTCCAAATCCAAAAACCCAGCAACTCAAAGCTCTCGGGGTCCTGTATTAGTCAATGGGGAAGGTCCCAGTGTCTGTGCTGCTCTCAGTACCTATAGCTGATGATTTCGGGGATTTTGGGCCAAAAAGTCCGAAAAATTTGTGGTTTTTGCCGAAGTTTGCCTGAACCTATTTTTTTGAATGATAAATAAGGTCCATTCGGGAATTCGGAGTTGCTCTGATTTTTATCTTAGAAATATTGAGATAAATTCAGAGCTTGATAAATAACCCCTTAACTCTAGCATGTTGTTTTAGTATATAATGAGGAGTAATAAATGGCACCTGCTTTCAATTTTGGGTAAAAAAGAATCATTATGAAGCTCCCCATAGAACCTATTGGTTTTTGTCTGTTACACGTGAGATGTGTGTGTAGTAACAGTGCAGTGTTTGTACATGTTATATGATGCAGTGCTACGCAATATGTTGGCGATATATAAATACATGTTAATAATAATAATGCCGTCTCCTGTGGCTGTAAGATTAGAGAACAGCTACAGGCCCCATTGTTCTATTAGTCTACTCAGTCTTTAACACTGAGCCTGCTTCTCTCTCGCTGGAGTAAGCTGTAGTCCAACTGGATTCCTCCAATAGGAGCACACAATTCCTGTGGACCACTGTGTTTTTTTAAAACTGGGGTCTGGTGTTCCTTTTGATGCTGGGAATCAGTGCCACTAAAAAGCAGGGGTTACTGTGCTTGTTAATGCTGAGAATCATTTGATATTGTGGGTCACTGTGCATTTTAAAGGAATAGTTCAGTGTGAAAATAAAAACTGTGTAAATATATAGGCTGTGCAAAATAAAACATGTTTCTAATATAGTTAGACCCTCAGCATTCAGCTCAGATTCAAAAGCAACAGTTATGACCCATGTGCCCCCCCCCCTCAAGTTTTTGATTGGTTACTGCCTGGTAACCAGGGTAACCAGTCAGTGTAAACCAAGAGAGCTGAAAAGCAGGAAGTAGTGTTATGACTGACATGTTATACATCAAATCACTCCAGTCCTTATACATTACATTTTTGCCTAACTAACTATATTAGAAACATTTTTTTATTTTGCACAGCCTATTTACCTAGTTTTTATTTTCACACTGAACAATTCTTTTAAAGTAGTGGGATACTGTGTCTGGGCAACTGTTCTTTTTAATGCTGTGGGTCACAAAGCCATGTAATGCTGTGGGTCATTTTAATATTTAATACTGTTGATTCACTGTGCCATTTAATGTTTGGAGTCACTATTCCATTTATTGCTGGGTGTCACTGTAAAATCTTATGCTAGAGGCCATTGAGTATTGTAAGGCTGACGGTGGTGCCGTAGGTCACTGATACTTTTAATGGGAAAAATTCATGGCCTAGCAATGCATCTGACCCCTACAGGCAGGTCATACATTGTTCAAAAAAACCCCTATCTTTAGCAGTAGTTATATATGGCTTTATGAATTATAGTCTATCAATATTTAGAAAAACAGTGATATTTAACAATGATAAGAAACCTTAACAATAGTATTAAAATATGCCATTTTATGAAAATATGCCTATTTAGTAACAGCAGCAAATGCCCAGCACTAAACACATTGCATAACCATAAAGCAGAGAAAGATTTTGGGACATTTCCTTAAAAAAATAATGTATTTTGAGAAACAAGATTTAGCCTAAAAGTGATTCTATGAAAAAGTGAAGTAAAACTGGGTTTCCTTCCCTGGATTCCTTAAAATATTTAGGATTTGTACATTTTTAAGCCACGCACAGAATAAAAATCTGTATCTAAGTGCTAGTCAGAGTAATGTGTGTGGGTTGGTTGTAATAAGTCTTTTCTCCAAGAGGAACATCACATTTTATAGTCCATTATTTATATTCAGCATACGCAGCATCAAAGTACTTTTCTAGACAGGTAAGACTAGATGCAAAAATGAAAATGATTTTCCATTTGTCGGTATCCCAGTGGAGGCTTCTGAGCATTAGCTCCTCATTATATTCAGTGCAGCCCCATGTGAATTCATTTGTATTTTATACTCTTCAATCCCTCACCATAAGAGTTAGAAATGAGCGGGCAGGGAGCCTCACAAGAAGGTCTTCTGAGGAAAATAAGCATTTAAGGAGGAATGTCTGCAGCCTTTGTAATTTTGTTTAATAAAAATTCACAACATGCCCAGTATTGGTGGCTCTGTGAGGTGTAACATGCTGTATAGGACGGCCAGTCACTAAAACGGCAAATCGGCATGCTCCACTGTGTTAATCAATAGTGCATAGGCAAAAGTGCAACAGATTATTTATATTTAATTTTAAAATCTTACATGGGACTAGACATGTCTTTAATTTCCCAGGTGCCCCTAGTCATGTGACTTTTGTTCTGATACATTTCAGTCACTCTTTGCTGCTGCAATGCAAGTTGGAGTCAAATGGTAGAACCAATGGGAAAGTAACCAGATAACAGCTCCCTGACACGAAAAACAAAATCTCATCCAATCATCCCAAAAAGTAATATTTTGTTGCTTGTATATATACAAAGTCATTTAAGGGTCAACCCCCTTTCTGCTGTGCTCAAAAACTGTACCTAGGAAAAGGTAAATATTCTTGTAAAAGGCAATATAGTTGTTCTAATGTTGATGTTTCACCAACCTGACCCTTACTGAACTTTTAAGGGTTTGAAACAATTATGGAACACCGGATTCTAAAATGTAAATTACCATTATAGCCTCAAACATTTTCAAAGGAACTGTGCTTAGTACAGGGGGATACCTATCTTGAAATAGATTTCTGTATTTCTGTATATTCAGATTGTTTTTAATACAGTGAATAAAGTACCCCCTATTGTAAAATATAAGGGTATTAAAAGTCACAAAGGGGTACTTTATTTATAATAATACACAAGTTTTAGGAGTCATGTGACAAAAATTACATCACTACTCACCGTTTATATCTAATGATATCACTACTCACCGTTTATAAGGATATAATTTACAGGATATTCAAGGCTCTTGTGTATTATATTGTGTATTATATATAAAGTGCCCCCTCTTGTAAAATATAAGGATATAATAAGTTACTGAGGAGTTTCATGACCATATAAAAACAATTTGCGCTCTTGTGGAAAATTTAAAGTTGATGTATATATTGCAGCAAATACATTACATTACACAAGTCCAGGGAACCTTAAAGGGATCCTGTCATCAGAAAACATGTTTTTTTCAAAAAGCATCAGTTAATAGTGCTACTCCAGCACAAGTCTGCACTGAAATCCATTTCTCAAAAGAGCAAACAGATTTGTTTATATTCAATTTTGAAATCTGACATGGGGCTAGACATTTTGTCAATTTCCCAGCTGCCCCTGGTCATGTGACTTGTGTCTGCACTTTAGGAGAGAAATGCTTTCTGGCAGGCTGCTGTTTTTCCTTCTCAATGTAACCGAATGTGTCTCAGTGGGACATGGGTTTTTACTATTGAGTGTTGTTCTTAGATCTACCAGGCAGCTGTTATCTTGTGTTAGGGAGCTGCTATCTGGTTACCTTCCCATTGTTCTTTTGTTTGGCTGCTGGGGAGAAAAAGGGAGGGAGGTGATATCACTCTAACTTGCAGTACAGCCGTAAAGAGTGATTGAAGTTTATCAGAGCACAAGTCACATGACTTGGGGTAGCTGGGAAATTGACAATATGTCTAGCCCCATGTCAGATTTCAAAATTGAATATAAAAACTGTTTGCTCTTTTGAAAAATGGATTTCAGTGCAGAATTCTGCTGGAACAGCACTATTAACTGATTCATTTTGAAAAAAATGTTTTTTCCCATGACAATATCCCTTTAATAAAGACAATAGAGTTGTTATAATGCCCTACACGTGAGCCCACTGTATAGTTTATGTTCCATATATTAGAAAATTTATGGGGGAACCCGGTTACCCAAAAATATTTTTAAGGACTTTTGCAGGCTATCACTCTGAAAAAAGGAAAATACGCTTTTTCCACTAAAAAATATGATGTAATTGACAGAAGATTGAGGAAGTCCTATGCACTCCATTGCACTTCTCCTGGTCTCAGCTGGCGAAGGCAAGTCTGGTGAAAGAGGTAAAGTTCAGTAAAATCTGCATTTCATTTGCGGAGTAATGCCCATTCGCCAGAGCGAATTGTCGCCTGGCGATAGAGCGCGAATGACCGCTAGCGTCTATCTCTTTCGCTAGTGAAGTGACGCCTGTGCCCCTTAGTAAAATGTCCCTGCGGGCGGTAACACTAGCGAATTAACGCTAGCATTAGCCACTTCGCCCTCTAGTAAATCTGCCCCTTAGTATCAATCCTCCCCTATAAATTGCCTCAGTAGATTAATGTTACCAACTTCCTAGAATTCTTCCCAATCCTTCTTTGAATGGGACAAATGAGCTGAAGCTGAGCATTGTGTGCACTAGAATACACAAATCCCAGGGTCTTTAGCTTGTGAGCGAAGCTATAAAACTCTCTCTGTATTGTTAAGTTAACATTTTTGTGCTTACGAGGAAATCAGCAAAACTAAACATTTTTGCTGGTCTGGAAATGTGTCCAATTTTAAATTAAAAGTGCTGCATGTGTATCTCTGTGTCTCACTGTATTTATAGTGATTAATAGGTTGATTTTGTACCAAGAACAGCAGGATTTAGAAAAAGTTTAGTTTTTCTAGAAATGCCCACATTCAAATGAGCATTTCTAGGTTTAGAACTAAACTTTTTCTAAATCCTGCTGTTCTTGGTACAAAACCAACTATTAATCACTATAAATACAGTGAGACACAGAGATACACACGCAGCATTTTTAATTTAAAATTGGACACATTTCCAGACCGTGATACCACTATTTCCCCCCCAAAAAGACCTTTTAATTACCTGAGCAGATAGCAGTTGAAAGAAGCCGCTACATTGGTTAAAATGGACAACACAACAATATCTCATTATTGCAGTACAAAATAGCTCTATTAGGGTTTGTTTTGAATAAAGGAAGCCCCCTGCAGGGAGAGGCCTATTCTATAGAATTCACGTGCACCATCTCAAGTGCGTTTGCAAAATTTTAATCAGCCCTTCAGAAATAATGAAAGCTAAGCCATCCTTTCACTCTCAAACATGTTACTTTTTTTTTTTTTTTCATTTGCTATACTGAACAGCATCAGCTTAACAAGCAGCTATGGGTTTGTAACTCAATATTCCAATTACAGGAAGTTTAATGGTATTGAAGGGTAACAGAGAAGAAATCTTAAAACGAAGAATTAAGAGATTACTCGTTCTCATTCCCTACGAAGGACTGGGAACAGTTATAGGGTGGGGTAAAGGAATTCTTACTTAATGCTTTTTTAATTTTTTTTTTTTTTTTAAACAGAGGTTGTAAAATGGCAAATTAATTTTAACAAGCTACATTTTCCTTCCCAAAGTGACCATGATGATATTATAGAGGTTCTGTGAGTTGGTAAATAGTTAATGGGCTATATTTATTGCTGTTCACTTTATAAGGGTAACAGAGGTGAAGGAATGCTATAAATAATGCTATGAATTTTATAGCAAAATGTCTAACTTACTGCTTTTTTAAAAAAAAAGTACATTTAAGTCCCTTGTGTAGTTATAAGCACCTCGCATTTATAAAACAATCTGGGTTTATTTACTTTTATGACATATGTATGCATGGGTGTGAAAAATTATTTTGGGGAACCACCATAAATTTCTGGAACTGAGAGAATACTGGGGGCCCATGGCCCTCTTGGCCCCCCAGTTCTGACATTCATGAGTCACAGCAATATTAAAATTTACAATCCCACTAAGGGTCTGTGCACATGCTAAGATTCGGGGAGATTTAGTCGTCCAGCGACACATCGCCCTTTCTTCTGCCAACTTTGGAAAACAAAGCGATCCGAGTGCCATCCCACCAGCGATTTAGATTCTAGCCGTCGGGAAGGCTTTTTGGGGAGGTTAGTCGCCCGAAGAAGAGATGATTTGTTGCCGGGTGACTAAATCTCCCCGAATCTTAGCATGTGTCCTTACAGGGCAGGATCCCCAGTTGGAATTTTAATATAATTCCCCCCCCATAGTAAAAAGAGAAAAGGAGTGGGTGGGAGATTTATGAAATTGTTGTTCCAGGTGCAAGAATGTCTTCAGGAATAAGACAAACGCCAGTTAGCAATGTTAGTTTTGAATTACTGTATGTTGTCCCCTTTCTCTGATGGGTTTATTAATTCAGAATGGACACTAGTCGTAACAAAAAGAAGAAGACTAGAATGTAAGTCCAATATCACCAAAGCTGCCTACACTAGTGATGTACAGGTTGCAAAATGTCAACCTGCACCAAACCCTAACCCTTACTCAGCACCCACACCCGACCCTAATGCATTGTGTTTCCCTTTTTATAGATCAGCCCTGTTCTAGCATCATGGAAGGGGTGGGACACACAGGCATGAGTCTAAAAAAAGCAGAAACTGAAGGGAGAAGCGGGGCACTGTAAGGTCATGGGGAGGGTGGGCGCAGGTTAAAGTTCAGACTCAACTATCCCGCAAACATAGTGTGGAAGTCGGCCTGAACCTGTCTGAACCCGTGTGTAAACCTAAGGGTCCAGCAGGTTTTGGGCAGACCTGCACATCACTAGCCTTCACATCCTACTTTCATTCTTTGCTTTTATGAATGAATCCAAACAAAGGTTCCACTCGCGCACCCTGGCCTACAACTCTATGCCTGGTGCTCGGTGATGGAGGAGTCGGCACCCTCCGAAATGTCCCTGCTTGCACCTACCTTCGAGTGCCAGTGATTCCTGTTCTTTTATGTATGAAACCATCCACCAAGCATTTAAACTGACCAAGAATTAATCCTGGTGGATCAGTTCAGTGGTGTTGTGTGGTGATCATTGGTCAACATCACAGGCTGCACCATTGATATTCTTATCATGCAATATAGTCTTTCTGGCAGAATAGTCAGATTATTGTGCTGGAATTGCTAGTTACACTTGGCAGTTCTGGTTATTCCACCTGGACTTACAGATTTGTGGCTAATTTGTCACCCAACCAAATAATCAGATTGCCCAATAACAGTGCAATTTAGTCTTTTAACAGTTGGTTAATAACTAGATACCAGGGGACCCTAGAAGCCTGTTTGGATGTAGACCACATACATGGGTTGATGCCATCATTAGCTGAGCAGATTTTCCAACACATCTGCTCAGTTTCTAAACAGACCTGATAAGACAAGTTGGCTTGGACTTGCATGCAGATTTTTGGCCTGTTGGGTTATAATCAAAATATTGGCCCAGCTTATGATTTTATTCTGTGCAATGTTTTTTTAATTATGCTGCTCCTATTGTGGATTTCAGCTTTATTTTCAGGTTCAATACAGATATAGAAATTTCCTTAGACGTAAGTCAATAATTTTCGAAGTCTTTTTTGGATCAGGAAATGTTTCAGATATCTGTATGAAAGATTATTCAACAAATATTGAGTCATAGTATCACATCCTCTTAAACTTGATAACCTGCTCGATCCAGTTGGGAAATGAACATTCTATTGTTGAAGACAATTAGCAGCATTTGGGTGTACTCTTTCTTTAGTTCCATACAAGTTGTTGGTATTTGTTAAAGTATAATGGGCATGAATTACAACATGTGCACTTTCTCTTCTCTAGAGCCATTTGTATACTCTTACTTTTATTTTTCCTTTTGTGACCTTGCAGCAGTAATGAAAAGATCAATATCCTTAAAGGAAACTATATGTGCAAAATGAATAATTAACAACAGATTTATTTATATCGCAATAAGTGACCTATCAAAGAATCTTACCAAATCGGCACTCACATACCAGTAAATATTGTCCTTCTGCATATTTTAACTTGAGCCACTATTTTGGAATGTTCTATAGATGACTCACTGATCAGCTGACAGGAAATATTGCAGGTTCAAAGTGTAACAGGAAATAGTGTGGGAGTAAAAGACACAACTCTGTCCTTTTATTGGCTGATGTAATCTCGCATGTATGTGTGTCATCATACAAGCCGGAGGGTGGACTTTAGTACTTTAAATGGTAGGTTTTTATATAGATTATGGATATGGTGCATACTACTAGAAAAGTATATTTTTTGTGAAAAAGACTTTAGTAATATCAATCATTTATTACACAATGCTAATGCTATGTCTATTGCATCTAAGAGATGCCTCTTTAAAAAGTTACTGTCGTAAAAAAGAAAATGTTGGCCAAGCTTTTTATTACAGAATGGTGATCCAAATGATATAAAAAGCCCTGGTCCCAAGCATTCCAAAAAATAGAGCCCATATCTGTATTCTTTATTATTATTATTATTATTAAGAAGAAGAAGAAAATTTGAATAGTTTGCTAGTTAAAAAATCTCAGTAAGAAACAATTAAACTATAAAAAAAAAACAATTCTGAGAAAAAATGCTTACTTTTTCAATATGTATATATCCTTGTTTTAATCCTGTGAAGTAGTAACATTTATTGAATTTCACAAAATCCTCAGAATTTTCCTACTTTTAAAAATAAAATTCAATTAAGTGATATTTCATAGAAATTAAAATAAATTTTTATTTATCGGCCAATAGCTTTGTTGAAGTTGAAATTCTGTTGAAATACTGGCATTTCATTAAATGTTTAGAAATAACTCAACTGATATCTATTTGGCTTTTCTTCTAAAGTTGACAGACTCTCTTTTTTTGAGGCTTTAAAAAGTGGCAATTGCTACTGGAACAAAAATCTACTTTTTCAGCGCCCTTAAAGTGCACCAGGTAGTGTTGCACATTACCCAGGGTTCATTGGGGGAAACAAGACCGCCAGTCAATATCTGGAATGTAAATATTGGAATTTTGGGCCCAGGGACACTTCTGACAAGGTAAGAATCTTGCCTTAGGTGGCATCTAACCAATGAGCAGTAAAAAACAGCCACTGCCAACTTTAAGATTGGAATTTCCAGATTTTAAACCAGGAACAATACTAATTTTGTTTAGGAGAGATTATTGCAGTAGGTTGGGTCTGGCCCCTCGATGGGCCAAAAGATAAGAAGGAACTCACTGGGGCTCAATTAGAAACACTGTTTTTTTAGCATGGGCTACTGTCCAAAAACAGAACAGCATCCCTGTGCTAAGAGCAAAACACAATTCCATGGCTTTAGTGATTTGTGTTTGATTCATGTAATGAAAATCTCATTTGTATTATATTTATAAGCACCTCTTACCACCATGTATTATTTACTCTCATTCATTTTAGGTTCTGAGGCCAGAAATTCTGAATTGACTCTGTGGACTTCTTCATAGAGCTAATATCAAGCTCTTCTCACTAAGAAGATTTCACAATGCATTTTATTTTTAGATGGTAAATGTGGTGTGCTATTTTGGATCTCTGACATAATATATACAGTATAAATTTAACTTTTGAGATAGTTATTAACAGCACATCATGCTTTGTCATATATAAAATAAGAGGTAGACTGGTTCAAGGCTCCATTTAGGCCTTAGTGAAGGGACAGATTGTTGATATAACTTATAACTTGGAACTTGGGCAACACTACAATGTGAAATGTGTCACAGGTCAAATAGGTAGTTGGCATGGATGCTTGAGGAAAAGGATAAACTGTGATCTAAAGGAAGTACCATGATGCCAATACAGGTATGGGATCCATTATTTGGAAATCCGTTATCCAGAAAGTTATGAATAAAGGAAAGGCCATCTCCCATAGACTCCATTTTATCCAAATAATCCATTCTTTTAAAAAAAATGATTTCCTTTCTCTCTGTAATAATAAAACAGTAACTTACTTGATCCCAACAATTATTAATGTATAAAATTAAAAGCTTATGTGGATGCAAAACAATTCTCTTGCATTATTTAATGTTTACATGAATTTCTAGTAGATCTAATGCATGAAGATTCAAATTATGGAAAGATCTGTTATCTGGAAAACCCCAGGTTCCTAGCATTCTGGACAACAGGTCCCATACCTGTATTACTTTTTAGCACCTATGTAGGTGTTTTCCTTTGTTTTGACTTTACCTGTAGGATCTTAGCTGCTGTTTTATTTTTTAAGAATTTTTGATTTTAAAATATGTGTACCTTTTGTGTAGACAATCTCCGCGCTACAGATTTTTTTAATCTTATATTTACTTGGTTGATAAAGACAAAAAAAAAGCTTTAAAGAGGTTTACGGAAGTGAATTCGAGTAAATCACCAGGACCAGATGGTATACACCCACAGTTATTCAGAGCTCTTAATGTGTTAGCACTCAGCCCACTATTTTCCACCATAGTAAGGACTCTATGCTGTCTGGCATGAAACCGATAAAAACAATTTGCAGATTAATTACCATTAATATCTAGTTGGGTTTATAAACTGTGTATATGATATAAGCACTTCCATACTGTCTGCGTGATCTGTTGTTTTTGATACATACTTGACCCGTAAGCTACTCCCCATTTTTCCAGATACGCTTGCAAGCCTTCTACTCTTTCCTAAGCTAGGGGATAATTGTAGTCAACCTTGTAATCCTGCAGTGAATGTTTAAGTATAACCTGACTAGGACCAGCATTAGGGTTCAAAGGTTCCCAGGCATGCATTAGGCTGGGGTCCCAGGCAAAAAATGTAAAAGAGTTCATGAATGTCCAACCTGTTACCCTCTCAGACCCTCTCAGCCAGGAGTTTGACAACAGTTCAGTGCTGCAGGTTGACGTGTATAATAAAAAATATCCAGCAAGTTAAACAGGACGGACCCTCCCTCCCCCCCCTTCACTCACGTTTCCAGCGCAGAAAAGGAGGGGGTCTAGGAGGTCCCACATCATTAAGACAGAGAGAGCACAATTGCTCTCGGTTCAGATTCTCAACTCATCTCATTGGCACAGCATCCCTGTGTATGTTCCATTGAGTAAAGATATACATATGTGATGACCAATTGAAAAGTTGCCATTCTATAACATACTAAAAGTTAACTTAAAGTTGGATTGCCCCTTTAAATACAAGGTACAGTTTTATTATTATAGAGAAAAAGGAAATATGTTTTACAATTTTGAATTATTTGATTAAAATGGATTCTATGGGAGATGGCCTTCCTGTATTTCCTAGCTTTCTGGATAACAGGTTTCCGGACAATGGATCCCATACCTGTATTATTAAACCACAAGCAAAGAAAAGCCTATATATTAACCCATAGCAACAAATCACAAGTAGTGATGGGTGAATTTATTCAGCAGGTACGAATTTGCGTTAAATTGCCATGTTTAGTCACCGGCGAATACATTTTCTAATTCGCCCGTGTCAACGTTTTTTTGGCACCGGCAACAATTCAGACGCCAGCAACAATTAAATGCACGCCATCGACTTTATTGTGCTTCAAATTGTGGCCATCGTCGGAATTTTCGTCAGCATCAAAATTTGTGTTTTGCAAATTTTTCGCCATTTCGTGGGAAATGCGTGAATTTTTCAGCAAAGCGAAACGGGACAAATTCACCCATCACTTATCCCAAGCCACCAGTCTGACAGCACATATCTGACTAATGGAGACATTGCAGCTTTTATAAACATTATGCCTGTTGTGTTTTAAATAACGTATCTGCTATACTCTATGCAAAATGGGGGTTTTATATACAGTACAATATATTAGATTTTCTGAAATGAACGCACATTTTTATTTTATATTTTACCAGTGCAGGGTTACAGTATTTATATGTAAAGAAAGCCCTTGTATTTTTAGTGGTACTGACCAGGCCAGTATTAAGGTCCGGTGCTGCCCAGACCTGTTTATATCTAGAAGTACACTGTAAAAACAAAAAGGTATGATTAATACATTAAACAACAAACTCCTACTAGTGAAGAAGAATTTAATTTTAGTCAATAAAACACACACTTACACTTCTCCTTGTACCTATTTGGAGGACAGACATTTCCAAACGGCCACATTTAAAAGGAATAAAAATAAACACACGGTTGAAAAAGAAACCACATCACCTTATCTGACCTTCTCTAAACATAGCTCCTTTAATGGCTTTTATGCATTGTGCTGGTTCAGGAGTAAGACATTTAAAGAGACTGCACAATAAAATGCAACAAAGAAAACATGAAAATGAACTTCAAATAAAGCGGAGGGTTTTCTTTTCCAGTCTTAAAAGGTCTGCTAAGGTCATTGCTTGCTTGGACTTTAGAAAAAGATAATAGAAAAGGCTTCCTCAATGGATTATAATAAACAATTCTTTTAGAAAACTGTGGTCAAAGCAAGTACAGATATGAGACCTGTTATCCAGAATGCTTGGGACCTGGGGGTTTTCTATATAAGGGATCTTTCCATAATTTGGATCGCCATACCTTAAGTCAACTACAATATCATTATTTACAACCAACAGGATTGTTTTGCCTCCAGTAAGGATAATTATATCTTAGTTTGGACCAAGTACACGTTTTTAAAATCGTTTTTAAAAATCAGAATTAAAGTAGAGTCTGTGGGAGATGACCTTTAGGGATGTAGCGAACAGTTCGCCTGCGAAGTTGTTCGCGCGAACTTCGACCGTTCGCGTCCGCCTAATGTTCGCGAACGTTTGGGAACGTTCGCAATTTGAGTTCGCGACCATTCGACCGCTAAAATCGAACGATTTCCATTCGTTCGAACGATTTCCATTCGTTCGAACGATTAAAATCCCTCGACCGTTTGATTCGAATGAAAATCCTTCGATCGAACGATGGAAATCCTTCAAACGTTCGAATCGAACGAAAAATCCTTCGAACGTTCGAATCGAACGATTTTGCGGGTGTTCGAAGCTCGCGAACGGTTCGCGAACCGTTCGCATTTTTTGCCGGTGTTCGCGAACGGCGTTCGCGAACACCAAAACGGCGGTTCGCTACATCCCTAATGACCTTCCTGTAATTCTGACCTTTCTGGAAAACGGGTTTCCAGATATCGGATCCTACACCTGTATTTTGTTTTACATTAATGGACTCAACTCAATACAATACGCTTTACATTCATTTTATACACAGGTCTGGGGTGTTACAATACTGGTTCTAGTTTTTCTATTAATTTAGACATACAGGTGTCATCAGTTTCACCGAGCACTTCATTTCACAGGCTACTCCAGTTTGTTGGCTTTTTATGTTAGTTAGATGTTAGACTTCAATAGAGTTTTCACATGATAAACCTTGAGATAACTTTTTCTGAATTGAATTGCATCTCAAATTAAACCAGGTTCATGCCTTTTCATGTGATAAACCCTTTTCTCACTGAATTGAATTTGGCCCATTATCGCTATTTGTCAACAGTCTTAGCGATTAATTCATCAGACAATGAGCCAGATTCAGTTTAGTGAGAAAACATTTATCAAGTGAAAATTCATGGACAAGATTCAAATTCAGAAAAACTTATCTCATGGGTTATCAAGTGAAAACTCCATTGATGTCTATGGGTAAATAGTATGAACTGAATTACCTTTACCTAAGAGTCTCACCTCCACAGCTAAAATGTATCATGAATGACCATAAAGCAAATAATAAATTACAAAATAATTCTCTCGCTCTCTCCAATGGCACTACAGCCCAGTTTGGGCCCGGCCTCCTTCAGTTTACTGCCTCATCCATCCCTTTCCATCACGGCCTGTTTCCAGTTGCATATCAGTTCTCTGTCATCTTTACTGACTTTGTCAGTTCATCTCTTTCTACAGTAGGTTTTCCACTGGTCTTCCACCATCCATATTCCTTTTAAGTATTCTTTTTGGGATCCTTTACTCATCTATCCTAACCACATGTCCTGCCCTCCGCAGCTGTTGGACCCTAAACTAATCTGTTAGTGGAAGGTCTTTATATACAGTATCTGATACAACTTGTCGTTGTGTTTGGCTCTCCATTAACCATTCTCATTGGTAGGACCATAAATTTTGCATAATATTTTCCTTTCAAAATCCTTCTCTTAACAATCAAAATGCCTCTTTTATTCTGTCTCCATATGTTCCTCATCTTTTCCTCCATCCCTCTCCTAGTCACCAACCTCTCATATGATCCACATCTTTTTCCATAAACCTTTTTCTCTTTCTGCTCCATACCTCTAGGGTTCCAGTCCTGTATTTCTCCATAATGAACTCACCATCAGCCTCAAACTAAACTCAAATCTTCCCCGTTGAGGAACTGACACAGCAGCTTATTTCATTCTTAGCGCTTTGTGATTAATAGTGATGGGGAAATATATTCGACAGGCGCGAACTTGCGCGATTCGCCGCCAGCGAATAAATTCGCGAAACGCCCGTGAAAATTCGCCCGAAAAGATTCGCTGGCGTCAAAAAAAAATTCGCCGGTGTCGAAAAAAATGGACGCCAGCATCAAAAACGGGCGCCAGCATCAAAAAAACGGGCGCCAGCGTCAAAAACGAGACGAGAGCCGTTTCGCAAATTTTTCGGCGTTTCGCGAATTTTGCGAATTTTCCGGCAAAGCGGCCCAAATTCACCCATCACTAGTGATTAAGTGAGATATATGTCAATCATAAAATGGGTTTAACTCCCGCACAGTGTAAACACTTTAATAAACACATAGGCACACATATAACAAACAGCTTTCTTACCTTAGTTCAAGTTCTCTAAATATCTGTTATTGTATAGCTGACCTTCAGCTGTTTGCTCACAAATCCTAAGTATTTCCTCCCTGATCTGAACTTCATCTTGTCATTTCACGGGTCTAACCCAAAGAATATTCTGTTTGCTGTCACAAGCTCGGTGCAACAACTGAATTTTTGAATGCATATCTTCAACATTTGTAAATATTAGGACAATGGTGCAGTATACTTTTGAGAGAACAGTCCAGCAGTTTCTGAATTAAATGTGCTCTGTCATCATACATTTTCTCACTGCTCTTGCTAAACAGAAAAAGTTTAGTTCTCACTGGCTTCCATATGGTGCACCATAAGATCCAGACATCCTGTAGCCACAAGACTTTTTCATTTAAGCTAAGAAATAAATCTGTGCTCTAAGCAAATATTATATCCAGAAACCTGCCCCACATCACGTGCTCCACGACTTTGTGTCCTTTCTTATAGACACTCATATGCAATGTAATTATTTTATTTTCGTTTCCCACTTTTATTCAAGTAGATGTTTTGCCTTTGCTCTCTTTATTTGACAGTGTTCCTTGTCTTATTCTTTTTTTTTCCAGACATTTTCAGGATAAGAGAGGTCATTCTTCATGAGCATATATTAGTTTTTTTGTTGAAATGAGTACTGATTTGATCAGTTTGACGCTTTTGCATATTAAAGATATTCCCTTTTATTAAAGTACCTTTGCCCAGAGCCACCTCTAAGATATTTGCTTTAATTGCGTTTCATTGAGTGCAGTTGAGCAATTTAGCACCTGTGTTAATAAATGAGCAGCTTATGTTACCCTTTTTAGAAATACCACCATTTGTTCCCATGAAGGTGAGTTGGTCACCACTGTCCAAGCTCAGTTGGTATAAGAGGCCAAATCTGCATTAGATCAGTTACCCATATTAGCCAATCAATGATTAGCTTTGACCAGTCTACTCCAGGCAGAAAAAAATTCTATGGCATTGTCCAATATCCATACTCATGGTAGATATGCTGCTACCTTAGACAGACAAAAAATAAAAGCGTGCTACGGTGATACTAAGTAGTGATGGGCGAATTTGGGGCGTTTTGCCTCCCTGAAAAATTAGCAAATTTCCCACGAAATTCACGAAACAGCGAAAAATTTGCGAAATGGTGCCGGCATCTCATTTTTGCTGCTGTCGTCCGTTTTTTTGGCGCCTTCATCCGTTTTTTACAAAATTGCGCCTGCGTCCAAAAAAATGGACATGGTGTCCTTTTTTTTTTTTTCGTGGGAATTCGCCTTGAATTCGCGCCTGGCGAATAAATTCACCCATCACTAATGCTTAGCCATATCATCCATCTGTAATGCAAACATTTGAATTGTGAAGTATTATGTGTGCTTTACATGCTCCATAACAAATTTCCAAAGCATGGACTATGCTTACAACTTGAAAGATTACATACTGCGTTTAATAAAAATAAAGAAAACATCAACATATAAAGGAAATGGTTTAAATGGTAATACAAGTTAGCATGCCTTTTTTTAATCTAAATTTATAGCTTCAGTAACATCAATGAGTAATAAAAGGTGGAACTGTCTCTTTAAGTAGGGAAGGGGGATGCAAAATATTAGCAGGCTGGTTCATGCCTGATTGGAAGCTGGCATAGAATATTATCCGCCTTGCAGTCAGAAACACAGGGTTACTTGTGTTTTGAATACAAAATATAGTCATGCGCCAGGCAGCAAATTCAAATGTTCTGTCAAAGCAGAAGGCCCACACCTCTCCATTAATGGCTGTTGCACAGCTAGCCCACAAAAACATAACTGACAAGTCCTGTCTCATAGCTCTGTGGGTGGGCTCTACTCCGAACAAGCTTGTTTCTTTTTTATAACAACATACTGCCACAAGTTTAGAGAACATCTTCCACTTGTGTTTCTTTTCAAAGCCTTTGCTATAATTCAAAACATAAGGGCAAAGTGCTAATAAAAGAAAGAGGGCTTAAACTGTCATTGGGAAGTTGCCCCCACCCTCCTTACCAAGCACTCATATCGGAGCTGAATTTTATGGCAGAGTTTCATATGACTCCCTAACAGTGTCCTTTCAGAACTGTATGCATGGAGGCATTGTCTTCTGGGAAGAAAGAAGGTCTAAATTCAGCCATGGGAGAAAATATGATAAAGAGCTTAGCAAGAGCCAAAAAGCTGATCATGGAGGAATTTCCAATATATTTAGTATCACATTCATTCGTTTTTATGTCAGAATAAGCATATTTTGTTATGCAATACATTTCTTAACTAATGGAAGATGACAAAGCAGCTTCAGAACCATAGCAGTCTCCATGTGTTGCAGTTTGATGGCACTAGACTGCGTATCAGACTAACAAGAGGCATTTTAGGAATAGTTAAGGTAAATAATATGAAAATTATTGAAAATGGCTGAATCAGTAAGGCATTTGTATTGCTTAGGGAAGTCCGTAGGCTTATTTACGGTCTTCGACAATCCTGAAACAACTGTAGATTGACAGCATTTTCATACAGCATCTTTTTTACCATTAAATTAAGAGAACTAACTAAATTTTGGATCACAAAGAGAAGCTCGAACGTAAGAAATCTGAAAATTCCTATGTTGATGTTTTAGTAAGTAATTTACGATATTAAAAATATACGTTTAAAACCTTTTTTAGATCCATAAAGAGACGAATGGTTCAACCAAGAAGCTCCATTTATTTTGCCCTATCAGAGGTCACTCAAACCAATAGTTAACATTTTAAGGGAAACTTTAATTTCCCTAAATAATGATAGACGAAGGCTAAAACATGAAATATTGTTTTGCATGAGGGCTCATTTACAAATTGTATACAAGTTGCCATGATTTTTTTTAACCACAATGCAGTATTTTACTCAAATTCAAGTGTAGTAGTGGGTGCCCAGCAGGTATCAACTCTACAGCCATCACCCTGACAATACAGGTATGGGATCTGTTATCCAGAATGCTTGGGACCTTGGGTTTTCTGAATAAGGAGTCTAATTCCCTTCTATGAATTGAACTCATTTATCAATATTTTTTTTAAAAAAATCGGAGCATCAAAACGTCAACAAAACAGAATGACGATTCGTATTGTATGACTGACTCTCTGAAAACTCGATTTTATCAAATTTTCGCTGTGAAAACTCAACTTTTTCGGATCATCATATAAAAACCCTGACCTTCTGATTATCGAGTACATGTGACAATGGCAAAGGACAACTTCAGGGACATCTGCCATTGACTTTTACATGACCTCGACAGGTTTGAGCTGGCGTATTTTCAGATTCGGGTTTTTAGCAGCTTGGGGTATGATAAATCTCCCACGAAAATTTAAGTTTTCCCCCTAAAAACCTCGACCAGCAAAAATCCAGGTTTAATAAATGGGCCCTTTAATCTACTAAAAAAACATTTTAACTTCAATAGGATTTTTTTTCCTCCAATAAAGAATAATAAGAATTTAGTTGGGATCCATAACAAGCTACTGTTTTATTATTGCAGAGTAAATGTTTTTATCATTTGATTAAAAGGGAGTTCATGGGAGATACAGTAGCTTTCCTGTAATTCAGAGCTTTCTGGATAATGGCTCCCATATCTACTGTATAATATAATATTGTTTGTTTACATTTAGCATGTTTATGTATTTTTTATGCTTTTATTTCATTTTCACTCCAAAATGTTCACTCTTTCTTTAAAGGGGCAGTGTAACCCCTTTTATGGTATAGTATCTCTCTATATAGGCTATGGAAACATTCCTTTAAAGGCCTGTTATCTGGTCCTACGCTCCAGATCACCATCTTTTGGGCTGCAAGACCTCAACCCTTCTGCTTTCTTCTTATTGTGTTGATAATGTATATAGAGGAAGCTGAGCCAGTAACATCTATATAGAAGCTCTGGGTGGGGTGACTAATGAAATCCAAATGTGTAGGCCCTACTGTATGTAAATTCATCTATGTACTGGACACTAGGAATTAAGGTGGGTTTTTGTATGTGTGTTGTGGAACTCAGCTGCTTTTGCAACCACACCAAGAATGGTTATTACCCTCCCTTTCCTCAATTCCACGAATCTTGCACTTGAACACCAGCCCTGAGCACAATCTACAGATGTCAATTTTGTGTTCCAAAAAAAGCTCACGGCCATATCCGATCCCAACATCCCATCCCATTAGCAATCAAGTTGCATCTTGTATTTTGCGGTTTAACCAGGCTTTACCAGAAATGTCATCTGTTTTCCAAAGATTTATTTCATTAAACAAAAGCCCAAACCCCAAGAAATGTATATATGTTAAAAAAAAAAAGTAATGTGTTACAGATATAAAGAAGTGTTAATACAATTAGCAGCCACAAAAAGGAAACAGATGAAAAAACAATCAATGGTTAAAAAAAATAGAAATCCTCAAGTTCCGTAACTTTCCAGCAAGAATAATTCATTTAAGAAGTTAAAAAAGAGCAGGATATTCCCTGCCAGCTGTCTGTCTAATATGGTAACTAAAATCTATTATTCAGTTCAGGTTTTTGGCTAATTTATTTGAGTTTTAAAGCCAATGTTGAAGTTTAGCCCCACTAAACACAGATATTTCACCTAGTGTCCTGAATTAACCCAGAGCGCTAACACCATGCAGGACTCCAGGAAAATTCTAGGGAGAGGCAACAACACGTTAATTCCGTTTTACTGGGATAAATCCACCATCAGTGCTCCAACTGCAACTGAGGTGCAGCTCCCACCATCTGGTGGCCCCACCAGCGGGAGGATATTTGAGAGTTATACTTTCCAAAAAATCTTGTGTTTCACATAATAAAATCATTTTTTATTCTTTCTTAAACTGAAGAAAATGCTCATGTAATACAGGTATGGGATCTGTTTTCTGGAAACTGGTTATGCATAAAGCTCCGAGTTACAGGAAGGTCATCTCCCTTAGACCAGTTTTAATCAAATACAGGTACTCTTATTCAGAATGCTCGAGACCCGGGGTTTTCTGGATAATGGATCTTTCCATAATTTGGATCTAAAACCTGCCAAATTGCTGTTTTAGCCTATGGGGGACCTCCTAGAACCTACTTGGAGTAAATTGGTGGACTTTGAAAAATCTAAGTTTTTTTGGGTAAAACTTCGAATCGAATTCGATCGAATATCTAGTATAGGTCAATCTAAAAAAAAATTCGATCGAATGCAATATTGCTTTTATTCGTACAATTTGAATTTGGCCGTATACAGACCTATTTGTTCAAAAACAGACCTATTCGTCAAAAAAACTTAATTTCGGTGAATTCGAATTTCAACGTTTTTTCAATACGGAATTCGACTCTTGATAAATATGCCCCTAAATCTTGGAAACATTTAGGGGCACATTTACTTAGCTCGAGTGAAGGAATGGAATAAAAAATATTCAAAGTATTTTTTTGTCTACTTCGACCATCGAATTGGCTACATCGACCTTCGACTACGACTTCGAATCGAACGATTCGAAGTAAAAATAGTTCAACTATTCGACCATTCGATAGTCGAAGTACTGTCTCTTTAAAAAAACTTTGACCACCTACTTCGCCACCTACTGAGCATCAATGTTAGCCTATGGGGATGGTCCCCATAGGCTTTCTAGCCAATTTCTGATCGAAGGAAAATCGTTCGATCGATGGATTAAAATCCTTTGATCGAACGAATAGCGCTAAATCCTTCGACTTCGATATTCGAAGTCGACGGATTTAACTTTGAGGGTCGAATATCGAGGGTTAATTAACCCTTGATATTCGACCATTAGTAAATGTGCCCCTTAATAAACCGAATAATCTGGTTTCAATAAGGATTAATTATATCTTATTTTGTAGCAAGTACAAGGTACTGTTTTATTATTACAGAGGGAAAAAATGGATCATTTGAATAAAATGGAATATATGGGAGATAGCCTTCCCGTAATTCAGAGCTTTCAGGATAACAGGTTTCCGAATAATGGATCAAATACCTGTACCTGTACCAGCACTGTTCCTTACGGTTATAGGAGCATGTCAGTATCGCTTTAACAATAATTCTCCCGTAACCTCCTTTTGTGATCCCTAAAGAAATCCGCTGGCCAATGAAGACATATGAAAACAATACGTACCTCACATTGCATATCTTGCATAAAAAATAATTATTCTTAAATGTTATTTTGCTTCCCAAACTATATTGATTAGGAAAGTGAAGAAAGAATTTTCATCTAGCTCATGGTATTTTGCCCACTGGAATCAATTTTCCATTTGGGGTTTATGGAAAATCCTGCATTCTACCCTGGCAGAGAAAAGAATATGGCAGCTACTTCTCACAGCAATAAAACACATCTGTATAACAGGATCTTCAGACTTATAGAATTGTTTAGTTACAGTAAAAGCATTAGATTATTATTTAGACAGGATTCCGAATTAGCCTTTTCTTTTAATGTGCCACGTTCAGTTTCCCTTATTATTCGTGTCGAGAATTTTCTGAAATGAAATACAAATATTTGCACTTCAGAATGTTCATTTTGTCTTCGCACGGTCATTAAACTGATGGGAAGTCCTAGTAAAATTGTTTCTGGATTAGCTTTTATTGCAAAAAGAAGATTTTAGCCTTAGAATAGAGAAGCTAGAATAGAGAAGCATATATTACTTCTGTGCTTAAAAAAAATCGTGTATGGATATAGATATATATATATATATATATATACACTCCAAATCTGAGGAGCATGTACAGCTTATACAGAATAAATAGATTCCACCGGCACACAGGTCTTAGTTGCAAGCATGTTTTATTTGCGTGATGCAACGTTTCGGGGTGATCCCCTTTGTCAAGCATGCAATAAGCATCCTTATTTGAGGTCTATCTCAATATCTCCATAAGTGCAGTGGGAACGGACTGGGAGTAGATCAGTTGGTGAAGTGCCTCCACTCCAGGGAGATACCAAATGCATAGTAGCACACCTCCTGAGCAAATTTACTGGAAATCTAGTGAACCTTTTCATGGCTGTTCTGGGAACAGTGTAAATGGAATAGAATATGGAAATGTAGCTTCCACACTGCCATATTTGTCTCTAATTATCAAAACCATAGAGTGTACCCAAAAATTTAGTATTTTTTCTATATGACTGTCTTTCTGTCCCAGTTGACCAATGGCTTCAATTTACTTATTCTTGGCCACTATGCCAGTACATTCTTGGTCCTTTGTGGGGGGGGGGTTAAGGTAGGGAACCTTATGTGAAGCAGAAGATGAACTATCTTGAGGGGTTCCTTTATGAAAGTGTATATGTATATTGATGATCCATTGTTATGCTAGTCTTTTGGTCCTTTCAAAATCTATGATCACTTTCACCTTCAGGCCTCAGTGGGAGTATGTACTCCCACTTACTATGTTCTTTACCTAAGTCCTCTCTATAGGTGATTTTGTCACCAATTCTGGTCAACATAAACGGCTTTCAAGAGCTAGCCTATCCATTAAATCCATCACACCACCACTGAGAACAAGCAGTGGACTCTCTAACTACTGGGGATTTGACTTTGAAATTAGACCAGAAGCATACTATGCTCAGCTCAGAATGGCCAAAATTTTATATATGTATATATATATATATAAATGTGTATAGGATCCCTTATCTGGAAAGTTCAGAATTACAGAATGTCTGTCTCCTATAGACTCCATTTAATCCAAATAATCAATTTTTTAAAAAAAAAAGATTTTCTTTTTCTCTGTAATAATAAAACAGTTCCTTGTTACAAACTAATATATAATTATTATTTCTTGGAAGCAAAAATTACAAAAAAGTGACAGCCTTTCTGTAATTTGGAGACTTCTGGATAACAGGTTTCCAGATAACTGATCCCATACCTGTGATAAAAACACACAACTCAGTATAATTCTAAATAATCTCAGCCCAATTTTTATAACAATTATTTTGAAACTTTAGATCTCTCTCTAAATTCTATAGGTATACTTCTTCCTTAAAATATAACTATTCTACCTTAAGAGCAATTGATAATAAATACTGGCTGGCTAGATCAAATAAATTTAAAAAAATTGATACAGACTAAAAGATACTCATATATAGTAAAATGTACCTATAAATCCATGAGATCTGTAGAGGAACTGCAGGCCTGTTAAATTTGAAAGGGCAAGTATTCCTAAACACTAAATTTCAATACATTATATTGCTTGGGTCCTAAGAACATCTTCTAACTCTGCTTAACGAAAATATTTTTAAATAATATTCATTTTTTTCATGCAATTCCGATGACTACACAGGAGAGTTGTTTACTACTGCAGAAGACCTTCTTCTTCTTTTAAGCGCATGTGTATTATTAACTATGAATGTGGAGTTTTCTTACTCACTGTCCTTTACAGTGAAATCCTTTTCTCACAAGCATATAGTCAATTTCTTCACAGCTGTATGCAAAATGTTTTCACAGCATCAACCAATATGATAGCTTCCAACTTAATGGGAAAGTGCAAATATACAGATACAGTTGACAGAACAAGCTATATCCTCATACTATACTTATAGGTAGAATAGGAGTGATGATTTACCTTTAGGGGTTTCCAATTTATTTCTATATTTGTAAGATTGTGGTCAAACAGACACTAAAGTTGGCCATAGATGTAGAGATCAGCTCGTTTGGCGATGTCACCAAACGAGTGGATCTCTCTCCCGATATGCCCACATTAAAATCTGTGATATCGGGTTGATCTGATCGTGGGCCCTAGGGCCCAAAGATCGGGTCATAATGCATCCGAAACGGGCAGATGGATCGCGGGACCACATAAACCCACAGATCCGACTGGATTTTTTAACCTGCACAATCTGCCCGACTTTTGGCCAGATATCGATCGGGGAGGCCCGTCGGATGGCCGCACACACGGGCCAATAAGCTGCCAACTTCGTCTGTCTTCGACTTTTATCGGCCCATGTATGGGGGCCTTAATACACTTTAAAGGTTATGTATAATGTTGGAGACTCAAGGGCTACATAAGGGAAACTGTAGACCTGAGTTTGCTAAAGGTTCTTCTGTTCTCTGCATAGTCTACAAAAAATGTTGTACGCATCAATATCTTATGCATCTTATTCAGGGAATGGACTGGTATGAAAATTTGTTGATGTATCACGTCGGCCAGTGAACTATATTAACAATAGAAACTCAGTCATACCATACATTGCTCCATTTGGCCCATCTATAGTCACCTTTACTTTTACTACATTCATTACCAAAACTATAATTCTAAGTAATACATATAAGTAATACATAGGAATTCTTTGTGTACATCAGTATTTTTTTCATGGTAGAGGATGTTAGCATGTGATATCCAAAGGAAAACACCCAAGATAAGTTCAGGTCTATCTTATCTGCTTCACCAAATATGTCCTACTTTAGCATCACAAACTTTACCATAATTAGCATAATTGCCCTCACGTTATATTATGCTTAGCAGGTTTTCTGCAATCCAGTACAGATTTCCATGTTCTCAGTCCAGAGGGTTAATGCAGCTTTAGTGTCTTTCACTCAAGAGCATTATCATCTGGACATCCATGGTCACACGTGTCTGTTACCCTAGAAACCATTGGAGCTAAAGCATATGAATTATTGTAGGTAAACTGCTTATAACGAATATTTACTGTACTTTTCACTGTATTCTCTAGGCTAAGCTACACTGACTATAATTACTTTGGTATAGTTTGCCTCTTAGGAGATATTAAAAATTAAAAAAAAATTAGTTAATCCACAATTTTACCCCCACCCTTGCCAACTCTACTCCACAGCTAATCATCCACTACACAACAGAAACATAAATAAAACAGCATGGGGGCATTTGGAAATCTCTAGGTTTCTTTTACCTGTTTATTTTATGGAGCCGGTAACAAACCCACATTACTGTTTAGCATCAATAAAGTCATTTCTGGTAATATGTTTTTGATATACAAACCTCAATTAAACAAGAGCGGCAGCATATATAAACTGCCAGAATTATCCCCTGCCTATTTAAAGTTTACTTCCATTTTTATTTCAACATTAATTTATTTGATATAACATGATGCACCTATTACAATTGTCAGGAATATATATATATTTATATATATATACATAGTGTGAATTTCAATCCGCATGCACTCACCCTCTTACATCCACGGGTCCTATTCCACCAGTGCTACAACATATAAAGCGTCCCCGGATCCAGACGTATTGTACATAACTTCAGCGATTAGGAATATGGAGCACACAGGTGGTTTGGAAAAATCACGCCTTCTTTATTGAAAAAGTAATGGTAAAATCATCCGTGCAGTACATATGTGGACATGACCTCCCCCACACTTTACGCGTTTCGTGGCATCTCGCCACTTCCTCAGAAGCATATATATATACATAGTTGTCCAATAGAGGAGCACACCAGCGATAAGAGGCAAACCCTGAGCGCCAGTCTGGGGTAGATTAGCAAATATGCACGCTAAGGGTTTATTAAAAGCAAAAATAAATGTGCAAGGTTTATTACTCAATGTTTCTGTTTCCCCACTGGAACCCTCATCAGGATAGAAAAGGAAAACATTCTATCAAAAAAGAGCCCCTAGTCCTTTAACTGATCTAATTGATCTTCTGCTTAATTTTTTCACTTTGAAAATCTGCAAAAAGTTTATTCCAATATAGTTGGGCTCTTACAGATCCTAGAAAGAACATCTTGGTATGAATCATTCTCCTGAAGTCAAAGTTTTGTACTTATTTCTTTCTTTCAAGGAACGAGTACTTTAAAACTTACAGTAGAGACGGGGAGGGGCCTTACAACGAGCCCATCGCAGTGTTGGAAGCTTTTCAGATTTCTCCTTTTTTCACTTACTTGGAGAAGCTTACGGCACTCTCTGTGCACTTTTTTCTTTTTGCCTTTGGTTATTGCCGTGCACCTACTATCAGGAATTTGAATTCCGACGACACCAAACGAGATTTGAAAAGGGATCTGTTATACAATACCCAAGCAACTCTGAAAAGAATAACTATTGGCAGCTTCTGCAATTCACTCCTTCTATGTGAGAGAGAGAGAGAGAGAGAGAGACAGAGAGGAAATCATTGTCTTGTTTAACTCTTTCAGGGACAAGAAGGCCGGTGATGGGTTCATTGGCTTTTTGCATCGTCTTTGCCACCGGACAAGGTAACTTGGCATCTGCATATGGAGCAAAGAAGGGAAGGAAGTTTGAGGAAACCCTAGTAGCCGAGAGGTTAATACTTTGCAAAGTCCTGTAAGATATTTATTTTACTGTTTCTTTTATTGGGGGGGGGGACTTTCCAAAGACGGATTTTATTAACCCCGGCTGGCCGTGTTCAGTTAGAAAGGGGTTTCTCCCTCTTTCTTTCTCTCTTTTTTTTTCTTCCCATAAGTTGCTGTGCGAATGAATCAGATTTACTCAGGACAACATTCCTTGTCATCGTTCTGTTAAGCAGCCACGATTCCATCCCTGGCTGATGGGCAGAGAAAGTGGGCAGTTTGCCAGGTAGACGTTTCCATGACTCCCAACCCCCATAGGTGATGCTTTTTTTTTTTTTTTTAGTTCCCAGCTAATTTAATGAAGAGTGGGCTGAGCTGAGAGTATACAATAAAGCTAGACAATAGCAGCCTTCGTAATATCAGCAGAATGGTTTATGGGAATGCACTCCCCACTTGGCAGAGGATCATGTGACCTTACGGCTGTGATTTTGTGTTGGTGCCAAGGGGACATGGAAAGCAGCACCCGTGCTGACTTTTTTTTTTTCTTTTTTTCTTTCATGGCTCAGAAAATGGCGGATCTTAATACTTGACTTTAGCCAGACTCAGCAAGCGATTCAGCTTTAAAGCACAACTTTGCTTTTTATTCTGGCTTTTTTGGCAGGCCACCAGGAGGCTGTCTCTTTCACGCCTGATAAATTTTTGCTGCTTATCTTCATATGAGAAAAGGACAATATAAGCAATATTAGCTACTAATAACCAATTTTTTGTGTTGAAGTAAAACCGGACGTTCAGTGCATGGCTCATCTCGTTGAATCCTTACGCCGTTTCAGTAGCAGAAACTTTTCTTCTAGTCTTGTAAAGAGCCGGCTGATAAAGCGGGCAAATGGGGTGAGAGCATTAAACATGAGCTCATTTCTCCTCAGTGCAGCACACTGGCACCCTGCCTCTTTGACCCCTTTGCTCCCGCAGATCTGTGAATTCTCTTTTGCTAAAAATCAGTGCCGGCTACAAAGTAATTTCTGGATTTCTTCCCACCTACGTCGCCGCTCAGGCTCTTGCGGCAAGGATTGGTGCAGATTTTGCGCAGTGCTTTGTGCCTGGAATTCTGAGAAGAACCGAGGTGGGGGAAAAAAGCTTCATGTGCCATGTTCTTTTTTTTTTAAGAAGGAGGTTGAAAATGTCACCAAAAAAGTGAGGTTTTTATATCAAGATGCAGAAGTGTCAAGATTTTTGTGGGGGACATTCTAAATTTTCCGCCCCCCCACCGCGTTCAATTTTTTTTTTTAATGGTTCATTTGTACCTATGTGACTTTACCCTTTACTATTGGATAAACGGCAGGTATAATATTTAATTTGTATATTTTAGCTGTTCTTTTTTTATCGCGATTGGGTATTTGTTTGTACAAATTCTCTTCACACCTGAAGGGCTTTTAGACTTGCTAAAACTTTATACTGTTATCCCACGTACGTTGTATATTCACTGTCATTTCCTAACGTTAATAATGTCATTCTTTATTCAAATGTAAACTGCTGTTTTATATTTCCTTTTAATGCCACCAAATAGTACGAATGATGTTAATATTTTCAGCAATTCCTTTATTTCCTTTTTAGTTTAACGTAAAAACATTTCGGATCTGTTCAGGGCGTCTGTTTAACAACCTAATCCGATCTGTTTTATGTGACATGTTTATGAAAGCCATAAAAATATGTTTTTGTGCCTTAAGTGGAACACTGGGCACGCAAAATGATGTCATTGCTGTTGTGTTGAGTTTTTATCTCGCTTTTTTTTTTTCACTTGTCATTTTAGAAAAATTAAATAATTGTGTTCTTTGAGACGGGGGAAAAAAAATAACACAGAATAAATAAAGTTCCCGAAAGTGTGCGCAGCTGTGCCTCCAACTTATGTATGCATTCATAATGTCATAAAACATTTTAATAATGGTTCATTGTGTTGTGAAACTTTAAAGCAGCTCGTGCAGATTTTGAGCAACAATAATAATAAATAGGCCAGGTAAAATCCTGTGTAGGAAGTCACTTTTGTTCAATTGCTTTCTTTTCGAAATGAAGGTATAGGGTCCTAAGCAACCTAAAATTATTAGAATATCATCAAAATGTTAAAAAAACAAACAATTTCCATAAATTCATGAAGCATCTTCTCGTTTGGCAAATACGTCATTTCCTTCTATATTTTGCATGTTTCGTCACAGTTGATTTTGACAAATATTTCTGCAAATTATCTTTAACAGAGAATCTTCAGTTCTAACATGAAGTTTTCTTTGTATGGTTGTTAAAAAGGTGTGTGTGTGTGTGGGGGGGGGGGTTGCTGGTGGTAGAAAAGTAGCTGTAAATGATACCCTATATACATTTCACACAACTGTATTTTCCATAAATTAACTGTGAATGATTAAACCATGTCGTACAGCTGATTTTTAACTTGTGCAATGCAATTTTTGATGCATTTTTACCCTTTTAAAATAGCAACAAAATCATCTAGGAATAAAGTCAACAACAAAGTATGCCATAAAGTCAACAATAAAGTTGCCATAAAACATAAACGCTGCAAAAAAAAAAAAAAGAAATGTTTTCAGTTTGGTGTTTTTTATTATTATACTGCGGTGTTTATTTCTATGCAGTATTAACAGAATTTTCTCCTGATTTCAGTGCATAAACAAAGAAAAAAGAAAAAGACAGATGCCCTCCATTCTGGACGCAAAGCAAGGTAATGAAATAAACATATGTTTATCAATGGCCTAATAGACATATCAAGCAGTTATTTTAAGATGCAAATATCGAAAAAATTGCCTTCTGTTTGCTGACAAAATTATTCATCTCTAAAGGTTTTTGCATAAAATAATCAGTGAAGAACTCTTGTATTGCCAGTATGTTTTGTGGTTGTTATACTTTGTTAGATATATATATATATAGAGATATATATATATATATATATATATATATATATATATATATATATATATATATATATATATATATATATATATATATATATATATATATATATATACCAAAATCAGAAATCAGATTCCACAATTCATAATGAATTTGGAATTTTTTTTTTTTTTTTTTTGCAAATTTTGATTAACTAATTCACCTTCATCGCTCACCGGCTAAATTACCTAAGTTTGAGCTTGCATGGGGTTTTCTGCTTAAAAGTTCCTACATCCTCTGTTTAGAAAAAAAATGGGAGATACGGAAATATTTATTTGATATGGTCTCATGAAAAATGAGTGGCTAGAAAAAAGGGAGAGACTGAAATATTTATTTTGATGTGGTCTCATTAAAAATAAGTGGCGCTTTTTTTAGAGCTGATGGGGGGGGGCGGGAAAATAACTTTTCAAAACTGCTGATCATTATTGAGTTTTCCAAAGCTGTTTCCCATCATACCTTGTACAACATAATGGGAGAAAGGGCGGTGACAGTGAGTTCCGTTTTGAGAGAGGTTTTGCATCAGTTGCAGTCTTTCGGTGCCTGCTTGCTTGGCAGTTCTAAACTGTTTTTGCAGTCGTATAGAAACTAAGGTTTAGAGTTTTTACTGCCTAGTTTTTCTATAGCTGGGCAATTATTCAATAGGAGCAACATTGATAACTAATATATATAATGCACTTTATCTCCAGATTATCAAGGTGTAAAAGTCTGTATACAATAAGTTTGGAAATATTTTTGGCTAAATGACAGAATTCAAAACCTTTGTACCTTATTCATTTATCTTTATTATCCATAATGTTAAAATGAACCAAATATTTGTAATCATCTTCTGTTTTTTGTTTTAAACCAGTGCTTTTCACACATACCCAAATTGTGTGTTCTGCATAAATATAACAATATAAAATTAATGTTTTATAATAAAATAACTAAATTTTTTATGCCTGCCTGTAGATTGAAAATCTCTCTATATAATTAAGTTTTGATTAAAAATATTTTTTTTTCTTGCAGCCTCAGTTTTCACTATATAACACATATAAAATATATATAATGTCTCTATGATATTGTTGGATTGATTTTTTTTCCCAAACAAAAACAGATCGAATCAAAGAAGATACATGTGCTGTTTTGTCTACGGCAGAAATGGTTTAAAATGCTTATTTTACCTTCTAACATAAACCCGTAGATCCGATCTTGTGGTGAATTCCTTTGCTCAAGCTCGTTTCTATGGGTCTGTGTCATTATGGATCTGGAACTACATTTTATGATGCCTAAATGTAATCATTGGGTTTGAGAACTGTTGCATTTTAAATGACGCACACTTGGAGATATTGTAAACTTATACGGGCAAGAACTATTTTCTTATGTACATGTTTATTTTTTAGCATATTTAGAAAGCTAAAGGGGTATATATATATATATATATATATATATATATATATATATATATATATATATATATATATATATATATATATATATATATATATAAAACTGCTACATTGCATTTGCCATTTGGTATGTTCAAATTAAAGGATGGTTAAAGGGGTATTTTTTCAGTTTATAAAGTTTTTTTGGTTATTGATAAAATGGCAAAAAATGTATTAAGCTGCATTATTAGGGGAAATTTTTTGCACCTATTTGTTGACCACATAATACAGTTTATTAAAGAAATAGAAAAATGAAATAGAAAATCAGACATTTTAGACTATTTTTTCTGAGTGTCTAGGGAAGAAATGAAGATGTGGACTCCATTGGAAATGTGTGCATCCAGGTTGAGGTAGTAGGTTGTATGGTTTAGAATGACACCCTGGGAGTTAACTGTACAACCTTCTAGCTTTCCTTGGAGCTCACTTGAACCATCGAAGAATCATCAACCTCTGGACGAAAGAGCTGTCCAAATTTGTGTTTTGGGCTTTTGTATAGAAAAACTGTATTTTTTTTTAAATGTGTTTTTTTTAAGTTTTGACATAAGCTGACAAATTCAAATACAAATGAATGAACTACACTGAGTTTTTGTGTGGCAAAACATTGTTCCTTAAGAAGCACCTGGTAGCCATTTAAAAAATGTAGGAATAATAATAATAAAAAAATATATATATATATAGATATATATATATCTATATATATATATACATAAACATATATATATATATATATATATATATATATATATATATATATATATATACACACAGTATATAGTGAACTATTTCAGCATTTTAAACTGTTCAGTTTAGATATGGATATGTTCATTGTCTATAATATATAATATCTAAAAACTTTAATACATTCAGCTGTGGGGATAAAGCACCTCTTATGAGAACTTAAAACTGTTGGAAAGGTTAGTTGAGTGCAGGACATTGGCAACACAATAAATCTATTCAGATCATAGGGGGCAGGAGAAATGCCTCCAACTACCAAGGAGTTTAAGGGTAGCTAAAGAAATTATTTTAGTACAATACAGAGGCACATTGATTATTTGGTGGGTCAAAAAAGATTTTTACACAATCATTAGGATTTATCAGGTGAATGAGAGAGGATTGTTGTGATCATCAGCACGTGTGATCAGTGTGCATATGAAAGTATAATATTGCATAAGAAACAATTTTCCATATTTTCTGTCTTTGTTTCATGCACAGTTGCCCAGTTAGAGACCAGGCTCCCTATTTTTAGATAGTGGTATGGGGAAATGACAAACTAGTCATGGTCATGATGTTAAAGACAACACCAAATATTTTCAAGTGAGGTTGGTTGTGCAATGGGGCCGGGACCACACAGAGACACAGATGGCTCATTTATCAACACTGGGCAAATTTGCCCATGGGCAGTTACCTATAGCAAACAATCAGTGATTAGCTTTTTGAAGCCAGCTGCAAGTAGAACAATGAATGCAGCAATTTGATTGGTTGCCATGGGTTAATGCCCATGGGCAAATTTGCCCAGTGTTGATAAATGACCCCCAGTCTGCCTTAAAGTTCTCTTATATATTGGTAAGCACAAGTGCAGAGGATTATATGTTTGTAGGTATTGTCATGATGTTACAATGGAGAGGAACGTCCACCAGAAGGAGAATTTGGAATATGAGTAGAAGAAGATCAAAGGCTGCTATACATGGGGACTCATGGATAGATGTATGCATAGAGAAAGGATCGAAACTATCCTTTTAAATCTTCAGTTAATCTTAATCAAATGCAGGTTTTAGTTGCTTGGCTTGTGGACAGTGTACAACATGACAGACCTGAGAAAATATAAACAGTAGCTATAAATAAGAGTTATACAAGAAACTCAGGCTTGTTTAAAACTTGAGCATCTTTAAGGCAGAGATATGGTGGCTTTATGTTCTTATTGCTGGATTTAAAGAAGATGGGGGTCTGGGTATTACAGAAAGTCAAGGACCACAAACTGAGATGAAGGCATGTCTGACCTACAGCTCTCCATCTCTTTCTGAATTACAGCTATTTTTCTACCACAAGCCTATAGTTGAGTGCTGGAATTGTAGTCAACATACAGAGAGGATGGATAACAGACATTCAAAAACATTATAACCATTTTAATATGTTTAACAAGCATTCTTGAAAAACGGTAATATCTATTGCAAAATACACGGCACATTGACTAAAGGAGTGGAACTTGCAAAAACAAAAAAAAACTAAGCAATTTACTGTTTTACCCATATTGCAACGTTCTTTTCCAGAAAATCAGAAAGAAAAAAATTTCAGCTACATGGGATTCAGTTGGTGGTGCATGGATGATGGATCCATGTATTTATAACCTGTTCAAAGCAAGTGTTAGGTACTGGGTTGACCACAATGCTTCTTACTGTACCTTATGCACCAAAGTAGTATATATTAGTATATATTAGTATATATTAGTGCATGTGCAAGCCCTTATGCCTTTTGTGCTTTTCACAGATTTGTTCTTCCTTTTGGTCTCCTTGATGCTGAGCTCCCAGTGAAAATGCCATCTCTGCTCTAACTTCTAAGTGACAAAAATATGAAGTTTATTATTATAATTACCCTTGAGTTGATTGCATTTAGTTACTACTATGGTCAAAATTTTGCAAAAAGTAACTGCAAGAGGAGGGGACGTTTGGCCGAATTTCAGGTTATGGGCGAGGTTCCTCTCTTTTGCTATGATCTTCACACTGAGGATTCTCTTTGTCCAGCTCCAAGTACCGTTAAAGCAAATTTCCGGCTAAAATGACAGATGTTAACTAACTGAATATTATGTGCTGCTATACACAATATTTTTTGGTGCAGTGCAAAGGTTTATAGGCATAAACGCAAGCAAGATGAATAAACACACTATCAGTACATGCCAACATAGACCTTTTATATACGGAGGCAATGTACCACTGCAACCCAATATTAGAAGTATTTTTAATACTATATATAAATATATATATAGGCAACCCTGAACCTAAAAGATTTTTTCTATTTTTTATGTGTTTGGTTACTGAAGTTTTTTTAGTCCAAAGATGAAAAATGCATTTTTCTACCATAGAGAGAAAATAAATGACATGATGATATTGAAATGATGAAATGATATTTCACAAACTTTATGCATATTTACATATGTATGCAATTGGTGGACTTTTTACAGATTAGCAAACTTCGCACCTATTATTACTTTACCCTTGAAGATCTACTTTTATTATTGAACTTTTCATTTTATACATATTTATGCATAGTAAAGAAATACAGGTACATAGATGACTAAAGCAGGAGAACAAAAACAACAGTATCCTCAAAATTCTCTTATACAGTTCTTTTATAAATACTCCACACTTCTGGAGACATTTGCATTGCACTAAAATTATAAAACCAAATCCTGGGACTTTTTCTTAGGACACAACCCATATTTATCCACGCTCTGCCCAAATCTTGACTATTTAGGCCAAATGCCAGCCTCTTCGGCTAGTTGGCAAGTATTATTTTGTGCAGAATTCCCACTTCACCCTTTCATAAATTGAAATACATTTTCATAAACATTTCCATAAATGTGCATTGTAGGTTAATGTATATGGACCCTTTCAAACAATTTGTTTTTTTAATTAATTTAAAATTTACCATTACCATTGATGGAATTCTCTATGAAAGTCTACCAAATATATTTGAAAAATGTAATATTTACTGTTACTATGACAAGTGTTCCTTTAATTACAACAGCATTAATGCCCAGTGTCAGATTTATTACAATTCAAACTGGATAATCCTGATGGATTCACAGCAGTTTGAAATTTATAACAGTTAGGAAAGTATTTGAAGAAATTGGCACATTCATCAAAGCTTTTTTTTTTTTATCCATTTATATCCATCCAGTATCCATTTATAAAAATGAATTTAGTCCTCTCCAATGGGTTGTGTGGGAGAGTTAACCCTTCTGATGCAATAGAAAAAAAAAGAGAACATTGATAACTTCATGCTTATCTTTAGGTAAGGTGTTTATGTGGAAATGATTAGAAAATCATCAGGTTTAGTTGTTCTTACACTTGCGTGTAATAATAATCCTAAATAACCCTAAATGAATTAACCAACAGGCCATGCTTTATACCAGGAAAACAGCTGTGGCAGACTTTAAATATAGAGCACAGTCTCTTTGCTTCATTAGTTCATGTTGGATGAAGATAAAGCCAAAATACTACTTTCGGGGGAATGTAATAAAAATCGCTAACGGAAATACTATTCGCAATGCGAAAAGTTATGCCTTTGCGCGAACAAATTTTGCTTTGTGCGAATTTAATATAGCTTTTGCGAGCCCGGAAACTGTTTAGCGACCACTTCCGCTGGTGAAAGACCGTTTGCGAATTTTATAGTTTGCGCCAATGCGCAGTAAATGTAATAAAACTTCTTACTGAAAAAGTCGTTATGTTTGCTCCAAAAGATTACGACACCTTCAAGCACTTCTTATGAGTGCGCAATTAAAATTCGCAATGCGCAATTAAAATTCGCAATGCGCAATTAAAATTCGCAATGCGCAATTAAAATTCGCAATGCGCAATTAAAATTCGCAATGCAATAACAGTTTAAGGAACAATATTACATTGCGAGATGTGGATTTTTAGTCTTATTGGTGTGAATTGTTTTGCTCTTTGCGACTTTTATTACATTCCCCTGTTTATACCTAAAAGTTTGCACATCTCAAACTGACTAACACTATTCTGCATAATCAAAATGTATGGGAAAGGTGGTAATAATAACGCTTTGTGCCAAATGAAATACTAAATAGTTAAGCCAAAGAGACCCTGATCATTTTAAAAAGTACAGAGTTCTTGGCATGAAGCAGAAAGTACAGTAAATCCATATTTGGATCAGATGCAAGACCCTGCATACTGGGATCACTCATGCATTTGCTCAACACTCAGAATATCCTCACTGATTCTTATATTGAAGCCCAGCAGCACAAATATGGGGGGGCTGCTTCCCTTTCTTGCAGTAAAACTCTAAGAAAATATATTCTTACTGTTTCCAAATATCAAATCATTAATATGATTAATATAAGTAAATATATTTTAGCAACACTTATCATCCAACTGTACTTTCTGTTACATAGCCTGTCCATACCTCCCAACATTTTGGAAGTAAAAAGAGGGACAAAAAATTTTTTCCCGCACGTAGCGCAGCAATTTTTTGACCATACCCCTTTTTGTGGCCACACCCCCTAATTTCCATGTTTGTTTTAAAAAATTTGCCAGGTTATGAAAGTTTGAAAATATTTCTCCTTATCTAAACTGTGTTTTTGTTTCTCAAAATTGTTACAAAGTATCTTATTTGCACCTGTTAGCTGTTCTGGGCTCTCTGCTAAAAGCCAATTAAGTGAGAAACTTTGTTTCTTTTTCTGGCTGTTCAGTGCAGAGAAAAGAGGGACTTTCCAGTACAAATGAGGGACAGCGGGTTGAGCTGTCAAAAGAGGGACTGTCCCTCCGAAAAAGGGACAGTTGGGAGGTATGGCCTGTCTGTACTATCCATTCCGTAACCCATATATTTAAGCTGCAGTGTAACAAACATAGGCTTGCTTCTTTGGAACCTACTCACTTGTTATGCATACTAAGGCCCATTTGCTAAACGGGTGTACTTTTTGGGTGCAAGCCCCTCAAAGTTGCATTTTTCCCAAACATTGTAGCAGGCAACGCCACTATAGTGTGCACAGCAGCTTATGTGATTGATTTAAGTCAATTTTAGTGGCAGATTTATCAGGATTTTTTATAAATAGATAACTAAAGTTCAAAGGAACAGGAACATTTTTTAAAAAAATATAAAATAATATATTGCTTATAATCTACTATGGGATTTAACAGTAAGGGCAATGATACCTGTGATGTTTTTTCGTCCGACTGCCTAACACAGAAACTTTGGCTATTGTGTGACGTGTATGTTTTCCCACTGGTGATTCACAATAGTGTCTGTGGGAAGAACACTAGGGACATTTTGTCACCTGCAGTAGCACAGATTTACCACCGCAGATAAAATCTTCCATGTGACTTTGCCCCCAATGAAAATTGGAAAGAAGGACTTTATCAGTCTTATCAGCGGTCCCCAACCTTTTTTGCCAGGGACCGATGTAAAGCCCTAATTTTTTTAAAGGACCGGGGGGCGTCAACTACACGCGGCGCATCAATTGCTGGTGGCGCTTAAACTTTGCGTGTGCCGTGTCAAATTCGGACATGCGGCCCAGTTCAAGTATTTCCGCAGCCCGGTAGTGGGCCGCAGCCCAACGGTTGGGGACCCCTTTTGTAGGTTATTGTATTGAAAGGCACATACACTGCTTGAACCAGGTCTAAGTAAGCCATAGCAAACAATCATATGTTTGAAAGAGATAGTTAATGCTCCTTGGAGTACTATGGGTTACTATGGGTTAGCAAACGTTACACCTTTTATTGCATTTTTATCTCTGAGTTGTATCCACACATTTTCAAATGGTTTTAAAAAAAATTAAATATTTTTCATTTGTACCTTGAAAATCTAATTTTGGAGACATGAAAGAATCCTCTTTTCTTATTCCTGGTACTTGTTTTACGATGTAGATTTATGAATGATACTTTAAAGGAGAACTAAAGCTTAACTAAAGAAGTAGCTGGAAATATAGTACATTATGTTTTGGGCGTCTGTATCAGCCCAAGATAACCACATCCCTTTAGCAGTAAAGATCTGTGTCTCCAAAGATGCCCCAGTAGCTCCCCATCTTCTTTTCTGCTGATTCACTGCACATGCTCTGTGCTGCTGTCACTTACTGAGCTTAGGGACCCACTCACAATATACAGTACACATAGAATAGAAATGTCACAATATAAGGCTGATTAGTAATTAATACAGATAATTACTACATGGCAGCTCATAAACCAGCGCAATTAGCATCAGAATTTAATAATCAGCCCTGTAGCATCATCTTATATTACAGACAAACCTCATTTTCTGTTGATAATTTAACCCCTAAGATTAGCTTCTCAACAGCTGCTCAGAGACACTTGGTGGACCAAGATGGTGACCCCCTGTGACAAGTTTGAAGTCCTGGATCATTGCTGGTGCAATATGGCATATTTAGCCACATTCATTCTCAGAGTTTAGTTCTCCTTTAAAGGAGAAGGAAACTTGAATCACCAAATGTTAGCCCCACCCCAAGTAAAGGCAAACACTTACCTGATTCCTAGGCTGGTGCTGCTGTTCCTGTTTCTTCACGGGGTGGATAGTAGAGAGAAAAGCCAGACATTAACAAAAAAGTTGCCTTTTTTACTCATTGCGGAGGCATTAAAGAAAGAAGAAGCTGAAGCAGATGATCAGTGCACCGTCCCAGGGTATCAGTAATGTGATAACAATCAATAGGAGGATGCCTAAAAATGTGTACACTTACTTACATTTTCCTTCTCCTTTAAATATCATTCTTTTTTTAATACTGTATGTAAATAGTAATACATATACAGCCTTTAAATTTAGTTAAAGAATCTTTTGGCAACTATCTTGCTCGCAATTATCTCTTTTCCTGCCTTTTCTACAGCTTCTAAAATAGTTTTTATAAAGATTCTTTGTTACAATTATACTGTCTAGATGAATATTGACATTTATATTGCTTCAATGTATTATTTGGAAGTTTTTATATTCTGTAATGGGTAAACAACCCTTGTTAACCATTAGTACCAGAAGCTGCCTTTTTATTTGAATATTTAAAGGGGTTGTTCACCTTAAACGGATTCTGTAATGATTTTTATAGTGTTGTTTTTATTTCTAAATTACACTGTTCACACTGCAAATAATTCACTCTAATATGTCAAATTGAATTCCTGAACCAACACATGTATTTATTTTTATTTGTAATATTGGCGTGTAGGCGCCATATCAGGTCATTTTGCCTGGTCATGTGCTTTCAGAAAGAGCCAGCACTTTAGGATGGAACTGCTTTCTGGCAGGCTGCTGTTTTCGTTCTCAATGTAACTGAATGTGTCGCAGTGGGACATGTACCCTGTATTTTTACTATTGAGTGTTGTTCTTAGATCTGCCAGGCAGCTGTTATCTGGTTAACATCCCATTGTTCTGCTGATGGGCTGTAACCCCAAAAATCTAGCGATTTGGGAGTAAAACACTCATACGGTTAAATTTTTCCCCAACCCAACTTTTTCAAGTTATTTTACTGATAAATAAGATAAAATTGTGGAGGGGAGTTTGGACAAGCTTGGTCTTCATTATTTTTATTTTTTTTTATAGTTTTTATATTTGCCTTCTTCTTCTGACTCTTTCCAGATTTCAAATGGAGGTCACTGACCCCATCTACAAAACAAATACTCTGTAAGGCTTCAAATGTATTATTATTGCTACTTTTTATTACTCATCTTTCTATTCAGGCCTCTCCTATTCATATTCCAGTCTCTTATTCAAATCAGTACATGGCTATTATGATAATTTGGACTCTAGTAAACCAGACTCCTGAAATTGCAAACAGGAGAATAAATATACTTTTGAATATAAAGCTAGAAAAACCCAAAACCACAAATAATAAAAAATGAAAACCAATTATAAATTGTCTCAGAATATCACTCTGTACATCATATGAAAAGTTAATTCAAAGATGAACAACTCCTTTAATATTATGAAGAATATTGTTTTTAGTGTCAGTATCACTAAGGGGGTTATTTACGAAACTCCAAATGCAAAAAAAATCATGATTTTTTTTTATAAAATCGGACTTTTAAAAAAAACGGAATTTATTAAACCCTGAGGATGGGAAAAGTCAGAATATGAAAATCTGTCATCTCAGACCTGTCGAGGTTGCATATAAGTCAATGGGAGAAGTCCCAATGATTTCTGATGTGCGCTGGGTTTTTGGCAATACCCTGAAGTTTTCGGCAAAATTCTGAGTTTTCGGGTGAAAAATCTGAAAAAATCGGATGAAAGATCTGAAAAAAATCAAAATTTTCGGGAAAGTGTATTAATAAATAATCGCAAAAAACCCGTGCAGATTTTGTCAGAGTTTTTTTCAGAAAATATTGAGATAAATTCGTACTTTGATAAATAACCCCCTATAAGTAAGGTGTTATCATAAGACAATGCCTTATATTTACAATCTTGATTATGTTATATTCTAACCCTCAAAAATCCATTATTTTGCCACTTCTCACTAAGCATTTACTTTTCCTTCTACTTCCAATATAATCACATCAAAGTAATAGTTAGAAATTGCAATTTGGTAGAAGCAGTTCCTTTGAAGTGCCAGTGTCCCATACTATATAGACTTTGAAGCTTATATTAAATATTCATTTTCATGATAGTTCCCCTTTGAGCATGTTTCTCATACATTATGTCCCATAATGACATACAGTCACACAGAAATGTCCCATTTAATGACAGAGAATGTACAAATATACAACTGATTATATAAGGTTTGATATCGCTGAATATTTGTACCTTTTCGAGTCTCCGTGAATCTCTGGTTGCAGCTCCTTTGTATACAGGTATGGGACCTGTTATCCAGAATGCTCGGGATCTAGGGTTTTCCATATAAGGGGTCTTTCTGTAATTTGCATAACTGAAAGCTACTAAATAAAATGTAATCATTATATAAATCCAATGGTATTGTTTTGCCTCCAATAAGGATTAATTAAATCTTAGTTATGATCAAGTACAAGTTACTGTACAGAGAAAAAGGAAATGATTTATAAAAACTGTAACTATTCATTTAAAGGAGAAGGAAAGGTTAAAACTAAGTAAGCTTTATCAGAAAGGTCTATATAAATACACTAGTAAACCTTCAAAGTAATGCTGCTCTGAGTCCTCTGTCAAAAGAAACACCACATTTCTTTCCTTCTATTGTGTACACATGGGCTTCTGTATCAGACTTCCTGTTTTCAGCTAAAACCTCCTTGCCCCAGGTGTGAGCATGCTCAGTTTGCTCCTCTCCCCCCCCCCTCTGAGCCCAGAGCTAAATTCCAAAAAATGTGTGATTTTTTTAAAAGTCAGATTTTATTAAAAAAATCACGAATTTTTCGAATTTCGGGGAATTTTGGGTATTCTGAGCTTAGTAAATAACCCCCCTAGAGTTGTAGGGTGTTATTTATCAAGGTCCGAATTTATCTCAATATCGGCTGCTACAAAGTCCGATCTAACCTGCTCGGGTTTTTAACGCTTATTTATTATTACATTTTCCAGAAAACTTGCTTTACTGGAAAAGCTCAGATTTTCACGATTTTTCCGTGAATTTTCCCCGAAATCTCAGAATTTGTTGGAGTTTTCACCTGAAAGCTCCGAAAACCTTGTAAAATTGCCTGAAACCCCCAACACAACCAAAAATCAATGGGACTGTTCCCATTGACTTTTATGCAACCTCGAAAGGTTTGAGATGCCGTGTTTTTATATTATGGCTTTTTAGCCCTCGGGTTTAATAAATTCCGAAAAAATGTGGAATTTTTTTAAAAGTCAGTTTTTATTAAAAAATCACAAATTTTTCAGATTTCTGGGAATTTTGGGTATTTGGAGCTTAGTAAATAACCCCCTTAGAGTTGTAGGGTGTTATTTATCAAGGTCCAAATTTATCTCAATATCAGCTTCTACAAACTCCAATCTAACCTGCTCAGGTTTATAACGCTTATTTATTATTACATTTTCCAGAAAACTTGCTTTGCGGGAAAAGCTCTGATTTTCACAATTTTTCTGTGAATTTTCCCTGAAATCTCCGAATTTTTTGGAGTTTTCATCCGAAAGCTCTGAAAACATAGTAAAATTGCCCGAAACCGCCGACACAACCAAAAATCAATGGGACTGTTCCCATATACTTTTATGCAACCTCGACAGGTTTGAGATCCCGTGTTTTTATATTCGGGCTTATTAGCCCTCCAGGTTTAATAAATTCCAAAAAATGTGTGATTTTTTTTAAAAGTCCGATTTTATAAAAAAAAATCACACATTTTTTGGATTTCGGGGAATTTCGGGTATTAAATAACCCCCGTAGTATTTGGTGGTGGTTCAAGGCAAGAGATGTAAAAGGGCAAGATTTACTTAAATATATAGACCAGTTTGGTAAAATTCTTTAATATGCCATTAAATTCTTAATATGATGTAAACTATCTGTTGCTTAAGTGTTCATTTTGAGAGTATAGATTTCCTTTAATGGCTTTGGAAGTTACTATAATTCTTTTTCCCCACAGTCTGAAGAGATTCAGCTGGACTGTTTGTGCCTCATATATGTAGTTTGCAAACATAGCAGAACAAGTCTTTCTCATTAGAATGCCTGTTGTTTTTTGGAGTTCTAATAACATAGTGCAGAAGTGAGTTGTCTGCTGGTTAAGTTACTACTTGGATAAATCAAGCTGAATTTCTATCATTAAAACAGTCTTCAGAAATGATTGCTGAATAAATATCAGTGTGGGGAACCGAGAGCCATGTTGATTGTTGTATTTGATGTTAGCCTGGGCCTTTGTGATTTGATGTGATTATATGGTATAGAAACTGAAATAACAGAGAATACTTGTTACTCACTATAGCAAATGTTTGTCACCCAAGTCTCAAGGCCATAATAACTAATGATTTATGGAAAGGAGTAGGTTTACTTTATATAGGCTTCAATATGTTCAAAACGGTGCAAATTTGAAGATAACTTTTGAATCAAAATAAAAGTTTTATGCATGCCTAAAAATAAATAGACGTCGAGTCAAATAAAAAACTAATTCAGAAAATATTATTTACTTTAAATGGATTGTTCACCTTTGAGTTTACTTTTAGGGGGTTATTTATCAAAGGTTGAGTTGATTGTTACCAGAAAAATTCAAGTTTTCACGGGGTATTTTTCAATTAAAACTTGAATTTTCTGGTTAAAAAAAATACTTTTTTTTTTAAAAAAACTTGAATTTCAGAGATTTATTATACCCCAAAGCTGGAAATAGCTAGAATCCAAAAATACACCAGCTAAAGCCTGTTGAGGTCTTGTAGAAGTCAATGGTTTCTGCCGTAACCTCGATAAATTCAGGTATTCCAGTTTTTCACCCGGATTACACTGATTCGAGGTTTTTACATTCAAGTTTTTTCATAAATCAGAAACCATTTGAGTTGTGAATTTATTAGAGGTATAAAAGACATTAATAAGTAACCCCCTTATTATGATGTAGAGAGTGATATGCTGATATGCAATTTGCAATTGGTTTTCATTTGTTATTATTGGTGTTTTTTTTCAGTTATTTAGCTTTTTATTCAGCAGCTCTCCGGCTTTCCATTTCAGCAAACTGGTTTCTAGGGTCCAAATCCCCCTAGCAACCATGCATTGATTTGCATAAGAGACTGGAATATGAATAGGAGAGGCCTGAATAGAAAGATGAGTAATAAAAAGTAGCACTAATAATAAATGTGTAGCCTTACAGGGCATTTATTTTTAGATGGGGGTCAGTGACTCCCTTTTGAAAGCTAGAAAGAATCAAAAGAAGAAGGCACATATTTAAAAAACTATAAAAAAAAAGAATAAATGAGGGCCAATATAAAAGTTGCTTAGAATTAGCAATTCGATTGCATACTAGAAGTTGAATTAAAGGTGAAAAACCCCCTTTAAAGTGCCTCTAAACAAATGTCACTGAAATATCTTTGTTGTGCATATAGTAATTAATTTCTCGTACATCATGATGGAGGTAATACCTTTTGCAGAACAACTGTCTGTCACTACTCGTAGCAAAATATCCATGGTCCTTGATATCTGATAGACTGAGCATTTCTATTGTAATTATTTACATATCTTACAACAGAGAGAGGATATGAAAAGGCAGACTAAACCTCTCTTTAACAAGCCCAAAAGGTAATCTCATTAGCTAACTCTGAATAACCAGGAAGCTGGAAAACAAAATACATTTTTTCTCATTTATAACAAGATTTTTCTGAAAACTGTGTGATTAGCACAAGTCCTAATATTGAACAATTATTGTTATTATTATTGTTATTATTATTGAACTCCTTTAATTGAGGTAGAATATGTGAGGGACAAGAAAAAAGAAGATGAATTAAAAACTTGTATTAAAATTTAAAGTGACACTAAGGGGCCTATTTATTAAACCTGAAGATTTTCTTGTTGAGTTTTTACATGGGAAAACTCACATTTTTAGATGGGAAAAAAAGAACTTGAATTTTTAGAGATTTATTATACAGGTATGGGACCTGTTATCTAGAATGCTAAGGACCTGGCGTTTTCCAGGTAACGGATCTTTCCGTAATTTGGGTCTTCATGCCTTAAGTCTACTAGAAATGCATTTAAACATTAAATAAACCCAATAGGCTGTTTTTATAACAATTAATTATATCTTAGTTGGGATCAAGTACAAGCTACTGTTTTATTACTACAGAGAAAAAGGAAATAATTTTTAAAATTTTTTATTATTTGGATAAAATGGAGTATATTTTCAGAGCATCCATTAGAAAAAGCCGTATGATTCGAATTGACGCACAATTTAGTCGAGAGGTTTTTTCGCACCGACTTTTTCAAGAGCAATTTAGTTGATAGGAGTTAGTTTGAATTTGAATAATTATTTGTTTTTTTAGTAAATACCCCACCCCAACATTTTAGGAAATGTTGATTTGCAATTTTTCTTTAAAATATATGCAATATTGAATAACAAATTACGAATGGCGGCAAAAGTTATATTAGTTATATATTAGTTATATTTGTACTAAAAGAAATTAGTTGTACATTTTTTTCCATGGTCGTGTGCATGTTGCACACTTCTTAAGAAATGTGCCCCTCAAATCCAAACAAATCCTGGGTTTCTTGCAGCCTTAAAGGAGAAGTAAACCCTTGCAACTAAAATCCCCTACCCTACATTGACCCAGGGTGGTACCTTTGCTAAATGCCCCTAACTCTTTACTTACCCCTCGTGCAGATTCAGGGCATCTGAGTTCACGGTAGCCATCTTCCTCTCTTCAATAATCTTCGGGAAGTAAGTGCCGTATTGGCGCATGCACATTTGGAGCAATTTTCTGTTTTGCGACATCTGAGCATGCGCCAAAAGTCACGGAAATTGCCGAAGCACTGGAAGAAGACCCGAAGATTACCGAATCGGCTGAAGATGGCGCCTGTGAACTCCTCTGGACAGAATCTGCACCGAGGGGTAAGTAAAGAGTTGGGGACATTTAGCAAAGGTACCACCTAGACTGGGAGGGGGAGCAGGGAGGGGAGTTTATGAAGGGTAGGGGATTTTAGTAGCAAGGGTTTGTTTTACCTTTAATACTGAGCTGAAACCGTCCTAAACGGTATATTTAGCATAAAATAATGTCAGTCGTCAATGAAGTTTTTCTTTCCAAATGAAATTTCTTTTAGATGCAATGTTTTTCTGGTGTCTGGTGTAAATTCATTTTGTCTCTCCTCGGAGACCCCTCATTTCAGCATACCAGTCAAAGTCCTCGCCACCCTTTTCCAAGCCTACAATTAAATGCTTCATAGGCTATTGTGCTCCACTATTTGCTCTTGTGCAAAAGATACGAGTGCTGTGAACGACTGACCGAGAATTCAGAAACCACAACCATGCTAACCATGCCCTAATTGTTAGAGAGATCGCTTCCAAGTTCGTAATGACCTCAGCTTGGGTTACAACTTTGTGGCTAACCCAGAGGAAATAAAAATAACACAAAAAAAAAAAAACCCATTCAGTCACTTCAGAGACATTTTTACACAATAATAAACAATTCTTTCCTGACCTCAAGAAATGTTTAGATTAAATCACGGTTTCAGCACATAGCAATTACATTTCAGTTCATTTCACACAAAGTTTCCTTCCTGAGATCATGTGTTCATTCGAATTCATTGTTTATCTTGCAAAATGTTTTTCACTGACCACTTTGACTTGCTTTTCACCAACCTAATATATTGCTCTCCAGCTCTATATAAAAAGTGTAAGTGAGCAGTAAATGGGAACACTAATTGCTTATATATTAAGCTGTAGAGAGCGTGGTTTTCAGGACCTTTGTGGAAAATGTGGAATATCATACGTGTTGCCCCATAATATGAAAATGCTGGGAATTATAAAGGGGTCAATTACTTACAGCACCGCAGTTGCAGTTTCGAAAAAGGTACTTGATACAATGGGCTCTCCTTACGCTTCCTTATAGTCACGGTGGCTGCTGCTAAGTCTTTCAGCCTTCTGTTACGCCCTTTTGATGCAAAAGAAACCTTGAGCTAACAACAAACTAGGCAATAGCTCCAGGCCGAGATTTGTGGGCAGGCCACAAAGGCATGGGCCTTGAGTGGGAAAAATTTGGGGGTGGCATGCTACCTGCTGGCCTCATTGCCACTGGGGACTGGGCGGCAGATTTTGAAAGCCATTTGAATCTCCCACCCGCCATTTCCCAGTGGAAATAAATAATCACACTGGAGCAGAGGGATCTACGGTGCTGGTCAAGAAGGGTTGTGAGTGAAGGGGAGAGGGTGCAAGGGGTGGTGTGTATGAAATCAAACTATGCTAACTGTCCTTGCAACTGTAAATGAGCCCTATAGTGTAGAAAATCTAGAGGATCGGGGGTTACTCATCTTGCAATAATAGTATTTACGGAGACCACTGAAATGTATTTAGATGTATACTTTTTAGTATACAGGTATGATATTTGGACCTGGGTTATTTCAGATCAGGGGTCAAACCATAAGTTGACACACCATACTTGAAATCTACTTAGAAAAAGCGTATCGTCACCACCATTAATTATGATTAATACTTTTATAATAAATAAGAGCCATGAATATCCTGTAAAGTATATCCTTATAAACAGCTCTTACTGATGTCATCAGCTATAATCTGTGTTAATGATGTCATTACTGAAACGTGTGTATTATAATAAGAAGGGGCCGATTCACTAACTTCGAGTGAAGGATTCGAAGGTAAAAAACTTTTTTTGGGCTACTTCGACCATCGAATGGGCTACTTCGACCTTCGACTACGACTACGACTTCGAATTGAACTATTCGAAGTAAAAATCGTTCGACTATTCGACCATTCGATAGTCGAAGTACTGTCTCTTTAAAAAAAACTTCGACCCCCTAGTTCACCATCTAAAAGCTACCGAAGTCAATGTTAGCCTATGGGGAAGGTCCCCATAGGCTTGGCTAACTTTTTTTGATCTAAGGATATTCCTTCGATCGTTGGATTAAAATCCTTCGAATCATTCGATTCGAAGGATTTTATCGTTCGATCGAAGAAATTATCCTTCGATCGTTCGATCGAACTATCTGCGCTAAATCCTTCGACTTCGATATTCGAAGTCGAAGGATTTAATTCCTAGTCGAATATCGAGGGTTAATTAACCCTCGATATTCGACCCATAGTGAATCGGCCCCATAATGTACCCCCTGTTGTTAAATATGAGAGTATTAGAAGCCACACATCAGTTCCATGACCTGTATAAAAGCACTTGACCTTCAGAGGTAAATGAGCCCTTTAGACTTTATACATATATTGGCACATGTGGCAAGAGCTTTATTTTTTTTTACCTTCTTAAAAAATACGTGATACAATTAAACACGATTGTGGCATCAAAGGTGATCAAGAAAAAAGAGACTGCAGTCTCAGTCTTAAAAGTTAATAAATCAGCCACAATATGTTTTAAAAGTTCAGGGGCTTCTGTTTATTCTCCCTGAGTTAATGTTTCTTATTGCTCCAACTCTCATTAAATCAGCCATATTATCTTACCTTCTGGTATCTATCCCAAGATGGGTCGAGGTTTAGACTGACAATCCTATTATCTGAGAGGATGACCTTCTTCACCACCAGCAGTTCTGAGTGTTTGGGTTGCTGGCCCAAATGAACTGACCAATGGAAGGTGGCTATGCATGTGTTTGGCTACTTGTATGATAACTTGTCAGTTCAACTCAAGGGCCAATTAATTGGATACCAAAGAGGATATACCAGCCTTATGGCAGTGGCTCTGGTTCTAACTGTATATCTAGATTCCCGGACATATAACAAGAGAAGATTTGTGTTGCTGGCCAGAAATAAATTAGAAATAGTCACATGGTTACTAGGAAATTGATATTTCTATGCAAGCATAAAAAGTTGCAATATTGGACATAAAGCGAAATGTTTTTGCCAGGACTAAATGTAATTGACACAAAATGGATTTTCAGGCGAGCGCGTATACTTTTGATTTTGACAGCTGTATCACTATAATGGCAAGTACAGAGCTTTGTTCTTATTACAAAGGAAAGGGATGCTGTCAAAAATGAAGAATTGTTTAGTTTAAACAATAAACTCTGTCTAATTGAAGCAGAGTCTTTCCACAAAATACACAATGGTAATTTTTAAGTCCTGATACTTCCCATATCTTGGTGGTGGAAATCCAAGAATAGTCCATATATCTTACTTTGTACATTATTTTGCTTTTCACACTCCGTGGCTCACAGTGCATGGGTTACACACTTTACAGTTAGTTGTGTGTGCAGCTCCTCTTTGTATATTCTGTGTGTGGTTCTATATGCCTATATATTCTATATGGCTGATGTCAGGGAGACATCCAGGTAGTCCCTTAAGGGCTGGGACACACTGGGCGATTTGGGGAGATTTAGTCGCCTGGCGACTAATCGCCGCGACTTTCCACGACCAATCTTCCCTGAATGCCTCCCCTTGCTCTGCGCCTGGCTAAAATGAAAAATCGCCTGCGCTAATCACACGCAGCGATTCGTTTTCTCAAGTCGCCCGAAGTTGCCTCACGAGGAAACTTCAGGCGACTTGAGAAAACGAATCGCCGCATGTGATTAGCGCAGGCGATTTTTCATTTTAGCCAGGCGCAGAGCGAGGGGAGGCATTCGGGGAAGATTGGTCGTGGAAAGTCGCGGCGATTAGTCGCCAGGCGACTAAATCTCCCAAAATCGCCCAGTGTGTCCCAGCCCTAAAGCAAAAAAAAAAAAATACAAAGGACTAGAGGGCAATTAGACATTCCTGGTTTATGTAATTATTTCCTCCATAGATGTGTGCCCAGTCTGCCTGCATTGTTAGTTGACAACGCATAGATATATATTTGCAGTTTATATCAGAAATGCCATATACATCCAGCACACACTGAATGTATCACAGTGGCAAACCCTAAAAAAAGGAGCTGGTGACTTTTGTGCTCGAGTGAATGCAATCTGAAATTATTTAAAAATATGCAGCAGCAAATAAATGTTACCATTTTCCCTAACATCTAAGAAGCCCATATTTTAATAGTGATTTTCATGCCACTCCTGATTGCTTTATACTGTATCTGTGAAGGGCAAATCAAAGGCAAATCTATTACAGAGTGAATTAATGAGGGATCCTGGGAAGCTTGGCATCTAGACACATGGCAGCTTAGTTAATGGCAACTGTAGAAGAAAACAGATTTTTAGTCATTTGCAAGTCTGAATGCGTGAGCTCTTTCTAATTTCCATACCATCCCAGATTAGGAGATTTATATTGTATTTATTTTTTATTGGACATCATTGCAGTTGCCTGTGAGTAGCTTTGTTATTGCTAGGAAGAGCAGTCATCATAGTATTCAAGTAATGCTTCTTAGCTTATTGTGCGATCAGTCTATCTATCTATCTATCTATCATCTATCTATCATCTATCTATCTATCTATCTATCTATCATCTATCTATCATCTATCTATCATCTATCTATCTATTTACCTTTCTATCTATCTATCTATCTATCTATCTATCTATCTATCTATCATCTATCTATCATCTATCTATCTATCATCTATCTATCTATTTACCTTTCTATCTATCTATCTATCTATCTATCTATCTATCTATCTATCTATCTATCTATCATCTATCTATCATCTATCGATTGATCTATCTATCTATCATCTGTCCATTTGTTTGTCTGTTTTTTTCTCTATATCCCTCTAATTGGAAGTATAGCACTCTTCAAGTGGCTGCCTTGGTGAACAGAAATATATTAGTATAACTATCCATACCAGAACCAAAATAAAGCTCCGTGACACATTATGGAAAAGGATGGCTGGTGCTAAAGTTTAATATGAAAACAAAACAAAAACCTGAAGGGGAGGATAATCAGATGTCGGGGGGGGGGAGGCAATACAATCTGTGAGGAATCAGAAGTATAGGCTAGGAGATAGAAATTGAGCAGGACAGTGAAGGTGCTAGGGGTTGTTGATGGTAGTGAAGGAGCTGGAGGAGAAGCTGGTCAGATATCCAAGTGAATGGTGAAACTTGAGGTGAGGCAAGTATGGGATTTGCTGGAAGTTGTACTGCAGGAATGTACTGGAAGTTGTACTGTGTAGGAATGTGAGCACAACAATAAAGTGCCTAAAGAGAGAAACCTGTTTGGATATCTGAGGCAACAGCATGGCCAATGAGCAGGAGAAGCTGTGAATGGTGCTAGGACTTGTGCATGACAATTATGGGGTAATATAATAGAAAATCTAAAGTTTGCAAACATTTATTAACCCTTGTCAACCAATCAGATGTGTGGTTTTTAAACAGCTGTCTAGTAAATGCTGCCTGCTGATTGGTTGCTATAGATTACTAGACAAGTAGCAAACAAAAACATGTATTGCGTTATTCCCATAAGTGGCTGGCATGGAGCACCTGAAGAGGGAGGATTTAATTAACATCGGTCAGATTTATGTAATTATAAATGGGACAAGTGCTTTGATACTCATACGTATAGTTTTGCTGCCAGAGTTTGTAGCCAAAGTGGACAATTATTTTGCTAGTTCCATTTGACCTGTATGTACCCAGCACAAGCTACGACAAATAATCTAATAACCAAGGCACTGGCCGTTTCTTTAGGTTTGATTATGACAATTGTATTCCAAATATAATGAGATGATTGAGGAACTCTCCTCTGATTTCATCTGAATGAATATATCATAGGTCATATATACTGATATTGATGTTTATGTGGAATTCTTACTAGGACAAGCTGTATGGCACCTCTTAAATTCAATACGAGATAAACCGACTTAGGGGCAAATTCACTAAGATTCGTAGTTGCGCCAGGCGTAACTTCGCCGCACTTCGCCGCAGCGCTCCGCAAGTTGCGCTCAGGGGTAGCGTAAGGTTGCGAAGTTGCACTAGTGTTGATTTGCTAAGCGAAGTTACGCTAGCGATGGTTAATTTGCATACGGCGCCAAATTCAAATTTCAATGGAGGAATACGTACAATCACTACAAATGCCTGGGAAACCTTCAAAACATCAAATAAAATTGTTATTTTGCCCTACACATGTGCCCACTGTATAGTTAAGTTGCCATGAGTTAGGAAATGTAGGGGGGAAGGAGGGGAGCCCCAAAAAATTTTTCGATCTTTTTCAGCCTATCACCCATAATATAGAAAAAACGCCAGCGTTTTTTGGGAGTTAGAAAAATTTTTAACTTTTTTTGAAGAAATCCCTATCTACTCTATTGTGCTTCGCATTGTCTGAGGTGGCGAAGGAAGTCTATTGTAAAAGGTAGCGTTCAGAACAATGCGTGCGTTAGTGAATTTGCGTAGTTACGTCCATTGCGCAAATTCGCCAGGCGTAAGGGTGCGAAGTAACACTAGAGAAGTTACGCCAGCGTCCGTTAGTGAATTTGTGAAGTAACGAAAATGCCCAACGCTAGCGAATTGACACTAGTGTTAGGCGCTTCGGCGCATAGTGAATTTGCCCCTTAGTATTATGTATATTTCCTGCTTTAAATCACTTTGCAGATTGATCTACAATGGTCGCCATATGAATTTCATCTGCATTACAGCAAAACATTAGAACCTTTCTGGGACTTTAATAATTCTGCAAATTATCCAAGTGCACAGGAACATTTGAAGTCCCTCCAAAGCAATTTATATTCATTGATGAGTCGCCCTGAAACTGATATTTTAATGAATGCGCAGAAAACAACAGCAAAGTCATTGTTAGCCTCACTACACTCTCAAAAATACTTTGCAAATGTGAGCTAAATTATAATGGGGTGAGTGTACTTCAAAGGAGTATGATAATAAATGACGATAAAGGAAATTGTAAATTACTAAAGAATTAGGCCCTTACTCTAAATTTCCGACCACTGTGTAAGCGCTCAGCAATGATATTAGCATTTATTACTTTCCATCTCACAAATGTCCTCTTTAGTCATATCAAATTTAAAAATCCACAATGTTAAATAGGAATAGATCATTATAATATAATAGGTTAACAGAAATATTAGAAGCTGAATACATAGTTATTTTCTCTTTGCTTTATTCCGTGAAGATATGACTAGGGTTACTAAAACAGCCATTGTCTCCCTGCAGTCTTAAGCTGGCCATAGATGTTGAGATTTTTAAAAGATCCGATCCTCATCGTGAGACCATGATTTTCTTGGAACGATCGTACGAACTGACCATCAACTAAAAAGACCAATTTGCCAGGAAAACAAAGGGGAGCTGCCGTTTGGCCCTGCAAACATAGATAGATTGCACTGGGACCGACAAAGATTGACAGACAGATCTCGGCTGAAAAATTGCAAGATGTACGATCGTTCGAATCCCACTAACCGCATGATTATTTCGAAGGATTGGTTGGACTTCGCTAAAATCGGTCGTTCTGCAAGAAGAATCGTCGCGTCTATGGGGAGCTTTAGCACCTCCCACCGGCTTTCTATTATGTATATAAACCCATTGCAAGAAGCTAGGAGGGGTGTGGTCTAAGACAAACACAGTAGGGCCCATTAACAAAGAGCTTCAGAGTGAAATGCTGTCAGGCTGCAAGACATTAAGTACAGGGTACCCTGTAGTTAATATTAAAGAGGATTTTGAATTTCTCTAAAAAGAAATAGTGGCAAAAAAAGCCTCCATCAATCACAATCTATGTCGAAGGTGAAGTTTGATTTACAGTATAAGGAAGGCTAGAAAACCTCCATTTTACAAATAAGATTTGTAGCAATCATTGTGGTATACCCTGATGGAAGAATGTCATAAATTAATAAATGCTTGGTTGGGAATTTGTGCTCATATTCTGCCCCATAACAGAGAATTTGCTGATGTTTTCGATTCTGAGGCCAGTTACAATAACTGGCACCCAGTGACATTGTAGCAGATCAAGAAAGTGTATGTAATACTGCCAACCCATACTTGTATTTTTATTAAAACGTGTTTTTTGGATCACCTAGTATCAAATTATTGGAAAAATGGAAAGAGGGAGATATCGAACCATTGCAAAAATAAAAATACAATGGCAATGCCACCTTTTTTTTACATATACATGGTCATTCTTTTTTAAATATTATTTTTAAAAACCAAAGAAAACGGTGCCACAAACAACCAATGTGGATGAATTCACCAAGTAGAAATAGTGGTCCACGTGCACAAGTCCCAGACCTTCAGCTCAGGGAGCGGGAAAACATTAGCTATGCAAGCAAAAGTGGGCCTCCAAACACTCTAGGAAACCACAGGGCCACAAATATAAAAGTAAAAAATGTATTGAAACACAATTAAAATATAAGCAATGGCCGCATGCGTTTCGTGCGCCATAGGCACGTTATCATTCTTACACATGGATGTTCTTTTCATTAAGTGGTAGCACCTAGCAGGCAAAGTTAATCACTGAAGCTTAATGAGTTTTTGGGGTTGCCAGACTGGAAGTATTATCATCTGGACTTATTTTTATGTAAACTGGATGTAAGTCATTATTATAGCAATACAAAAATCGTAAAACATTTTAAGCTGTGCGTTAATATGAAAAAAAAAATAGCGCCAGCCCAGAGTAATCCAATGTTTGGGTTTATTATTCCAGCTGTAATAAACCAGTAAATCTGCTGATATGATGGGACCCCAATTGTAATACTCATATGGGGGTTGACTTGTATAAATTGATTCACCAGACCCAACTTTGCATGTTATTGCATAACGCCACAGGAGACTTGCATCTAGCATAATAAATTTATTTTGCATTCCTAAGGATGCCGTCGATTAGCAGACGAGTTTCTACTAGTAAATTAATTTTCCCTGTATTTTACTAGTGTTTAGGGGATTCCCTTTTTCTGGCTCTTAATATTATAATCTATATTAATAAAAAAGATAACGGGTGGAGCTAGTTAACACAAGTATAATTAACACAATGCTTACAAGACAAGATCAGCCCTACAATAATTAATAATTTAGAAAGATCTACTGATGCCCAGGGAAGAATTTCACTGTTGTCAATCTCTTAGTTGAGGCGCTTCTGTTTATAAAAGCATACATTTGAGTGTGAGCTTTCTACAGTCCTTAGTTTCAATCAGCCTGTTGACCTGGACGTGCTGTTCAGGTCTTGTCAGTCTAACATTTTGACAAACCGATCATAAATGTATCCAGAATTCAAAAAAATCAACCATACCAAAAGGACAGAGGTGCCTCAGTGCTCCATGGTCCCTGAGTTCCTCCCTTCTAATGTGCTTCGTGTTATTAGATGCTTCAATGTGGACGAATCATCTCATGATGCGAAACGCGTCAGGAGGGAGAAGTTCAGGGACCATGGAGCACTGAGGGTACCTCTGTCCTTTTAGTATGGTTGATTTTTTTTTAAACAATTTGAATAAATGTATGCTTGTTTTGTGCACCAAATACATTTTTCATGCTACTACTGCCTACCGTTTGCATTACACCGAAAGGTTGACAAGTAACTGAATGACCAGTGCTCTTCTAGGGATCATAGATCATATTGAAACAAATACCAGAGTATAATACAGTTAGATTTTCAGAATCATCTAAAGCACTTAAAGGAGAATGAAAGCTCCAAGACAGTTTATTGGCAACAGATCAGCCACAATAGTGCAAGCTAGAACGCTATATTTATTCTGCAGAATGCTTTACCATACCTGAGTAAACAGCTCTAGACACTGCCTCTGTTTGTTTAGGATAGACGCTGCTATATAAGCTTGGTGTGACATCACTTCCTGCCTGAGTCTCTTCCTGCTCACTTACAGCTCTGAGCTCAGATTACAGCAGGGAGGGGATAAGGGAGGGGGGAGGAGCAAACTGAGCATTCTCAAGCCCTAGCCCTGGAGGTTTAAACTGAAAACAGAAGCCCATGTGTACACAATAAAAGGAAAGAAATGCTGTGTTTCTTTTGACAGAGGACAGAGCAGCATTACTTTGATGGTTTACTGGTGTATTTATATAGACCTTTTTGATAAAGCTTACTTCATTTTAGCCTTTCCTTCTCCTATAAGGAATATGTTACTTTTAGAACCAATACTGACTTCAAATCATGTCCCACCTAAAGAACAGGTTCCAAAACAAGTTGCCCACCAGCGTCAAATCCAAAGCAGTGTATGGAGGTTCAAACTAAAGTCAGATGTGTTATTATTTGCTGCTCATAGTGCTCCTGGTACAGGATCTGAAATCCAGAATGCTTGGGACCCTAGGTTTTCTGGATAATGAATTTTTCCATAATTTCGATCTATATAAGCATTAAATAAAACCAATTGTTTGTATTTGTCACTAACATGGATTCATGCAGCTTAAATATGTTTTAAATTTGTAAGATGTAGTCTGTGGAAGATAGATGACCTTTCCATAATTCAGAGTTTTTTGGATAACAGATGCGATACCTGTATAACAAATTGACAGCTAAAACAGGGTTTAGCAAGCTTTATGAGCAAAGGAGACATTGGCTTAATGTTGGACACCAAATGAGACCTTCATTCTCCTGTATCTCTGCAACAGGACAGAAGTTTAGCCACACCTCTTATTTGCATCTTTGCAAAACTAATTTTACTTCATTGGGCTGCCCTAACGGACTTTACTTTTGTGATTCTGGAACTTAAACTGATCTGTTTTAATACATGTTAATTTTCAAATGTGATTTTTATATTTCATATTATTGATAATGACAGAGTAATGAATAGCTCTCATTTGCAACTGCTTGTGCTGCATAAATCATATCAAATTTGTGTTCAGTGCTTTGCTGAGCACCCAAGATCCATTAAAGTCAGGTTGCACAATTCAGTTCACGTTCATGATTTTGCAGTGACATCTACTGGATCTGAAACCCAGCAAAATTACAAACATACAAAATCATTTCTTTTACTATGACTTTGTGTGCAAACTAGTCATTGCCTTCAAACGCTTTTACTTATTTTTTACGTTTTTAATCTTTAAATATACGGTATTCTCCAAATCAGTAAATATGTTTATGCTGCATGCACTTTATGTTCATGGACAATTAAAGAATACTATAATCTTAAATAGACTTTAAAATTAGTTCTTAAATATATAATTCTTTAATATAATTGCAATTCTTATAAATTTGGTTTATATTACTTGGCTATGGTTTCTTATCTCAATTCAACAATCATGGGATCTAAAGCAGATTTCCCCATTTCTACACAGTAGTACGAACCCAGGCCTCATCTCATTTGATATTACTAAAAAAACATTATTATGGTCAACACTGTTTTCAGGGGGATTCAAGCAGGGTCAATGACATGGGGAAGTGGAGTCTCCATAGAGCAGCAATTGTAAGTAGGACTATGGGACAACACAGATGCTCACTGGGCAGCACTTCTACTTTGCAGTGCTGGGGTCCTGAGTGTGATTCCAACTTGGGCACCATCTACAATAAACATGTATGCTCTCCCCATGTTGGATGTTGACCAGATTCAGATTGGCTCCTAATAAAATTAACCATAATGTGTGTGCATGTGACAGGTATCTTAGGTTGCAAGCTCCACTGGGATAGGAAATGATGTATGAACTCAGTAAAGCACTGTGTAAACCTATATAGAAAATAGTTTCAGGGGAACTTGTACTTCTTGACTGTGAGGGCAGCATAGCTAGCAGTTAGCATAATGGCTTTTGGGAAGGGACTGTGTCTATTCAGTAAAAGTTATAGTAGGGTAGTTCTAATGAGCATAATTGCCTCTGGAAAGGGACTGTGGCTCTGGGATAACAGTTATAGTAGGGAGAGATGGTGCCTATAGTAACAGTGGATAATAGTCTCTGGGAAGGAAGTGTGATTGTGGGATAGCAGGTATAGTAGAGAGATGGTGCCTATAGTAACAGTGGGATAATAGTCTCTGGGAAGGGACTTGACTGTGGGATAGCAGGTATAGTAGGGAGAGATGGTGCCTATAGTAACAGTTGGATAATAGTCTCTGGGAAGGTAGTGTGACTGTGGGATAGCAGGTATAGTAGGGAGAGATGGTGCCTATAGTAACAGTGGATAATAGTCTCTGGGAAGGGAGTGTGACTGTGGGATAGCAGGTATAGTAGGGAGAGATGGTGCCTATAGTAACAGTGGGATAATAGTCTCTGGGAAGGGAGTGTGACTGTGGGATAGCAGGTATAATAAGGAGAGATAGTGCCTATAGTAACAGTGGGATAATAGTCTCTGGGAAGGGAGTGTGACTGTGGGATAGCAGGTATAGTAGGGAGAGATGGTGTCTATAGTAACAGTGGGACAATAGTCTCTGGGAAGGGAGTGTGACTGTGGGATAGCAGGTATAGTAGGGAGAGATGGTGTCTATAGTAACAGTGGGATAATAGTCTCTGGGAAGGGACTGTGACTGTGGGATAGCAGATATAGTTGAGTTAGATGGTGTCTATAGTATCAATATAAAAAGGCCTCTGAGAAGGCCTTTATTCTAAATTTTAGTATGCTAAGGATGGACTGATTCTAAAAAATGTAATGTCTATGTCTTTTGTATTGATTTTGTATCTTTTTTTGCCATTCCAATTATGCCTATTTTAAGTCTGCAGTGAAAAATGCTGTCTGGTTATTGGAATTCGATGCTGTCTGGATGAGCAACAAAAATTTAAATATTTTATTTAAAAATAATCAAGAATTGGAATGCCAAACATCAATAAATATTATATAGCTAATATTTTAAACCAAGCAACAGATTTATTATCTTCACAATCAGACAAGGAAGTCAGAAATAGAGATGACCCTCCTGAAATCATCCACCTTGAGTACTCTACTGTGGTCGACTGAACAGATTAACCCACCAACTAATCACCTTACCTATACCTATCAGCAATAAATACCTGAAGGGATAATAGAAAAAGCACTGCACTGGCAACTTTTTCAGTTTTGGAATCTCTATATTAAATATCAACCTCTCAACATGGATTAGGAAAGCCCTACTAAGGTAAATGGACTTATACTACACAGACCAACTTAAATCTTTCATGTGTCTAAAGAAAGAATTAAACCTGGAAAAAATGACTTTCATAAATATCTACAAATACAGAATTACGTATTCATCATCACTTCCTCATTTCGAAAATCAGACAGCTATTGGAGTTTGAAAACTGTTTCCAACACGAATTTGGTATAAAAAAAAAAAGTATTGCAAAGATATACAGCCTGTTATGGAAACCAAGAGATCAGTGGTGTAACTAGATATTACTGGGTCCCACAGTAAATTATTTTTTCAGACCCCCAAAATGTCTAGAGGTTGACTTGTTTTACCAATATTTATTGAAATCGTATATGAATTAGGGCCTTATGGGCCCCTATACCTCCCGGGCCCCCCCCCAGCCGCAGGGTCTGCTTCCTCTGTAGTTACACCCCTGCAAGAGATACATTTAGGGGCAGAGTTATCAAAGGTCGAATTTCGAGTTCATAGAGTTTGTAAAAACTCTCATAAACTCCCATGAACTCAAAATTCAGGGAAAAAACCTACCAATCTGAATTTTTTTTAAAAAAATGAATTTTTCAAATCCGGCTAAATGGGATCGACCTGCAAACTCGAATCAAATTTGAATCGAATTGGATTCGAGTTTTTTCAGCCCAAAAAACTAGATTTTCAAAATGTCTCCAAACAACTCCAAATTGAATCCAGGACATCCCCCATAGGCAATTTAGCAGGTTCAAGGTGAATGGGATCGACCCGCAAACTGAAATCAAATTCGAATCATGTTTTTTCACCCAAAAAAAATAGATTTTCAGGATCTCTCCAAACAACTCCAAACTGATTCCAGGACGTCCCCCATAAGCTAAAGCAGCAATTCGGCAGGTGGCGAATTTGAATTCCTAAAGGGTCAGTACATGATAAATTTTGAAAATCAAATTTGAATTTTTAAAAAAAACACGAATCTTAAATATTCTCTAGTCGAATGACACTAAAATAAACTCGGAAATTCTCATTTTTAAATTAGAAATTCAAATTCAAAATTTGAATTTTCACTTCGACCCTTAATAAATCTGCCCCTTAAAATACCACCCATGATCAAATGGGAACAAAGATTCAAGAAAAATTATACTATACAGCAATGGCAAAAGGCTATTTCTAAATCTCAATAAGTGTATTACGCATCAACAGAACTACTACAAAATCTTATATAATTGGTATCTAACCCCCTCAAGAATGTCAAAAGTGTACCCTGCATTTCCAAATCTCTGCTGGAGATGCAACAAAGACATACGAAATATGATCCATGTATGGTGGTCCTGTGAGAACATACAAAGATTTTGGCATTCTGCTGGATCTTTGATTACAAAGGTTACAAAACAAAACTTTTCCACAGACTCCTCAAGCAATGTTATCAAATTTATACAAGAAACTTCCAAAAAAGAGTCAAGAAATTCTAACTTTTCAAATTGTAAATGATTGCAGACTTTTGACTGCAAGAAATTAGAAAAAAAACAAGATGCTCCAAGTATTACACAAGTTATAAGAGAAGAAACTAATAATCTAGAATATGAAAAGGCAGTTCTGAGTGGTTTGGTTGGAAAAAGAACAGTACTGAAAGCTTATCAGCTCTGGAAGACTAATATTAAAATCTAGTGTATATACTATTTGTGTGTTAATCCTTTTAAATGAGAACTAAATTCTAAAAATGAATATAGCTAAAAATGCCATATTTTCTATACTGAACTTATTGCACCAGCCTAAAGTTTCAGCTTGTCAATAGCAGCAATGATCCAGGACTTCAAACTTGTCACACGGGGTCACCATCTTGGAAAGTGTCTGTGACACTCACATGCTCAGTGGGCTCTGAGCAGCTGTTGAGAAGCTAAGCTTAGGGCTCGTCACTAATCATTAAGCAGAAAATGAGGTTGGTCTGTAATATAAGCTGATGCTATAGGGCTGATAATTAAATCCTGACGCTAATTGCACTGGCTTCTGTGCTGTCATGTAGTAATTATCTGTATTAATAACCAATCACCCTTATATTGTGACATTTCTATTCTATGTGTACTGTATATTGTGAGTGGGTCCCTAAGCTCAGTAAGTGACAGCAGCACAGAGCATGTGCAGTAAATCAGCAGAAAAGAAGATGGGGAGCTACTGGGGCATCTTTGGAGACACAAATCTTTACTGCTAAAGGGCTGTGGTTGCCTTGGGCTGGTACAGAATCACAAACCATAATGTACAACATTCCTAGCTACTTCTTTAGTTAAGTTTTAGTTCTCCTTTAAAGGGATTTTGTCATGCTTTTTATGGTGCAGTTTTTATTTCTAAATTACACTGTTTACACTGCAAATAAATCACTGAACCATATAAAATGTCATTCTTAAACCAATAAGTGTATTTTTTTAGTTGTAATATTGGTGTGTAGGTGCCATCTCAGGTCATTTTGCGTGGTCATGTGCTTTCAGAAAGAGCAAGCACTTTAGGGTGGAACTGCTTTCTGGCAGGCTGTTGTTTCTCCTACTCAATGTAACTGAATGTGTTGCAGTGGGACCTGGATTTTACTATGTTGCTGTTTTACCAGATCTACCAGGCAGCTGTTATCTTGTTTTATTGGGCTGCTATCTAGTTACCTTCCCATTGGTTTGTTATTAGGCTGCTGGGGGGAAGGTGATATCACTTAAATTTGCAGTAAAGCAAATTTAAGTTTATCAGAGCACAAGTCACATGACTGGGGGCTCTTGGGAAGCTGGCAATTTGTCTAGTCCCATGTCAGATTTCAAAATTAAATATAAAAAAAAATCAATTTGCTCTTTTGAAAAATGGATTCCAGTGCATAATTCCGCTGGAGCAGCACTATTAACTGATGTGTCTTGAAAAAAACATGTTTTTCAATGACAGTATCCCTTTAAATGTGAACAACTCCTTTAATTACAATCTATTGTATTTCACCTGATCAGAAAAGCCTTCCTATCATTATGTGCTCTCATAATAAAATGACTATACTTATTTAGAGAGTGCTTTGATGCTGTTGGGGGGCATATAACTGTCTTAATCCCCCATATAATGGTATAGCGGTACAAGAAAGGCATAACTCAGTTTTACTTACAGCTTGCACAGAGACAGGAATTGTTCTGTACTGGGTATAATTAAACAAACAATATTACAGAGGTTGCCTTTAAATCAATTTGCACATCAATTTAGTGCATCTAAATTAGCCGAAAAATCTCTTTTAACCACAATCTGCTCTAAATCCAAAATAAAACATAAAGTTTATGGATTACAAAAATCAATTTAAATTTATCTCGCTCTTTCAGATCATTCAGCCCTGGCTTTTATACTCCAATGTCTGGCAGGCCACAGCTTCATTATAACATATCAGCTGCAATATATCAAATGTTGGAAGCAGGGATGAAACTTTAGAACTATGTGAGCCTGAAAGTACAAAATACTGGAAAGGTGAAAGAAGGGAGAGATCTATTTATTGCCATGGAAATATATCCCACAATATTGTTGAATGCTGTTCAGGAAAGATGTGCCATGAGCCAAGTATAGTTTTAGTGGGAGTGCAGCACATTACTTCTTGTTGAGGAAAGAGTAAAAAATAACAGTGCCAGATATAGAAACCCTGGTCACTCCCAGAACCAAATACATCTAGCCACTAAATCAAATATTATATGATGTGCTACATCAGTCACTAATTCAAATTATAAAGCTTTACTTAATATTTATACATACTGTACCTCCCAACATTTGAAAATCAGAAAGAGGGATAAAAAGTTCTACCTCGCTGCAATTTTTTTTTACCACACTCGTGACCACCCCCCTAAATACTATGGGGTAAATGTACTAAGCTGTGAAAATTCGCCAGCCATCGCCAGACGAAAATTTGCTCAGACAATGCTAATTTGCTAAAATGCGAAGTTGCATCCAGAGCGCCGAACGCTGGCCAATTTTCGCTAGCGTTACTTCGCCAATCAAAGAGATGCGCCAGCGTTCATTTCTGCCTAGCGCAACTTCGTTAGAGGTCTTCACTCAGGCTACAGCGGGAAATTATAAAGTTGAATGGACGTACAGTATATGTTGCAGCAAATACATTACTTTACACAAGTCCAGGGAACCTTAATAAAGAAAATAGAGTTGTTATAATGCCCTACACATGAGCCCAGTGTATAGTTTATGTGCCATATGTTAGCGAATATATGGGGGAACCTGGTTATCAAAAAAAAATTTAATGACTTTTGCAGGCTATCACTCTGAAAAAAGGAAAAGACACCAGCATTTTTTTGGAACTTTTTCCACTAAAAATATGATGGAAGTAACAGAAGAATGAGGAAGATCTGTGTACTCCAGTGCACTTTGCCGGTCTGAGCTGGCGAAGACTAGTCTGGCGAAAGTTTTGTAAGATCCACATCTTAGTGAATCGGCGGAGTAACGTCCATTCGCCAGAGCGAAAATTCGCCTGACGAATAAGTGCGTATGACCGCTAGAGTCTGTCTGTTTCGCTAGCGAAGTTACGCCTGTGCCTGTTAGTAAATCGGCAAAGTGCCTAAAAGGTTACTGCTACTTTTTATTATTCATCATTCTATTCAGGCCTCTCCTATACATATCATCATCATTTATTTATATAGCGCTGTCAAGATACGCAGTGCTTTACATATTCCAGTCTCTTATTAAAATTTATAGATGGTTGCTAGGAACCAGATCGCTGAGATTGAAAACTGGAGGTAATAAAAACCAAAAATAATAAAAAAAAAATGAAAACCAATCAGTTGGAAGTTTGTGACTATCACTTAATATTATTCTCTACATCATACTAAAAGTTAATTTACAGGTGAACAACCCTTTTATAGCAAACCACTCCTTTAACACCACTCAGTGTCCATAAATGGACAGACAATTTTTCCGTTTTCCCCAAGTCTCACCGGAAAGCGAATGCCCCAGGTTGGTTGGAGGGGTCGGCACCTCTCCCAAATTACTATAGCCAGAAAAGTACCAAACAGTGAAGGCAGGTGTAGGAGGATCTCCCCGCTACACCTGCCTTCAGGGTTTGGTACTTTTCTGGCTACATAAATGGATAGACTCATAGGGACAAATTCACTAAAGGGTGAATTTTCGCCAGCAAACGCTCCGCCACACTTCACGCCACTTGGCCAGGTGTGAATTCATAACCACTACGCCAATTCGCTAAAATGCACAGTTGCGTCTCAGCAGCCTAACAAAGTTTTGCTAGCTTTAATTCGTCAGCACAAGCATTTCTAAGCAATCTTTCACTAGCGTTCAATTCTGCCTAGTGAAACTTCATTAGTGCTCTTACACTTAGGTCAGTATGAATAGGGTGGCTACATATAGGTCGTATATATGTCTAGAGATGTTGGTGCAAAATGCTTGAAGTGTCCACTTATTATTCACACTTGTCCAAGCAAGCAAAATAAGGACAAAAAGAGATCATCTAATGCCCTAGACACAAGCCCACCCTAAAACAAATGTGTCTTGCCCCTTAAATGGTTGGAAGAAAACACAAAACAAAAAACACAAAAATCTATAATAGTTAGGACTTTTGAAGGCAATCCTGCTTTAAAAAATTAAAAATTGCCAGTGTTTTTGACAACTTTTATGACTTTCCCACATACAGGATATGATGTCACTGACATAAGATTGAGGAGGATTTAGCTTCATCGTATCAGTTCACCAGATCTAAGGTGGTGAAGCAAACTCTGGTGAAAGAGGTAATTCGCACTTTAGTGAATTTGAGGAGTAACGACTGTTTGCCTGAGGGAAAATTCGTCTGGCGATAGGGCGCCAGAAACTGCGCTATCAATGGTCTCTTTCACTAGCAAATTGTCGTCTACGCCTGTTAGTAAATTGCCGATGTCCATACGGATGATATTTCTGGCAAATTTTCACGGCGGCCACTTTGCCCTTTAGTAAATCTGCCCCATAGACATAAAACAGTTAACTCCTGCCTTGCTGTGTGATTCAATGTAAAAAAAAACACACTGAACCTCAAATATGTTAAAAAATGTGTGTGTTTAAGAGCCCTAGGCGATGGCTGCTGCTTCAGCTATAATCAAGATGCAATCACATACAGGGCTGCTTTCTGCGATTTCCTTGTGGAAATAAAATTAACACATTCGTTCAAGAGTTCCTTGTTAAACAGCACAACATTGAGAACCCTTGGCTGAAACTGTGCACTTGAAAGTAATGAGCGCCTGCAGGAATTGGGCTATTTCTTCAGTACACAGATTAGATTTAAAGTACAATAGGAACATGGCAATTTAGTGTTTGTGTTTAGACTTATGAGGAGTACAGAAAATGGCTTTATATGCACAAAACACTAGTAGATTTTCCTGCTTTGTATTCAAGTGTTTTATAACACACCGGCACTCTGTAAAGTATATTATTAATATATTAAGGCTCATATAAATATTTCTTTAAGTGTCCCTGTACCATCATCTAGAGAGATTGGAAAATGTGCGATGCTTCTCTTAGGTAAGTGCCTTGTAGTCTACTGCTGGTTCGCCATTTCATCCCTTTAAAATTAAACCTTTGATAAATGCCACACACTCCATAGCTGATGAATGACTTTAGATACATGCGACTGATTGCATAGGCAGTTATGCATCATGAGTTGGAAATGATTTTAGCTCAGAATCATATTATGCACCTACCGTATAAGTCAATCAAATAAACATTTTGTATTTGCCAAGTGTAGCAGGTAGATAGTAGTGATGGGCGAATTTGGGGCATTGCGCTTTGCCGAAAAATTTGTGAATTTCCCAAGTTTGCAAAACGGCGAAAAATTCGCGAAACAGATTCTGGCGTCCATTTTTTGCAGGCGAATCTTCACGGCGGTTTTTGTGAATTTATTCGCTGGTGGTGAATCGCGGGAATTCGCCGCGAACTTGCGCCTGGCGAATAAATCCGCCTATCACTAGTAGGTAGGAAACACTGCTAAAAGGCTCTATCATCTAAAATTGTGCTCATATGCAGAGAGTGATTTTTTTGGGGGTGGGGCGACTAAAGTTGACCATACACAGGCTAACTTAAAGAGGTCAGATTTGGCGAATACTGGGCTTGTGTAAAAATACACCCATTACCCTCCCAGCTCCCCCTGACTTCAATGGGAACCATGCAAAGAGATGGTAGGATTGTTTTTCCCCTGTAAAATGCTCTGAATGGAACTTCTGATTCCCTATTTAGTTTCATTATAGGGGTTCTCCCTCCAGTAGTATCTTTTTAGGGGTCCCACCTCCACAACACCCCTGATTAAACCCCCCCACCCATGGCAGCCCTACTTCTGCCTATGTTGCAAATTTACTAAAGGGCGAAGTGATCATCGCTAGCGAAAATTTCCAAAAAGACAATTTGCAGGGACATCGCCAAGACAATTCGCTAGCGAAAGAGCTCAGCACTAATGACGTTTTAGGCCCTTTCGCCAGGTGAATTTTCTCTTGGGTGAACGATCGTTACTCTGCAAAGTCATTCAAGTGCAAACTTTACAATATGTTACCCTTTTTGCCAGATTCTGTTGATGATTACTGCAACATTGTTCATCCGTCGAGACGTAACTTTGCATTTTGATGAATAAGCTGCAAATTAATGTCTGACAAAGCTGCGCAAAGTGTGGGAGAGCCTTATGAGGCAGAAATTTGCCCTTTAGTAAATTCCCACTATGTATGAAGCACCATGTACTTTATCTCCCTTCCCATATCTCCCAATCACTTCTGTTCTTTTCTCTAATGTGTGGTCCTCATCTCTGGTGGAAGCATCTTAAAGTTCAATTCCTGGTTCAGCCATGCAGGTATTGGCTAGAGCAGCACTACCCATACTTTACTAATGTGAGGTTTACTTTTAGGGATGTAGTTGCATTATGATCTACAGCCATAAAAAAATTGTTAGCATTTTGTTCCAGTGAAACCATTAGTTAAATATTGTATTGATTTATGAGCAAATGTATATTGCTAGGTTTAACTAACAGCTATTTATTATGTAACATTAATAAATAAACTGTAATAAATATTTTAATGAAAATAATTAAACAGGAGGGAAATTAAGTCAAGCTGTTTGTTGACAGTGTCTTGAGATTTACTGATCACCAGCTAAAGGTCTATTGGTAGATCCCGATCTACCTTTTGGGCACCCCTGGGCTAGAGGGAGTTCAGAGTTCACCTTGCAACCAATCGGATTGCTGCACAGCTGCACTAAAACTTAATTATTGAGGGGGAAACCCAGCAGCACGGATTCTAGCAGGCACATAGTATATGCAATTTGATCGATGCAAGGGGAAGGAAACAGAAAATGTGAGATAAGTGCACCCTTTCCCCAAACAGGAACCAGCAAAGTAAGGTTGCTGAATGTTTTGTGTGTGAGGGTTTTTCTCTATTTTTTTTTCTCCCAGGAACATTTTCCATGCTTGTGTTGCTCCCCAACTCTTTTTACATCTGAATGTTGCTCACAGGTGAAAAAGGTTGGGGACCCCTGAGTTAAGGTATCAGAGTTGTTTGGGGAGCCTTAGCCTCCCCAAGCATTAGCCTCCCCAAACCTTAGCCTTCCCAAGCCTTAATGAAAATCCACCCATTTTTATGGTCTTAAAAAAAGTCCCACACAAAAGATTGATTTATGTTTCTAGTTGTCCTTGAAAGAGCCAGTGTGCTGCCCCACAGGGTACATATTATTCTTTATAATTTGAATCATTTGTATTAGGGATGCATCTAATCCACTATTTTAGGATTTGAATGACTCAATCCAAACCCTAATTTGCATATGAAAATTGGTGGGAAGTGAACCACGTGCGCAGCTTGCAATTAAAGAAATTTTTGAGGCAATAAATTCATACTTCCGAGAGTATTCTTACTGAGTGGGTCTTAACTGACCCCTTATATATCAAAGACAAAAAATATTCGTCTGGAGGTACTGTATACATTTTTATGCGTAATGGGAAGTATATAAAATTTGCCAACAGCTAATGAGTCATTTGGGTAATTTAGTCAACACTGTGCTAAACTGAAGGATTATACAGACATGGCTGACATCCGCAAGAAGCAAATATTGCACCAAATCATACCCAAAGCCTACATTAAGAACAGGTTCACTCCACCCTCTTTACTTAGTGATTCATTCATTCTCTCACCCATAATCAACCTCATCATGAGATTCTTTGCTATTTTTCAAGTCTCATCATCATCATCATCATCATTTAGCCAAATATATTCAGTGGAATGCAGTTTTTGTGATGGATGTTTTGCATACCTTGTTTGATTACATGTTTTATAATGTATTAAAGGTGGCAAATCATTAAAATATGTATAATGTGCTGACAAATTGGCGAACATAATTAAGCCTGAGGTTCATCTTTAAAGACAGTGGAATGCTACACCAACTGAAACAGTAGCTCAGTTTTATAGAATCAGTAAAAAAAAAACTGTAAAGGAGTGGTTCACAGTGAAATTCTGGGATAGTTTGCAATTGGCCTTTTTTGGACATCTGATCAAATTGGTATTGTTAGAGTTAGGGCAAAAAGGAGACATGGTGCTAAATTGCCTTTCAAACAACAGTTTACAGAGATACTGACACCAGAAATTAAACCTTCTTTTTTACATCTACCATAAAATTGACTTTGCATGCTACTTACAATTTTCCCATAAAGTATTTGCCCAATGCTTATTCATTACCTATCTGACTCCCTGTGTTCATCTATGAGGGGGCTGCCATATTTGTGCAGCAGGATTCCGTTAACTTTAACTGACAGGCTAAGATGGTCAGGTTGGTAAAGCAGTCAGGTTTAGAAACTTCAACGAAAAATAACTTAAAAAAAACAAACCTATCAGAAAAAAACAATCTAAGTTGGAAAACTGGGCAGCAAACTGGAAAATGAGGTTCAATGTTGATAAATGCAGGTTATGCACTTTGGCAAAAATATTATAAATACAAGTTATACACTAAATGGCAGTGTGTTGGGAGTTTCCTTAAATGAGAAGGATCTAGGGGTTTTTGTAGATAACAAGTTGTCTAATTATGGGCAGTGTCATTCTGTGGCTACTAAAGCAAATAAAGTTCTGTCTTGCATAAAAAAGGGCATTAACTCAAGGGATGAAAACATAATTATGCCTCTTTATAGGTCCCTGGTAAGGCCTCATCTGGAGTATGCAGTGCAGTTTTGGACTCCAGTCCTTAAGAGAAATATAAATGAGCTGGAGAGAGTGCAGAGACTAAGTGCAACTAAACTGGTTAGAGGGACGGAAGACTTAAATTATGAGGGTCTGACTGTCAAGGTTGGGGTTGTTTTCTCTGGAAAAAAGGCACTTGTGAGGGGACATGATTACACTTTACAAGTACATTAGAGGACATTATAGACAATAGCAGGGGACCTTTTTACCCATAAAGTGGATCACTGTACCAGAGGCCTCCCCTTTAGACTAGAAGAAAAGAACTTTCATTTGAAGCAACGTAGGTGGTTCTTCACAGTCAGGACAGTGAGGTTGTGGAATGCACTGCCGGGTGATGTTGTGATGCTGATTCAGTTAATGCCTTTAAGAATGGCTTGGATGATTTTTTGGACAGACATAATATCAAAGGCTATTGTGATACTAAGCTCTATAGTTAGTATAGGTATGGGTATATAGAATTTATGTGAACGTATGGAGGTGTGTGTGTATGGATGCTGGGTTTTCATTTGGAGGGGTTGAACTTGATGGACTTTGTCTTTTTTCAACCAAATTTAACTATGTAAATATGATCCATCGGTAACTTTAGGTACATTCATATTTTAAAAAGTAGTTTTTTCGTGTCAGTATCACTTTAACAAGCAAACGTCCATTCTGAAGATTCATCAATTTAACATAGAAAAGGCCTTCACTCATATGGGGTCTAAATATGGGTTTCTTTAGAGTACGGGCACACTCTAAAATTCGGGGAGATTTAGTCTCCCTGGGACTAATCTCCCCTAAGTGCCTGCCCGCTGGCTACAATCTAAATCGCTGGTGGGATGGCACTCAGAGCGCTCCATTTTCTGAAGTCGCCTGAAGTTGCCTCACGAGGAAACTTCGGGCGACTTGGGAAAACGAAGTGCTCCGAGTGCCATCCCGCTGGTGATTTAGATTCTAGCTGGCGGGAAGGCTTTTCAGGGAGATTAGTCGCCTGAAGAAGAGGCGATTAGTAGTCGGGAGACTAAATCTCCCTGAATCTTCCCGTGTGTCTCTACCCTTAGAGCCTTCAGAGAAACATTTTGTCCCTATCCAGTCTATAAACAGACTAAGAAACCAGACTTCCCCCCAGCATGAGCCAGTTGAGGCTAATGATACTTTACCTGGAGCCCCTCACCATGTATAAGCAAGAAACCTAGATGCAATGTATTCCCCACTTTTCCAGCCAGTGTCTTACAGCATCAAATAAAACTAATGACATCACTAAGCACCTTTTATGTAATTTTCTTCTACTGTAAAATATGTTAGGTGTTTTATGACCATATAACAGCACAGGGGCTTAGGCTAATGCAACTTTTTATATTTTTCCTAGAGATACATTATTTGTGATAATAATGACATCATAATATGATTATTATAAGGAAAATGAATACATTATTTATGGCTGCTATGCTTTATATAATAATACAAGTCTGTATTTTTTTTCCTTTCTGTTTTGACCTCTGGTGTTTAAAGCTTTTGCAGCGAAACTGCCATAGTGGGAATTGTTATATCATTAGTTTCAAAAACTGCAGACTACATTCTCACTTTGACATTTGTCAAGTGAAAGGCCAAATTGCAAAAATAAATAACATTTTATTATCTCAAAGATTGTCAGCCGAGGCTTGTATTGTGCTGATGTTGTGCGCAACGCTGTCCTGTTTTTCAGAACATAGAAATAACAATTACTTGTAAAAACAAGCAGAAACAAACAATTGCCTTTAAATGGGAATTAAATGTGCATTTTAATTTCCTGCAAAAATATATTGACAAAACTTAAATTTTAGCTACATTTTTACTACCAAAATAAAGGTCTAAATGTTTTTTTTTTATATTACATGTAAAAATGTTTCGGCTTTCCCTAGGATTGCCTACTGGCTAGTATTTTACAGGAATGGCCTGTAAAAATGTTGCTCGATGCCAAATGTTATTAATAGGGTAAAACATAAAAATCTAAGAAGGCTGGCAGGACCTGCGATTTCAGCATAAGTGGTCTTTCCCTAATTTTGATCTCCAAACATGAAATAGACCTATTAGAATTGTTGTGCTGTGTTATTGTTACAGTGAAAAACATAATATGTTTTAACATGTTTAATTATTTCATTAAAATGAAATCTATAGGAGATTACTCTCCTGTAATTTATTCCCTCCTGGATTACAGATTTCCGGATAATGGATCCCATACCAACATAATTGTTTTGTCATCAATAAGAATTCATACGGGGGAATGTAATAAAAGTCGGTAACGGAAAAACTATTCGCAATGCAAAAAGTTATGCCTTTGCACAAACAAATTTTGCTTTGCGCGAATTTAATACAGGTATGGGACCTGTTATCCAGAATGCTCGGGACCTGGGGTTTTCCGGATAATGGATCTTTCCGTAATTTGGGTCTTCATGTGTTAAGTCTACTAGAAATTCATTTAAACATTGAGGGGCCGATTCACTAATGGTCGAATATCGAGGGTTAATTAACCCTGGATATTCGTCTAGGAATTAAAATCCTTCGACTTCGAATATCGAAGTTGAAGGATTTAGCGCAAATACTGCGATCGTACGATCGAAGGATTATTCCTTCGATCGAACGATTAAATCCTTCGAATCAAACGATTCGAAGGATTTTAATCCAACGATCGATGGAATATCCTTCGATCAAAAAAACTTAGGAAAGCCTATGGGGACCTTCCCCATAGGCTAACATTGACTTCGGTAGCTTTTAGGTGGCGAACTAGGGGGTCGAAGTTTTTTTTAAAGAGACAGTACTTCGACTATCGAATGGTCGAATAGTCGAATGATTTTTACTTCGAATCCTTCGATTCGAAGTCGTAGTCGAAGGTCGAAGTAGCCCATTCGATGGTCGAAGTAGCCCAAAAAAAACTTCGAAATTCGTAGTTTTTTACCTTCGAATCCTTCACTCGAAGTTAGTGAATCGGCCCCTAAATAAACCCAATAGGATGGTTTTGCTTCCAATAAGGATTAATTATATCTTAGTTGGGATCAAGTACAAGCTACTGTTTTATTATTACACAGAAAAGGAAATAATTTTTCAAAATGTGGATTATTTGGATAAAATGGAGTCTATGGGAGACGACCATTCCATAATTCAGAGCTTTCTGGATATCGGTTTTCCTATACCTGTATAGCTTTTGCGAACCCAGAAACTGTTTAGCGACCACCTCCGACAGCGGAAGACCGTGTGCGAATTTTATAGTTTGCGCCAATGCGCAGTAATGTAATGAAACTTCTAAAAAAGTCGTTATGTTTGAAGGATTACGACACCTTCAAGAACTTCTTAAGAGTGCGCAATTAAAATTTGCAATGCAGTAAAAGTTCAATTAACAATTTTACATTGCGAGATGTGGATTTTTATTCTTATTGGTGCGGATTGTTTTACTCTTTGCGACATTAATTACATTGCCCCCAAAATATCTTTGTTGGGAACAAGTACAAGGTACTGTTTTATTAAAAATAAAATTGTTTTTAAAAAATTAGATTATTTGATTAAAATGGAGTTTCTGGGAGACGGCCTCTTTGCTTTGACTGTCAAAGAAAGGTGTAACAGTTCAGCAGACCCATACAGCAAGTAGGACTGCAAGTGTCTGCATCCATAGGAAAGACTGTGGTCAGAACAACTGTTATGCAATTTTGTCATAGAAGTACAAAACAAATTCTTTTAGACGGTTTATTTCACTGCAGAAGTAGAAGAGATGATTGGCATTGTGAATAGGTGTCATGAACCAGTAGCTGCAACTGTCACTCAAGGGAGCGAGGAGTCCAAAGAGGGTTATGTGGAAAGGCTAAAATGTGCTCATTTATGACAAGCTAATGTATTTTCCAAAAATAAATGTTTTGTCTTTGTTTTTACTATAACTAAGCTTTCATTGTCAAGGAGAGTTTCTTCGGAGTTGATCTAATATTGTTACAATAACCTTAACTCATTTGCATGCAGGAGTTGAATCGGGACAAATTAAGGCTCATGTAACACAAATAGAAAACAAAATACTACATATACTTAAAGGGGTGGTTTACCTTTAACTTTCAGTATATTATAGAATGGGCAATTTTTCAACTGGTCTCCATTACTTATTTTTCATAGGTTTTTAATTATTTGCCTTCTTCTTCCAACTCTTTCAAGCTTTCAAATAGGGGTCACTGATCCCATCTAAAAACAAATGCTCTGTAAGGCTACACGTTTATTGTTATTGTTATTGCTACTTTTTTTTACTACTCATCTTTCTATTCAGGCCTCTCCTGTTCATATTCCAGCCTCTTATTCAAATCAATGTATGGTTACTAGGGGAATTTGGACCCTAGCTACCAGATTGCTGAAATTGCAAACTGGAGAGCTGCTGAATTAAAAGTATAATAATAGCTCAAAAACCAAAATTAATAAAAAATGAAAGCCAATAGCACCCTGTCTCAGAGTATTACTTTCTACATCATACTAGAAGTCGACTTAAAGGTACACAACCCCTTTAACAGCACAACACTTCTGGTCTAAATGAAATGTGTTGTTTTGTGAAAAAACAAAAGAAAAATCCCTTTAAGCAAATATTAGGTTGGAATTCACATTTGTTATGTAATACCTGCCTAATGAATACTTATATTGTGGATTCTTATGTATATTTTTTATTCTATGACTTTTATTACATTCCCACATTTGAGTCTTATATGTCATTATGCCAACAGCCATGGGGTAAATTCACGAATGGGCAAATTTTTGACAACATCAGCTTCGCACGGCTCGCACCAGTTCGCCAGACGCAAATGCACTACCGCTGCGCCAATTCACTAATATGCAGAGTTTATTATATGGATATGATGTAAGTGACAAAAGATTGAGGAAGATCTGCTTCTTTTTAGCACTTCGTCTGGTCTGAGGTGGCAAAGTCAACTCTGGCGAAAGAGGTAACGTTCATTAAAATCCGCACTTTACTGAATTAACAGAGTAACGACTTTTTCGCCAGAGCCTGGCGATAGAGTGCGAACGAACGCTAGCAACGGTCTCTCTCGCTAGCGAATTGGTGCCTGTTTGTGAATTGCCGATGTCCCTGTGGGTGGCAACTCTGGCGAATTGACAGTAGCGTTAGCCACTTCGTCTTTTAGTGAATCTACCCCCATGTCTCCTGGTGTTTGGTTGGGCCCTAATTAATTCTGAACACATTTTGGCATCTGCACACTAATAAACTTTATGCTCAAATGCAATTTTATTCATCAATAATAAAGACTAGAAAGATGCCGGAAGATGCCATCGAATGTTTACTCTTTGTAAAATGAGTTTCTGATCTGTATGTCTTTTTTGCATTCGTAGCAAATCCTCGATTCTGCATTCGTATAATGAACTGGAGGCGGGAGAGCACCTGCTGCAAGATTAATTGAGGTCAGTGTAATTCATTGATGACTTTAGGTGGGCACAGAATTCACAGTTAATTCATACTGTACATTTATTTACACAGTCCATTTGTAGATAAGTGAGGGCAAATGCAGTTAAGTCGAAAAGGATAAATAATCATTATAAGGTAGTTTAATGTATCACGGGGAAGATAAGTTTATTTAATAAACATTTCAATAAATAGTTATTAAATAAAGAGTTTGTACGAAGTACATAAGCTTCAGTCATTTTTATGTGATAATTTGTCATTTCCACAGTGAAATAGCAATTTTCACATAGCCCCTGGGAAACGATCATCACATCCTTTATGTTTTCTTTTTTTTTTTTTTTACACATTTTCTGTTTTAATGGAAACAATAATAGATCATGCTAATTCAGTTTAATGTATGAAAATAATCCTGTGTATTCTCAGAAGTATGATGATAGTTTTAAAAAGTATATTAAAAGGATACAGAGACGTGCGTCAGAGAAGACATTTGTACATTTATTTACCTGTCTGCTCTTAACCCTTCTCCTGATTCCTACAGTATGGTGTGACCAAAACCACATAGTGGGGTATGAGCTGAGTGGGGTGTGAACAGATTTTGGGTTTAACCAGACTGACCAGTTTATTGATCAACTAGTTGTTGGTTAAAGGGGTGGTTCACCTTTACGTTAACTTTTAGCATGTTATAGAATGGCTAAGTCTAAGCAACATTTAATTGGTCTTCATCATTTATTTTTTTTATAGTTTTTGAATTATTGTCTTTTTTTCTGACTCTTTCCAACTTTCAAATAAGGGTCAATTCTAAAAAACAAATGGTCTCTAAGGATACACATTTATTTTTACTGCTACTTTTTCTTACTCACCTTGTTATTCAGGCCTTCTTCTATTCATATTCCAGTATCTAATTCAACTCAATGTAAGGTTGCTAGGTTAATTTGGACCCTAGCAACCAGATTTCTGAAATTACAAAACTCAAAGCTGCTGAAAAAAACAACAGAAAAAGAGAAATAATTGCACATTGTCTCAGAATATCACTCTGCATGATACTAAGGGGGTTATTTATCAAATAAATTGTATCTTACTTGAGAAAAAACTCGAATTGCGAGTTCCGAAAACTCAAATTGATTGAGTTTTCTGCAAAAAAAATACTCAACTCGCTCGAATCATTCAAGTTTTCAGGCAAAACCCTCTGAAAAAAACTGGAACATCATGAAGGCTATTAACATCTTCAAATGGTTCCAGTGACCTCTGCCATTGACTTCTACATGACCTCAACAGGTTTTGGGATGTGTATTTTCAGATTCTAGCTATTTCCAGGATCAAGGTATAATAAACCTCGATCAATTCATGTTTTTTTTAACCCGAAAATGTGCGTTTGACCAAAAAAACTCAAATACGCGAATTATTGTAGAAAAAAACAACTCGAACCTTAATAAATCTGGACCTAAAAGTTGTTTTTTAAGCCGATAAAAAACCCACTCACAAATGAATATTAATACACGTGTTTATATTTATAGTCATGCAGAAGTTAGCTAGTACAAATACCTTTACCAGTCTGGTAAAGGTATTTGTACTAATTTAATCGTTATTATTCATAAATTCTGTATATATTATTCATAAATTGGTAAAGGTCCAGCAATAAAATCAGAGCTTCACTCTTTGCTAGTGACCCCACCAATGCTGGCTTGTGCTTTTGTAAACATGTTTGAGACACTTACATTGGAATACAATGAATCCAAAATGTCATCTGTTAGCCATTCAAAGAATCTAAAGAATGCCATAGACAAGCACATTTCCACATATAACAATTCTTTTTTTTACAATGGCTTTTCTTTGTGAAAGGACATTACTCTTGACAGCAAGATTTTCATTTGGTATCATTAATAACAGTTTAGGAGTCTTTATTTTGTATCTTCATAAAATATGTGTGCCTCAATTACCCCTTCCAAACTCAGTTACAGGATCATTAGGACAGGAACATCAGATATCTTGGAAAGGCAGATGGGTCGATGATACAGCAACATGTTGTAGAAGGAGGCAGTATTAAATCACGAGTGTGTATAGGTGGAGCAGTGACCAGTATATAGCAGGTCCCAGGTTCAAAACTAGGAAGTTTCTGACAAAGACTTATATATACCTCAAAGGCAATTGCATGAACAAGGGCCCAGTCAAAAGAGCTCACAACCTAAAAGGAGAACAGGTATGGGACACAAGATGTGGGGATAGGCAACATCAGGAATCAACAAGGTGAGATCACTGACCATTAAAGGGAATGTGGTAGAACTTTGCAGAAGAAACACATACATTTATTTAGCAGAAATCAATCCTTTTGCAAAGAAGAAAATTACCTTGAAGCACTATATATTGTACACTAAAGCTATGTTAGGCTAGATAAGGGTACGCTTCTCTGAAGAAATGTGGTTTTAGAGATCAATGAAAGGGAGTGATTGGGAGAAAGTTTGATGGAACGTGGGAAGGAATACCAGAGAAGGGGGTGCAGCCATAATAAAGGCTTGAATGGGAGTATCTAAAGATGTGATGAGTAAGGTGTTGAGAAGTAGGTCAGTAGAAGAGCGTAACTAGTAATTTGGTGACTACCTGGAGATAACTTCAAAAGTTCAAAGTTAGCAGAAGCCAGTGTAGATATGTATCTATTCAGTGTATTTAATGCAGTACCATTAATATCATTTTCATTAACTTGCTCTTTTACCTACTACATTTTTTTACCTAAAGCAAAACAACTAAATGGTTTTAATATCGGAATTGCCATCTCTGCAGTTAGAGCAGGCAGAACTAGCTTGTGGCTCTCTTGCATATGTTTTTCTCGGTATGGGGATCGTTTTTAGTTGGAGGGGACTACTAGGAGCTGCATTTCTGCTAGTAAAATGTAAGGTCACCTAAACATTTTGTAGGACTTGATACCACTGTTCCTTAAGGGATTTCTTTCATTTCTTCATCAGCTATACAAATCTCTATGGAGGCTTTCATAATAGAAGTGAAAACCTCATAAAATTAGCTTGGTGGCAACATTTTCTTGGAAGATTAAAGCTTTTCAGTTTTGCTGAACCAAAACAATGGACTTCATTGGTGCTGCAAGTATTAGATCATACATGCTAGGAATTACATTTTATTTAGAAAGGACTCCATAATCTGCAATGTCTCCAGACCAGATTATACATATCCAATTATCCAGCGGTTTGGAGAAACAACTGTATTACTGGGTCCTCCACCCATTTTGTTTGATTGATGACATAATCACTGGCTTACTCCATGTTCCAGCAAACCTGATCAAATTCTAATTACCCTCAATGAGATTTTTATTAGGTAAAATTACTATAGTGGGTTCACTCACATAACAAGGCTGAGCAAGGGTTTTGCTAAGACAAGTTGCTAACCCTCTGTCTGTGGCCTTTACAGAACATTTAAAGAGACTCTTGTATGACTCCTTACCATCACAACCAGTTGTTCTGTGCTGAAAATCCAGTTGATTCATGTCTCTCTTGTGGGAGAGGTCATTAAGAACAGAAAGAGACAAGGACTGCACCTCCCAACCACTTTACCATTAGATTTATTACCCTTCTGCAGTTTGGTTTTCACTACATGTGTGGCTAAATCACACTCAGCATTTAGACAAATAGGGCCATGTGTACTCATTATACCAAGTTGTGCCTATAAGCAAACTGAAATTCTATATGAAAGTTATAAAATTATATCTGTCATCAAAATGTAAAAAGAAAGTTGATTTCCCATTGGCAAATCTGTGGACTTTCTAGATAACAGGCTCATTTTAGTCAGTTTGAAGACAGACCTCTGTGCTGTGCTTAGCCCATGTGCTATATGGAGTTCTTTCCACCATATGTAATAAAGACACAAAGGGGGTTATGTAATAAAATGCACATAGTTTTTCTATGAGCAGTGACCAATAGCAGCCAATCAGCAGACAGAATTTACTGGTCACCTGTTTAAAAGTAAATATCTTATTGGTTGCTATGGGTTAATGCTACTGGGCAAACTTATTTGTTAATGGTGTTATTTATCAAGGTCCGAATTGATATTTCTATTTTAGAAATCCGAGCAACTCCGATTGCCCAAATGGACTTTATTTATGAAGAAAAAAGCCCGAAAAAATAGGGTCGGGCAAACTTCTGAGCTTTCCCAGAAAACTCAGAATTGTTTGTGGTTTCTGCGCAAAAAAACTCTGAAGTCTATGAAAAAAACGTTGTTTTTGGAGTTTTTTCCTCAGAAACCACATACTCATTGGATATCGGTACGGACATCAGCGCAGACACTGGGACCTTTCCCATTGACTTATACAGGACCTCGAGCGCTTTTAGATGCCAGAGCTTCGGATTCAGCGCTTTTAGACCATCAGACTTATAATAAATCATGAAAAATCCAAAAACCACGAATTATTCAAGGTTCGGATATTCAGACCTTGATAAATAACCTCCTTAGTGTCTTTTATTACCTATGGGGGATAGTTTGCCCAGGTGTAGTAGCAACCAATAAGATGTTTGCTTTTTAACAGGTGACCGGTAAATGCTACCTACTACTTTACATGAACAGACATGAGGAAAACTTTGCACATTTTATTATATTGCGCATTGTTTTTTTTATCCTATAACCTACAGGTATGTTCTCCCTTATATGGAAACCTGTTATCCAGAAAGCTCCAAATTACAGGAAGGCCATCTCCCATAGACTCCATTTTAAGCAAATAATTCACATTTTTAAAAATGATTTCCTTTTTCTCTGTAATAATAAAACAGTACCTTGAACTTGATCCCAACTAAGATATAATTAATCCTAATTGGAAGCAAACCCGCCTAATGGGTTTATTTAATGTTTACATGATTTTCTAGTAGTCTTAAATAGGGATGTCGCGGACTGTTCGCCCGCGAACTAGTTCGCGCGAACATCGACTGTTCGCGTCCGCCGAATGTTCGCGAACGTCGCGCGACGTTCGCCAATTTGGGTTCGCCTTAGCTGGCGCTTATTTTTGCCATTTCTCCCCCAGACCAGCAGATACATGGCAGCCAATCAGGAAGCTCTCCCTCCTGGACCACCCCCACACCCCCTGGACCACTCCCCTTCCATATAAAAAACTGAAGCCCTGCAGCGTTTTTTCATTCTGCCTGTGTGTGCTTGGAAGAGCTAGTGTAGGGAGAGAGCTGTTTAGTGATTTGAGGGACAGTTGATAGTAACTTTGCTGGCTAGTAATCTACTTGATACTGCTCTGTATTGTAGGGACAGAACTCTGCAGGGATTTGAGGGACAGTGAGTTTAGGTTAGGTAGCTTTGCTGGCTAGTAATCTACCTTCTACTGCAGTGCTCTGTATGTAGCTGCTGTGGGCACTGATCTCTTCTGATCTCATCTGCTGACTGCTGTAATAACCCAATAGTCCTTGTAAGGACTGCTTTTATTTTCTTTTTTGTTTTTTTTACTTTGCTACTGTAAGAGCCCAGTGCTATTAGTCTAGCTGTGTTGGGGAGTGGGACTGGTGTGCTGCTCCTCCTAGTAGTTCACCACCACCAGCACCAACCAGAGTCAAAATTGTTACAAAGTATCTTATTTGCACCTGTTAGTTGTTCTGAGCTCTCTGCCAAAAGCTAATTAAGTTAGAAACTGTTTTTTTCTGGCTGTTCAGTTCAGAGAAAAGAGGGACTGGTGTGCTGCTCCTCCTAGTAGTTCACCACTACCAGCACCAACCAGAGTCAAAATTGTTACAAAGTATCTTATTTGCACCTGTTAGCTGTTCTGAGCTCTCTGCCAAAAGCTAATTAAGTTAGAAACTGGGTTTTTTCTGGCTGTTCAGTGCAGAGAAAAGAGGGACTTTCCAGTACAAAAGAGGGACAGGGGGTTGAGTGGTCAAAAGAGGGACAGTTGGGAGGTGTGCAAGTGCCACCTAGCTGTGTGAGCTTTTTCACATTCTGTAAATAATAACAATAATAATTCCGTGTCCGTAAACATCACCTGAGTGATGTTTTTACAGCAGCAATAATATATTCCGTATCCACTACTGTATACGTTGCCCTTGCAGGCATTGTTTGCCCAGTCTTTAACCAAGTGCCACCTAGCTGTGTGAGCTTTTTCACATTCCGTGTCCAGAAACATCACCTGAGTGACGTAGTGTGATTTCTGCCCTTTACAGCACAAAACGCAGCGCTGTGTCAACAATGTATTTTTCAGAAACATTTTTGCCCTTGATCCCCCTCTGGCATGCCACTGTCCAGGTCGTTGCACCCTTTAAACAACTTTAAAATCATTTTTCTGGCCAGAAATGTCTTTTCTAGCTTTTAAAATTCGCCTTCCCATTGAAGTCTATGGGGTTCGCGACGTTCGCGAACCGTTCGCATTTTTGCCCGGAAGTTTGCGAACATGTTCGCGAACATTTTTTCCGACGTTCGCTACATCCCTAGTCTTAAAATATAAAGATCCAAATTATGGAAAGATCCATTATCCAGAAAAACCACAGGTCCCTAACATACTGTATAACAGGTCCCATACCTGTAGTTCAGATTTTTTTTTCCAAATAAATGATTTACCATGCAAATGTATGTTCAGAAGAATATGTTTTGGCTCTGAGGAAACTGGCAAGATGCAGTTCTTGGGAATATGTTTAATCTGCTTCACTTCTAAAAGCAGCTATAGAGTTAAGATGCTTAATGTGGCATTTGTTTTCTTAAATTGCGTTTGACCTTGGATAAATAATTTTATCTTCCCATGAATCAAGTCTCCACGATTGCAGCTGATTAATAATAAAGACAACATTGTTCTCTTCAGTCCTTGTGAGCTGTCTTGTAGGCGCACATCAGAAACATATTAATAAAATGTACCCCACAGATGGATTTGCAAGGGCTTCTCAATTATAATGTCAATGTGTTTTTTTTTTGCCTATTTTTATAACCCTTACAAGCCCCCCTATTGTTCTGGATTTCTTGGGTTTGGCAATTTTCATGTTTTAAGTCAGTCTCAAGAATTGCCAATTCTACAAACAATGAAGAGCCTTGTAATTATCCTTCAATTTAAACTGAAGCCACCAGCAAATTATCATGGATTGGCTTGCAGGCAGAAAAGGGGTTAAGCGAGCTGAGAATAATAATATCTTAATTCCTGTCTCAGGTCTGAAGTGAAGTAACTGTAAAGTTTCGCCCATTGTTCTTATTAAGCTCCTCACTGCTGGAAGGGTTGGTTACGCGCTTTTCATTGAGCTTCTTTAAAGTCTGCACACGTCGCCTGCTCGTTCCATCGGAGACTTTAGATGAGCAAGAATCCTACTGATTTCTGGTTTTAACCGATTTTTAGCTGTAAAATATATTGTCGTTTGTAAATATTCTGTATGCCCGCGGAGTCATACTGATTTATAGAACCAAGAGTTCAGACGTTAATGCTAATTTGAAATCTTGCTGAGCTGGCAAAATAGAGTTTCTTTATCTTAGACATATAGATTTAAGATTAGAGCTGTCAAAACCCCTCTATAATAAAAGACTCCTCTTTGGAATATTTTCCTGTAAGATATTCATTCTTCGTGTTGAACCCCTCGCATTTTCAGTTGCCAGTCCCCTGTTTAATATTTCAATCTCGTTCTGTTTGCCACTGTCTTCCACTTCTTGCTTCCCAAACTTTCTGTGCAAATTTCCCAGTATTATTTGACCCCTCTGCTGAAAGCATATCGCTCTTTTTAGCGGCTTTTAGTTTTGCATAAATATATGCAGCAGTTGTCCTTCTGAATCTTAATTCTGTTTTATCTAAATTTATAGACTCATGATTTTTGCCTTTCTTGGGCAAGTATATTGTAGAAATGTCAAATATGCTGTATGAGTTTCCCCTTTAGCTTTACATAATGTATTTTGCTGGAATATATTTTCCAGCCACTTCCCCAATGGACTAAATGTAAGAGTTTGGTATTTTTCTTTTTGTTTATCTAACGCAGTAAGCTGGAAAGTCCACCCTTGCGGAGTAATATTATTTTCCCCAAATAAATGGCATTTATTTAAATGTTATTAAATAAAATTGTCAAATACCATAGTAGAAGCAGTGTCCCCTGGTTTAAAAGTGACACTGTGCTCATTATTTGACTATAAGTCAGAGATGAAAAGAACATGGTGTGATGCTTGTTAAAATAAAGTATAAATAAATATCAGTATATAAAAATCATAACCATCTTTAGCCATAGAAATATGTAGTGCCAATAGAGAGGTTACAAAGCATTACAGGTATGGAATCCGTTATCTGGAAACCCGTTATCCAGAAAACTTAGAATTGTGGAAAGGCCTTCTCCCATAGACTCCATTTTATTCAAATTATACAGATTTTTTTAAATGATTTCCTTTTTCCCTGTAATAATACAACAGTGCCTTGTATTTGATCCAAACTAAGATATAATTAATTCTTATTGGAAGCAAAACTGGCCTATTGGGTTTATTTGGTGTTTACATGATTTAAGGTATGAAGATCCAAGTTAAGGAAAGATCCGTTATCCAGAAAACCCCATTCTGGATAACACTTCCCATACTGTACCTGTAGAGGGAAATAGTCAGATAAGTGGGAAGAGTTATAATGATAAATCCAATATGAGATTAGATGAGTGAAATCATACAGCAAGTTTGAAAATGTAAGTTGCCACCAAACTATAAATGAATATATGAAAACACTTTGTTAAAGGTTTTGAAAACCTTCAATATCCTCTTCAATTTCATTACACAGTCACAGATTGCAAGAAATACTCCTTCCCTTTCTCACCAATTGCACTATAAAGTATGATACACGGAGGGTTCCCCTTGGCTAAAATGCAAGCTAAAATGAAGGAAGGTAGCAATACAGTAGAACCCCCATATTATGTTTTTAAGGGGATCAGAAAAAAAGGTTCTAAAATCTGTAGATGTAAAATTGTAGATGTAAAACTAAGGTTCAGAAACTAGGAGAAAGTGTTGGGAAATTTGCATTGCTTCCTCTGCATTTATTTTCTATACAGACGCAGGTTGCAGTAATCAGTTGGATAATAAATAATTATATACACCTTTAAAGTGCCTTTTAAATAGAAACCATTGTACTAATAATAATATCAAAGGGCTAAAGCTGGCCACATACTATAAAATCCACTCGTTTGGCGACCTAAGGTGGGCAATATCAGGCTTAATTCAATTAGTAGCCCTTCTTAAGCAGAAGAGTGTCAATAAAAATTACTTCCTTTTTCTCTGTAATAATAAAATATTATATGATTCTTATATGCAACAATCCTGTTTGGTTTATTAAATGTTTACATTTTTTCAGTAGACAAAGTGTGGTGATTCAAATTGGAAAGACCCCCTTATCCAGAAAACCCAAGGTCTCGAGCATTCTGGGTAACAGGACCCATACCTGTAGTTAATACTCTAAAAAAGCAAAATTAAAAAAATCAAATTCTACTTCAAACTTTAGTGAAAGTATACATCAAGCTCATTTTTATTTAGTCACATTGGCATGGTTTAGTATTGCTGAATGGTAGCAGTAACAAAAAGGTGTTAGTTGAGATGTTGCCTGAAAGTAAGGCATTGCTGGGATAAAACATAGGAACTTTTGAGCATAGCCTTATCTCCGATGGAGGTTTGAGCTCCCCAGCTACTAATTAGTGATGAAAAATAAGGTTTTGGGATATGCCATCACTAAGAATGCTTCAGGCAATCAAAGAGTTTAAGGCAGTGTTGGTTGATAAAGGATAGAAAGCAAACTAGAAGAGGGCCATCAATATGGCAGGCAAAAACCATCAACACAAAAGCATTGTGTCAAAATACATTAGCCATTAATCAATGTCAGGGAAGAGAGACACAGAGTCAACAGATATTTTATAGTTGGCACGAGACAGGAATACAGCTGAATAGATATCAATTGATGGAAGAATAAAGCATCTCTTTATCTAAGAAAATACTTGATGCTTTATGTTTATAAGATATAAAGAAACTAAATCAGCATAAATTGAATGCACCGCTGTAAAGTGATGGTTTAAAAAAAAGCAGATACGGTTATTAACGGTGATTCTAGCCAAAGGCTACCAATGTGTGTAGCGTGGGACAAACCAGCCACATGCTATAGTAGTTTGGGGGGGAGACTGGGTGACCGGTACAATCTAAGATGACCCAAGATTACTCCAGTTGTTGGTGCTGTTAGAAATAACTACTAAGCAATTAAACGCCAGCTCACAGTGTAGCTGTAAAGAAAGGCTGTAGCTTATAAAATTCAAGAGGCAAAGGAGAAGATGGGATGGAAGACCAACCACTTGCCTGATGTTTCAGCTTTAACATATCTTTATTCCTTGAGTTAATGCCCTTTTTATGCAAGACAGCACTTTATTTGCTTTAGTAGCCACAGAATTCCACTACCTGGACTTAGACAATGTGTTATCTACAAAAACCCCTAGACCCTTCTCAATTAAGGAAACCCACTACACACGCCATTTAGTGTAGAACTTGCATTTATATTATTTCCACCAAAGTGCATAACCTTGCATTTATCAACATTGAACTTCATTTTCCAGTTTGCTGCCCAGTTTTCTAATCAAATCACTCTGAAAAGTGGCAACATCCTGCATGAAACTTATAGTTCTGCACAATTTAGTATCATCAGCAACAATAGAAATGGTACTTTCAATACTTTCAATGCCCTCTCCAGGTCATTAATAAACAAGTTGAAAAGCAAAGGACCAAGTACAGACCCTTGCAGTACTCCTTCTGACAACACTGTTCCAATCAGAAAATGTTAGATTTACCACCACTATTTGTAATCTATCCTTCAGCCAGTTCTCTATCCAATTACAAATACTATGTTCTAGGCCGCTATTCCTTAATTTAACCATTAACATTCTGTGTGGTACTGCATGTAATGCTTTAGCAAAGTCCAAGTAGATTACATTCACTGCCATTGTGGAGTTAAGGTTCCTGATCACCGTCTCATAAAAGGCAATTAAATTTGTTTGTCAAGATTGGTTATGAATAAAACCATGCTGACACAAACTCACAGTATTATGATTTGCAATGAAGTCAAGTATCTTATCCCTTAATACCCCTTCGAAAAGCTTTCCTACCACTGACGTTAGACTAACCGGCCTATAGTTTTGAGGCTGAGATGGGGATCCCTTTTTGAATAGCGACACCCCATTAGCAATTTGCCAGTCTCTCTTCACCATGCTAGACCTCAATGAATGCCGAAAACTTAAGTAAAGAGGTTTGGCAATCACAGAGCTAAGCTTGTTTAGTTCCCTGGAATGAATAGCATCTGGTCCTGGACCTTTATTTATTTTTACATGTTCTAGTGTCTGTTTAATTGCCCCTTGCATGAACCATGCATCAATTGCTTAATTAATTTCAACAAATTGGGACCATTTAGAAGGAAACCTTTATTACTTGGTTGCTCATTTGCCTAGACGGATGAAAAATAACAGTTCAGAATCTCTGCTTTATCTCTGTTCTCATGAATCAACTGACCCCCCTCTAACAACAATGGTCCCACCCCATCCTGCTTAATTTTTTTACTATTTACATATTTAAAAAATAATTTTGGATTTATTCTTCCTTTTACTCCTTGCTGCACTGCTCTTTTCCATATCAATTTTAGCTTGTCTGATACCTTTTTTGAATGATTTATTGGCCTCCTTATATCTGACAAAAGTTTCAGCTGTCCTGGCTAACTCGAAAGCCTTAAAAGCGCTTACATATTTTCTTATCATACTCAACACCAACATTTTTGTCAAACCACAAAGGTTTTGCTTTGCTGTGATGTTCCTTGATTAAAAGGGGAATATTCTGACATGAATATTTATTAACAACAATTGTGTGCTTGAGTCAGCTAAAATCCCCCAACACAAAAGTGATAATAGGTGCACGTACCATCAGTGGTCCACCCTCCACCATAGATCCAGAGGAAAGTTTGTTCGTACAGCACCAATAGTTTAAAATGCCTCAATTAGTAATTCACATGGCAAACAGGCTGTTTGCCATGTGAATTACTAATAAAGGCATTTTAAACTATTGGTGCTGTACGAACAAACTTTCATATGAATATTTATTAAGCAGCATTTTAAAGACATCCCATTTTTCTTCTGTGAAAAGCCTTTCCCAGTTAATATGCTGCAGAGACACCCTTATATTGGCAAAGTTTGCACATCTAAAGTTTAGTGTTTTAGTTTCTCCCTTATAGAGTTGTTTCTGCAACATAATCTCAAGGGAGACCATGTTATGATAACTATTCATTAAATGCTCTCCCACGCAAATGCTAGAGATGAGTTCAGTATTATTAATTATCACCAGGTTCATTCCTAGTTGGTTCTTGAACTAGCTGAAATAAAAAGTTTGCATTCAGCATATGAACAAACCCATTAGCTTTTTCCATCTTGGCAACCCCATTACCCTAGTCAATATTTGGATAAATGAAGTCTCCCATAATAATAACTTGACCTAGTTGTGAAGCCGCCTCCATTTGTAATTGGGCCTCAATCTTGTCACTTATTCGAGGTGGCTTGTAGCATACGCCAATGTTAATTTTCTTTGTAGCTTTTTGCCCAGTCAAAATCTCAATCCAAAGGGATTCCACGCCCTCCCCAGTGCCATCCTTGGTTATTTCTTTAGAGCACAGCTTTAATTCAGGTTTTACATAAACACAAACTCCTCCACCCTTTTTAATACCTCTGTCCCTCCTCAAAAGTGTTTAGCCATTTAAATTTAGTATGTTAGACAACTTCTAGGCAACTTATCAATTGGCCTTCAATTATTCTTAGTTATAGTTTTTAAATTATAAGCCTTCTACTTCTAACTGTTTACATCTTTCAAATGGGGGGGTTACTGACCCCATTTTAAAAAAGCAAATGCTCTGTGAAACTGGATATTTCTTTTTATTGTTTATTGTTATTGCTATTTTATATTACTCATCTTTCTATTCAGGCCCTCTCCTATTCATATTCCAGTCTCTTATTCAAATCTATGCATGGTTGCTAGGGCAATATGTACCCTAGCAACTGAATTGCTGAAATTGCAAACTGAAGAACTGCTGAAGAATAGCTAAATAACTCAAAAACCACAAATAATAAAAAATGAAAACCAATTGCAAATTGTCTCAGAATATCACTCTCTACATCATGTAACTTAAAGGTGAACAATCCCTATAATCAACGGAGCACATGGATGGAGTATATATTTAGAAAGAGTAAACATCATTAAAGTGAGATACAAATAAAACAGGTTCAACATAACAAAACATTACCATATGAGAGGTTCTTTCCATGGTTTTAAGCGGGTTTGAAGAGCAGAGCAATGTCATATATATGGTTGCAATTCAAAAACACATAGACTTTGCTCTAGAATTAAAATTTGATACAATTACAATCACTGAAATCAATGCAAATAAGCACTTAATGTAAAGCCATTTAAAGGAGAAGGAAAGACAGCCCTATGGATCATCACCCAAATGTTAGTTTATGTTCTCCCAAATGAACCTTATTTTTTTTTAAATATTCACTAGCTCACTGGATATATAACCAGTTGAAGCTCCTCTGCTTCTGCGTAGATGGCAGTCGCCATCTTTAGGCCACACATTGTCACTTCCTCCCAGGCGCAGATTGATAATGCTCATGTGCATGCTCAGGATCTTATAGCAGAAGACACAATAGAAAAAAGTTTTAAAGACAGTTTTGGAGAGCAATGCATGTGAAGGCCACAGGGCAGTTCTTCCAAGAAAAGGAAGCAGAATGATTAATATTCAGATAGTCCATGTTTTTAGCTGACAAATTGCAGCAATTCTACTGAGAACAGATCCGAGCTGTAGGAGTATGTTCCTATACATAATGCACCTAATATATATAGATATCAGTGTTGTCAGACTTTCCTTCTCCTTTAAAAAAAAAAAGAGACAGACTGTTATTCAAGTTTGTATTCCAATTTAAACTTTACTGAAATAATAGTAAAGACTGTCTGGAATAAATCTGTATGTACAAACTGTCAGTTACACGGAAGAAAACAACATTGGGTTCCTGCTACGAATGAATTACTAGTATAATGTAAAACTGCAGAATCTTCAATAAAAAATGTTGTTTCAAAAAATGGATTTCAGCACAGGTTGTTGGATGAGCAGTAGCACTATTAACTGACAGATTTACAAAATGGCAAGCGTGCCTATAACAGTATCCATTTAAGTTATACAAGGCATCTAGATAGAGCTCACAGTTATCTCTGATGGCAAAACAAAATAGTTTTGTCCTAAATATTTCTACTCTCTACTGCATTTCGAGTTCCTGCAATACTTGTCACTCCTACAGTCATCGATGCTCTGTTCAACATAGTTCATTCCAGGCACCTGAGGTCCCTCTGTGTCTCCTGCTCTGCAAGAAACTGTTTAAATTTTAATTATTAACTAATCTGCTACAATGTCAGGGCATCCGGCCACAACCTTCCTTAGTCCTTGTAAACTCTAACAATGGATGTCCCAGTGGGCATTGTCCGATATCACCCAGGGCATAACCAGCTGAACAATCTTGATATAGCCTATATCTCAAAGAGGTGGTTCACCTTCAGGTTAATGTTTTATATGTTATACAATGGTATAAATGGTGAATTCTAAGCAACTTTTCAATTGGCCTTCATTTTTTCTTTTTTGTAGTTTTCAATGTATTTGCCATCTTCTTCTCACTCAACCCCATCTAAAAACAAATGCTCTGTAAGGCTACACATTTAGGGGCAGATTTATCAAAGGTCGAATTTCGAAGTGAAATATACTTTGAAATTCGACCATCAAATGGCTATACTTCGACTTCAAATATCGAAGTCAACGTTTTTTTTACCGAATTAGACCATTTTGCGGTCGAAGTAAAATCATTCGATTGAACGATTTGAACGATTTCAGCGATCGATCGATTTGACTACAAAAAACATAGAAAACATAGAAAAATGCATTAGAAGGTCCCCATAGGCTAACATAGCACTTCGGCAGGTTTAATTTGGTGAACTATTGAAGTCAAAGTTTTTTTTAAAGAGACAGTACTTCGATTATCGAATATTCAAATATTCAAACTATTTTACTTCGAATCGAATTCAATGTAAATTCGAAGTCGTAGTATCCTATTGAAGGGTTGAAGTATCCAAAAAATGACTTCAAATTTTTTTACTTCGAAAATTCCCTCTAATTCAGTTCGACCCTTGATAAATCTGCCCCTTATTGTTATTGGTACTTTTTATTACTCATCTTTCTATTCAGGCCTGTCCTGTTCATATCCCAGCCTCTTATTCAAATCAATGCATGGTTACTAGGTTAGGTTTGGACCCTAGCAACCAGATTGCTGAAATTGCAAACTGGAGAGTTGCTTAATAAAAAGTGAAATAACTCAAAAACTACAAATGATAAAAAATATTTAACTAATTGCAGATTGTCTCAGAATATAATTTTCTACATAATACACAAATTTTATTGAAAGGTGAACAACACTCTAATTCATCTCACTTTAAGATCTCTAATTACTCTCTTTACCTGTCTTATTACATTTAACTTTACTTTTCTCATTAAACTTTTTTTAACCTGTCTGATTGCCCTCAGAGCTCTCTTTTCTAACTCAATGCATACACTCACCTTTACATCTCTAATTACCCTCTCTTTAGGCTCTGTCTTTACACTCACCTTAAAGGAACAGTAACACCAAAAACTCAAAGTGTTTTAAAGTAATGAAAATATCAAGTAGTGTTGCCCTGCACTGGTAAAACTGCTGTGTTTGCTTCAGAAACACTACTATAGTTCACATAAACAAGCTGCTGAGTAGCCATGGCGGATAAATAATGAATAACAGATAACATTATGTTCTACAGAGCTTATCTGCTGTGTAACCTGAGCCTTTTCTCCTTTGAATGGCTGTCCCCATTGCTACACTGCAGATTATTTATATAAACAATAGTAGTGTTTCTGAATAGTGATGGGCGAATTTATTCGCCAGGCGCGAATTTGCGGCGAATTTGCACGGTTCGTCGGCAGCGAATAAATTCGCGAAACGCCCGCGAAAATTCGCGGCAAAAATGCATCAAAAACGAAATTCACAAATTTTTCGGCGAAGCGAAATGGCGCAAATTCGCCCATCACTATTTCTGAAGCAAACGCATCAGTTTTACTAGTGCAGGGCAACACTGCATTATATTTTCATTACTTTAAACAATTTCATTTTTGATGTTACTGGTCCTTTAACTGCTATCACTAGACTTTCCTTCATTTTTTTAAGGCATATGCATTGCCCCTAACAGCTTCCTATGAGGTCATGGATTGTAATAAACACCATTAAACTCCATGCTATTAAAAGTAATAAATATATTTGAGCCACTTTTGTTGTTCCGCTAGAAAAGCATTTTTGGCTGAGGAAATACATTCCTTCTGGGAAGGAATACCAGGACTGTGCCTAAAATTACCATTTACATGGAATACCCTAGAGACTGAACCTCACCTACTGGATTTTAAAGCACAACCAGGTCAGTGTGCTGATCAGATTCCAAATTTTACTTTTAATTGAAAAATATTTTTTTCGTGTAAAATATATAAAAAAACAACACTTTACATATATCTTTGTGACGCAGCACATTTTCACTGTACAACATTAGACGTAGGCATAGGCGAAGCTTTTATGGAAGTAGATGGAGGAGATGAAATATGGATAAGGGTAGGCGAGTTCACTTGTCCAAAGCTTTATTTAGAAAGAAACAATTTGAGTATGGTAGGGAAAGTAGAAGAGCTGTCTTTGATGTTTTAGTCCATAGGAATGTTGGTTTTGTCCATATTGAGGCTCATCCGTGCAGGGGTTTTCTAATGAGCATACAGTATGTAGAGCCAGGGAAGTGGATCTACTAGAAAAGCATTTTGGTTGAGGAGATAGACTCCTCATATGCAAAGCAGAAGGAATTCTTTATCTGTTGGGATCTTTTGCTCTATCCTCTTCTAACCTATGTGAGACCCTTCTATGGCTGGTAAGGAACAAGTCTCAATTTCCCACAAAACCCCATAATTCACCTCTGCTTTATGCAGTGGGATCTCCATCTGTAACCTGGTGGACCCTGCCTCAAGGTTTCAAGAAAAAGGATCTCAGATCAATGCATAAAGCATGGGGCATCGAAAGAACCAACTAAAAGATGCATACTATATAGAATACAATAAATACATTAAATAAGAGGAAGATACAAATAATGAGTGTAGCCACTTTATATACAGTATATACTGTATGTATGTTAATCCATTTAAAATACTACACCCTAAAGGGCACTCCATTGAGTCATATATTAATAAGCACCCTAATGTGGCATCTTCGGGTTTATTTAAAGAGCTTTTCTGGTCACCTTTGAACTTTACCAATTCCTCCAGATGTACACAATTGAACAATGCAAAAAATCTTGCTGTTTCAGCAGAACAGGATCCAACTGGCAGGGAAATGGATCTGCAAGTCATTGGTTACAGCTGTGTTTCAATTTATGTGTTACCTGAAAAAATAAATTAGCAGATTAAATGAAATGGCCAGAAAGGGGATTCTTTGTTTAGCCATGGTATGTGGAGTTCTGTCTCATTTTTCTCCCCTGTCCTTTGCAACATAAGCTGGGTAATCAGATATCTTTATTGCCTGCACAGTGTGACACAGCTTTTCTTTTTTAGCAACTGTAAAATTAAACTGGAGGGTGCCTATATTATGAAAGGAGCAGGAGCCACTGTGATGCAGGAAACTGGAGAATTACAAGCTGGGCTTTAGCGTATGATGGATGGTTTACTACAAGTACAAATAAAGGGGGTACTGAAACTTGTATATCAGTGTGCAAATCTGTTTAATACACCAGGGAGGTCCTTTATTGTGTCCTTCAGATTCTGTTGTAGTGTTGCTACCTGCAGTGATAGACAGTCATCTCTGGAAAAAAAATCTATGTTCTTGCATAATGGATGCCCAAAACATGCCATTCCAGCTGTTGCACATCAATCATGAGCATTCCCATAATAAATCAGGGGCCCCAAAGCAGCTGCTGATGAGAGCATGGGATCCTTTATCCGGAAACTTGTTATCTAGAAATTATGGGAAGGCCATATTGGCAGACTTATTAGTTAACTTACAGAATGGCTAATTCTAAGCAACTTTTCAATTGGCCTTCATTTTTTCTTTTTTATAGTTCTTGAATTGTGTGGCATCTTCTCTTGACTCTTTCCAGCCTTTCCTCGAAAACAAATGCGGAATATCACCCCCTACATCATCCTAAAACTTAAGTTCCCAAACATTCTGGATTATATATGTTTTAGCTGTACTTATCAACTGCTGTGGATACTCTTGTAAGGCCAGGTATAATGGTGAACACTAGTTCTACATATGTATCTGGTACAACATGTTGTTATATCTGGAACCTTGTTGAGTAATGAGTAAACCAAAAAAAAGCCTTAAAACAGCTGGCCTGCTAAAAGGTGAAGACCTTATGAAAGTTCTGTACATACATACAGCCTGTTTGACACGTTTGTTAACATTTCCAGCATCCTCACTGTACTTCTTTGGACTTCTCATTCTTGTTGTCTTCTTATCCATCTAGGGATAATTTCCCAGAGTATTACTCATTTTTATTTTGTTGCATTATAACTTGCACTTTATGTAAACTTGCAAGGTAATTTATAATGGCAGACCTGCACTGAAGGTGCTAAATCTATTGTTTTCCTTATTGTAGAGCATGGACCTCCTTTTTTATAAGAGAGTAAAACATGCATATATGGTTCAACTCTAATTATCCATTGCACCAATTTCTGTTCATGTAAATGAATGCCTTTAATAGGAGCTTGGATGACAAGAGTAATATCCAGGGTTACAGTAATCTCAAGGTTTACAATTAGGTTTGTATACTGTATGTATGTATGCATATAACCAAATGAAGCAGGGCACACAGCAAGACTAAAGACACTGCAAGAAATAAATATTTATTACATCAAAATGGACCATTGTGCAAAATGCACTGAAAATTTGAATTTTTAGCTCTTTGCTGTTATAATAAATGAATGCTATAGGGGTGATTTATGAAGACTGGAGCACTCGCACACCCTTACCCTCCCTTTGAATAGTGTCCTTAATAATAGAGAGATCTGCACCCTCAAAAAACAGAATTTTCCCTGGCAATTGCAGCAGGATAAATCCTCACACAAATGTATTTGCAGAAAACAAATACATTTCTGCAAGGGTTTAGCCTGTTGCCATTGCCTTGTGTGCCAGGGTAACTTCTATGTGTCGTTTATAAAGACCCTGGGCAGAAGTGCAAGAGTACACTCCTTCACCGAGCACTAACACCAGGAGTCTGGCTGTTCTCTGCACCTCACACAAAAATCCAGCACAGCGAACCACATAGTTTGGTGCAGGCCAATCCTGTCCTTACCACCTGCCCCATTGTGACCTGCATCTCCCTATAATGATCTCCCATTCATAAAAAGAGAGTTTTGTGCTTAAGGACATGAACAGACTTCAAATGGGGCATATTAGCAATTAAATGAAAACAGATATATGTTCAAATCAGAGGCATTAAAAGGTCAGTGTGAGAAAGAAAGAGGGAAGTTGTGGTTAGTCGCATGTAACACAGCAAGTCAACTCCATTTCCTGGGATGGTTGCCACCTAGCAACATCTGGCTGGAGCAATAATCCACATATGGTCATGCGAATGACCCCATAAGGGTGTGAGGCCTTTTATCATTTCTGAATTTTTTAACAAGAACAGTAAATTGTTAAAAAGTAAAATAAAATATAATATACTGCAGAGATAGTCAGCCTTTGGTTTCCATGTTGAGGATTGTAGTTCCACAAAAGCGGCGTCGCTATCGTTTGCTGTAGCTAGAGTGTATATTTGCAATGGGTTTGTCTTATTAGCAAATAAATGAACCTGTCCATTCGAAACATAAGTAGTTACATGGGCAAATATGACCCAGTGCAGAAAATAGGAGCCACTAATCAGACATGTATGTTTATTCTCTGTGCAGTCAACTGTACAGAGCTAATTAGTGCTTGTTAACAATAGGTTACAGAAATGAAGGCAAATTAGCACTGTTTTACTACATACGCCTGTTTTCTGTTTACAGCTGACTATGAGCAATTCCGAACTGAAGTATTTATTTAAATTCAAACATATTGACCAGGATTATAATAAAAGGAGCAGTTGTCTGGGAGTATAATAGTCTTTTATAGCAATAAAGGCCTTTTAAGATAATATTCCCGTGTGGTGCTGTCTGCTTGCTGGTTGTCTACAGAACAGGTGGAAATGGCCACCAAAGACTTGCACACCGTCTATTATACCCTATGGGTGAATGCTGACTTCTAATCCTTTCTGGGAGTATAATAGTAGCAGCAGTCGCTAGGGGAGCAATGAGTATAAAGGGCCCTGTAGGGTCCTGATAGATGTGTAGTTTTAGTACATCTTTCAGAACTAGTTTTATTTAGGTGCCAATTTGCTGTGGGGCCCAAGAATTTTCCGCACCGGTATTTGCTCTTCAATTCTTAATGTTAAAACCGTGTAATCACACCGTAATACAACAAACCAAAGCTTTCATAGCCAAGTGCATTATTATAAAGGGCCATTTTGACTCTTTGGGAAAATTATATTAGCTGATGTTACTCAAAGTGTGAGAAATAAATAAATAGCATTCCTTAATTATTGTGCTGTAATTGACATAAATATGTATTTAATGTTTAATAAACCATTGCTGTCAGTTCAAGGCTCAAGAGCTACTAACTTCTTACTTCCTCCTGCTCAGCTATCTGACCTACGCCTATCTCTCACTCTCACTACCCTAACACTAGCTGGCCTACTCCTATCTCTCACTCTCACTACCCTAACACTAGCTGGCCTATCTAAACAGTGCTGAATATAAAGACCCTCACCTTAGGCATGTCTTTGCGGTAATGGTCCTCAGGCCCTTGGCTGAATTGATCCTTTGCTTATATAGACTTTGAATTCAATGTCCTCTTACTTCTAAAACCTTCCACAAATGGGATTCCCCAGCAGGGGGCATGTGGGAGCTCTATCAGGGGTCCAGCCCCAGCGAGGGATTTGGAGAACCATGGATGTCCCAAAAAGGGTCAAGAATATTTGTTTGAGTGAAGAAGTGTCTGGACATTAAATGGCTGACACAGACTGGGATGTGGTCTACTTAGCATAATCATTTTAATTAGAACTCTGTTCTACTTTGTTTGCAGGGTCTATCTTCATAAGGACCAGGCTAGCAGGATCTGCCTACTAAGTAGCATTGACATCTGTTTTCTTTCTCTTACTTGTGCCTACTGTTTGTATCTTTATTTTGGCAGCCATTAGACCACATACTTTTCATTTTTTCTTTTCAGAAAAAAAAACGTCTTAATACATTTCCGATTACTTTTTGACTCCAAGCTTTTGGTATAAGAGAATAACCATGAATTCCATTTGCAGACCACAATGCTCTTATAACTCTTAACCTTTGGTTTTGTCCCCAACAAAATATTCATTCAGGTAAAAATAAAATGTAAAAAAATATTCCGGTTCCGGTTGCACGTAAGAAGCATGAGCTGTAAGAATATAATTTTAATTCTTTATGTTATTTCACTTGCCATGGCTGGTTTATAGGCACAAATGTTAAATTATGATTTGTATGCATCGTTGCTTGCATTTCATTTTGCTGTATATTAAATTATTGGGGATAGATAACAAAACAAGTCTGTGCCATTGCATCAAATAAAATAGACCAGAATTGCTTTAAAGATATATATTTACCATATGTACTACTTCTTCATAAGTTTCAAAAATCATTGCAGGCTGCCATTGAGCTTCTTATTCTGTTGCCTGCTTCCCTTGGTGGCTCGGGGTGCCAGTGGCACTCAGGTTTTTCCATCACAAGAGTTGCTGCCAATTATTATCTAGTGGGCTGGATACCAGCTACCTATTTTTTTCAGCTCAGCTTATAATATAATATAATGCATAGGGTTAACACTCCCCTATGGCTTTAAATGCCTACACTTCCTTGTTCTCTAGTTGCTGGGCAAAAGTCTATGCATCTACATTTGCTTATTAGCATAATGTGCAATATGTATCATTGGCCCAGAGGCTGATGAGTTTTTCCTGTCACACTTTACTATCGTAGGCAGAAAGTGAGTCTTCCTCTTTTGCCTTCCACTTCAGAAGGGAGTGGATATTACTGGGAGCCTGGGACTTAAAGGAGAATTCAATCCTAATGTTAAAAAAACCCCACTTCAGAAGGTAGTGGATATTACTGGGAGCCTGGGACTTAAAGGAGAATTCAATCCTAATGTTAAAAAACCCCTACATAGACGCCCCTCCCCTACATAGATACCCCTCCCTCCTCCCCTCAGCCCAATTGTTACCCCGGGCAAATGTCCCTAACGTTTTACTTACCCCTTGGTTCAGATTCAGATTCTAAATCTTCGGAATGAGACCTGCGTGGCGGCGCATGCGCAGTTGGAGCAATTTTCTGTTTCACAACAACTGCGCATGCGCAGAAACCCACGCAAATTGCTGCAGCACCGGGCTCATTCAGAAGATGACCGAAGCAGCTGGAGATGGCACCCATGAACTCCAATGCCTGAATCTGCACCGAGGGGTAAGTAAAATATATGGGGCATTTGCCCGAGGTAACACTTAGGCTGGGAGAGGAGGGATGGGGGTCTATCTAGGGTAGGGTTTTTTAATGTTAAGGTTTAGTTCTCCTTTAATCCCCAGTAATGGAAAGGCCCCAAGAGCAGTGATGTCCTTGGTGAAGTTGGAGTTACAGGGACCTCGTGAATGAGGTGTAGTCAGAGTAGTTCTCTGTAACAGCACTTTCTAGGAAAGTAAGGCAAATAGAACTAATTAGCAAGAGCAGCCTGTACTCCGACTAGGCAAGACTGGCGTGTAGTGTAGGGATCACAACCTGAGTATCCAACCCTGATTTGCACTTTAAGAGAATGAAGCCTGTTGCTATTTGTTTTGTTCAAGAACAAGAACCTTATGGCATCCAATTCTTTTATGTAGTCACACAGCCCAAATGATGTATAGTCACAAAAGAACATATCTTCACCCTTTCATTTAGCAAAGGCCCATCCTGTGGAGAGAGGGTCAAATGTAACCAGTGCTCTGCCTGTTGCCTAGACGGGGTTAAACAGTCATGCGCAGGGTGTGGGAAGAGGGTTGTGCACAGGTTGAGAGAAGGTAGCAGGGATGAAACCCCTTCTGAAATAGGTTATTGCAGGGTGCTAAGGGGAATCATAGGACATGGTGAGGGGGACTGGCTGCAGGGTTTGCCTGAATCTGCACCCGCTGTTTAACAATTCTTCTCTTTCTGCATCATTTGAAATCCTGGCAGGGAAGGAGGGACTAAATTAAACACTGATGTTACAAATTGTAACAACTTCTCCACAGCTTACAGACAGCATGCAGGAACTACATAACCCACAATGCATTGCACTGTCATGTTCCTTTCCTTATTGAAATCACGTGTGCAGGGAATTGTGGGGTTTGGAGGATGCAGACTGTGGACAGATGGCTGTTGATACAAAGTAACAGTAGTCAGCCAGCTCAGCAAAGTAGTCAGACAGATCAGCAGGAGAGCAGGGGGCTAGGCTTAGGGAACTGTCAAAAACCGAAAAGTCTGCATATTTTTAAATGATGTATATTGCAAAGTTGCTTGAAATTATGTTTACTTTTCAAAAAGTTATGTTTTGGTGGAGTTCCCCTTTAAGTTTAGAGTTGAATTTTCCTTTAATAGAAGTATGTTAAAGACAAGTTCAGTGCTGATGAGAAAGGAACTCAACTATGTGACATTCCAAATAAAGATATTTACTATTTTGAATCAGGAGTAATGCTGAATTAGCAAGGAATCATCTAATTAAGCAAATTTCAAACTATTCTATCTGTCTGCTTTAAAATGCAGGATGTTTCCATGCTGTTAGCCCTAACAATCAGCATTGTAATACTGGTGGATATATGATGGTTGGAGAAAGCCCAGGTTTTTAATCCGGAAACTGCTCAAATATGCCTCTTAAGTTTAAAACATCCCTATAACCTCTCCAGTACATGTATGGGATCCATTATCCCGAAACCCATTATCCAGAAAGCTCCGAATTACGTCTCATTTCTAAAAATTTGGATGACATCAATAAAATGCAGTCATGTTATCCAAATTTTTAAAAATGATTTCCTTTTTCTCTGTAGTAATAAAATAGTACCTTGTATTTGATCCAAACTAAAATATAATTAATATGAATATGAAAATCAGAATTATGGAATGATCTGTTATCCAAAAACCCAAGATCCTAAGCATTCTGGATAACAGGTCCCATACCTGTAACTATTCTCTATAAGCACTTTCTTGAGAACTATTTTAATAATCAATCCCATGGTGCCTACATTTCAGGCCAGCATGAGTTTATGAGTGCCTATGAGTGGTAAAAGAGTGGTGAATGGAGGAAGGGCAAATGTATAAACAGACAATGCAATGCAGTGTCTTATGACTGCTGTACCCTCTACTAATCTACATCAACTGTAAAAGAAGGTTTAAAGCTTTGGCCTGATTTTATACATAATTTTTATGTGCTATTTAAGTTATAACTACTCGCCATTCTAGAAAGAAACTTCAGATTTTCTAATAGCTGAAAACAGATGACGGAATCGATGGGTCCCTACCTGACCCAAGAACCTGGCCTAACTCAATGACATCAGACATTTATTAGTAGCTTTTCTAGGTTTGACATAACCACCTATTTTATAAGCCGGTTAGTCATATTGAAGCACTCAACACTACCTTGGTTTTGTTGGATCGTTACCCTTTTTTTATGTTTTATACCAGTCACTGTTCATTATTAAATATGCATGGAAACAGCCTGTTAAAACATGTACTGTAGTTTGCACATTATTGATTTAATATATTAACCACAAACGTAATTCTCCTTTAAAGGAAGTTCACAACTAAAAGTTCAGACTGCTTCTATTGAAACAAATGCTGGAAGGAGAAGCAGTTCAAGTGCAATGATTCTAATGTCAGTGCAGTCCTATGGATTGCATTTGTCTGTTAAACTCCAGTGAAAGGGCCCATGGCATTTCTAAATCAATGTGCTGACTTTGCAGGCAATGATGTAGGAGGGATAATATGCATGAACTATGCAGCTATTGTGCCAAGTAACTAAACAGAACACTTTTGCTACCTCTCTCTCTCTCTCTCTCTCTCTCTCTCTCTCTCTCTGCATGATGTAATAGTTGCATGTTTCTGATTTATTCCTCCTTTTGTTCATACACAAGGGCTTGAGGGAAGCAGTTAAGCAACACAAGGAGAATATACTGACTGCTAAAAAAAGTTTTGGTTAAACGTACAAAAACAGAATTAAAAAGCCTAGCTTACCTATAGTAATAGAAGATGCATATAAATCAATTTACTAAAGCAGAGTAATGTGCAAAGTAAAAATCTGGATTTTATATACCCTCCATGGAGTGTTTACCAGAACTGTCACTAACTCTTTCTCACCAACATGTCATCTGGTGCATGTGTTGGAAGCCACTTCTAGGATTTCTCTGGTTCCGAGACCCTACAGATCACTAGTCCTAACAATAAAATAGGGAAAAAAGAAAGGTTAGTTTGTCCTTTAGGTTTATCTCCTCCTGATGATCCTTCCACAGTCTCCTCACTGTATATAGAAAATCTCAATCACAAACGTGGACCAGCGCCTAGGGCAACAGAGAGATCAGAAACACAATCTAGGGGTATTACATATATTATTTCCCCGGTAAGGATCCTCCTCACAGTGTACCTTTGGCTCCAGAAAGGGAACATAAAAATTCTATAGTATAATTCTGTTTATTAAAAAAAAAATTCTTTAAAATAATTTTTTTGCACTCAGATTTGCAATGAAGTTTCAGTCACGTGTAGTCACAAGTCCTTATGCAGGTTTAGCGTTCGGAGTGTAGAGAATGGTGATTTCGCCGGCAAGTTAGATTATCCTCTTTTCTCCTCTTGGCTTTCCCCGCAGCTTGTGATGACGTCACTTCCACCTGACACGTTTCGCCGATCCAATCGGCTTCCTCAGAGGCATCTAGAGATCACTAGTCCTAAGCATGTTTGATACTAAAACCAGAGACGGTATTCAAATGTAGGGCCTTCCCATTGTTTACTGGAGCTTTGATAAAAAAAAATGTTTCACCCAATCTTTGTGAGCTGCTTTATAGAAACATTTCTATTAAAGTGAACCTTGTGTTACCTCGGTACCAAGCCACATGTAATCAGTAGTTAATTAAATGTCTTCTTACAATACATGCCCCAGAGCATAACCCTGCACCTGTATATATAACCTTTACCTGCACGCTGGCAAGATAGAATTAAAAATACTATAAAACAAAAATGTAGAATCTAAATCTGTAACTGTACTGTAAGCAACATAGAATTTATGTTGGCGGCAGACACGGGGTTAAATTAACTCACCTTTGGCAGGAATAATTTAAGACGCTTTCACCTGATTATAATTTGTTTATTTCTATCTATGCGTCTAACTAGAGGCCTTTCTTTTTGCCTCTCTTAAAAGGCATTCAGGTTGCTAGGGTCAGCGACCTCATTTATTATTCATTTTGCTTATCTGTTGAGGGCTCTTTACATTCAGCCAGCATTTGATTTTAATTTATAGGGTCAGTGTGGTCAAATCAAACATGTAGATCCCTACACTTCAATCTGGAGAGCAACAAAAAGCAATCATTAAATAAAAAGTCTTTGATGTTGGTGTCTTTATAACATTTAGGGGCCGATTCATCAAGGGTCGAATATCGAGGGTTAATTAACCCTCGATATTCGACTAGGAACTAAAATCCTTCGACTTCGAATATCGAAGTCGAAGGATTTAGCGCAGATAGTTCGATCGTACGATCAAAGGATTATTCCTTCGATCGAACGATTAAATCCTTCTAATCGAACGATTCGAAGGATTTAAATCCAACGATCGAAGGAATATCCTTCGATCAAAAAAACTTAGGAAAGCCTATGGGGACCTTCCCCATAGGCTAACATTGACTTCGGTAGATTTTAGCTGCCGAACTAGGGGGTCGAATTTTTTTTTAAAGAGACAGTACTTCGACTATCGAATGGTCGAATAGTCGACCGATTTTTACTTCGAATCCTTCGATAGTCGTAGTCGAAGGTCGAAGTAGCCCATTCGATGGTCGAAGTAGCCCAAAAAAACTTCGAAATTCGAAGCTTTTTACCTTCGAATCCTTCACTCGAAGTTAATGAATCGGCCCCTGTAAGTTTATTGGAAGTTGAATATTCCCTTTATTTATTGTTTTTCTTTTTTTTGTTTAATTCATCCATGCTATTGGACTTATTTAATCTATTTCAAGCAGGAACATCTCCTATAACATATTTCCTTGGTTTTCATATATAGTAAGTACAGATTGATTATTAAAGAGGTGGTTCACCTTTAATTTAAGTTTTAGAATGTTACAGAATGGCCCATTTTTAGTAATCTTGCAATTAGTGGTAATTTTTATAGATTTTGAATACTTTTTATACCTCTTTCCAGTCTTCAAATAGGGGGTCACTGACCCCAGCAGACAAAAACTACAGGTATGGGATCCGTTATTCCAAAGCCTGTTATCTAGAAAGCTCCAAATTACGGAATGGCTCCCATAGACTCAATTTTATCCAAATAATCCAAATTTTTAAAAAATGATTTCCTCTGTTATAATAAAACAGTATCTTGTACTTTATCCAAACTAAGATATAATTAATCCTTATTGGAAGCAAAAACAGTTTATAAGGTTTATTGGGTTTATTTAATGTTTAAATGATTTTCTAGTAGTATTTATGTGACGATCCAAATTACTGAAAGATCCATTATCTGGAAACCCTCAGGTCCTGAGCATTCTGGATAGTGATGGGCGAATTTATTCGCCAGGCGTGAATTAGTGGCGAAATTCGCGAAACAGCCGCAAAAATTCGCTGGCGAAAATTCGCCGGCGTCAAAAACATTTTTTGGACGCCGACGCATTTTCGACAAAAAAACGCCGGCCTCAAAAAAACAGTTTTGTGAATTTCTATTCAGTCCCTCTACAAAACATATTCCAGTCTCTTATTCAAACCACTGGAAAATAAGATCCTGACAACCAGTTAGTTGCTGAAATACCAGTTACTGACCAAAAAGCGAAGTAACTGAAAAACCATAACAAATAATAACGATTGCACACTGTCCATGTCATACTAAAAGTCAATTTAAAGGTGAGCAACTTCTTTAATAAAGAATTCCAATGTTTCCATGAAAATGTTGGATCCGAATGTCTAAACTGCAGCTGAAATCCGATAACATGATGATTTTGATAAAATCATAAACAGGTGGGGAAATTTTAATGGATTCTGATGAGCCTTGAATATGATATAATGCAATTTGCCAGGTGTCGTCGATAAAAAGATGTTAAAAATTCAAGAGAATTTTGAAATCCTCTAAAAAGAGGAGGGAGGAAATTAGAAAAAATGGTTGAAATAAATATTTTTGCTTAAACAAAGTCCTACAAATCAGAGAAGTTGAAAAAAATCTAAGAAATGTTACATTTTACTTTCCAAGGGTTATCAGTGGTTTTTTAAAATCGTTTTGACCATCCCAGGAAAACCTGGGGATCTTTATGTGTTTCCAGACCTTGAGTACAATTGCTCAGATTTTTATGAAACGGGAAAAGTCTGTGGGAAGATAATGTACTTATTGTATATGTAGTTATGGAATCTTGGCAACCTTAAAGGTCACTTGCATTTACAACCTCAGGCTGAAGCACACAGGAGTTTCCTGTAGGTGGGAACATCAAGAAAGTTTTTACTACGTTACAAATGTCAGAATGTGACAAATTTGGAATATCCCACCAATTGTTAGAGCTCATAGGAACATTATAGTTTAGCTGCTTATGAATGAGAGGAAGTGATACAATGTAGACTTTTTTCTATTGACGGTTGAAGCAAGGTTTATTTGTTATGTAGATGGGCAATACAGTCACATAGTTTTCACCATTAGACATTAGTACATTTAATGGGTCCATTTATCAACATTCTTGTTTTAGAGGTTTGTGAAACCATGAATAAACTTACTTTCTGTAACACATAAATTCCTTTTGATATATTAAACAATCCGATGAATGAAAAAAAAAATGCTGAACAATGCACTAAAAAAAAATCAGAAAATTCAAGTTTTCAGACAATTACTAGCGAATAAAATTGGAAAACCTCTAAAAGTTTGAATGGCTAAAAAAAGGTATATGGGACCTTGACTGCTTTCACTTGGCAAAGTTTTGTGGTGTTTACACTTAATAAATGACAAATTTTAGAGTAATTTAAAAAACTACACATTTTTAAGAAAAATACAATACAAAAAAATCTGAATGGTAATAAATCGACCTGCTATTTGAAAGAAAACAGGGAAACTATGGGAAACAGGAGCAGGTGCAAACTTTTAACTTTTATACACCCCTAGGGTGATGCCATCTATGAGGGGCATTAGCTTGTATTAAAAAGAGGAGTTGAATAAGATAGAATTTCAGTAATCCAGAGATTTAAGTAGATCTGTTTTGGATAAAAAGTTGTGTCAAGGAGCCTATCTCCAGTATGAAAAGTTCAATAATCAAACATTAGCCAATAAGATAAGGGACTGAGAGAGAGAGTTCTAGTTTGAATAACGTCTAAAAGATGAATAGGAGAAGGCCTTCACAGAAAGTTAAGCAACAAAATATATTAATAAAAATAAAAATCCATCCTCAGGAATAATAATAATAATCTCCAGTTGCTAGGGTCAGTGACCCCATCAGCCAGGCTACATTTAAAATTTCAGGCTTGAGAGACAGGCAAAATAAAAAGGTAAATGATTGATACTTAACTTTATTTATACTGTACTTTAAAGAACTTCCCTTTTAAAATTTAAGTGTAATGTCTCCATCACTTCTTTCCCGTGGCATTATCCTTGTGGCTATGAAATATTGGATATACCCTGATTCATTGTGTAAAGAATTACGGATGTAAACCAAAGAATTTGAAGCTCCACTGGTTTCCAATAACTATTACTAATGCTTCAAAACTGGACAGGGGTCCAACTAATCTGTCTGAGCTGTTTCAAACTGTTCCTTTGATCAATGAAGTAATGGCCCTTGACCTCTAAAAGTATCAGTGCCATGGACTGTTCAAGCGCAGAGAAACTGTGGGGGGAAAACAGCGAGCAAACTATGCACATCTCACCACTAGACAACCACAAAATGGCACGGGGGGTTGTCAGTTTTTTACATTTTCCAGAGAGTTTGCTTTCAGTCTATTTTTGAATATTTGCGAAACATATTTCCAAAAATAGTTCCAAAAGGGAATGTTTGCCGTGGCCATCCAGACTGTGAGCAATCTCTGCATCACCCCCAAACATAGATTATTCAGCGGAAGCCAAAGTAACCATACAAAGTACACAACAGAGCAAGAGCTAATTGAAATTCTAGCTCAGGAAGCTGAACGTTAGCCAATGACCAGCCAATTTGCTTTGAATAAACTTCTCCAGCCTGAATGAGGCTACACATTCTCTTAAGCTGAGTGGTATGCAGCGGAATTCTCTAGGCGGCTGGTAAGCTGAGATGCGATATCCCAATGTAATATTTATGTAGAAGCTGAATTTCTTATTAGATGGTTATTAAAAGTCGGATGGAAGAATTAAAACTCTGAACTTTTGGTTCAACAGAGATTTAATTATTAAGCTCCCATATTTATTAAACTTGGGATAACAAAGCTCTAGGAAATGATACCTTCAGCCTAAATGGGTCAGGGTAAGACATTAACATTCAGTTGCAAAGCACAGAGAAGGCCAAGATTGTTTCAACTTCTCATCTGGAATTTTTAATTAGCTAAATAGTAGAAAATTCATGGACATTTCCAGCATTTTGAAATTCCAAGGGAAAGGTATGTTCCTGGAAAAAGATCACAGCGCAGTTGTTTGATGTTCTGTCCCTCGGAATAGGGCATTCCCGTAAGTCTTCCCAATGGCTTCTCTCATAACTCTAGCTGCCTGCCGGGAATGCTAACTGGCTGCCAGCTAAGCAAATGGCTGGCAAACATGGGTGGATTTGTGGATATGATTTAATCAATACTTACTGTAAAGGGATACTGTCATGGGAAAAACATTTTTTTTCAAAACGCATCAGTTAATAGTGCTACTCCAGCAGAATTCTGCACTGAAATCCATTTCTCAAAAGAGCAAACAGATTTTTTTATATTCAATTTTGAATTCTGACGTGGTGCTAGATATTTTGTCAATTTCCCAGTTGCCCCATGTCATGTGACTTGTGCCTGCACTTTAGGAGAGAAATGCTTTCTGGCAGGCTGCTGTTTTTCCTTCTCAATGTAACTGAATGTGTCTCAGTGGGACATGGGTTTTTACTATTGAGTGTTGTTCTTGGATCTACCAGGCAGCTGTTATCTTGTGTTAGGGAGCTGCTATCTCGTTACCTTCCCACTGTTCTTTTGTTTGGCTGCTGGGGGGGAAAGGGAGGGGTGATATCACTCCAACTTGCAGTACAACAGTAAAGAGTGATTGAAGTTTATCAGAGCACAAGTCACATGACTTGGGGCAGCTGGGAAATTGACAAAATGTCTAGCCCCATGTCAGATTTCAAAATTGAATATAAAAAAATCTGTTTGCTCTTTTGAGAAATGGATTTCAGTGCAGAATTCTGCTAGAGTAGCACTATTAACTGATTCATTTTGAAAAAAAAAATTTTTCCCATGACAGTATCCCTTTAAAGCTACATAATGATACTGTATTTAAAAACATGGAATGATGAGCATGTGCAGATGTAGCCATTGTTTGGAATTACCTCCACACCTTTTAATTGGTGTGCTTTATTATATACTGAATTTGAAAATCTGAAATGCTTTCTGCTTCTTTATGACAGTAGAATAATGTCATTTTAATTTTTGATATATTTTAATTAATTCTGTCAATACTATGAGACAGTGCTGAAGAGGTAGAAATGAAGAGTACAGATAAGTGATTATAACAGATGCTCTACATTCCTATTGCTAAATGACACAGAATGGTAGAATCTCTTGGGGAGGGGTCAATTTATTGTGCACCCTTGGTGATCCTATTGGTTCTTTTCTTGTCAGCACTGGACCGCCATACTCTTCAATTGCTTTGGTATCCTCTATGCCACCCTGTGAGTCCATGTGCGGTACAGAACTTATTTGCCGATTTCTGTACTGCCCATACTCAACAAAGAGGATCTGGGGCCCAAGAAAAGTATGACGGAGGGGTGCTCTTGAGAAAAGTAGCCTGGGCCAATGCATTATTTGGAAGAAGAGAAGAGGCTCTGAAGCAAGCATACCGAATCACTGAGGCGAGGGCACATAGCACCCGCCAGCGATTCATCATCTTTTCCTTTAAAGGGTTTTTCAACCCAAAAATAAAATGTTACCTTATGAAAACAATAGTATTCCAAGCAATGTTTCAGTGTTCATTGTAATGTAAGTACAGTCATATTCAGACATGTCCACAGTTGAAGAATTCAAATAATATAGCAAGTAGCCAACCTTGCACTGGGCAGGCTCTTCAGCTAGTATTCCTCTACAAAACTGCAACTCAATATGTTTTGTTCACTGCATATTTTGAGTTGATGTAAATGTTCAGATGATTGTGTCTATGGGCCATGTACACAAATTATTATATTGTTCCCTGAAGGCAAATGAATTTGAGTTTGTTGATTTGATGTGTCTTTATGATGCAAAGATCTGCCTTGCACAAACCTTGCAACCTCCAGTCTTGCAGCACGTTGCTCTTACCTATTATGAGTCCTACAGGATGTATGTGGAATGGTCCATTTGTTAAGGGGAGCTATATTTGTTAATAAGAAAAGCCCCTACCTACTACCCTAGATAGTCCCCCTCCCTGCTACCCCCTTGCATAGTTGATTACCCCTGAAAGCGCCCCTAACATAGTACTCATGTATCGGTGCAGAGTAAGCGCAGCTGAGCTCATGGGCACCATCTTCTGGATCTTCAATATTCTTCCTTAAAAGGCATGTAAAGTCTAAAATAGAATAAGGCTAGAAATGCTGTATTTTGTATACTAAATATAAACATGAACTTACTGCACCACAAGCCTAATCAAACAAATACTTTATGCTTTCAAACTTGGCTACAGGGGGTCACCATCTTGTAACTTTGTTAAACATCTTTGCAAGACTAAGACTGTGCACATGCTCAGTGTGGTCTGGGCTGCTTAGGGATCATCATAGACAAAGCTGCTTGAGTTCTGCATGGCTGGGAAGTAAGGCGGGGGCTCCCCCTGCTGTACATAAGTATGATTGTTTCCCTGCTCAGCAGTTAGGGACAATCTGACAATTCCTATCCACAGCAGTAAATGAAGGGCGAATTTCACTGCATACAGTCAGGTTTCTTATAAAAACGGTACACATAAATTAAAGTATATTGGAGATAGGTTTCTTTTTCATTAAAGAAAGTAAAAATGGGATTTTATTTTTTACCTTTACATGCCCTTTAAGTGAACGCCGTATTGGTGCATGCGTAGTTGCAGCAGTCTTACGGTCTGTAGCAACTGCGCATGTGCCAGAAATTGCCGAATCAAAGGAAAGAGGACCAAAAGAGCCGGAAGATGGTGCCCATGAACTCCGTCACGCTCTCTCTGCACTGATACATGAGTACTGTGTTAGGGGCACTTTTAGGGGTAATCAACTATGCAGGGGAAGCAGGTAGGGGGGACTATCTAGGGTAGTAGGTAGAGGCTTTTCTTATTGGGGGTTTAGTTCTCCTTTAATTGCATGCAGTAGACACAGAAAATGCTTCTGCAGTGTTAGAAATGGTCGTACATTAGCTTCATACTTTTAAATGGTCAATACCATAGTTACTGTTTACAGTATATGGGGTTTTTTTCTGAATGTCAGTTAATATGTTGTTTTATGTTTTCTAGATTCCCGGCTTTTGCTTCATGTTGCCGTAGATACAACCAGTGTAAGAAAGTTTCAAGATGGCATCAAGTTAGCAAGTGTAACCCCCAATGAGGAGTACTCAGGCATTTATGCTTTTGAGGTAAGACGCTTAATTGTTAAGATTAAATAATAATGGGTAGTAGTGTAGCTTGTTGAATGCAATGTAACACATAGATAATGCCTTTGTGTGCTTGTTTGTACTACCATTGTGACATTGGAACTGGGAAGTTTGTACTTTATTTAAAATGAAAGCATGGGCCTTCATCACATTTATCAAAACCAACCTCAAGTGTCAAAACCAACCTCTGAGCATCCTTGCTCCATAATCTCTAGGGCTTGCAATTGTGTTACAGTGGATTTTGGTTTCTTGATGGCAAAATACTTCCGCATTATGTGATTGTGTCTGTGGATGAAGTCAACACACTATATTTATTGATTCATGTAATGGATCTGGTCTGTCTATGATGTTTGGAGATACGCTGACTCATTTACCAACACTGGGCAAATTTGCAACTGGGCAGTAACCCATGACAACTAATAACATTTTTGCTTTTATTGTTCCAATTGAAGCCGGCTGAACAAAGCTAATCACTGATTGGTTGTTATTGGTTAATGCCTAGGTGCAATAAATAAATGAGCAGGACAGTGTTAGCAGCTGCACACTGCTAATGCTACTTTTTCAAGTACAATGGATTAATAATATTGTTAATAGTGATGTTTATGAGCTGAGTAAGCATATGTTGCAGCATATGGGGACCCTTTACTCAAATATAAGGAAATCTCCAATTAATTATGTGAACATAAACCACAAGGCTGTGTGCTTTAATGCTGGTCAGAGGTCTATGCTATGAAGTATTTCATACCTTACTTATATTTCATACTATGGGGTTCAAATGTGATTCTGAGGGAAACTTCAGCTTTTGCACACATGGAATGTTGTAGGAGTTCTGCTGCTACGTGAACACATTGGTTGTTTTTGCACCTTTTATGGCCAGCTTAGCCAGTTGATAGCGACTAAGCAAGAATGGGCAGGTTATATTATATTTACAGCTTTCTGCAACCAGAGAAAATGTCAAATATAATATACTAATATACCCAACACATATATGTTGAGGTACAGTTGTGTGCACATAAAAGCTACTGTACATGAAGGGTACATGTCAAATGCCTTTTAAGTGAACCTTATAGTTACAAACCAGGTTTTGGTGATAGACCTTAACATGTGCAGTGTTTGCTGCCTAATATATTAATATTTTTTTCTCTCAGCTGCTGGGAACGAGGGATACTTCATTTTGGGTGTTCTCTTGTTTTCTGTTGATTCTAACAAACAAAAACAATTACAGGCGCTACATAGTTTTCCGAGGTTTTCTTGTGAATCCATGGCAAAGAGGTGCTAATTAATTCAATTTAATGACATAAATCAACAAAACAAACAATTATTAAAAATGAGTGATTCACCAATATCTGTTTGCATTTGCCGTTGTTGTATGCTGTATTAGTAACAAAATAAAAGAAAATGAGTAATGAAATGAGTAATGGTGAGTCATGTTGACAGTTTTAATCCTCAATATATTTGCATTTGGGTTTTCTTTCCACTTCATGGTTGTATATCATAACGTAGACTATAATGGTGTTGATTTTGAGAAAACATTTATGTTATAATGTGAAGGCCTTTGCTAACATGGACTAGAACACATCTAGCCCTCGCACACCCTTGCCTCTTTCCCCTTTGCTAACATAGGACATAAATGACAGAAGTGCACTCACCCGTTGCAACCATTTGGGTCTTTGCTTTCATTTTCTAACTTATTAGACACTGCTCAAAACTGGTTGTTGATTGGTTGCTATTGGTAACTGCACTTGTGTAGTTTAGCACCTGTGTTTGTAAATCAGCCCAGAGGTCTCGGTTTCTCCATTTTGACAAGATGGTTCTGCTTGGAACAAAGTTTTTTAGCATGAAAAAACCTTCTGGATGCTACAATCCCTTTCTCCTCCCACAGAACACAGTGAACTCTCACACGTCTAACTCTACTCATCTGCAAGACCCACTAGAATCTTTTTTCTATAACAATAACCCTACAGAAACCACCATTACAAAAGCAGTCTGCTTGCTGCTAAATCCAAAGGCCACTATTCCCTCTTATTGCTGCACAACCTTTCTGCAGTCTTTGACACTGCTGATCATTTGTTACTTACTATTGTGTCTTCATTGAGGTTCAAGAAATGTCTTGGATCCCGGCCTATCTCTCTCTTTCATTTGTGTCTTCTATTCTGCTCTACTGTCTCACCTGAAGTACCTCGAGGATCCCTCCTTTTCTCAGTCTACACTACAGACTTATACATCTGTCATCAACCTATTTGGGTTTAAGTATCTGTTATATGCAGAATATACTCAATGTACCTCTCCTATTCATGTCCTTTCATTGTCTAAAAATGAATTATGGACAAAACTGTTATCTTCCCATACCCCACTATTCTTCTGCCCTCTTATTCATTCCCCACATCTAAATTCTAACAAAATCCTTCCATTTTCACCTAAGCAATATTCTCTACCAGTCCCTGCCATACACAGAATTTGTACTCAACAATGTCAAACCACCATACTTTGTTTCTCTAATTACCAATGAAACCCCAGATGTAACCTTCAGTATGAATATGACTTCCTTCTCTTCTACTATCACTCATTACTTCTTCATACTTCTCTATCCATACATTTCTTCCAAGTCTTCAAACATTAACATAAGACCCACCTTTTAATTTAAGCCTACAAGTTTAGCCCTCAGCTATTTAACCACCTTCCTGACCCTCTTAATATTTGCTCACACACAAAACACTGGTTTTCTATTTTTCTCTTTGTACTCACCACTAATTTCTTGACCAACAGGACCTTAATTACCATCCCGGTCATCCTCACCATATGTTTCACTGATTCGCCCTTTTGGATTGTGTGCATTCATGAGCAGGGCTCTTCTCCTACTCTCTCATAACAATACCAGTTGTAACCATTCAAGTGAAATGTGCACTTCTTTATGCGCAAACTATTATGGTTTGTATATGTTTCCCTTTACTCTTTAAAGCACTGCAGGGGAAGATATAAATTATAAATAATAATAATTGACAAGGCACAGAGCCAAAGGCAAAGCTTTAGATGGGTTTCCTTGTTCTGTTCTTCTTCTACTTGGCTAGCCTTTAATCATTTAGATCAACAAGTTATACAACAAGAACATTTGCTATACTTTTGAAAAGAACGATCAGTATAATGTCAGGGGGTTGCATTAACACCCTCTTCAAGGACTCTGCTTTGAAACTTTCACAGTGAGAAATACACACTTTAAAATTAGCATCAGTAGAAATGTTTTGGTTGCTGTGATTATTGCGGTTCACTAATCTGTAAAAATAATAGATGAGCGGCTTCACTATAGAACAGGGAAATAGATAGTTGTCTTGACTATTATGTGCACTGTTGCACCATAGGTATTTATTTGCCTGGTCCCAGCAGGCCATTCTGTCTCTTTCATTCTAGCACCATGTTGATTTCTACATGTTTGTATCTAGAACGGTGTCAGTGCCATCCATTTTTGATTAATTTGCTATTTCCCTTGTGCTTGATTGTAACTAAAATGGCAGAAGCCCATGCTGATGGTAAAATAATCCAATTGGATCTTGTTAGTGTTTAAATGTTGTTTAGTGCTCCAAATTACAGAAAGCTCCCCTATCCAGTAAATCCAAAACACTGTACCAAGCATTCCTGATTACAGATTCCATGCCCTGCATTCTTCTTCTTGGCTCTTTCCATCTTTCAAATGGGGGGTGACTGACCACATCTAAAAACAAATGCTCTGTAAGGCTACAAATGTATTGTTATTGCTACTTTTTATTACTCGTCTTTCTATTCAGGCCTCTCCTATTCATATTCCAGTCACTTATTCAAATCGGTGCATGGTTCTAGTAATTTTGATCCTAGCAACCAAATTGCTGAAATTGCAAACTGGAGAGCTGCCAATCAAAAAGCAAAATAACTCAAAAACCCCAAATAATAACATCATAATGCATCATAATAAAGGTGTTAAACCTCTTTAACAATATTTTTCTGTGTCACATACAGTAGCTTGAACATCATTTCCCAGCTCCAAGTTCTCAGTCACTCTAGTAGCTGATATTTTGTACACTTTTTGTCATATGACGCTTTAGAGCTAGTATCTACCATCCATCTATCCATTAGCTTCTTTCATCACCCTTCAGCCTTATTCGTCTTGGTGAGTGCTGATCATTGTGCAGGTAATCTTAAAAGTAAGCCTGGGCACATACTACAGATGGCTTTTCTTAGAATTGTGTGTTTATTATATATAGTGTTACACAAAACCATGATGAAGTACTGTATGTTGACTAGTCATGTCAACTTTGTTTTTGACAGTTTTTTTAACTTTTCAACATTTTTTGTTTGCATTTAACCATTCATGTCCCATTTGATTTGTTGTATGCATATGTCCCTGACAATATACTAATATAATATATGCCTTATGCTGTATACAAAGCATGGCTTCAACAATTAGGGTTGTTTATTAAGGTTCGAGATGTGTTTTCCATGAAAATTCAAGTTTTCAAGGTTATTTTTTTGTCAAAATTCACATTTTGTTTTCGTTTTTTTTTTTGTTTTTTTAAAAACTAGAATTTTTCTAAATTTATTATACCCTGAACCTGGAAATAACTTGAATTTGAAAATACACCATCTAAAACCTGTCGAGGTCATGTAGAAGTCAATGGCAGAGGTCCCTTGAACTATTTGAAGATGTTAATAGCCTTCACGATGTTCAAATTTTTTCTAGAGGGTTTTCCCGAAAACTAAATTTTGTTGATTCAAGGTTTTTTTCACAACTCGAACTTGCTGAATCGGCTTTTTTCCTTTCGTGTGTTATTTAAATAAGAAACCATTCGAGTTGTGAATTCATTCGGTTCATTCAATGTTGAAAAAACTCTTAACATCCAACCTTTGATAAACAACCCCTTTAAAGGCCTATTTAATAAATCTCACATTTTTCTGGTCCAGTTTTAAAGGGGAAAGTCTCATTTTTAGATATGTAAAAAACATTTACAGCATAGTTCTTTAGAGTTGCAAGCAAATATTTGGTCCCCCACACCCCTTATCCCAATTTTGGGATATCAAGACCCCTTTTCACTCTATTGGCCCGGCTGCTTCTATGTTTACGATCCATTGCTATAGAGTTATGTAGGGAAGATCCAGGATTCGGCCGAACCCTTCTGCCAGGCTGAACGAACCCTAATTTGCATATACAAATGGAATCTCATGACTTTTTGTCACTAAACAAGGAAGTTAAAAATGTTTTCCCCTTCCCACCCCTAATTTGCATATGCAAATCCAGATATGGTTCGGTATTCAGTCAAATCTTTTGCGATGGATTTGGGGGTTTTGGCGAATCCAAAACAGTGGATTTGGTGCATCCCTAGTTTTCAGTCTCCTTTGCTTTTTTAGCAAACAAAGCCTGATGGATGTACAGGGATCAAGAGTCCCACAAATACATGAATAAAAAAGATACCACATTTCCCTAATCAATTCTGGATCTTGATGGGAGCAAATCGACAATATTTCATGGAATTTCTCAGGATGTGAAAGATAGCTTAGAAAACCATCACATCATCTGTATTTGTCAATCTCCAGGCCTTCTAATTATATGGAGGGGATTGTAGTCTGTATGCTTGGCAAAATAACTAACATTCCCATAAGTCAGCTGTATAAAAGGCCTGCTGAATTTGCATGTCCCTACAAAGAACACTTTGTGCTGCTAGAATGATGTTTCGAGACTTCTGGAACAATCTCTCAAGTCTGTTTATTGCCTGTGGGTGACTTTCAGAATGACATTTTGCAATGTTTATAAACATATGAAGAAATTTCGTTAAGCTATGAAACTTTTTTTTCTGCATTTGCATATTTTTTTGTTATATAGGGACACAAGGACAATGTACAGCTTGGCACAAACAAGCCATGAAACTTAGTCATGAGGGGTTTTGTGAAGTTTGAGCTTTATGAAAGTGTTTATAGCTCCTAAGTATAGAATGAAGAAGGGAACATTGGGGGCACATCCTTTTCCATTCAGAGTTGGCAATGAGAGGCAGAAATATAAAGGCTGGGAATTGAAATACATAATTGTGTTTCTCACATTGAAAGACCATCCTGGCTTTTTAAAATGAGCTTGCAAGTCTGGTGGGTAGCAGTAACATAAAGATGAACTAAATAAGCCTGGTTCTTTTAACCAGCCCCCACCTGTTCCCCATTAACCCAAATGATAAGGAGTAAAGGGTATCCCTGTACCTGCTGTGCAGAAGGGTTGGCAGCCACATTGTTTGACCAGGTCTTATCCAATCCCACCCTCAACAGTGCTGATTGGAAGCCATACACAGTGAGTGCGTTTTATATATAGATATATATATATATATATATATATATATATATATATATATATATATATTTATGCACACTTTCATAATGCTTAGGTGCTTACCTTTTAGGATAGTACTAAAAGTACTATTTACCATTTATAAAGTGGGCAAATTTGCACCTGGGTAGTAACCCACAACAACCAATCAGATAATTGCTTTCAGCAAAGCAGCTCCCAACAATGAGTAAATCAACATAAATGCATATAAATATAAATTAGTATAATATAAAGAGAGTGACCTTCTGACAAAGCAAAAAAGGGGGGTTGTGGAAGCACTCCAAGTAAAACATATATAAATACAATGGAAGTGCAACTAGTTTGCCCATATTAGATACAAGCATACAAAAAAAGAGTGGATTGATCAGTGCACTATGGTATCTATACAATTGCATGTATGTTAAAAAAAAACAGGGTTTTTTGTTACAAAGTTATGATCATAAAATTGGTAAGCCACCATACCACGTCAAGGAAAGCCCATATGGTTGTCCCTAACTATTTACCTTCAGGTCATAGAATTCAGCTATCTGGCACCTCAGCATTTCTGGGCGTTTGCCTTGATGTGGTATTGTGGCTTACCAATTTTATTAACTTTTTAACTAAAAACCCCTGGTTTTGTAAATATATGCACTTATAAATACTAGATAACTTATGAAACAGGGGACCAGGAAATGTGATCTCTCTTTTTATCCCTCTCTTTTTCGATCTACTGAGAACAATTGCAATTATTTTTGAACTTGTATTATTTGTGGTCTTTTAATTATTTATTGAGCTGCAACCTCCTACTAACTAGTCACCCAGACTTCCAACTCTCTCCCCTACAATTAGTTTTAAATGATGCTAGAATCATCCCGCACCTGTTTAAAATCATGGCTGCTGGTTCTCGATAGATTTTCTTTCCATCAATATTCCTGGTTGTCTCTTGCTTCTTTTACAGCCACAGTCTTTTCAAAGCATCCACACCCACTGACCTCTTATCAGAAACAATTATCTTGCTGCTCCTTCACTCTGGAATCCCAATCCCTGAATTCCTTCATAACAAACACTCCCAAACTCACATCCTACCTACCTTGTGAGTCTAGTGTTGGCACCAGTGTCTCAAACTTTTGCTCTCCTATTTGTGCCAGTATATTTTCCACCCACTTAGATTGAAAGAGCTAAGCTTCACAAACAACTGTCCTTATACTGGCTCATTATCTTGAACCCTAAATCAACTCCTTCTCTATACGAAAAAAAATCAATAATGACTTAATATAATGAAAGATTTGCCAAACCCTTTAATCACAGGAATGCACCTTGGCACAGCGCAGGGAACAAATATACCACACTTATTTATTATATTTATCACAATTGCAACTTTAAAGTAATATATAAGTTTTTGTCATGGGGGTAGAGTGTCTTCCAACTTTATATTGTCTGACATTATAACAGAGTCTTTAACCATAAGATATTGTTCTTATGGCAGTAATGTGTTTCCTACAATTTCTAAAAAGGTCTTATTGCAAAAAAAATGGGTATGTTTAAATTACACATTCCTCTTGCTCAGCCTAAAAAGAAAACATTTGAAGAGACACGCCATTTATTGATCTTCCTGTGCTACTTTTTTTTTTTAAGTCTCTGGTGTGTTTCTTGGCTTTATTTGCATATACAAAAAGCTCGCTCTTCAATCCAAGGGATTGGGCATTTTCAATTTCTGTCATCAGCTGGGATCTCCATGGTGGATATAATGGGAGTAATATGGAGCTGTGCCTCTGACTATGCTTTCAAATATTTAAAAATCCAATGCCTAGATCTAGCTACTGTATTCTGCCTGTAGTTTTATTCTGACTTCAGTATGACCAGTAATCAGATGGATTATCTGCTATAGGTGTATAGTGCTTTGATGCCCAAAATTGCAGGTACTAGAAAATAGATATCACCGGAGTCATGTAACCTGGAATGTGACCTCATTCCCTTTTTATAGTCTCATTTAGGGCCGGAACTAGGGGTAGGCAGAAGAGGCATGTGCCTAGGGTGCAATGAAAGTGGGGGCACCAAGCCTCTTATTTCGACCCCTGTGCGAGCTCCGCCCTGTGTCTACATCAATACATTGGGTATGCGTGTGTATGCACCGGGGTGGAGGCTAAGTGTCCGGGCAGGTTGCATTGCATGCCCGGACTGATTGGCCCGAGCCTGGTCTCACTATATATTGTGTATATATATATCTGGGGTTTTTTCTTTCCTAGATTTGTATCTTCATACCTGTAAAGGTCCCCATAGACGCAAAGATTTTTCTTTAATGACCGATTTTAGCGCCATCCAACCAATCTGTCAAATTATTGTGAGGTTCGTGGGTAATGATTTTTCATCCGACATCGGTCAGAAAATTGATCAGCCAGGTTAGAAAATTTTCACAGTGAAATGTATCCATTGTCCAATTGTTTGCAGGGCCAAGCAGGCAGCTCCCCTCGGTTTTCCTGGCCTCAACGAGACAACAGTGCTTGAAATGGTCTTTTTAGTTGAAGGACAAATCGTACATTTAAACAATCGTTTCAAGATATCCTTGGTCTACTGATAATGAAAAGAGCTTTTAAAAATCTTTACATCTATGGCCAGCTTAAGTCTACAAAAAATCATTTAAACACAAATAAACCCAACAGGCTGCTTTTGCCTCCAATAAGTATTAATTATATATAAATGTATTTTATTATTACAGAGAAAAAGCTAATTATTTTTAACAGTTTCAATTATTTGGATAAAATGAAGTTTATCGGAGCTTTCTGGATAAGGTCTTTCCAACGGATCCCATACCTGTATATGTAAATGTAAATGTTCTCTATTGAATAGAGCTCTCATAAATGAAGTTAAGTGATATTATACGCAAGGGTTAATGACTGTACAAGACTTGTGCAAGACTCATGTTAGACCTTCAGATCAAATGCATGCTAGAAAAGGTAATTTAGTTGATTGATTACAACATCTCTTTGCAGACGAATATTGATATAATGCAGTTGACCATCTCTCCCGGGTCCCCAAGTCCCCATCAAGCAAAACCACAAATGTCTTACAAAAAACAAGATTTTCCAGAATTTTTTCTTTCCAATTCATCTTTTTTTTAGCAAGTTTTTAGATGAATATATTAATATGTTCTAAATGAGAACATTAAGGCTATACCTAAAATCCATAGCTCTTTTTTTGCCATTAAAAGGTCAGGATCACTCTGTAACCGTTTTCTTCTACAAGACAGTCTTTAACCATTGGTGTGAAGGCTGGAGAGGGTGAGACTGAAGACTTGGGATGAATAGAGACGAGGTTAATATTTGCATTGGCTGCTTCTGATTCGCAGAGCAGATTAAAGCTCTTCTCAGAGGCAGAGCAACCTAACTATACTGGTAGGCAGTTCTTACTCTCTTCTCTCTCTCTTCTTTCCTCTCCTTTCTCTCTCTCTCTCTATCCTTTTGTGTCTTATCTGATAACTATAGTAGAACGTGTCCATGGTATTTATTTAACCTGAGCCTTGTGGATAAGATTATAGGGGGGTGGTGGCAGGCACACTGGAGCAGCAAAATGAGTCTGAGCAAAGGAGATGACATTCTGTAATGTACTTTTTGTCCAATCTGCCATCGGTTTCATTATATTAATGGCAATAAGCATTGAATGTTTCATTATGCATGTGATCATCTTTCATCGTTGGACAATTAAGGCTGTTGTGATTGTCGTCCTTCCTCCCCTTCATTTAAGATTTCTCTCTTTTTTTTCTTCCTCTGTTGACATGAATATACTCACTGCGCCATTCTTATTTTGTTCTTCTATCTTCCATGGCTTTGTGTGTTGGTGTGTTGGGTTGAGGGAACTTGCAGATATCTGTGAGAATACAAAGATGTTCCAAGTCATTTGTGAGATGCTTTACTTACTTTCCAGACACATTTAGGTATGTAGTCTGCTCCTTATGGAAGGGCTGCGTTGGTGCAGTGCATTCTGGGACACTTCTATAAAAAGTAAGCCTGGCATGTGCACACTACGGCAACGATTTAGATTTCCTAATGTGATTTCATATGCCCTTTCTCCTTTAATTCCCCCAATACCAATATTAATGCGCTGGAATGAAAGGCATTGTCTGTTTGAGTACAGCAGCTCAGAAATACGTCTCCAATTGGCTACGGTGTGTCACATAACAAAGGATCAAGACCGGTGGCTGTGCTTTACATTGTTTTATTAAAGAAAATGTGGACACATGCTGAAAGATTCCATCCAAATATTTGCATTCCTATGTTTTATTTATGTGTCTTATGCTAAAAAGAAATGCATGCATTTCAAGGAAGAACTGTCACAGGGACTTGATTAACCTCTCGGAATCAAGGTTTTGAAATCGTATTAGGCACCCGTGCAGTTAAACTGATGAAAAACATTGGTCTTCCTGGATACTAATATTGTCTTTTGAGTTCAGCCACAAAAAAAAGTATAAATAAAATAAACATAAATATATTAGGATTTTTTTACTTTGCCCAACAGAGAACTTTTATTTACGAAAACAATGGGCTTATCAGGACTGCGCAGGAGCTTTACTCTAGGAAAGCATTGTTTCCATAGGCATTTGCTCAGTGAGGAGGAAGAGAAGAAAAGAAGGCGTAGAATAAACTCTAGGACTGTAAAAGAATTGTTGGCATTATTTTCCCTGGCGTCACGTGTGTACTTGGATGGTTTGCTATTCTTCAGACAGAGAAACAAGGATGAAAGTCTGTATGTCAGAGCTTGGGCTTTTTAACCACCGCATTTAAAGATCTTTCCTATTGATTTGGGGGGAAAGGGTGGGGAAGAAGCCGACTTCAGGGTGAAAGAAAGACCGGCTTAATGAAAGGTATTTTTATTTTGTTTTTTTTGTGTGTGTGTGCTAAAAAGATGTGCAATAAAGAGAAGATAGAATTAGCAGAAGTAAGGGAGGTAAAGGCATAAGAAGATAATGCTGGATGATAAGAAGGCAGTTAGTATGAGCTCTCAGGTCTTTTGTGTTTTCTTCTTTTTTTTTTTTCATTTTCCCCACCCCGACGTCTGACCTGCAAGGACTGGGATGTCAGCATCATGCAAATGCTGCAGTCTTGCAGGTCCAAAAGAGGGTGGATACTAGAGAGTGTGTTAATGTTAATGATGAGTGCAGAGAAAATACCAGCCGATTGCACCCCCTCCACACACTACTGTTCTGAGTCAGCATCCGTTGCCTTTCCCCTGAATTTGTATGTGTGTGTGTGTGTGTGTGCGTCTGTGCGTGTCTGAGAGTGTGTGTCTGTCTGTGTGTGTGTGCGTGTCTGAGTGTTTGCAATGGAAGGGAGAACCCAGTCAGTCAGAGGGAAGCAAAGGTACGTCTGAGAACGACAAAAAAAATCTGACTGATTTCAATCTTTGGAGCATCTGATGTATTCTCTGAGGAGGACGGGTTCTCTGTAATGGGGGAATGCAATTAAGTTAATGCCATATTTGTGCTGGGGACAGATTTTTCATTCTAATTGTTCATCTGTGGACTGTGTTCAAACATTGCCTCTAACATCATTTTAAGATATAAAAGGGGAATAGCAGGAGAACTTGGGGAAAAGGGGGCTGATATTTTTAGTTAGTCCTTCTGCGAAGTCTTTCATATTAATCAGGTGTTAATACACTGCTACTCCGAAATATTGGCTTTCTACTGTAACGACGCTGAATGTATCTGTATTCGAATTATTTCTGTTTGTAACCTTTTGTTTGTGACTGTAATAATAATAGTACTTTTGTACAGTATTTGTTAGTAGCTTTTAGGTCTGTTTACAAACCCACTAACTGTCTCTTTCTTTTCTTTTCCGTCTTTTTCTTAAAAGTAGAAGATCTCCGCAACAACACCTACTTTGTAGACCAGATTCCTTCAATTGATGGAGCAAACCGGGCCGTGAGGACTTTTGATATATCTGTACTTCCAGAAGAAGGGGATTCTCCTGTTTTTATTGGGAATGATAAGCCCGACATAGAAATTGAAAGGGTTTTGAATATGCCGGATCGTGATAGACCTTCTAAAACGCAAGGCAGTCAAAGCCCCCTGGTGATAGGAAAATTGTTTTGAATTTGGTCTGTTGTTTCTTGTATCAACAGTGTCTAAAAGTTGTGTATGTGCCCTGGATCCGTGCTGCATCTGCCTGTAACGTGAAGAGGGTTTTATCATGTCCACTTGTAGATTAAAATAGGAAACCCAAGATGAAAATTGCATTATCTTTCCTCTGGAGTAATAATGCTTACAGCACTGGGCCCACGTTAGCTGCAGGGTACAAATTTACATCTCAATCCCTGGCACTAAGATGCAATAGGATGGAAGGATATTATTTCCAAATAATGTCTGAGCTCTCTGTGTAATGCTGATCTCTAGCCATGATATTAATGTCAATATTTTGAATGCCAATTGTCTCAAAAGCAGAGTGTTTGCAGTGTCCACTATGGAGGAAGAAACCCACAGACTGAAGTTGGACTTTTCCTAGTCCCTGAGACCCTAACTTGTGAGGATTTTTGAGAAACAATCACAAGTTAGGCTCTTGGGACCTAGGCGGAGGGGAAACAGCAGCTTTGGACTGTATTTGTGATCTGCACCGGATAAAACCCTGCAACCGTTTCTGAGATCTTGTTCTAAAAGGTCTGTGATTATTTTAAAACAAGGTGTTCTCATTGCGCAATGATAATAATAATACCTTGGTATATATATCTCTCTGTATAAAGCTGTATTATCTGTGCTTCCAAAACCTAATGCAGATATTCTAAAGGTAAAATGCAAAACAATGGCAGATAGAATTCTTGGTCTGGCTATTGTCTGGGAGAGCTGTCAGCAGGTGAATAATACAGCTGCTTAGCCTTTTCTTTTGCAGTTTTCGTAATAAGCAATTAAAGTTATCGAAACATCCTTAAACGGTTTATTTATACAGATTACAATGCAAGACTAACATAATGAATGTCAATGAAGAATGCACTTTATTTTATTATATTATTCTTGCTGGCCTGAATAATGCCAATAAAAATGTTCATTCCATATTCTATCTATTCTATTCTAAATTATTGTAGAGCCAAATCGACTTGGGTAAAGCTTAAAGCACTTGGAAATGAAACCTATATTTGCAGCCAACGCCCTTGAATAAATGGCCATCGTTTTTAATAATCCCCACATAGGTTTTGTCTGTCGTTATATATATAATAAACTATATCAGGATGCAGAGAAATGTGTAAGTTAATATGTTTTAGTTTTTAAAATGTGGTTGGGCTGTATGGCAGCATACCTGCTTCATATTATGTTATATATTTATCTGTATTTATAAATAAAACACTCAAGGAGCTGAGGAATTCTGGAAAAGTTATTTCTAAATAAATCAAACCTTTAATGTGTACATTGAGCACAGTAAGGACGTATATTGCGCTCATTGCCTTTGTTGCCAGAATCCGTGTCCGAATCTTCACCTCTGTCTATAAATGTATTATTATTGGGATCTAAAGAAAGAGACCTGTTATAATGTAATGTCCAATATTTTTGTTTTTCTCCCCAATATGTGATTCTAGATAATCAGATCATGCTATAGCTTAAAAAAAAAAATCCTATCGCTACAGAATGTCAGGGAAGGAGGGGGGGGAGCAATGGAAGGGGAATCATGTGCCGTGCATACAAAAAAGGAGGGATGTTAACAATTCGATAAATTCCTGGCTGGTAGACCAGACTGAGCCAGACGCATACATTAACTGCTGTCTGCTGCTGATGTGAGTCTGCTCAATGCGCTGGAAATGAAGGCTCACCTAAGCCCTGACACTGGCTGATTTGTATATTTTCAAAAAGACCAAGAATCTTTTTAAGGTGAAGATTCTGGTAATGTTTTTGGTTTGCCAGAATTCTAATAGCTATTTATTATTCAATCAACCGTTCCAAGCCTATTAGGGATCCGACTAGTATCCGAAAATTACAACTGTGTGTGTGTGTGTCCTTCCTTTCTTCCACGTCTAAAGGATTTCTTTTACAGGGAATGGCTTGTCTTCAAATAACAAAGGATAATTTAATCCCTTAATAAACTCAATTAGGAATTATTATTTTATCCATTGTCGTTATTTCATTTTTAATTAAAGAAAACCTACATCTTTCCACCGAGTGTATATACACAGGCGCCTACAGAGAACCTGAATAAAACATATTAAAAAAACAAAAGGATGTAATATTCATTTTCATTGTATAATTGTCGCACAAAGGGTTACTTTTTTTTTTTATATTTTATCATGTGGCGCAGAAAAAAAATTCTGTGGGCTGTAAATGCAGCTGTTTGATTTGCTTGTACAATCCTTTTGTTCTCTCACCGGGTGTTACAAGGTCTTACAATATTTCAGTGTTGCCTCATGTCAGATGTTCAGAAAATGCATCCACTGAATATTAAAAATATCTCCCAACGACGGCCACACCAAATACCTATTATTGTTTTTTTTTATTTTTAAAAGCAAATGCATTGAAATACAGAGGGATGCAGTGTATTTAGTAAGACAGTATGAGAAGAAACTGTGACAGGCAGAGGCATTGAGAGGTGCATTAATGGGAAGTTAGTACCTGTTATCCTGAATGCTCGGGACCTAGGTTTTCCAGAAAGGGGATCTTTTCCGTAATTTGGATTTTCATACCTTGAAAATCATGTAAACATTAAATAAACCCAATAGGCTGGTTTTGCTTCCAATAAGAAGTAATTATATCTTAGATTGGATCAAGTACAAGCTACTGTTTTATTATTTCGGAAAAAAATAATTTGGATTATTTTTATATAAAAGAATTAAAATGGGAGACAGCCTTTTTGTAATTCAGAGCTTTCTGGAAAAAGGGTTTCCTGATAACGAATCCCATACCTATAGTAAGACCAAGTCCATCAAAACAAAACATCTAGTTGGCACATAAAAGGAGACCACTCTATTTGCTCCTGAATAGCTTCAAAAACAAAGTTCAGCTATTTCTTCCACAACATTTTACATATAGCCCTCAAATTGGCTGAGACACTGAAAGTAATTTAAGGAAAGTTACAAAGTTTGCACAATGTCTAGTAACCCACAGCAACCAGTCAGCAGGTAGTATGTGGCAAGCATCTGATTGGTTGCTAGAAGTTGCTACAGGTTCAAATGGTACAAATTTTATTACATTACCCCTATGCTTAACCCATCAGCCTTGGGAATGTATATAATATAGGTGCAAAATTAGACAGGGTTTTGGGTTTCTACCATGAGGGCATATGGGAGGTTCCTAGTACAGGCAGAACTAACTAGAACTAGAACTAACTAGAACTTGTGAGTGAACTTTTCAAGGTATTCTTCCAATAGCCTTATACGGTATAGGATCCATTATCCAGAAACCTGTTATCCAGAAAGTTCCAAATTACGGGAAGAAAAAATCACGAATTTTTCAGAATTTATGAATCCCCGAAGACGGAAAAGTCCGAATTAAAAAATCCGGCATCTCAAACCTGTCGAGGTTGCATATAAGTCAATGGGAGAAGTCTCAATGATTTTTTGATGCGCGCTGGGCTTTGAACAATACCCCGAAGTTTTCAGAGTTTTTCTGGCAAAAAGCATAAGAAATTGGGTGAAAATTTTTGGGTGAAAAATTCCAAAAAATCTTGAAAATCGGATTTTTTTTTCCCGCAAAGCAAATTTTCAGGAAAATGTAATAATAAATAAGCGTAAACATTTGCTTTTAGGGTTTGTATTATTTCACTGCCTGGAGGGACCTACCTAAAATGGACACCTACATATAAAACGAGGAATTTCACACAATGCTGAAGTTCTTCTACATGAACTGGAGCCGATTGGTTTGTTTGGAGCTGGAGTGCAGCAGCATGAAAAGGTTTCAAGGGATTCTGCCGCGTTCATCAATGCACTGCTCTACCTAAAATAAAGGTCTTCAAAATCCCAGCATCTTCCGAAATCAGTGGCCTCAGAATTGATTAGTTGTTGTTTACCTGAAAATTGAAAAGCATTATTTTAACACAGCCTTGATGCATTTTACCCACCTTTTAACTATGTGGCTGGGTGAGCACTGCAACACTTTTTCCATAAAAGCGGTTACACAGCCAATTCAAAGAAGTAAAATCCTTCTGATACCTTCACTAACTGGATCATTTTGCAAACTGTCAAAGCAATTATAACTTTTTCCATGTCACACACCATCCGAATGCCTGATACTCTCCACGGGTCACTGATATCAATAGGAAAGCTGCAGCAGTAATGATTGCCTGGAAAAGCGGATGCCATTTTTAAGTTGATGATCTCCAGTGCAGAACTTTCCGCTGATGTAAACGCAAAGCCAATCGCCATTTCCCTGGAAATTTTTTGTTGTTGTTTGTTTTAAGTTCCTCATGTGTCTTTGATTTAGCAAAGAGCCATGAACTGTAGTTCTGTTATGTAACTGCTCTACTTTTTGTCAAATCCAGTTCTCGTTCTTTCAACTTTTCTTGACTCTCTTCACACTGCTGAAACACTGAGCTTTGTTTCTAAAGGCAATGATTGCACAGTTGTGTTTTCCCTACAGATACAGACCTGGAAACTTTAGATTTAGATATCATTAAAAGCTAAACTGCTCTAGCTTCTTGTTCTTTGCTTGGACAAACTATTTTCATATTCATCCTAGGACATACAGTATGTATACACCAATGTATTCTTATTCTTTCCAGGAATCAAGTCCCCTTGTATTATAGATGAAGTAGTCCCCTTACAAAATTCCAGATCACTTCTAAGGTCTATTTAATTTTACGCAAAAAAGGTAGTAATACTAAAATGGATGAGCCCCAGCCCTCCTACACTTCGGCAATGGATCGAATTAATAAATGGTATGGTGTCCCTAATTAAACTGACGGATAATGCCAGGGGAACACCTGGGAAATTGAAAAAAATATGGGAACCCTGGTTGGATGCCAAACCACATACATCCCTTCCAGATGACTGAATTATAGGTCTGCTCTAACATATAAGATGATATCCACTAATTATGATACATGCTCCTCTATACGTTGAATGTGTAATGGAACATATGGGATGCTTGTAAACTAGGGATGCCAGGAATCAGAATCATAATTTGCATATTAATTTGCATATGCAAATTAGTGGGGTGGAGGGAAATGGCAGACTTTTTGTCACAAAACAAGGAAGTAAAAATAGTTTTCCCCCCTTCCCACCCCTAATTTACATATGCAAATTAGGTTTTGGTTCTGTAATGGTGCATTCCTATTGTAAACAGTAGTCAAGTAAGTTTCAAGACTGTTAGTTTTGTTTAATCTGTTTATTTTGTTTTGTTTATGTTTAAAATGCAAAATAAAAACCTTTAAGAAAAAGAAAAAATCCGAAAAATTTGTGATTTTTTTATTTATAAAATCCAACTTTTAAAAAATGTATTAAACCCTGAGTGTGAAAAAGTCTGAATAAGAAATCTCAGCTCTGTCGAGGTTGCATACAACTCAATGGGAGAAGTCCCAATGATTTTTTGATGTGTGCTGGGTCTTGTGAAAAATCATGAAAATCAGATTTTTTTTCCCCGCAAAGCAAATTTTTGGGAAAATGTAATAATATATTAGCGTAAAAAAACCCAAGCAGATTTGATCGGAGTTTGTAGCAGGAAATCTTGAGATAAAATCGGGCTTTGCTAAACAACCCCCATAGATAAATGATGGTAGCATTTTACTGGAGATACAGGTATGGGACCTGTTATCCAGAATGCTCAATAATAACTAACTGTACAAAAAGAATTACCCCATGGGGTATAGGATTTTTTTGCTTTGGGCATTAAGGGTAAGAGTAGACTCCTCTAATGCATAATAATAATATCAGATATCATATTGATATGCATTAAAGAAAAATATTGTGGGTTGTGATTGTTCATTTAGATAGAGGCAATCTGCTGATGTAGATAAAATGTAGTACAGGTATGGGACCTGTTATCCAGAATGCTCTGGACCTGGGGTTTTGCTGATAATGGATCTTTTTGTAATTTGGATCTTCATACCTTAAGTCTACTAGAAAATCATGTAAACATTAAGGAGGTTATTTAATAAAACGCAAATGGATCTAATATTTTTATTAAACCAAGCTCGACAAAACTCCTATCCTATCTATCGGAAAACGACTTGATAAAATGAAGCAAAAGATGAATTGTACAAATATTTTGGATTTAAGACCCGAAACACCCCACATTTTTCGTATCATTGGGTGAAACGCTGTGCAGATGACATCTACAAACTGTAAAACATCTGCCATTGACTTCTAGGTTTGCGATGGTGGATTTTCAGTTCCAGACTTTTAGCAGCTTCAGGGTATAATAAATCTCACATTTTTCTTAAATTACCTAAACCAGAAAAAACTGAGGTTTCATAAATAACCCCCCCTAAATAAACCCAATAGGCTGGTTTTGCCTCTAATAAGGATTAATTATATCTTAGTTCGGATCAAGTACAAACTACTGTTTTATTATTACAGAGAAAAAGAAAATCATTTTTAAAAATTTGAATTATTTGGATAAAATGGAGTCTGTGGGAGACAGCCTTTCCATAATTCAGAGCTTTCTAGATAATGGGTTTTGGAATAATGGATTCCATACCGGTACTTGAAAAATTGGGTATTTGCTATGTACATATTAAAGTCAATGCACCCTAGTAAGTCTGTATCGTTCTTACCAGAGTAACAAAGAGTGAAACAATAGCAAATCAGTCACAAGAAAGATGGCAGGAGCCGGGAGAAGCTTTCCATTACCACTTACAAATGCTGACTCTGACTTCTTTCAGGCTGGCACCAATCCCCAGCTCTGCTCATTATGTTGGTATGACATATTAGTTATACTAAAAGCTATGGACTACACAGGATACTTAAGGTTTAGAGTGATTAAATTATTCTGCAATGCATTCAGCGAGCATTTCAATAAGTCATAGTAACATTTCAAGAGAGGAGGAAAAAGGCTCTATGCTCTGAAAGTGTAATTCTCAAAGCAAAGAAACATCAATGGCGCATTGTTCCTAAATTGCAGCGTTACAGTAACGGTGATTACCTTCATTCTTTCCCCTATGCATTAAGACAAAGTAAAATCTTGTTGTAAATCTAAAGATCAATCATTATAGCTGAAAGCATTGCTAATATTATTTTGATTAAGACGCTTTTATTTCTTTTTCTTAGGTTTTCTTGCGGCAAGTCATGATGCCTTACAAACAAGGATGTAGCCATGTGCAGTTCTAGAAGGCAAGAACTTGTTTTGTTAAGAAATCTGTTATAATTAGGGATGTAGCGATTTGGTGTTCGCGAACGCCGTTCGCGAACACCGGCAAAAAATGCGAACAGTTCGCAAACTTCGAACACCCGCTAAAATCGTTCGATTCGAACGATCGAAGGATTTTAATCGTTCGATCGAACGATTTTCATTCGAATCGAACGATCGAAGCATTCGATCGAATGCTTTTCATTCGATCGAATGCTTTTCATTCGATCGAATGCTTTTCATTCGATCGAATGCTTTTCATTCGATCGAATGCTTTTCATTCGATCGAATGCTTTTCATTCGATCGAATGCTTACAATCGTTCGAGCGAATGGAAATCGTTCGATTTTTAGCGGTCGAAGGAATTCGAATGGTCGAATGGTCGAACGATTTGTATTCGAATCGAACGCGAACTCAAAATGCGAACGTCGTGCAACGTTCGCGAACATTCGGCGGACGCGAACGGTCGAATTTCGCGCGAACAAGTTCGCCGGCGAACAGTTCGCTACATCCCTAGTTATAATTCTTACAAATATGATTAGCCCATAAATAGCTCCATTGATGTTCCTCTGGTTGTAGGCAAACAGGATTGGACACTGGTAAAAAACTTGATGGGTCCCAGTAGCCCAAGCCTGCTCCCCTTCTCTGAAACTATGGGGCAAATTCACTAAGATTCGTAAAGATTCACTAAAATCCGAAGTTGCGCTCAGGGGAAGCATAAGGTTACGAACATGCACTAGCGTTAATTCGCCAACCAAAGCGAAGTTACGCTAGCGATGCTTAATTTGCATACGGCTCCAAATTGAAGTTACAATGGGGGTATATGTAGCAGCATTACACAAGCCTGGGAAACCTTCAAAACAGCAAATAACATATTTATTTTGCCCTACACATGTGCCCACTGTATAGTTAAGGTGCCATGAGTTAGGAAATGTAGGGGGAAGGAGGGTAGCCCCAAAAAATATTCAATCTTTTTCAGCCTATCGCCCATAAAAAAAAGAAAAAACTGAAGCGTTTTTTGGGACTTGGAAAAATGTTTAACTTTTTTTGAAGCAATCCCTATCTACTCTATTGCACTTCGCCTGGTCTGAGGTGGCGAAGGAAGTCTGACATAAAAGGTAGCGTTCTGAAAAATTTGCCGTCGGTGAATTTGTGTAGTTACGTCCGTTGCGCAAATTTGCCAGGCGTAAGGGTGCGAAGTAACACTAGAGAATTTACGCCAGCGTCCGTTAGTGAATCGGCGAATTAACGGAAATGCGCTACGCTATCGAATTAACGCTAGCGTTAAGTGCTTCGTCCTTTAGTGAATTTGCCCCCATGTGTACCCTAAGCACTATGTGTTCCTTGTACCATCATTAGAAGAATAGCAGGTATGCACTTCGCGGTTGGTTGCGTCTGGCACGGGGAGCCCATTAGTCAGCAGAGGGGGTGGTTGGGGGATCAGGGGCAGGTTTACTAACCAGTGAAAAGTTGCCAGCGTCCACTTCGCACCAAGCACAACACTTCGCCTAGGCGAAAATTCGCTCAGACAATGGCAATTCACCAATATGCAGAGTTTTGTCCTGGGCACCGAACGCTGGCGACTTTTCGCTAGCGGTACTTCGGTAATGCAAGCATTTCAAAGCGAAGAAGAGATCTTGCGCTCAGGTTAATTTGCATTTGGCTGGCAATTTAAAGTTGCATGGACTTCTTTGTTATCTTTGTTATATGTTGCAGCAAATACATTACATTTCCACTGTTAATTACAGTGGAATAATAAAGTTGTTATAATGCCCTACCCATGAGCCCACTGTAAAGTTAATGTTAATGTTCCATATGTGAGAAAATCTATGGAGAAACCCGGTTACATAAAAAAAAAAAATTTAAGGACTTTTGAAGCCTATCACTCTGAAAAAAGGAAAAGTCGCATTTTCCACTCACAGGATATGATGTAAGTGACAGATCTATGTACTATGTATCTATGTACTCCAATGCACTTCGTCTGGTCTGAGCTGACAAAGGTAAGTCTTGCGAAAGGTAACGTTCAGTAAAATCCGCATTTTAGTGAATTTGCGGAGTAATGTCCATTTGCCAGAGCGAAAAGTCACCTGTTGATAGATCGACGGTCCCGTTCCCTAGCGAATTGGCGCCTGTGCCTGTTAGTAAATTGCTGATGTCCCTGTGGGTGGCAATGCTGTTGATAAGTCGCTAGCGTTAGCCACTTTTTCCTTGATGTGGCAGTCACAGTAGGCCTGGACCCTCCCAGTCCAACACCTTTGGCTTTTGAGGATGGGGATAAATTATGGCTTCTTACAGCACACAGATTATCAGTGCATTTCTTGGAACTGTTCTTCTCATTTCTGAAGCTCACAAGATCTGCACATACAGCCATTGGAATTTGCAATGGAACGGGACATCACTTATCAAGCCAAGATGGGCTTTTGTAAAACTAACAACTGAAAATGAGTCCAGAATAGCTGGATGTGATGTTACTGGAGGTGCTGCAAGAGGCCACCAGTAATGATGGGCGAATTTATTCGCCAGGCGCGAATTCGCGGCGAATTTGCACAAATGGCGCCAGCGAATAAATTCGTGAAACGCCCGCGAAAATTCGCGAAAAAAAAAAACGGGCGCCGGCGTTGAAAAAACGGCCGTTTCGCGCATTTTTCGCTGTTTCACGAAATTCGCGAATTTTTCGGCGAAGCGAAACGGCGCAAATTCGCCCATCACTAGCCACCAGCACAGAACCTCTTTTAACTTGCCACTATGGAAGATAATTAGGGGGGAATTCACAAAAGTGGACATGGATTTATTGGATTTCTTGCCATATTCATAAACCTCTATCTCTACTTCTGTGAGTTTGTGTAAGGAAATTACCTATGCGGCGGGGACGCCCACCGCATGGTCCTCGAGCCGGCGCCATCTTGGAAACTAGGGCGCGCGCGCTCGTGCGGCGGCCTGCGCGCCTCTTAAAGGCGCAGGCACGCCGGCGCATTAGCGCCAGCATGTTTTTTTACGCCCGTTTGGCACGAAATTTGAATATTTAAGGCCCATTCTGTTTCCCAGCCGGTGCCCGTGATAGGATTTGTTTCCTGGTGCTTCTGAGCCTTAGTGCATCTGTGCCTGTATTCTATATCTTGATTTTCCGTGTTTGACCCTGCCTGTATCCTGACTACTCTGAACTCTGTATCCTGACCCTCGCCTGCCTACGACAACTCTTCCTGCTTATTCCCCTGATTGACAACGCGGTTTTGACCCTTGCCTGCCTGACGATTCTGATATCCGCCTGCCTCGACCCAGCCTGTCTGACCATCCTTCTGCCTAATCCTTTTGTACCGTGACCTTCGCCTAAAGACTCTGCTAAACAGCCGTGCCCCTTTGCCAGCCAGAACATCTCGCCTTGCACACCTCGTTAAGTCCAGGTGGCACCCAAGTAAGCTGAGGGCTCCTCCCGAAGCCCAACGGTGGTCACACTACTGGTGAAGCCGAGCCGAGACCAGGGTGCTTGGCATTTGTTCTGGTATCGGGTGCCGGTCGTGACAGTTTGTCTTTCAAACAGACAGTTGCCAGATTTTGTTTTTCATTCTACATTTTAAACAATATTTTACCAACAATTTTCTGAATTTGTCTTTAGCGCCAAACCCTTCAGTTTGTCATGAGGTGATTCTCAGCTATACCTGTGCCTTTTACCAATGATTGTGTGTTTCAAGGAGAAATTCACTGCCTTTTTTAAAGGCCCATATAGAAGGACAGGTTTTATATAAAGATGTATATGATATATTCCCTCCAAATGGTAATATTGCCTCAATCTTTAAGAAAAACTAGCAAAAATGTTTGCCCTGTTCTTTTGTCAATGTTTTTTTTATGTTGGAAATAAATTATTTTAATATAATATGGCATAGAATACACTTTTAGGGGCAGATTTTTTAAATTCTATTTTCCATCAATTTTTTAGTGTATTTTGACTAGGGAATAGTCAAAAAAAATCGAAAATTCGAATATCAAAATGTTTTGTCTCTTTAAAAATTCGACTTTGACTATTTGCCATCTAAAACCTGCCGAATTGCTGTTTTAGCCTATGGGGGACCTATTTAGAGTCATTTGGTGGACTTTGAAAATGTTTTTTTTGGAAAATACTTTGATTCGAAATTGATCGAATTAGTTCCGAATTCGAATGGAATGATCAAATATAGCCTATTCAACCGTAGTTAAAAAATTCGATTTATTTTTTTTTTTTAAAGAAATTTTTTTATTTGAATTTGATGTGATGGGAGTTAAAAAAAAATTCCCATCACCTCAAAATTCGACCCTTGATAAATCTGCCCCTTATTGTTTACACCTATTGCTATTCTAGGGTTAGGCAGAAAACAGAGTTTTTAGCCCAACAATAGTCTGCTAATCCCCATGAATATGTAAATGAGTCCCTGATACAGCTACAGAAATAGGGGTGAAATGGAGATTGGGTGACACAATGCAGAATTGAGAACAGGTAGAAGAGTTTCACTGAGCTTTACTCCATGTTTGGAGAAATTGTTGTTCAAAATGTAATTTTTTTGTCTTCGTATTTGTTGTTTTTACAAAATATTTACAAATATGTCCAAAAAAATGAAAATTGGTGGTTGAGCGGGTATTTTGGCAGATTTCTGTTTGTGAATATGAGTATTTACACCACTTTTACACCAAACAAATGCTTCCTCCACGTTTGTGAATACCCCTTAATGTTATACAACTGTGCAGTAGGAATGGGGAAAATGTAAGATTATTGAAAACACTGACAACTGCTGTCTCTCACCTTCCATTGTACACTCTTTTGTTGAGGGATGACGGATATTATTGACAAATTGACATTCCTTGATATTCCTTGACCAGTGCCGGAACTAGGGGTAGGCAGAAGAGGCAAGTGCTTAGGGCACAATTCTTAGGGGCGCTAGGCTTGTACCTCTTCTAACCTTAGTTCAGGGTCCTGGAGGCTCAATTTTCTGACAAGCAGTGGTCTCGGCTACTAATTCCTCTGATGATCACATCCAATGCCCCCACTCCTCACTCTTGTGTATGTGTGTGTGTGTTCTCGTGGGGTGTTGAGATGGGCAACTTGCCTTGGACCTCTTGGCCCAACACTGGTCTATATAAATTTCATACTGAGGGAGGCAGAGACAATTTCAATGTCATACTAGGTACTATTAGTAATAGGTCTTTTACTGGTCTTTCCCAAAGGAAAAACATTTGACCATTAGAATATCCCTTCAGTGACCTTTCTTCAGTGATTTCACTCCATGTTCTACCTGGAAACAGTTTATTCACTTTAAAAACGTATGGGGTGAATTAAATACATATATATACAATTATATATATATATATATATATATATATATATATATATATATATATATATAGTGATGGGCGAATTTGCGCCGAAAAATTAGCGAATTTCGCGTGAAATTCGCGAAACGGCGAAAAATTCGTTTTTTGACGCCGGCGCCCGTTTTTTCGACGCCGGCGCCCGTTTTTTAGACGCCGGCGCCTGTTTTTGGCACCGGCGCCCGTTTTTGCCGTGAATTTTCGCGGGCGTTTCGCGAATTTATACGCTGGCGGTGAATCGCGCAAATTCGCGCCTGGCGAATAAATTCGCCCATCACTATATATATATATATATATATATATATATATATATATATATAACAAAATCGTAGATGATACCCGCACTCCTTCACATGTAGTTTTTGCCGGGTGCTTGGTCAAGTTTAGGTATATAAAATTGTAGAAAGGACCAGCACTCCGTTTTCCAAAAAAATTCAATGGTTTATTCAAAACTCACAGTGTCTCCAACGTTTCGACCCTCTTTGGGGCCTTTGTCAAGGATTTCTTGACAAAGGCCCCAAAGAGGGTCGAAACGTTGGAGACACTGTGAGTTTTGAATAAACCATTGAATTTTTTTGGAAAACGGAGTGCTGGTCCTTTCTACAATTTTATATATATATATATATATATATATATATATATATATATATATATATATATATATATATATATATATTTAAAAAACAGTCCAGATCTAGTTTCTATATACTGTACACTATTTACTTTTTAATAAGTTTGGGTCTTAGATGTTTACAAACTTGACCAAAATACATATTGTATATATACTGTACATATTGCTCTTCAGATGCCGACCACAGCAATATAAATACAGTATCCCTGGGTAACGGGCACATTTGTCTGAATTCAAAATGGACCTTCTTTTTCTCCAGAGAGACAAAAATATCTAAAAATATCCGCTGAACGAAAGTTTCAGAAAAGTATTAAAACCTCTATGTAAAGTCTACAGAGCTTACCAATAGCACGTCCTCTATTTCACACCCAAAACGTTTGCTTTTGTGTGCCAAGAAGCAAAACTCAAAAACTTTGAGTGTTCACCTTAAAATTACCTTTTCGTACAGCAGAATTCTTTAGTTGTTTAAATTTTTTTGTTTTGCATCCCTCGAGGTTTGGAATTGAAGCTGTTATTGGAGTTTCTATGGTACTGCTCATGTTTTGAAATCAAATTTGGAACTGAAAAGAAAAATAAGCAACATAAAAAAGTTTAATAATGGAACATTTTGAGCTACCTGCTAAAAAAGAGCAAGAAGCAGAAGAATTATGATTTTAAAAGCATGCAACATACAAGTAAATAGCTGCTTAGAATAGGTCTGTAAAGGAACCCAATGCTTCATTCGCCTATTACTAGGGAAGTCTTAGACCTGTTATGCCCTGTGAGAGGGAGGTTCCCCCAATGGCCCAGGGGGTTTGTAACTAATGACTGTTTCTAGTTTATACAGTATAAGGAGATGGAGCTCACACCTCATAGTTAGTGATGGGCGAATTTCTCCCGTTTCGCTTTGCACAAAAATTATCGAATTTTCCGTCAAAATTCGCAAAAAGGCGAAAAATTTGCGGAAAATCGTGAAAGCAGAAGGTTCACGGAAAAATCATGAAATTCGCACGTTTTTACTAAAAAAATCGAGAAATGCGAACAGTTTCATGGAAAAATCGAGCAATTCGAACGTTTTCACGAAAAAAAATTGAGCAATTCGAAAAAAAAAAAGCGGAGATTCGCAAATGTATTCACTGGCAGCAAAACGCAGGAATTCCCCGCAAAAAAAAAAATGTATTCGCCCATCACTACTCATAGTCTTTGGTTTCCTCCTAGTACCAGGTTAAATGTGCTGGGAGACTGGATCGTACTTCCCCAGTATCAAGCTTTGATCATTAAGGTGACCAACACCCTAGAAAAGTTGGGGAGCAGGTGACCAGTCATTTTTTCACTGGTGATATAATTCCTTCACTTCCTAGCTAGATTCTATTACAGGTATGGGGCCTGTTATCCAGAATGCTCGGGACCTGGGGTTCTGCGGATAAAGGATCTTTCCGTAAATTGGATCTTCATACCTTAAGTCTACTAGAAAATCATGTAAACATTAAATAAACCCAATAGGCTGGTTTTGCTTCCAATAAGGATTCATTATATCTTAGTTGGGATCAATACAAGATACTGTTTTATTATTACAGAGAAAAGGAAAATAATTTTTAAAAATTTGGATTATTTGGAGAAAATAGAATCTATGGGTACTATACCTGTACTAATGAGAAACCTCTGCTAATTCCTTGATATACCATTACACTTTCATCTTTGCCTCACAGCTGTTGTTCTCTGGAAATAACTAGTCTAAGTTACTGTCTGGAAATAAACTTTGTCATTAAGAACCACTGGCACCAAATTCTTTTCAGAAGTTGTCGTAAAAGAAGGAAGACCATTCAATCACCATTCTTACCAGTACCGGCCCATCTAAATGCCACATATATGAGTGTTTATACCCCAATAGAAATAGAATGCAGGGAGAAGGGATCTGAATAATTATATCCTTTGCTTGTGCCAATCTTTCTCCCATGCAAAAAACATTTTTTTCAAGCTTTTTACTGCTTTGAACTGCAGTTATATGGAGAAATAACTTTACAATGTTTAATAAATTTATATGGGAAAATTGTTTAAAATCTAAAAACGTTTTTGGGTGAAGAAATCCAAAATGTTAGCTTTTGGATAGGCCCCCTCCTGAGGCTTTAAGTATGCATTTGAGACTCCATCTACAAATTGTTATTCTGAGGAGGAGAGAAACAATATATTCTGAACAACATATTTATTATTATAATCCACAGGGATGGGGTTCTCCAGAGCCCCATTGTTGCCCTATATAGAACAGCCATGTTCTGCAGTGCTTCACAGAGGTCAGAGGTTGTTCAGTACAGGTATGGCATCCTTTATTTGGAAACCCGTTATCCAAAAAGCTCCAAATCATGGGAAGAACATCACCCATAGGTTCTATTTTAAGCAAACAATTCTAATTTTTAAAAATCATTTCCTTTTTCTCTGTCCTAATAAAACAGTACCTTGTACTTAATTCTAACTAAGCTGTGTGAATCCATATTGGTGGCAAAACAATCCTATTGGTTTCTTTTAATTTTTAATTATGTTTAATAGACTCAAGGTATAGAAATACAAATTACAGAAAGACCCCTTATCCAGAAAACCCCAGGTCCTGAGGATTCTGGATAATAGAGCCAATACATATACTAGCATTCCCAATTGGGGGTTGCATGCTAAGGTCGCTAACATTCAAACACATATTTTTGTCAAATTTATCAGGAGCCAGTTAATCTGCCTGTTTGTTTTTGGAATAGGGGAGGTTAAAGGAGCACTTGGAGGAAACCCACAGAAGCACATGGAGAGCATACAAACTCCATGAGATAGTCTCCTGGTTGGAATCAAACCTTGCACTAGCCACTCACACGTTGTAGGTAATGGGTGATAGCAAAAGCATGACATGAATAGTGATGGGCGAATTTATTCGCCAGGCATGAATTCTCGATAAATTTGCGTGTTTCGCTGCCAGCGAATGAATTTGAGAATTTGTCATGGAAATTCACCAGCAAAAATTTGCCAGTGTCAGATTCCCCCTCCGGCGACAATTTCACAATTTTTTTTTCCCCGCAAATTTGTCACCCGTTTCACAAATTTTGCGGGAAATTTGCGAATTTCGTGGTGAAACAGGACACATTTGCCCATCACTAGTCAGAAATGTTCTTAGTTCTTGTATTGTAGAGAATGAAAGTGACTTCAACAGGACCCCACTACTACAACTTTAAGTTACAGGAGATCATAAAAGCCTCATCTAAGAATTTTCTTCTTAGAATTCAACTCTTGAATTAATACTTGCAATGTTAGGCAGGTGAGGGTCAGGAACATAAAGGAGGTGATTTGTCAAACATTAAGCTTGTTCTTCAAATAAATTATTCTATTTCTATTTAAATTAATAATGAGCTAGAAGAAACTTTAAGCCTATTTGTTAGCACAGTAATGTGCTCATTGTCGTTACCTATCTTCCAACATCCATGTTTTTATAACGTTTGTTGTGCGAACTACAGAGAAATGAGTTGTCTGACTTGCTTTTGTCTCCGCCGTGACAGAAGTGAGGCAAACACATTCATTAGCATAATACAGTAATGTTTTATTTACTCAGCTTTGTCATTTACCAATTAGTGTAGCGCTGAATTACCCATGACGGGAGGAATCATATTTTGCCATATGACACGTGAAACATTTAGGACACAAAAAGAATATAAATGAGTCACTGGTAATTGTATAAATACATTTTTACTTTTTAAATAATCAATATTACTTTAAACCATATATAAAACATAATAAAAATGGTATACTTCTTGGACAGGGATATTGGAGAGGGATATTAGGAGTAAAAAGGCAGATGGAAAGAAATTAATATTCTAAGTAAATTAGTGGCAAAACTGATGTGAAATATCAGTCTTCTGGGGTGTCATTAGTCTTGTGGGGTTGTTTCTACATATCTGTGAATGTGTGTATGTAAAAGTGGCCATACACGTAGAGAGCTCTCCCCAAAATGCCCACATTGAGGTGGGATTTTTAACCCTGTCCGATCGACATCTGCCCGACTTTCAGGCAGATATCGATCAGGGAAGCACGTCGGAGGGCCCCACACATAGGCCGATAAGATGCCGACTTGGCCACCTTAACATAATATAGTGACACAGGTTGAAAAATAGACTTGTCCTTTTATGTTTACATGAGCCCCCCTAACTGCTAGTTGATCCAGAAGAGGGCAAAAAAAAACCCCAACTGAAGGCAGTTTGGTAAAAAAAAAATCCTTTCTGACTCCAAGATGCAAATCCATCCAGTCCCTGGATCAGCATTGCACCAAGAGCTAATTTCAGTAACCCAGAAATGCAAGGAAAAGAGTGGGTGATCCACAGCAATGATCAAACATAAATCAACTAGACCCTCTTTGCAGTCATGCCCTCGACCCCCCAGAATCCCATCATGTATAAAGAGTATATGTGCAGTGAAAATGCATTGGTTTATAAATGCCAACCACAATTTTTTAGGATAGTTACATAGTTACATAGTTAAATTGGTTTGAAAAAAAGACAAAGTCCATCAAGTTCAACCCCTCCAAATGAAAACCCAGCATCCATACACACACCCCTCCCTACTTTCACATAAATTCTATATACCCATACCTATACTAACTATAGAGTTTAGTATAACAATAGCCTTTCATATTATGTCCAAGAAATCATCCAAGCCATTCTTAAAGGCATCAACTGAATCAGCATCACAACATCACCCGGCAGTGCATTCCACAACCTCACTGTCCTGACTGTGAAGAACCACCTACGTTGCTTCAAATGAAAGTTCTTTTCTTCTAGTCTGAAGGGAATGGCCTCTGGTCCTATGGTCCATTTTATAGAGAAATAGATCTCCCGCTAGCTGTCTATAATGTCCTCTAATATATAGAGCAGGGGTGTCCAACCACATGCGGCCCGGGATGGCGATCGAGGCAGCCCAGCTTGAAACGCACGGTTGCAGAGTTTGTACTTCCGAGAATCAAAGAAAACATCACGCACAATGTCACATAGAGATCCCGGACCTCCCTCTTACTTGCTCGTATCCAGAGTTTCTCAACGCGAGGTGGTGCATACGCTGAAGGAATCGCTGCATCCAGACGTCGGGGTCACCACCGTCATGTCAAGTTCTGCATTGAGCAGCAGAGAGGAGGAGAGCTGGGCTGGCGCGTTAGTGTGGCTTGCAATGAAGAGAACTGGTGCTGCAGAAAACTGGAGGACTACTGGCCTTAGTCTGATGATTCCTGGTTCCTGCTGGCATAGGTACAGATCTGGGGCAATTTTTATGGCTGGCTACTGGCACAGATTTGGGGGCAATTTTTTATGGCTGCACAGGTACAGATTTGGGTGCAATTTTTATGGCTACACAGTTACAGATTTGGGGGCAATTTGTATTGCTGGGACAGGTACATATTTGGGGGCAATATTTATGGCTGGCTGCTGCCACAGTTACAGATTTGGGGCAATTTTATCGCTGGCACAGGTACATATTTTGGGGCAGAATTTATGACTGGCTGCTGTCATTGTGTTTTTTGTCCATTAACCACCTCAGTCTGTCGTGTTTTTAGGTATAGGCTTACTATGCCAAGTTGTAACAATGTGGTTACCTAGGGAGGAGGGGGACTGCCCAAAGCCCAATTAGTAATCAATCCGAAAAAGGTTGCTCTATAGTTGTCCCATATTCAAGTGCATAGCTCAATCTGGTTATCCAGCTGGTATTGTAGTTCATTTGAGTATATTTCCTTTATTTTTAGAAAACAAAAGTGCTATGTGTTTCATGTGTGGCCCCAGAAAAATTTTCTTTTTCGAATGTGGCGTAGGGAAGGCAAAAAGCTTGCACCCTGATATAGAGTAATCGTATAGCCCAAGTGTCTTTTCTCCAGAGAAAACAACCCCAACCTTGACAGTCTACCCTCATAATTTAAGTCTTCCGTCCCTCTAACCAGTTTAGTTGCACTTAGTCTCTCCAGCTCATTTATATCCCTCTTAAGGACTGGAGTCCAAAACTGCACTGCATACTCCAGATGAGGCCTCACCAGGGACCTATAAAGAGGCATAATTATGTTTTCATCCCTTGAGTTAATGCCTTTTTTTATGCAAGACAGAACTTTATTTGCTTTAGTAGCCACAGAATGACACTGCCCAGAATTAGACAACTTGTTATCTACAAAGACCCCTAGATCCTTCTCAGTTAAGGAAATTCCCAACACATTGCCATCTAGTGTATAATTTGCATTTATGTTATTTTTGCCAAAGTGCATAACCTGCATTTATTAACATTTAACCTCATTTTCTGCCCAGTTTCCCAACTTAGACAAATCCCTCTGCAAAGTGGCAGCATCCTGCATGGAACCTATAGTTCTGCACAATTTAGTATCATCTGCAAACATAGAAACAGTACTTTCAATACCCGGTTTCTATTTTTGGATGTGGAGCAAATTTTCAGAAATCCAGAAACAGGCGCCGAAATAGAGATTTGCTGTTTAGTAAACACATAGGGGCTGGTTTATTCTGGATCGAACTGGGGAAGGATTCCTGGCATTTCAATCAGTCACTCCCCGCAGAGACACCAGTTCAAATCTGAACTCAGTACCCCGATACTATGCACTCACATCACAAAAGCAAATAGCTATACAATTCTTGTACACCTTACTTTTGTTGATTTGCATTTTTGGATCTCTTTTTACAATACATTTGTCCTTGCTTTACCTCATCTATTTTTTATTCATTTAAACTTTTAACTATTAAGAGTTTGGCATTTTGCTGCTTTGAAATAAAATGAATATAAATGGTGCAGATGTATTAACTTTATTCATAAAAAAAAGTTAATAATGGTTTTACATTTAAAGGGAAAATATACCCTCCTCTTTCATGTGCACCTATTCATTTGGGATATTTAGAAAAGGTGCATAAACACTAAACTTCCAGGTATAAATATGAATTTTTTTTTTTTTTTGCACAAACATAACTTGATTCCACAGATTGGAAGGAAACCATGATACTCTGACGAACTGTTTCCCAACAACTGTTAGGCTCACAGTGTATTCCAACCCCTCCCTCACCTTGTTCCATTGTGAAGTGATGAATTCTGGGACTTGAAGTCTCTCTGCACTCCATAGTCATGCACAAATTCTCTGGAAAGTAAAGGGACTTCAAGTCCCAGAATCCCTCACTTCCCAATAATTTTTGCTACAGCTCCTGTTCAGTTCCTCATCTGCTGATTCTTCATAAACAGGCCAGCAAGGTGCAATGGCAGATAAAAATGTTCCAATCTGCCCAATTTCTCAACTGATCTAAATCTATAGTTCATTGGTATTTGGCAGAGTCTGAGTTGCACCATACACGCACCAATAATTGTATCAAATCTGTGGTATGTGTATGGACAGCTTTAGTCAGGTTTTTTCTAGTTTAGCCACACTAAGGGGGTTATTTACTAGCAACTGTTTTTTTCCACAAATCTCTAAAAATGTGTGGTTTTCAAATTATTTTTAAAAGCTCTAAAAGTTTTAGATTTATGAAGTGTAGAAACTACAAAAACCACTAATACAAAACTTTGCCAGGTAAAAGTTGTCGAGGTTCTATAGGAAACAGCGCTTCGCAAGGAAGCTCAGGGAAAGACAAAGGGGCAAATTCACTAAGATTCGTAGTTGCGCCAGGCGTAACTTCGCCGCACTTCACCGCACTTCGCCACACTTCACCAGGCGTAGTTTCGCCAGCACTCCACAAATTCACTAAAATCCGAAGTTGCGCACAGGGGTAGCGTAAGGTTGCGAAGTTGCGCTAGCGTTGATTCGCTAAGTGAGGTGAAGTTACGCTAGCGATGGTTAATTTGCATACGGCGCCAAATTCAAATTTCAATGGAGGAATACGTAGAATCACTACAAATGCCTGGGAAACCTTCAAAACATCAAATAAATTTTTTTTTTTGCCCTACACATGTGCCCACTGTATAGTTAAGTTGCCATGAGTTAGGAAATGTAGGGGGGAAGGAGGGGAGCCCCAAAAAATGTTTCGATCTTTTTTAGCCTATCACCCATAATATAGAAAAAACGCCAGCGTTTTTTGGGACTTAGAAAAAATTTGAACTTTTTTTGAAGCAATCCCTATCTACTCTATTGCGCTTCGCCTGGTCTGAGGTGGTGAAGGAAGTCTAGCGTAAAAGGTAGCGTTCAGTACACTGCGTGAGTTAGTGAATTTGCGTAGTTCCGTCCGTAGCGAAAATTCACCAGGCGTAAGGGTGCGAAGTAACACTAGCGAATTTACGCCAGCGTTCGTTAGTGAATTTGCGAAGTAACGAAAATGCCCAACGCTAGCTAATTAATGCTAGCGTTAGGCGCTTCGGCGCTTAGTGAATTTGCCCCAAAGGAAGACTGCCCTGTAAGTCACCGACCCCAGCATCTGCCTAGAACTCTCCTGCTTTTTCCCTACTCAGCTTCTTACTTGGCTCCTCTGATCCCCTGGAAAAAGTGGAGGGACCTGTGACTTTTGCTTTAACCCCTCTCCAACCCAGGGAATTAGGAACATGAGGATTTCACTGGTAAATAGTGGGAATTGGTGCAGAGACAGATCTGCTGGATCCTGCAGTGGAAGGCATATCCGGATTGGATCTCGCATAGCAAGGATAACAGAATTCCTAGAAAGGCGTAAAATAACCTAAACGTTTGTGAGTACCCACCTTGCCCTGATGGTGACCCCCTAGAAACTATGGTGAATACTGGAGTGGGTCTCACAAAAAATTAATTACCCACACAAAGAGGTGGTCAAATTTGTTATAATCTACAACACTATATTCCTATCATTGTCTTCCTTTGTATTTCCCTGAGCTTCCTTGTGAAGCGCTGTTTCTCAGATTTTTAAAGGGATCCTGTCATCGGAAAACATGTTTTTTTCAAAATGCACCAGTTAATAGTGCTACTCCAGCAGAATTCTGCACTGAAATCCATTTCTCAAAAGAGCAAACAGATTTTTTTATATTTGATTTTGAAATCTGACATGGGGCTAGACATTTTGTCAATTTCCCAGCTGTCCCTGGTCATGTGACTTGTGCCTGCACTTTAGGAGAGAAATGCTTTCTGGCAGGCTGCTGTTTTTCCTTCTCAATGTAACTGAATGTGTCTCAGTGGGACATGGGTTTTTACTATTGAGTGTTGTTCTTAGAACTACCAGGCAGCTGTTATCTTGTGTTAGGGAGCTGTTATCTGGTTACCTTCCCATTGTTCTTTTGTTTGGCTGCTGGGAAGGGAAAGGGAGGGGGTGATATCACTCCAACTTACAGTACAGCAGTAAAGAGTGATTGAAGTTTATCAGAGCACAAATCACATGACTTGGGGCAGCTGGGAAATTGACAAAATGTCTTGCCCCATGTCAGATTTCAAAATTGAATATAAAGAAAATCTGTTTGCTCTTTTGAGAAATGGATTTCAGTGTAGAGTTCTGCTGGAGCAGCACTATTAACTGATTCATTTTGAAAGTATCCCTTTAAAGTATTTGAATTTTTCACCGTTTGGAGAGCAGGATAGAAACAGCTACAGGGACGAACCTCTGGAAACCTTAAACTTTTTCTTTCTTCATAAGAGGTTCTATTGGAGTCAACGGGAGCTGCGCTGAGTCTTCAGGCCGCTCTAATTCAGTTCGGGTTTTTGTATTTTTTTTTCGGTAGGAATTGCCTGAAAAACTAAAATTTTCTGAGGTTTTCTTATTTTTTAGCACAGAGTTCAGCATATTTTTCTGTTTGTACTTTTTTATTCTGATTTTATAATAAAATTTGTAGTTTTAGAGTTTGTGAGTTTAGTCTTGGTTTGAAAAACAACTAAAACCATGAAAATTAGTCTGTTGTTAAATAGACCCCCACGAATGTCTGTTCCCCTGCCAGTGGCCCCCTATACTTCCTGGGCCCCCCTGCAGCCACAAAGTCTTCTACCTCTGTAGTTTTGCCCCTGTCCCCTGCAAGGAAGGATGGCACTACACTTGCACATTCATGGAAGCATAAGGATATCAGCTTTTATTGCCTTTATCATATTGCTGAAATAGTAGCTGGACAATAGACAGCTGTCATACTGTAGTAGTGATGGGGCACAATACTGCAGCTCTTGTGGCATGAACAATCCAGACAGTCACCTGAGTATTATCTCTCTGTCTTCAGCTATAAATCATGATCTGCTAATGGCCTGGCCTGACATGCCACATTTTCAAGAAGAGTTAGGTACCTGATTTGAATGGGAATCAATTTCATTTTTAAGTCCTGCACTACTTTTTCAATTTCTACCCATTTAATGGTTTTGTAACGTGTGAATTCATCCTGTAGTGTCTGCAAAGGAATGGTTTAACCTGATTATAAAGCCTGTTGCTTGGTGTATAGTAACAAAAGCAATAAGAATATTCTGCTACTACTGGAAACCCTTTATCCAGAAAGCTCCGAATTACGGGAAGGCCATCTCTCTTAGGGGCAGATTCACTAACGAGCGAAATTACTATAAATGTTGGTGCAAAAGCTTGAAGTTACCACTTTTTATTACCCATTACAGGGATACTGTAATGGGAAAAAAAAAATCTCAAAATGAATCAGTTAATAGTGCTGCTCCAGCAGAATTATGCACTGAAATCCATTTCTCAAAATAGAGAACCGATTTTTTTATATTCAATTTTGAAATCTGACATGGGGCTAGACATTTTGTCAATTTCCCAGCTGCCCCAAGTGCTGTACTGCAAGTTGGAGTGATATCAACCCCTCCATTTTCCCCCCAGCAGCCAAACAAAAGAACAATGGGAAGGTAACCAGATAGCAGCTCCTTAACACAAGATAACAGCTGCCTGGTAGATCTAAGAACAACACTCAATAGTAAAAACCCATGTCTCACTGAGACACATTCAGTTACATTGAGAAGGAAAAACAGCAGCCTGCCAGAAAGCATTTCTCTCCTAAAGTGCAGGCACAAGTCACATGACCAGGGGCAGCTGGGAAATTGACAAAATGTCTAGCCCCATGTCAGATTTCAAAATTGAATATAAAAAAAATCTGTTTGCTCTTTTCAGAAATGGATTTCAGTGCAGAATTCTGCTGGAGTAGCACTATAAACTGATGTGTTTTGGAAAAAAACATGTTTTCTGATGACAGGATCCCTTTAATAAAGACAAGATAATTAATATAATGCCCTACACATGAGCAAAATTAATGTTCCATATGTTATAAAATGCGTGGAGAAAACTGGTTCCCCAAAAAAAGTCCAAGTTAGGACTTTTGCAGCCAATCCCACTTAAAAACTGGAAAAGTCGCCATGGTTTTTTGAACAGGATCTGATGTAGGTGACATATGATTGAGGAAGATTTAGCTTCTTTTTAGCACTTCGTCTGGTCTGAGGTGGTGAAGTCAACTCTGACGAAAGAGGTAACGTTCAGTAAAATCTGCACTTCACTAAATTTGTGGACTAACGATCGTTCGCCAGAGTGAAAAGTCGCCTGGCGATAGATTGCGAAAGAACGCTAGCGAGGGTCCCGTTCTATAGCGAATTGGCACCTGTTAGTGAATTGGCAATGTCCCTGCAGGTGGTAACGCTAGTGAATTATCGCTAGTGCTAGCCACTTCGCTCTATAGTAAATCTGCCCCATAAACTCAATTTTATCCAAATAATTCAAATTTTTAAAAATTATTTCTACAGTATGTAATAATAATACAGTACCTTGTCCTTGATACAAACTAAGCTGTAATTAATACTTATTGGTGGCAAAACAATCCTATTGGGTTTAATTAATGTTTAAATGATTTTTTAGTAGACTTGAGGTATGAAGATCCAGATTACTGAACAATCTGTTATTTGGAAAACCTCACGTCCTGAGCATAACAAGTCCCATCCCTGCACTACAAGGTTAACCGATCGTATGAACCATTCAAGGAAATGCTACAAAATCCAGTTCTAATTATTATTTTTAATGTTTTCAATTTAATTTGGTATTTTTAGATTCTAGAAATTAAACTAAAGGCACACCGTTATGCTTTTAATTCGGTGCCTTTATCAGAGATTGTTAGCAAGCCAGCCATTTTTTATTTGATGATATATTAGGGGCTGGTCTATTTGTTCACAATGCCAATCTCACGTGGGATTGCAACGATGGAACCTTGATGCACTGCCTGTATTTCAGCTCAGCAGACAAGAATATTCTTTGTGTGATACCATCATCTACAAAGAGGTCCTGGATCGATGACGATCAATCAATGAATCCTGGCAGCAGGGAGAGATTTTCCTTTGTACTTTCTGTTATCTCAATGACACAGGGACTGTATATTTGTATAAAAATATCAGTGTAATGTAGTTGCTGTGTATAGCCCAGGAATATACAGTAAGTAACAAATAATAAAACAATTCACAGTAATTAATGTATAAAATGTTTGGGAGAGGCTTATTGTGCCTTTTTGTAAGATTAAAATCATGGGTGTTGTAAGCTCATAATATGTTATTTTATCCCCATGAATTATCATCAAAATGGATGCTCTATTAATAATATGTAGGGAAATATGGAGTCACACACAGGTGGAGTGTTAGGGGCAGATTTATCAAGGGTCAAATTTGTGGAAAATACTTCGAAATTCGAGCATCGAATAGAATTCTCTGACATTCGAATTTGAAGTCAGAGGATTTTATTCATCGTTCGATCGTATTATGATCATAGTATGATCGTACTTCGAATCGTACGATTCGTACGATTTTCCTTCGAAACCCAAAAACTTAGAAATATGCTCTGGCAGGTCCCCATAGGCTAACATAGCACTTCGGCAGGTTTAAGTTGGTGAAGTATTGAAGTCATCATTCTTTTAAAGAGACAGTACATCGATTATCGAATGGTCGAGTAGTCGAACGATTTTTACTTCGAATCGAAGTCGAAGTAAATTTCGAAGTCGTAGTATCCTATTCAATGGGTATCCAAACAATTACTTCGAATTTCGAATTTATTTACTTTGGAAATTCCCTCGAATTCACTTCGACCCTTGATAAATCTGCCCCTTAATGTTTCTTTACAGCTCATCTTCCAGCACCTCTGGACCTCGACTTTGAGATTAGTCAATAATTTTGCTCTGTGCACTATTTGGGTGGTAGACATTAGGAGCATTAAACCCCTTGTGCTCCTTGTTAGGGCCCTTAGCTGTTCATTTCTCTAGCTCCCTCTATCTTGAGCTGCTATATAACCTTCAACAGAACTTTAGCCCATGCTCTAGTAAGTACCTCATTAACAGAGATGCCAACCATGCCATCACATCGTATGGATCCTACACACATCCACTGGATTTGAGAATTGGGACGTAAATAGTACTTGGAATTAACTGACTGTATTAGTACTGCAATGCACTCCAAATCCCCTATGCAGTAGGTCCTTTCTGATGATGTTTTTATGAGCCCTTCTTGAAGCAAAACCTTACCAGTACACTAACTGTATCCTTGGGTCCTATCTCAGTACTCATTAAGGCCACTTACTACTAGGGACAATTTTTCAGTAGAAAATCAGGTATACCGTTCCTTTTAGAAGCACCATTCTTCTAATTGCCCTACCTGTGCAGTGTAGTTTTGAGCTTGTTTTGGCCAGAAAATGTTCACCATGTTCCAAGGTCCTCACCATGGTTCCTGTTTCTTTGTGATGTGCTTCTCCTTGCATCCCCTCTGCATTCCTTCTGCAACACCCTCTCTGTGCAACAGTGCCTTAGGCAGGACCATGATGTAGATAGCTGCTCCAGTTCCTTGATGGTGGGGCACAACTTAATGATTGCTCTTGGGAATACACTCTTGTAAAACCACAACACTGAGACAAGTTGGTCAAGCTTGCAGCTTTCCAGCTCTTGCCACCTACAAATTCAAGATGTGTCTTAATGTTGAAATAAATATAGATTTAGCAATAAACAGATGTCCTCAACATTGGGATCTCTCATGGCTATATAGTATGATGAAAACATTTATAAATTTAACCCAGGTAATTTGATAGCAAGGTATGTCTATTTGAGTTACTGTTTAGATTAATGTCGCCCCATTTCCCACAGGCCAGATGAATACAAATTTATACCTAAAAGCAAGACTTGTTTAGGTGCAACATCAAGTGACAGAGGACATTTGTCACTGCTATTGTGACAAAGGAGTAGAACGTTTTATTGATATTTTCACAATGTATGTGCCATTAAAGACAATGATAAGTCAATGCTTTGCGGAGTGGATACTAAGGCGACATAACTGTGGCTGGTTACATCCTGTAGGTACTTTTTCCAGGCTGCTAAACACAGTTGTGGTCTACCAGATGTCTTCCAGACATATGAGCCTACTTTTATCCTGCAGTGCTTTGCTTGCCAAAAGCCTCCTGACTAATGAACTCAGTTTTGCTTCCCATACACTCAGCTGTTCCTGCTCCTTTATGTGCTACACTACTCCAGTGACCCCCCTGGTGGTGTCTTCGGCTCCAAGTGATGGCCAGTGTTTTAAGACACTGTTTTAAGTGTTTTAAGGGTTACTAGTCCCTGAACAAATCACTGCTTTAACACAAACTGTTCACAAGTAGCGTTCACCAAGAGTGGGCTTCAGACTCATCTTATTAACAGACAAAGATTACTTCTTTTTAGCAGGGAACAATATAAAAATATAGTTTTTTATTGTTTCATGTCCATCACAAGATGCTTCAGTTAGGAATTACTTGAGTTTTAGCCACTGGCAAAGGTCAATATCTGGATCACGGATATCGGGAGGGTGCTCCAACTCTATGATCAACAATGGATCCTGAAAAATTTAAAAAGAAATTATAAATAGTTACTCCTAAATCCAACAAATAATGATGAGATTGGATATCATAAATAATCATGAGTTTATTTCTATGGCACTCTCCACCAACTTTTTTTGTACACAAAGTGCATTCTACATACGGTAATATTAAAAGGGGCATCCCCCTTACACTACCATTAAAATAAACATGGAGTACTGAAAAGGATATCTACCTCTTAGGAGATTTCTTAGGTCCGGGGTCCTTCTTGTGTGTTATGGGATCAAACTGAGTATATTAAGGAGGCTGAAAGGCAACTTGATTGGAACCAATACCGTAAACTTCACTTTAACCCAATGTGTCCCATTCAGGATAAGATTAAATTATTCTTGGAATGCAGAATTGGGGGATGGATCTTAATAGTGATCAGAAGAGATCTTATTTGTATGTTCCCCATCCAATAGTGCCACTATTTTATATTATTCATATCGCCATGGCTTGTTGTATGGTTGCTGGCTGGGACTCATGAATAATAGTACCACACTACCTGGGAACTTATAGTCCACTTTGTTAAAGTAGAAATAAAGCTTAACTAAAGAAGTAAGTGGAAATGTTGTACATTATGTTTTGGACTTTTGTACCAGCCCAAGGCAACCACAGCCCTTTAATAGTAAAGATCTGGGTCTCCAAAGATGCCCCAGTAGCTCCCAATCTTGTTTTCTGCTGATTCACTGCACATGCTCTGTGTTGCTGTCACTTACTGAGCTTAGGGACCCACTCACAATATACAGTATACATATAATAGAAATGTCCCAATATAAGGCTGATTAGTAATTAATACAGATAATTACTACATGACAGCACAGAAACCAGTGCAATTAGCATCAGAATTTAATAATCAGCCCTGTAGCATCAGTTTATATTACAGACAACCTCATTTTCTGCTGGATAATTAGTGACGACCCCTAAGCTTAGCTTCTCAACAGCTGCTCAGAGCCCACTGAGCATGTGAGTGTCACAGACACTTTCCACGATGGTGACCCCCGTCACAAGTTTGAAGTCCTGGATCATTGTTGCTACTGAGAAGCTGAAAGTTTAGGCTGGTATGTAAAATATGACATTTTTAGCCATATTCATTTTTATGGTTTAGTTCCCCTTTAAAACTGAGCTCCCTTTATGTGATCCCTTCAGTAATCCATGTTTATTTTAATAGTAGCGTGAGGGGGATGTCCCTTTTAATATTATTCAAAGACTCACTTTGTGGTTATTGTGTTCAATAAAAGTTGGTGGAGAGTGCCATAGCAATAAACCCATGATTATTTATAATATCCCGTTTAAATATTTGTTGGATTTAGGAGTGCCTGTTTATACCCTCTTTTCTACCTATTTAGGATCGACAGTTTAGAGTTACTGTAGTTTCAGACTATTCATTTTATTAACTAGCAATATTTAGACATATAGAGTATAGAAGCTAGAAATTACAATGTATCTTTAAGGAGAAGAAAGAATGCAATAAGATAACATATAGCTCACCGATGGTACAGCAAGGGTCAATATTTCTGAAGTGCTTTTAATCCATTAGTTATGTATAAGAGCTTCCTGAGTACAGTGGCATTAAGAGCAGAGTACTTCAGCCATAGTCGTGGGCACTTCATGGCATGCACCATAGTTAAAGACTAAACATTAGAATGCCTTTTCAATTTAAAATAAAAAATACAAAGGTCATAGAGACCAAAGAAATCAGAAGCCATCTTATGTATTAAATTGGTAAGTTACCTAACATCAGTGCATATGTAGATCCATCAGGAGTGGACCAATAAGGGATTTTTAAACCTACCCAGACTAGATGATATCTGACCATGTATTGGTCATTCAGGCTGTCATTTTAAGTTTGTATGCTGCTGACTCTGGGGTGGACCATTGCTGCTGGTGCATGTATGGGTCTTGTAAAACACCTTCTCTTCCTATTACCAATGATGGCATGACCATTAACCCGGTTAACTCAGCACGCTGCTTGGGGGTCGTCGTGGACCAGTCCCTCTCATTCTCTAATCATTTTAGTAATACTGCCAAAACCTGTTCTTTCTTCCTCCACAATATAGCCAATATATGCCCCTTTCTTTCACAAACAACAGCCTTATCCTGTTTAGACTATTGCAATCTCCTCCTCCCCGGTCTTCCTGACTCCCATCTCTCTCCCCTCCAATCAATCTTAAACTCTGCTACCGGGATCCTTCTATTCTCTCCTAAAAGGGAACCTGCTCAACCCCAACTAAAATCTTTATAATGGCTGCCTGTTAATCAAAGGATAACATATAAAACCCTTCTACTAACATTCAAAGCCCTTCACTCCTCTGCTCCTCCTCAGTACATTTCTTCTCTAATCTCGCTATACATTCCTGGTCGTCTTCTTCACTCCTCTCAGAGCCACCTTCTCTTCACACCATCCGAATCCACTGCCACCTCTCGTCTCAAACCCTTCTATCTTGCTGCTCCTTACCTCTGGAATTCCATACCTAAATTTCTTCATAAGGAACCCTCTCTCAATCTCTTCAAGAAAAAACTAAGTACTAGAACATTAGCCTAGTATTGGGCCTACTAACTATGCCTTACCTTGTGCACTTTTTCAACTCCAATGTATGCCTGTATGTTAGCCTCCCATCCATTTAGACTGTAAGCTCTACCGGGAAGGTACCTCCTTCCTACTATGTCTCTAACCACATAGCACTTAAGCTCTTTGTCTTGATATAATTTCTGTGTATATTTATTATGTGTCTTCCCTATGTATATTTTTATATATTGTACTTTTATGTACATTGCTGCAGCTCCTTAACAGCGCTTTACAAATAAAGTTATACATACCTCTTTTCCACTGTAAATGTGTTTGGTATTACTGTAATACTTCTAAAATCTTACTATGGGGCAAATTTACTAAGGAGCGAAAACATTTTTTGCTCAATTTTTCATTCCCCCACAGGGATCTTCGTCAGGAGTCAAACAGAGCAACTGTTGCATTCCTGACGAAGGTCCATGTGGGGGACCGAAATGTTGAGCAAAATAAACCTTTGGAAGTTTGATTCAGCAAGTCCTGTGAGTGCCGTTCTGCACTGCAATTGTATATATACATATATAGTATATACATATATAGTGTGTATATATATATATATATATATATATATATATATATATATATATATATATATATATATATATATATATATATTAAAGTCATTAATATGCCTGGGTTCAGAGTCATCAAGTAATTTCCATCCCTTTAGAACTTAAAATTAAACAACTTACTTTATTGTAAAACAAAAAACATTTTGGCCCAAACCCAGGCCTTTCTCAAGAAGTTACTATGCACTAGAACACTGTAAACGAAAAACACATGTGAATATAAATGTTTGGAACAAGGTGCAAAGGGGGTTGACACAAAAGTTTAATCAATTTCTATAAATCCATATCTTCCAATCAGCAGGCAGCGTATACTGAATGCCTCATTGAAAGGAAATTTCTGATTGGCTGCTATGGATTACTTGACCAACCTACATAATGTTCCCCCCAGAGTGTTCTGTTAAGACATTGCACTGGAGTATTCTTATGCACAGGGTATAAAAACAGAATTATCTCAATGGATGCCATCAAAAAAGCTCCTCCATCTCTATCTCCATTATTCCACATAACCATAACTGGACACTGGACAAATTTGACACAGTGCAGTAACCAATAGCAACCAATCAAAGGTCTGCTTACATTATTCTGTATGCAGTAGACTAGTCAAGAATAATGGAGGAGTGAATGCTGTAGGAGAGCCTGAGGTCTCAGTAGAGGCCTGAGATAGGAGGTCTAAATAAAGAAGAAGACTGAAATAGACCTTGTATTGAGCAATAGGATAGCAACTGACATAGCATGCTCTAGGAGTGTGACACAGACAGAGCAATGAGTAACAGCTATTTTCGTCAAGGAGGGACAGTTTAATTTCAGTTTTATAAATCACCTTAGAATGTAGTTATTCAGTTTCTTTTGGGTGTGGGAAAAATGCATTTGTGGCTTTAGTGTTACCAGTTATCATAGTTAAATATATCCTGTATTTACTTTTTCTGAACCTTCATTAGTGGTTTCAGCTTATATTCATATTCACAGTTGTGGAGCGAAGCTGAGAGGAGAAGAGTGTGATTTTTTTAGACATTGCTAATGTAAAAATAATACATCCTATAAAATTCACATTTGCCCTTACATTGGAAAAATAGAAATGTGCTGCCTTTTTTCAAAAATGAAATACAGTAGGAAACCAAAGTTTGTTATAGTCTCAACCTTTATTAGAAAACATTGGAGGGGGTCTATATTGGAGCATTTACAGTGGTGGATTCAAAGGTGTACAGTGACCTTCAGAGTAATCACCTTGGGCAAATGCAAGTCTTCTCCAACCCACAACAATAATAAGAGGTGATATTTTAGTAGAGTGCCTTGGCGTTTCTGATACAGGTATGGGATCCGTTATCTGGAAACCTTTTATTCAGAAAGCTCTAAATTACAAGTAGGCAGTCTTCCCTAGACTCCATTTTATCCAAATAATTTTTCTCTTTAATAATAAAACAGTACCTTGTACTTGATCCAAATTAAGATATAAGTAAACCTTATTGGAAGCAATCCCTGGATAACAGGTCCCATACATGTACCTTTCGATGCACTAGCATCAAGATATTCCATTACTTCCATTACATGTTAAAAGTAACTAATTATAGAGCAGCTTAATACATTAAATGTGATGGAACTCAGGAGGATTGTCCGGCAGTTGTATAGTTGCTATAAGTATAATTTAATTAACAACTCCTAGTAGGGCCTTGTAGCAAGGTGAGAAGGTTAGAACTTAGGAGGCTTTATCCTGCAGTGAGTGAGAGTGGCAGGCAAGGCAGGTGAAAAATGAGGTGTATGTTCTTTTTACTCCCTACGAATGGAATTTCTAGATAATTCCCATATTGTGCAGAAAAGGTAATAATCTGCAATAACTTGGTATATTCTACCACTCAGGCACGCTCCTCTTCGTGCCAAAGAAACCAAGATGGCAATGCACATCACTCCACCACGTCAGCATGTCAAGCAGTGGCGTAACTAGATGTTACTGGGCCCCACAGCAAATTCTTTTTCAGGCTCCCAAAATGTATAGGGGTTGACCTGTTTTACCAATATTTATTAGAATTATATATAAATTAGGGCCTCATGGGGCCCCTATACCTCCTGGGCCCTCCTGCAGCCGCAGGGTGTGCTTCCTCTGTAGTTACACCCCTGATGTCAAGGTTTAGCTCCAATATTTGGAAATAAAAAGATGCCAGAGACCTGGGTTCAGTGCCAGAATATAGGTCTCTTCTGTGAATTCCTGGGTGCTCTATATTTTGTTATTTAACTGATTCCTGGTTCCTGACCCTTCCTGATTCCCTTTTCCTGACTAAGCTGATGGTTGCCTGCCTCTCAGCACACATTTTGACGTGCTGGCGTCCTTACGTTGCACCCTTTTCGACGCATTGAACAAGCCACATGGGAGGACTGGGCGCCACCATCTTGTCCATGGCGTTGGTTGGACAGTATTCCTTACACTCACAGAAGAGAGGCCTATTTCTCTTGTGTCTTAATATTTAAAATTTTTGCATCATAAGTTGGCAAGTTTATGTCAAGAGCATACACACCACCACCTTGGATTCTTCAGTGCGAAGAGGAGCTTGTCGGAGGGCTCCTGACAGATATACCATGTTTTTTGCAATTAATGCCTTGCTTTGCACATAGGAAAATCACTGCAGGTCTCTGTGCTCCAAAACAGAATGTAAAGACCTGTGTTTGCACCATGAATCAACTTCATTAGGTAGAGCTGTATTCACAAGGGGCATGTGAGTATAGGAATATAGTCGTGCCTCTCATGCCCTCTAACCGTAAGCTATCTTGTATGCCATTTATTCAGGGACTCTCAGTTCACTATACATTTTTGGTGAATTTCAGAGCCCATTGAAAATCCTTGCAAAATTTTATTTCACACACATCTCATAAAATTCCAACGTTTGTATGACATGTGTGTGAAATAAAATTACACAAAGGGTCATGCTGGTCCCGGAATTTCTTTCTGAATAGACTGTATGAATTAAGATTGACCGTGCAGAGTGCAGGTATTCTATGAAATATATATATTATAAATAAAGAGTGCAAAGATGCTGTTATTTAGCAACCAAGAAGAAGACTCTGAGAACACAAAGCTGAAGAATATCCATTTTTCTATCCATCCCTTTCCTTGAAATAATTTGGTCTCTGGCGGCAAAACCTTGTCTACCAAAGAAAGTGGCACCTCTGTGCCCCGATAAACAGATGTTATCTCTTTTTCTGCACTGAGAGACTAGTAAATCACTGAAAGGTTCCGGTGACGTGAGAGAGTAAACTCTACTTCTGAGAGGCAACAGCATGCTCACATTGTATGTGATATATATTTCGTAGGAAGGATAGAATATACAGGAGCCTACAAAGCAGTCGAGAATCTGCACAAAGGAATTTGTTTTTTTGGCTCAGAATCCAGTAAATATATATTTTTATAATAATAGCAAAGTCGCAGAGCTACTACCACACTTGGCTGCAATCGTGATTTTCTGAATGTGGATTACTAAATTATTTTCTGGTAATTATATGTAATAATACATTTTTTTTAAAACCCTAAGTTTATTTTAATAAGATCTCTTTAAGGCATTTTACTGTTCTATGAATGGTTTTGTAAAAGGCCAATAATAATTTATTGCAAATCTGCTCACTTCCAATAACTTCTTTTTTATAGAAATGTTACCGCTTTTTTTTTTTTTAATTATTAAAGGCTGAAGTACATTGTGTTGAATGTAATTCCCTTCTGGTGAGTCTCTGACAGCCAGCTCCTTTTTCTTCCTTCCAGTGCATAGAGACAAAGGCAAGTGAATCAATATCTCTCGCATGGAAGTTAAAGCTGCACAAAGATGGTGTATTCTCCCTCATTAACCTTTTCTCTGGATGCAGTGTGAATGATAAAGAGCCCTTAATAGGAATACTCGACCCCGATACCCTCTAGGTCATGTTGCAACCCCCACTTCAGGACTGTCCATATTGGACATCCTTGGGCAGTCTAAAAATGCTACAACATTATAACTAGTGGGGTTTTTTTCAATAATTTGCCTTGAAAAACCTTCAAGAGGTAATTTAGATTAAATCTTCACCATGTTAAAGAGAGCTACAGCTTAACTAAAGAAGTAGGCTAGAAATTTTGTACATGATGTTTTGTGCTTCTGTATTAGCCCAAGGCAACCACAGCCCTTTAGCAGTAAACATCTGTGTCTCCAAAGATGCCCCAGTAGCTCCCCATCTTCTTTTCTGCTGATTCACTGCACATGCTCTGTGCTGCTGTCACTTACTGAGCTTAGGGACCCACTCACAATATACAGTACACATAGAATATAAATGTCACAATGTAAGTCTGATTAGTAATTAATGCAGATAATTATTAAATGGCAGCACAGAAACCTATGCAATTAACATCAGAATTTAAGAAGTCATGTGACTTGTGCTCTGATAAACTTCAATCACTCTTTACTGCTGTACTGCAAGTTGGAGTGATATCACCCCCTCCCTTTCACCCCCCCAGCAGCCAAACAAAAGAACAATGGGAAGGTAACCAGATAGCAGCTCCCTAACACAAGATAACAGCTGCCTGGTAGATCTAAGAACAACACTCAATAGTAAAAACCCATGTACCACTGAGACACATTCAGTTACATTGAGAAGGAAAAACAGCAGCCTGCCAGAAAGCATTTCTCTCCTAAAGTGCAGGCACAAGTCGCATGACCAGGGGCAGCTGGGAAATTGACAAAATTTCCAGCCCCATGTCAGATTTCAAAATTGAATATAAAAAAATCTATTTGCTCTTTTGAGAAATGGATTTCAGTGCAGAATTCTGCTGGAGCAGCACTATTAACAGATTAATTTTGAAAAAAAAAATTTCCCATGACAGTATCCCTTTAACAAAAAAGTCAGGTAAAAATGCTGCATATTATTTTTTGGTGTTCTGCACCAGCCCGAGGCAACCACAGCTGGGGAGGCCTATTTACTTAAGGTTGAATTTTAGTGGCATGAGAAATTGAACTCTACATGGGGTAATGTAATTAAAGCTTAGTTTAGCATTAACACCTGCTCTGGAGTGTCTATCAATATTTCGTCACAAAATATGCTTTGTGATTGCGAAATTATACTACATACACTGTGAATTTTCGCAAACACCATTTGGTCTCAAACTTTGCGAGGAAGTGGTTGAGGTCTGCAATCGGCCATGTAGGACGCAAACACTCCCAATGGTCTTTACAAACGTTTTTTGTGCTAATGAAACACATTACATTCCCCCCTAGTTCTCTAAAATCACAAATGCCATGAAAGTTATTAAAAGATCTGAATTTTAAAAAGTACGAACGAAAATAGCTGCTGAAAAAAATCGAAAACCCTGAATTTTCCGTGAATGAATGAAAAATGAATGTTTTGATCTCATAAAACTTCTAAAACCACAAACAAAAGGCTGATCTTTGCAAAAAAAGAAAGGGAACTTCCATTGAATTCAACATGACCTCAACAGCTTTTACTTGCTTAGATTTTATGGTTTTTATTTTTGATAAATTATGGAACAATCATGGATTTAGTAACTATGCAAAAAATGTATTTGTTTATGCTAAAAAGTAAGATTTGGAGAAACTAACATTCTACGAGCTTTCATAAAACACTCCCCTAGTGACTGACTCATAATTTACAGTGTATATAGAATATAAGTTACTATTCAAGACTGGTTAGTAATTGATTCAGATTCTCATTACATACCAACTCAGAAACCAGTGCAATTTGCATCAGAATTCAATAAGCAGTCCAATAGCATCAGCTTCTATGACAGATGATGAACCTCAATTTCTGCTTGATCATTTTCGACATCTGCTTGATTGTTATAGATATGCTAAACATTTAAGCTAGTGCAGAAATACAGTATGTCTGCCTATATTGGGTTTTAAGGTTGATTAAGAATACTCTGGCCTCAGGACTCTGGACATACCTAGAACTTTAGGCTTACCCCTTTACTATCAACTTTGGCATCAAGAATATGCTGGTTCCTTAATAATTTAATCATTAATCACAAGATTTCCTTGTTTGACTCCTGTTTTCCTACTCACTGTTTTCCTACTGTTTTCTCTTATTGTTCTGAATGTGAATTGAATTAAACGGTATAAATAACTTTTCTGTATCATTTATAACATGGTACCTACAATAAACAGACTTTAATCTCCAATATACTTTAATAAAAAAATGTGTACCGTTTTTATAAGAAACCTGACTGTATGCAGTGAAATTCTCCCTTCATTTACTGCTGTGGATAGGAATTGTCAGACGGTCCCTAACTGCTGAGCAGGGAAACAATCATACTTATGAACAGCAGGGGCAGTCCCCACCTTACTCTCCAGCCATGCAGAACTCAAGCAGCTTTATTTATGACGAACCCTAAGCAGCAAAGACCACACTGAGCATGTGCACAGTCTTAGTCTTGCAAAGATGTTTAACAAAGTTACAAGATGGTGAACCCCTGTAGCCAACTTTGAAAGTATAAATCATTTGTTTGATTAGGTTTGTGGTACAGTAAGTTCATGTTTATATTTAGTATACAAAATACAGCATTTCTAGCCTTATTCTATTTTAGACTTTACATGCCCTTTAAGCATAGAAGCGAGGCAGACCATTACTTTCACTTTGCATTCAGCACTTACTAGATGTCACTGCTCTCCCCACATTTCCCCTCTCACTTTACCATATAATTGTGTAACCAGGGCATGAGGATGGACATCAGATCCCCCATTCTGGTGCACAAACAAGATTCTGAGATGATGCAAGGCTTATCTTAATAACAGTGTCCACAAAATGGCTCCTGCCTGCTTGTTATAATTATGAATTCCCAGACATAGGGGCAGATTTACTAAGCTCGAGTGAATTTTCGAAGTTAAAAAAGTTCTAATTTCAAAGTAATTTTTTGGGTACTTCGACCATTGAATAGGCTACTACGACCTTCGACTTCAAATTTGATTAGAAGTAAAAATCATTGGACTATTCGACCATTCGATAATCGAAGTACTATCTCTTTAAAAAAAACTTTGATCAAGAGATTGGGAACTCTAACACCAGGAGGTTTAAATAAGGAATATGAGTTAAATTCCCTATTATAATGATGTGGCATCAGTCTAAGTAAGGTATTGGTTTTAATTGATTTTAATTTTTGCCTTTGTCTATTTGTTTTAATCTCTAGTGGAGATCAAGGACCAACAAGTGGAGTTTATAGGCTACAAAGCTAAGTGTGCTCCAGTGTTATATATTTATACATATCTGAAAAAGTTTAATATAACTCTGATGTAACCCTGATACATGTATTTCAAATGATATGTTATGACCACTAGAGGGCACTATCCTTGTTGGTATATAAGGAAGCTGTGGAAATAGTCATTTTTATTCTTGTCAGCTTGAAAAAGGACCATTGCAGGTCCGAAACGTTGCTGTTGTTGCCATGTATGAAAAAGAATAAAGGCGGTTTTATATCACGACTGGGAGTGCTGCCAATTTCGTTTTATGATGCAAGGCTTATCTTAATAACAGTGTCCACAAAATGGCTCCTGCCTGCTTGTTATAATTATGAATTCCCAGACATAGGGGCAGATTTACTAAGCTCGAGTGAATTTTCGAAGTTAAAAAAGTTCTAATTTCAAAGTAATTTTTTGGGTACTTCGACCATTGAATAGGCTACTACGACCTTCGACTTCAAATTTGATTAGAAGTAAAAATCATTGGACTATTCGACCATTCGATAATCGAAGTACTATCTCTTTAAAAAAAACTTTGAATTCAATACTTCGCCAACTTAAACCTGCCGAAGTGCTATGTTAGCCTATGGGGACCTTCCAGAGGAATTTTCTAAGTTTTTTGGTTTCAAAGGAAAATAGCACAATCGTACGTTAAAATCGTTTGAATCGTTATGATTTGGAGTACGATCAAACCATGATTGGAATGCGATCGTACGATGAATAAAATTCTTCGAATTCGAATGTCGGAGGATTCTATTTGATGGTCGAATTTCGAAGTATATTCCACTTCGAAATTCGACCCTTGATAAATCTGCCCCTAAGGGAAACAAGATTCAAAAAAATTATATAGTGTAATTAAAGTTCATTTTGCTTGACTAACGTGATAAAATAGAATTTGAAATATTTTTTTCCGGTGACGGGTCCCCTTTAAAAAATGAAACAAGCATAAGAGGGTCCTGCTGGTAAGGGCTTCCATTCTAAAGGGTTGCGGAACAACTGATGCAATGTTGATGAAAATAACTGGTGAAAAGACTTTTGACTGTTGTCTGATAATCCAAGGATGCTTTAAATTGTCAGCTCTTTAGGGATAATTGGAAGGAAAGAGGTCGGTTTGGGAAATTGCAAGGAAATCCAGAGACAGATAGACCTCAAGAGAAATCTCGCTAGTGGGAATGGTATTTTTTTTAAAGAAGAGAAGAGAAGTGAAAGTCAGAAGTAGAGACAAAAAAGCATGAAAGATTTAAAAATAGTTGCAAAAATGTCTGGTCTTGTCAGTTTGAGGTTGTTTGCATACTTACCTTTCTTTGTTGAAAAATCTTTCCATATATACATATTTTGGTATAGAAAATACTCTATATAGCCAGAGTGAACTCCTTTTAAATGTGCAGAATACAATCTTAGATATAACCTGAAAAATGCTAGACTATATAGGACAATACATATCAGGTAGCCCCATGCTGAAAAAGCTGCATGTACAGTATTTGTTTTGGATTAGCCAGACTAGACTACAATATTATTTAGCCATGGGTCATCCTATTGGTATAGTTGAGTGAAACCCACCCATCAGGGTTATTGTAAGGGTCTCTTCAGGCACAAAGCTTTACTCTATATGGGCTCCATATGCCGGAAAAATCTTTGCAATTGCAAATGACCTGTAAGAATTAAGATCATAATAATTAGAAAGAAGCCAGTCCGCTGCAACACATGAGTGAGCTTTGAAGCTTCCTAGGATAAACAGTTCACTTTGTTTTTTAATGATCTCAAATGTTTCTAAATAAAATGTTTCAATGAAGAGATAAAAAGTACGAAATCGGACAGGCAGGGCTTCTTGTTTTATCCCATTCCCACCTTCTGTGCCTTTAAAGCCATAGCACTGTGTCTCGATGTGAGTTCCTTTGGAACATCAGGACTGCTGCATTGTTGAACTCCTTGAACCAAACAAATGATATGACATAAAAAAGAGAGCTCTGCGTTGTGTGTGATTGTTCAGCAATGCATTAGGATTAGAGAGAAAGTTGAAAGTAATTCCAGATTCAAGAGAACAATTTTATCTGAGATTAAAATGCTTCTTCTGGCAAAGTTATTATAGCCAATAGTATCAGACTGGAACACACTGGATAGAACTAGTAAAGCAGCATTAGGATAAAATATGCATGCTTTACATTTTGCATTTTGCTTTGATGCTGTAATGACTTTGCCAGACATGAGGATTGGGTTGGGAAAATGTCTATCATTACTGAAAGGGTACTTGATAGGAACTGGAGCTCATATTAAATTGGGGCTGAAAGGAATTGTCCTCATTATCTGCTAATACTTAAAGCTATTGAAAATGTACATTTCGAAAGCCCCAGTAGAGTTTTAATGGGAAAGATTTCCAGTGAGTCCAGTTTAATGACCAAGATTTCCAGTAAGTCTACGGAAAGTGAAGGCAATGTTCATGTAAACCCCTATTAGCACCTCAGCTGTTGGCCTGAAGGTCAGGTCAGCAATTATTCTACTACAACATACAGCAGGGCATACTGGTTTAGGCATATATTTTAAGAGAATCTCAGAGTGGAAGGATAACTCCATAGATGTAAAATATGTAGACTCACAAGTAAAAAGGTTGGGTTTGGGTGCCAAGCTCCAAACCCAGGGTTGGACTGAGACAGCAGGTAAAAACCTGGTGGACCCCAGCCCAAATCTGCCGACATTCTGCACTGCCCTCTGATCACATCCGCCCCAGCCTCCATGGCAGCTGCAACTACTGCACAGGTAAGAACCTGTCAACATTGGAATCATTGGAATCTTTGCTGCAGGAGCAAAATAAAAGAATTCCCAAAAGCAAAATCGCCACAAGGCCTTTTTCTCTTTCATTTTTCGAATCTTCCATTTAGATGTGCTCTACCTAATAACATGAGATTGAAATTAGTGGATTAAATGTAGCACTTAATAGTGATCAAAGATCACTTATGCGTGTCATGTAACTCCTGACTACTCAGCATCTGACATACAATAAGCAAATTAATCTATATGTATATATGGCAGAAATGTAAGTGACCTGTGAATTAACCTTATCCACACTGCTCCCAGAGCTCACTAAAATGCCCAAAGTATTATACATGCGAATTTATAATTGTAACATAAAGAAGATCTTTTATGTCCTGGGTATCATTTTTTTTCAACCATATCAGTGATTACTGTATATTTAATTAAATGTAATTCAATATAAATAAAGGCAAAACTATTCGTGATGGGCAAATTTGTTCGCCAGGCAGGAATTGCGGTAAATTTCCGAGTTTTGTCACCAGCAAATAAATTCCCGAAATTGCCTCCGTCAAAGTTTTGTAACGCCAGCTACAATTCCAACGATGGTGACAATTTAGACGCCGGAAACAATTCAACAGATGCCCATTAACTTTAATGCACGTCAAATGTCGCCGGCGTTGGACACGAATTAACACTGGCTTCAAAATTCGCGTTTTGCACATTTTTTGCCTGTTTTGCTTCGCTGCGAAATTAACGAAACGGGCAAAAAATTTGCATCCAACGCCGGCGACATTTGACAAATTCACGTGTTGCAAAATATGTACAGTTCCGATGCCGAATATGGTGTCACAAAAGCTTGAAACAAAGACCCTCTGCATCCACCTGTATTAATATACTAAAGCCCATGAAGGGGCAAATTAATTAAAATTCAAGTTTGAGAAAATTCTACTTTTTGCCAAATTTTTAAAGCTCATTTCTGACTGGTTCATGGGTTTAATTTGTCTACAGTATAAACAAGCCTTTCTGTGGTTAAAGCCTGCATTAAGTTTTCATTTATGGCTCATTCTCCATCTGAAAGACAACCTCTAACTTCTCTAACTTGTTAGACTGCTATCTTCTTAAATACAGATTCAGCAGAAGATCTGCCCATTGAATTGACCTTTTGTCTTCACTGAAAGCGATGGCGTGCCACGAAGACCAGGCGAGTTCTGTTTGCAGCCTTCACGTTGATGCATGACAGCCAGGTTAGTGTTAGTACCTATTGGTCAGCTTTTGGCTCTGTTGGTATAGGTGTTTCTTATCAATACATGTAGCCTGAATCCAGAATACATTTTAATGCAGTGCTAATGATATAGGTTGTGCCATCATATTATCCTTTTAGATCAGAAAGGCATTCCAGTGATGTAGGTACCATAGTGAATTTTTAAGGTGGTCATACAACATCCATAATTGTGATCAGCCCTGTCACTAATACCCAATGACTGCAAGAGAAGAACGGCCACCTGACAATGGGATTCCAATGTTTGTCCCTCTATATGTCTTATGAACTATAGTTCCGCACACCTTACATACCCTCAATTTCTTCTCTTGGTGCTCAGTGATAGAGGAATCGACCACCTCACATGCAGAATATGAATGTGCAACGTTTCTAAGGACACTCCCATTTGTTGATGCTTGACAAAGAGGAGTGTCGCTGAAACATTGCACGTTGCATTTAAAAAACTGCAAGGGCTTGCCCTGCTAAAGCACGTCTTGTGTGCCGGTAAATTCCTTCATATTATGTTCAACAGCATATCTTTGATATATACAGTGCACAATGAGCCTATATTCCTCCCCTATTAGGACCTCCCTTACCTAGCCTCAAATTGGGCCTGGAATTGGACCACATATACCTACTCATAAATGGATTGTGGTATATGCTAAGCAGAGATTGATGCTGTTGTGTGGTGGTGGTGGTGAAGGTATATCCAGATTTATACCAACTATAACTCCAACCATAACTCCCAGTGTTCCTGACAGCTCAGCAACTGATCAAGACGGAAGAAGTTTTAGATTTTTCCTGTCCCCAACTGGCAGCAGGCTTCTCATTCACATGGATTTCTTTAAGGTTTTAGGAATCATCTGCACAATATACAAAGTTACAAAGTTACCTTGTTACATAGTTACATAGTTAAATTGGGTTCCAAAACGACAAAGTCCATCAAGTTCAACCCCTCCAAATGAAAACCCAGCATCCATACACACACCCCTCCCTACTTTCACATAAATTCTATATACCCATACCTATACTAACTATAGAGATTAGTATCACAATAGCCTTTGATATTATGTCTGTCCAAGAAATCATCCAAGTCATTCTTATAGTCATTAACTGAATCAGCATCACAACATCACCCGGCAGTGCATTCCACAACCTCACTGTCCTGACTGTGAAGAACCACCTACGTTGCTTCAAATGAAAGTTCTTTTCTTCTAGTCTAAAGGGGAGGCCTCTGGTACGGTGATCCACTTTATGGGTAAAAAGGTCCCCTGCTATTTGTCTATAATGTCCTCTAATGTACTTGTAAAGTGTAATCATGTCCCCTCGCAAGCGCCATTTTTCCAGAGAAAACAACCCCAACCTTGACAGTCTACCCTCATAATTTAAGTCTTCCCTCCCTCTAACCAGTTTAGTTGCACTTAGTCTCTGCACTCTCTCCAGCTCATTTATATCCCTCTTAAGGACTGGAGTCCAAAACTGCACTGCATACTCCAGATGAGGCCTTACCAGGGACCTATAAAGAGGCAGAATTATGTTTTCATCCCTTGAGTTAATGCCCTTTTTTATGCAAGACAGAACTTTATTTGCTTTAGTAGTCACAGAATGACACTGCCCAGAATTAGACAACTTGTTATCTACAAAAACCCCTAGAGCCTTCTCATTGAATGAAACTCCCAACACACTGCCATTTAGTGTATAACTTGCATTTATATTATTTTTGCCAAAGTACATAATGGAAACATGATATTAGTGCTTAGAAACAAACCCTTATAAACTCAGGCAGGAGAAGATATACTTTGCATTTTCCACTGGGTTAAGAAGCAAAACACTCCCTTTTTTTCTCTGTTCAATGAAGGTTTTTTAAAAATTACAGTTCAGCTGCTTTTCGGCACAAAGGGAACCAAATCATCGAGATCCAAAAATGTAAATTGATTGAAATATCAGATGCTTGTATGAATATTAAATGGGCTTTGTTCATCGTTTATACAGCCACATGCAGTGCTTAACGCCATTTTGTCTACAAAGCAAAGTGCAGGTATGCGTTTTCTATTCCGAACCTAATTGTGCTGGGTTTTTATAATCTTAATCCCCAATCAAAAAGTTAGGAACCGCTGTACTCTGGAATGTTTGTTCTCAACGTTAATGTGGAAATATTTGTTTTCTTCCTTAAAAACCCCCGTAACAGGGGGAGTGAGCGGAATTCTGCCGACGAATGAAGGGTTAAAGTCTCCTTTTGCTGTTTGTTCTTGTCTGCAGCGGAGGGATTTTTTCGTAGGTTTCCATGGCAACACTATATCTGGCTGCCAGCTCTGTCGTAAGTTATTGAACTGAGACTGGCTTTTGGTTTAGCAGATAATTAGGTTCTGTCTCACAGGTTCATTTTCCTGTGACTGGGACGTGAATATGACCTACAGCTGGCCTCAATTTCACTGTCACAGACAGAAATGTTAACCCCAGCCGTCCCCTCTGCAAAATAAAAATAAGGAACTTGCCCACTTTCCACTTTTCCCACCCATTATCTGCTTAAATTGCATCAAATATACCAAAAATACTTGGGTATTGTGCACTGAATTGGTGACAGCATTTCATTTGGGATATTCAGGTAACTATCATTATTTATTGTGGGGGAAAAAAGACTGTATTAAGAAAAGCCTGGGAAAAGTTTATCTAATGCCCTGGAGTTCCAACAAGGGAATAGGGTCACTGAACAAAAGGAATCCACCTAATTCTGCCACGGCTGACTCTTGATATAAATTTATTGTAAGATTCATTCATTCATGGGGGAATATCTGTCAGTTTATGGATCAACGTGGCCCTCTAAAAGAAAACCATGGGGATTAAAACATCCCTTACTCTCATGCTCAAAGCCAACATAGTAGTATTTCCTAAGCCAGACAGGGATCTAACATATGTAGAAAATTACTGACCGAAATCGCTGATAAACACGGATGTTAAGCTGATGGGCAAGATTTTGGCAACTAGGCTCAATACAGTTATAAACCGGTTAATACATCCAGACCAAACTGGTTTCATCCCGGGTAGGCAGACTACAGATAATGTTAGGAGAAAATGAAACACAATGGCTTTAACTAAAACAAGGAAGGTGTCATCGGTCACTGTGTCACTAGATGCTGAAAAAGCGTTTGACAGAGTTGACTGGCGGTACCTTCAATGTGTGCTCACAAAATTTGCCTAAGGTATGTAATTTAGGTATTTCCTCAGAAGACTTTCCCATACTCAACGGTACCCTCCAAGGATGCCCACTTTCGCCACTACTCTTCAGCCTCTGTATAGAACCCCTAGCTATAATGGTCAGATAAGACCCCTCAATATATGGGATGGAAATAGGACAAAAAAATTACAGTTGCTCTATTTGCTTATGATACAATTTTTACCTTAAAGGGGACCCGTCACCCAAAAAAATTATTTAAAATCCGATTTTATCACATTAGTCAAGGAAAATGAACTTTAATTACACTGTTTAAATGATTTGAATCTTGTTTCCTTCAGTCTGGGAATTCAAAATGATAGCAAGCAGGCAGCAGCCATTTTGTGGACACTGTTTTTAAGGAAAGCCTTGTATCATCTCAGAATCTTGTTTGTGCACCAAAATGGGGGACCCGATGTCCATTCCCCATGTCCTGGCTACACAATTAAATGGTGAAGAGAACTGGGGAATGTGGGGAGAGCAGTGATATGTAGGAAGTGCTGAATGGAAAGTGAAACTAATTGTCTGCCCCGCCTCTATGCCCATGGCATAGAGGAGGGGCAGACAATATTTGATTGACATCTGAGATTTTTAAATGAGCTTACAAAAGCTATGAATGCTTTAATAAAAAATAGAAATTGGATTTCATGTTTAATTTGAAAAGGACTTTTATTATACAGATTTTTGTGTCTGGGTGACAGGTCCACTTTAACACGCCCTTTCACAACACTCACGAATTTATTTCAGTGTATAGCGAAATTTTGCACTTCGCCAGCTCAGACCAGGCGAAGTGCAATAGAGTAGATAGGAGTTTCTTCAAAAATAGTTGAAAAAGTCCCAAAAAATGCTGGCGTTTTACTTTTTACTGAGTGATAGGCTGAAAAAGATCGAAAATTTTTTGGCACCTAAACTATACAGTGGGCACATGTATAGGGCAATATAAGATCACTATTAAATTTTATTAAGTTTTCCTTGCCTTGTGTAGTGTAAAGTAGCGTCCATTGTACTTTAACTGCACGCCGTATGCCAATTAGGCATCGCTAGCGTAACTTCAAACTGCTTATAGTATTATCGCTAGCGCAATTTCGCAACCGTTCGGTAACCTGTGCGCAACTTCGGATCTTCGTGAATTTACACAGCCCTGACGAAACTACGCCCGGCGAAGTGTGGTGAAGTACGGCGAAGCCGTCGCTATCGCATTTTCGGCACATAGTGAATTTGCCCCTTAGGCTTTTGCATCCCTGAAAGGGCTTGGGCCATCCTAAATTTATTGAGGACTATAATGGGCCTATTTATTCAACCTTGGGTTTTTTTTATGGTCGAGTTTTCGAGGGGAAATTTTTTTTTTGAGATTTATTATAACCCAAAGCTGCTAAAAATAAGAATACAAAAATACTCTAAAACCTGCCGTGGTCAAGTAGAAGTCAATGGCAGATGTTCCTTTTACAGTTTGAAGATGTCATGATCTGTGCAGAGTTTCATATGATAATGCGAACAATTCAGGTTTTTGGGCAACAACTTGAAAAAAATCTAGTGATTCGGGCGTCAAATCCAAAAAAGTCATACGATTTGTATTTTCTTTTGATTTTGTCGAGACTTTTCCCTCACTGACTTTTTAGGGCTGATTTTTTGATAAATGAGTTAAATTTGTGGATAGGAGGTAGGTCTACTTTGTTTTAATTAAAAAAAATGAGATAAATTTGAGTTTTAGTAAAGACCATCCTAAGGCACATGCCCCTTAATCACAAGCATTTGCTCCCACTGCCCTATGGCACTTGGACTTTTGCACCCATGAAAGGAGTGTGGTCATCAAAACAACATTATGCTCAAGGGTCCACCAACATAAGTAGTTCTACAGTGGCGCTTTCATTATATGAGATGTTGTTTTTGTTATATGTATTACTTTTCTGTTTATGGTCTTTCTTCTCTGTCCTACTGGGAAGAAAAGGAAATTCTTGAATAGATGCTTAATTTATTTTATCCAAAACCTGGTTGACCTCGTCTCATCAATTCCACCATTGCAGCTTCCTAAACCAAGCCCAGCAGTGGGGTCAAATAACTGTTTATAGTTATACAAAGCGTTGAATAAGGGAATATAGGCAGCCCATTGCTACAAAATAAATCAATTTTGTTAGGTTTCACCTGGTTTAATTCTCCTTTGTTCTCTAGGAAAACATTCATTTGCATCATGCCACTAATTTAAAACATCATGCTGAGCTATTGAAATTCTTACCATGAAAATGAGGAGTCTCTGAAAGCTGTTAAATACCTTAAACCTTGAATATCCCCCAGTAGGGACTGAAGATATTCTCACACCAAAACAGGCAGTATGTTACCAACACAGGTGCAATTGTTACAATGTATATGCCATTGATTTTTGTGTTGAAGGCTAAGGGATTTTCATACTGGTGCTTTTGTATGTGTATATTTGTTGATCATTTAAGACACAGGTTTGGCCAAACCTAAGGACATAGCTAACTCTTTCAATTTTATTCTGCCTGGTTGGACCCCAGACATCTGCATCCATTTTATTGAGCTGCTGATTTTGTATACATAGGGCACATAATATATTAATATATGTATTTTCATACTGCAGAGTGCATTTTAAGATCACACATTCAAACATCTATGTGTAAGATTCATTACGTTAGGTGTAAGGTCCATAAAGTTACCCAGGAGACTATGGAGAACTTTGCCAACTTCATATTTCCCTGGAATGAAAATCATTGTTGTTCACTTCTAATAAATCACAAAGGGAATCCCCACAAGTGACCACCCAAGATATTCATTGGTAAAAAGCATCCTTCCGTATTCTCCTGCCATAATTGTGGTATGATACCACTTGTGCCAATACTCATTGCAAAGAATGGGAAGAAACCAGCAATTTCAGTCGTTGAAAAAGTCATGGTATTCACAACTCTTCTGCCACAGGGCCCCCCGCCCCACTTCCAGGATCCCCTACCTCTGTCACCACCCTCCTAGAGGCCACCTCCCCAGCCACAACCCCCCTCCGGGCCCCTGCTCTTACCTGTAGTTGGGGCCACCATCGAGGCTGGGGGGGACACAGTCAGGGGAGGAAAGGTGGGTTAAAGGCGGGTCTGAGCCGACAAGTTTTTACTCGGTGTCCAATCTGACCCTGGTTATACATTTATTGCAGATATTTGAATAAGTAGCCAGATGTATACTAAAAAACAAGTTTCTTTCAGCTGGAAAACAGATTTGTAGACGATATGCTAAACTTACTGTTGGTCAATAGATCTATAATTTCCCTGGCGGTGGGTGGAAAACCATGAAATAGGAAGAATAGGCTGAATGGGAGCATTTGATTGCCATAGTAAGCACACAGAACATTTCCTTTTATCTCGCTGGTGAAATGTGGCCTGAGAATGGAACACTGGGGTCTGAGTAATAAAGGAAATGTAACTGATGGCATAATGCCGACAGCAGGTAAAATGCTAAATGTCAGTTAAACGTAAACACAATTAAAGTGTAATTTCAGGCCAGTGTCCGTAATGCTTCCAAGCAAAATAGGGTGCTGTGTTCCATGCATATAATTACATGCCGCCATATAAAGAGGTCAATGTCCTACTGAACCGTAATACATCCAGCTTTTGCTTTTGTTTCTCGCCTCATAAGGTGCTCTATCAAAATCTATACTGCATGTTATGACAATTTAATTTCAGCAGAATCGCCTCACCGGAGTGTTAACAAACTGTGCCCACATTACTAACAAGGGAGGACTAGAGGTATAGAATACAGGTATGGGATCCATTAACAGGAAGAACATTTCCCTATAGACTCCCATTTTAATCAAATAATTCGGAATTTTAAAAGATGATTTCCTTTTTCTCTGAAATAATACTTGATCCCAACTAAAATATAATTAATCCTTATTGGAGGAAAAAACAGCCTATTGGGTTTAATTAATGTTTTACTTATTTTTTAGCAAACTTAACAGGTACAGAGATCCAAATTACAGAAAGACCCCAGGTCCCAAGAAATCTGGATAATAGTTCCCATACCTGAATATTCACATACATAGATATGTTTCAATTCACAGCAAAAGTTTGTAAAGTTTGTTTAATTAAAATTATATCTAAATGTTGACAGTTAATTACTGGAGCGGACTGACTAAAAGCAGAAACATTTTCACTGGTAAATACAATACAAGTACATTTGTTGTACTGTATGTTGATTAGCGCCATAGTCAGCAATCAGGTATTGAAAGAGCAGTCACAACTAGTGATGGCCGAATTTGCGGCGAATTTGCGCGATTCGTCGCCAGCGAATAAATTTGCGGAACGCCTGCAAAAATTCGCCCGAAAAAATTGCCGGCGTCAAGAAAAATTTTCACCGGGGTTGAGAAAAAATGGACGCCAGCGTCAAAAACGGGCATCGTTTCACGAATTTTACGCTGTTTCGCGAAATTCCCAAATTTTCCGGCGAAGTGAAACGGCGCAAATTCGCCCATCACTAGTCACAACAATGAATTGAAAGACCCAAGTAGTTGATATTGGTTTCCAAAAGGGATGCACCAAATCCAGGGATTCGGCCAAGATTCAGCATTTTTCAGCAAGGTTTAGATTCAGCTGAACCCAAGCGTTTGTCCGAACCGATCAGAATCCTTGATAACATTTGACTTTTCGTCACACAAACAAGGAAGTATAAAAAATTATAACCTCTCTTTGGCCTTTCCTTGGATTCGGTTCAGTATTCAGACGAATCTTTCACACAGGATTCTGGAAAAAAATCCAAAATATTGGATTTGTTGCATCCCTAGTTTCCAGACTGTAATATATATGTGCCAAGTTTCTAGATAATGCAGAAGAAGAGATTTCATAACAAATGGATGGTTTACTTTTTGGAATTGCCACTCAAAGCTGCTGATATTTTTGTAAATAATAAACCAAAGAACTCTGGGCACATGTTGCACCAAGTTTACAAGTGCGTAATATTGCCCAACATAATTACCTGGTTTGCTACCTATTTAGGCAAACCCTGTTGTCCTTATCCTCTTGTGACAGTTTGAGGCAATTTTAGCCAAAATTACTTTTTTGTGTTTTATTTTAGAATAAGAAAAGCCTTGAAAATTTAGAAATCTCGAATATGAGGCTATTTAAGAAAAAGAGTATTTATTAAACCTCATTTTTTTCCCGTCGATTTTTTAAAGGGGAAAACTCAAGGTTTTCTTTTAGAGATTTATTATACTTTTTATTAGCTAAAACCTGTCAATATCATTTAGAAATCAATAGCAGATGTCCCTGAATATGTTTCTTGACGTCGTGATCTGCTCTGATTTTCATACAATAATCCGAAAAAGTCAGGGTTTTCAGGAGACAAATCAAGGGATTCTGGTGTCAAACTTTGTATGATTCGAATTGTTGCACGATTTTGTTGAGACTTTTCCAGCATTGACGTTTTTAAGATGATTTCTTGATAAATTAGTTACATTTTGTGGATGAGAGTTAGGTGGACTTTGTTGAAATTAAAAAATGAGATCAATTGGAGTTTTAGTAAATACCCCCCAAAAACTTGATTTCATAAAAACATGAACAAAGAGCAATTGGAACTCACATTGAAATCACATTCTTCCCATGTTTGCAAATTTTTTAATTATTGTAGAAAACTCGAATAGCTTGAAATTTGGAAGTAAAACCGCCATTTGGTTCTACATGAAGTCACTAGCTTTTAAAAGGCAAATTTTTATATTCAAGGGTTTTTTGAATAATAAATCTGTTTTTGTTTTGGAGGGTCAAAAAATGAATTTGAGATTTTTGCCACAAAACTCTTGAATTGCAGTATAAATGTTGATATGTCTGCATCTTAAAGGGTGGCTCATCTTTAAGTTAATTTTTAGCATGTTATAGAATGGCCAATTCTAAGCAACGTCTCAGTTGGTCTTCCTTATTTATTTTTTCTCTTTTCACTTTCCAGCTTTCAAATGGGGGATCCCTGACTCTATCTAAATTGTTATTGTTACTTTTTATTACTCCTACTAATACTCAGGCCTCTCCTATTCGTATTGCAGTCTCTTAAGGTGCCCATACACTGAGAGATCCGCTCGTTTGGCAATGTCGCCAAACGAGCGGATCTCACTCCGATATGCCCACCTTGAGGTGGGCAATATCGGGCTGATCCGATCGTGGGCCCTAGGGCCCGACGATCAGATCCTAACGATGCCTTAACGGGCGGTCGGATCGCGGGACCGCATCAACGAATAGATGCGGCCACGATCCGACGGGATTTTCTGTCCCATCCGATCGAGATCTGGCCGACTTTCGGCCAGATCTCGATCGGTGAAGCCCGTCGAGGGGCCCCATACATGGGCCAATAAGCTGCCGACACGGTCTGTCGGCAGCTTTTATCGGCCCGTGTATGGCCACCTTTATTCAGATCAATGCATGGTTGCTAAGGTAATTTGGACCCTAGCAAAAAAGATTTCTGAATTTGCAAACTGGAGAGCTGCTGAATAAAAAGCTAAATAACTCAAGAACCGCAAATAATAAAAAATGAAAAATAATTGCAAAGTGTCTCAGAATATCACTCTCTACATCATACTAAAAGTTAACTCAAAGGTGAACAACCACTTTAATATATATAATAATGTCAGCAGATAATTTCTGGTGACTTTTGCTTAAGAAGCTGTTAGGTCCATAGTTTACTTGTGTGTAAAGTCTTGGCACAATATGTTAAAATATAAAAACGATGTTTATTATAAAAGGTTACCTTGAGTGCAGTAATGTATGCCATAACACTGTACAGTTATTGATGGTTTGTCATTTTTATATGCCTTATACCAGTGGTCCCCAACCTGTAGCTCGCGAGCAACATGTTGCTCTCCAACCCCTTAGATGTTGCTCCCAGTGGCCTCAAAGCAGGAGCTTATTTTTGAATTCCAGGCTTGGAGGCAAGTTTTGGTTGTATAAAAACCAGGTGTACAGCCAAACAGAGCCTCCTGTAGGCTACCAGTTCACATAGGGGGTACCAAACAGCCAATCACAGCCATTATTTGACATCCCCATGGACTTTCTCATGCTTGAGTTGCTCTCCAACTCTTTTTACATTTAAATGTGGCTCACGAGTAAAAAAGGTTGGGGACCCCTGCCTTATACAAATAAATTCTGATGATGTTTTAGTACAAACTTTGGGGAGAATCAGGCTGATATTCCCACAACTGCATTAAACTGATTTTTAGATGTCTATGTAGTATGTAATAAATGCTGAACAAGAATAAGAACAGAACTCTAGGGAACTGAAAGGCAGATAGCAGTCAGGCTTGTTGGGCAAGTGGAACAGACATCTGTTTTATGTCCAGTGTTTTTATTGCTTTATTTTAGAATGCTTTTTGGGCTGCTTACAAAAAGTCCAGGGCTTTCTTCGGTCATTTGCTAATGACATTGTCTCTTTACTTTCCATGAGCTCACATGCTAATTTTATGTATAATTGTTTCCATTTACCCATATCTAGGGATGGGCGAATTTGACCCGTTTCGTTTTGCCAAAAATTAGCTGCCGGCGAAATTTTTTTGACGTGTGTCTTTTTTTTTTTTACGCACGATGCCATACATGGGAGTCATTTTTGCCGCGAAACAAGGCAAAAAAATTCATCCCTACCCATATCGGATCATTTACACTAACTTAACAAGGCATTGTGCAAATCTTAACAAACACATACTACTGTCTATACATTTGCCTCTTTTCTCATAATCATCATCAAACATAGCACTCAAAGATGACACTTGGGGGGTTATTTACTAAACTACGAATGCAAAAATCACAAAAAAAAATCGTGATTTTTTTTTTAATAAAATCGTACTTTTAAAAAATCATGAATTTTTTGGAATTTATTAAACCTCGAGGATGGAAAAGTCTGAATCAGAAAATGCGGCATCTCAGACCTGTTGAGGTTGCATATAAGTCAATGGGAGAAGTCCCAATGATTTTTTTTTTTTTGAAGGCGGGGAAAACTCAAATTTATTACACCCCAAAGCTGCTAAAAATCCAAAATCCGGAAATACTCCATCTCAAAACTGTCGAGGTTGTGTAGAAGTCAATGGCAGATGTCCCTAAAGTTGGGGAAAAAAGGGACAGATTGAATTCAGTAAGAAAAAGTTATCTCATATGATAACTTATGGGCAAGATTCAATTCAAGGAGAAAAAACTTCTCTTCAAATTCACTCCCAGTTTTTTCCCATCGACTTCAATAGAGTTTTCCCGTGATAAACCGTGAGATAAGTTTTTCTGTATTGAATTGCATCTCAAATTGAATCTCATCCATAAGTTTTCGTATGGTAAACCTTTTTCTCACTAAACTGAATCTGCTCCAAAGTTGGGGTTTTTGTCCGATAATCCAAAAAGTTGAGTTTCGCAGTGAAAACTCGGTAAAGTCTAGTTTTTGGAGTGTCAATCGTACGATATGAATTGACGCTAGATTTTGTCTAGCTGTTTTGTCGCTCTGACTTATTCGAGAAACATTATTTATAAATGAGTTCAATTTGTGGAATTTGTTTTCATGAAAATCTGAGATTAATTTGAGTTTTAGTAATTAAGCTCCTTTGACACTCGGACGTATTTATTAACACTGGAGACAAACATCACCAATGATGTTATCCTTAGCAACCAACCAGATCTTTGCTTTTGTTTTCTAACTTGTAGGTGACTGTTAAAATCTAATTGCTGGTTGGTTCCTATGGGGAACATCAACGATGATGTTTGTCTCCAATGTTAATAAATACGCCTCTAATGTAATGGATCTATCTTGGGTCCCGACAGTGCATAACACTGCAGGGATTCAATGGTCATTATACACATAAAAAAGTCATTTTTAACTCCTGATTGTTTTGGTTGGGTGGCAGAGATACTGTAAATTATATGTACCAAAGGGCTAATTTCGAATTTCAAATGTTTTTTTTGGCTACTTCGACCATCGAATTGGCTACTTCAACCTTCGACTACGACTTCGAATCGAACGATTCGAACTAAAAATCGTTCCAATATTCAACCATTCGATAGTCGAAGTACTGTCTGTTTAAGAAAAACTTCGACCCCCTACTTCGATAAAATCGTCCGAATCATACGATTCGTCCGAATCATACGATTCGGAGTACGATGAATAAAATCCTCCGACTTCAAATTCGATTGTCGGAGGATTCTATTCGATGGTTGAAATTCGAAGTATTTTCCACTTTGAAATTCGACCCTTGATAAATCTGCCTTTAGATGTAATTTATATTATTGATTTAAATTATTGATTTAAATTTAAAGGGCACCAATCATGACCAAAATCATTTACTAAGTAAATACACTATGTGAAAGTTCAAGAAATCCGATTTTTAAAACTGTTAGAATTGTTTGTATAATGTAAATGATCAGCTCACTATACCTTCTGCAAGATCTCCCCTATCTCCCCTGCAGTTCTAGCTGAGGCAGGCATCTTGGATTTCACTGGCTCCTCCTACCTATATCTTCCAGCCAACTGCAGCTCTGAAATCTCGCACATGCTCAGTTCAAATTCCTTGTTTGCTTATCAACCCTTCTAAGCTATTTTCAAATCAGCCAAACCTGTGTGTTAGCTGCTGTACAGTAGTGTTGCCACCTGCTGGAAGTTAGCAGGTGGCAGTACTTCTAGTGGATACTTCTAGTGGAGGAGTTTTCTAAAACAAGGCATTCTGGGTAGAATACTCAAAGCAGTGTTACAATCTGAGCATGCTCCTGAAATTTGCATATTAGAGTCTCTGTTAGAGTCTCAATATGGCCTCCCTCAGTGAAAGAACCCATTTGACAAAGTAAGGGATTTTTTTAAAACCTGCAGTTTTTTCAAAAAACTATATATGTAGTTTGATTAAACGTGTTTAGCTTGTACTGGTCAGATTGTTAATATGTGTTTGATTTTGGCTGTGATAGGTGCCCTTTAAGATACTGCTAAAAAAAAGAATCTCCATCTTTAAATTCTTCATTCTTTATGCTGTGCTGCCTGTCCTCCATACTTCTCAAGCCTAAAAAACTGCATTGATCTCTTTATATTGTCATATTTCTTTTCATTCACAATTACATTTTCTTTTCAAGAGTCATCGTTCCTAAGCCTTGAAAAAGCCCTTAGTCCATTATGTTCCAACCTTCACAGAACACCTTTTACACTGTTGATTCCTAAGAACACACAGGTGCTTCCCCTTGTGACCAAACAAACAATGTTTGCATCTTGATAACAATTCTGTTCATTCCTTGCATTTATTTTGTCATACTTAGAGCATATTTCTATAAGTTTTTTAATATCATTTCTTTTAGCAATTTTTGACAACATGATAAATATTGAGTTGCAACTCAAGGTTATTAGGGTTGAATATCCATGTGCCAAAACTGTCTATTTTTCTATCATTAAATATAGATATGGGATCAGTTATCTGGATGGAAACCCATTATCCAAAAACCTGAGGATTATGGAAAAACTTGATCCCAACTAAGATATAATTGATCCATATTGGTGGCAAAATAATCCTATTGTTTTTATTATTAGGGGCTGATTCACTAAATTCGAGTGAAGGATTCGAAGTAAAAAAACTTAGAATTTCGAAGGTTTTTTTGGGCTACTTCGACCATCGAATGGGCTACTTCGACCTTCGACTACGACTACGACTTAGAATCGAAGGATTCGAACTAAAAATCGTTCGACTATTCGACCATTCGATAGTCGAAGTACTGTCTCTTTAAAAAAAACTTCGACCCCCTAGTTCGGCAGATAAAAGCTACCGAAGTCAATGTTTATACTATGGGGAAGGTCCCCATAGGCTTGCCTAAGTTTTTTTGATCGAAGGATATTCCTTCGATCGTTGGATTAAAATCCTTCTAATCGTTCGATTCGAAGGATTTAATTGTTCGATCGAAGGAATAATCCTTCGATCGTACGATTGAATTTTCTGCGCTAAATCCTTCGACTTCGATATTCGAAGTCGAAGGATTTCAATTCCTAGTCGAATATCGAGGGTTAATTAACCCTCGATATTCGACCCATAGTGAATCAGCCCCTTAATGTTTAAATGTTTTTAAAGGCTTAGTTATCCAAATTACAGAAATATCCCTTATCCAGAAAACACCAGATCCCAAGCATTATGGATAATAGATCCTAAACCTGTTTGTCCTTCAGTCTGTTATGCCCAAATGAATTACGCACTGCTGGGTTAGTTCAGTTGATGACATTTTTCTAGATCTTTCCAAACTATTTATTGTGAAATGCAACCAAAGTTTAGATAACATTTTTTCTCAACCGTGTTTAAAAAGTGCCTTTGGTAAAAAAAATAACAAAGAACTCTACAGCGAAATTTCCAAAATTTGAAAATATTATGGAATTTTACTAACATTATACTAGAAAAGCATTCTCTAAATACTGTAACTATTTCTGATATCTACAGGAACTTTATAAAGGAGCAATTCTATTTCCTCTAAAATACTTAAAATAAAGCGCTGCACAATATGTTGGTGCTCTATAAATACATGTTAATAATAATAATAATAATAATAAAATCCATTAGAATCATCATGTTTATAGATCACTTTTACAATCCAGATTAGAAGTGTTAATAAGGGTACATACAAAAAACTGCTTGCAATTAGTTTAACTGCTGATACAAAAGTGCTTGATTGGTGTAACTGCCAATATGTAAAATATGCATTACATTTGATGCGAGAAGATTTTATGTCTCAAATTATAGAAACTTCAACTAGAGAAGTTTATATTTTATTTCACCATCACAAACAACGCACATGCTATCATAGATGCTCAAAAAGAGCACATGGGATATAGGGACTATAACGTAGCGTTAGTTGGTGAGAGTTTATAAAGAAATGTAGATATATCAACAACAAAGACGACATTTCAGAAAGGCTCATTTCATTACATTAATGACATTGTTAAGAGTGGGTGTGATTTTTCTCAGATAAAATTAAACTAATTGAATTCTATAACATTTTTATTGAGCTGTTGCTGTTCTTAATTAATGACTTCGGGAAGCAAATGCAAAGAATAATACCAACATCTGTGTGGATTAAGTAGAGGGTAAAAACGGGAAGAGAAAAGGTGAAACATGTATTTAGGTTTTATGAATCAGACAGGACTAAAAAATCAAGTAAGAAGAAACAAAAATGTCAGTAGACCCTGTAAAATTGGAATTTGTTTCTCTAAAATAAAAAATATGTTGATTTAAAAACAGGTAAAATGAAAAACAACTTACAATGTTCTTCCATGAATAAAATTCAAAAGTATAATAAATCATTTATATATGCATTGATGGGCGAATCTGTGGCGTTTCTCTTCGCCGAAAATTTACCGCAAAAATTCATGAAACTGCGAAAAATTCTCTAAATGCATTGAAGTCAATGGGGGTCAAAATAATTCTGACACGTGAAAATTTTGACCAACTGCATTAAAGTCAATAATTTTGAAATGCAACAATATTATGCGCACTATAATTCTGATGCGTGACCATTTTTTTTTGTTGCAGCATATTTTTTGTCGGAGAATTTTCACCACAGTTTAGCCAATTTATTCGCGGGCACCGAAACGTGGAAATTTGCCACAAATCCATGCCTGGTGAATTTGGTGAAAAAATCTTGAATTTACCGCAAAATTCGTGAAACGGAAAAAAATTTAAGTCAATGGGCATCAAAATAATTTTGATTAGCGACAATTTTGACACGAGTGACAATTTTTAGACGCGTGACTATTTTTTCCAAATGCATTAAAGTTAATGGGCGTCTGAATAATTTTGACACACGACAATTTTATGCGCGCGACAATTCTGACGCGTGACAATTTTTTATTGTTGCAGTGGATTTTTCGCCGGTGAACTTTCGCCGCAGTTTCGCAGATTTAATCCATGCCTGGTGAATTGATTCACCCATCACTAGTCATATGAAGAAATATCAATTTGTTTAGAATTCTTTAAAGGGATACTGTCATGGGAAAAAAAAATTTTTTCAAAATGAATCAGTTAATAGTGCTGCTCCAGCAGAATTCTGCACTGAAATCCATTTCTCAAAAATGCAAACAGATTTTTTTATATTCAATTTTGAAATCTGACATCGGGCTAGACATTTTGTCAATTTCCCAGCTGCCCCAAGTCATGGGACCAACACATCTTGCCAGAATTAATATTATAACAAGGTACTTCTGTAACATTTTACAATATCTGACGGAATTTTTGATATCAACAGCCGTATTACTTTCCATCAATTCCAACAAAAAAGATTTCTAGTGCTTTATAAATAGGTACCTTTGTTTTGTCAAGAAAAGTCAATCTTTATCAAAGCAATAATGCTTTGAGAGTTCACAATCGATCTTTATTACATACAAAAGATAAATGATTGTCTGTGTATCTGCATAGTATTTATGCACAGAGCTGACCGCATACAAAGTTCGCTTGACTGGCACTTGACAATATAACAAAAAATAAATCAAAAACACCAACATAAGATGGCATACATCCAGATATCCATTAGACAGTATACATCAGTTTCATCCAGGAGAGTACGTTTTATTCCTCCATGATTTTCATGTCTACTTATTTCATGAGAGCAGAATGTAATTCAAATATTAATTATTAAATGAAATTAAATTAATAAAGGAATGGAATTTGATAGGCCTGTGTGCATTGGCATACTTATTGGTTAGTACTGGGCACAATAAGAGCCCAGTAGATACCATCTATAGTTTCTTAGCTATGATAGGTAGGGATGTAGCGAACGTCGGAAAAAAAGTTCGCGAACATATTCGCGAACTTGCGCAAAAATGCGAGCGGTTCGCGAACGGTTCGCGAACCCCATAGACTTCAATGGGAAGGCGAACTTTAACATCTAGAAAAGACATTTCTGGCCAGAAAAATGATTTTAAAGTTGTTTAAAGGGTGCAACGACCTGGACAGTGGCATGCCAGAGGGGGATCAAGGGCAAAAATGTATCTGAAAAATCTGCCTGTGTGTGCTTGGAAGAGATAGTGTAGGGGGAGAGCTGTTAGTGATTTCAGGGACAGATGATAGTAAGTTTGCTGGCTAGTAATCTGCTTGATACTGCTCTGTATTGGAGGGACAGAAGTCTGCAGGGATTTGAGGGACATTTTATCTTAGGTAGCTTTGCTGGCTAGTAATCTACTGTTCTCTTTAAACAACTGCCATACGTTGACCTTGTAGGCATTGTTTGCCCAGTTTTTTTGGTCGCAGCCACTGAAGCACAGTTGCCAGAAAAAATATGCCATATAAATGCTGAAAATAGTCATTTTTTGCCATATACGTTGAGTCAACGTATGGCAAAAAATGACTATTTTCAGCATTTATATGGCATATTTTTTCTGGCCTCTGTGCTTCAGTGGCTGCGGCCAAAAAAACTGGGCAAATAATGCCTACAAGGTCAACGTATACACTACTACAGCGGTGGATACGGATTACGTAAAATATATTATGGCTGCTTGAAAAAAGTCACTCCGGTGTTTTTTCTGGAGACGGTAATATTATGGATATTTAGACAGAATGTGAACAAGGTCACACAGCTAGATGGCGGGTTGAAGAAAACAGTGTGCAAATAATGCCTACAGGGCAAATAATGCCTAAAAGGTCAACTTATACACTACTACAGCGGTAGTAAAATAAAAAAAAGTAAAATAAAAAAAAATGAATATTAAAAAAAAAAATTAAAGTTGGTGCTGCTGAACTACTAGGAGCAGCAGATTAGCACACCAGTCCCACTCCCCAACACTGCTAGACTAATAGCACTGGGCTCTTATAGTAGTAGTAGTAGTAGTAGTAAAACAACAAAAAAATAAATAAAAGCAGTCCTTACAAGGACTACTGTTATTGCAGCAGTCAGCAGATGAGATCAGAAGCAGGACAGCTGCCCACTGCAGCTACATACAGAGCACTGCAGTAGAAGGTAGATTACTAGCCAGCAAAGCTACCTAAGCTTAAATGTCCCTCAAACCCCTGCAGACTTCTGTCCCTCCAATAACAGAGCAGTATCAAAACGATTACTAGCCAGCAAACTTTCAACTGTCCCTGAAATCACTAACAGGCAGCAGCTCTCTCCCTACACTATCTCTTCAGCACACACAGGCAGAGTGAAAAAACGCTGCAGGGCTTCGGTTTTTATAGGGAAGGGGAGTGGTCCAGGGGAGAGCTTCCTGATTGGCTGCCATGTACCTGCTGGTCTGGGGTGAGAGGGCAAAAAAAAGCGCCAACAATGGCGAACCCAAAATGGCGAACGTCGCGCGATGTTCGCGAACTTCCGGCGAGCGCGAACACCCGATGTTCGCGCGAACAAGTTCGCCGGCGAACAGTTCGCGACATCTCTAATGATAGGCTGATAAAAAGAGCTGGATGCGTCAGATAAGACAAAGGATAGCCTAGAGCAAGAATGGTGACCACTGGAAGATGGTATCATGAAGTTTAAGGGGCAGACTTATCAAGGGTTGAATTGAGGTAATTTTAGTGTACTTCAACTAGGCAATAGTGCAAATTCGAATCGAATTTGAAAAAAAATTGAAAATTAGAATATCCAAAATTCGACTTCGACTATTCACCATCTAAAACCTGACGAATTGCTGTTTTAGCCTAAGGGTTGACCTGCTAGAACCAATTTGGAGTCATTCGGTGTACTTTGAAAAATCTAAGGTTTTTTTTGGGAAAAACTTCGAATCGAATTTGATCGAATACGATCCGAATTCGATTCGAACGATCCAATACAGCCTATTCAACCAAAGTTAAAAAATTCGGGTTCAGGCAAAATTACCTGAGATGGCTGCCTACACACCAATATTATGAATTAAAAACAAAATATATAAATATTATAGATTAAAAAATATATACTTGCTGGTTCAGGAATGAAATTTTACATGGTGTGTAAAAGTGTATTATTTGCAGTCTAAACAATGTAATTTAGAAATAAAAACTACACCATAAAAATCATGACAGAATCCCTTTAAACATGAATAGGATTGTTTTGCTTCCAATAAGGATTAATTATATCTTAGTTCGGATCAAGTTCAAGGTACTGTTTTATTATTACAGACAAAAGGGATAATTTTTAGTCATCTGATTGGAGAGTATCCGAAATTCTGGGTAATGTGTTTCCAGATAACGAATCCTATACAATGTCTAAACTATTCCGTTCATTTAACCAATTTACACTTTTCTAACACAAATTCAGCAGATAACCTTACCAAAGAATATATATATATATATATATATATTAATAATATATCATATTAATATAAGAGTATATTGTGCGTCTCCAGCATATATAACACCTGTCCTTATGATAATAACTGCCCTGGGTAATTGGCAGTGATGATGCTGTTGGTACTGATCATACTGAAGAAAGTAATGTGATAATTAGATGGAGTTAGGAAAGAAAAGAAACCTTTTTATGTTTATCATAAACATTAGCCTGGGGCGACCTGAATTCATCCTACAAAAAAAAAGTGTTGAAATGTATGCTAAGATAATCACGCCCCTAATGATTTAACTAAATAAATACTTTATCTTTCTAAAAAATCAATACGAATGTACCGGCTCTAAGTCATGTCTATGTTTTATACACTGGGATTGGAGCCAGAGATTGCATTTGTGCATTCCCTGAGTACTAAAATTTCACCTTGTGTCTTGGAAGTTAAAAGTACATTAGAGCAGCCAATCATGAGTGGAGAAAACCAGTGGCGGAACTACCGGGGGAGCAGGGGGTGCAATTGGGCCAGGGCCCGCACCCCCTCAGGGCCCCCCAGGCAGCTCGCGCGCCAACGATTTCCGGGTGCGCACCGCCGATCCAGGTGTGCACCGCCGCATTTCCGGGCGGAAACTCACGTACGGAGGGGGGTGGGGGGCTGCACTTCACGCACCAGGGCCCGCCCCCCTCTAGTTACGTTACTGGAGAAAACAATACTTGACCAGCGAAACACAGCCACTCCCTCCTCACCATGTCGGAAGGTTGGTTCATTAGTTATTTCTCAGTAAGACCACACAAGCTTTCTATCAATGTTCATGAAAATGTGACCATCATCATTTTCTTCTTTTTTTTTTTTTCAAGTGTTTGGAAGAGGGAATCGTTGTCAGGAGAAAAATGGCCGCTTCAGTCCCCAGAAGAAAAGTGTAACTATGCAGATGGATGAAATTACCTGTGCGGTATAACATATGCCAATATGTTTTGCTGAACATTTACACAAAATGAACCTATTTATAGCTAGGACATATTTTCCCTTTAAAAATTGGAATTAAAAAAAGCTATTCCAATACACTAAAGAGCCGAGAAGCTTGTTACAGTGTGTGTATGTGTGACAGTAAGGGGGTTATTTACTAAACGGCGAATGCAAAAATCATGAAAAATTCGTGATTTATTTTTTTTCTAAAATCAGACTTTTAAAAAATCAACAATTTTTTTACATTTATTAAACCCTGAGGATGGAAAAGTCAGAATCTGAAAATCCGGCATCTCAGACCTGTCGAGGTTGCATATAAATCGATGGGAGAAATCCCAATGATTTTTTGAAGTGCGTTGGGTTTTGTGCAATACCCCAAAGTTTTTTGAGTTTTCGTGGTATAAAATAAAATATTGAGATAAATTCGGACTTTGATAAATAACACCCTTAGGGGCAAATTTACTTATGGTCGAATATCGAGGGTTAATTAACCCTCGATATTCGACTGCCGAATGGAAATCCTTTGACTTTGAATATCGAAGTCGAAGGATTTACCGCAATTCGTTCGATCAAACGATTAAATCCTTCGAATCGTTCGATTCGAAGGATTTTAATCCATCCATCGAACAATTTTTCTTTGTCCCAAAAAAGCTTAGAAAGCCTATGGGGACCTTCCCCATAGGCTAACATTGACTTCGGTAGGCTTTAGGTAGTGAACTAGGGAGTTGAAGTTTTTTTTTAAAGAGACAGTACTTCGACTATCGAATGGTCGAATAGTCGAACGATTTTTAGTTCGATTCGAAGTTGTAGTCCAAGGTCGAAGTAGCCCATTCGATGGTCGAAGTAGCCAAAAAAAAACATTCAAAGTTTTTTTCTTCTATTCCTTCACTCGAGCTAAGTAAATGGGCCCCTTAGTGATGGGTGAATTAGTCCCATTTTGCTTCGCCAGAAAATTCACGAATCTACCACAAAATTTGCGAGAACAGCGAAAAATTCGCAAAATGCATTGAAGTCAGCAAAATACAAAATAATTTTGACGCGTGTACATTTTGACGCACGGGTCAATTTTTATATGCACTCCTATTTTGTCCAAATGCATTAAAGTCAATGGGCTTCCGAATAATAGAGAAATTTTTCTGCGCACAACTATTCTGACGCACACCAACATTTTTTAGAGCAGTGGATTTTTCGCTGCAGTTTCGCAAAATGTATTCGCTGGCGGCAAAGCGCAGAAATACGCCGCAAAATCACTAGTGACAGTGTTGTCTACGCATGATATATGTGTCTCTAGTGTCCTGTAACTTGTGGTTATTGCAGTGATGTATTAATAATGCTTTCATGAGTAGTGATGGGTGAATCTGATCCATTTAGCTTCACCCAAAACGTATTAAGTTTTCTAAATGCATTACAAACAATAGGCGTTTTTTTTTTTTCGGGCAACGTTTTTCGAACAGTGCAACCATTTTTTTTTCTATACACCAGAGTCTATGGGCATTTTTTTGGGAAAATATTTTGCTCATCCCTGTGTATGAGCAATTTGTGTCATAGAGTCTTCTTACTAAAATCAAAAGTGCAGCTGTAAATCATTCTCATTCCATACTACATTGGCGTCATTCACATAGTGCTACATAAAGGCCGTGTCACTCTAGCAGTTGCCTTGTGTAACTAAAGAAGCTGGACATACGCATAAAGATCTGCTTGCGTGGTGAGGCCACCAAATCTGGCCGATCCAACTGTATGGCCTCTGGGCTAACAATTGTATAATAACTTGGGATTAGTGATGGGCGAATCTGTCCCATTTTGCTTCAATGAAACATTTGCGAAAAGGCAAAAAATTAGCGAAACCCATTGAAGTCAATGGGCGTCAATATTATTTTGACGCGTGTCAATTTTGACGCAAGCGTAAATTTTTATGTGCGCGACTATTTTGTCCAAATGCATTAAAAATGGGTGTCTGAATAATTTTGACGCGTAACAATTTCATACACGCAACAATTTTGCCGCATGCCAAATTTTCTTGTCGCTGGTGAATTTTTGCCACAGTTTCACGAATTTATTCACAGACAGCGAAACGTGGAAAATCACCACGAATCCATACCTGGCAAATTTATTCTCTCATCACTACTCGGGATCCATGCAGGTTGATGCAGTCCTCACCCACCAGACTTTTAACCTGCCTGATACATATATATATATATATATATATATATATATATATATATATATATATATATATATATATATATATTTAAAGGGAAAAAATTACCAGAAACTTCGATATATCTTGTGAAACACTCAAAGGTGTATTTAAAAATTACATGAAAAGCCGATGTGATGTTTTAGTCCAGACAGGGACCTTTCTCTGTGTGGACCAAAATTAACATCTTAAATCTGTCTGTAAATGGCCAACTTAAGTTAAGGAGGTTACCAAATAAAGAGTCTTGAAGCGATACTGACACTAAAAAACTACTTTTTAAAATATGAATGTACATTAAAAGTTACCTATAGGTCATGCTGAGAGGTTTGTTTTTGTTATTAGTTGAAGTTCCTAAACCTGACTGATTTGCCAACCTAACTGTCCCTTCTCAGCCTGTCAGTTAAAGTTTCTAATGCTAACGGACTCCTCCTGCACAAATATGGCAGCCCCCTTATAGACGAACACAGGGAGTCAGACAGGTAATGTAAAAGCATTGGGCAAATACTTTATGGCAAAATTACAAGAAGCATGCAAAACCAATATTATGATAGATGTAAAAAAAAAGCATAATTCTGGTGTCAGTATCTCTTTAAGGTGGATGTGCATGGCAGTTAGACAATTCTTCAGCATTACTGCCTGAGTATATGGAACCCAGAGACTGTATTGACAAACCTACTGAATTGCATTGGGTCAGTCCAAGCTAGGGTTTCCACCTTCTAAAAAAAATCTTCACCGGCAGGTGGAGGGGGCAGGGGTTAAAAGGGCGGGTTGTGATGCTAAAGGGGGCGGTGCCGTGATGCGCTATTGGCTAAGGGGGTGGAGCCAATGCCCTCGTTTGGCAAGAAGCCCAGGAAAAAAGGTTAGTTTTGAGCAGGCTGGGGGCAGGCCACAGGCTTTTTTTAGGTGTATCACAAATTTACCAGCAGCTACATTGCCAGTAAATTTGAAATTTACTGTTTTACGGCTAGGCCGGTAAAATACCGGCCGGGTGGCAACACTAGTCCAAGCTGAAAATCACATCTTCCATTGCCTCTTCTTGGTACAAGGACAGTGCATTTGTAGAAAAGCAAACAAAAGAAGCCACAGAAGTCACAGCTCCTTCTTGATTCTACTCATATATTCTTGCTCAGCATGTGTATGTCCAGTCTGAGCTTTATTATAGCCATTGTGGAATAAGCAATCCCATGCTCCACCAAGAAGTAAGTGAGATAGCCCTTAGTGAATGTGCAAGGTAAGAGTTAGTAATATAAACAAGGAGGGTTCCTCTTCTACCATTTAGCTTTGATTACAAGAATTAATGTCTTTCTTCTGGTGAAGGCTTAGAGTCCCCTGAGCCCAGACTGTGTGAGCATATCTGTTTGGCACTATATGGCATAGGCCCTGTTGCATGTTGCATCCAATAAAATAGCAAAATGTTTTGCATAGTGGGAATAAACGACATTGCATTCTGGGAAAAACTGGAGAACCCAGAGAGACACTCCTGCTTAGCACTAGGTAGATTCCTGTATTATAGGACTTTTCCAATGTAACTGAGGCCCATAACCCAGGATATTTAAGTTACTCTCAGCAAAAATGTCAGTTCCATTTTGCCAGAATTGAAAATGTGCTAGAATTCTTGTAACTGGCTCCATGAGCTTGCTCAGATTTTATAACAGCTAGAGGCCTAAAATATCAGTATTCCTGTTATAAACCATATTGGCCAAATACGTCTACATAAACAACATTAAAATAACATAGCACTGTGTTGCTGAAATCACCATTGCTTTGGATGAATTTGATGCTAGTTAATGAGAATAACATATCAGAACTACTTCTGTGCAGTGAAATAGATGTGAATAAAGTCAGGCTTGGTAGAGCCATCTTGTGGGGAAATGCTATAATGCAAACAACTGGGGGAAGCAAAAAAACAAAAATGGAAAATTAAAATAGAAAACATAATGTAACAAAACTAAGCAGAGCAGGTATGGGATCTCGTATATCAAATGCTTGGGACACAGGTTTTCCAGATAAGGGATCTTTCTGTAATTTGGATCTTCATACCTTAAGTCTACTAAGAATCATTTAAACATTAAATTAACCCAATAGGATTGTTTTGCCAGCACAATGGATTCATGTAGCCTCAGTAAAAGTAAAATACAAGTTATTGTTTTATTGTTACAGAGAAAAAAAAGGAAATTGTTTTTTAAAAATTAGAATTATTTGCTTAAATTCGTCTCTTTGGGAGTTCCTGTAATGAGGAGCACTCTGGATATCAGTTTTCTGGATAAGAGATCCCTTACTCTTAATTACTTTAGTAATTCTATTTATTGAGCCTTCATATATACAGGTGTGGGACCTGTTATCCAGAATGTGGTTTTCTGGATAACGGATCTTTCCGTAATTTGGATCTTCATACCTTAAGTCTACTAGATAAGCATGTGAACGTTTAATAAGCCCAATAGGCTGGTTTTGCTTCCAATAAGGATTAATTATATCTTAGTTGGGATCAAGTACAAGATACTGTTTTATTATTACAGAGAAAAGGAAATCATCTTTAAAAATTTGGATTATTTAATCATAATGGAGTCTATAGGAGACAGCCTTTCCGTAATTTGGAGCTTTCTGGATCATGGGTTTCCGGAAAGCAGATCCCATACCTGTACTAATCATTAGTGTTGTCTTTCCCAATAGTTACATTTTAGTAAAAACAATATATAGCTTACAAAATGCAGCCCAATAAAAAATGTCAGTCTCTTAGAATATTTCTTGCCGACCCCTCCACTTAACATCCAGTGCACGCAGGGGGTGATATTCCACATTTGTGAACATATTGCGCTATGTCTGTTTTTTATTTCTGTTGCCACAGGCGCTGATCACTTCTCATACATATCCCCAGGGGCGATTCTGGCTATAATGCCGCCTGAGGCGGCCTTCTTTCGCCGCCCCCACCCCTCCCCACGGCACTAACCTTTATAGCGCCGGAGAGGGCAGGGGCGGTCCGCGACGCTTAGTGCAGAGAGCGCAATAGCGCTCTCTGCACTAGAAGAGCCGAATTTCCGGTTTGAAAACCGGAAATTCGGCTCTTAGTTACCAGGAGCGGCATTTTTGCCGCCCCTGGCAACCAGGGGGGCGCTGCCGCCTGAGGCAAGTGTCTCAACTCGCCTCATTGGTGGAGCGCCCCTGCATATCCCTTCTGGGGGTATATATATGCTCGATTTTAGTTACATTTTAGTGCCACAAGGATTTTGGTGCCAAGAAAATCACAACTTACCCAATTTAACGGTTGCTTTTACCTTTGCCCAGCTAACAACAGCTATCGCAAGGCATATTAGGGATAAGACACTATAGTAAATATTGGTGCTGTATTAAAGGGGTTGTTAACCTTTGAGTTAACTTTTAGTATGATGTAGAGATGGGTATTCTGAGACAATTTGCAATTGGTTTTAATGTTTTATTATTTGTGTTTTTTGAGTTTTTTAGCTTTTTATTCAGCAGTTCTCCAGTTTGCAATTTCAGCAATCTGGTTGCTAGGATCCAAATTACCCTAGCAACCATGCATTGATTTTAATAAGAGACTGGAATATGAACAGCAGAGTCCCTGAATAGAAAGATAAGTAATAAGCAGTAACAATAACAATAAATGTGTAGCCTTGCAGAACATTTTTATCAATATGGGGTCAGTGACCCCCATTTCAAAGCTGGAAAGGGTCAGAAGAAAAAGGCAAATAATTCAAAAACTATTAGAAATAAATAATGAAAACCAAATGAAAAGTTGTTATAGAACTGGCCATTCTATAACATACTAAAAGTTAAATTACAGGTGAACCACCCTTTTCACTTTTAATCTTAAAAGTATGTAATAATAATAAGTGCTAAAAAATATTCCATACTTCTTCCAGACAGATATCAACTGAGAAGTATAAGGAAAGAGGAGCTGCACTACCCACATAAATGTAAAATCAATGCTGTTACTGGTGGATATAGACTGGTCCAATGGGCAGGGTGTCACCAATGTACAAGCTTCCAAGAGACCGACAAATTACTCCGACTTTAACCTCTGGAACAGCTGCAGCTCTCGGAAGAATTCTATATTATTGTCAGTTAGCAATTATTTTCAGTTTGAGTGAATAATGAAATTAGACCTGTCCTATATGAAATTATGAATAATGGTTGTGCAGTAGCGCTGGGAACGTTTTCTTAAGGAAACAAAAAATTACTGTCAGGCTTGTCATTGCTAGCAGCACTAGTGGGTAAATTAACTTGAAAATGTGAAATAATTTTTAGTGAACGTGGCCCCAGAAAACTGAACATGCAATGTAATGGAAACTTTTTAATATCTTTAAAGGAAAACTAAAGCGTAACTAAAGAAGTAGCTGAAAATGTTGTATATTGTGTTTTGGGCTTCTGTACCAGCCCAAGGCAACCACAGCCCTTTAGCAGTAAAGATCTGTGTCTCCAAAGATGCCCCAGTAGCTTCCCATCTTCTTTTCTGCTGATTCACTGCACATGCTGTTTGCTGCTGTCACTTACTGAGCTTAGGGAACAACTCACAATATACTGAATATATAGAATATAAATGTATCCCTACAAGGCATATTAGTGAATACTTCAGATTCTCATTACATGGCAAGGCATCATGCATGATAATTTGCGACAACCCCTAAGCTTAGCTTCTCAATATCCACACAGAGCAATTGAGCATGTGCAATGTCACTGACACTCCTAGCAAAATCCAAAATAGAGGAGCTCTGGTGCACAATGTTAAAGGCCTGGATCATTGCTATCATAAATATGCAGAACCTCTAGGCTGGTTCAGTATGTTCAGTATATGAAACATGACATTTCTAGCTACATTAATAAGTCCATTAGAACCCTTGGCTGTAACCTCAAACTGCTCCATCGCTCTTGCATCATACATTTTGGAAAAAAAATTGCCGCAATGCGCAAGGCAATTTATTTACCACACCCATTTGTGTGACCACGCCCCCTGATTACCATGTTTATTTGACAGGTTTTGAAAGTTTGAACATATTTCTGTGTTTTTTTTCAATTATTACAGTTTTGCTAATGAAGGTGAATTATCCTTTAAGCTGTGAGTCTAAAGGTGGCCATAGACATAGAGATCTGCTCGTTTGGCGATGTCGCCAAATGAGCGGATCTCACCCCGATATGCCCACATTGAAGTGGACGATATTGGGCTGATCCGAACGAGGTCGGATCGCGTGACCTCATAGACACATAGATGCGGCGCGATCCAATGGGATTTTTTAACCTGCCCGGTCGAGATCTGTCTGACTTTCGACTGTCTGACTATCGGCAGCTTTTGTGGCCCGTGTATGGGGGCCTTAACTTGTTAACTTATATTGTTACAATAACTTATTTGCTTATCTCAAAATTGTTACAAAAGTATCTTGTCTGCAGCTGTGGCTGTTCTGGGCTTCTCTGCCAAATGCCAATTAAGTTAGAAACAATTTCTCTTTTTTTGCCTGTTCAGTGCAGAAAAAATCAGGACTTTCCAGTACAAACAAGGGGCTGCTGGTTGAGCTGTCAAAAGAGGGAATGTCCCTCTAAAAACGGGATAGTTGGGAGGTATGTTGCATTAGTGTAGAGAATTAGTGCAAAACCCTTGCTCTTATCCCTATAAGGGCACAGGCATAAATCCTGTGTCTGTGTGCTGTAAGCTGTAACCTAGCAACCAGCTGGTCAGTGATCTCAGTGCAGCAGGAAGTGAAACAGCTAGTGGCAGGAAGAGGAAGTCACAGATTCTGGCAGAGGAGAAAAAGCCACATGGTGGACAGAGAGAGAGACCTGAGAGCTGCTGGTGGGCCCAGAGAGCCGAGAGGTTTCAACAAAAAGCATTCATTTGGATCAGGCTGGCACAGGGAAGCCAGATACTGTGCCTGGAGAGACAGAGAGTGTGAAAGGAAATCAGACTGGAGGAACAACCAGCAGGAGATTCCTATCTGAGCATCCAAAGGGGCTTGTAGTCGCACTTAGGGTTGCCACCTTCACTGTAAGGCACAAAAAGGGGCGGGCCTTGATGCAAAAGTGGGCGGGGCTACTCAGCGTGCCGCGAAAAGGGGCAGAGCAACATAGACCCGATGTCAAGAACACTGCAAAAAAAGGTAAGTTCTGCACGAATTGGGGGCAGGCCGAGGGCTTTTTTTAAAGGGTATTACAAATTACCGGCAACTGCATTGCCGGTAAATTTGTAATACCGGCCCCGGCCTTGGCAGGTGTTTTACCGGCTAGGGTGGTAAAATACCGGCCGGGTGGCAACCCTAGTCGCACTGTATGTCTGAATGTGCTGGACTCGCCTGAAGAGAACTCTGTAAAGCATCCGAAGAGGATTTGGAGTGATTATCCTGTTTAAAGGGACAGTACCCTAAAGAAGCGCTTGAAGATACAGAGACTGTTTTGTGGAAGGACATTAAAGGACTTTGCCTTCTGTAGTTAGCTAGATCGTTAGCACAAGCAAGTTAGTTAGTGAGGCCCTACTGCCACCTGGTTAGGAGTGATATTTGTACTAGTTAGCCATTTAATTTTAACATAATAATAATAATTTTAAAATAAATAGTTATTCAGTTTAACAAATACTGTGTGTCTTTTATTACTGTATTCCTAGTGGGGCCACCCATAGGTGCATTTCCGGATCCCACTAGGTGGAGGCACTGCGCTAGTAAGTACCAGGTACCCAGTCTTTTCCAATACCACTGCAGAGTGCCTCAGGTTTGTCACATGCCATCAGGTAATCGCCACACGTGGGGTGTAACACCGACAAAGGGGTGTCGAAAGGGTTACAATAGCATGTGGTATATACCCTTCAATTGTATCCCTGTGCACATGTGGTGGCCAAGGGTATTCTGAGGATTCCTAGAGATCCTTGCACTGTTCTCTGCTATGTGTAAAAATGGGCATATCTGAACAAAAAGAAAAGCTGCAACAAGTAATAATATTTATACAGCACTGATTTAAGAATATTACTGATCCTCTGTATTCCCTTGTGTGTCAGAAACAGAACAGATTGAAGATCCTGGGACAGTTTGGTACTTCAAATCTGAAGTGTTTAAAAACTCTCTTCTGTTTACTTCGTGCCTTCTGAACTCTTAACGTAACAGCCAATTATGATGTAAAATATTTACAGTATCTAATGATAATTAATGGCTACACTCTTTCTTTGTTGCTGGCAATAAATATACTCAGCCAGAATGGCCTATTGTACAATGGTAATATTTTATCTAGGGGGCTAAAGAAAATATAGAGATAAATAAAGATATCTATATATATAAAGATATAAGCATGCTTCTTTTTTTTCTTAAAGAGGCAGCAGCCAGCCTATAAAAAAAAAGTTACATTTTGAAACGGCTTATATTTTTTTGCTTGCCGGACCTTTTTTTTGTCTGCCTGTTCTGGATGTGATTTATTACTGCGCTCAAATAATGTTTTGTTTGCATTTAACAATATGACCTTTGATTACTTCTAAAAATCCAATATGCTTTGTTAATGTTATTTGGGTGTCAGCAGTAATTGTAATCTATACATGTTGCCTGCTTTGCAATCGCACCACAAAAGGCCACTAAGCAGGTTTCTTTAATACAAAACTGTTACTGTTTTGCCTCTTTCCCAAAATGCTGTGATAATGAATGTGTTTGCAAATGACCTTAATATATCATTATTAATAATAAGTACAATCATGTTATTTATGCTGATTTTCATTGTTGGCAGCACAGGTAGCCAGGGAACGTATTTACAGTTCATATTATGATGCAGAAGCAGAACCAGGCACATTAAATGGGTAATTCACCGTAAAATTTACTTTTAATATGATGTAGCCTTTAGCAGAATTCTTAGATAACGTGCAAGATGAGTCTTTTCCTTTCCAAAATGTTTTGGTCTTTACATCTCTGGCTTGGAAATCCACCATTAGTTTCAAGGGCTTAATTATTCTCGATCAGTAGAATTTTGGAAGTCAGAATGGAAGAAAAGTAAGACAGGCTCTGAAAATAAATAATATAGTTAAAAATAAGAATTATGATAAAGCTGAACGCTGAATCAGTTATTTGTTTGCCAGGGCCATTGACCCCCAACAATTAGATATCACTTTCAGTTGCAACATGGGTAAGATCTAGATTAGAATCAATACAAAAACATAAAATATAAATAATGAATACTTGCTGAAGGTTTCATCCATAACACATTAAAAGTGTGTAGAAAGATAAAACAAGTACGGGACCTGGGGTATTCCAGACAAGGGATCTCCATACAATGTCTACTTAAAAATAATTGAAATATTAAAAAACCCTAATAGGCTGGTTTTGGCTCGAATAAGGATTCATTTTATCTTAGTTGGGCTCAAGTATAAGGTTCTGTTTTATAATTACAGAAAAAAAGGAAATCATTTTAAAATATTTCACTGCAGTCTATGGGAGATGGCCTTCCTGTAATTCAGAGCTTTCTGCACAACCCTGAAAACCAGCAATGAGTCTTTTTATATACGAATGGTACCCCACACATTACAAATCATGGTAAGTTCATAAATTAAGTAAGACTTAGACTGAGCCATTGTCAATGTTCATCCGTTTTTGAGGCTCTCAAGGGTTACTTTTGCCTTGTGCTTTGAATCATCGTCATCCATGATTCAGTTTTTAAAAGACTAAAATAAATTCTTCCTAATAATAAAACAGCTCCATGAAATGATTGTAAGTCCACCTAACTTCATGAAAGTATGAGTCACCAGCATCAAGATCTATGCATAATACAGAATAATTATGGGAAAGTGGCACATCTTTAAAAGGACTATGTCGTTTTCCAAAAGGCTTGAGCACGACTAAGTAATTGTAGCCCAATGAAACCAGGATAGAATGTTTTGCACAAGTTTAAAGCATTTAATTTGAAAACAATAAAAACATTTTAAATACAAGTTTAAAGCATTATGTGTAGCACATACCTACAATGAAGTATGGCCCTGTAGTGTGGTGCTGTGGAGCTTCTTTCACCAGAGTTTGGGTATTTTGATAAAATAGAAGGAAGAATGGATAATTCATTTTTATTAGAACAAGAGAATGGACCAAGGTTTGGCATACTGTATGTGAAAACAATTCAACCTATCATTCAGGTTTCTGTAAGTATTTTATGTTCTAGGAACATTTTATACAACTGGTTTAATGAATGCGTTAAGTTAAAATGATGGTGCAGTCTCTTGCTTTTCATAGTAGGAAACTAAATCTTGTTCTTGAGAATTTGGTACTGTGCACCTTAGACAAGTATTTAATCATTGTGTATTCATCTCTGGTTTAGTTCATGGGACCCGCAGATTTAGGCAATTGTCTTGTGGTTCTTTGATAGAGTGAGCCGGTGGGAATAATTTGCCCAAGAGAAGCAGTCTGAGCTGTAAGAACGTTGTCTCATTTTACTACATTACAAATTAATAATATTAATACATTTTCAAATATAAGCTTATCATATTTGTCAGACATCCCAAGACCTTTCCTTATCCTCATTGAAACTTGGCACTTTTCAGTGCTCCGTGGCCTGACTGCAAAGCCATAAAATATGGACCTCAAGGGCCTTATAATGTGAACACGTCCACCTCGTGACGGCAGCACAGAACAGGGCCGGCCAGATCATCTTTTTGGAAACACTGCATTGCAGCCTTTCCAAATGTGATCTCATACATATCCATAAAAACAGGCAGACAAGTGAAATGTACGCTCAATGTCACAAAGTATATCTCAGAAAGACAAACGCAGAATAGATAGACAAAAAAACATAGACAATATAAAGTACCCTTTTCTGTCTCTTTAGCACTTTTAAACCCCATCCCAATGAATTATAAAGTGCCTGAGTAATAGATGGCGCCTATACTTTTACACAATAGAATATTATCAACAGCATATTAACAACTGCTCTCTCTATATATATATATATAATAAAATCAGAGCACTCATGGTACTTATAAATAAGTGAATTTCTTTATTGGTGGTTATCAATGTTTTGGTTCCAACAAGAGGACCTTTCTCAAGACATCTCCTATGAGAAAATTCCTCTTGCTGGGACTGATGTCCTAAATGTGTTGGTCATGGAATCTTGCCAAATGGATTTACCTCTAAGACCAAAATAAACCTAACTCCATGTCATTGTAGCATGCACAAATCGCCTTAATTGTGGGTCTTGCACATTTAAGCATGTTGTGCATGTTGTGCACATAGTCTTTAATTCAACCATTTCCTATGTAAATAGGGCCTAACTGATAAGCCAAATGCCACTTAAATAACCTTCCAGACCAGTGCTTACAAAGTAATTTGGGACCTAAAGGTGCTAACATTGCCCTAACATTTGCCTGGGTGTATTTTCTTCTGTAGATGTGCCTGTATGATGTCATTGCCAACTACTTTTGGTTTGCCAATATATAAAGCCACACTCCATGATAACGTCCATGACAAAGAATATAACACTGCAGAAGAGATCTCTTAAAAAGTGTAAAGCTTGTTTTGTGCACTCTGGGACAGTGTCAGCTTAGGCAAGAAATGAAGGTTGATTTAGTGACATCTTCATGGGCGCAATGAGAAACAAAGCCAACATTGAAAAAATAATATGAAAAAGAGCATAATTAGAGCACAGTGGTACAAAACGCATTGGCTTACTTTTTACCCATAAACAGACTGGAATTATCTTCAGGGAAATGTTGCTTTCATGATAAAACCAAGAACTAAGATTGAGCAGTCGAACTCTACCTACATTACCTGTGTGCTAATAAACAGGCATATGTTGAGGAATATGTTGGAAGTTCTTGGGAAGAGTACAGTGTTTCTGTACAAGAAATGTACTCCATAATTGTCTGCCATAATTGTAGGCAACCAGGTGCAAAGAACAATATTCTGTTCAAGGTGTAGAAAAGTATTTTTTGGTCTGGGATACCCGGGGTTCATTAGGTACCCAGCTCAAGGGCCCACCACACAGATACTATGTCCAATGCACGATCCTATGCTCCCGCACCACCACTTACTTACTTACTTTGCTCCATCTCCAGAGGAAAAAAATAAAGGCTGTGTGTTCCACAGTGAAACACAACCATCTTTAATGTCATTTGGATCATTCCAAAATTGTGTGCTAGTGACTGGCTTGGACAGGGCCCAAAACAATCGAGCTCACCAGGGACTTTCCCAGTATCCTGGTGAGCCAGTCCAACCCTGACCTGAGACATATCCTTACACCCTTACCCTCTAGAAATGCTATAAATATTTGGTGGCTTTACTTATCACTTCTGGTCCTTTTGGAATTACCAGCCATACAGCAACAACAATAGAAGATACTATGCCACATACTATATATAAATTAATATATGTGTGTATTCCCTTGTGCCAAACCATTGTCCTCTCTTTTCTACCATTACCAGTTGGCATATGGCAGCAGAATCTAAAATTAGGATATTTTTGGTCACTCTCCAGATCCCTCCCTGGCCATATAAAGTACAAGCACAATCCAATATCATGTATAACACAGTTTTCAGTATCAGAAAATAACGACATCTGTCAAAGCTTTCTGTGCGGTAGAGTACAACATAGTGATCTATGAGCTGTCAGCTTTAACAACTTAGTTTGGCGCTGCATTTAGTATGCTGACAATTGTGTTTTGCATTTTCATTGTTTATCATAATTGGACTTGAGCAGGCATTTTCTCGGAGGTTATAATCTGTTGTAACATCTGTAGTGAAGGTCAGCTAAGGTGTCTGAGTATTTTCGTCCCATCTGTGAAGCTGTTATAATAAAATATCTGTTTTGAATTAGTTTTTTACAATGGTACTAACACACACAAGCAATAGCACAGATCATTTAGAATACAAATATATATTCACAATTTCATTATAAACGTTTCAAGCTTTTTACAGTTGTTTGCTGACTGCATTTCAGTCCAATCTATAGGATAGGCATATTTTGCTTTGATAAGCGAGTCTTAAATATTTTAGCCTTTCCAAACATTCCAGCAGGATGGTGTCTGATGAATTTGGTAAGATAGGGCATACAGATTTGAACTGTTTGAGCTAAATAGCAATGCAATTTAGAGATTTAAAGTGTGAATCATGTTGCTTGGTAATTTCCTGATGAAAGGCAGTAGGGTGGCTTTAGAAAGAGGGCTAGTCTGTGTAAGTATGGATAGGAAGGTGTTGTGTCCCTTTAATGTGTAGGGATGGCCTGTGTGTGGTTGGAAGGTTCTTACAAATGCTTCTACATTATGGTATATAAGTTAGGGGGTAGCCATGTTAGATATTGTGGGTTTCCTCTCATTGATGCAGGTTGTTGGCACCCTAAAGCTGAGGTAGGGAGGGCTTAAAAGAAAAGAAATTAGACGTCACTTGAAGGTTTGACAGGAGGGAGGCAAATTAATGAGGACTAGATACAAAGAGTAGCCTAGACGGGACTATCTAGTACAGCAGCCTGAATCAGCAGCAGCCTATGTTTACAGAGGGTGGTGGTGAATCCCTTGAAGATCTGCTTGGATGGCCTTGTATGCAGAGTACTAGATCAGTCTGTAACTGCTAGTTCTGTAGAACATTATAACTTCAAGGAAATATAACTACTCCTGATCTGGTCGATACATTTTTATAAGAGTATTAGCAGAACCACTGGTGCAAAGTTTTTTGCATGATAGAAGCAATGTGATGCCTCTTCCAATTAACAGCAAAGGCAATTTTCTGTATGTGTATCCAGTATAACCCACGCTCTAATGGGGTTTGCAAGAGTGCAAAAAGGTGCTAAATGCTCTCCTGATTTTTTGGCACCCTCTTTAGTCAGTATGCAATGTACAGCCACTGAGAATGTGAAAGGCTGACTCAGCGAGAGAAGGATTGGATCTCCAAGTGCAAATCTGGAGGTATAGCTCTTTACTATTGTAGGGTTGCTATACCTTTATCTTATTAGGGTATGGGTAAGCTACAACATTTCTAGCCTAATGCTTTGTTTGTCTATAATTCTCATTATTGAATGCTTCATGACGTTAAATTAGAAATTTTTTAAGGAGCAGGTTTGTCTCCATCGTTTTGGATCAACATAGCAAATGTTTACTAAAAGTTAGTTATCTTTGTTTGTGTAGAAATTGGGCGAAATACTCATTATGCAGTGCCCTTATTTACTGATCACAGTTTTTGGAGAAAGTCACAAATTTCGTATTCAGTGCTTTGTTTATTTGCTGAAGAAGTTTTTTTTTTTTTTTGTTTCTAAAGATTTCTAAATCCTGAAATGGGATATGGTGAAAATACGGCCAGTTAATATGGTTTATTTTGAATTGAATTAATCATAAATATTTGTAACAGACGACTTTAAACATTTGAGACATATTATAAGTAAATATTTTTCAAATTTTGGTTTTTCATTTCATTAATGTATACAGAGTCTGACAAAAGCTGAGACGGAACAATAAGGGCAATCTGCCACTGTGCTCCCTGCTGCTTTTATTTCCATGATATATTCTGTCCAATGGCAATGGCTCAAGCTCAATCAACATTCTGAGTAATGCCTTGTATGCAAAACACACAAGACTCATATTTACTGGAACCAGTATTGTGTAAACTTGGGCTCATTTTAGAATGCTGGCCTTGTAAGTGAGAAATTCAACCAATATCTCTATACAAAAACTTACCATAAGCCAACTTGACTTAAACAAGTATCAATCCTAAAACTGTTTTCATAAATTGTGGTTTGTTTCCACCCAAAACCTGTGCCATTTTCCAACCATGAAAGTGTGAAAGGGATTGTCCACCTTTTAACTTTTAAGATGATGTAGAAAGTGATATTCTGAGACAATTTGCAATTGGTTTCCGTTTTTTATCATTTGTGTTTTTTGAGTTATGTGGCTTTTTATTCAGCAGCTCTCCAGTTTGCAATTTCAGTTATTTGCTTGCTAGGGTCCGAATTCCCCTAGCAACCATGCACTGATTGGAATTAGTGACTGGAATATGAATAGGAGAGGGTGTGAATAGAAAGACGAGTAATAAAAAGTAGCAATAACAATACATTTGAAGCCTTACAGAGCATTTGTTTTTTAGATGGGGTCAGTGACCCCTATTTGAAAGCTGGAAAGAGTCAGGTAAATAATTCAAAAACTATAAAAATAAAATAAAAAATAAAAAATAATGAAGACCAATTGAAAAGTTGCTTAGAATTCACCATTCTAAAACATACTAAAAGTTAACTTAAAGGTGAACTACCAGTAGTGTCACTAGAGGGGAGCGGGCCCTGGTGCGTGACGCACCCCCTGCTCCCCCGGTAGTTCCACCACTGTGAACTACCCTTTTAAGTGTGTGCATTCTTGTGCCCAACGATTCATGTGTTTCAAAAATCAGGGGAAATGCTGGGGAGCCATGGAGTTACCCCACCCGCAAAGAACAAACTGGATCAATTGACATAGTGAGTGTGGACCTAAATTAATGAGAAACAGGCATTATTTTAATGTTAACTGCTGAAATTGACAATATCCTGATAACAAAAGTCCTTTTGCAACCACACAATTGTGCATATTTTTAATGCATTTGCCACAAATGCATCTGGCAAATCGCCACGTTGCCCCCCCCCCAATTCAGGGGTGCAAATGCTGCATTGTGGGTTCTTCACTGCTTCACTTATAATCATTTTCATAGATAGTCAGAGTGGTATAACTATAGAGGAAGAAAACCTTGCAGCTTCTGTTTATAATATGGATAGCGACGGTCGAATTTGGGGTGTTTCGATTTGGCCAAAAAAATTGGTGAATTTTCCACAAAACTGAAGACGGCGCCCGTATTTTTGGACGCCGGTTTCCGTTTTTTACGGAATTGCGCCTGTGTCCGAAAAACGGACACCGCCATTCCATTTTTTTTGACACAGGTGAATTTTCACGGCGGTTTCACAAATTTATTCACCGGCCGCGAATTCTCGCCTCATCACTAAATATGGAGGCAAATAAGTGCCCTACTCTGCAGGGGTACAGCCCTTTCCAAAGAGAACTGACCAAATAGGGGGCTTCTCATCCCCCAGTTGCCCATAGGCATTAATGGGGGAATATAATAAACAGTAGGTCACTAATGGAAAAATTGTTTACAATGAGAATAAATGTTTACATTGCAAAAATTTTGCCTGTGCAAACATTTTGCGTACCCTTTGCCCCTCAGGCGACAGTAACATAGTGAATTTTATAATCTGCAATAGTTCATGTAATAAAGCTTTTAACTGAAAAAGTTAAGTTTGTTCCAAAAGTTTACTTCAAATAGGTCTTAAAAGTGCACAGTGTGAAATTAAAATGCAATAAAGGCTTAATAAAGAAAATTACATTGCAACATGCAAATTTGTATTCTTATTTGTGCTTATTTGTTCTCTTTGTGAATTTTATTAAATTTCCCCCACAATGTCTCACGGCCCTTAATATATTGATAATGCGTTGAGTGCGGAGGACCTTTTGTCTTTGTCTGTATGAATTCAGTCATAACATTGTTCTCTGGGCTGGTGGTTTTTTCGGAAAGAAACTGCATTAGCTCAGGAAAGTTTCTATCGCAGGGCTGCCATCTTACCTTGTTCATTAGTTACACTTTAAGATTTGCACAGACACAACTGTAACATTTTTCGGACTTGCTGCACAAGTCTAATTCTCAACTAACCACAACTCAGAAAGTAAGGTGAGACCAGCATTGGACTGGAGAGTCTGAGGCCCCAGCGGGAACCCAACCTCCAAGCCCCCTGCCCGAGTCGCAACTTAACAGCCCCACCCCCGCTCATACTGTACCTGTTACCTTTAGTTGTTGTGGCTGTGATCAGGGCTGGAGGGAAGATCGGGGGGCAACGCGGGGTCTCAGAAGGGTGTCAGTCTGCAGGGCCCACCGGCTTTTACCTGGTGTCCTGCCGGTCCAGGCTGAGGCTTGGTGAGACCCGGAAAAGAAATTATATTTATGTTGAAATTAATATTCACAAAAAAAAAAGAAAATCCATTTAACAATTTGCACAATACATTCCATCAGCAAAAAGAAAATATAAAGGAGAATTCTCCTTGAAAAAGGCTTATTGCCAAAACATCGGAGTAATTTTCATTCAGTGGCCGATGTATCCGCTTCCTTTTTGCAAATCTGTACTATATTGTGGTGGTATGTGATTGTGGTGGTATGTATTTATATTTTCTTTTTGCTGATGTAATGGCTATGTATTGTGCAAATTGTTAAATGGATTTCTTTTTTGGTTATTATTCATTTTTTTCATAAAAATAATTTTTTGGCAATACAGGTATGGGACCTGTTATCCAGAATGCTCAGAACCTGGGGTATTCTGGATAATGGATCTTTCTATATATCTGGTATAGGTTATTCTAAAACAACTGGACTTGCTGAGTAATCATTGAAGACATTTCACTACTCATCAGAGCAGCGTCTTCAGTTCAACTGACTGGTGTGGGAAGTTTTAGATATACCATGATACTAGATATACCATGACCCGGATGAATGAAAATCTTCATAGTCGGATCTTTCTGTAATATGGATCTTCATACCTTAAGTCTACTAGAAAATAATGTAAACATTAAATCAACCAAATAGGCTGTTTTTGCTTCCAATAAGGATTAATTATATCTTAGTTGGGATCAAGTACAAGCTACTGTTTTATTATTACAGAGAAAAAAGAAATGGGAGTATATGGGAGACGGCCATTCCATTATTTGGAGCTTTCTGGATAGCGGGTTTCTGGATATTGCATCCCATACCTGTGCCATCTCTCCATGTTTTCTGTGTGAAAACCCACTATAGGAAAAATTGTGTGCATTAAGCTGCTTTGTTTTGGGTGTTTTTGGGCTCTTTGCACCTCTAGAGTGCCCTCCATTGATCTATATCTTTGAGATGATGGCTTTCCCAATCATCCTTTGCATTTTTCACAGCTAAATCTCCTCCAAATGATCACTTCACTGCTATTTCTCAACCACAGAATCTGGAGTAATAAAGCATCAGAAGGCAACAGGAACACAATTTTAACTTAAAAGGCATGTAAAGGCAAAAAAATTTAAATCCCATTTTTACTTTATTTAATGAAAAATAAATCTATCTCCAATATCCTTTAATTAAAAAATCAGCTTTGTTTGTTTCCCTGTTTTGATAATTTATGACGATCCATAAGCAGCCCACACCAGACTGAGCATGTGCACAGTCTTGGTCTTGCAAAGATGTTTAACAAAGTTACAAGATGGTGACCCCCTGTAGCCAACTTTGAAAGCATAAATTATTTGTTTGATTAGGCTTGTGGTGCAGTAAGGTCATGTTTATGTTTAGTATACAAAATACAGCATATCTAGCCTTATTCTATTTTAGACTTTACTTTCCCTTTAAGTTTAACAATGCCCAGCCTCACAAGGTACAATGAAAGGTTAAAGAATGACTTGGGCACCTAGTGCTACCAATCACTGCTCCAATATCAAAACATGACGGCAGAGAGACCATTCCTATACTTTCCTCTTGTATCTCTCTCATTCTTTAACCACAATTGTCCCAAGGTTCACCTTTTCACCGCACTCACGTATAACCCCACGGAGGGGAAGAAATTCCGTAATGAAACCCAACTCCAGGCAGCCGAGTCCCCTAACTCTAAACTATTTCACTGAATGGATTGCAAAACTCCTAGACACTTTCTTTTTTAGCCACAAACTGTTTTGCCAGCAGTGAGCTATTAATATTGGTAAGATTTCAGAAATTTCAGAATGGCTTCACACGTCTCAAATCAGGGCTGCTGTCAGTTCCTAGAAACAAGCAATATATGGGTAAAATTGCTGTATATTCCATAGTGTAGATTGTATTACCAGCATGGAGGGAGTCTTACTCATGTTTCATGACTTTCTTACCCCCCATAGGGCAACCATGCCTGTTATCCTGGCTCCTTATACATGGAGATAATGTACTTTCCCAATATGAAAATAAATACATGAGACTTATCCTACTGTTTCTGAGACTCGCTGAAACATTGCTATTTTTTACGCATGAGAGCATCCTTTGGTGTAATTCTATAATTAAGAGAAATGACAGAATAAAAAGACTGATTATAGCTTAGCTCAACCATTGTGTAGACCCCATGCATGACAAAATAACAAATGCTTTCATTTCATCCTCACTTTAAACGCTGACATTTGTCCCTTAACATGACTATCTGCATATGATTCTGCTTTTGTTCTGAAAACCTTAATTATTATTTTATGTTTGAACGTAATAGTGGGAAGAGCTTTCATTACTGTGAAAGATAAACACAATAGCTTAGGATTCAGTCCCTTTGGGGATTTCTGCTCAGACAAATGAGTAGAATTGAAGGTACCCTGATTGTTGCAAAAGAAAATTAATTTGAAGGATCAATTAAAGGAGAAGGAAAGGTTAAAACTAAGTAAGCCTTATCAGAAAGGTCCATCTAAATATACCAGTAAACCCCCCAAAGTAATGTTGCTCTAAGTCCCCTGTCAAAAGAAACACTGCATTTCTTTCCTTCTATTGTGTACACATGGGCTTCTGTATCAGACTTACTGCCTTCAGCTTAAACCTCATTGCCCTGGGCAAGAGCATGCTCAGTTTGCTCCTCTCCCCCGCCCCTCCCTTCTCTACTGTAATCTGAGCCCAGAGCAGGGAGAGACTCAGGCAGGAAGTGATGTCACACCACATTAATACTGTAGCTCCTATTCTAAACAAACAGAGCGTTTCTAGAGCTTTTTATTCAGGTATGGTAAAACATTCTACAGAATAAATATAGCATTCTAGCTTGCACTATTGCAGCTAATCTATTGGCAATAAAATGCCTCCGAAGCTTTCCTTCTCCTTTAAAGTGTTTTCATCTAACCAAACCCTACAGGTAACTCATTTTAGAAGAGCCAGGCATATGGGGACACAAAGTACAAAATAATGTGCAAATTGTGATTGCTGTAGGGTTGCCCCTGGTTTCTGTATCCTTTCCATGATGGCTAGCTCACACGGCTGTGTCACATGGAATATATCAGTTCACAGACTCTACCCTTTAGGCTCAACATCACCTTTAGGAGGGTGTCCAAGTTAAGCATCCTTCATCACCCCTACTCTGCAAATCTCTCTCCCCCAACCATTCCTACCCCCAGCTGTTGCTGCTCTCTGCTCCCCAGTTTACGACTCCTGTCTCACTTTCCACCCATCCCAATCATCACTACAGTTCCTGCTCAGCAATCCTGATGCCCAAAGTCAGAGTTAGAAGAGGCGGCAGAGGTATTTGCATAAGAACCTACCGCCTCTTGTTATGCACCTAGATAATGCCTCTTTTTGCCTACCCCTAGCCCAACTCTGGCATCAGAGTCACTTGGAATTATGCCCAGATTACCTTTATGCAAATATGCAAATCCGGGGCTCACCTTCCAGCACTTGCAGTTGGTTAATGACTGGTGCCTTTATATATTGAACACACACTCTAGCAGAGGTTAATCTCTACTCAAAAAAATAAGTGATAAAATGTCATTTAGAGTGGTCTTCTAAGCACGTTTTCAGGTTTCTAAGATATTAGGTGATTCTGCCAAACGTAGACTGCTAATTCTGGGCTTTCAGATCAACAGATCTGTTTGAAGTTCAGAGTGTTAGTGACCCTAATGTTCTCTGCATCTCCTATATTCCCCTAGGGTTGCTAAGTCTCAGTTGAGCCACAGCCTGGTATAAGCAGTCTAAAAAATGCAAATATCTCTTTAAAAATTGAAAATGATAGTATGTCAGTTTTTTGGGGGGTTTAGATCCCTATTAAAATGGACCTGTCATTTTCAAATTAAACATGAAATCCAATTTCTATTTTTTATTAAAGCATTCATAGCTGTTGTAAGCTCATTTAAAAATCTCAGCGGGGCAGACAATTACTTTCACTTTTCCATTCAAGCACCTAGATGTCACTGCTCTCCACACATTCCCTCATTCTCTTTACCATTTAATTGTGTAGCCAGGGCATTGGGATGGACATCAGGTCCCCCATTCTTGTGCACAAACAAGATTCTGAGATGATGCAAGGCTTGTCTTAGTAACAGTGTCCACAAAATGGCTGCTGCCTGCTTGCTATAATTTAATTTTTTTTTTTGGGTGACTGGTCCCATTTAAGTGCCTCATGCAAATATGTGCATACCTATATAATATACCCTCCCCATGATACCATAATGTATTTATTTTTCTTAGGTTTGATATCCATAACAAATAAATTATTCTCTTGAGTTCTCCCTTGTTACTCTCTATTGCTGTATTTCCAAGTATCCTAATTAGCAGTCTATCAGGGCTGGGTCTTTTCTCAACCAATCATCTACTTTGAATGAATCTTTGAAGATGATGGCAGCAAATTGCAATTCAGTGCAGTGAAAGCCTAGTTTGTACAGTTGGGGAAAGAAAAATGTATTAATTCTTGATTCAGGTTTTTAATTTGGGATCTGCCCATTGTTATGTTATTATTGTAAACCACGGTTATATTTGCTACAAAATAGAGACAGGGCAGACTCCCAAAGAGGCAGCAATTCTAGCACTTCTAGTAATACAAAATATTATATTGTTTTTAGTAACACTTTATATCTTGCAGGGATCAAGATTCAAGGTACAGATGGAGCCAGAATAGATTGTACGTTTGACGCGCTGTAACGGATCAAGATAAATGCGCTGTTCGCACTAAGCGCAGGGAAACGCACAGTCCCAGCGTATAGAAAGGATTGCTCTTAAATTTTAAATAGGTGCAGTTCAAGCAATGGACACCAGGTGGCGCCTGAGCTATTAGAAGCCCCATAAGCAGCACCTATAGTGTAGTGGTTAAGGTGTAGGTCTAGGAAATAGAGGGAAATAGAGGGTTATTAGTTTGAATCTGCCCACCATTATTTTTTTTTTTTTAATAAGCGTTATATTATTTGTTTTTGCTACAAAAAGGCAGAGATCATTTCAGAAAGGATCTCTTGAGGGGAAGAAACAGGGCTTCTGCGGGGAAAGTACCTTTACTCTCCTCTTCCTGAGCTGAAATATTTGACTGTAGACAGCAGAGTGATTTGCAATCACCCTTTTTAGTGATTGAAGTTTTAGGCTTAAGCTTGACATTCTTAGCTAAATGGGTAGCAGTTTCTTATAAGGTAGAAGAGCTAAATTAAGTAGTGACCACAGTCCCCCTTTCCCTTGTGTGCATTTGTTTTTTGTTTTTTTTTTGGGTTCTGTAGCAGCCTGACCAGTGTCTTATATAAAGTGATTCAGCTTTACTCTTGTTCTAAGAAATGGCTCAGTTGGCTAATGCTCTGTTTTATGATACAAAAGGTTGGTGGATCGATTCCCATTTTAGCAGTTTTATAGTCATTAGATTTTTTTTTTTTTTTCAATTGTAGTGGCAGTTTTGAGTCTTTTAAGGGCTCTTACTCACGAGCGTTTCTTCATGCGCTCCCCTGCGCTCCGTTTGGCTGCGTTCAGCCGCAGGGGAGCGCAGGTCTAGACGCTGTTAATATTTTTCTATGTGCCTGTACTCACACAGGCGCATGTAAGCGCTGAACCATTGAAAAACGCAGAAAAATGCAGCATGCTGCATTTTTCCTGCGTTCAGCGCTTACATGCGCCTGTGTCAGTACAGGCACATAGAAAGACATTAGCAGCGTCTAGACCTGCGCTCCCCTGCGGCTGAACGCAGCCAAACGGAGCGCAGGGGAGCGCATGAAGAAACGCTCGTCTGTAAGAGCCCTAACTGTGATATGGAGTGGGTAAAAACGGTCAGCAACTTCTATTAATAATATTTTACTACATTGATGTATTCAGTTTTTGGGGGGACACAGCCAAATAAATGGAAACAAAAATCAATGGGCTTTTGTGCCAATAATTCTAGGCATTAGTAATTTGCATAGTACTGTATTAATACTTGTTTGAGTACTTTACCCCCCTATAAAAACAAATAATAATTATAAAAACAAATACATACATCAATGTTTTATAGCAATATTTATTTATTTATTTATTTATTTATTTATTTATTTTATTTATTTTACTTTTTAATAGCTGTGTGTATTAGCCTAAAAGAAATGTTTTCAGCACATGCAATAGATCAGAGGCTTCATAGCCCTGTGGTTAAGTGACTGGACTTTGAAGATGAAGGTCATGGGTTCAATTCCTCTATTTTCTTTTCCCCCTTCACAATCATGATTTTTTTTTTTTTTTGGTGTGTGGGACACTGCTAAATGAATGGAAATAAATGAATGGGAGTTGTGATAATAATTATCTTATAAAATGATAAGCCTAAATATGACAATGATTTTTTTTTATGTTATTTTACTATTAGCCTTGAAAAAATGTTTTCAGCCATAACAGCCAAAAGGCTTCATAGCATTGGGGTTAGCTCACTGAGCTTTGACACACAAGGTCATAGGTTCTAGTCTTGCATTTTTTAAAAAAAAAATTTGTACTGTTAAATGTTCCACAGACAGCTGCAGCAACCTGCGCTACTAAAGACACAAGAGACTCAGAGAGGGGCCCCGGTCATAACTAACTAGGATTGCAGACACCTGTAGCGCAAAGTAATTAGGGACCCGGCTTACCGGGAACTAGTGTTGCCACCTGCCCGGTATTTTACTGGCCTGGCCGGTACATTTCATGGCTGATCCCAATGTTATTAATAGGGAAAAAATTAAATATATAAGGGGGAGGCGGCCGACATTGATCCTCTGCTCCCCCCACCACCTTCACTACCAGGGCTTCCTCCAGAAATCACTGACAAGGGAGAGAGATTTCAAATCAGCGGCCTCGTTCTTCACAGACTCGCAAGACTCTTCTTCACGGACTTAGACCCACTAGAACGATCTCCGGAGTCGCTGGAGTCACATTTCCACTGTGCCAGTGCTACGTGCTTCTTACCAAGGACCACAGCTCCTTCACACACTGTCACGATATATGGGATAGAGCCAGGGAGGAGAAATCCAGCGCCAAACGATTGATCGTCGCCATTTCTGAAGAGGACAGGAAGTGGAGTTTCAAGTTATTTATTAATAAAGGATTTGCGATTTTAAACTTTAATTTGTGTTTGTGGGTTTTTTTGCCGTATACTAACAAATTTTTTTTAAAAAATTTTGATGTTACTTGTCCTTTAACACAGGGGTCCCTGAACTTTTTTGGACCGGGGCCGGATGCAAAATTTTTTTTCGAGGACCAGGGGGTGGGGTGGGATTGGGGTCAGCGGGGTCAGGTTGTGGGGGTCAGCAACATAGTTGGATGCGCTGGCGTCCAATTCGGGGCGCGTCGGCATCCAATTCGACGCACTGGGTTCAGTGTCCACAGGCTGCTTCTGGGCTGCAGCCCGACAATTGGGGAACCCTGCTTTAACAGACCTTCCCCCCAACAAAAGTCCTACATATGTGAACACTGTAATATAAACAAACCCTGGTGCTTTTTAAATGCAAATGAGATGAGGGCATGTAATTAGTACAAAGCTCCTAGACTCAGTAACTGGAAAGCACAATTAAACAATGAGGCAGGAGTGGGGGTTGGGTGTGCTGTACTATACCATGTGCTAAGTAGGGAATTGTCAGACCATTCAAATTAATTTACAATGCCTTCAATTCTTTGAGCAGAGATTCACCTGAGATCACTAAGGGCTCATACAGAGAAGCAGGTTTAAGCTGTATAACAGAGCATTCTGTCCCAGTGGCTGCACAGATCCTATCTGATCCCCATTGTAAGCAGCAGTCCTGTCCTGCTTTATGGCAGCTGAGATTCTATCAATCTGTATAACAGAGCATTCTGTTCCAGTGGGGTGGGGGGCATTACTATGCACATATGCTCATGTTATTGGTGGGGGATGGGGTGCCTATATATTATTTACCTACCAGCTGACATATTTGCAGGCCCCCACGAGACTGAAAAAAGCAGGCTAATGAGGGATGTCACCGAGTAGGCCGGGACTGGCAATCTGTAGGTTCTGACAAATGCCAGAGTCCTGACCAGATACTACAAAAAAGCAAAGCATTGCGTCTGCATGCGACAGTCGCGTCGCGTCGGAACAACGCTGCGACACGATGCGATGTGACAATTCTATCTATAACCTTATTTTTGACGCATGCATCAAATTGCATGCGTTTTGACGCAGCGCGTATTATTGATGTTACAATGGAGTTCAAAAAGTAAACCCTCATCTATATTTAAGGTTTGATTTTTTGTAGTATCTGGTCAGGACTGGGAGTCAAAATAGGCCCAAACATTACCCAACCAGCCCACTAAAGAGTGACTTTCTATAGCTTGTTAGAGAAGCCCCTCCTCTGGCATTTGTCAGAACCTACAGATTGCCAGTCCCGGCCTACTCGGTGACATCCCTCATTAGCCTGCTTTTTTCAGTCTAGTGGGGGCCTGCAAATATGTCAGCTGGTAGGTAAATAATATATAGGCACCCCATCCCCCACCAATAACATGATCATATGTGCATAGTAATGCCCCCCACCCCACTGGAACAGAATGCTCTGTTATACAGATTGATAGAATCTCAGCTGCCATAAAACAGGACAGGACTGCTGCTTACAATGGGGATCAGATAGGATCTGTGCAGCCACTGGGACAGAATGCTCTGTTATACAGCTTAAACCTGCTTCTCTGTATGAGCCCTTAGTGATCTCAGGTGAATCTCTGCTCAAAGAATTGAAGGCATTGTAAATTAATTTGAATGGTCTGACAATTCCCTACTTAGCACATGGTATAGTACAGCACACCCAACCCCCACTCCTGCCTCATTGTTTAATTGTGCATTCCAGTTACTGAGTCTAGGAGCTTTGTACTAATTACATGCCCTCATCTCATTTGCATTTAAAAAGCACCAGGGTTTGTTTATATTACAGTGTTCACATATGTAGGACTTTTGTTGGGGGGAAGGTCTGTTAAAGCAGGGTTCCCCAATTGTCGGGCTGCAGCCCAGAAGCAGCCTGTGGACACTGAACCCAGTGCGTCGAATTGGATGCCGACGCGCCCCGAATTGGACGCCAGCGCATCCAACTATGTTGCTGACCCCCACAACCTGACCCCGCTGACCCCAATCCCACCCCACCCCCTGGTCCTCGAAAAAAAATTTTGCATCCGGCCCCGGTCCAAAAAAGTTCAGGGACCCCTGTGTTAAAGGACAAGTAACATCAAAATTTTTTAAAAAAAATTTGTTAGTATACGGCAAAAAAACCCACAAACACAAATTAAAGTTTAAAATCGCAAATCCTTTATTAATAAATAACTTGAAACTCCACTTTCTGTCCTCTTCAGAAAGGGCGACGATCAATCGTTTGGCGCTGGATTTCTCCTCCCTGGCTCTATCCCATATATCGTGACAGTGTGTGAAGGAGCTGTGGTCCTTGGTAAGAAGCACGTAGCACTGGCACAGTGGAAATGTGACTCCAGCGACTCCGGAGATCGTTCTAGTGGGTCTAAGTCCGTGAAGAAGAGTCTTGCGAGTCTGTGAAGAACGAGGCCGCTGATTTGAAATCTCTCTCCCTTGTCAGTGATTTCTGGAGGAAGCCCTGGTAGTGAAGGTGGTGGGGGGAGCAGAGGATCAATGTCGGCCGCCTCCCCCTTATATATTTAATTTTTTTCCCTATTAATAACATTGGGATCAGCCATGAAATGTACCGGCCAGGCCAGTAAAATACCGGGCAGGTGGCAACACTAGTTCCCGGTAAGCCGGGTCCCTAATTACTTTGCGCTACAGGTGTCTGCAATCCTAGTTAGTTATGACCGGGGCCCCTCTCTTGCAGGCCCGGACTGGCAATCTGTGGGTTCTGGCAAATTCCAGAGGGGCTGCTATAAGGTCCCATAGAAAGTCAGTATTTAGTGGCTGGTGGGGTCTGTTTGGGCCTCTGTGTAGGCTGGTTGGGCCTGTTTTACCTGAAATGCCAGGGCCTATTTGGACTCTCAGTCCAGCCCTGCTCTCTTGTGTCTTTAGTAGCGCAGGTTGCTGCAGCTGTCTGTGGAACATTTAACAGTACAAATTTTTTTTTAAAAAAATGCAAGACTAGAACCTATGACCTTGTGTGTCAAAGCTCAGTGAGCTAACCCCAATGCTATGAAGCCTTTTGGCTGTTATGGCTGAAAACATTTTTTCAAGGCTAATAGTAAAATAACATAAAAAAAAAAATCATTGTCATATTTAGGCTTATCATTTTATAAGATAATTATTATCACAACTCCCATTCATTTATTTCCATTCATTTAGCAGTGTCCCACACACCAAAAAAAAAAAAAAAATCATGATTGTGAAGGGGGAAAAGAAAATAAAGGAATTGAACCCATGACTTTCAGCTTCAAAGTCCAGTCACTTAACCACAAGGCTATGAAGCCTCTGATCTATTATGTATGCTGAAAACGTTTCTTTTAGGCTAATACACACAGCTATTAAAAAGTAAAAAAGTAAAATAAAATAAATATTGCTGTATTTAAGGTTCTATAAAACATTGATGTATGTATTTGTTTTTATAATTATTATTTGTTTTTATGGGGGGGGTAAAGTACTCAACCAAGTATTAATACAGTACCATGCAAATTACTAATGCCTAGAATTATGGTCACAAAAGCCCATTGATTTTTTTTCCATTTATGCTTTTTCCACACCTGTACCGCAGCAACAGCGAGAGGAGATCGGCCAGGCAACAACTGACAGAGGGGTCGGAGCACAAGAGCATGGTGTCCCCCAAGCACCAGCTTACCTGCAGTACTGCAGGTGGAAAGAGCTCTCGGCCCCCCATTCTTCTTGGAATCCGATCTGGGGGGTTGCGGGGGGCTCTTGCTGTTATTGTTACCCATGTTGAAGTACTTATTCAGCCATTTAGCCATGATCGGCCGCTCTGGGTCCTGTAGGCAGGGCCGCCATTAGAAATCACGGGGCCCCGTACAACAAAATTTTTGGGGCCCCCTGGGCCCCGCCCACACTGACGACCAAGCTCCGCCCCATATCCCGCCCACATCGCAGTTAAAAGACCACACAGACATCAGCGCTAAAAAAGTAACCCCCCCCCCACACAAGTTGTAAAAAGCTATTGATGGTCAGGGCCCCCTTATAAAAATTAAAATTTTTTTTTTTTTAAAAACATTGGTGGCAGGGGCCCCCTGTTAAAAAAAACTTGGGGCCCCAACAAAAAAAAATGTAAAAAAACCTAAAAAATAAACAAACATTGGTGGCAGGGGCCCCCTTCTAAGTTAAAAACAAATTGGGGCCCCAAAAAAAAATTTGAAAAAAAATTAATTTTTTTTTGAAAAAAAAAAAAACATTGGCGGCAGGGGCCCCCTTATAAGTTAAAAACAAATTGGGGCCCCAAAAAAAAATTTGAAAAAAAATTAATTTTTTTTTGAAAAAAAAAAAAAACATTGGCGGCAGGGGCCCCCTTATAAGTTAAAAACAAATTGGGGCCCCAAAAAAAAAATTTGGAGAAAAAAAAATTTTTTTGAAAAAAAAAAAATGGTGGAAGGGGCCCCCTTACAAGTTAAAAACAAATTGGGGCCCCAAAAAAAATTTAAAAAAAAAATAATTTTTTTTGGAAAAAAAAAAAAAACTGGTGGCAGGGGCCCCCTTACAAGTTAAAAAAATTTGGGGCCACCAAAAAGAAAATTAATTTTTTTTTTAAAAAAAAACCCCAAAAAAAAACAATGGTGGCAAGGGGCCCCTTACGAGTTAAAAAAAAAATTGGGGCCCCAAAAACAAAAGTTTTAAAAAAAAGATTGGTGGCAGGGGCCTATAGAATATTAAAATAATACATTGGTGGCCAGGGGATTAAAAAAAAAAAAACACAAACTGGTGTTCAGTAGAATTGAACTCATGGCTTCAGTACTTCAACTTCGCCTCCTTTCGTGAGTTCAGGTCTTTTCACCGCTTCAGGACTTCGGCTTCGGCTGTTTTCGTGACTTCGGGTCTTTGCGCTGCTTCAGGACTTCGGCTTCGGCTGTTTTCGTGACTTCGGGTCTTTTCGGCGCTTTGTGACTTCGGGACTTCGGCTTTTTCCGTGACTTCGGGTCTTTTCGTCGCATCGGCTTCGGCTTTTCGGCACTTCCGCATTCGGCACTGAAGAGGCAAGACGTACGGCTCGGGCGCTCGTAAGGGGGGCCCGGATCTTCAAAAAAATGCAGCGCTGCCGGGCCCCCCTTCATGCCCGGGCCCGGTACGCTTGTCCCCCCTGTCCCCCCCTGATGGCGGCCCTGCCTGTAGGTGTGCAGCTGGGCAGCTACTGGCATTGTAGCGTGACTTCCTTCCTATAGGCTGTGTGATGTGACGGGAACAGCCAGGGGAGCTGCGGGAAGGCTGTCCAGCCGAGTTTAATGAATGAAGCCGATAATGGTGATTGGCAAAGGCAGTGAAAATATCAAAAACATAAACCAGCAGTCAGGGGCTCATGTGGAGCTGCAGAGAACCCCCCCAACACATACCCAGATGTCAGGATATTTATCGTCCAGGGTGTACTGGGTCCAACAACAGGTGGCCCCAGCAGCTTTGGTCAGAGTGCTTTCAGCACACCTCCCAACATTTTATAAGTAAAAAGAGGGACAAAATTTTTTTCGCATGTAGCATGGCAAATTTTTTTTGACCACACCCATTTTGTGGCCACACCCCCTAATTACCATGTTCATTTTACAAAATTTGGCCTTATCTAAACTGTTACAATTACTTATTTTCTTAATTCAAAATTGTTACAAAGTATCTTAGTTGCACCTGTTAGCTGTACTGGCCTCTCTGCCAAAAGCCAATTAAGTTGGAAATGTTGTCTCTCTCTCTCTCTGGCAGGACATGGGGTGCATTTTATAAAGCAATGTTTATTCTGTTGCTGTGTATATCACAAATCCAATCTATAACAGGAGAATATTTTTTTTGTGCTGTCAGAAATATAAATATTATTTTTAACATGAATAAATCAACTGGTAGAATCTCTAATACATATACTGTGGAACATTTAACAGTACAAATTAAAAAAGAAAAGCAAGACTAGAACCTATGACCTTGTGTGTCAAAGCTCAGTGAGCTAACCCCAATGCTATGAAGCCTTTTGGTGGTTAGGGCTGACGAAAACATTTTTTCAAGGCTAATAGCATAATAAAATTAAAAAAAAATCATTGTCATATTTAGGCTTATTATTTTATAAGATAATTATTATCACAACTCCCATTCATTTATTTCAATTGATTTAGCAGTGTCCCACACACCAAAAAAAAAAAATCATGATTGTGAAGGGGGAAAAGAAAATCTAGGATTTGAACCCATGACCTTCAGTTTCAAAGTTCAGTCACTTAACCACAAGGCTATGAAGCCTCTGATCTGGTGCATGTGCTGAAAACGTTTCTTTTAGGCTAATACATACAGCTATTAAAAAGTTAAAAAAAAATAATAATAAATATTGCTGTATTTAAGGTTCTATAAAACATTGATGTATGTATTTGTTTTTATAATTATTATTTGTTTTTATAGAGGGGTAAAGTACTCAACCAAGTATTAATACAGTACTATGCAAATTACTAATGCCTAGAATTATGGTCACAAAAGCCCATTGATTATTTTTCCATTTATTTGTCTCCCACCCCCCACCAAAAAAATATTTTTTTTTAATGTTGGGACATGGTTCATTGCACTGAAAGTGACAACAGAATTTAACTTGGTTTGACTTTGGGGATTGAACACTAAACACACTGGTCAAAGGCAGGGACTTTACCCACTAAGCCACCATATGTAATGTGGCTTGTTATAACTAGCATTTGGTGACATCTAGTGGCCACAACTCTGTATTACATGCAGGTAAACGCGACGCATGAGATGAGACAACGTAGGATTTCGCATTAGCTGCGCTTATCTACCGTTACAGCGCGACAAATGTATAATCCATTCTGGCTCCATAGGAGGGGAATGAGATACATATGTGGCACCTGAATGACTGGATAAGGATTGGAATGACATACCTTCCTACAGCTGGGGGTGCAATATTCTGTAATGGCCTAGGGCAGCAACAGCTATAATTGAAAGCAATTCTGCTTTTGCATGTAGTTGTCTTAAATCATGCTCTCATCTATAATATTTCCATAAATGAATATACAGCCCTATCAGTCTAAAACAATGTTAATGTGCAGGTTCACCATTTTGGACCTTAGGCCAGATGGTTGGAAGACAAATAAACACAAAGAAAAAAGAGACACTTCTTTGCATGACATCCAGATTATTTATTTTGTTCTGTGTGTTGTTGGGAGGATCTGGCTGGGAGCCTAGACCCCTTTAATATTTGTTATTTGAAAGAACACCCCATGGTGCTGCCTTTTAATGTTTTTATTGAAATCTCTCTTTTGTTTTTCTTTACTTTTTTTGTGCTGACTTTACAAACAGAGCTTGTTGTTTTTGGATACAGTCTCCCACAAGTCAGCATTTTTAATTAGTGCAAAGTGAAGCCTTATCTATGTTATATCACCGGGACATCTATGGGGACAAGGTCGTCAATCTCATAAATATATGCAGAAAATAAGGGGCCCACTGCTGTTAAGTTACCATATATCATAAATTGCATATGCTCACAGTGCCGCTACTCTATACGACTATGAAGACCCATGGATAAAAGCTACAAATATTGTTCCTTGTAACAAAAATAATAGAGTAAAAGGTAGCTAAAGCCAACAGTGCCTTGATATTAAAGTGCTGATTTCTGCTTGTGATTGTATATGGCCTTATTTCAAAATAAATTCAGTAAACTTGTCCTTTCCTTCCAAGGGGTTACAAATGGTGCAGAACAATAAGGTTTATGGGACTGTTGTATCTTAGAAACCAGACTGACTTGTTAGAAAAGCTTGTAAATCTGGTGAAGTTCTTGGTGACTCCTTACTCCGCAATAGCTGTTGCTACTTTTACTTCTGAAGTCATTCTGAGTTTTGGGCTTTTTCAGTTATAAATTTTATGACATTCGTAGTTTTGCAGTGAGATTAGTCGTGGTCTTCAAGAACCTTTAATGAATAGGCCTCTATGGTAAGTTTTCATTTTTGGGTAAGCTTGCTGTATACATGCAAGTACAGAAATGTACACATATTTGGCACAAAATGAGTGTCACGAAGTGTAGCAGAAAGCTCAGAGATTCATACTGTTGTCTCCATGGGAATTTGAACAGTACATCAATGACCTTACACTTATTTTGTGCCAAAAAGTGCTTCCAAGTTTTAGTTGACCTTTAAACCCTTGGACTGAAAGATTATTCTTGAACTCGTTTGCTTGAAGTCCTGAACTCAGAGCATAAAATATGACACAGTTATTACATATGATTATCAGCATGTCTCTTCTCACAGGCCGTAACTCCACTTTCCACTCGTTTTAGTCACTATAATAACCATTTTTTATAGGCTTGGTTCCATCACGTTAAGGCCTGCCTCTTCTCATTTGTTGGTTCATAGAGTAAACAATGATTTATTTCAAAGTATTTTTTGCCACAAAGAAATTATTGTTCATAAGCTTCTAGGAGTTTTCAATTATTTACAAAGACCACTCACTATTATGTGGAATTCTAGGGAGCAGGGGCTTTCCCAATAAGGGATCTTTTAGCAAATCCATGCTTTAATAATTCTAAAAACATTTAAACAGCACATTTAAAAGCACAAAAATGTTATGGCGTTTTTAATTATGCCTTTTTTATTTTATTGTCCCACTTGTTTGGGCAGAGAAGAGGGTTGTGAGATTTGGTTAAATACAGGTAAAAAAAAGGAAGTTAATGGACGGCAAACAGGGGTCATATTTTTCTTTATTTGTATTGTGGTAAACACTTCCAGTAGGCAAAGCTGGAGCTATTGTTTTTAATAAGAGGTATTTGGGCTGCAATTATTGCCCTATCAAATTCACACACACACACCTTTTGGCAGGAGACAAGGTACCCTCTTCCATAAACTGGGAGAGCATACAAAGCCCTTGCAGTTAGTGCTCAAGCTGGAACGCAACATTGCTGCATGGCAGAAGTGCCAACCACTAAGCCGGATTTAGCTCCCAAAATGAAGACCCTGGTTTACAGCTTACATTACACCCAATCCCTGGTTTACAGCTTACATTACACCCAAACCCACTGGGTAGAACAAACAAAGACCAAAGAAGGTTGTTAAAAGAGCAACCAGCATATGACCAAATATTACAGATTAGAAAATTAAAAATATGGCCAATGTTGGGCTGTCACACAAAATGATGAGATATTTGGAGCAGTGGTGGTCAAATGTAGCTTTAAGGCTTTTACCCAGTGGACCATATTGATGAGTTGGATTTATTACCTATAAAATAACAAACTGTCATTCTATTACAGAGTTAGAGAGTTATAGTAGTTATCATTGCTGCCTTGCAGAACTGGATTTCTGAGTTTGATTCCAACGTGGTTTCTACCTGCAAGAGGTTTGCAATATCTCCTTATGCTTGTGTAGGCTTCATTACATATTCCAAAAGGCTACAGGCAGGTTACCTGGCTCCTGCTGAAACTGATTCTAGCATGTGATAGAGATCTTAGACCGCAAGTTTCACTGGGCAGGGACTGATGTGAAAATGTAACCTCTGCTTCATACATATGTCAACACTATATAAATAAAGGATACAACAGAATCATTTTTCTTTTCGATAACACCTTGAACCAATTTTTATTTGAAAGCAAATAACACTTAAAATGATCGAATAGAAACAGTTGTCCAATTACTTTCACTACATTAGAATTCTGACGTTCTGGAACATGTTTGTCTTTTAAAAAGCTTCTAAACCTCTTATTATTAAGGTGAGGCTGTGCTGGTGCTGGGATAAGCAGACACTGCAGATGTAATCCATCTCTTTGACACATGCAGTGCCTCTTTGTGACTTCCAGACATTACTGTCTGCTGGGCTGCGAATGTCACCGCATACAAATATAAAAGGGGAATCATCAAGACTCGGATTTTCTGCAGAAAATCAAGGTGAAAATGATCTTAAACCAGTCCAATGCCACATAGGTTTGCTGCATAGAAGTTAAAGGCTTATACTAAATGAGAAGGAAAGCTCAGAATAAATACAAGTCTATATAAATGGGATAAAGCGAGTTGGAATCATTCAGACATAGTAAAAATTAGGAACTGCTGCAGATATTTAAAGAAACATAATCATCAAAACATACTTATTGTTATTTATGTGGCTGGGGCTCCTTACTGTCTCCCCAAAAGCAGCAATTCTGTCATACTGTATATCCAAAGCCTTTGGAATTTAGGGCAATGGTTTCCGGAAAAAAAAATAATCAAATATGACTCACAGAGAACTGAATTTGTAGCATCCAATACATTTTATCCATTCAATAAGATGAATGTTATCTCCTAATTTAGATCCAGATATCCCCATAGACTTCAGCAGAGTTTTCACATGATGGGCCAGGGTTAATTAAAGGAAAACTATACCCCCAAACAATGTAGGTCTCTATTAAAAGATACTGAGTAAAACAGCTCATGTGTAAAACCCTGCTTCATGTAAATGAACCATTATCATAATAATATACTTTTTTAGTAGTATGTGCCATTGGGTAATCATAAATAGAAAATTGCCATTTTAAAAAATAAGGGCCTCCCCCTGAGATCGTAAGATTCAATGTGTACACATACAAACCACATGTAAGGTCACATGAGCCAATTAACAGACAGAGTTCTGCCTTTTGCTTCCTCACTTCTTCCTGTTACAGTTAGTGTTGTAGTATTTCTGGTCAGGTGATCTCTGAGGCAGCACAGATACAGTCATGAAATGGTGGTTCAAGGCAAGAGATGTAAAAGGGCAATATTTATGTAAATATATATACCAGTTTGGTAAGATTCTTTAATATGTCATTCAATTTGATATAAACTATCTGTTGCTTAAGTATTCATTTTGGGGTATAGTTTTCCTTTAAGTGAGAAAAAGTTATCTCATGGTGTTTCACGTGAAAACTCATGGACGAGATTCAATTTAATTTAGTTCTCCTAATTCAGTTCCAGTTTTTTCCCATTCACTTCAAATCTGAATTGAATTGCATCTCAAATTGAATCTTGTCCATGATTCAATTCATGGTTATCTCATGGTTTATCACGTGAAAAGTCATGGATGCGATTCAATTTGAGGAGAAGATACTTTTCTCCCAATTCAGTTCCACTTTTTTCCCATAGACTTCAATAGAGTCTTCACGTGATAAACCTTGAGATAGGTTTTTCTGAATTGATTTGCATTACTAATTGAATGTCATTTCAAGTGATAAAACTTTTTCTCACTGAATTGAATCTGGCACTAAATTGCATCTGGCTCTATGGGAAGATCTGTAATTGAATTAGGAGGTAAGCTTTTCTCATTAAATTGAATGTGGCCCATTGGGGTTTTCTATGGGTCTATGAAGAAATTTGGAATTGAATCAGGAGATAAGTCTTCACCTCAAATTGAATTTGGCCCATATCAAGGGTGATCAAGTGAAAACTCCATTGAAGTCTAAGGTAAAATCTGGAATAGAATTACAAGGTAAGGTTTTCTCATCAGATTGAAACTTGCCCGATCAGCTAAATTCAAGTCGAGGAGAAAAACATGCTCCTTATTCAGTTCCAAATTTCTCCATATATTTTTCAAGTGATAAACCAGGACATAGGTTTTTCTCCTCGTATTGAATTTGGCTCAATGAACTGTCATTTTTTGCATTGAACTGAACATGGTCCTAAATGCCAGAAGTAATTTGATAAACTTCTCCAATCCAGTTCCAAATTCCCCCCACCAGTTTTCATGTGATAAATCATAAGATAAGTTTTTCTCAAAAACTGAATCTGGCCCTAAATGTGATTAAACCACATCCACTGGGTGTGTTAATAATTAGATATTTGAATGGTTTATAGATGAAATGTTGTTTTCTTTTAGATTTATTTGCACTATTATTACTGTTACATTTATGTCAAGTGAGTCAAGCAGCAGTTTGACTACAGGTATTAAGATCACCAACAATTAACATTTCTTTCATGGCCAATCTTTGCCCTTATGTTGCCCTTGCCATCACTTATTAATACTTGCTTCTCTGAAAAACATCTTGCTGTCTGTCAGCCAAACTTGGTACCCTTACATCCAGCATTGCACTAGCCCAGTGTTTTCATTTTGCAGCTTTGCGTGATGTTTGTAGATGATAATTTGTTTATGTGATATTCTGTGAGTGCTATGTAATATAAATGTGTTTATCGAATCTTGGGTTACTTACGAAAACTCAAATTTATCTAATTTCTTTATTAAAACAAAGTGGACCTGACTCCCTTCCCAATTGAACTCATTTATAAAAAAATTTTTAAAAAAGTCAAAGCAAAAAAATGTCGCCGCAAATTGGTCAATTCGAATCATAGGATTGACGCTGTGAAACCTCAACTTAATCGGATTATCCAGACTTTTACCTGACCGTGAAAGGTTTGAGATGTAGTATTTTCAGATTTGGATTTTTAGCATAAAAAACTCAACCAGAAAAGTTCAAGGTTTAATAAATGGGCACCTAAGTTTCACGGAAAAGGGTTTATAGTGTGTATATTTCTAAGATAGTCATCAGTTCTTCATAAATATATTCCCATTGCTTACTGCCTTCACACATCCTTGACTAGGTTATGATAAATTCCTGCCGACTTGGAAAGTGACATCCTGTATGTTCATGATTTATTTCTTAATTGCTTTGCAATTAATAAGGAAATTAGCCATGCAGAATGCTATATTGCAAGCAATTAAGGTGGGAATGAGGTTGGGCATGGAAAGTTTAGGTGTGTTTGTTGATTGGCATATTTAAGTAGATATTATGCAAGCCAATTAATCCAGCCTGTGTCTTAACTGTCCAGCAACTGAAAAGAACAAACCAATTTCAAGTAAAATACAAGTATTTTTATAGATTTATATTTAAGGAAACAATGGGCCAGATTATATTCAGTGAGAAAACAGTATATTATGTGAAAACTCATAGGAGAGATTTAATTTGAGATGCAATTCGATTCAGAAAAACCTATCTCACTGTCTATCACAGGAGTCCCCAACCTTTTTAACTTGTGAGCCACATTTAAATGTAAAAAAGAGTTGGAGAGCAACACAAGCATGAAAAGGTCCATGAGGATGTTAAATAAGGAATGTGATTGGCTTTTGGTAGCCCCTAAATGGACTGGTAGCCTACAGGAGGATCTGTTTAGCAGTACACCTGTTTATTTAAGCAACAAAACTTGCTTCCAAACCAGGAATTCAAAAATAAGCTCCTGCTTGGATACTGCTGGAAGCAACATCCAAGGGGTTGGTGAGCAACATGTTGCTCGCGAGCTACTGGTTGGGGACTACTGGTCTATCACTGAAGACTCTATTGAAATCTATGGGAAAAAAACTAAAACTGAATTTGGAGAAAAGTTTTTCCTCCTTGAATTGAATCTTGTCCAGGAGTTTTTCATGTGATGAACCATGAGATAACTTTTTCTCACTTAATTGAATTTGGTCCATTATCATGTGAAAACGGTATTGAAGTCTATGGGAAAAAATTGGAACTGTATTGAATAGAGTTTTCCCATGAGTTTTCACATGAATTGAATCAGGCCCAGTGACTGCTAAGGTGCCAATAAATGAAGTGACCAGGTACCATCTGTGCAAGGATTGTAACGAAAGGTTTTCCTGGTGGTCTAGTGGTCTCCGGCAGAACGCCTGCCGTATGTGTCCTGCTTCCTCCTGTGCTGGTTTTCCTATGGCGCGTGCGGCCGATTTTGGGTTTACGCACCGGTGTGATGGTGTGATCACGTTTGGAGCGAAATTCAAACAGTATTTAAAGGGAAAGTGAAAGACAGAGCTCTGTCCATTCATTGGCTGATGTAATCTTGCATGTCTGTATAACCCTAATTTGGTTACTGTCTCTTTAAATAGCAATTTACCTTTGGCAATCCAGGGTCCTGAGTACCTTTTGCATATGAAAAGTACTGGGAACTAGGATTTACAGTGCAGTGCCTCTACCTAGGGAACACTGAGGAGCACAGCTCGGGGGATTTCCACTAGGAAAATAAAACACACCGTTTGCAGTAAAATGAATTTAAACTTGATGTAAAACTGTATGCAATAACTGTAAATGTAAATCACACAATATCACTTTACTCTGGGGAACCTGTGTGCACTATTAACCCCTGGCACAATCTCTCAATGCCACAATCTCACAATCTCCATTTCTGGTAGAATAAATCCTGTCAGATCAATGTCCCTTCCCCAAGAGTTCTTATGTCCCCAGGTAGCGCTACTTGCCCCAAGGTACCTTTCCCTTTGAAAGTAGTAGCCGCTCCCACGTGACAGGTACACAAGAAAGACCTGTCCTCACCCTGGGGAAACACAAAGTGGCCAAATTATCCACAGGTGGGAGATAGAAACTTGCTCTCCCTGATGCTCGAATACTGTCTCAAAGCAGAGCTAAACACAGCCTTTTGTTTCCTTCTGAAAATCCTTTCAAGTAGTACTGTCACACTCCACAGATCTGGATCTCTTTGGCTGCTGCAGCAAGGATCCCTTTATAAACTCTGTCAGAAACCCTATACATTTGGCTTCAAAGTCAGTCCCCCCCCCCTCTCCCAAGGATGCACTAGGGCGCCCAGCCAATCGGATGGCTCTCCAGCCTGTAACTGGGCTGCATGATGTCACAGACAGAAAAACAGGGGAAGGATTTGTCTGATCCCCTACATTTTGTTTTATAAATTCAGGACAACCTGAGGTGCAATTTCATCCAGTTATTATTTAGTATTTTACCACCCTTAGGGTAATGGCACATGGGACATTTGACAACAAAATGTCCATTGTTTCTCTACCACAGGCTAAAATTAAATAAATGGTGGGGAAACACAGCCAGTGCTTTGTGAAGTGTTGCATGGAAACTTTGCACCATGTATGTTTCTTCACCTGTGATTTCAGTTTAGCTAGTGGGAGGTAAACAATGGACACGTAACAACATGTCTTGTGTGCCATTAACCTTAAACAGTTGGACTGTAATTGTAATATCTGATTTGTAGCAATGGTCTTTTGCACCAGTCCATAGTCACACCTGTTTACAATTGCACAACTGCTTAATTATCTTTCCTCTAAACCAGTGGTCCTCAACCAGTAGCTTGGGATCAACATGTTTCTCACCGATGTTTCTCTCAGTGGCCTCAAAGCAGGTGCTTATTTTTGAATTCCAGGCATGGAGGAAAGATATTGTTGCATAAAAACCAGGTGTACTGCAAAACAGAGTCTCCTGTAGGTTGTTAGTCCACATAGGGGCTACCAAATAGCTTTAATTGGCATCCCCAGGGACTTTTTTCATGCTTTTGTTGCTTTTTTCATGCATTTGGCTTCAAAGTCAGTCCCCCCCCCCTCTCCCAAGGATGCACTAGGGCGCCCAGCCAATCGGATGGCTCTCCAGCCTGTAACTGGGCTGCATGATGTCACAGACAGAAAAACAGGGGAAGGATTTGTCTGATCCCCTACATTTTGTTTTATAAATTCAGGACAACCTGAGGTGCAATTTCATCCAGTTATTATTTAGTATTTTACCACCCTTAGGGTAATGGCACATGGGACATTTGACAACAAAATGTCCATTGTTTCTCTACCACAGGCTAAAATTAAATAAATGGTGGGGAAACACAGCCAGTGCTTTGTGAAGTGTTGCATGGAAACTTTGCACCATGTATGTTTCTTCACCTGTGATTTCAGTTTAGCTAGTGGGAGGTAAACAATGGACACGTAACAACATGTCTTGTGTGCCATTAACCTTAAACAGTTGGACTGTAATTGTAATATCTGATTTGTAGCAATGGTCTTTTGCACCAGTCCATAGTCACACCTGTTTACAATTGCACAACTGCTTAATTATCTTTCCTCTAAACCAGTGGTCCTCAACCAGTAGCTTGGGATCAACATGTTTCTCACCGATGTTTCTCTCAGTGGCCTCAAAGCAGGTGCTTATTTTTGAATTCCAGGCATGGAGGAAAGATATTGTTGCATAAAAACCAGGTGTACTGCAAAACAGAGTCTCCTGTAGGTTGTTAGTCCACATAGGGGCTACCAAATAGCTTTAATTGGCATCCCCAGGGACTTTTTTCATGCTTTTGTTGCTCCCCATCTCTGTTTAATTTTAAATGTAAAATGGTCCATGAGGGGATCCCTGCTCTAAAAACATGAATACATGGGACGTTCTAGTACGTTCTTTAACCAGTCAGACCACAGGCCGAATGGATAGTGTACAAGTGGTCACACAGTATGACCGCCTTTCTATTGTTCTTATAATTCATGTAAAGAACATGAACGATGGGAACAGTAGGTAGTGAAGATGACCCATTTTTTAAACCTGTTTAAACCAACTGAAATTCATAGGGGTGTATATATACTAAAGAGTGAAAGTGAAAATTTGTAGTAGTTTCACCAAAAATTAAGATTCCCCTCAACGTATCCAATTTAATAAAAGGAGAATACACCAAGTTTTGAAGAATTGACTTTGCAGTGGTAACAATTCTCTTTGCATTGGTGTAAATTCACCTCTCTTCTCCAAGTGAACTTTCTCCAGTGAAAATTCTCCAATTCACAAGAGTGTATTTTCGTCAAGAGAAATTTCAAGGTTCAGACTGCCGAAATGCCATTTGTAAAGATAAAACAGCCACTTTTAAATCTCATTATCAACATTGTCCTTTCCATGCTAATTTTCTCCATGGCGAAAATTCTCTAGAGAAAAACTTATATTGCTATTGTATGGGAAAATGTACTGGTGGATTTTCACAGAGAATTTACACCAGGAGAAAATTCACCATGTTTCTCTAGAGAAACGATTTTTAGTAAATATGAGATGTGTTGTGAAAAAACAAGGGCGAAGTTAGGGGAACTTTGGTGAAGTTAGATGAAGAGAAAATTCACACTATAGTAAATGTGCCCCATAGGACATGAATATTTTATATTTTTGTGAATTGTATTCTAATAATGCACTTATTGTTTCTTTTTATTCCAATGACCCCTTGTTTGTTACTACTAATTTATTGTTTTGTTGTAGTGTACAGTGCTTTGCCCTCAAGGAGCGCTTTACAAATAAAAATATATATACATACATACATACATACATATTGGTCAGGATCGGCAAACTTTGATTTCTAGTTTGGTTAGCTGTAGGTTGTACATATTGGGGCAGATCTACTAAAGAGCGAAGTGGCTAAAGCTAGCGGCTTTTCACCAGCGTTGCCAATTTACTAACAATTCGATTCGATTGCCTGCAAAAGTCCTAACAAACTTTTTTTGGGGAACCGTTTTTTTCCAGACATTTCCTAACATATGGAACATTAATTTTACAGTGGGCTCATGTGTAGAGCATTATATTAACTCTCTTGTCTTTATTAAGGTTCCCTGGACATTTGTAATATAAACTGGTAACAAACCATTTGCAGCAACATTTATAATAAAGACGTCCATACAACTTTAAATTTTCCCCTCCTATGCAAATTGACCTAAGCGCAAGATCACTAGCGAATTTTCGCTAGACACAAACGAACGCTAGTGCATCTTCGCTATGAAATGCTCTCACTGCCGAAGTAACGATAGAGAAAAATGGCCAGCGTTGGACACGGGGACGAAACTTCACACTTTAGTGAATTAGCGTATTCGTAGCATATTTCGCCTGGTGAAGTGGTTCGATGGGTGCGAAGCTGTCGCTGTTAATGAATCTGCCCCCATGTTTTTATTAACTTGTTTTCTGGGAAAAGGGTCACTAAACAAATAGCAAAATGGTTCTTACCTAGGAATCTCCCTCATGCCTATTATGTGCACAGACAGGAACATGAAATAGTCTTTCTTTTTTTCTACTGGTTCTTTTGTTATTATTTAATTTTGTCTCTGATGACGGGGCAGAGGTGTTCAGAAGGTTTCCAAGAAAAGACAAGGACATGGTCAAATTGCCATCAAATATACTTTGGATACATTGGATACTAAGGGCTATAGTTTACAGTAAAATATCTGGAAAATCAAATACTTTTATAACAGTTTACAGTATTCTGTTCCAGAAATAATTACATACATACCGTAGTTTGCTTTAATGAACCCCCATCACTCACATTTTTGCCATTATTTTATACAGCACATCTGTATAACTTGGTGTTTTTATAACCACACGCTGACTTACAATCTGTACATGTCTGCATTGTGTTGGAGCTGACAACGTAATACTTTCGAACTGTAAAGAAAACTTTAGAGATCATTGAAACAAGAGCATTTACTGAAACCTCTTTTTCCGTTTCATTGCGTGAACTGAGCTGATACGGTTCTATACGAGCTGCAAGCACTTGTCATTTTAAAACATTAACCTAATGGACCAATTCATTTTAGAATAAAATACATTACGTAGTTAAATGTCTTGTTTAGACAATATATGGCACCTGAATGGTTCTCTGAGGACTGAATTGAAAGCTTTGTGAAGTTCTAATTATGTAAATGGCAAAACGGTTATAGAGCTGTTTATGTTTTTTATCTCTTTTCCTGACTGATCCGAGGTATGAAAGTGCTATGACATGTGGAATTGTGACGGCCTGTAAAGGTCCATAAACAAACCAAAACTATTGTTATGTGTTGAATAAGGAAGAAAAGACAGAGTATATATCTTGCCCAAGAATTCTGCCATTGACTGAAAAGGTAAGCAAAGCACTGCAGGCTAACCAGCACTAGCAATCGGGCTCGAGAAGGAGGGCTTGAAAGTTTTCAAGGGATAATTGCAGGCTCTGGTTGACTTCCCATTCAAATCAATTGAAGGTGATTATGGGGAGGGGGACTGTTACTAGAGGCTCCAACTGTCTCAGCACACATTATTTAGTCATCCACCTTGAAGGCCAAATCACATAAAATCCAGCTGTGTAGCAGATATATATGTGGCCACATCAAGGCTTTTGTCATTCAGGGAGATTAGTAGCTCCTTTCTGTAGCTGGAGAGAAGTAGGACTTGTTTTTTACAGAAACTTGCCCCACAGAAAACAAGAAAACTTTTTTAAAGTCGCCTACAAGTAATACCTGCTAAATACTCTACCTAACACAAGCTCACTCACTTCTATAAAGAATAACATCACATTCCATCTAAACTTCCTAGTATGTTGTACCTTTAATCAACAACTCCCGGGCCAGTTTAAAAACCAAAATTGCATTACAGCTAATTTAAAAAATTGTGTCAATGCAAGATCACCTGGGGTTCACCAGAGAACCTGACTTGAAGGGCTCACCACTCTGGCCTCGACAACCCCACCAGGTCCAGGACCCCTTGGGATTTCTCCTGTTATTGCTGTGGGTCAGTCCAACCTTGCCATGGGGGTTTATATACTAGAGGTGCACAAGCAGACAGCTCAGATAGACGTGAGGTGTCCTGAAAAGGTCTATAGACCTAAGGTGCCCCAAGGAGTTTATAGAGCCAAGGTGCCCTTGAGGGGTAATATAGGCCTGAGTTTTCCCTGAAGAGGTACAGTATATAGACCTGAGCTGGCCCTGGTTGGATATATAGACCAGAACTACCTACTTAAAGGAGAAGGAAAGGTCGTCTAACTTGGGGTTGCAAAAGGCAAAGGCACCCCCAAGTGATCACATGTACTTACTGGCTGCACAAGTCCGGGATTGTCACAGTGAGCACCATCGGCTTCTGGTTTCTTCTTTTTTCTTGCAGCTGCGCATGCACAGTATCATGAAAAGCCATACTTTAAGAAAAAGTCAGCTATTTCATTATACTGCCCCGGGAAATTCGAAGATAGAAGAAGCTGGAAGACGTTTGCTCCGTGGTGCTCACCAGACTGTTGCAGTTCTCTTCTGATAGAAGACCTTTCCTTCTCCATTAAGGGGCAGGTTTGTAGAATGACAGATTGTAATTCCCACCTCACAGTATCTAATGTAGATTAGAATTTAATCTAATGCAACTGGACTTTCTGAAGAAGCCGCTCAGATGAGTGGAGAAACATTTTCAAGAAACTCAGAAAGTCCAGTTGCTTTAGACTGAACTCAGTAATGTGCCACTGCTACCACAATCCCCAGGCCACCAGGGTCCATCAGTATTTTCCTAGTACCCCTGTGGGTCAGCCTGACCTTGATTAGGTGTCAAAGGTTTGCTGGTTTGCTCATTCCTTGTGTCATAGCAATCAAGCAATTTGCTTTTATTAGTCTGATGCCCATAGATTGTTTAACGTTAGTTGTATCATGGAAATTATTGTTTAGTTCCTTAAATAAATGACAAACCTGATACAAATAGTTGGTTCCACCAAATCTACCTGTCAAGGGCCCCGGACAAGTGGGTACCTCCATTGCTCAGCGATGTAGATCCCAGCAGCCGGACTGGCACTCGTTTTATACATTATTGAAAATGAATCCTTTATATCTTACAGCTTTTCATAAGAAAACGCAAGCGACTAAAATAATTTGAAAGTTAATTCTCTTTTAAGGAGCAAAGCTTTGTTTCCTTTATTCAATAATATGACTTCAGGGAAGCACAATGATTATTTCATGAGAAGGCCGTCGGGAAGCATTTAATCAATAGCAGACTGAAATACTTAATCCACATTACTTGTAATTCAGTCTTTTTTGACCTCAAATAAAATGTGTTCTGTTATTAGCAAAGTTTTTGATATAACATACTGTAGTTTTAAAAGCAGTAATAGTTTTTAATTCTGTATTATGTATATTTGTTCCTGGCTCTGTTTCCCCCTTGCTCCTCTGGATCACTTATATAGAACACGTACTTGCGCAATTTGGAATCCTTGTAGTTGAACAAATAAATGCAACTAATTTATAAACTGCCCACAGTGGGTTACTGCATTGGGGTAAAGCGCACCTGTGTTTATTAATCTAACAATTCAGTCTAGCTGATTGTTAGAATGGGACAGATTATATAGTGAGAAAGTAACTCCAGCACATGTAACTGCGCAAGGGATTAACCCGTGTTTAATGTGAAGCCAAACAGATACAACTTTTTCGGGAGCGTTCCTTGAAATCATTAAAACTGAGTTTTCGGAGCGTCAATCAAATGGTATGAATTGATGTTTAATTTTGTCATGAAGTTTTGTTGCTCGGATTTTTTTAATAAAAGTTATTGATAAATGAATTAAAATCATGGAGGGGAATTAGGTTTTAGTAAATCAGCCCCTAAATCTCTAAAAATTTGAGGGGTTTTTCCCTTTAAAAATTCGAGTTTTCCCCTTTTAAAAATGTAACCAGTTTGAGGTTTAATAAATGGGCCCCTTTGAGTTTTTGAGTTTAGTAGTGGCTTCAAACCCCTCAAAATTGAGACTGTTGATAAATAGGCCATTAAAGTCTGATTCCAATAGAATCAACGCAGCTCCTTCTTCAGGGACATCTGCCATTGACCTCTACATGAGTATTTTGGGATTTTTAGCAGCTTTGGGGTATAATAAATCTCTAAAAATGTGTTCCCCTTTAAAAACTCTACTAGAAAAATAGTATAAAAGGTTTAATAAATAGGCCACTTGGAGATTTAGAGAATTTTTTTTAAAAAAAAAAACTTGAATTTTTAGAAAAAAACATGAAAAAATCGAAATACAAATTTGAGTAAATTGGCCCCTTAGTAGAAACCAAAGTTTATACTGTAATTAAGTTTGTATTTGTGACTGGAGGCAAGTGGACTATTTCCTACATTCAATTAGTTCAGCCATGCTTTATGGCTGTGATTCTAGCTTTCATCTTTATAACAAAGTGTTCAGAATAAAGTGATCTGAGTTCTAACCTGAAAACCCTTTTTTGTATGACAGTAGGACTGGCAGGAAACAGGTACCGGAATAGAGCTGAAACTGAGGATATTGGTGTTTCCTGCAATTCTCAATAGCAACGGCACCTAGGATAGGAACAAACGTGCACCATCTGGGGAGTGGCATTCCAGTCTTCAGTTCAGTTCCAACCACTATCTGCTTGGAGTTGTATGTTCTCCAATTGTTCCTGTGGATGTCTCCTTGTTTTTCAGCAGTTTAGTTACTTGTCGGGTTGTTTAGTAGGCTCCTCCTGATTAAACTGGCTCTTGTATGTGAATGTGATAGGGATCTTAGAGCATGGAGCAGGCACTCAAATGAAGGCAATCTTCCACCAGATAGTTGAAGCAGAGTAAAGAGAATGTATTGTGTCCACAGCATTATGCGTTTCGTGTTACAAACACTTAGGGGTTATTTACTAAACCCTGAATGCAAAAATTCTGAAAAATGTGTGATTTTTTTTAATAAAATTTGACTTTTAAGAAATCACAAATTTTTCGGAATTTATTAAACCCTGAGGATGGAAAAGTCTGGCATCTCAGACCTGTCAAAGGTTGCTTATAAGTCAACAGGAGAAGTCCCAATGATTTTTCGATGTGTGCTGGGTTTCGTGCAATACCCCAAAGTTTTCGGGCAAAAAAGCATAAGAAAAAAAAATCCGGAGAAAAAACTTGGAATTCTGATTTTTCCAACAAATTTTTTGGGAAATTGTAATAATAAATAAGGCTAAAAAACACGATCGGATCTGATCGGAATTTGTAGCAGAAAATGTTGAAATAAGATCAGACTTTAATAAATAACCCCCGTAGTCATAGGCTAAATATACAGAGCTTGACACAAGTATTTAAACAGTGCCATATAATGTGTCAGTGCTAAATAAATTAATAATAGCAATTACAATATAAAAGCACATCTTTAAAGTTATCATGTTTACTAAAATGTTTGCCTATTGTATCATTCAAATACATAAGAAGAAGAAGTAAAAAGGATATAAAGGACAAGGATAAAACACAGGCTTTCAGCATCTATAATCTGTGTGAAGCATTATATGTGAGGATAGCACAAGTACACTTGTATTTGCAATATGCTCTATGGCACTGATGTACAGAGCAAAGATAAAACCAAACAGTTCTATTGTCCATGTAACAAAGACAGCAAAAATGGTAGATGAAATGATTTGTTGCTTAAAGGCCACAATATGTATGTACCTTACCCAAGATGCCCTTGGCTTTTGTAATTGCTATATGTGTGAGCATGAAATTGCCAGATGTATGCGGAATATGTTCTACTCACTCAATAAATGTAGAAGGAATGTCAATGCCAGGACAGAGAAATATTGTATTTTTCTCATACGGGTCCAGCTTATCATATCACGAAAGAATGCCTTCCATTTCTATATCTTCTTCACAGAACCTGGATTACTGGACGGTGATATAGAAAATGGAAATTGCTGTTATTTCTGTTTGAGCTATGAGCACAGCAGAGAAATGGAATATCAATTTCCCACAGACACACATTCTCGGCGGTTTCTGGAAATCGTTTTTTTTCTTTTATTTCTTTTATTTTCAAGCTGTTGGACTGGGTTTTAGGACCTGTTCCTTTGGTAAAATTCAAATTCTATACAATAAAATAAAAATAACTAACTCGTTACTCATTATTAACTAATAATCAAATGTCTATTTTTTTTACAAATCAATTTTTTTCTTTAAAAATGTGTGCATTTTTTATCTCTCTAAAACTTGGGCTGAAAAAGGGGCTGATTTACTAAAACTTGAAATAATCAAATTTTTTTATGAAAACAAACTGCCTTGGAAGATTTAAACTCATTTATCAGTAAAAAAATTAGAGCGACAAAACATCTTGACAGTATCACGCGTCAATTCGTATTCATATTTTAATTGTCAACGGAATCGGACGATCTTTCCGCATTGCCGCCAGAAACCCGACAGCTTCAATTCAGTGAGAAAAAGTTATCTCATGGTTTATCACGCGAAAATTCATGGATGAGATTCAATTTTAAGGAGAAAAAAACTTTTCTCCTATTTAGTTGCCGTTTTTTCCCATAGACTTCAATTGCGTTTTCATGTGATTAACTGTGAGATAAGGTTTTCTGAATTGAATTGCATCCATGACTTTTCACGTGATAAACCATTTTCTCACTGAATTGAATCTGGCCCTTTATCGAATTATCCAGCAAGGATCAATAAACAACTTCAGGGACATCTGCAATTAAAATCTACGTGACCTTGACAGGTTTGAGATGGCGTATTTTCAGATTTGGATGTTTAGCAGCTGTGAGGTATGATAAATCTCTAAGGGTGGTGACAAACGCTAAGATTCCGGGGAGATTACTCACCCAGCGACAAATCTCCTTTTCTTCGGGCGACTAATCTCCCCGAAAAGCCTTCCCGTTGGCTAGAATGTAAATTGCCGGAGGAATGGCACTTGGAGTCGCCCAAAGTTGCCTCACGAGGAAACAGGGTCGGACTGGGGGGCCCGGGCCCCCCCGGGACTCCGGTCCAGGGCCCCCCTCCAGACCTTCTACTGCGACGCCGCACATGCACAAAAGGAGCTCCAGGAGATCGGGAGAGGGAGTCTGGCCCGGCAGGGGTCCATGAGGGCCAGGGCCCACCGGGTATTTTCCCGGTGTCCTGCCAGGTCAGTCTGGCCCTGAGAGGAAACATTTACGTTGTAGCCTCCTGGAAGGCTTTTTGATTCGATCCAACAAAAGCATTACTTACCTTATTTCCGTTTTTACGCATTGTGTCGGATAAGGCCGGAATCGTCCGTGGAGTCCTGCCCTAAGGGGATGGGTTCTGATGTGGTACACTCCCTCTCAGGTGGGGTCAAATAGCTTGTACAATGTATCACCAGACAGACTTGAAAAAAAGGGCGAGAGTGAGCCCAAAACGTTGCCTGGTTGGTTGTCTATACATCTATCGCTGGACTACAACTGGGAGTTTGTCCAACAGGTGACTCATTAAGGGGCTGATTCACTAAGGGTCGAATATCGAGGGTTAACCCTCGATATTCGATTGGGAATTGAAATCCTTCGACTTCGAATATCGAAGTCGAAGGATTTAGCACAGATAGTACGATCGTACGATCGAAGGATTATTCCTTTGATCGAACGATAAAATCCTTCGATCCAACGATCGAAGGAATATCCTTTGATTAAAAAAAGTTAGCCAAGCCTATGGGGACCTTCCCCATAGGCTAACATTGACTTCGGTAGCTTTTAGATGGCAAACTAGGGGGTCGAAGTTTTTTTTAAAGAGACAGTACTTCGACTATCGAATGGTCGAATAGTCGAACGATTTTTAGTTCAAATCCTTCGATTCGAAGTCGTAGTCGAAGGTCGAAGTAGCCCATTCGATGGTCGAAGTAGCCCAAAAAAAACTTCGAAATTCGAAGTTTTTTTTACTTCGAATCCTTCAATCGAAGTTAGTGAATTGGCCTTTTAACTGTTAAACTGCAACATCCAGAACTACAAGCACAATGAGTTCCAGCTCCGTAGAGTTAATAAACTAAAGGGGCCATTTTATCAAATGCCAGTAAGTTCAGTTGCTAAGGAGCCATTGCAGTGGCTGAATTGTTTCTCTCTGCATGTGATTTGCATCAGGGGCAAGGATTCAAATTGATGCTAACTAATAAATGCAGCAATTCCTCAGAAACTCTCATGACTTTTGTGAAAGTTTAAAAAAATTGCAAAATAGATAGAATTGCTCGGAATCCTTCTGCAATGCTCAGTTTCATCTAGATAGAATAAATATGCCTCTCTGCTTGCTTATAGAGGAAGATTAAGGGGCCCATTTATTAAACCTCGATTTTTCCTGGTCAAGGTTTTTAGGAGCAAAACTTGCATTTTTCGTGGAATTTTTTTTTTAGAGATTTATTAGAGATTTATTATACCCCAAAGCTGACCGAAAATACTCCATTGAAACCTGTTGAAGTCATGTAGAAGTCAATGGCAGATGTCCCTGAAAATGTTTCTTGACATTGTGATCTGCACTGAAACGGTCAGGGTTTTTGTCCGATTATCCGAAAACGTTTTTGCAGCAAAATTGCTCTAAAATCAAGTTTTTGGAGTGCCAAAAAAAAAATACGATTTCATTTTGTCGCAACGTTTAGTCACTCAGATTTTTTCAGGAAAGATTATTGATAAATGAGTTCAATTCATGGAAGGGAGTTTAGTCAACTTTGTTTTCATAGAAAACTGAGATTAATTTGAGTTTTAGTAAATCAGCCCTTAAATGTTTTGCCTATGTCTACAAGTGCAGATTCAAACTTAAAGGGGAACTATCACAGAAGGGCAAATGTCATATAAGTTGCAACGTGTTGAAATAAGAAATGTTCTAAATACAATTAATTAAGAATTCTGTACCATTTCTTAAATAATCAAGTTTCTCTTCATGCGCCTCCTTTTCAGCATCTGTCTCTCTTCATTCTCTCTTCATGCAGGAGTGGAGTCTGATTTTGAATTTATAGATCTTTTTCTTGTTCCTTTAGGATGGAACATAATGTCCCTAAAGTTGACCTCAAATGACGTGACCAGACCTTCCTTTTTTAAATTTACTTCTCTTAAGCTCCTAATGTAAAACTTGGTTGCCATGACCCCAATCAACACTTGCCTGGGGCTTCTGGCCAACCTGCAGTTTGAACTGTGTGATATACCAATAGAAATGACAAACTGGCTATATGCATTTGGCCAATTTATAAATTGATCCAATTTGTCAGCCATGTGTCCGACTAAAAGGGATTTGTCATGGCTTAAAAATTGCAGGGCCCGTGACCTTTTTATGTCACATTCCATGCTTATCCCACAGTTTGCAATCATTGTTTCTGTCCATCATACTGTTTGTATGATTCCATTTATACTGCTGCTGAAATATGAGCTGTATTTGGAGGGTTCCTGGACACCAGAAGTTTTTGAACCTATAACAAAAGTTTAATAAACAAATAAAATTTAGTACTCACATAATACCACTGATTAAGTTGAGACAAAGCGGTCACAGCAATCTGGACTCGCAGAGCATATTATACACCTACATTTCCCTATGAGAACGTACTTGGCAGGACCACACTTCACCTCTGTGACACCAGTCAGTAGTGATGGGCGAATTTGCGCCGTTTTGTTTCGCCGGAAAATTCGCAAATTTCGCGAAATGGCCAAAAATTTGCGAAATTTGACGCCGGCGCCCGTTTTTGACACTGGCGCCCAATTTTTTGACGCCGGCGGCCGTTTTTTTTTAAATTTATTCGCTGGCGGTGAATCGAGCAAATTCGCCGCAAATTCGCCCATCACTACCCGTCAGTGGACCTGGATCACCTGAAGTGGAACCTCCAGGGAAACCTCTAACCTGATCCCTATGCACAACAATCTGTTATGTTTTGGGTAGCCGAGGTTGAGTAGAGTAGAGTACAGTCCTTTATTAGCAGAGTCATGCAGGCATTACACAACAGTAAGCTTTCACTTTCGCTTTTAAGCTACCAGGAAGTATGCACAGTATAAGTCTGAGCACAGTCACATCTACAGGCCATTTGTATAAACACCACACAATCTGTACAGTAACAGGCAGTAGTAAGGCAAGACAGAGAGGTGGAAGAAGAGGGGTTCTTAAGAAATCATCCAATGGTTGACCATTAATATTATCTCATACAGACCTGGGGTCTTCCGGATAACAGATCTTTCTATAATTTGGATCTTCATACCTTAAGTCTACTAGAAAATCATGTAAACATTAAATAAACCCGATAGGCTGGTTAAATAAGGATCAATTATATCTTAGTTGGGATCAAGTACAAGCTACTGTTTTATTATTACAGAGAAAAAGGAAATCCGTTTTTAATATTTGGATTCTTTGGATAAAATGGAGTCTATAGGAGTCTATAGGAGATGGCCATTCTGTAATTCGGAGCTTTCTGGATAACGGGTTTCCGGATAACGGATCCCAACAAATGTCTAGCCAGGTCTAGCCAGGTAGACAGAAACTAAAATCGAAAAAAAGTTTGGTACCTGAATTGTACCTGAATTTTCAAATACAGATATTATTATTAGTTATTGAGATATTTCTGTTCAGCCCCATTTCTATCCATCCATACCGATTTCCAAACTGCTGCCCATTTGCTGGGGTGATGAACCACTAGCAACCAGTTAAAATTCCAAGCATGACAGCTGCACAGCCGGAAATGTAAATAATTCACAAGCCACCAAAATTAAAGAATGAAGGACTATGTCCCATTGACTTCATCATACTAAAAGTAAATATTAAGGTGAACAACCCCTTTAAACAAAATTGAATGCAAAACTGCCGGATTCAAATAAAAACGAGGACATAAAATGATGTTTATAGCAGATTAAGAAATACAATAAAACGTTCCTGTCTTATATTTATTTAATGTTACATGTTTCAGGATTATTAGGGAGTTTGTAGAAGCACATCTGGAACATAAAAACTTACCAATGATAAGAAAAGCATATATGTGAGCTTAAAATGGCATTTGCAAGGCTTCGAACAAATGTAAGGGTATAGTCCATGCTTAATATCTACAGTAAAGGCACGGTACATCTCACAAGCAAAATAAATAGCTGTTTTATTACACATTTGTGTTTCCCTGGCAACTGGCTGTAATGAAACAGACACAATGATTTTCTTTGATAATGAAAAACAGAAACATCGCAGAAGGTCTTGTCCCAATTTTTGGTTGCCATTTACTCATTTATATTTTTATAACAAACTAAAAATAATAAAAAAAAACGGCTTTAAATATTTTATTGTACGATCGCAGCCATAAAGGGACATGATGTTGCATGCTGAATTTTACTACAAATATTGTTCTGCATATGTGACATTTTATTGATATATGAATATAAATAAAGCCCAGTGGTAGATTAGGGAGTGGAATATTAATATCCTTGCTAAGGGAAAGTGAAGGCAGGAGCAAAGGGTCAGATATAAGGAGTGAGAGGGAAAAAAAAGATACAAAACAAAGAAAGGAGAAAGAACGGTGGAGAAATAAAATTATTAGAAATAAAGAGAGATTCAAGAAGGGTAGAAAGAAGGAGTGATGAGAAATAAATATAACTATGGCCAGATTTATCAACATTTGGGGGCACATTTACTATGGGTCGAATATCGAGGGTTAATTAACCCTCGATATTCGACCATCGAAGTTAAATCCTTCGACTTCGAATATCGAAGTCGAAGGATTTACCACGATTCGTTTGATCGAACGATTCAAAGGATTTTAATCCATCCATCTAACGAATTTCCTTCAATCAGAAATTGCTAGAAAAGCCTACGGGGACCTTCCCCATAGGCTAACATTGGTGCTCGGTAGGTTTTAGGTGGCGAAGAAGGTGGTCGAAGTTTTTTTTAACGAGACAGTATGGCGACTATTAAATGGTCGAATAGTCGAATGGTTTTTAGTTCGAATAGTTCGATTCAAAGTCGTAGTCGAAGGTCGAAGTAGCCAATTCGATGGTCGAAGTAGCCAAAAAAATACTTCGAAATTCGAAATATTTTTTATTCTAATCCTTCACTCGAGCTTAGTAAATGTGCCCCTTGAATTTGATTTTTTTTACTGAAGTTTTTTTGCAGCAAAAATCACAAATTGGAATGTAAGCTTCCAAAACTCCAATTTTTCAAGATCTTTTAAGCACGTGAAATAAAACGTGAATAAAAATGTTTCCCGGTTTTAAAGGAGAACTAAACTCTAAAAATGAATAGACCTAAAAATGCCATATTTTATATACTGAACTTATTGCACCAGCCTAAAGTTTCAGCTTGTCAATAGCAGCAATGATCCAGGACTTCAAACTTGTCACAGGGGGTCACCATCTTGGAAAGTGTCTGTGACACGCACATGCTCAGTGGGCTCTGAGCAGCTGTTGAGAAGCTAAGCTTAGGGGTCGTCACTAATTATCAAGCAGAAAATGAGGTTTGTTTGTAATATAAGCTGATGCTACAGGGCTGATAATTAAATTCTGGTGCTAATTGCACTGGTTTCTAGTCTATGTGTACTGTATATTGTGAGTGGGTCCCTAAGCTCAGTAAGTGACAGCAGCACAGAGCATGTGCAGTGAATCAGCAGAAAAGAAGATGGGGAGCTACTGGGGCATCTTTGGAGACACAGATCTTTACTGCTAAAGGACTGTGGTTGCCTTGGGCTGGTACAGAAGCACAAAACATAATGTACAACATTTCTAGCTACTTCTTTAATTAAGCTTTATTTCTCCTTTTAAGCTGGTGACTTCATGTAGAAGTCAATGGGAGGTGTATTTTAGAACTTTTCCAAGATACATCCAAAATTTTATAAACTCAAGTTAACACTATAGAGCAAAGTATGTACATAGCAACACATTCATCATAGTTTGATCTGAGAATCCTTAACATTGATAGAATCCATCCAACTGGTTTATTAACTTAAAAAATTAGAGTTACTTTTATTTTTTATCAATATCGATAGCTATAATTTTTCAAGCCTTTGGGATTCATTGTTCCGGGCCAACCAAAACAATGAATTTGGAGTGTTTAATCCCATCGTTGGCTATGGCAATGTAGTTTACTTATTTATTTTTGACTTATTACTGTGGATCACATGGGAGATCAGCAAACTCCGATATAGGGGACATTCAGCGTTCCGTTATTACATCATTTTGTTATATTATTGTAGAGATTTGTATGCCTTCCCCTCCTGTAAACACCAAGAATTTGATTGGAAATATGTGGTATTTTTACATTCGCTAGATGTGTATTTCCAAATCTTTGGCAAAGGAACTATTTTTCCATTGGTCCAGAGAAATAAAAAAGCTGATGATAGGTTCTTTCTTTCCTTCCCTGGGCTTAGGTGGAAGATTGTCCTGAAGCCAATAATGAACTGTAATATTCCATGTTGTGGGTTTGTACAAATCTTACAACTGGCACCATTTACAACACTGTTTCATATTTGGCACATTCCGACATTCATTTTTATGCACTGTCATAAGATTTATTGCACATTTGAGGTTTTATTTGAGTACAAATGTATTTTTCCTATATATTTTAAATGCTGGCCCAAGGTACCACTTGCCCTCCCTAACTAAATGGATATTTGAGCAGGGTACAGATTGTACAGGCGCTCGGAATGTTAAGGAAGGTGCGTGCAAGATCACGAGACACTCAGAGCACAGAGAAGCATTTATTTGGTTGTTGAATGTATTTTATTTTTAATGGTGTTGCACAGAAGGAAGCTGCTGGAATAGGATTTTCCCAGAAACAGTTCAATCTGTGTGCCTTAAATTCATACATGGGGTCCCATAGGTGCCCCTTTACCTTATATGTGGTTTTTGGGTGATTAATTCACGGTGTAGGATGGTGACCAAAGATATGGAAAATAATAATTGTTCACCTTGTTTTAAGACCCTGAATTTACAGAAAAGTATATCCCTACAGGCCATGCTGAAGACATTTTTAGTAAATATATTTATAAAAGAAAATAGGGGGTCATTGATGGAACACAATGTGCAAAAAAAATCTACATTGAGCGATTGTTTTGTACACTGCTTTCTTTCTTTCCTGTCTGCCACTGGAGCTGCAGCTTCCCCACTGAATACAGTGGTGAGGAGTGGGAGGTGGGATGCGCGTAGGTGCAGTCCCTACCTTAGCACAATCAGGGTTGGACTGGCGGGACTTCTGTGCTCCCCACTAGTGATGTGCAGGCCAATCCGATACCCGCGGGACCTGCGGATCGGGCAGGTTCGGGTCAACCTTGCACTCTCCTCGCGGGTGGTGAGCAGGTTGAGCTCTTCTCCTGCTCTCCCTGCCCGTCACCTTCAAATGCCGACATCCGACTTCCGGTTTTATAGTCTTGCGTCTGCTCGCCCCACCCCTTTTGTGATGTCATCAGCGAGACTGGGCGTGGATCTATAAAAGGACCCCGGAAGCACGGGCACGGGCGGCAGCAGGGCGGGTTAGGTTCGGGTGCGGGTCAGGAAAACCCTGACCCGCACATCACTACTCCCCACTCCAAATCAGAGTTGGCAGGACCCTTGTACTCCCCCGCCTTACACTTTGGGCACTCCACCTACACCCAATCACCCCAGTGGGCCCCGGACACCCCAGTTGACCCTGAGTGCAATAAAATATGATAAATACAGTCTCATACGTTAGGCACAATAAAAGAAATACAAAAGTTGAGGAAAAAGCACCTTTATATAGGTTGCTGTATGAGAGAAATGCCCTGTTACTATTATAGGTCACATCATTTCAATTCACAGTGAGGATGGAGTTGTTTATTCTTGTAATAAACCTGGTGAGACGATAGGAGGCATCCTCCCAACATATCCAACAAGTGTCTTTATCAAACAAATGCTGGTTGTCACTTAGGGAGCTTGTAAATGATACTGCAGGCAGATAAATGAGGGTTATAAAATAAAGGTTATTATTCATAGAATTACATATATAAGGCATATATAAGGCATGTAATTTGATTTCGATTATAGGGCATTAGAGTGATCGGTATGCCACTGTATATTATTTTACAGAACGATGCAAGGAATCACAGAGTAAGAAAGGAGACAAACTATTTCTTGAGATGATATTTACAGTTAGAATCCCTTGAGTTTAATGTTAAGATGGATTGTTCGGGGATCAGCTACTTACACAGTCCCATACTTCATATTAACAGGATTGAAGCTGTAAAATCACAACTGAAGCTTGGTGCTACTAGATTATATGGCATTTCAGAATTCAGGCATATATATATTTTTCTACACCTTTAAGTAAATCCGGATTAGCATTGTTGGTGGGTGAATAGAAATAGAACATATTCTCAGTTTGTGAAGGCAAAGGTACAACACATGAAACTGTTAGAAGGAAAAGTATTTCAAGTAAGTACAAATACATAACCAGATTATTTATATCCTAAAAAGTGACCAGTCAAAGAGTCTTATAAAATTAGCATATACACATCAGAAAATATTTCCCATTTAAAGCGGTTGTTTACCTTTGAGATAACTTTTAGTATGATGTAGAGAGTGATATTCTGAGATAATTTGCAACTTGTTTTCATTTTTTATTATTGAAGGTTTTGAGTTATTTAGCTTTTTATTCAGCAGCTCTTCAATTTGCATCTTACGCATATGGTAACTGGGTCCAAATTACCCTAGCAACCATGCACTGAATAAGAGTCTGCAATATGAATAGGAGAGGCATGAATAGAAGGATCAGTAATAAAAAGTAACAATAACAATACATGTGTAGCCTTACAGAGCATTTGTTTTTTAGAAGGGAGTCAGCGACGGCTATTTGAAAGCTGCAAAGAATCAGAATAAAAAAGGTAAATAACTATAAAACTATAATAAATAAATAATGAAAACCAATTAAAAAGTTAGAATTGGATGTTCTATAACATAATAAAAGTTACTTTAATGTGAAACACCCCTTTAAATGTCTCCCTTGAGCCACCATTTTGTGATGTTCTGTCACTTGACACACTCTGTGATCACCTGACAGGAAATAATGCAGCTTCTAAATGTAATAGGAAGGAGTGCAGAGTGAAAGACAGAGCTCTGTCCATTCATTGGCTGATGTAATCTTGCATGTCTGTATAACCCTAATTTGGTTACTGTCTCTTTAAATAGCAATTAACCCTTGGCAATTCAGGGGCCCTGAGTCTCTTTTGCGTATGAAAAGTACTGGGAACTGGGATTTACAGCGCAGTGCCTCCACCTAGGGAACACTGAGGAGCACACCTCAGGGGATTTCCAATAGGAAAAATAAAACACATACAAACACAATACACAAATATAAACTTTATATAAACTGTATTTAGTAACTGTAAATGCAAATCGCACAACATAGCTTTTACACTGGGGAACCTTTGTGGACTATTAACCCCTGGCACAGTCTCTCAATGCCACAGTCCCACACTGGATGGATAAATGCAAAATCACTCCGGTCAGTTCAATGTCCCTTCCCCAAGAGCTCTTATGTCCCCAGGTAGCATTACCTGCCCCAAGGTACCTTTCACTTTGAAAGTAGTAGCTGCTCCCCCATGGCAGGTACACGAGCAAGACCTGTCCTCACCCTGGGGAAACACAAAGTGGCCAAAGTATCCACAGGCAGGAGATAGAAATTGATCCTCCCTGATGCTCAAATACTTTCTCCATCAGAGCAAAACACAGCCTTTTCTTCTCCTTCTTCCTGGACCTCCTTTTAAGCAGTCGTGTCACTCTCCACATATCTGATTCCCTCTGGCTGCTGCAGCAGGGATTTTCCTTTCCAAGCTCTATGGGAAACCCTGTACATTTGGCTCCAAAGTCAGGCACTCCCACTCTCCCAAGGATGCACTGGGTGCCCAGCCAATCGGATGACTCTCCAGCCTGTAACTGTGCTGGATGATGACACAGACAGAAAAACAGGGGAAGCATTTGTCTGATCCCCTACATATGCATGCTCTTTTTTTGTGTGTGTGAGCACAGTGCCTCATACACTGCTGACTCTGCTACAATAAGGGGCAGATTTATCAAGGGTCGAATTTCGAGTTCAAGGGAGTTTCTAAAAACTCTCATCAATTCCCATAAACTCGAAATTTGAAGAAAAAAAAGACCAATCGAAATTTATTAAAAATATCCAAATTTGAATAGAATTTACCAAAAAAAATTTTTTTTTAAATAAAACCAAATTACTCCAAATTGATTGAAGGTGTTCCCCCATAGGCTAAAACGCCAATTCGTCAGGTTTAGATGGCGAATAGTTGAATTCGAATTCTTAAAGGGACCGTACATGATAAATTTCAAAATTCGAATTTGAACTATTCACTAGTCGAATTACACTAAAATAAACTCGAATTTTCAATTTCACCCTTGATAAATCTGCCCCTAATGCGTATGTTTTATTGGTAAAACTCAATAAAAACATTTGAACACAAGAGATGGACTTTACTACTAAAAAAAATGGCAGCAATCAATATGGGATTATCAAACGGCACATAATATTTGAAAATTATATTTTTGTGAAAAAAAATGTATTTATATTCTAAGACGTTTTGTATATAGTCTGGTTTATGTGATGTTCATGGATTTAGTTTCCCTTTAACTCTGTTGTAATCACTAGCAGAAGAAGGATTTGTGACAACACTATAAATAAAACCTTTAGACAGAAATTACCTCCTTTCTTCAAAAGGTCGACCTCCATCTGTGTTTCAGGAGCTACAGAAAAGTCAATTTAACGTAAGAAGAGAATCATCTTCTCCTCTGCTGATGACTTGTAGGGGATTGCAGCTGACAAGATGATCGGAAAAATGCACAGAAAAGGGATTTCAGCAGTGAATCTGATACATGTGTACATAGCCGTATGAATTACAGCCGAGAGAGACCCCATAAAAGCAAAAGCAGATCACAGGAAATAAAAATAAAAGAATTCAGGTTGTGTTTACATTCAACAGATACTTCAGTAGAAACTATTGTTGTTTTATTTCTTATTTTTTTAATTTCAAAAGAAAGATGGCTAGTATGTGTTATTCTGTGAATCACCACTTTTTTCAAATGAATACATTTAGGGGCAGATTTACTAATGGTTGTGTATTTTTCCTGGCGTGAATTTTAGTGTTTTTCTTGATGTCTGAATCTTTCTCCAGTTTAATAAAAGAATAAAATTCAATGCAGATTTTCTTTTAATTTTTTCCAAAAAAGCTATTTTTTCACATAATATAGGTATGGCACCTGTTATCCAGAATGCTTCGGAGCTGGAGGGTTTCCAGATAAGGGATCTTTCCATAACTTGGATCTCCATACCTTATGTCTATTAACAAGAACAAAAAATTAAACCGAATAGGTTTATTTGGACTTGGAAAAATGATATCTTATACTAGATAATCATGTAAATGTAACCCAATAGGCTGGATTTGCTTCCAATCAGGATTAATTATATTTTAGTTTGGATAAAGTACAAGGTACTGTTGTATCAGCACAGAGAAAAGGGTAATCGTTTTTTAAAAATTTTGATTATTTGGCTAAAATTGAGTCTATGGAAGAGTCTATTCGGAGCCTCCTGGATAGCAGGTTTCCAGATAATGAATTCCAAGAAATGTCTAGCATGGTACACAGAAATTAAGATGGAAAAAAGTTTGGTGCCTGAATTGTGCCTGAATTTTCAAATAGAGATATTATTATACGTTAAGGAAATATTTCGGTTCAGCCCCATTTCTACCGATTTTTAAACTGCTGCCCGTTTGGGGCTATGGGAGATAGCCTTCCCGTAATTCGGAGCTTTCTGGATAACAGCTTTCCGGATAATGGATCCCATACCTGTACAAGGAAACTGTGTCAGAGAAAATATATATATATATATATACATAAACATCTGGAGAACATGAAAGCACATTCAACACACCGTGTTCATCAGTGAGAGAAATGTGTCACTATATGTTCTGGATGAAATAGTCCTTCCCCAGGTGGAACACTTGATACTTTCATAAGAAGATTAATTTCTTTCATTTTTACGTTACACTGCTGACTGGTCTTCACACAAGGGGGCAGATTTACTAAAGGGCGAAGTGGCTAACGATAGCGACTTTTAGTCAGAAATCACATCCGCAGGGACATCGGCAGTTCACTAACAGGCACTGGCGACAATTCACTAGCGAGAGAGACCCTCGCTTGCGTTCTTTTGGACTCTATCGGCAGGCGACTTTTCGCTCAGGCAAATGGTTCTTGCTCCGCAAATTCACTAAAGTCCGGATTTTACTGAACGCTACCGCTTTCTCCAGAGTTGACTTTGCCACCTCAGACCAGACGAAGTGCTAAAAATGAAGCTAGATCTGCCTCAATCTTCTGTCACTTACATCATATCCTGCTGCCGAAAATGCATTAAAGTTCCAAAGACGCTGGCGACTTTTCCTTTTTTTATGCAGGATTGGCTGCAAAAGTCCTATGTTGAACTTTTTTGTGTTAACATTTTTCCCCAGACATTTGAGGGCCATGGAACATTCATTTTACAGTGGTCTCATGTGTAGGGCATTATATGATCTCTTTTGTCTTTATTAAGGTTCCCTGGACATTTGTAATAAAAAGTGGTAACTTCAAGCACTTGCAACAACAACTCTAATTAAGATGTTGATACAACTTTTATGTACCCGCCCTATTCAAACTGACCTTAGTGAAAGATCACTAGCGACTATTCGCGAGGCATAAACGAAACCTAGAGAATCTTCGCTATGAAATGCTCACACTGAAGAAGTATCTCTAGCGAAAAGTCGCCAGCGTTCAGCACCTAGGCTGCAACTTCGCATTTTAGTGAATTAGCGTAGTGGTAACTAATTTGTGCCTGGTAAAGTGGTGCGAAGTGTGCGAATCGGTCGCAGGGGAACAATTCGCCGTTAAGTAAATCTGCCCCAAGGTTTGGCATGGCATTCAGTACTTTAGTATTCAAGTGAATTGATGAGAAACTAGTGTGAAATCCTCTACCCAAGAATCAATAGTGGGCCCATTACATCAAAATTCCATTATTTCTAAACTCTGCTCACATTATCAGTGTTCCTCTACACAGTTATCCAGGCTGCATACATTGAAGGTACCAATTCCTTGAAATATGATGGATGGGTGATAAAAAATGAAAGTGCTTCCCATTCCACATACAGGTATGGGATTAGTTACCTGGAAACCCCTTATCCAGAAAGCTCAGAATTATAGAAAGGCCATCAACCATAGACTCTATCTTATCAAAATAATCCAAAGTTTAAAAAATGATTTCCTATTTGTCTGTAATAAATAATAAAACAGTAGCTTGTACTTGATCCAAACTGATATATAATTAATCCTTATTGGAAGCAAAACCAGCCTATTGGGTTTATTTTATGTTTACATGATTTTCTGGTAGACTTAAGGTAAGAAGATCCAAATTACAGAAAGATCCGTTATTTGGAAAACCCCAGATCCTGAACATTCTGGATAATAGTTCCCATGCCTGTATCAGTCATTTTCCCTTCCCTGTATTTTCCATGAGCAGCTATGGAATCTAGGAAAACTCAGCAGCAAATTCATAATTTCTTAGAAAACAAAGGATTCTTCATAATTGTTTTTGCTTTTATACTCCATACAATCATATCCCAGCATGCGGTCCGAATGTTAGCTTGCTAAAAGCTTGTTGAAACATCACCTTCGCTGGTTCCAAATGTGAGACTTTTTTTTTTGGTTGAGGAAAGTATTAGCAAGGTGCTTTACCCAAATGAAATATTTCAGATAATCCCATTGAAACAGAGGGGCTTTAGCAGCAGATAACAGAATTTCAGGAACATTTACATGAAAGCGTTCTATGAGGCTTAATTTACATCAGAAGGAGAGGAATTAAGCATTGTGTGAAGCTGGAGCATATCCAATTTACAGCTGTATAAATAAACGCAGCAAGAATACAGATTGCAAGAGATTTCCAATTTCTCAACCAATTAGAAGATTATTTATTTGTACCAGCAGTAGATACCCACATGAATCAAGCACTAATGCGACTATCCAATCCCCATCAGAAAATAAACACCGCATACTCATATTGAGTTTATTTAAACACAGGGACTTGAACAGTATCTCGTGTATCATTTTTCAGGTTAGATTATAGAGGAATAGCTAATGCCTGTGGCGTGCGATATCTGTACAAGCAAGGCTAGAAATGGGGCTCCTGACACACGTCTCTGCATTTCGGGTGCTTGAGCATTATCTTGCACCATATAATTGCTTCTGCCATTCAGCAGTGTGATGGACTATGGACTGTGTGTCAGACGAGCCCTTTTCAGCAGTCCTTCTATTCACGCCGGCTATAAGTTAGATTTGTTCAGTGGGTGAGAGCGGAATTGCTGACAAGATATCTAACAGCTGATTGCCAGGGATAGGAGGATCAGTTCAGCTCAGAATTTTGTTCCCTCGGGGGTAAATTCAAATGAAAATGACAACTACAGACAGAATCCAGCTTTTAGTAATGAGGCTTAAAGCTAATAATACGACTATATCTAAAACCTAGATAATTACTAGCGGAAAAAATTTTGAAAACCTCTAAGGTGCCCATTTATTAAGCCGCAACTTTTTTGGGTCTGGCTTTTTGATGCCAAATCATGGGGAAAAAAGCACAACTTCTTCAGGATTCATTATGCAACAAAACTGCAACAAATACAAAAATACTCGAGCTAAAACCTGTAGAAATCATGTAAAAATGAATCAGTTTTGAAAGAAAAAAAAATTCCCATGACAGTATCCCTTTAAGAAATCTCAAATTTTAGAGAAATTTTTTCAATTTTTTTAATTTCTAAAGAAAAATACGATAAGTAAGAAAAAGAAATCTGACTTGTCGCGCATTAACTACGAATTTTTCATATTGTCGCACAAAAACCAGCATCGAAAAACACCTGACAACCAATAAAACCCCAAATCAAAGCAAGATTAGATCTTCCAGTTGAAAAAGGAACATCTGCTATTGATTTCTACATGATTTCAACAGGTTTTAGCAGGGCTGGAACTAGGGGTAGGCAGAGTAGGCACGTGCCTAGGGCGCAAAGCTGGGAGGGCGCCAGGCACGTACCTCCTCTGTCGCCTACCCCAAGTCCGGTTCCCTTCTCTGGCCGACTCTACGTACTGTTTGCGCTTTATGCTCTTCTGCGCATGCGCACACACTAAATAGGCGCTGCGACTGCCGGGCCTGCCTAGGGCGCCTGCCCAGCATGGCCCGGCTCTGGGTTTTAGCTGGTGTATTTTTCAGATTTGAAATTTTTGTTGCATAATAAATGCCAGAAACATTTCACAACATTTCCGTCTTTTGGGGTTAAAAAAAACCAGACCAGAAAAAGTTGTGGTTTAATAAAGTAGCCTCTACGTGTTGGTAAAAGTTTTAAGTGCAGAAAAGCATCACAATGCACCTTGTTTTTTTACCCATTTTGGGTCCACTGCTAGACCCAAGTAAAGCACATGCCTCTGAAATCATGCATAGCTTACAAAGATCATGGAGAACGTCAAACACAAAGCAGTTGTGCCCAGCATCAATACTCTGGCTGTGCCAGTTAAGGTGAATAAATCTCTAGATACATCGAGGCAGATTCACTAAAGGGCGAAGTGACTAACGCTAGCAAAGATTCGCCAGTGTAATTTCATTACTTCGCCGATTTACTAACGGATGCAGGAGTAACTTCGCTAGCGAAGGAGAGACTCTAGCGTTAATTCACTCCCTTACACCTGGCAAATTCACAAAAATTTGGATTTTACTGAACGTTACCAGACTTGCCTTCACCAGCTCAGACCAGGCGAAGTGCAATAGAGTAGATAGGAGTTCCTCAAAAAATAGTTGAACAATTTTCTAAGTCCCAAAAAACCCGGAAACTTCATTTTTCAGGGTGATAGGCTGCAAAAGATCGTAAATTTTTTTCTGGGGCACCCGGCTTCCTCCCTACATTTCCTAACATATGGCACATAAACTATACACTGGGCTCATGTGTAGGGCAATATAACAACTTTATTTTATTTTATTAAGGTTACCTCGGCTTGTGTATTTGCTGCAACATATATGTCCATTCAACTTTAACTTCCCGCCGTATGCAAATTAGGCAACACTAGCACAACTTCGCTTCGCTTGCCACAGTAACGATAGCGCAACTTCGCCAGCATTCGGCGCCCTGGACGCAACTTCGGATTTTAGTGAATTATCTTTGTTGCGATGTGAGCGAAGTGGACATTAGTGCAAATTCGGCGCTTAGTGAATCTGTGAATCATAGGGTACAACTGAGCTTTACACATTGTGCAACAGTATTCTAAAGTTTTGCACCCACAAACTACTGACAACTGATACATTTCACTCTTGCACGCTGTAGCTCCCTATGATCAATTTATGTTGTAGTTTGATCTGGTGAAGAGAAAACTGCAACCCCACCAATAGATCCCTGTCAATTTCATCATATTAGGTTGCAGAAGAATACAAAAAGTGCCATTTATCACTTCACCTGGCCTAGAGGCCACAAGGGAGATTGTCGGCTCAGCATTTACCCAGTGACAAAAAGGTGTTGCTGGAAAAACATTTAGTAGATTGTTCTCCAGTTAGTGTCTCAGCTGACACTTGTTTTTATGGCTGCAGGAATAGGAGATAATCCAATAAACTTTCTTGCCTGTTGGCTCTGGCCTGAATTCTGTTAATATATCTCAGAAAATACTTCAAGATCAAATATACCAATTGTTGTGCATCTGACTTTGTCATTTGATTGAAACAAATATAATGGGGCAAATTCAATAAAGCTCAAAGTGGCCATTTCTAGCGAAGATTTGCCATAAATCCCATCCCCAGGGACTTTGCCAATTCACTAACAGGCATAGACAATTCGCTAGCGAACAAAACCATTACTAGCATTAGTTTGCACCATATCGCCAGGCAAATTTTTGCTCTGGCCAATGCTCGCAACTCCGCAAATTCACTAAGATGTGAATTTTACTGAACGTTACCTCTTTCGCCAGAGTTTACTTCACCACCTCAGACCAGGCAAACTGAGACAGTGACATCATATCCTGTCTGCCGGAAATGCATCAAAGTTGTAAAAAAAACACTGGTGACTTTTCTTTTTTTAAAGCTGAATTGCCTTCAAAAGTCCAAACTAAAGAAGTTTGTGTTTTTATCCCAGACATTTGAGGGGCATAGCATATTTGTTTTAGGGTGGGCTCATGTGTAGGACTTTAGAGGATCTCTTCCGTCTTTATTATTTTTATATTATTTGTAATAATAAGTGGCCACTTCAAGCATTTGCACCAACATCTCTAATAAAGACGTCCATACAACCTATTCAAATTAAGTGCTAGCGAAATTTCACTAGGCAAAAATGAACGCTAGTGAAAATTCGCTATGAAATGCTCGCAAAACCGAATTAGTGATAGCGAAAATTCGCCAGAGTTCGGCTGCTGAGACACAACATCGCATTTTAGTGTTTTAGTCAAGTGGTAATGAATTTGCATTTGGTGAAATCAAATGAAATGTGGCGAAACGGTCGCTGGCGAAAATTCGCCCTTTAGCGCTACATTTTCTTCAAACAATATCATTGGATGTTAGCAGCATCTCTTCTTTGCACGGGAGAGTTTAAAATATATAAATAATGATCCTATGAGCAGCAAAATCTCCAACTAATCTTTTTAGGAAGACTGGAACCCCTTGTCCAGTTGCCTTGACTTCTACTAGATACTGTAGATCATCACCTGAATAAATAAGAATCTTCATAGACACTGGAACCACTGTTAAACACAGTGGGAACATTTGATATCAAGGCAGGGTTCCAGGATGAATAGATCTATAGAAACTGTTTTTCTAGACTACTTAATAGATATAGAAACCAAATCTAGAAGAGAAAGTGGACAGAGATGCCTAGTCCTTTATGACCACCTGTCTAACCAATGACATATCCTCCCACAGTACCTCTGCAAACTGTTTATTTGTAAAATCCCTCAAAACCTATATTGTAGTGTATCATATTAGGGACACACACTTATTAGGATTTTCACTAAAACTTGTAAAAATTTGAGTTTTTCAGACAATTACTAGTGAAAAAAGTCTGGCTATAAAGGGTTCAACAGGATCAGCACAGCTCCCACTGACGTCTGAGGGACCTTGACTGCTTTATATATAAAGACAGAGTTTGTGCTGCTGCCACATTAAGGAAAATGTAAATAGTACCACTCAAAAAGTAATTAATAAATCAAAAATACAAAATTGTTATTAAATTAGTAACGGAGGATTCACTCACAGTTCACCTCAGTCCCAAGGTGCAAAGTCCAAAACTGTATCCAGAAAGAATGTGAGGACCTCTAATAATAAAGAAACAAATATATAAAAAGTAGAAAAAAGTAGAAAATTCAGCCTATGAGAAAGTGCCCCAATAGGCACGAAACGCGCTAGGTCTTATGTCCTAATACATTTTTCTACTTTTTATATATTTGTTTCTTTATTATTAGAGGTCCTCACATTCTTTCTGGATACAGTGTTTTGGACCTTGACTGCTTAACTTGGCGAAGTTTTGTATTAGAGTTTTTTACACTTAATAAAATCTTGAAAAAAAATCACACATTTTTAGAGGAAAAATACAATTCATGAAGGACATTGAAATCTGAATAGAAATTATATATTTCATTGAAAATACACTTGGTCTGAAATTTAACTAAAATATTTTGTGACCACTGATGATGATTAAAGAGACACTTTCATTGCATGGTTTTCTCTTATTATGGAGCTTCTGCCTTCTCTGGGGTGATTCTTCATTTAGATTCACTTTCCAGAAAGAGAGAGAGAGCTCTCCCAGTCTCACTCTTCATATGTTCCCTAGTATGGAGCTAATGAACTGTTGTGGAAATTCAATTACCTGAAATCACTTTAGGTAAAAAAAAAAATACGTTTATATGACACAAGCTCCATGGATTCTGAACTCAAAAAGAGTCAGAACCCCAAACAAAGGAATCACAGAGTTTTTTATAAACTTTGGAACGTATGACATAAGAACTTGCAGGCGTAAAAGGTAATTACCATTAAGAGAGCATAGAGATATCTCTTCGCAGCACAGAATAACAAAGAAATGCTCATGTAACCCATCAGATGGTTCTTCCTGAAGGTCAAGGTACTAATAACCAAAATTAGCTTGAGAACAGAATCCATCAAAGACAGGAGGGCTCCCAGGGGAATCTGCATACACCGAATGTTATTCTTTGTCAGAACTAATGAAAAAGTCATGTTTAAAAAGTTTACTCAGATGGGATTATGTAGAAAAGTTGCCTAAACTGCCAAAAATAGATATCAGTGTATTTTGTTTTCCCTTAGACATACCTCAATCCACAGATTCAAAGGATACATGATACTCGTATGAACCACTTTCCAGTACCACTCATTCCCACTTTGTTCCATTATAAAGTGATGGATTCATGAAGTCCCTTTGCTTTCCATAGCGAGTGGTATACAGAGTCTCTGGAAAGCAGAGGGACTTCAAATCCAAAAATCCATCACTTCAAATTCAAATAAGGTGAGGGACGGATTACATTACATTGTGAGCCTAATGGGTGCTGGGGAATGTTTTTTACAAGTATCAATCTATTGAATCAGGTTTGCCTGCGTAAAAAAAACGGTTATTTTTGGCAGTATTTATGCATATTTTCTTCATAACTCCAGCTGGATGAGCTTATCCAAGGGGCATATTTTCCCTTTAAACAGAGCTGCAATGTACAGTACAACAGGTATTGACTGTCATCGGCTCCTATCGAAGAAGTCCGGACCCAGGAGGAAGCTTTGGGATAAAGTCCAAGTTTGCGGTAACCAGAAAGGGTTCAGAAGTAGTCGTCATCAATTTCCAGGCAATAGTTCAAAGGCAGGCAGAATAGAAGCAAGTCACAGGTTCAGGCAATGCCAGTCCAAGAATACAGATAATACAAATTTAGGAACACACAGGAAAGCTTTAACAAATCCTATAATCGGGCATTGAACCCGTGACCTGGAAGTCCTTATATTGTCAATTTTTGCCCCGGGCACATGACGTCATGGTCGGCCCACGTGGGTCATGGAGGTGGCGCAGTCAGAGATGGGAACGCTATTGGGTGCTCCTGACATTGACAAGGGGCAAGATTGTCTTTTTATGAGTTCATTCGCTTATTCAGACTATAAAAAAGATATCAAGAATGAGCCAGGCAGCTGATGCACTCACTCTGGAATTTGAGCCCTGATGAAGATTCAGCCCAATGAAGGTGGGAATCCCTTGAAAAGAGGATATTATTTAATGTCAGTTTCCCTTTAATCATCAGTGGCCAAAAAAGCCAAATCATCAGTGGCCAAAAAAGCCAAATTTTGTACAAATACATAATAAGTAAAATGTTCAGATGGGCTGCCTCATGCAGTATTTACAAGGTGGTTTCAGTGAATGTGTTTCTGCCCATTCTAACCGACAATTAAGTGAATTGAGGCCATATGGTACTGATAGGGCTTGTTCCACTGCATGAATAGCCCAATTAGACATTCACATCACTCTATACTATGCTAAAAGTGCTGTCTATAAATCAAACCACATTTGCTCAATCCTCTTCTCAATGTCAACTATGGCATCACATGCAGTATATGGTGGGTTTTTTTCTTTTTATAACTGGAGGCAAATGTTTCTCTAAGCTGTTAAGGAGTAATGTATGTAACATGAGCAATATTATTCACTATGGCATTTAACCTCAACGTGTCTTACTATCCATATGGTATTTGCTATACTGGCAGAGCTCATAGTCTAATGATACGACACATTCAAAGTGCAGGATGGAAACACCACTTTGCTCATTAGATCCAGATGAAAGATGATGGGAATAGGTGTACGGAGGATTAACTAGCAGAAAAAAACAAGTATCCATGAAAAATAAGAGCATTAGTTCAGAAAAAAATATGTATTTTATATTCTATAGATGTATTTTCTGCTGCAGGAGAGGCAACAAATATGTATTTAACCCCAGGTGATGAGTGACAATTGCCTATTTTTTGTATATAGACAGGTTTCCCACTCGGCAATGGAATTTATAATGCACAGGAAAACTTTGCTGGTGTCATGGGGAGGCATGCAAGTGTTACCCATTCCACCCTTTACTCATCCCCTAACTTGTGCATCATTCACACAAGCAATGATAAGGGATACCTGGGAGGCTGTGGATAGTGGCAGCCTGCTCTGCTGAAGGCTACCTTGGACAGGTGCACTTATTAAAGAAGCACTGACTCAGGGAGGTGCTTAATCAGGGCCTGGCCAAGCCAACAGGCAGTGTAGGGTGGCGCCCGTCATCCACAATTGAGGGTGCGAGGTCGACCAGAACTTCACGTGGGTATCGGCCTGGACCACACATCACATATAATAGAAGAGAAGGGAGGGAGTGTAGAGCCCCTCCAACCCCAACCTTGACAGTCTCCCCTCATAATTTAGGTCTTCCATCCCTCTAACCAGTTTAGTTGCACTTAGTCTCTGCAGTCTCTCCAGCTCATTTATATCCCTCTTAAGGACTGGAGTCCAAAACTGCACTGCATACTCCAGATGAGGCCTTACCGGGGACCTATAAAGAGGCATAATTATGTTTTCATCCCTTGAGTTAATGCCCTTTTTTATGCAAGACAGAACTTTATTTGCTTTAGTAGCCACAGAATGACACTGCCCAGAATTAGACAACTTGTTATCTACAAAAACCCCAAGATCCTTCTCATTTAAGGAAACTCCCAACACACTGCCATTTAGTGTATAACTTGCATTTATATTATTTTTGCCAAAGTGCATATTTAACATTGAACCTCATTTTCCAGTTTGCTGCCCAGTTTCCCAACTTAGGCAAATCACTCTGCAAAGTGGCAGCATCCTGCATGGAACCTATAGTTCTGCACAATTTAGTATCATCTGCAAACATAGAAACAGTACTTTCAATGCCCACCTCCAGGTCATTAATAAACAAGTTGAAAAGCAAGGGACCTAGTACAGAGCCCTGCGGTACTCCACTAACAACACTGGTCCAATTAGAAAATGTTCCACTCTTTGTAGTTTATCTTTTAGCCAGTTCTCTATCCAGGTACAAATACTATGTTCCAGGCCAACATTCCTTAATTTAACCAGTAACCTTTTGTGTGGCACTGTATCAAATGCTTTAGTAAAGTCTAAGTAAATCACATCCACTGCCATCCCAGAATCAAGGTCCCTGCTCACCTTCTCATAAAAAGAAATTAAGCTAGTCTGGCAAGATCTATTAAAATTAAAATGATATCTTAGTTGAGATCAAGTACAAGGTCCTGAGAAAAAATAAATAATTTTTAAAAATTATAATAATTTGCTTTTAATGGAGTCTATGGGAGACGGCCTTCCTGTAATTTGTAACTTTCTGGATAACAGGTTTCCAGATAACAAATCCCATCCCTGTATATGGGCAACTTCAGGAACCAATAGGGAGTAATATGAGGAAGGCAGGAAGTGATGTCACACCAAGCTATTATGGCAGCTGCTATCCTAAACAAACAGAGAGAGCTTCTAGAGCTGTTTACTGGTATGGCAAAGCATTCTACAGAATATTATTATTATTAACATGTATTTATATAGCGCCAACATATTGCGTAGCACTGCACTGAATATATATAGTGTTCTAGTTTGCACTATTGTGGCTAATGTATCGCCAATAAACTGACTCAGTAGCGTTCCTCTTCCTTTAATAAATTTATAGTCACGTTTCTTGTTATTTTTTAAGCACTAACTTGTTTAGCAGAGAAAAGACACATCAGTGAGTGTCAGGGCCTCACACTCTCCTCTGCCAGTATATATATACACAAACTGTAAAATGTTCTCTTCCCTGAAAAACCAAGAATTTTAGTGAATTTGCGTGAATTGCGTGAATTTTCCATAAATAAGAGCTTGCGGATAAAGAAAGCTGAAATGCATATGCACCCAGCTGCAGTAGAATCCTGAAGTACGAACGAAGTAAACAAAGGTGATCTATCTCGACAGCTTATCGTAACTGCCTTATAAAGAAAGGCATGGACGCCAATTTCCAGCTCAGTTAAACCCACAACACTTCTGTTAAATAAAGCTGATGGCAATAATTGGATGGCCGGCTATCTCATTTAAGCTAAAATTAGGGGTTTAATTACTTTCAAGCATGAATTTTAGACTTTTTCATTAATTTGATATCAATGAATACCTTTCTGAGAGGAAGGACTGAAACATGGCACCGTCTCCAGTAATTATTTCTAAAAAACAAACTGCCCAGAGTGTTTATAACTAAATATTATATCCAGACTGTCAGGGAGAACGTTTTCAACAGTAGAAAAACAAAAAATGAAGTCCATTGAGTCAGTATAAATGTTCCTGTAATGTGAACTGGAACAGGATTGTACTCCAAAGTAATGCATTCTATTTATAGAATATCAGCAAATCGTATAATAAGGAAATATTAATAGCATTTACCCCAAAGGCACTACTAATATATATACACCATAAATTGCTCTAACTACCATTTATTTTCCATGGGACTACACATGCAAATTACATCCCCTTACCAGGCCTTGTCTGTCTGAAGCCATTTGCTCTGGTGACAGTAACATATTTTATTTATTCTAAGTAATAACCAATCAAGGGATTTCCCGGTGTTAATCAAATGTCTATTTATGGAGCTTGGAGAATGGAAAGCTTTTGTTTCCATATTTGTGTATACAGTATTGCTGATTTATCCACTCCACTCATACCAACTACATGTATAGGACCTGTTATCCAGAAAGCTCTGGACCTGAGGTTTTCCAGATAATGAATCTTTCCGTAATTTGGATCTTCATACGTTAAGTCTACTAGAAAATTATATAAATATTAAATAAACCCAATAGGTTGGTTCTGCTTCCAATCAGGATTAATAATACTTAGTTTGGATCAACTACAAGGTTCTGTTTTATTATTAAAGAGAAAATATGAATTATTTAACTGGAGTCTATGGGGCCGATTTGCAGAAGGGCGAAAAGTCGCCAGTGACCTCAGTGCGGAGTTTTGCTGTGGGCAAGAACACTGGCGACTTTTCACTATCGTTACTTCGGCAATGCTTGCAATTCAAAGCGAAGATGCCTTCATTTCTGCCTAGTGTAAACTCTCTAGAGGTCTTGTGCTCAGGTTAATTTGCATACGACTGGAAATTTAAAGTTGAATAGATGGCTTTATGTTATATGTTGCAGCAAATACATTACATTTCCACTGTTAAAGGACATGTAAAGGCAAAAAAATAAAATCCCATTTTTACTTTCTTTAATGAAAAAGAAACCTATCTCCAATATACTTTAAGGGGCACATTTACCTAGGGTCGAATATCGAGGGTTAATTAACCCTCGATATTCGACCGTCGAAGTAAAATCCTTCGACTTCGAATATCGAAGTCGAAAGATTTACCGCTATTCCTACGATCTAACGATCGAAGGAATAATCGTTCAATCAAACGATTAAATCCTTCGAATCTAACGATTCAAAGTATTTTAATCCATTGATCGAAGGATATTCCTTCAATCAGAAAATTGTTAGGAAGCATATGGGGACCTTCCCCATAGGCTAACATTGGCCTCGGTAGGTTTTAGGTGGCAAACTAGGGGGTCGAAGAATTTTTTAAAGAGACAGTACTTTGACTATCGAATGGTCGAATAGTCGAACGATTTTTAGTTCGAATCGTTCGATTCGAAGTCGAGGGTCGTAGTCTAAGGTCGAAGTAGCCCATTCGATGGTCGAAGTAGCCATATTCGACCATTCGAAATTCGAACTATTTTTCCTCTATTCTTTCACTCGAACTAAGTAAATGGGCCCCTAATTAAAAAATGTGTACTGTTTTTATAAGAAACCTGACTGTATGCAGTGAAATCTCCCTTCATTTACTGCTGTGGATAAGAATTGTCAGATGGTCCCTAACTGCTGAGCAGGGAAACAATCATACTTATGTACAGCAGGGGGAGTCCCCGCCTTACTTCCCAGCCATGCAGAACTCAAGCAGCTTTGATCACACTGAGCATGTGCACAGTCTTAGTCTTGCAAAGATGTTTAACAAAGTTACAAGATGGTGATCCCCTGTAGCCAACTTTGATTTATTTGATTAGGCTTGTGGTGCAGTAAGTTCATGTTTATATTTAGTATAAAAAATACAGCATTACTAGCCATATTCTATTTTATTTTTAATTACACATGTCCAGGGAACCTTTATAAAGACATTACAGTTGTTATAATTAATATATAATATATATAAAATTTTAAGGACTTTTGCAGGCTATCACTCTGAAAAAAGGGAAAGATGCCAGCGTTTTTTGAACTTTGATGCTTTTTAAAGAATATGATGTAAATAACAGAAGATTGAGAAAGATCTATGTACTCCAGTGCACTTCGCCTGGTCTGAGGTGTCGAACACAAGTCTGGCGAAAGAAGTAACATTCAGTAAAATCCACATTTTAGTATATTTGAGTAACGTCCATGCACCAGAGCGAATTGTCGCCTGGCGATAGAGTGCGAATTAGTAAACTGCCGATGTCCCTGCGGGTGCTAATGCTGCCGAATTGTTGCCAGTTTTTGCCACTTCGCCCTTTAGCAAATCTGCCTCTGGGCTTTCCATAATTAGGAGCTTTCTGGATATCCCATACCTGTATTCAGTTGGACATACACTCCAGACCAAGTCATTAGTTTAGTGGTCCATGTATAGGACCAAATCAGCTGTCTGTATCATTATCATCTGGCCAGGAACTGTTAGGTTTAAAAATCCACTAATTGTAATCGATAATTATTGGCTGGTGGGGATCTGGGGCATGTAACAATTTACGATTTTTAAGAGCTGAAGCATCAGATACACAGGTAGCAACAATAGAACCCTTCCTGTATGTCACGATTCAGCAGTAAGCCCTGGCAGATGTTCGGACGCCCAATCGAAATTTTCTGATTTGGCCGATCAACGACCGACAACCAATTCTTTTTCCAGTATTGGTTGATTAACTCTTTCACACGAACCGTATATCGTTTTGTAGAATAATATCTGTGCGTGCATGTAGTGATTGTGAGAGGCATATCAGTCTATATATCAATCACCTTAGTTAGCGCTTATGTTGTATGTTCTGCCTCTGTCAACTCTTCATCTGTTTAGTTTGCTAATGCAAATTTCGAGTTTTAGAAGTGAAAATCAAACTGCTTTTTCTTTATTTAAGTTAAACACGCAAAATCCATTAATATTCCTTGACACCATTCACTTTACTTGTTTGGGTACATTCTAATGTAATCACATAGCATCTGGTGCATTAAAAGCTCAATGATTTTGCATAAAACTAAGCGCGTAACCTTAAACTCATTTATTCCTGACCTTGAGTGGGTGCACACAGGCAGATACGGCACTTAGGGCCTCCATTTAAGACATCTTACTTTGAGACAGATCTATTGATGTAGCTATCTTGTTTTTATTTATAGCTTGTAACTATCATTATATGGTGTTTAGGGATTTGTTGTATGTAATGGATGTTCCCTTTTATCTTGTTTCTTTGTAATGCAGAAGCACAAATATCTTGCTATTTTAAATTACAGACAGTTGCTATTATTCTAGAGAAAATTACCCCATTGTCATCCTTTTAAACAGGTTTGTCTCCTTTAGTACATTCAGTGCTTGACCGGCACTTTTCCAGCACTTTTGTTTAAAGGACAATGTAGTTCAGTCTGGCATCCGAGTAAACCAAGAAATGACTGAGAAGGAATTTCTGAAACAACATGGCACTGAGAAGGACATTAACAATTTTAATCACAATGCTCCAAATTGACCAAAAATAAATATTCATGTTTCCTTGTACAATACAGTTGTAAGGCTACAGTAAATTGAGCAGCACCGTTACTCTAACTGCTAGCTTTACCCCTATGTTTGCTCCGGATGAGACCTATGATTGTCATGGGGGGAGCCCTCGCAACGGTTTGGAGGCAGGGTCCAGTACACTGGAAGCAGTAGAATTTCTAAAGAATGGGAGGCAGTGGCTCTTGGAACATTAACCAGAACTGATTTATTAGAACAAATCCACAAATGAGAATATAGTAACGATACAGGGCACAGTAATTGAATAGTCAGTACATACTTACAATTAAGACCATTAGCAGAGTGATCCATCCAATAGAGCTTTAGAGAGGGGTATCATACAGTCCACGCAGAGTTTTGATTTCTCAGGGACACCTCTTAAGTGGAACCTAGGCAGGATTATATCTAATCCTCATAACCTGCACATTGGTTCCATGACTAGAACACAATGCCAATGGGATCTAATCCCTTCTATTACTCTTTGGTGGAGCCAAGAACTGCTAATATAGGTAGTCCTATGCCTAACTGGCTCTCCTTGACAGACCTATTACAGGAGGCTAACTAGTTCTCACTTAAACCTTTACTTTCTTCCCTGGGGGAAGTCTCCGGCAAAAGGCTTCAAGGGCAGCATGGCTTACCCTTTTATATTTAAGCCCACTGTCACCTAGTGTCCAAACTTGGGAACGCTAGGGGGTCAGGCTTTGACACAGTTAGGGAAGAATTACAAAAGATAAGGGTCCCCTTAGTGGCCAAACCTAAGGAAAATGTATAACATTTATTTGTATATACTTATATGTTTACTATAGTACAAAGTAAGGCTGTCCTGCTAAAGAACCACCTGAATAGCTCCCATGGAAATATGCACTAGAGGTACCTTTAATTAAAATGCATGCAAAAAAAAATTACTAGAAACATGGGTCTAATTTACTAAGAATTGAAAAACGAGAGTTGGTTTCTTCATCTCTATTGCATTTAGAAACAGAGAACTCACTTGCATTTTTAAAATGCATAAACAGGGTTTGCAGACGACTTTCCTCAAAACACGTCTTGTATTTTCACTGGGTAAAGTCTATGGAAAAATATTTTTTGACAAATTTTCCCAGGCATTGCTTAAAAGAATTTTTATTGCTGATCTCACAAACCATAGCAGCCTCCTTCCTTAAAATCTCTATTTCCAGAGAATCTGTACACCCCAACCAAGAAAGGATGCAGAGAGACTTTGGGGCATATTTACTAAAGGATGAAAGTGAAAATTCTGAAGTGGTTTCACCAAAGTAGATTCCCCTCAACATCACCAATTGACTAAAAGGAGAATAAACCAAGTTTTGGAGACTTAACCTCACCGTGGTGAAAATTCTTTTTGCATTGAGGTGAAATTTCTCCAGTGAATGTTCTCCAATTTACTAAGTGCACAAGAAAAAGATTTCGCCAAGTTCAGGCTGGTGAACTACAATTGTAAAGATAGAGCAGCCACTTTTAAATCTAATTGTGAACATTTCCCCCTCCATGTTAATTTTCCATATATGGAACTTTTTTGAAAGTAAGGTGAAGAGACAATGCCCACTTTAGTAAATGTGCCCCTTCATGTCCTAGAACTAGGGATGCACCGAATCCAGGATTCGGTTCGGGATTCGGCCAGGATTCGGCCTTTTTCAGCAGGATTCGGATTTGGCCGAATCCTTCTACACAGCCGAAATTAATCCTAATTTGCATATGCAAATTATGAGTGGGGAGGGAAATCAGGCAACATTTTGTCACAAAACAAGGAAGTAAAAAATGTTTTCTCCTTCGGATTCGGTTCGGTATTCGGCTGAATCCTTCGTGAAGGATTCGGGGGTTCGGCCGAATCCAAAATAGTGGATTCGGTGCATCCCTACCTAGAACACATCTCTTCAAAGTGGAACAAGGTGAGGGAGGAGTTGCATTACACTGTAATATCCAAACCTCGAATAATTTGTAGTTTTCGGAGCAAAAAAAAAGTCCACAAATTTTTCTAGATTATTTAAAGTCCGGTGGTCTAAAAACTCCAAATCCAAAACCCCGGCATATAAAAGCTCTCGAGGTCCTGTATAAGTCAATGGAGAAGGTCCCAGTGTCTGTGCTGATGTCCGTACCCATATCCGATGATTTCGGGGTTTCATCGCAAAAAACTCTTCTACAACAATTTTGTGGAAAACTCAGAATAATTCGGAGTTTTCGCGGAAAGCTCCGAAGTTTTGCCCGCCCCAATTTTTTCATAAATAAGGTCCATTCGGGAATTTCTGAGTTGTTTGAAGTTTGATATTAGAAATACTGAGATAAATTCGGACCTTGATATATAACCCCCTTAATCTGTGAAATCAAGTATGTTGGTGTAAACAGAAATTATATTTATTTTGGATGTTCAGATTGTGTTTATGTACCATTTTTACCTAAGCCCAACTGAATGAAGTAATTTCATTATATTGGCATGGGACCCTTTATCCAGAATGTTCGGGATCTGGGGTTTTACGGATAACAGATCTTTCTGTAATTTGGATCTTCATACTTTAAAGGAACAGTAACATCAAAAAATGAAAGTGTTTTAAAATAATAAAAATATAATGCAGTGTTGCCCTGCACTGGTAAAACTGGTGTGTTTGCTTCAGAAACACTACTATTGTTTATATAAATAAGCTGCTGTGTAGCAATGGGGGCAGTTATACAAAGGAGAAAAGGCTCAGGTTACACAGCAGATAAGCTCTGGAGAACATAATGGTGTTATCTGTTATCCACTATTTAAAGGAACGGTCACATCAAAAAATTAAATTGTTTTAAAGTAATAAAAATATAATGCAGTGTTGCCCTGCACTGGTAAAACTGATGTGTTTGCTTCAGAAACACTACTATAGTTTATATAAATAAGCAGCTGTGTAGCCATTGGGGCAAGTTACACAGTAGATAAGCTCTGTAGAACATACTGTTATCTGTTATCCATTATCTATCCTGTGCCATATAGCCGTTTTTCAATTTCCCCCATTGTTATTCAGCAGCTTGTTTATATGAACTATAGTGTTTCAGAAGCAAACACACCAGTTTTACCAGTGCAGGGCAACACTACATGATATTTTCTTTACTTTAAAACCCTTTCATTTTTTGGTGTTACTGTTCCTTTAAGTCTACTAGAAAATCATGTAAACATTAAATAAACCCAATAGGCTGGTTCTGCTTCCAATAAGGATTAATTATATCTTAGTTGGGATCAAGTACAAGCTCCTGTTTTATTATTACAGAGAAAAAGGAAATCATCTTTAAAAATTTTAATTATTTGGATAAAATGGAGTCTATGGGAGACAGGCTTTCTGTAATTCTGAGCTTTCTGGATAATGGATCCCATACCTGTAAATTCAAAATGAACTATTTAATAGTGGTTCTTGTATTCCGAGCAACCATTGCAATCACTGGTGGATTCTCCATCTCACTTCCAATTCTAAAGGTCTTTTGGGCCCCAGCCTTAGCAACAATATCCAGGCTGTTGCTACTGCCCTTCAGTTTCAAGGTTCTCAGGGGAGAATCACATGAAAATCTCCATTTTTGTAACAGGATTCTTACTGCCAGCAGTTGGGGTGATTTCAGGTTATCTGACACCGTGTTTTAAACAGAAAAAAAAAACGTGCTTTCAATTCAACCTATATGATTTGATCCTCGACGGCAAAATTGAAAATGACAGCATTTCTAACTGGGAAAAAAGGCAATCTGTGCATAGCTATTTATCATGCATATTTTAAGAAGACAATTTTGGCAGATGTAATATTGAAGGGAAAATACCGGAAACTCCATCAGGACATTTGGCCTAGCAGAATGACTTTGGAAGAGAATGATATAATTGCCTTTCAGAACCCATTAATCACAATTTATACATCCAATTCCAAATGCGTTATTGTTACATGCTAGTTTATAAATTGCTCCTGGATAGGTAATTGCAGAGTTTCATATGGATCGGTGCCATAATTGCACTGATGAATGCCCTAAATTTACTCTCTACTGAATGTCTTCTGCTCTTCAGAAATGTTGTTTGTGCTGTTGTTGTGCATCGGCAGCAGGGAAAACCTTACAATTTATAGCACTGGAAAATCATACATGGATTTTTAGCAAGAAAAATCAATGTATTTTGTTGGAGGGAGGATGGTAAATATTTCTGTTCCACTCCAAGGTAATCATCCCCGCTTTGTTATTTTGTTTGTGAGTGTCGTTGAAAAAGGGGCAAAGAGAATCATCTCCACAAAAAATGATATAGTAAAAATATGTACTGATTACTTAAAGTTATAGTACGTGGATAGGTATATAGATCTCAGGTAGGGCAGAAAGGTCATTTGCATTAAGCCTCTAACAAGGGCTCTTTGGGGACTTGAATGAAGAAACCAATTAAAAAAAAATAACATTCAATTGTAATAGTTCAGACCCAATGTAAAGGAGGTTCTTGTCGAGTATAGATTGCAATCTAAGTGGGTGAGAAACTTTGAGAATCAAATGTAAGTTCTGTCATTCACAGAGCACATAGATACAGTGGGTTATTTACACAATCACAAGGTTTTCTGTATTTTACTCCCTGCCTTGCACAAAAAAAGATAGGGCAAAGACCTGCATTTTGTCCATGAATATAACACTGGCTGTGTCCAGCTGCACTGTATTCATAACTAGCCAGGGACATAGGGCATCAAGACATTGGACGCAAGTGACTTGTGAATTTGCACTAGGAGGTGTGTTTTTCTTCCCCTTTGTGCTCTTGCACTTGCATTTGGGGTGAAAGTGACTGGCCGCTGCCAGGGTCGGACTGGGCCAGCAGGACACCGGGAACAAACCCGGTGGGCCTCAGCCCTCATGAAGCCCCTGCCGACCCAGGTCCGCTTTTTCTCCTGGCTGGGAATTGCAAGCCCCAATCGCAATACTCCCCCCATTGTGTCACCAAGGAGAACAGAGGTACATGATGTATGAGGGGGGTGGCACTTACAGGGGGTTGGTGGCACTTGCAGGGGTGTTGTGGCACATGCAAGGGAGATTTGTGGCACTTGCAGGGGGGTTGGCAGCACTTGGTTGTGGTGGGGGACCACCAGGTGGCAGCCCCGGGGGCCCTGGTCATTCCAGTCCAACGCTGTCCCCTACTTGCTTATAAGTACCAAAACTGAATCTAATATTATGCTACTAATTTAAGAAGTAGGCAAAATAGCTGAGGGTTATTCAGAGATAGCATTCTAGAGGTTAGGGGAAGCAAATGAGAGCAGTTAAAATCAAAAAGTATAAATCTGTAAGAAATGGAGGAGAAATCTAGGAATATATAGAGACACACCTGAAGATGTAGTGAAGCACAGAGGACTGAAGACCTTTGAAAGTCAAGAGAAGGAATTCTTGTTTTTCTCAATGGGGAACTATAATAAAGATTTCAGCAGTGGAGGAATTGATTCTCTTTTGGTGAGAGGAGGAGGAGATGGGGGCAGTGTGGAAGCAGCGGCGATTCTGGGGCTGCTGCAGCCCCCTCCTCTCCCGCTCCGCGCTTAAAAATTAGCGTCGGAGCGGGATTAAGGGGGCAGTAACGCTAGTATATTAAGCGCAATATCGCTCTTTGCACTAACGGAGCAGAATTTCCAGGGAGCCGCCCCTTGTAACTGGCCGCTCGCTGCCGCCTGAGGAAAGGGTTTCACCTTGCCTTATGGCAGAAGCGGCCCTGTGTGGAGGGCAAGTTAATAAAAGTCTTGCAGTATTCTAGGAGGGATAAGATGAGGGCATGGGTGAGTGTTACCTGACGGAGAAAAAGACAATTCATCAAAATATCATGTAGGCCTTTTCTAGCCACATATTTGTACGGCTAGAAAAGGAAAGGAAAGAATGAGGTCCAGCTTGGGTGGAAAGATGGTTAGATGATATTTTGTGAGTTTCAATTTCAGATGTAATTAATTAATCCAAGAGGAGATAGCTAGGAGACATATACTGATTTGGGTCTAAGTTTCAGGAGTTAGCAAAGGGGTAGAGAAATACAGTATGTCTAGGTGTCATCCACATACAAATTATGGATACCGTGGGAATAAAGAATTTGCATAAAAAGGAATGGTTAACAGTACCAAATAAAGTAATAAATCCAAATGGACCAGACGCATAGAAAAGTGTACTTTTGCATGACCTCGAGTGGAGGATTGGCATCCGTTATCCAGAAACCCGTTATCCAAAAAGCTCCACTCTACAGGAAGGCTGCCTCCCATCAATTCAATTTTAATTGAATAATTCAAAATTTTTAAATTGAATAAAACTAAGACTAAGATATACAGTAATTAATCCTTATTGGAAACAAAATTTTCCTATTGGGTTTAATAAATGATTAAATGGTTTTTATAGTAGATTTAGATCCAAATTCAAAGATCTGGAAAACTCTCTCCCTGGATTCCCTGTTAGTGAAACGGTATTGCTGGTTGTACTTAGGGAGCTCACACAGCTATTACAAAACACTAAAACAAATATTTCAGTTTATCAAAGTTGTTTTCATATGAAACACAACAATTACAAGTACAGGTATTGGACCTGTTATCCAGAATGCTCGGATAAAGGATCTTTCCATAATTTGGATCTCCATGCCTTAAGTCTACTTAAAAATATTTTAAACATTAAATAAACCCAACAGGCTGGTTTTGCTTCCAATAAGGATTAATTATATCTTAGTTGGGATCAAGTACAAGCTACTGTTTTATTATTACAAAGTGAAAGGAAATCATTCTTAAAAATTATTTGATTAAAATGAAGCCTTTCCATAATTTGGAGCTTTCTAGATAACGGGTTTCCAGATACCAGATCCCGTACTTGATACCAAGAATAAATAGAGCTTCAATTCTGCACTGATAGAATTAAAGCTGCGACAATGAATATCCGTTACTTTTAATTTAATGTCAGATCAAACATTTGTAATTCCTGTATAACAAGTCATTTCATTTCTATTATTCGTGTTCTGCCTTGAGTTTTGCTGTTAGAAGGCACAGTGTAAATTCAGCAATTCTTTTGGCATTTGCTAATTAAACTATTACTGGATATATATTGTACATTAGTGTGTATGCCAAGAGCAGCAAATTTCTAGATCAAAAATCTGTCTAAATGTTTTCGTGCAGATGGTGCATACACTATTGTTACAGACACAATAAACATCTATATCCCTTTGTGACATATTCTGCTGCACATTTTGTATTAACTTGATAGAATTAATAATGTATATGCAGACACAGGATTCATTATCTGGAATGCTCAGTGTTTTCACAATCTTTTCATAATTTGGATCCCCACACCTTAAAGCTACTAAAAAATATTTCAACATAAAATACGTAAACTCAGTAGGATTGTTTTTCACTGATATAAATTAATTTAAAGTTGACGGTACAGTTTTATTATTACAGAGCAAAAAGGATTTTTTTTTTTTAAATTAGAATTATTTGTCAAAAATTGACTCTATGGGGCAAATTTACTTACCTCCGAAGTTGCGCCAGCGTTGACTTCGCCGCACTTCGCCAGGCGTAGATTCGCCAGGGCTGAGCAAATTCACAAAGATCCGAAGTTGCGCACAAGTTACCGATCGTTTGCGAAGTTGCGCCAGCGATGTTAAGATCAGCAGTTCGAAGTTACGCTACCGATGGCTAATTTGCATACGGCGTGCAGTTAAAGTAAAATGGACGTATATGCAGCAGCAAACACATTATACTACACAAGGCCAGGGAACCTTAATAAATGTTTTCTAATGCCCTACACATGTGCCCACAGTATAGTTTAGGTGCCATATGTTATCAAATGTAGGGGGGGGAAGGAGGGTACCCTAAAAAAAATTCGATCTTTTTCAGCCTATCACCCTATAAAAAGTAAAAGACTTTGAAGGGTTAACATGCCTACGTGCCGACCCTTGTAGGCCTCCATACTTGTTTTCCTGTACGACCCTGTACTGTCTCTTCTTAGACAACCTTGCATAAGTATCATCATGTACTAAAAACAATATTATCAGCTTGCCTCAGACAAAATATCTTAGCTAACGTGCATGCACATATTTGTCTCTCTTCTCCATCCTGAATGCTATACCTATTACAGACATATACTATGCTAATAACTATGCTGATACGTCACTATATTGGGACGTCTTTACTTATAACCTATATAAGCCTATGTTTGACCTTCAATAAAAGGAACTTGTTATTCTGATCCACTCGTTGGTGTTTCTTTGTGCAAGTTCCCCGGATCCGGAATACGAGGCATTGTTGGTCAGACGAAATCCAAAGGTTCCAGTAGCAGTCGGTTCGTTGTCCCCTTCAGTCGCCAGCATTATTTTGGGACTTAGAAAAAATTTAAACTTTTTTTGAACCATCTACGCCTGGTCTGAGGTGGCGAAGTAAAGTTTGGCGCAAGAGGTAACGTTCACAAAAATCCATAGTTACGTCCCTTCACATATCGCAACTTTGCCTGGCGTAAGGGTGCGAAATAGCGCTAGAGTAGGTCCACTTCGCTAGCGAATTTACACCAGCACCCGTTAGTAAATCGGCAAAGTGGCAAAATGACGTCACGCTCACGAATTTTCGCTAGAGTTAGCCACTTCGCCCTTTAGTAAATTTGCCCTTATGGGAGATTGATTTTCTATAATATATATATATATATATATATACATTTAAGACAGAGACATTGTGTCTGTCTTAAATATATTGATAATGGGTTGAGTGCAGAGGACTCTTGTATTTGTCTATATGTATTTTGTGGTCACAGCCTCATTGCACCCCCGCCTAATGATTTTAAAAAATAGTGGTGAGCACAACTTTCCCTTGTTTGTATTTAATGTTTACATGATTTTCTAGTAGATTTAAGGCATGAAGATCAAAATTACAGAAAGATCTGTTATTTAGAAAACTCTAGGTCCCAAGCATTCTCGATAAGAGTTCCCATACCTGTACCTGCATTCATTCTCCTCTATACTTGCACCAAAATAATTTGCTGAATAAGGCATAATCTGCATGATACAAGGACCACAAGGGATTCCTGGGATTAACATCTGAGGAAATGTTAGTTCCATGGCTTACTTTTTGAGTTGCACCTACACATGCAGCCTGCTTATACCTAATAAATAATATATTATAGGGATGCACTGAATCCAGAATTCGGTTCGGGATTCAGACAGGATTTGGCCGAGTCCTTCTGCCCGGCCGAACCTAATCCTAATTTGCATATTCAAATTAGGGGTGGGGAGGGAAATTGCATGACTTTTGTCACAAAACAAGGAGGTAAGAAATGTTTTCCCCTTCCCATCCCTAATTTACATATGCAAATTAGGATTCGGATTTGGTTCGGTATTTGGCCAAATCTTTTAAGAAGGATTCGGGGGTATGGCCGAATCCAAAAATAGTGGATTTGGTGCATCCCTAATATATAAGCTCTGTAGCATTTGGCAAGTTGTAGGTTGTATGCATTAATAATGGCAGTTAGTAATGGCCTGCTGGAAGTGATCTGCTAAATTGTTAATTCAGAGAACTATACAAGGTAATTACTGACTGTTTGGCACATTACACAAAATTTGTTGCAACATGACCTGTGGAATTCAGGGAAAGCCACTGCATTATGGGAAGAAAACATGCTGATTTGTGTCCCTAAAAAACACACTTAATGTCATTTATTGTATTTGTAAATCAGCCATCTTGACTCTTACTGTGAACATTCAGCTACCAGCCTAATAAAGATCCACAGAAGCGGGTTTGTTGTACAAGATGGTGACATGTGAGATCCAAAGCTTCTCATACAGGCAACTGAAAGATAATGTTTTAAGTGTGTTTGCACAAGCTGTCTTATTCTTTTTTTTTTTCCAAAAATATATATGTAATGCAGCTGATAGGAAAAGTGTTACTGTAAACGCAACTTGACAAAACAGCAATTTTATCAAGGCATAGGAAATACCACAATTAAGCGGTGGGTGATGTTCGACTCCAGCAACTGACAATCTAAATGTGACAGACATTAAATGGGAGTTTGAGTGAAAGGTAGTGAAGGTTCGTCGATTAGCATCCAGTTCCTATTACCAAAGCGTGACAGATCCGTGCATGTGCAATCATCTCAACAGCATGCCATTACTGCTCCAAACACAAGAGTTGTTACTGAGGGACGCTCTATTGATCGTTGACTGACGACTAGCACAGTTCTCTACTGTAACCAATACAGGCTGGTTTTCATTAGGAATAATAGCAATTCATTTCTGCCACATGTTTTGTGATCATTATAGGTCACACATTGAGTTTTTCGTTCCGGTTGGGTTCCATTTCTGAGAATATGTCCATTAAGATTATCCCCTCCCAATATTTTTGCATTACGATTCATTGAGTTCTGAGACAAAGGCAGAAAACACCCACCCATATCCCAGATAATTCATCAGCGTTGGACTGGGGGGTCCGGGCACCACTAGGGCTTCCACCTCAGGGTAGGGTTGTCACCTTTGCTGATGGCTAAACCCAAACACGGGAGCGGGGCAGATAACATTGGGGGTGGGGCAGTGATGTAGGAACAGGCATGATGACATCAGAAATGGGCACAATGATGTTGGTGGAGTCATGACACCAGGGCAAGTTTATTGTATCACTTAGATGCAACTGGCTGGATTTCTATCCAGCATTCTTAATGTTTTAAAGTGTTGATGCCCAGTTCAAAACCACACAGCTCTGCAATACAGCAATGCAAATTTAGAAAAAAAAATCTTATTTTTGGTTGATTTTCTTTTTTTTTTGTATCTGTAATAAGAAACGAACTGTACTTGATAGTAACTAAAGGTGGCCATAGACGCACAGATAATATCGTACGAAACAAATTTTCGTCCGATATTCGTTGCGTGTATGGTGGAAAAAGAGCCGACCGATATCGGCAGAAGACTTGGATATCGGTCGGCTCGTCGATCGGGCTGGACGGAAAATTTTGATCGGGTGCCTTGGAGGGGATCCCAAATATCGACCATTGTTAGTGCTGATACAGGTAGAATTCTATTGTTTCTTCCCATATATCTACCTGTATATCTGACAATTCAGCTCTACACGTGTGTATTGAAACGAACGATCTTTCTTGGAAAGATCTTTTCCATGAAAGATCGTAATTGTTACGTCTATGGCCACCTTAAGCCATGTTGAGATGAGTATCTAAGTAAAATGCTTTTCATGTATTGGCCAGATTATTGTTCCGGTTTCATAAGGCTGAAAATCAAACAGAAAGTTCAGACCCAAACAGGCCTTACAAAAACCGAACTGTTTGGGTCAAAACTGAACAGATGGCAACCCTACTTAGGGGCCCCCTGCCCAACAGTGACCCTCTCCTGGGCCCAGCCAAAACCCTCCTCTGCCTCCCCTACCCAGCATGTACTCTTCTTGCAGGCACGATTGGGCCGGAGGGGTGGTCAAGAGGGAGTCAGACAGAGAGTAGGCCTGGGTTGGCCTGGCCCACCCTGTAATTCATCACTTTAAAAAGATTTTGGCTTTGTAGTGAAGTGCCCGTTGATCATTATAGATGAGATACAGGCATTGATGAGCTGTATACATAAGTGGAATAGAAGATCTTGTAAAAAATGCAAACCAAAAAAGATTAATGTCAACAAAAAACAGAATGTCACTAGTTAGAAAGTCTAATAATTACATAAAAAAATGTTTGTTTTCCTTTCATTTATACGAGTAGCCCACTGCAGCTTCAGTTCAGGAAAGGTATAGGATCCATTGTCCAGAATGCTTGGGACCTGGGGTTTGTCAGATAAGGGATCTTTCCATAATTAGGTCTTAGGTCTTCTTAAAATCTTTAAACATTAAATAAACCCAACAGAATTGTTTTAATACCAATGCAGATTTATGCAGCTTAGCTACCATCAAGTACTAGTTACTGTTTTATTAATATAATGTAGAGGAAAAGGAAATCAATTTAAAAAAACAATTATTTGCTTAAAAATGGAGTTTATGGGAGATGGCTCTACAATAATTCAGAGCTCTCTGGATAATGGGTTTCCAGGTAAGGGATCAAGTGTATTGGTGCAGTTAATTTTTTTAAGGTCTCGATCTTCAGAAAAACCTAAAATTTGAAAGTTAATAAATCTGCCTTTTGAATGGTACAAACAAACATGACATAAAGCCAGGGCCGCCATTAGAAATCATGGCGCTCCATACAAAAAAGAACAGCACTAAAATGGTAACCCCCCCCCAGAAACAAGTTATAAAAAGCCAAAAACTGTGGCACCAGGGCCCCCCATAAACGTGTTTTTAAAAAAAATTGGTGGTCAGGGACTCCCTACAAGTTAAAAAAAAAATAATTGGTGACCAGGGCCCTCCTATAAGTTAAAAGAATTGGTGCCAGGGCCCCCCATAAAAGTTTTTTCTTAAAAAAAACATTGACACCAGGGCCCCTATAAAAGTTTTTTTTTTTTAAACATTGGCGCCAGGGCCCCCTTAAAAGTTTTTTTAAAAATCCTTGGTGGGAATGGCCCCACTTACAAGTTTAAAAAAAATTGGGGCCCCAGAGAATATTTTTAAAAAAGCATTGGTAGCAGGGGCCTATAGAGTATTAAATTAATACATTGGTGGTGTTTTCGTGATTTCAGGTCTTTTCACGGCTTTGGGAGTTCAAGTTCCTTTAGTGACTTTTCACGGCTTCGGAACTTTGGCAGTTTGGTGCCAGGGCCCCCCATAAAAGTTTTGTTTTTTTGTTTTTTTAAACATTGGCGCCAGGGCCCCCCATAAAAGTTTTTAAAAAATCCTTGGTGGGAAGGGCCCCACTTACAAGTTAAAAAAATAATTGGGGCCACATAGAATATTTAAAAAAAAAAAAAGAACATTGGTAGCAGGGGCCTATAGAGTATTAAAATAATACATTGGTGGCTAGGGGTTTAAAAAAAGACACACACATTGGTGTTCAGTCGAACTGAACATGTGGCTTCAGGACTTCAACTTCGGGTCTTTTCGTGACTTCGAGTCTTTTCACGGCTTTGGGACTTCATGTTCGGCTACTTTAGTGACTTTTCGCGGATTCTGAACTTCGGCAGTTTGGGTTTTCGACAGTTCCGGACTTCGGAAGAGGCTGCATGGCTTCAACTAGGGATGTAGCGAACCGCCGATAATGTGTTCGCGAACGCCGTTCGCGAACACCGGCAAAAATTGCGAACAGTTCGCGAACAGTTCGCGAACTTCGAACACCCGAAAATCGTTCGATTCGAACGATCGAAGGATTTTAATCGTTCGATCGAACGATTTTCGCTCGAATCGAACGAAAATCGTTTGATTTTAGCGATCGAATGGTCGAATGGTCGAACGATTTTGACGCGAACGCCTATTGGCGAACGTCGCGCGACGTTCGCGAACTTGCAGCGGACGCGAACAGCCGATGTTCGCGCGAACAAGTTCACCGGCGAACAGTCCGCGACATCCCTAGCTTCAACGTTGTCAATGGGGGCCCGCCCCCTCTAGTTACATTACTGGTTACTTGGATGTCTTTAGGCCCGGGCCCAGTACAAGAGTAACCCCTGTGCCCCCTGATGGTGGCCCTGCATAGAGTATAATTACACATCAGGCATTGTCCTTATATTACAGAATTTTAAGAGAATTTTAAGAGAAGGTGGGGGGTTTTAGGAAGTGATAAGTTAAGGTGAAGCCAGACAGTGTGAACACTACACATGTCTAATTGGGTTATGTAATAAAAGGCACTAAGTTTGCCTAGGAGCAGTAACCCATAGCAACCAATCAGCAAGAGGCATTTCCTGGTCACCTGTTTAAAAGCAAACATCGTATTAGTTGCTATAGGTTACTGCTCCTAGGCAAACTTAATGCCTTTTATTACATTTAGGGTTAAACGCCAAAAAGTTACAGTTTTATAGAAACAGGGGAAAAAATTATATGCTTACCTTTTAACATATCCATTAGATAAATACAAATGGAACGTTAAATCTGAAGGTTACCGGCAATTTCATTTTAATATTTGCCATTATTCTTCGAATCATCCTTATTTCAGATCGGTTCATAAAACAATTGTGCTTTAGAAATAATGAAAGAAGATGATATGCTATTAGCTAGGATTTTCATATAAGACTCACCTTGGAAATAATTCCCTTGCTCTGTCGGATCAGCCTTTCTTGTTGTAACAGAGATAAAGGATTTCATTTTCATCCGACAGATCAAAAGGTGCTCAATATGATTTGATGGCAAACTGAAAGGTTTTTTTTATATATATATGGGATGATAGCAGTCAATGCAGGAACTTTGCTTGATCTTGTGTCTATCCAAGTGAGATCAGGTTCTTCCATGACAGGTCAGGCATACTAAAGTTATAGTCAAGAGACTCGGCAGTTTGGCTGACTCTAATTTATTTTCCAATCTACCTCTGATGCAGATGTGGGAATAAAATTTGAATTAATAAACTCTGAATGCACGCACAATTTTAGCCCTATCAGATGTTCTGGTTCTCATGTCTCTGACAATTGTTACTTGTTCCATCACTGGAAGCTTCCCAATTGAAATGACGCTCTGATTTTTATCTGGAATACTTAATCCTCTTGGCTAAACATCCATGAAACTTTTAATTGCAAGATCAACTGATGCCATTTTTTTTTTTTTTTTCAATTTCTGCATCCTAAAATCTTTTGGTTTGGTTTATTTTGCTTGCTTTGTATAAACTTTTACTAGCTGCCACATTTTAGCTGCATTTTACATTTATTTAGGGGCACAGTTACTATTGGTCGAATATCGAGGGTTAATTAAGTAAAATCCTTCGACTTTGAATATCGAAGTCGAAGGATTTACCGCAATTCCTGCGATCGAACGATAGAAGGAAAAATCGGTTGATCGAACGATTAAATCCTTCAAATCAAACGATTCGAAGGATTATAATCAATCGATCGAACGATTTTCCTTCGATCCCAAATTGGTAGGAAAGCCTATGGGGACTTTCCCCATAGGCTAACATTGGTGCTCGGTAGGTTTTAGGTGGCGAAGTAGGTGGTCGAAGTTTTTCTTAAAGAGACAGTACTTCGACTATCGAATGGTCGAATAGTCGAACGTTTTTTAGTTCGAATCGTTCGATTCAAAGTTGTAGTCGAAGGTCGAAGTAGCCAAAAAAATACTTCGAAATTTGAAGTATTTTTTATTCTAATCCTTCACTCGAGCTAAGTAAATCTGCCCCTTAATGTACTGACTGGATCAGAACCTTTGTCTAGAATCAGGTTCGTTTTTAGGGCCCATTCCCAAAGCTTCTATGTTACTAAAATAGTTGGTTTGAAAACGTTTCCAACTTTTGCCTGTTGATAAAGCATTAACTTGCTCAAATAAAAAAAGCTAATGCAATATTGTGACCTCTCGCAATTACCACCCTGTCCCCCTACTACAATCCCTTCTAAGGGCAGAGACATACTTGCAGATTCGGGGAGATTAGTCGCCCGGCGACAAATCTCCTCTTCTTCGGGCGACTAACCTTCCCGAACTGCCTTCTGCGAGCTAGAATGAAAATCGCCGGCAGGAAGGCATTTTCTGAAGTAGCCCGAAGTTGCCTCGGTCTCTGCCCTAAAACTCTCACTATCACTTCCTATCTTTCCTTTTCCTCCCTATCAAACCTTACTCTCACCTTTATAGTTTTCCCCAGGGGTTAAAACTGTAAACTCTCCAGTGCATTGTGTATGTTATCATATATGCCATATTCAAGTAGAATTTTACTACTGTAATTTTGTGCTCGACATAAATAAATGTTTTTTTAAAAAAAACAAAACTTGATGCCAATAAAATTTCAGTGCACGTTTGACTTGTATTCAACCTACAATCTGCCCCTCAGATACCCATCTCATAAATGTTTCCTCCAAGGCTTTCTGGTTGCTTCATCTCTTTCATGTCCAATAAACCAAATTTTGTAAAAAAAACATTTTCATTTATACTCATTTTTTTTTATAATTTCAAAGAAAAGTGATCAGACCGTATTATTGCTTCCACTTGTAGTCACTATCCTTAATACTCTGGTTACTGTTGACCTTTGCATTCATTCAAATCCACAAGTATCATTTGGTCTTTCCATTCAAGTGCAACATTTTCCATTATTCATTCTGCCATATTAAGTCATACAAATTCCCTGACACTGGATTATGACTAATATTTGTATTAGTCTGTTTGAGTTAACGGCTCATTGACCTTATTGGGGTCATAAATCTTTGCAACAGTTGATAGTGCCAGATTTTCTTCCCCTTGCGCTGGGATTCAGTTGTTTACTTTAATTCTTTATTTTCCCAAATGCATGGCTAATTCACATATAATGGGTGTTCTATATTAAGTTTCCACATCTTTAGTCACTTATATTACCCCACTTGGCTAAAATGCTACTACTGACTCTTCAGCTTGCTTCACTTTAACAGCTCATTAACCCAATACATGGGTCAAATAAACTCTTCCTACATGTGGCTGCCTCTATGAACCATACACTGTAGGGTTCAAATCAGTTCCTACATCCATTTCTTAATCACTGAAAAACTGAAATGAGTAATCAGGCCATTTTCTTTTCTTCCAAGACCTAAGAATCTAAATATGAAAAACAGAAGCATGGAAGTTCTAAAAGGAGACAGCCCCAGATGAACTACTAGAGTTTTCATCAGAACACTGAGAAGGATTTTGTGTTAATGAGGAAGTCCTCCCATGTTCTGTTCTCAAATGCTGCATATGTGCAAATGTCCTTTATCTGCCAATACTGCTGCTGCACAAGCCCGAATTTATGTACAGGTTTAGGAACCATAAGCCAGAAACCTGTTATCCAAATAGCTCAAAATTAATTGTCCCACTGACACGAAACGCGTTGGGTGAGAGATGTTTGTATAAATAAAGGTTATCCATTTTTATCTACCAATTTTTGGTCTGATCTATATGTGGTCTACCAGAGTGCCTTGCACCAACACCTGCTTGTTTGTATACGGACTATCTGCTCCCCTGAGCTGAGGGCCTGGGGCAGGAGCACCTGGGCCACTGCTCTATTGTGGTGATTCATTCTACAAAGATTGGTCATGTTTTCTGCTTAAATGTTTTTGGTTCGGACTACCTAAATTACAGGAAGACCATTTCCCATATACTGCATTTTAACCAAATAATTTAAAACATTCTAAATTATTTTCTGTTTCCCTGTAATAAGAAAACAATATCTTGTACTTTATCACATCTAAGATATAATTAATTGTTACTGAAGACAAAACAATCCTATTGGGTTTAATTAATGTTTAAATGATTTTTTAGAAGACTTAGGGGCAGATTTACTAAGCTCGAGTGAAGAATTCGAATGAAAAAAAATTTGAATTTCGACGACTATCCGCACTCCAAAGTCAATCTTAATGGAAGGAGGGGTGCCCGGTAAATCGTGTATACATTGAAACGTTGGACATTGATACTATGCAACAATAAAAGACTACTATTTTCTCAAAAGGGAGTGCGGGTCTGGAAACTATTGGTGTGTATATATATATATATATATATATATATATGCACGATCAATATACTATCTCCATCCATCCACAGAAGATCAGCACTCTCAGGTCTTAATAATATGAAAAAGGTTTTATTGAAAATAACCCAGCATAAATCCTATGCTGTGTTATTTTCAATAAAACCTTATTCATATTATTAAGCCCTGAGAGTGCTGATCTTCTGTGGATGGATGGAGATAGTATATTGATTGTGCACCCAGGCAAACGAACACTTTATTCGAGAGTGCTGGATGGATATATATATATTTATAGATAGATAGATAGATAGATAGATAGATAGATATAGATATATAGATATATATAATATACCAAACCGGTGCACTCGAGACCACGCAGCATCTGCCTGGGTGCAGGTCAATATTATGCATAGTTGATTTAAAAAAACGCACTCCGAGGACTTTGTAAGTGAGAAAAATAAAGATATTTTATTTTCAATGTTTCGACACCTACACTCGTGCCGTCTTTAGGAAGACACTCCAGGAGTGTGGTTTTTTGAATCAAATATATATATATATATATATATATATATATATATATATATATATATATATATATATATACAGTCCAAACATATATATATATATATATATATATATATATATATATATATATATATATATATATATATATATATATATATATATATATACAGTATGAACAATGTTTATGATACCTGGGTCCTAGAGGGGCACATGATATATAGGCACTTAACCAACTACTAGTACTTCATAAACTACTGTAAATGGATTTGTAAATAATTCCGAACTTTCTAATGGCCAAACAGTGCGAGGCCTAATATTTAATATTCTATTGCACCTTCATCACCTAATTGTACTGATCCAACAGAATGTCTTACAGGAAGATCAGTGGGATCCCAACACCAAACTTCAGGTCCAAGCCATTTTTTCTGACCAATGATCAAGTGTTCAGACTTCGTCAGGTTATGAGTTGGTTCTAGTTTTTTTATAGCTGGAACTGTACATTTGAGTCTAAAACTGACTGACTTGGGCAATATTTCCACAAACGTGGCCAAAATAATTATTTAGAAAAGGCCTGTAAATAGCAGATAAAGAAATTCAAACTCATGCCTCTGAACGCAAATTAATGTAGCTATGATGGTTAACGGCCAGCTGATGAGTATCTATGACACTAAAGTAAGCACATATTCCCTATAAAGTGGAATGGAATATTGGGTTAATTTTGAAAAATAAGAACAAAAGACAGAGCTGTTATCAACATAAATAGAAAAAAGAGAATTAGAGGAGAGAAAGAAAAACATATTTTGAGTTTATGGGCAGAGACACTCAAAGGCTTTTCGCCGGCTAGAGTCTAAATCGCCGGCGGGATGGCACTCAGAGCACTTCATTTTCCGAATTCGTTCCTCGTTGCCTCACGAGGCAATTTCGGACAACTTCAGAAAGCGAAGCATTCCAAGTTCCAACCTGCAGGCGATTTCAATGTTAGCCAGTGGGAAGGCTTAGATTAGACCATACAGTATATAAACATTTTCGAATGAACTGGAGGAAAGATGGCCTAAAAGCAAATCATTTTTTTATCAATAAGTTTGGCGGAATCATTAAATTACTCTTCGCATGAATTTTTCCCTGTAAAAAAATGAGATATGGTCCCAGAATTGAAATTGACTTGAGTTGAATATCAAGAAATGAAGGTCAAATAGATAGTGAATTACATTCAGTACAAAAAATGCACATTTCAAATAGTCATTAAAGTGTATCAATAGGTTGAAGCATGTTGGTTTCCTCATTTTAAGGAATAAAATCATGCATCATAACATAAAGTTATGATCTATCATTTAAATGTGTATGCAAAATTTAACATTCAACTTTCTTTAAAGTATGTCAATAAACCAAATACTCATTTAGACCAAAGAAGTGCATGTCTATGTGTTGCATAGTAACATAGTTAAATTGGGTTGAAAAAAACCAAAGTCCATCAAGTTCAACCCCTCCAAATGAAACCCAGCATCCATACACTCACAAGCTATGTATATACCAATATCTATACTAATTTTAGATTTTATTATCACAATAGCCTTGGATATAATGCTTGTCCAAGAAATCACCCAAGCCATTCTTAAAGGCATTAACTGAATCAGCATCACAACATCACCCGGCAGTGCATTCCACAACCTCACTGTCCTGACTGTGAAGAATCCCCTACGTTGCTTCAAATGAAAGTTCTTTTCTTCTAGTCTAAAGGGGTGGCCTCTGGTACGGTGATCCACTTTATGAGTAAAAAGGTCCCCTGCTATTTGTCTATAATGTCCTCTAATATACTAGTAAAGTATAATAATGTCCTCGCAAGCGTTTTTCCAGAGAAAACAACCCCAACCTTGACAGCCTACACTCATAATTTAAGGAGCAGATTTATTAAAAAAAACTAGAATTTTTCATGTTTTAAAAACTTGAATTTATCAAGCTTTATTATAACCTGACCCTGGAAAAAGCTCAAATCAAATAACTGTCATGATGTTTGAGGTTTTTTTTTTTTTTAGAAAACTCTATCAATTTGAGTTTTTTCCTGAGTAAAACTCGATTATTTCAAGTTTTTGGTTGTTAACCTGAATTAGCTGATTTTAGTTTTTTTCCATTCAACTTTTTTCTTAAATTAGAAACTGTTCGAGTTGTGAGTTCATTCGAGTTCATTTGAGGTCTGAAAAAGCTCACATATCCCTAAAATTCAACCTTTGATAAAGTCTTCCAACCCTCTAACCTGTTTATTGCACGTCTCTACACTCTCTCCAGCTCATTTATATATACATTTATTTATTTATATACTGGAGTCCAAAACTGCACTGCATACTCCAGATGAGGCCTCACCAGGGACCTATAAAGAGGCAGAATTATGTTTTCATCCCTTGAGTTAATGCCCTTTTTTATGCAAGACAGAACTTTATTTGCTTTAGTAGCCACAGAATTTTGGAGTCACATGGGCATTTATGCTTCAACTTCAAGAATTAAAGGGGTAGTAAATTGACATTTTATTTGTCTCAGTATGTGTTACCAGTATATTACCCAGTATTCTGTACATTATTAACAGGTAATTCCTCTATTACCACCAGGAACAAAAAATAAGATGGAAAACCTATGCTAATATTATGCTAATATTGCTTCATCTACAAATATTTACATCTACGTTGCATGGGTTCTGACATTTTAGTGAGATAAAATTAAGTAGAAATCCTCTGAAATAAATAGAGAAATTGAACAATAAGCAGACAAGTGAAATGTTTTACTTATGATTATGAAGTAGATAAATTTAGTTAGGGATTTGAATGAAATGCTTTTTGCACACAGAATACTAAAAATGAAACACCGGCAAGAGAAGCCAATATGAGACTTTCTAATGTGTCAAATAATGAAAGCTTTTGCTTAAAGAGAAATGGTGCACTAAACATAAATAGGATTTACCTGAAATTTATTTTTCCCTAATTATCATTAAAAGACATGTTATCATGCACATGGAGCTTTATTTACAGTATATGCATGTCCACTGTATCCAAGCAGCTTTGGTCACTCCGATGAGTTGAAGCCATCCATAGAATGTTATGTAACAGTGCCTTTTAGTCACTAAATAAGGAAGAATAGTCACTGAAGGACATGGTGCCACTTAAAATGGCACTTACTTAAAGGGATACTGTCATCGGAAAAAAAAAAATTCTAAATGAATCAGTTAATAGTGCTGCTCCAGCAGAGTTCTGCACTGAAATCCATTTCTCAAAAGAGCAAATAGATTTTTCTATATTCAATTTTGAAATCTGACATGGGGCTAGACATTTTGTCAATTTCCCAGCTGCCCCGGTCATGTGACTTGTGCCTGCACTTTAGGAGAGAAATGCTTTCTGGCAGGCTGCTGTTTTTCCTTCTCAATGTAACTGAATGTGTCTCAGTAGGACATGGGTTTTTACTATTGAGTGTTGTTCTTAGATCTACCAGGCAGCTGTTATCTTGTGTTAGGGAGCTGTTATCTGGTTACCTTCCCATTGTTCTTTTGTTTGGCTGCTGGGGGGGGAAAAGGGAGGGGGGTGATATCACTCCAACTTGCAGTACAGCAGTAAAGAGTGATTGAAGTTTATCAGAGCACAAGTCACATGACTTGGGGCAGCTGGGAAATTGACAAAATGTCTAGCCCCGTGTCAGATTTCAAAATTGAATATAAAAAAATCTGTTTGCTCTTTTGAGAAATGGATTTCAGTGCAGAATTCTGCTGGAACAGCACTATTAACTGATTCATTTTGAAAAAAAAATTTTTTTCCCATGACAGTATCCCTTTAAGTATTTTCAAGCAAGTGGCAGTTTCAGTCTGTTACATGACTCCCGTTATTAGGGCTGGAACTAGGGGTAGGCAGAGTAGGCACGATTGAGGGCCGTCAGGCACGTACCTTTCACTGCTGCCTACACGCACTTATGCATGGGGGGGGTAATGCGCCTGGTCAGTGTGCATGCGCTCTCATGTAAAAGTGTGCATGCGCGCTGTGGACGTGGCGATGTGGCCGACTGGGTTGTCTGGGGCAATTGGCCGGCCTGACCCGGCCCTGTCCATCATATTCTCCCCAAGTTGAACCAGCAGAGAATTTGCCCTGAGCCATCTGCCTTACAAAACAGTTGTTTCTTTTTAATTATAACTGGCAGGTTGAACGTCATTTTACGGGGGTTATTTATCAAAGTTCAAATTTATCTCAATATTTTCTGAAAAAAACCTCTTGACCAAATCCGCACAGGTTTTTTCGCCTTATTTATTAACACACTTTCCTGAAAATGTTGATTGCAGAGAAAAAAATATAAAAATCGAGAAAAATACGAATAGTAAGAATTTCCACTCGAAAACTCAGATTTATGCCCGAAAACCACAACATCTTCGGATTATTGCACGGAACGCAGTGCAGATCAATAAATCTGTGGGACATTGACTTACAGTGTATGCAACCTCGGCAGGTCTAAGAAGCCGGATTTTCAGATTCAGACTTTTTCCATCCTCGGGGTATAATAAATTCCGAAAACTTTGTGGCTTTTTTTTTGTACAAATTCTGATTTTATACAAAAGAAACACAGTTTTTTTGGATTTTTGGCATTCAGAGTTTAGTAAATAACCCCCTAATGTTTGTAACTTTCTCATTAGCCGTTTATATACAGTTTTTTTGTGTCTGTGGAATGTAAGATTTTCTCTTAATATCCCTGCAAATCTGATTGTTTTGTTATTGTAAGTAATTCCATCTGCTATTTAGCAAAATATAAAGGCTCGCTTTCTTACCTTATTTGACTTTAATAATTGGCTAGGCCTGCTGGAAAGAAGCCCCGGCCCCACTTGTTTTCACTGTACAGAAACTGGCAAAGTTACAAGATAAAGGTTATTGTTTTCTGTGTTTTGTTTTCTAAGAAATATGCATTGAATTTCCAGAAACAAAGAGACAGGTACATTAACAGTGAATTATTTACTGTGAAGAATTGTTACATTTATTTTTTTAAAGTTTACAATATTTAAGTTAATAAAGTATAATATTTTTATCGGCAACGTTTAATGATTTTCGTGTAAACATAACATTTTTGTAGACAAAAGAAAGAAAATCTGTTCCTGTAGAAACATTTCTTGGAACGTAACCTTGTGCAGAGTTTATGCTAACACAGTGTTAGAACTAGAGCTTATTGGGCTTCACAGCAAAACTCTATTGACCCCTCCACACATAGGGAAGATGATTGGCTTTTCTTCATTTTGCTGCAACTTGCAATCATTGATGAACCTCAATGGGCACCCACCAGCCTTAATAAAGCAGGGATAGGAAACGTCCAGCTATTACAATACATCAACCAGCAGCCATGCAACACCAAAGTGCTCAAGTTCAACAGAATCAACTGCAGTTGTTTTTTGGAAAAGGAAAGCATGGTTTAGAAATAATCGTGAATGGGAAAACTACGACTGAATGTGCAGCTGGAACAATAAAGAATTATAGTCAACCTCACCAAAGGGTGTCAACTCAATCCCAAGAATACAGAAGGAGATACAGATATTTGTGTAACAAACCATGGAAATCCAGAGATAGTCTTTAGAGCAAGCTGCAGCCTCATTGCAGGCCTTGCTTAAGTAGACTTATATACTGTAAAGCCAACAATTAATATCCTTCCAGTCTAGATAATAATTGAGAACAAGGGGAACGGGACTGTAAATTAATTGGATATATGACACAATGGACCCATGTCTTTGTCATCTGCTCTGACACCAGTTTAGTCCAATTACCCTGAAATGGAGTAAGTAATTTTGGCAATATAGGATTTGATAAATTACAATTGTAGAGTGGTATTTGAAATGGTCAAAAAACAACATTATGATAGAAGACAGGTTATCCTAGTTTCCCCACCTAAATGGGTAGGCAGAAAGTGCAAGCGTGTCTGATTCAAGGGAACACACTGAGAACAACATAACTTCTGGTCATGGATGAGCAAAGTTCTTCCATGATGACTTCTCAAACACTGAAAAGTAAGTGTGTGTGTTTGTGCCTGGGGCAGGGACTCTTGAATGATGAACAATCTCTGTTAAGACATATTGGCACTAGGGAATAAGAATAATAAAATCCTATTATAACAAAAATTCAATCTCAAAAGCCAAAGATATAATATAATATGATCAAGCATTGCCATAGCTGTACTACTTGAGCCCAGAAGGTTTCTTGTTTTCCATTTTTATTGAGTTAAACATAAATGCAGTGCTTACATGAAAACTTAAGTGAAATTATTTTAACTTATTTATTCAGCAAAACCGAACACATGCAGAACTTTTCACTGCAGGCAAAACCATGCGTTTTGCGACAAAAAACATCCCTAGTACCCAAGAGCAATTTAAGCTTCATGTTGCTCTTGATCTTGCGGACTCATGTAAATATTAAATAAACCCAATAGGCTGGTTTTGCTTCCAATAAGGATTAATTAGGTACTGTTTTATTATTACAGAGAAAAAGGAACTTTATTTTCAAAAATTTGTATTATTTGGATAAAATGGATTCTATGGGAGATGGCCTTTCTGTAATTCGGAGCTTTCTGGATAATGGATTTCCGGATAACGGATCCCATAAGTCTACTAAAAAAATGTAAATGTTAATTAAACCCAATTGTTTGTTTTGCCTCCAATAAGGATTAATTATATCTTTGTTGGGATCAAGTACAAGGTGCTGTTTTATTATTACAAAGAAAAAAGGAAAACAATATTAAACATTTTAATTATTTTGATTAAAATGGATTCTATAGGAGATGGCCTTTCTGTCATTTCTGGATAATATATACAGGTATAGAATCCATTATCTGGAAATACGTTATCTAGAAAGTTCCAAATTACAGGAAGGCCATCTCCTTTAGACTCCATTTTAATCAAAATCTTCCTTTTTTCTCTGTAATAATTAAACAGTACCTTGGAAAATGAAATGATGTCTTGATCAGAATGCAGGCTGTGCTTGATGTATGCAAGGCTGTAATGCAAACAACACCTGTTTTATGACCTGTGACATTGGCTGTTATAGTCAAGTATCAGACATATAATATTATTGACTTTCAGGGATTTTATAGAAACATATTCTGCTAGGAATTGAATTATGCCATGCCGGACTCCCCTTAGTCTGCATTTATTGATTCATTTATTTTTGATGGATAGTTAGCGGAATGTAACGGAACTGGAAATTGCCCTATAGCATGCAATATATGTACATTTTATTCCTACCATTCTTCTGGATCAGCTGGTCCAATTTAGGCAGAATATGATTTCATGATTGTACATGGATTTAGCCAAGAGAGATATTGTGAATCCAAATATTTGGTCTATGGCAGTGATGTCTAACAAGACACATCAGAGGCAGAAAACTATTGATTTAGATTCTAGATATTACCATGAATCATTTGCTTTTTGTCATAACTCATATGTTGGGGCTGGAAAAGTCAAATTTAAAATCGAAATCAATGTGCATTGTTTCTAGTGTTTTTGTTGCACCCAATTCATTGGAGTCAATGGGCATTTTTTCCTGTCAAAACAAAACACAAAATTCCAAATGCCCTCAAATGCATTAAAGTCAGTGGGCAAAAAGTCTATGGGAAAAAAACTGGAACTGAATTCAAGTGATAAACCATGAGATAACTTTTCTCACTGAATTGAATCTGGCCCAAAATGCTTTGGAGTCAATGGTCCAGATTCAATTCAGTGAGAAAAAGTTATCTCATGGTTTATCACGTGAAAACTCATCATGGACAAGATTCAATTCGAAGAGAAAAAACTTTTCTCCAGTTCCTAGACTTCAATAGCGTTTTCACGTGATAAACCATGAGATAAGCTCAAATCTCAAATTGAATCTCGTCCATGACTTTTCACGTGATAAAGCTTTTTCTCACTGAATTGAATCTGGTCCAATGGGTATTTTTTTTCTTGTGGGTTTTCTAGCACGAATAAAGGCAACTTTTATCCCAGCCAAACAAACAAATGGCAATATTTTAGCACAGATTCGCGAAAAAATTTTGCACCTCGAAAATGTGAATTGTGCAACAAATCTGCATCAGGTAAAAAATTATTATCTCTATTATAGAAAGAATTTTAAACAAGTATACAATTTTTAGAGATAGGTATGACATATTAGCATCTAAAAGCTGGTGAAATCTAGGGATGCACCGAATCCACTTTTTGGGATTCGTCCGAATACCTGAATCCTCCGTGAAAGATTCTGCAGAATACCGAACCGAATCCCAATCCTAATTTGCATATGTAAATTAGGGGCAGGAGACGAAAAGATGGGAAAAATGTTATGTGACAAAAATTCACATAATTTCCCTTCCCACGCCTAATTTACATATGCAAATTAAGATTCGGATTTGGTTCAGCCATGCACAAGGATTTGGCAGAATCCAAATCTTGCTTAAAAAGGCAGAATCCTGGATTCGGTGCATCCCTAGTAAAATCACGCAGAAGTCAATGGTAGTTGTATTATAAAAATCACAACATTTTTAAACTTGGGTATTCAAGATTAATTTGACATTTAGCAGACTGGAAATTAAAGGTAGAATGTAAAGTCATTGCATTCAAGTTGCTCTTTTGTGTTTTAAAGCAGTCAAAATTTCGAGTTTTTTCATAAATAAGTGCACATTCAATAAACTTTGAAAAAAAACTTGAAAATTCTCAATTTGATAAATCTGCTCTATAGCATAATAATGGAAACAACAAACAAATATAAAATAGGTGACAATATATTTTGGTTGAAAGCTTTGTTATATTACTGCCGTACCTGTAAGGATGAATTGCTTTTTTAACATTATAATAAAGGATTAATAACAGGATTAATAGAGCACTTAATGATTGCTGATATACAAATATATTTAATTGATGTACATTGAGTAGATACAATTAATATTATATTATAGCAGTGTATGCTATCCTTTTTTGTAAATTATTGCATAGACATTGCCAGTATTTGACCAGACTGCCTTATAGAGTGTGTGTTTAGGTTGAAAAGATGTGATTTTGGCAAATCCTTTGCGCCAATTAGTGTACATGCTTGATTATCAGATCGAGACCTGCACTGGCCAAATCGCTTAGTCAAGTTAAGTGAATATAAAGTTAAAATATCTATTGTGTAGAAATGGGATTGTTTCAAGTGGCAAAGATTAACAATTTTATCCTTTAGGGCAGAGACAAACGCTCAGATTCGGGGAGATTAAGTCGCCCGGGGACAAATCTCTTCATTGGGGCAACTAATCTTCCCAAACTGACTCCAGCCGGCTAGAATGTAACTCGGAGCTCTTTGTTTTCCGAAGTCGCCAGAAGTTTCCTTGTGAGGCAACTTTGGGCAACTTCAGAAAACGAAGCGATCCGAGTGCCATCCCGCCGGTGATTTACATTCTAGCCAGCGGGAGGCAGTTCGGGGAGATTAGTCGCCCCCGAAGAAGAGGAGTTTTTTTGCTGGCGACTAAATCTCCCCGAATCTGAGCATGGTGAAGTAAATGTATTAGGGGAACCAAGGAAGACGTGAAGAGTACGTGTGCTTGATTGGTAATTCAGAACACTGATGTACTCCATCAAATTAGCCTGGACCTTAAAATGTGAAAAGGTAAACGTATCAGATATTTTTGTTTATTTATAAAGAAAATGTGCCAACAAATACTACTTCAAAAATATTAAAATGAACACAGGCTTTTACATTACTGGTTGCTATTGGATCCACTACAACGGAGGGAGAATTGTAAATGGCATTTTTATTACTAATGCGGAACATTTAAAAGTCAAGTCATTTAAGATCGGCTGATTCCATCACAAAATGTGGAAGCAATTATAATACACAGCATTTACTGTATACACAATTTATACATACAATAAAAGGTTAAATGGCCTGTAATGGGCAAATACTAGAAACTGTTTTAAAAATCAGCTAGTACAGGTATGGGATCCATTATCTAGAAAGATCTAAATTATCTTTCATACACTCCATTTTAATCAGATTTTTACAAAGGTTTTCCTTTTTGTCTGTAAAAATAAATCATTATTGGAGGCAAAAAAAGTTGTTTTCTGCAGGTGAATAGGCTGTATTTGATCGTTCGAATCGAAGTAAGATCGTATTTGATCGTATTCGATTCAATTTTAAAGAAAAAAAACCTTGATTTTTCAAACTCCACCAATTGACTCCAAGTAGGTTCTAGGAGGTCCCCCATAGGTTAAAACAGCAATTCGGCAGGTTTTTAGATGGCAAATGGTCGAAGTTGAAGTTTTAAAGAGACAGTACATGATACATTTCGATATTCTATTTTTTTTCAAATTCAAATCGAATTCGGTCTATTCCCTAGTCGAAGTACATAAAAATAGCTTGAAATTCTAATTTTTTTACTTTGACTTTTCAATTGAACCCTTAATAAATCTGCCTCTAAGTGTGACACAAGAAGGGCACCACAGGTGCCATATAGGGCTTTTGACATAGAGAGTAGCGATGAGCAAAATTTTTCACCAAGTTTCGCCGAAAAAATGGCGCCCATAGACGCTAACGGGTACAAAACATTTGACGTGGGTCAAAAAAATTATGTCGCCCATAGACCAATTGATTTCGTGAATTTTCTCTGTTTCGTGAATTTTTGGCGAAACGGGTCAGATTCTTCCTTCACTAATAGAGAGTAATGCTAAAATATGTGGAGTCAGACTTGGTAAGAATCAAGGTTGATAATACATTTTTCCATTTTTATTCACGCGCATCAGACTTCAAGGAGATAAATTGGGTGTATTCAGGTCTCAGTGTTGTCCTGCATGGACTACGTATCTCACTGGGTCTGAAATCCAATCCAACATCTAAATGTAAAATGGCAAGTTGAGTCATGTTCCCAAGGGAACGATGAAATGTCTCTAACACTTTCTGTTCAATAAGTAAAAATCGCTCTCATTGTAAACCTCTGTGACACAGACCTGACCAGTTCTACTGCTTCTTTGGTTTTTGTGCGAGACAATAGGGATGAACCAACATGTTTATGTATTCTTTCATCTAGAGAAGTAAGCATTTCAGTGGAAGCCGATGTTAGATGTTTGCAGAAATACATACTGGATAGAAAAAAACATTCTATGTTCTATTTTTTCCCTGATACTTCCCTACATAAACTTTTTCTGATCTTCACAAATTAAATTGATTCTGGTTGTCAGACTGCATAAACATTAGGGTTGCCACCTGTCTGGTTGTGACCCGAACAGTCTGTTTTCAGAAGGGCTGACTGGGTTAAAAACTGCCTCCTTGGTTTTCCAAATTAGGAAAACTGGGCAGAATTGTACTAGATTGACGCGGCAATCAGCCAATCACCGATCGATAGTCCTACCCCTCACGTCATCACCCCACCCCAATCAACATAATCACCCTGACTCCTTGACATCATTGTCCCGCCCTGTGACTTCACCTCCCATCCCCTGTGCAGCAAGGGGGATGGGCAAGATGCCAAACCTAAAAGGTGCCCAGATCATTCCCTTAATCATCATAGTTTGACTTAGTGTGATTAAAAATTTAAATCCTATATTAAAAAGTTGTCTTAGATTTGTACTGGCTTGAATAGATAATACTGTACCTTCATTTGTAAATATGTTTTTTAATTCCATCCTATAGTCATCAAATATTTAAGGAAGTACAACATTCATTAATTGTAGTTACTAGGTTCCTTAAAAACAGGAAAAGGTTATTATTAGACCTAGATATCTCCCATGGACTCATTGAGAAGCCACAAGAAATGTGACTAATAAGCAGGCCAGTAGACTCAAAGCTGAAAGTGCCTACTCAGTTTGGTGGGTGGGGTTGACAGCCAGATATGGATTGGGCAGGTTTGATTTTGCCATTGGATAGAGGATGAGGTTCAATTATGATCCAGTCATTGGCCAGAAGGATAAACAGTTAGATCAGCCCGATATTGTCCACCTCAAGGTGGGCATATCAGTGAAAATCTGATTGTTTGGCAACCTCATATGTATGGCCAGCTTAAAACTGTTTAGGCATTTTCAATGTACCTAATGACTTTTGATTTAAAGGTAAATATTCAGGCAGAAGATGCTATAGAGAGTGTGTTACAGCCTAGATGTGGCAGCACTCACATTGTTGTTGGTTTCCCATTCAAGTAAATGGGAGGAGGAATCGGTAGCTTGAGGTTCTCCTTTGGCAGCAGGAAAAAAGTCCAGCGTGAATTCAGTCTAATTGTGACTAAGAGGCTCATTTATCAATATTCTCATTTTAGTGGTTTTTGAGGTTTTTGAAACCACAAATTTACTCATTTTCTCTAAAACCACAAATACCATGTAATTTATTAAAATATTCGAATATAAAGAGCACAAATGAAAAAAAAAAAGCTAAACGCAAAAAATTTTTTCTGACAACTGCTAGAGAAATAAATCCAAAAACATCTAAAAGGCAAACGGATCAGCACAACCCCCTTTGCCTTCTATAGGACCCTGAATGCTTACTTGCCAAAGATTTGTGTTCGAGTTTTTTGTGTTTTTTTACATTTTATAAATCTAACATTTGCTTATGGTCGAATATCGAGGGTTAATTAACCCTCGATATTCGACTGCCGAATGGAAATCCTTCGACTTCGAATATCGAAGTCGAAGGATTTACCGCAATTCGTTCCATCGAACGATCGAACGAAAAATCATTCAATCGAATCATTTGATTCAAAGGATTTTAATCCATCGATCGAATGATTTTTCTTCGACCTAAAAAACATTGGAAAGCCTATGGGGACCTTCCCCATAGGCTAACATTGCACTTCGGTAGGTTTTAGGTGGCGAACTAGGGGGTCGTAGTTTTTTTTAAAGCGACAGTACTTTAACTATCGAATGGTCGAATAGTTGAACGATTTTTAGTTTGAATCGTTCAAATCGAAGTCGTAGTCGAAGGTCGAAGTAACCCATTCGATGGTCGGAGTAGCCAAAAACAACATTCGAAATTCGAAGTTTTTTTTATTCTATTCCTTCACTCGAGCTAAGCAAATGGGCCCCTAAGTGTTGCCTTAGGTAGATATAATGAGCGCATACAGTTCTGTTTTCTGGTGGATGTGTCTCACAAATGGAGCACCAAATTCATTACTATAGTTTCAGAATTCCTTCTAAATCTTTCCTACATAACTATTTCCACATTTCCATTCAGATACATATACGGCTGCTTCCAATTTGTATTTCAATAACTTCTATTTATTTTGAAAGCTTTGCGTCTGACAGTGTCTGTAAATGTTTTAAAGTGATTTCTATAATGGCATGCCTTACGTTTATGTTCATATGGCCCCAGTTCAGGTTGAGTTGCTCTCTCACATCATGGATTGAGCATGTTGGCCCTATCTCTATGTGGCTACATGTTGTATTCCCAGCTTTTACCTACATAGTTTAGTTCTTGCAGCCACGTATAAATTATTATTCCTGCTGCTTACAGTTCAGATTGCTATACAAAGCCTGAATATCCAGTGCTACAGATAATATGAATGTGTTGTTTTATCTGCTCTTTAAAAGAACATTTATCTGGTATATAAGTAGGGATGCACCAGGATTCGGTTTGGAATCCTTCTGCCCGGCCAAACCGAATTTGCATTTGCAAATTAGGGGCAGGGAGGAAAATCACCCAAAATGTTCCCCCCCCCAATTTGCATATACAAATTTGGTTTGGTATTCTCCAAATCTTTCGCGAAGGATTTGGAGGTTCGGCTGATTCCTAAATAGTGGATTCAGCGCATCCCTATATATAAGGTGACAAGTTAATGGCACTCTCAGCACACTTGCGAATTTGGGTAAGGGCATTAGTTTACATTTATGGGACCTGTTATCCAGAATGTTCAGGACCTGGGGTTTTCCAGATAATGGATCTTTCCATAATTTGGAGCTTCATACCTTAAGTCTACTAGAAAATCATGTAAACATTAAATAAACCCAATGGGATGGTTTTGCTTCCAATAAGGATTACATATATCTTAGTTGGGATCAAGTAAAAAAAATTTGGATTATTTTGATAAAATTGAGTCTATGGGAGACAGCCTTTTTGTAATTTCTGGGTTTAACCATTTACCGGATAATGGGTCCCATACCTGTATCTTAAACTTTCCGGAAACCGGTTATCCAGAAAGCTCCAAATTACGTAAAGGCCGTCTCCCATAGACTACATTTTATCCAAATAATCCAAATTTTAAAAACAATTTACTTTTTCGTCAAATGAGCATATCTCTCCCTTAAGCATGTGGGCGATATCGGGCTAATCCAATCGTGGGCCCAAGAGTCCTCAATCTGATGGGATTTTGAAACCTACCCAATCAACATCTGGTCAATTTTCGAAGTCTATGGGAATAACTGGAACTGAATTTGGAGAAAAGTTTTTTCTCCTCGAATTGAATCTCGTCCATGAGTTTTCATGTGATAAACCACGAGATAACCTTTTCTCACTGAATTGAATCTGGCCCTTTCATTGAGTTTTCATGTGATAAACCATGAAACAAGTTTTCCTGAATTGAATTGCACCTCGAACTGAATCTTGTCCATGACTTTTCATGCGATAAACCTTTTTCTCACTGGATTGAATCTGGCCTTATGACTGAATGGCTGGTACACTGATATTTTCCTATATGTGTAGTCATTTCATGTGCAAAGAGGATGGGCTTGACCAAAGGCTGAACCTTCAAGAAGTGCTTGAACTGAAAACGTTTGACAACCACTGCCTCCTATTGCCACTGTGACTGATGCACGAGCTTCTTCTGTTTCTTTACAGTTTCTCCTACAACTTTTTTATCCCCAGCGGAAAGGGAAACCCAAGAACGTGTAACACAAGTATTTGATTTTATTAACGCTGCTGTATAAATCTTACTTAAGCCATGTACATGACACCATAAAATGACAGTAGCGCAAAACCGCAATCACACATTAAATGCGGCCATCAGCTAAATACTAAATAAATATGTTCTGCTGATTACATCTGGGTCTTCCTAATGCCTGATAGATCTTCCGTCTCTAGCAGTTTGTTGCCTAATATTCAGTGTGATTGTCTGCTGTTCTCTCTGCACATCTGGAAGCACTTTGTTTCGGTGACAGGACTGCAGGCAGTGGATTCAATTATACCGAAAAAAAACAGTTTCAGCATCAAACCGGTGCAGCTAAATGGTGTTTTGGCCGGCTTAATGTATGGTGTCAGAGAGAGAGTGAGGTTTCCAGAGAAACAGATATCTTTCAATGACTGCTTATAAAGCAGAAGGCTTTCAGTGACTAATACAGCACATTTGTATTAAATACAATACAGAGAACATGACAAAGCAGCTTAATCTGTTCTAAAATCAGTATTAACGACAGAAATAGCGTTTAGGGAGATTATTCTACATGTCATTTTTTTATGCCCTTTTCTCAACAGTCGATGGCTTAAGCCAGACCGTTAAAATGCATTGGTAAGTTGTGAAGTCATTGTGAAATCGAGGTAATTTGCCTATCAAGCGAATCATTTGGCCCAATGTTTTTCCTTTGTGGGTTTTCAGTAATGTTCTTATGGGTTCTGTTGGAATGCAGGTTTCGGTTATTCCAAAAACGAATTTACTATACGGCATGTAAGCCAAATAAGGAGCAAAACTGAAGGAGTAAAATGATGCTGTCTAATAAGAGAACTAAAGCTTAAAAAATAAGTAGGGTAGAAATGCTGCACTTTATGTTTTTGGTTTCTGTATCAGCCCAAGGGAATCACGGCCCTTCAGGGCTGCTTTTAGCGACCTAAGCTTAGGGACTGATTCACAATATACTACAAGTATGGGACCTGTTAACCAGAATGCTCGGACCTGAGGTTTTATGAATAATGGGTCCTTCCTCAAAGGAGAAGGAAACCCAGTGGGCGCAAAAACCCTCCCCCCCCTCCCCTGTGTTGCTTCCCCTCCCTCCTCCCCCTGGCCTACCTGTCCCGCTGGGCAAATGCCCCTAACTTTTTACTTACCCTTCTGCGCAGGTCCAGTCTACGGAGTTCACAGACGCCTTCTTCTTCCAAGCCATCTTCTTCTCATGCACAGTAGGAGCATTTCGCCGGTACGGATCTACTGCGCATGCGCCAAAAGTCACGAAGTGAAATTGGAAAACTTTGTGACTTTTGGCGCATGCGCAGTAGATCCGTACCGGCGAAATGCTCCCCCTGTGCATGCGCCAAAAACGCCGGTCAAAGCAGGAAGAAGATCGCGTGGAAGAAGATGGCGTCTCTGAACTTCGTGGACTGGACCTGCGCAGAAGGGTAAGTAACAAGTTAGAGGCGTTTGCCCAGCGGGACAGGTAGGCCAGGGGGGAGGAGGGAGGGGAAGCAACACAGGGGAGGGGGGAGGGTTTTTGCGCCCACTGGGTTTCCTTCTCCTTTAATTTGGATCTTCACACCTTAAGGCTACTAGAAAATCATGTAAACATTAAATAAACCCAATAGGCTGGTTTTGCTTCCAATAAGGATTAATTATATCTTAGTTGGGATCAAGTACAAGCTACTGTTTTATTATTACAGAGAAAACGGAAATCATTTTAAAAAATTTGTATTTTTTGATTATAATGTAGTCTATGGGAAACAGCCTTTCCATAATTCGGAGCTTTCTGGATAAAGTTAAAATTAAAGTCCCAATATACAAGGCTGATTTGAAATCTAGATTCTCATTACATGGCAGCTCTTTGCATGAGAATGTAATAATCAGCCCTGTAGCATCAGCGTCTATGACAGATTAATGTACTGTCAAAATACACAGCGACATACAGTATATAGCAGGTCTCTATAAATACTGTAGCTATACACACTATAGCTACATAATAGATCCCATACCTGCATATCTCTTTGAATTTATTCAACCTGCAGGAGAAGCATTTCCTACTCAGGAAGTTGTTCCGTTATTTATACTTAGGCATATTCTTCCAATTAGGCATCATTATAGAAGCAAATCGAATACCGCGATGGTAATTGAAATACATTAACATCACAATGGTTTCCCCCAAGCTTTATGAGAACATGCGACTCTATGTGGTGTTCCAAGGAATGTTATTGCATTGTGTTTAAATAAATTCATATGCATGAAAGTTATTTCTTTTTTTAATTATGCCTGTTGCTTGATATACTGTATATGCAGACTGCTACACATCCACCACCACCCGCCCCCTGCTTTTTTCCATTCCCTACAATTCAGAATTTTTAATGATGTGGTATGACTATAATTTTTATGCATTATATTTTTGATAGAGACTATGGGGACATCACTGGTTTGTCCAGTGCAAATGCAGCATTCATGGTGGGTTCCTATTGGATAACCTATTGGATAACCGCATAACCATGATTTTATAATTCTTCGAAAATACAGTGTTGGACTTCTCAGTCGCTGGGTGGTCTTCTGCATCTTGGAACAGTTATGTATAGTGCTGGAGGACATACATGATCATTTACAAATAGCCATTAGAGAATAGTAAGCAAGCGTTGAAAAAACATCTAAAATAATGTAAAACACGTGCATCTATAGTTTATAATGAAGACAAGCATCTTTCTAAGTTGAAGATCCAACAAGAGTATGAGTTCAGCAAGGCACAAGCTGCCAAAGGAAACCTGCTGGCTTACGATTAGGGATACAAGTGGCCTTAAACTATTAAAAATAGATACCTTGGGATTGTGTATGGCCAACATTCTCCAAAGAGTTTAAGGGATTATAATGCCTGATATTATCCTGGGCATTCACTAATAATTATTTCAATAACAGTTATCTAAGCTGTTATGCCTTGGAAACGCAGCTGAAGTAGAAAGAACCAGAATAAGAATTCTGCTTTTGCAATGCTCAACCCTCTGGAGATCATATTGGAAAAGAGAGGCCGAGTTCTGCAACAGAGTTTAAGCATGAACACAGAAGAAAGATTCCCATTTGGAAGTGTTATTGGAGTTGCTGATGTGTTGTAACCAGGAAACAACGGAGGAACTTCGACTTTCTTGGGAATAATATCAAATGTTAAAGACTGCAATTCAGAATGTCCTGTTTGAATTTAAGAATGTCTATAAAAGTATAGGGATTTCCTGAGAGGGGGTGGGGAGGATAATTTGACCTCCTCCAATTTATTTATTTTTTAGTAGGGATGCACCGAATCCAGAATCCTTTGTGCAAGATTCACCCGAATACCAAAACAAATCCTAATTTGCATATTTAAATTAGGTACACGAGGAGTGGTGGTAAACTCACAAATTCAAGTTTTTTGAGCTTGTCAACTCACAAATTCAAGGTATTCAAGTTTTTTTCCACGATTGCATTCAATCGAGCTTTTTATATTTGGAATTTTTAATAACTGAGCAAACATTAGAGTGTTTTTAAATTGTTTATTTGAAAAAAGAAAAAAACCTCTGAAACCTTACAAATTAAATGTTTGTTAAATAATCATGGTCATGGATTACCCATGCCCTGATATGAAGAGGTAAATGTCATTTACACTGTAGTAACAGGGATGTGGACAATGATCTTAGGCAGAAATCACTGGCAAAGAAGGAAAAAACTTTGTTTCTGTCTGTAAGAAATAAAATCTAAATGAAAAATAGCAGCTAATATTAAAAAAAACAATAAAGGTACATTTTCCTATGGGTTCCTATCAGAATAAAAGCTGGTTATTGAGAATCTGTAATATTGTGCTGGGTAATGATTTCCTTCTTTCAATTCTAAATTCTGTTTCAATCAAGCTCAGGTCCCAGGTGCTGTTAAACAGTGAATGGAACAGCTGAGGAAGCCGCCAGATTGCACTAACAGTTCTGGTACCTCTCGTCTAGTGGGGGTTTTTTTTAATATCCCTTTCACACAAATTCAAAGAGAAGAGTTAAGATCTATAAGCACAGTTATTATTTTTACAGACAGCAATTAATTGTGATTGTTATCAGTTGATTATTTAATAAATGAGGTGCTAAAGCCGCTGTGAAATATATACATTTACTCTTGCTGCATAAGCTGTTGTACCTCTATACATTCACTCTCAAGGAATACTTAAGGGACTGCAAGAGATGTCGTTCAAGTCATTTAGTGCTTTCTCTTGAAAAGGTACCATTATATGACTGGTATTGTTTCGTGTCAGGAACAAGGTATGCTGGGAGATGATCAGAAACACAGAGGTCATTCGCTCTTCTCAACCCTAACAATTGCAAATTAAGTGTCAGAAACACCTTCTCTTTCTATCATATTTATCAGCTGTCTATCAATCAATCTATTGATCTATCTATTATATCTATCGAGTTATTGATTATCCATTGTATCTATTATCTATTGTATTGTATCTATTGTATCTATTATCTATCTATAAATTAGGAACAGGGAGACAAAGAACCCAAATTAGGTTAGGCGATATATGCAAAGCATAAGGTCAATATTGGGCTAACAATGGGTATCCAACCCACCTGCCAAACTTGGCATAAGTGTACTTATGAGTCTCAATTAATCAGCCACCCCTTCACCCTGGTTTACACCCTCCCAGTTTCCTGGTACGAAGAGACGGGTAAGTGGAGTGGCAATTACATAAATCAGTTGCACCCAACCTGCTAATCAGGTCATACATTAAGCTACACATTTGCAAACCAGACCCAATTGCTTCCCCTGGGCTGATATCAGTGCCCGACCATACCAAAGTGTTTGTGGTGGCATGGAATCAAATCCCACTGGAAAGTCTTCCTGAAGAAGTACAGGTATAGGAACTGTTATCCATAAACCAAAAAGCTCCAAATTACAGAATTACACAGACTCCATTTTATCCAAATAATCAAGATTTTTAAAAATGATTTCCTTTTTCTCTGTAATAATAAAACAGTAGCTTGTACTTGAGCCCAACTAAGATATAATTAATCCTTATTGGAGGCAAAACCAGACTATTGGGTTTATCTGATGTTTACATGATTTTCAGGTCCCTAGCATTTTGGATAACGATCCCATACCTTTATAGAGTGTTAAGCTGGCCATAGATGTTGAGATTTTTAAAAGATCAGATCCTGATCGTGAGACCACGATCTTCTCAGAACGATCGTACGAATTTACCATCAACTAAAAAGACCAATTTACCAGGAAAACAAAGGGGAGCCGCCTGCTTGGCCCTGCAAACATAGAGAGATTGCACTGGGACCGACAAAGATTTTTTGACCTGGCCGATCAATTTCCCGACAGATGTCGGCCGAAAAATCGTAAGATGTACGATCGTTCGAATACCACTAACCGCACGATAATTTCGAAGGATCGGTCGGGCTTCCCTAAAATCAGTCGTTCGGCAAGAAGAATCGTCGCGTCTATGGGGACCTTTAAAGCAGCAAAGAGAGGACCAATTTTAAACGAATACCCTTGGTTTTAAAATGAGACATTGGACCGACGGGCAGATGTCCAGATATTTCTAGCCACATCGTTTGTATAAAAATTTGTTTCTAAAACCTTTTTTTATATTATCATAGATAGCAAATGTGCTTTAGTAGCAGTAATCCTCTAAAAGGTTAAACCTTACTTACTATGTTACTATGTTATCTTCCCCCAATATCCCCCATTCAATGTTAGACATGACTTATGGTGTTTTCCCAATAAAGCAGCTGAAACATTGCTAAGAATATGCCATTCTATGAGGTACCAAAATTTTCCTTGTAGACACTGAGATACAAAAAGATATATATATATATATATATATATATATATATATATATATATATATATATATAGAAAATGGCAGAAAGGACCAGCACTCCGTGTTCCAAGAAAGTCAAAATGGTTTATTCAAAACTCACTGTGAGTTTTGAATAAACCATTTTGACTTTCTTGGAACACGGAGTGCTGGTCCTTTCTGCCATTTTCTATATAACCACATTTGACCATGCACCCGGCATAAAAACGCATGTGAAGGAGTGCGGGTATTTTTCTGTTATCCTGCTATATATATATATATATATATATATATATATATATATATATATATATATATATATATATAAATGGATAAGAAAGCAGAATAAGGACCGCACAAGCTCACCGTTTTCCCCCTCGGTTCAGGTGCACAGTCTCACAGTGTCCCCACTGTGGATACAGCAAAGATTCAAGGAAGCAGACAGCACTTCTGAAAACGGGGTTTATTGGAGTACCTGCTGGTAACACCTAACGCGTATGATTAAGGGATAACTCCCGAAATGCGTTAGGTGTTACCAGCAGGTACTCCAATAAACCCCGTTTTCAGAAGTGCCGTCTGCTTCCTTGAATCTTTGCTATATATATATATATATATATATATATATATATATATATATATATATATATATATATGTAGCGTAAACTGCCCTCACATAAAGAAGTTTACTATAGCGATAAATGTAGGGATGTGAAAATCTTAGACACCCTTACATATATATAGAGAGAGAGAGAGAGAGAGAGAGAGAGAGAGAGAGAGAGAGAGAGAGAGAGAGATGTGTGTGTATGGGATCTGTTATCCGGAAACCCGTTATCCAGAAAGCTCCGAGTTACGGAAAGGGCGTCTCCCATAGACTCCATTATAATCAAATAATCCAATTTTTTTTTAAATGTATTTCCTTTTTCTCTGTAATAATAAAACAGTAGCTTGTACTTGATCCCAACTAAGATATAATTATTCCTTATTGGAAGTAAAATCAGTGTACTGGGTTTATTTAATGTGTATATGATTTTGTACTGGACTTAAGTTATAAAGATCCAAATTACGGAAAGATCCGTTATCCAGAAAACACCAGATCCAGAGCATTCTTGATAACAGGTCCCATACCTGTATATATAATTTGCCACATTGCAGGGATACAGTGTTTTATTCAGCAGTATAAGGTTCTGACTGGGCTTTACAAATATTTTTTAACCGTTTGAATTTATTATTTAAGCTTCCTTGCAAAAATAAAAGATTTTATTGAAACTATGAGCTATATGTTTGCCCAGTGCATTTCTTCTTCATGTTCTACTTCTCTACTATTCATAGCTTAATGTGATGTCTGTCCTTGAGAAAATATTAAACAGAGTAGAAACAAAAATATATTTTACCTTTTCACGGTTGGTGCAGTTAAAATAACACTACCAATTGCTTAATTGTGTTATGTTAAAAAATAATAATCCTATTTTACAACAGAGCAGATTTACAGCAAAGTACAATTGAATTTGCAGTGCTTTCCTGCAGCAGATACAACTCTTTTCTTACAGTAACTGGAAAATGAAATATCTATCGCTGTGCATAAGGGAGTGATTTAAATACCTACATTTGTTTACAATCACACTCAATAAATGAAAGGGAATGGAAAGCAGCATAGGCAGTGTTTATGGACATACATAATGATCTGGCACACCCCAGTGGATATATTGCGAGCTGCATGCATTTCATTTTGATTAGAATTTCCTATGCTCTTGTTGCAGATTCTATTTAGTTTATAAATAATCCTATTAGGCGCGGAAGACATACAGTGATTGACCTTCAGCTGCTCTCCTGTAGTCTTACTATATACTCAATTGGTGAAGGAGATAACCAGCTAGTTCTTGCCTATGGAGAGTAAATTGAAGTGAAAGGGCAATTCTAACCTGTTTTCATTTTCTGTATGAATGCATCTAGCAGAGATATAAGGAACTGAATATTTACCTCTACATATTTTAAGTTATTTTTTGATTTGGTATGAATGTAAATAGTTCATTTTGCAGTTTTAGCCTTTCTTGTGTCCCTATTGTCTCACAGGCTGTCCTCAGGCTTCCTTATCACCTTCCATAGGCCTCTTAGGTCTCATTTATTAACACTGGGCAAATTTGCCCATGGGCAGTTACCTATAGCAACCAATCAGTGATTAGCTTTTTAAAGCCAGCTGCAAGTAGAACAATGAATGCAGCAATCTGATTGGTTGCCATGGGTTATTGCCCATGGGCAAATTTGCCCAGTGTTGATAAATGACCCCCAATTGTTCTAATGCCATTACACGAAGACAAAAAGAATCATATTCTATAACCATCCCAGGGACCCAGGATTGCCACATTTGCAGCAGCAAAAGCCAGACAAAGAGGGTGAGGACAAGGACATTGGGGGGGCATGATTGATTTTGGGGTGGAACCTTGAGGTCAGGGAATGGGCTGGTGCTGTTTGGGGAACAGGCAGTTGACATTGGAGGCATGGTTATGACTTGGATAAAATTTTGTCTGGTTTACATTACATTCCTAAAAAACATACAGACCCTTGATGCATTTAAAGAAGTAGTTTTCATCTTCCAGTCTCTTATTCAAACCACTGCCTAGTTGCATGGGTATATTGGACCCTAGCAACCAGGTCACGACTGAAATTCCAACCAGGAACAAAAAGCAAAATCATTTCAAAAACACAAAAAAATTAAAAAGAGCTGCAAGTATCACTTCCATTTCGCTCTCTGCGAATATAAATGATGTTTATCCTGCAACCAGTTTTAATTTCTTTGAGTGTTTTATTTGCTGAGAATATATTGCGGATTCAAAGTTGTTTTTGTCGGTAATGTGCCGACGGAGCATACAATTAGGCTGTACTGCAGAGCACTTGTTTGTTTCATGTGCACAAAAAAAGAGCTGAAAGTTCTTTGTTCTGCAGCAGATTTACCGAGATGGGGGCAAATGTATACGCTGTGTCTGCACAGCAAGCAAGAAATTTAGTTAAGGGGGAATGAAGAAATACTTTTCTATATGCAGGTATTGCATCTGTTATCCAGAAAGCTCTGAATTTTGGAAAGTCTGTCCCCCGTAGACTTCATTTTATCCAAGTAATCCAAATTTTCCAAAATGATTTCCTTTTTCTCTGTAATAATAAAACAGTACATTGTACTTGATCCAAACTAAGATATAACGAATCCTTATTGGAGGCAAAACCAGCCTATTGGGTTTATTTAATGTTTACATGATTTTCTTTTTTTTGTAACTTATAATTTTTAGAAAACACTGGAGAACTCAAGCTGGATGTATCCTGTGTTGTTAAATAGTGGCCTATATTATGCGCATATTTATATATATAGAATTATATATATAAATATGGACAAAGGGACTTCACCTCCAGTTTGAATAGCCCACCGATGTTACTTTACAAATTCACGACTTAGAATTAGTATAGTTTTCCTTTAAGGAATACATGGACGGCGTCCAAAAATAGTCTCCAGCGTCCAAGAATAGTCTCCAAGAATGGTCGCCGGCATCCAAAAACGAGACGCCGGCACCTCCAATGGGAGCAGAAAGCCTCAATTTTTTGATTGAAACTTACCAGAAGCTGCTGCATTTCTCACCCTAGGCTTATACTCGAGTCAATAAGCTTTCCCAATTTTTGGAGGTAAAATTAGGTACCTCGGCTTATACTCGGGACGGCTTATACTCGAGTTCATATGGTAATACGCTCATGATTTCATCAGAGAATTGCTGTATTTGGGGACAGGACCAAAATATATGGGGTAGATCTCCTCGGTGCCCGCATCCTCTCCAACAGGGGGGAGGGGTTGTTTACATGATTTTCTAGTAGACTTAAGGTATGAAGATCCAAATTACAGAAACATCTGTTATCTGGAAATCCACAGGTCCCGAGCATTCTGGATAACAGGTCCCATATCTTGTGTAGATGTTAACAAACCACAAATGCATATTCAGTTTCCTTTTTTTTAGTTTGTATTTACATTTTAGTTTAGTCTTTTAAAAATGAGCTTGGATTCATTCCACTGGATTCTACCTGGGGGTTTTAATGGGGAAGATTGTAGATGTGGATCAGATCAGAGCAAAATATCCACATTTGATGAGCACAAATTTCAATCTACCATTTATACAAGAGTAACAAGGGTAACGTTTCGAATCTGTTACATCTCGCAAACAAATAAACTGCAGACTATCAGGTAAAAATTACAGTCGACGGGTTCAGCCCCTTGTTCATTTCATTTCCCACATCTCTCGTTCTGCTAAAGAAGAATTGTTGTGAGCGACAAACAGCCTCGATAATGAGATTCATAAAAAAGAGAAACGGCCGGCGCTGACTCCATATGATTGGATCATTTTCGAGACTACACTTTTCCAATCCAATTTATCGGTGTCAGAAGGACAAGGTGAAATGTCTTTGCTTATTCCAAAGTCCGCCCAACGTGAAAAACAAATTCGCAAATCTGTTTGCTCTTATTCAGCTTTATAAATATAACCAGGCGCAGAGCAAATATGTTCACTGTGCGAACCAATCCGCCCTGCGCGAACTTTATAAATGACCCCCAGTGTGGCAGAAGCATTGCTGGCTCTCAGCATTTAATGGCACATTGTGGTGCCAGCTTTTCATGACAGACACCCTCTACCCCACCAATAACACTGCTCAGTAATTGCTCTCCTAATGACTCATTACATTATAATGTATAAAAAAAATTATAAATAACACAAATTCAGTTATTAAACTTCAAATATTGCTTATAAATATCAGATCCGTTTGATTTAACATAATTGGGGGAATGTAATAAAAGTCGCAAAGAGCAAAACAATTCGCACAAATAAGAATAAAAAGTCTCATTTCGCAATGTAATACTCTTCCTTAAACTGTTATTACATTGCGAATTTTAATTGCGCATTGCCCACTTTTAAGAAGTGCTTGAAGGTGTCGTTAATCTTTTGGAGCAAATAATTTTTTCATTAAGAAGTTTTATTACCTTCACTGCGCATTGCTAATATTTTTTCTGTTACTGACTTTTATTACATTCCCCCCAATGTGTTTAATGTAATGTCTCGTAAGAGTATTCCTCCAATCAGTTAATAATAACAGCATCATCTGCTTCACTGGCAGTTTCAGCTGCAGATTCCTTAGCCGGTTTAAGCTGGCCATAGATGCAAAGATCCCATCGTTCAAATCCTAGAACGATCGGACTTCCCCATCTCCCGACCTGCCACTAACCATTCCGATCAAATAAAGTAGTAAAAGAACAGATCAGCCGATTTTCTGCCCCTGACAGCAATCGTACGAAAGTTATGTCCGACAAACTGGTGACAGTCTCCCTCTGAAAATCGTACGCAGCCGACAGAAATCTTTTAACCTGGCAGATCGACCAAACGACCGATCTCCGTGGGACACATAGTTACATAGTTAAATTGGGTTGAAAAAAAGACAAAGTTATTTGCATATGCAAATTAGGGGTGGGGAGGGAAATGTGTGACTTTTTGTCATAAAACAAGGAAGTAAAAAATGTTTTCTCCTTCCCACCCCTAATTTGCACATGCAAATTAGGATTCGGTTTGGTATTTGGCCAAATCTTTCTTTAAGTGTAGCAGCAGCAGATGGTCCCTTGCTAGACCCAGCTGAAGGTTCCATAACAATAGCAGTGGATTGTTCACTACTGGAGTCAGCTGAAGGTTCACTTACAGCACCAGTGGATGTGTCCTTGCTGGATACAGTTGAAGTGTTCACATATAGGGGGAGTAAGTTCGCGTTAGGCGTTTCCTCTCCTGAAGCATTAGCATCATGACATCACGGTCATAGTCTCTTCTCGTGAGACTATGCTAACTTCCGGTAAGCGTAGTGTAAAAAAACGGATAACCGGCCGCAGTAAAGTGGGACATTAAGATGACACTCTGGGGCAGTGGGATGGGCTGTCGAAAGTCTGCCTGTCCCGAGAAAAGCAGGTGGTATGAAATAACACAGTCCACAAAGGAGTATATCAATATAAAGCAGGAACAAGGGACATTTGTATGGATAGACAAATACTCACAGCACCAATATTCAGTATAAATCCCTGCAGGGTAAGAGAAAGAGTACACAGAGTAGACAGAGGCACTCCCAGCTTTCAGCCTTTACCTTAAGTGGAGCTCTAGGATGTCTGCCTAAACCCTGGCTCTGACACTTAAGCTGGCCATAGTGCAGATTTTAGCCTCACATCCGAGGAACGATCGTATGTTGCAATCTTCCGATCTGAAACGAACCATTCAGATTAAATAAAGTAGTACAAGAATAAATCAGAAGAAGTTCTGGCCATGACAGCAATTGCACAATATGTCCGACAAATACTAGTCATCAGATAGGCAATACATGCAGAGATTGTTAGCTGACAGAAATACTCTAACCTGTCCGACCAAATGACTGATCGACATGGTACAAAAAATGTCAGGACAATCCACACGTAGTCCAAAATTTATTTTTGCCTCTATGGCCAGCTTTAGTCCCTAGTTCTGCGCAATTAGTGCCCACTCGACACTACTCAGTGGAGCCTGTGATGTTCGGATAAATAGCCCTAACTATCTATCACTCCTGCAGTGATCTGTTATGGTGAGTAGCTATCCTAAATAGACCTGACCTGCCCAGTTCCACTGCACCCTTCTGGACTGCTCAGGTAGGGGGACTGGTAAAATAGACCCTGAGCACATGTGTGCATGTTCAGTTTCTATACTATAGCATGCTGCCATCTAGTGGCCAAGTTATAGAATTCTAGGGGTCATGCTCTGACCCAGGAAGAAGAGCCTAGCTCCTGTATAAACTAAGGTTCCCTTCAGTGGGCACTAAGTGATTGCACTCTAAATGGGAAAACTATTTATCAGTTCCCTACAGTTTTTTATTTTGCTTCCAGCTGAAGTAATGTATTTGGTGTGGGTTAGCTCTAAGACTAAATTCTATGGATTTAAAGATGGAATTCTAGATTAACAGGGCATACATCACCTTTATAAGCTTGTGGTTAGTGGCACATTACAGTAAGAACAACCTGGGTGACTATTGTCTCCAGGGGACCCAACCCCATGGGGCTAGGGAGGTGGTGGGTCAATTCCCAGGGTCAAAGCTGAAGTAAGGCAAAAGCCCCTACTTGCGATCAGAAATATTTTTGGACACCTGACAGACATCGAAGGAAAAATTTATCAAAATTTAAGATGCAAATTTCATTTATTGTCAACCAAGAAAAAAAAAGAATGCTTTTATCCTGCAGATTGAATTCTTTTTCTCGTTAGCAATTTTACCCGGGTCTCCCAGCCAGTGATTCTTTAAATAAAAAATCTAGGGACTACCATACAGCTGACCCTGTAGCTTGAGTCCCCCAGATCCTGAATCTGCTGTATGGCATTTATATTACTGTTTCAATTGGGCTTAATCTCCCCATTTTCCAGTTTTCTTGCTTAAGAATTGTCCGTTTGCTTCACCATTAAAATCAATCTATTCCTAACCCTGGAATGAAAGAATCATTTCTAGGCAATTGCACATTCACAAGAAGCAAGGTTTTATTATTAGAGAGAAAAAGGAAATCCTTTTTAAAAAATTTGATTATTTGGATAAAATAGAGTCTATGGGAGATGGCCATTCTGTAATTTGGAGCTTTCTGGATAACGGGTTTCCAAATTCCATTCCTGTATTAGCTATGTGAATATACTCTACAGAGAGAAATGTCTAAGTAGCAAGCAATATTGAATATACAAAAGCCGAATGATGGCAATTTTCCACCATTATAAACATTGCGTCCAGAACAGATTTGTCTGAAAAGCAGCAAAATTAGGAAGTTTCTACTTCATAAAGTTTTGTGCTTCCATTAAAATGATTCAGACATTATGTTTTGCTTTTAAAACCTGCAATTAGCATTTTATGTTCATCCTAGGCAGAACTGAATGCTCTTTTCATCTAATCAGCGTTTCTCACTGTTTCCCGTTAACTGCCGTGATTGATTTCCGTGTTTTTCCTACTTTGCTGCAACCTTGAAAATGAATTTTGTGAATCTGTTTTTATTTTTTGCACAGTTCAGTTGGGGACATATATGGGTAACATATCCCCTCTTATCAATGAAATATATTTATTAACCACCCTATGCTGTGGCCACATTAAGTTCTGTATGCTGGTCAATGATATTATCATTCAAGAATATTTAATGAATTGAGCCAATTAACAACTGCAGAAACCATTGCACAAATGCAATTGTGGATTGTAAATTAAGCCTAACAGTAATATATTGGGAGGGTAAATGTCTTCTCTGCTTTTATTCCCCTACAGAAATTGGTAGCACTTAATAGATGCTTAATATAAGAGACTGATTCAAAGGAAAGTGTTGAAAGGGTTACTGCCTGCTCTGCTTTCATTCCTGTAGAGAACTAGTATAGGTAGCACAAAACAGGTGCCTAATATACAGGGACTGAGACACAGGGTTAATGCTTGCCAGTGCCGGGCCACGCTGGGCAGGCCCGGCAGTCGCGGTGCCTGTTTAGTGTGCGCGTATTTGCACTCGCGTGCGCATGCGTGAATTGAAGTTTGCGCACATGCGCAGAAGTGCAAAAAGCGCGAAAAAAATGCATAGAGTCGGGCAGAGAAAGGAAATCGGACTTGGGGTAGGCGACAGAGGAGGTACGTGCCTGGCGCCCTCCCAGCTTTGCGCTCTAGGCACGTGCCTACTCTGCCTACCCCTATTTCCGGCCCTGCTGCTTGCTCAGCATTTATTCCCCTACAGCAATAGGATTTGTAGCACTAAATATGTGCCTAATATAAAGGGACAGAGATGAGAGGAAAGTGTTGGAAGGGTTACTGCCATCTCTTTTTTTATTCCCCTACAGACCTATTAAACTGTAGGTAGCACCAAATAGGTGCCTAATATCAGCGGCGTAACTAGCCAGGCCTGCGCCCTCTTCGGGCCTGCTGGAGCGCAGTACATTTTAGCATTGCAGGGGGAGATTTTTGCCAAATCCTACAACCCAGGCTAATTGTTGAGTAGTTACGCCACTGCCTAATATAAAGGGTTACCACCTGCTCTGCTTTCATTCCCATAAAGAACTATTATAGGTAGCACTAAATAGGTGCCTAACAGGGGCGCTTCGCCAATGAGGCGAGTTGAGACTGTCGCCTCAGACGGCAGCGCCCCACTAGGTACCAGGGGCGGCAAAAATGCCGCTCCTGGTGCTTTAAGAGCTGAATTTCCGGTTTTCAAACCAGAAATTTGGCTCTTCTAGTGCAGAGAGCACAGTCAGGCTCTCTGTGCTAGTGCACTGGCCCTCTCTGCTGCCCTGGAGGACCCCCCCCCGGACCCCCTAAGGCGCAAAGAGGTAAGCGTATGGGGGAGGGGGGGCGGCAGCAACTGCTGCTGCCTCGGGCGGCGGAGGGGCCAGGATCGCCCCTGGTGCCTAATATAAAGGGACAGAGATGAGATGAAAGTGCTGAATGGGTTACTACCTGCTCTGCTTTCATTTTCCTAGAGAACTAGTAAAGGTTGAACTAAATAGGTGCATTATTTAAAGGGATGGAGATGAGAGGAAAGAGTTGGAAGGGTTACTGCCTGTTTTGCTTTCATTCCCCTAGAGAACTAGTATAGGTAGCATTAAATAGGCACCTAATATAAAGGGACAGAGATGAGATGAAAGTGTTGGGAGGGTTACTACCTGCTCTGCTTTCATTTCCATAGAGAACTAGTATAGGTTGAACTAAATAGGTGCATTATTTGGGATGGAGATGAGAGGAAAGTGTCGGAATGCTCTGCTTTCATTCCCCTACAGCAGTAGGATTTGTAGCACTAAATTGGTGCCTAATGTAAATATTTTTATTACTATAAATGCACTCTAAAAATTGGTGCCTGGGAATTTGATTGTATTGTGAGAAGGGTTTAGAGCAGATATGTAGTTAAAGTTAATAGTAGGCCAGGACTGACAATGTGTAGATTTTGCCAAATGTCAAAGGGGCTGCTATAATATGCCATAGACAGTAGCTATTTATTGGGCCTATGAGGAGTTCAGTCTTGACCTGGGTAGCAGAAATGCCAGGACTGGCATCAATAAAGCAATGGCTAACAAGCTGTTTTGCCAACAAAAAAGATTCAGAACACTGATAATTAAGGTTATTAGTGTGTTTTTAATGTCAGTCAGTACAAATTCCAACAAAGGCAGATATATAGAGATTATTCTACTCGTCTGAATCCAAATGATTTCATGATTTCAATATAGGGTTGCCACTTGGCCTGTATTTTACTGGCCTGTCCATTAAAATGATGCTTGATCCCAATGTTATTAAAGGGGTTGTTCACCTTTAAATACATTTTTAGTATGATGTAGAGAGTGATAGTCTGGGACAATTTGCAGTTGGTCTTCATTTTTTATTATTTGTGGTATTTGAGTTATTTAGCTTTTTATTCAACAGCTCTCCAGATTGCAACTTCAGCAATATGGTTGCTATGATCCAAATTACCCTAGCAACCATTCACTGATTTGAAAAAGAGACTGGAGTATGAATAGGAGAGGGCCAGAATAGAAAGATGAATACTAAATCAAATTTGTAGTGTTACAGAGCATTTATTTTTTTAGATGGTGGTCGGTGATCACCCATTTAAAGCTGAAAAGCCTCAAAAGAAGAAGGCAAATAATTAAAAAACTATAAAAGGAAAAATGAAGGTCAACTGAAACGTTGCTAGGAATAGGGAATTCTATAACATACTAAGGGGCAGATTTATCAAGGGTCGAAGTGAATTTGATTTTCAAAGTAAAAAAATTCGAAATTTGAAGTAATTTTTTGGATTCTTCGACCATCGAATAAGATACTACGACTTCAAAGTAAAATAGTAATAGAATATTCGACCATTTGATAACCGAAGTACTGTCTCTTTAAAAAAAATTGAATTCAATACTTCGCCAAATTAAACCTGCCGAAGTGCTATGTTAGCCTATGGGGACCTTCTAGAACAGTTTTCTATGTTTTTTGAAGTCAAAGAAAAATCGTTCGATCGATCGCTGAAATCCTTAAATCGTTAGTTGGTTATGGTTCTACAGTTGTTGAGAATATTCTGTAGATCTTGTTGTTCCATCTATGTCTGTAAAAAGGTGAAATTTGTATTTGAATATGTATTATCCCAGCATGAATCACAACTAGAAGCATCCGTTTAAGGGATACTGCCATCACATAATTACCCGTATAATGATACCACTGCTTTTCTAAACAAGCTTTAAAAGTATCCTGCTATTTTAGTCACATTGGAGGCTCGGATTTTACATATTCATATCATTTATAGAGTACGATCCAACTGTCAACTTTGCCTAAATCTTAAAGGAGTTGTTCACCTTTGAGTTAACTTTTAGTATGATGTATTGTGTGATAATCTGAGACAATTTGCAATTGATTTTTATATATTTTTTTATTATCTGTGGTTTTTACTTACAATTAATAAAAATGGAATTTAAAGGGAAAGGAAACCTAGTTGGTACAAAAACCCTCCCCCCTCCCGTGTGTTACCCACCCTCCCTCCTCCCCCCTGGCCTACCCGTCCCACTGGGCAAATGCCCCTAACTTGTTACTTACCCTTCTGCGCAGGTCCAGTCCAGGGAGTTCACAGACGACATCTTCTTCCACGCGATCTTCTTCCTGCTTTGAACGGCGTTTTGGCGCATGCGCAGTAGGAGCATTTCGCCGGTACGGATCTACTGCGCATGCGCCAAAGTCACGAAGTACTTTTGGCACATGCGCAGTAGATCATACCGGCGAAATGTTCCTACTGTGCATGCGCGTTCACAGCAGGAAGAAGATCGCGTGGAAGAAGATGTCGTCTGTGAACTCCCTGGACTGGACCTGCGCAGAAGGGTTAGTAACAAGTTAGGGGCATTTTCCCAGCGGGACGGGTAGGCCAGGGGGGAGGAGGGAGGGTGGGAAACACACGGGAGGGGGTGGAGGGTTTTTGCGCCAACTAGGTTTCCTTCCCCTTTAAGGAAAACATGATGGGTCTTGTTTCAATTTTTTCATTTAGTTGAAAAGGGAGCCCAGATGATATATAAAAAGTAGAAAAACCTTTATTAGGACATATTCAAGCCTGATGCATTTCGTGCCAAGGGTGGGCACTCAAAGGCACGAAACGCGTCAGGCTTGAAAATGTCCTAATAAAGGTTTTTCTACTTTTTATACATCATCTGGACTCCTTTTTCAAGTAACAGTAAGTCTATCCTGTTTTCGTTGTTGGTTTGATTTCACTTAATTACACAGCCCTTGTACCGAGGGTCTTTTTGGGATTAGACTACTGTGAATGATTTTGATCTTATGGAATACGAATTTGTGGAATTCACATTGATCTCTGGACTATGCTCAATTAGTAGATGCACACACCATAGCTTTATAGTTTACTTATTTTAATCTCCCCTGAAAGCCAAAGATTTGTAGTTTCTTTTTGACAACTGTTACAGGACTTCTGGCTGGATATCCCTGATACAAAACAAATCTGCTTTTTACACAATATAATATTTCCTTATTTCCCTTGTGCAGAGCCTGCACTCTGCAAAATTGCCTAATATTGCCATGCCTGGGTAAATCACATTTCTTTTCATTGAATTCCATTTTCCAATGCAACGTGTTCTAATGGCTTTTGTCACAATTTATGTATGTAAAAATAAGAGTTTTGGAAGGATAGCACATTATTTTTCATCTTTTTCTGTAAAGCAAGGAGTGCACAAATAGCATTTTATACATATAAATATACGTACACATTTGTGCTGGAATTCAGCGCATTTAGACAATTGGAAAAGATAACCACTAGAGGGTACTTTGCCCCTTTAAATATGAAATTGTAAGTAAAAGGAATGAGTGAACATTTGTGCACTGATCATTCATTTAGGGATAATGTATAGAAACGTGATTGCTGCAGTAAAAGATCTATAGACTCATTTAAAGTGGCTCTTACCTTTTCTACAGAAGTGTGTGAAAAAGATGATCTATCCCAAGGTTTGCTGGGTATTGGCCCTAAACAGGTTTTGCTGCTAAGTACCTTCTATTTATGCATCTCCAACATCACAACTGATCTCCTCTCCAGCTTTATGAAAAACTCCAGATAATGCTTTCACATGATTAACGGCTTCTTTTGTGCCACCTTCCCATACAGGCAAAGCTCTTGACTGAGCCATACCAACAGGAAGTACAGGGGTGCTATTAGCATGCTGTAGGACCCAGCAGTGTCTGGACACCTTATTAAAACAGAGGGAAGAATAGAAGTTAAAATGCAGGGAAATACTGCAGGAGAACATGTTTCAGGTTTCTAAAACCTATAGTTTGGCAAAAGTTCATCTCAAACACAAGGCCAAAGTAACACCGAAGTGAGTCAAAGTCAGAATGGTAAATGCCCAGCAATGGCACAACCCTGATCTCAACCCAAATGCAAATCTGTGGTGCTCTTTTGAAACTGTTGTGCCCAGGTGTCAAGTGACCCGAGCAACTTAAAATTATTCCCAAACAGTGTCCCAAATACCTTTGCAAGGGTCTCAGTGCACAAAATCTTTGGAACAGTTGAGGGTCCTATTTATCATGCTGTATAAAAAGTGGAGCATTACCGGGGTTGATCACAGCAACCAATCAGCAATTAGATGTCAACAGTTAGAAAACAAAAGAAAAGATCTGATTGGTTGCTATGAGCAACATCACCGGTAAGGGTAAGGGCACACGCTAAGATTTGGGGAGATTTTAGTCGCCCGGGAACATATCGCCTCTTCTTAAGGCGACTAATCTCCCTGAAAGGCCTTCCCGACTGCTAGAATCGAAATCGCCGGCGGGATGGCACTCAGATTGTTTCGTTTTCTGAAGTCGCCTGAAGTTTTCTTGTGAGGCAACGTCTTTGGAAAACTAAGCACTCCGAGTGCCATCCTACCGGCCATTTAGGTTCTAGCCAGCGGGAAGGCTTTTCGGGGAGATTAGTCTCCCGAAGAAGAGGTGATTTGTTGCCGGGCAACTAAATCTCCCCGAATCTTAGCATGTGCCCTTACCCTAATGCTTTACTTCACTTTTTACACAGCATGATAAATAAGCCCCTTGGAGTCAGTTACAGACTGGAGGCAGAGACTGGATTATGCTCAGCTAATCTTACCTCTGAGGGGAAGAAAATCCTGCCTAGAGGCAACTTCGGACGTTTTCGGAAAACTAAGCACTCCGAGTGCCATGCCGCTGGCCATTTAGGTTCTAGCCAGCGGGAAGGCTTTTCAGGGAGATTAGTCGCCCGAAGAAGAGGTGATTTATGCTCAGCTAATCTTACCTCCGAGGGAAAGAAAATCCTGCCTGGAGACTGGAGGCAGAGGCTGGTTTATGCTCAGTTAATCTTACCTCCGAGGGGAAGAAAATCCTGCCTTGATTAAATAAAGAATGTTGAATTGAGGAAATAACTGTTTTTATATTTACAGTCCATTGTACTTTACATGTTTAGTTCTGTGAGTCAGCAAAGTAAATTGCAAAGTCTGAGAAATGTTCTATAATTACTACTGCACTATATGTTGTCTGAAACACAAATCAAGACACGTCTCTGATTAGCTACAACATAATAATCTGATTTCTCAGTTGCAAACTGACCTGCTTGCCTCCCATATTATCATGTAAGCAAATATTCTCAATTTAGACAATGATACCTTTTCATTTTTGAAGCATAATTACAGGTTAATCTTCTACAAGCATGAGCAAGTCTGCTCCAAATGTCCTTTTGTTTTATAAAACATAAATGACTAACAATCGGGTATTAGTGTTAATAAAAATGCTAGTTATAAAAAATAAGGTATTTGCTGCTAAATGTGATGTCCCCCCCCCATAACATAAACTTTACAGTCTCACTTTCTGACTTTCCCAATTTGACCAATCATTCTCTGCTGTTAATACACCAAAGTGGCTAAAACCAAAACTTGAATTGGACATTAACTGAATTTGATGCATGAAGGGTCGTACTTGGGGAACTGGGACCCCCCACACCTAGGGTTGCCACCTGGTTTGTAAAAATGATGGTTGATCCCAATGTTATTAATAGGGAAAAAAGGTAAATATATAGGAAGGCTGGTATTTTTTTCCAGAAAAGGTGGTAACCCTACCCAGAACCCAAACTTATGGGTCCACTCCTCCTACCCCCCATGGCAAACTCCCTTGTGCATGCCCGCTGACTTGCTCCCAATGTGCCACCTGCCCACCCTCTCCCTCCCAATGCACAACCCGCCAGCCCCTCTGTAGCTTGTACTGGTCGGTGGGACCTGGTCCAGACTGAAAATTAAAATAGGCCCCGACATTTCAGGTACACAGAGTCCCGATCAGCCCAAACAGCCCCCACCAGCCCACTAAATACTGACTTTCTATTGCACCTTATAGCAGCCCCTCTGGCATTTGCCAGAACCCACAGATTGCCAGTCCGGACCTGGGTGGGACCCATGAGGGCTGGGGCCCACAGGGTTTAAACTCAGTGTTCCGCCGGTCCAGTCCAACCCTGGATCAGCCACGAGCCATCTGCAAAGGGCACCTATCAGACCAATCAGATGAGTGCAAATTTGGGAGTCTATCCACAATGGCTGCCTTACATTGTACTGTCCATCATAAGCCTTGTGGTGTACATGTTTGTGCAAAATATTATTGGATATTGCTGCATGCCTTTCTTCATCATTAATATGACTCTATAACTACAGCTCTAGTAACTGTTCACAGCTAAATAGAAGTCATCTGTGAAAAAAAAGTTGCTTATGAGCATTGTAAGTCAATCTATGAAATGTCTTCAGAAAAGTTTGCCAGGTCTTTATCTTTAGTCTCAGTTTATTTACAGTCTCTTCCCAGTGGAAGGATCAGGAGGAAGAGGCAGAAGTTTAACCAGATGTTTCAGAGTCAGGGCTCTCGGAGAGGTCAGCACATACAGGAACACACCTAACTGACCCAGACTACATATATGTGTGGTTAGAGGGTGTAACAATGGCCACATATTACTGGAAAGAGTAGGAGGACATAGTAATGATGAAATCAGATGAACACAGGCAGCAGCCGGCCATCATCAAGGTTAATAGACAGGAGCAGATTATGTACTTTAATGTGAATGGTTATGGGAACTAACCAAAATTAGATAAAGAGGCCCACATAACATAGACACCCCTAATATACCCATCACTAATACATGTTTCTTTAAAAAGTATGAATAAATGCCATTTTCTATACTGAAATCCAGCTGTTTAACAGTTCTGCATCATTTGAAATCCTGACAGGGAAGGAGGGACTAAACACTGATGTTACAAATTGTAACAACTTCTCCACAGCTTACAGACAGCATGCAGGAACTACATAACCCACAATGCATTGCACTGTGATGTCATGTTCCTTATTGAAATCACATGTGCAAGGAATTGTGGGGTTTGGAAGATGCAGGCTGAGGACAGATGGCTGTTGATACAAAGTAACATTAGTCAGCCAGCTCAGCAAAGTAGTCAGAGAGATCAGCAGGAGAGCAGGGGGCTAGGCTTAGGGAACTGTCAGAAGCCATTAAAAATCATGAAAAGTCTGCATATTTTTTAATTGATGTATATTGCAAAGTTGCTGGAAATTATGTTTACTTTTCAAAAAGTTATGTTTTTGTGGAGTCCCCTTTAAAGAGTTACAAGGGCTGTTCACCTACTAATTTTTAATATGAAGTAGAAAGTGATATTCTGAGACATTTTTTTTATTATTTTTATTTTTTATAATTTGTGGTTTTTGAGTTATTTAGCTTTTTTTCCAGAAGCTCCAAATTTTGTAATTTTGGCAATCTGGTTGCTAGGGTCCAAATTACCCTAGCAACCATGCATTGATTTGAATAAGAGACTTGAATAAGAATAGGAGAGGGGTCAGTGACCCCCATTTGAAAGCTGTAAAAAGTCAGAAGAAGGCAAATAATTCAAAAACTATATAAAATAAATGATGACCAAATGAAAAGTAGCGTAGAATTGGCCAAGTTTTACCGTAGCATTTTGCTGACTTCAAGCTTGGAGTAGCAGCTAATCCTACTCTATTTTATATACCTTTCCCTTTGAAGTTGTCATTTTATCGAACTAAGCACATTCAGGCCCAGGCTGTTGACTGAAGAGCCAAAAACAAAATGACAACAAAGTGTCTGTGGGCGCCTCCCTAATGGATTTGTGTTTGTCAAAAGTGTCTCTGAAGATTTAGAGCTTGTGATTGAATATATTCAGATTTGTGCATCCGCTGTCATTATCCATTGCGCTGCCCTTGTTTGCTGATGTTCTTTCCCTTATCCTTTATCCAGTTTCAGTAGAGTTCAGAATGCCACATAATGTACATTAACATCAACTCTGCTCACCTACTGATTGTGCATGCCACACTGGGCTAATTCTCGGCCTAAGGATAAATACAGGTTATGGGGCAGATTCACTAACCAGCAAATTTTAGCCAGCATCCGCTTCGCACCCATCGCAACACTTTGCCAGGCACAAATGCGCTCAGACTACTGCAATTTACTAATATGCGGAGTTTCGTCCTGGACGCCGATCGCAGGCGATTTTTTCACTAGCATTACTTTGGCAGTGTGAGCATTTCAAAGCAAAGATGCGCTAGCATTCATTTCTGCCTAGTGAAGATTCGCTAGCGATCTTTCAATTAGGCAAATTTTCATACGGCAGGTAATTTAAAGTTGTATGGAGGTCATTTTCATAAATTTTGGTGCAAATGCATGGAGTTACCACTTTTTATTACACATTTCCAGGGAACCTTAAAGGGATCCTGTCATCGGAAAACATGTTTTTTTCAAAACGCATCAAAACGCAAAGTCCCTACATTACTGTTCGGAGCGGTATTGGTATTTTCTCCGCCAGCAGGATAAACATGCCAAGTGACATTACCTTTAAAAGCCATTCTTCTCTTCTACTGAACTGAGACGGATCCTGACCTGGGATTTTATACAGAAGATATTCTTTTGTATTGCTAAGAAAAACAGTGAGCTACAAATGCTTCGCTGACGTTTTTTTTTTTTTTTATTCAAAAGAAATGTAAAAGTTTTCTATAGAATTCTGTTTCTCCAAGGCTTGCTTATACAAGGCATTTGAAAAAAGGATAAGATCCCGTACTTATATGTTTATGTAAACTATGGCTGTCTAAAGAGATTTATACACCTGCTTATTTCTAATCTTGCCCACGCCTTGTGTCTCATTCCCTTTCCCCCTTAGATTGTAAGTTCTTTTGTACAGGGCCTTCCTCACCTTTTGTACCGGTACTGATCGTTATATATGTAACCCTGTATGTTCTTTGTATGTAATTCATGTGATTTATTTGTATAAACACATTTATTTTACAGCATTGCACAATATGTTAATAATAATATTTCACAGCCACTGCAAGAAGTATGGCAACTACAGCACAGGTACAGGTATGAATCAAATCATTTGAGGAAGGAATGCTCTGGGAAATCATTAACCTCCTCTCTGTGCCTTTAATCAGTTCTTGTTTGAGTCTCCAGCCCGTCACACAGATGTTAGAGGAAAATGTAAAACAAATATAAAAGAAAACCCATGATTAAGGGCAGAGACAGACGCGACAGTCGCCTGGCGACTAATCGCCTCTTCTTCGGGCTACTAATCTCCCCGAAAAGACTTCCCGTTGGCTAGAATCTAAATTACCTGTGGGATGGCACTCGGAGTGCTTCATTTTCCAAAGTCTCCTGAAGTTGCCTGACGAGGAAACTTCGGAAAATGAAGTGCTCTGAGTGCCATCCCACATGCAATTTAGATTCTACCTGATGGGGAGGCTTTTCAAGGAGATTAGTAGCCTGAAGAAGAGGCAATAAGTCGCCGGGCAACTAAATCTCCCCGAATCTTCGCATCTGTCTCTGCCCTTACACCTATTTGTAAATGTAATCACTATTGAAAGCAGTAATTGTCAAGGCTGATTAACAGCAGAAGCCCAGTTGGAGGAGAACAAGACGGCATAAATAAATAATGCATTCGATTGAAATTATGTTTATGAATAAACCATTGGAAAATGTGTGATGAATGTCTACTGGAACATTACTTTGGATTACATATACTTTAATTGTGCAAAAAACAGTTTATTGATGGAAGCGATGTATTTATGCAGGTACTGAGGCTGATTTTTTAAATGCTCTCGAGCTCAAGTTCAGTTGTCCATAGCAACCAATCAGATTTCTGTTTTCATTCTTCACTCGTAAGTATAGGTATGGGACCTGTTGTTTTCCCGATAAGGGATCTTTCTGTTTTTTTGATCTCTATACCTTGTCTACTAAAAAAAATTTCAACATTGATTAAACCCAGTTGGATTGCTTTGCCAGCAATAAGGATTTAAGGAGTGGTTCACCTTTAAATTAACTTTTAGTATGTTATAGAATGGTTAATTCTAAGGAAATCGGTCTTCGTTATATTTTTTTTTATATTTTTTTCAATTATTTGCCGCTGCCTTCTGACTCTTTCCAGCTTCAAATGCGGTCGCTGACCCCCTCTAAAAAACAAATGCTCTGTAAGGCTACACGTTTATTGTTACTGCTACTTTTTATTACTCATCTTTCTATTCAGTCCCTCTCCTATTCATATTCCAGTCTCTTATTCAAATTAATGCATGGTTGCTAGGGGAATTTGGACCCTAGCAACCAGTTTGCTCAATTTCAAACTGGAGAGCTGCTGAATAAGAAGCTAAATAACTCAAAAAACCACAAATAATAGAAAATGAAAACCAACTGCAAATTGCCTCAAAGTATTACTCTTTACATCATACTAAAGTTAACACAAAGGTGAACAACTCCTTTAATTCTATCCTGAAGATTATAGGAAAAAGGAGTTGGTTGTTTTTATTATTTGACACGGACCATGATTCTTTATATGACTCATTAGGGTGCCGTAGACATTACATATTGTTTTCCTAATTGGGACCCATCTTTAATACTTATTTTCAGGTATGGAGAGAAGAATCACTCATTTCAAAGGTTGAAAGTGTGTTTCCCGTGTACTGGATAAAGTAGTAACCTCCGATTACAATTCTGGATCCTCTTCAGATGATGAAATCTACTACAGCAGCAGAAAAGCTCAGGCCGGCCACAGATTCATGGGCGCAACTAACACACGTCAGGTATTTCCAGAAATCAGATTTTTACACAAACCTGAAGTATCTGTGGCTAAAAGATCGGTGAGAGCCGATGAAAACTGTAGCCCTCCGGCAGTGTTTGTCATTCAAGTTCTAGTGCTGGAACCTGGAGGCCTTTGTTTTGGGCTTTCCTCTCTCTCTCTGCTCCCTGCTTAGCAAGATAAACTCACACAAGAAGTATGATACCTGTTAAGGAAATGACAGACAATACAGTGGCATTCTGAGCAGAATAAAAATAGGTCAGGCAAAGTTCTAAAATAACAGAGGATTCTAAAGAACTATTTAAAACCTGCCCAACTGTCGCTTGTAACTGGTATAAAATGCTCCCCCGGGAGGCCAGCCCCACAGTTTGGGAACCACTGCCTTAGGGTAAGGCCACACTAGGCGATAGCCCGGCGATTTGACTCGCGGCGACTTTTCGCCGCGACTTTTAAGCGGCAATCGCTGGGGAAACTTTGGCGCTGGCGTCTATGGGGAATCGCGACAAATCGCTAGCGTAAAAACACACGCGGCGATCTTTTTTCTATTGTCGCTCGAAATCGCCTAGCGAGGCGATTTCGAGCGACAATAGAAAAAAGATCGCCGCGTGTGTTTTTACGCTAGCGATTTGTCGCGATTCCCCATAGACGCCAGCGCCAAAGTTTCCCCAGCGATTGCCGCTTAAAAGTCACGGCGAAAAGTCGCCGCGAGTCAAATCGCCGCGCTATCGCCTAGTGTGGCCTTACCCTTAGAGAGAGAGTGAGGCTCAAAGCTGACAGATTGCTGAAGGGAGATAATAAAGGGTAACTTGATTAGTTTAGTAGCATTATCAAATGTTTTATGTTAGAAAGTTATTTTCTAGGGGAAATTAAGTTTACATGAATGTATTGTTTTCATGATGATTCACCTATATTTTAAAATTGCAGCAAAATAGTAGAGTGGCACTCCACGGTTGTAAATTGAACTTCTATGGCAGATACCGTTCTGCAGGAACAATATACTTAAAGTATAGTGGCCCTTTAAAGAAATTTAAAGGGAAAGTAAACTGTAGTTACTACTTTCACATCAAGGAAACCTCCAATCATTTGTCTATCTTTCTAACTCCAGGTTCCGGGAGTCAAGTTGCAGTCAGCTCCAACATGGAGTAAATATCATAAGAGAAAGCAGTTGCCCCAATATCACTATGACCAGCGCATGATGTTGGGTTATCTGCCGCCACCAAGGGGAGTAAGAAATAGGGGCTTGGCAGCTTATGCTATATGAGGCCACTTTGGACAACCATTTTGATCACTGACCCCAGTAAATGCCATTGGTTGAATCTAATGCTGTTGCCTTTTTGTGGTGGATGACAGGAAGGTGTATGTGACTGGTGATGTGCAAGTTTGAGCCAACAAGCTGCTGTTTTCTCCCATATCCCACCCATTCCTATGATGATGATGTCACTGCCCACACACGACTTGTCTCTGATGTCATCAGCTTTGAGTTAACTTTTAGTATGATGTAGAGAGTGATATTCTAAGACAATTTGCAGTTGGGTTTCATTTTTTATTATTTGTGTTTTTTGAGTTATTTAGCTTTTTATTCAGCAGCTCTCCAGTTTGTAGTGCCAGCAATCTGGTTGCTGAGGTCCAAATTACCCTAGCAACCATGCATTGATTTGAATGAGAATATGGAATATTAATAGGAGAGGGCCGGAACAGAAAGATGAATAATGAAAAATAGCAATAACAATCAATGTGTGGCTTTAGAGAGGATTTGTTTTTACAGGGGGTCAGTGACCCCTTTTTAAAAGCTAGAAAGAGTCAGAAGAAGAAGGCAAACAATTAGTAAACTATAAAAAATAAATAATGAAGACTAATTGAAAATTCGCTTAGAATTGGCGATTCTACAACATACGAAAAGTTAACCTGAAGGTGAACCAACCCTTTAAGGTTTGCCTCAATGGGTTAAAATAAGATTTATATCTAGAGTCGTTATATCCTATTCTAGGGAATAGAGAGTTGTGGTTACATCCATTTTAATCCTTTTATGAATTTGCCCTGTAGAAAGGTGCTTTATAAAATAAAAAAAATAGTTTATGGTGTTATCTGCAACTCCCTGTTCTGTCGGACTAATGATGCTGGGAGTTCTTCTATAGTGTAGGCTGTGGGTAGGATGTCCCTGCTTGCAGTGAGTTCAGAAGAAGGTGAGAGGACAAAGTTATGGGAGAGACAGTGATACAGGGACTGGGGAAGGGTGACGGTGGGATGAAGATGTTGATGGTGCACTGTTGAAAGACAAAAGGAAATGGAATGATTGGACGTGGGACAGGAAAGTGTGCAGGAAGGGTGACAGAGGAAAGTCATAAAACAGCAGCCTTTAATCTATACCTTCCAGTTCCATGCAGAAGCAGGGCAGCGGATAGAGAAATATAATGTATTTATATGTATAAATGTTCATCCAAAGTGATCTCAGACACAAATGCTGATTATAAATGCTGCTGTCATGGCCTACGCATAAACTATAAATATTACTAATGTTAGGGTCATAATCTCTCCTTCCCATCAGTGTCGGACTGGGATGCCAGGGGCCCACCAGAAAACCTAAAACCATGAGCCCACCAAAAGACCTTAGACAGTGTACCTTTCCAAACTATTATTCCTCCTCTACTTACTCAACCACTTTATTCTCCTAGTCTTTTATATACTTACAATAGTCTCCCAGTATTAAAGGGCATGTAAAGGCAAAAAAATAAAATCCCATTTTTATTTTCTTTAATGAAAAAGAAACCTATCTCCAATATACTTTAATTAAAACATGTGTACCGTGTTTATAAGAAACCTGAGTGTATGCAGTGAAATTCTCCCTTCATTTACTGCTGTGGATAGGAATTGTCAGACGGTCCCTAACTGCTGAGCAGGGAAACAATCATACTTATGAACAGCAGGGGGAGCCCCCGCCTTACTTCCCAGCCATGCAGAACTCAAGCAGCTTTGTCTATGACGATCCCTAAGACCACACTGAGCATGTGCACAGTCTTAGTCTTGCAAAGATGTATAACAAAGTTACAAGATGGTGACCCCCCGTAGCCAACTTTGAAAGCATAAATTATTTGTTTGATTAGGCTTGTGGTGCAGTAAGTTCATGTTTATATTTAGTATACAAAATACAGCATTTCTAGCCTTATTCTATTTTAGACTTTACATGCCCTTTAAGCATTTTTCCCTATAAAGAAATAGGGAATGACCATGAAATAGGCCAAATATTTAGAAACAAAAGGGCCCACAGTGAGTTTTCCTTGTATCCCAGTCCGACACTGCTTCACGTCTCCTCTGCCCCCTAATCTGCAGACACTATGCTAACAAACTTCTTAATGTGACATTGTCCCAAAGCACGACTTTCGTCTGTTGTTATAAGGACCAGTATAGCATCACAATCATCTTCCTTGTGAAATTGTCTAATAAAAATATGATGTGAATATATAATTACTGTTCTTTAGCATCACCACCCCCTCAGCACAGCTACAATGAAGATGTTCATAGGTTGGCTTTCAGTTACAGCCTTGCTTATCATTGTTTCTTAAATCTACATCATCACATCCCATAATCCTCCTTTGTTTTATAATTGCTAAAAAGCACACCAAACACATAACAAAAGTTTCTATGTCCAGGCATTACCAGAATACCAACTTCACAGATTTAAGTTAACTTTTAGTATGTTATACAATGGCTAATTCTAAGCAACTTTCCAATTGGTCTTCATTATTAATAGCTTTTGAATTATTTCCCTTTTTCTTCTCTTTTCAGCTTTCAAATGCGGGTCACTGACCCCATGTAAAAAAAATGCTCTGTAAGGCCACACATTTATCATTATTGCTACTCATCTTTCTATTCAGACCCTCTAATATTCATATTACAGTCTCTTCTTCAAATCAATGCATGGTTGCTAGAGTTATTTGGACCTTAGCAACCAGATTACTGAAACTGCAAACTGGAGAGCTGCTGAATAAAAAGGTAAATAACTCAAAATCCACAAATAAAAAATGAAAACCAATTGCAAATTGTATCAGACGATCGCTCTGCATCATACGAAGAGTTAATTTAAAGGTGAACAACCCCTTTAAGTTTCTCTTTGATTTATGCCATGTTGTGTGTTGTTGCGCTGATAAACCAAACATATTGGATTAAAGGCAGTGGTCAGTAAAAATGCTTGGGCAAAGCTCCCTGTGGCTGCAGCCATTTAACAAAATCTGTCAATATATAAAAGGTAAATGCAAAGATCCGCTCCTTTGGCTGGGCTGCTAAATGATTGGATATTTTCTTGACCTTCAGTTTCAGCTGAGGCAGTTCCTCAGCAAAGGGCAAAACCCAATTTCTGGTGGCTGTGCAAAAAAAATATAAAAATGAAAGCAAAACATCTTCAGAAAGAAAATCATTTTATATAAACATATTTTAAAGAAACTCTGTAAACTTGTACCAACCCCAGGCTAATTCAAGAATACACATTAGCCAAAAATCTGCCCCAAATTAAGTGTTCTCCTACTCCAATATGCAAAAAGTGCTCTGTTTGATTTAAATATCCCCAGTTCTAATATTTCCAAGCCTGAGAGCCCCAAAAAAGATGGTGGAAAAAGGAAACAAAAAACAATATATCAAAGTGCAGAATTATCTTTTAGCTAATGGCGGCCAATGACCTGGTTTCCAAAGTCTTGATGGAGAAGAACCTGGGGACAATTGTGCATATTAAAACGTATCTGTAGCAAGCAATGCCAGTCAGCAGCAGGATATTAAATCAAAGGGGGTCATTCTTCCCCTTTACAAAGCACTGGTAAGGCCCCATCTAGAATATGTTGCGCAGTTTTGGTCTCCAATCCTTAATAAGAATATTATTAAATTAGAGTCCGAAGAACGGCAACTAAGTTCATAAAAGGAATCAGTTATAAGGAAAGACAGGTCAAGTTGGGGTTGTTTACACTGGAGAACTACTTATAAATATTAGGGATGCACTGAATCCAGGATTCGGCCTTCATCAGCAGGATTCAGATTCAGTTGAATCCTTGTGCCAGCCGAACCAAATCCTAATCTGCATATGTAAATTAGGGGCAGGCAGGGAAAATCACAAAAAAAAAATGTTTCCACTTTTTCCTTCCCCGCCCATAATTTGCACAAGGATTAGGCCCAATCCCAAATAGTGGATTCAGTGCATCCCTAATATATAAAGGGTCCATATAATAATCTCTATAAAGCTTTATTTACCAGTAGGTCCTTCCATTAGACACAGGGGCATCCATTCCGATTAAAAAATAAGAGGTTTCCACTGTAAGGGTTTGTTAAGTGTAAGAGCTTGGAACTCTTTAAATCAGTTGAACTGGCAGATACATTAGATAGCTTCAAGAAAGGGATGTTTTTTTTAGAAAGGGATGTTTTTTTTAGAAAGGGAAAAAAATACAGGGTGACTAAAATAGTTCTTTGATCCAGGTACTGGTCTCATTGCCGTCTTGGGGTCAGGAAGGATTTTTTCCCCCTTGAATGCGTTGGAGAGGCTTTAGATGGGCTTTGCTGTCACCCTCCTTCATGGACTTGCATCAATCTCAACAATGTTTCTTTATAGCAAATAATGTCAATATATTTCTTCCTGAAATCCATTTGCGTTTCCAGACCATGACCAAACATTATTTTTATATGCCTATAGCAGGTCCTGCCCATCTAACCTCCAGTTCCTCTGGGTTGGGCAGAAATGTTCCTTCCAGTCCAATGGGTAAAACATATGTTCATCTATTTCCGAGAGGAAGGAATTCAATTTCTTTTTTTAAATGGAAAATGCAGATAAGAAAAAAAACAGAAATGCACTGCAAAATGTCCAGGAAGAAGGATTGTCAGATGAATTTTTGCCATAATAAATGTCACTTTAGTGTTATTTTGGACCAAGGTCAACGAGGCACTTTCATCCCAGCACAGCTCATGACGGAGGTCTCCCCCGATGTCTAAACCGCTGTTAAGCCATGATACTTAAATAAAGCAAGAAATAAAGACAGTTAGTTCTAAAGTTAAAAAAAAAAACTTAAAAATCTAAAATTTTTGCTGATTTGTACTGCTTGGATCCAGTCCCCTTTTGATACCCAATCAGCATCTTTATGAAGCCAACGTATTTCCTGGTGCACATGGAACTGCCTGGATTTCACTAAATCCCCAGTGAATGGACTGAGCCTTAGGGAAAAAAGCAATTCCATGGGCTGCCATACTGGTTATCCGCCAAGATGCTTCCTTTATTGAACTCTCCCTCTCTTACTGACCAGGTTATGTGTTTAACCCTCAAAAAAACAGTAACTGACACATATAATGTGTACATAAGGACACCATGGGGCTTCCGGCCACTGTTAGCATTGGCACCTGTCTGGTTTTAACCAGACAATATTGCCTGATCTAAAACCCAGACAAATATCCACCCCAAGGCCCACCTTTGACATCACTGCTGCCCCCTGCCCAACCAAAACACCATCACCCTGCCCCTTACATCTTACAGCGGAGACTGCTGGGGTGGTGGGCCCTTGGTTTTGTTTTTCAGCTACCCCAGTCCAACACTGAAATGAGATCTAAACCTCAAAAACTAGAATTGATTTAAAAGAGGAAAAAACTACTGAAGCAGTTTATAGACAATAGATTAGCCACAAGCTATTAGACTATATTAATTCTGTATAAGGCTTTACCATACCTGAGTAAATAGCTCTAGAAGCTCTCTCTGATTGTTTAGGATACAGCTGCCATATTAGCTTGGTGTGACATCACTTCCTGCCTGAGTCTCATAGCTCTGGGCTCAGATTACAGCAGGAAGGAGAGGAGGGGGAAAGGGAGAGAGGAGCAAACTGAGCATGCTCAAGCCCTAGCCCTGGAGGTTTATGATGAAAACAGGAAGTCTGATACGGAAGCCCATGTGTACACAATAGAAGGAAAGAAATGTGGTGTTTTTTTGACAGAGGACTCAGAGGAGCATTACTTTGAGGGTTTACTGGTGTATTTATATAGACCTTTCTGATAAAGTTTACTTCATTTTAGCTTTTCCTTCTCCTTTAAACTTATAAAGAGCAATTTGCATTCATTACTACTTTTAGTGGTTTCTGAAGCACTGACAGTTTCAGACTGCTAGTACCAGGCATTTAGCTCCACAGCTCAGTTGGCTGTATATGGGCAGACTCAAGATGCTAATTCATCCCCTTCAGGCCAAGTTGATAACTTATTTGGCCATGTATGGTCCCTCCCCAACAGATATCTGCCAGAAAGAGGACAGCCAATGTATTGATGTGGCGCTCTCCCAAAGAGACTTTGTAGGTACCACTATGATCTGATGGTAGGCCTGTGGGCTAAATTTGATCAGCTCCAATTGGCCCAGAGTGCTTCGTTTTCTGAAGTCCCCCGAAGTTGCCTCACGAGGAAACTTCCGAAAACAAAGTGCTGAGTGCCATCCCGCCAGCGATTTTGATTCTAGCCGGCGGAAGGCATTTCGGGGAGTTTAGTCGCCTGAAGAAGAGGCGATTTGTCTACAGGCAACTAATCTCCACGTGTGTCTCTGCCCTAAGACTTATATTCAGACTTTAGGCATAAATCTCACTGACCACTAACATCAGTTCATTTTCTGGAACGTCCACATTTGTCTGAAATATAACACAATATACAGTATAACCTAGATGGAGGTAGAATTTTAATTCAATATTTGTTGCCTGTTAAGCCTTCGGTATCTGCATTTTAAAGCACAAAATTCTCATTGGCGATATCTGTTCTATCACTTGCATTGCTGAAATAAATAAGAAATTGCGCCAGGTTTAGTAAGAAAAAGGCTTTCACAGATTATTTGGGTGCCTCAGGACAAAAATCCTTTTCTTGGTAAATGGCAGGAACTGTTAAGCCATGGAGCTTGTGTTTATTAATATGGAGGCAAATAAGTGCACTACTCTGCAGGGGCACAGCCCTTTCCAGAGAGGACTGACCAAATACGGGGCTTTCCACCTCCCAGTTGCCCAAACAGTCATTGATAGCAAGGGGCGTAACCTTATCTATGCATGCATAGCTACCTTAAAGGGGAATTATCGCGAAAATGAAAATTTTATATAAAATTCCTCATACTGAAATAAGAAACATTCTAAATACAATCAATTAAAAATCTGAATTGTTTCTGAAATAATTCACTATTCCTCTCTCCGCATTTGTTTCATTTCATTCTGTCTTCATGCAGCAGTTGGGTGTCAGATGAATAATCCAATTTATCTTATAGAGGGGCTCCCTTTCCTAGAAGATGTATTAGAGCTCACTCAAATAACTATTCCAGTACACAAATTCTGCATGTAGAGAGACATAATGTCTGGCGATTTTAATAGAGAGAGCTCTGATATATCTTCTAGGCAAAAGGAGCCCCCTATAAGATATATTGGATCTAACTGTCAATGAATATCTGACACCCAACTGCTGAGTTAAGACAGAATGAGAAGAAACAGAGGCAGAGAGGGGAATAGTGAAGATAAACTTGATTATTTCAGAAATGGTACAGAATTTTTAATTGAGTGTAAAGTTTCTTATTTCAGTATTCTGAAGCTTATATTACATTTTTGAGATAGTTTCCCTTTAAGAGAGATTCCCTGGGAACTGCCCCTCTGTTCACCTTACTGTCAACCCGGGGCCCATTCATGGGTCAGGTGAATAACATGGGTCAGGTGATTAACGTTCTGCATCAGTGACTATTGCCAAACAGTAATCAGTGAGCCACAAGTAGCTGTGGGGTAACCAATAAGCCGCATGTATTTTCCCTTTCATGTTTACTGAACAATCCCGGCAGAATTTCCAGTAAATGTCTCAAATCTATTTCAAACAAGCAAATTGAGAGGCTTCATGTGCAGCAGCTAAAGAGATTAAAGTGGCTGAGGAATAGGATACGGCATATAATAAGGGCTCCCAGGCTTATGAATGGTATGAATGGCACCTCCTTGTCTGTAGCAGAGGAGACTTGACTGGCATCTGGCTCTGTGTCTGAGCGAGGAACTTACTGTACAATCGTTATGATTGGGTTAATTAGCAACCGAATTCCTTCTCACTCTGATTAATGGCATGAAGCATAGACCCATGTAGCACCCGCTTAGCTCTTATACTTCCCTGCTGAGCGATGAGATGGAACAAGCCACAATGTCTACTGCAAAATACAGGGAAAATGCAGCGTTTTATTGTCCATGTTAATAAGCTATTGATTACTACTGTTCACTTGCTGATCACATGCTAGTACAGGTACGGGACCTGTCCAGTAATCCGGAGACCGGTCCAGAAACCCGGTCTCCGGATTACGGAATGACTGTCTCCCATAATCTCAATTTTTTCCAAATTTTTGAAATGATTTCTTTTTTCTCTGTACTAATAAAACAGTATCTTGTACTTGATTCAAACTAAGATATAATTAATTCTTATTGGAAGCAAAAACAGCCTATTGGGTTTATTTAATGTTTACATGATTTTCTAGTAGACTTAAGGTATAAAGATCCAAATTACGTAAAGATCTATTATCTGGAAACCCCCAGGTCTCGCGCATTCTGGATAACAGATCCCATTCCTGTATAGCTACCTTATGGGTGAAAACAGACACTAATCATACATACATTAACTGATTTAACTAAAGAGATAGTTTCCTTTAAATTAACTTTTAGTATGTTGTATACAGCATTATGCTCTATATATATATATATATATATATATATATATATATATATATATATATATATATATATATATATATATATATATATATATATATATGCAGCTGTCAGACATTTAAACTGCTGTTTGGTTGTTATGGTTTAATTACCATAGCAACCAGACAGAAGGAAATATGAATAGAATATGTCCTGATCATAAAGTTAAGTGATAAAAATATGAAGAATGAGTATTCTTGGTTTTGTGGGCATATTCCATTCATATTTCCTTCTGCCTTTTTTTGTGTCTAGTCGCCAGGGTCAGTGACCCCTGACAACTACTGAAAAGAGGCGGATTGGGAAGTCTAATAAGCACAACAATAAGAAATGAAGCTGGCCATACCCCAAGCAATTGGTGCGGCCATCAACACTATGATCTCCTGCAGGTCGTGCAGGGGAGAGACATGTTGAAGTTATTTACTTGCATTACCATTAGGCGGGGGTGCAATGAGGCTGTGATCACACAAAACATCTAGACAAATACAAGAGTCCTCCGCAATCAACCCATTATCAATATATTTAAGACAGAGACATTTTGTGCATACTGCTACAAAAAAATGCCTTACCCTTTAAACAAAACAGGGATTGTTTGTCCATATATTGCAATATATTTAAGCTGGCCAACTACGTCAAAGTCATCCCATATCTGGCCAGTCCTATGCTCAATTTTCATCTGATTCATTAAGAATTCAATTGCTTCATTATACATTTTAGAAAGGGACTAAGTTTTACCTGCAACTTACTAGCTGCTTTCAAAGTAAAACTCCCAAACTTGGCTGCCCTTTTATTAGACACCAGTGGGATCACCTGACTATAGCTGGGAAGGGTGGGAGCTACAACATGGAGCTGGTCACTGCTCCTGTATAACTATAACAAACAAGGGAAAGTTGTGCTCACCACTAGTTTTTAAAACCATTAGGCGGGGGTGCAAGTTTGGGAGTTTTACTTTGAAAGCAGCAAGTAAGTTGCAGGTAAAACTTAGTCCCTTTTAAAATGTCTAGTGAAGCAATAGAATTCTTAATGAATCAGATGAAAGCGTAGGACTGGCCAGATATGGGATGACTCTGACGTAGTTGGCCAGCTTAAATATATTGCAATATATGGACAAACAATCCCTGTTTTGTTTAAAGGGTAAGGCATTTTTTAGTAGCTGTATGCAGGGCAGCCATCACGTGGGGGACAGGGGGGAGAGTTGTAGGGGGCCCTGATGGTAAGGGGGGCTCTGCCACGCCACACTTACTTGATTAGCTGGCCCCCTGCTTTCTGAGAGCTGCTGACTTCGGGAAGGCAGGGCGGGAGCACAAGGGGAGGTATCTTCTGTCCAATACTTCCCCTTATTGGTCACTGAGTTTAAGTCCCGGTTGAGCTGCTCAGGGATTGGATAGCTGAGGTTTGACCTTCTCCTCCAGCTCATCCAATCACCATGCAGCTTTACCAGGTCTTGAAATTCTGTGACCAATAAGGGAAGAAAATGCTGTCACTGGAAGAAGATGCAGCCACCTGTGCTCCCCTTCTGTACTTGGCAGCTCACTGACAGCAGGTGGGCCTCACTAATGAAGTAAGTGTAACATGGCAGGGCCCCCCTAAAGATAACCCTTTGTGGTCCCTGTTGTGTGGTCGGGCCCTGAGCACCAAATTTTTATTAAACTTCTGGGGGGGGGGTCAAGTTTTTTTACATGGATGTTTAAGGGGGGCCCTGGCCACCAATTTTCTTTTTTTTTTCTTTACTGTGTGGTGGACCTGTAGGTGGGGCTTTTGGTGGGCGCAGCCCATGGGGCCCAGGAAATTTTGTTGTATGGGGCCCTGCGATTTCTGATGGCGGCCCTGGCTGTATGCACAAAATGTCTCTGTCTTAAATATATTGATAGAGGACTCTTGTATTTGTCTAAGTTATTTACTTGGCTTCTCTTGCAGATTCTGCAGGGCCACAGAAATCATTCAGGACTGATCTACAGGACGATGTAACATACCAACCAATGTGATAGACACAATGTGGGTTGGGTTATAACCAACTGTACATTAGAATGTCCAGAAGACAAAGGTAAGGCATCTGCCCTGCGCAACAAAACACGTCACCTTTGCTGCTAACATGTAATGTGGCTTGTTAAATGGATAGGATGGAAGCAGAGCTGCCTTTACATAGAGACACGTGTGTATAGTAAGGCAAAATTGTGTCTGATCCTCTACCTTTGCCTGTCAGGGGATTCTGGGACAGCCCATGTAATCAATGAAATGAACCAAGTTCAACTCATTAAACGAGTTGTGGAATAAGTGTACAAAAAGAGCTTGGTGATGTTCAACATGGTTAGCTTATAATTATGCTTCAGATGGACACAAAATGTGTAAGGCTTGAAATGACTATTTAAATAAATATTCTTTCAACAAATATTTTTGGTCTGATCTGCATATGGGTTCCAGAGTGCCCTATACCTTTCATTTCCCTATACGGATTAAAGTCCCCCCCCCCCCGAGCGGAGGGCCTGGGGAAGGATCACCTGGGCCACCGCTCCACCTTGATGAATTTTCCCACAGGAAATGGATGTTTGTGCTTATATTTGGAATTTGACATTCAACATGGTGCCATCATAGGATTCCACCTCAACAAGAAGCCAGTTCATCAACCCGTTCTCTAGAGTGAAGAATTGTGATTGGCCATCTGGCAGTCATGGGATTTTGCCATGATTTTTATGATGTAGTTTTTATTTTCTAAATTACACTGTTTACACTACAAATAATTCACTCTACAATATAAGATTCCATTCCTGAACCAGCAAGTGTATTTATTTTTAGTTGTAATATTGGTGTGAAGGTGCAGTCATTCTGCCTGGTCATGTGCTTTCAGAAAGAGCCAGCACTTTAAGATGGAACTGCTTTCTGGCAGGCTGTTGTTTCGCCTACTCAATGAACTGAATGTGTCGCGGTGGGACCTGGATTTTTCTATTGAGTGCTGTTTTTAGATCTACCAGGCAGCTGTTATCTTGTGTTAGGGAGCTGCTATCTCGTTACCTTCCCATTGTTCTGTTGTTAGGCTGCTGGGGGGGAAGGGAGGGGTGATATCACTCCAACTTGCAGTGCAACAGTAAAGAGAGACTGAAGTTTATCAGAGCACATGACTGGGGGCAGCTGGGAAACGGACAATATGTCTAGCCCCATGTCAGATTTCAAAATTAAATATAAACGGATTTCAGTGCAGTATTCTGCTGTAACAGCACTATTAACTGATGAGTTTTGAAAAAATAAAAAAATAAAAAAAAACATTTTTCCCCCATGACAGTATACCTTTAATGCAGGGATGTCCAAACTTTTTGCAACAAGAACCAGATTTGGTGAGATGAAAATGTGTGGGGGCCGATCATTCAGCCTGACTCTTTGAACCATTAACATCATTTAAACAAGGAATAGCGTAGCAGTAATATTTGGGCACATTAGTGAAATGATCTGCTACTTGGTCTATACTGCTGCCTGTGTGCTGAAGGTGTTAGTAATAGACACGTAGTGGCACATAGAGACGCCATACTTCTTTAGTTTACTGTACTGGCACGTCAGTCTGTCTATTGACACCTTCAGCCCTAAAGAAGTGTGTGAGAGCAAAGTGTAACCAGGCTGAGGCCCGGTGTAAATTTGAAAACAGGCCGCATTGGGCCCCCGGGCCTGACTTTGGACATGCCTGCTTTAATGTATACCCCATCCATTCCTCAATAGCGGTACATACTGTAGCTCTCCTCTACGTAACATAATCAGCTATATAACTCTTGACCAATTATGCTTGGAAAGTAGTTAATTAGAACTGTGGAGTAGCCATAGAAGCTAAACTAGAACTGGGAGGAGCTTATACCAGAACCGGGAGGAGCTTATACCAAAATATGTCTATTACAAGTCATACTAGAACCTACCGAGTTGTGTCTGCTATAAAAATACCATTAATGGCTCTATTGAGTCTAAAAGGAAAACTATACCCCCAAAATGAACACTTAAGCAACAAATAGTTCATATTATATTAAGTGGCATATTAAAGAATCTCACCAAACTGGAATATATATTTAAGTAAATATTGCCCTTTTACATCTCTTGCCTTGAGCCACCATTTGGTGATGGTCTGTGTGCTGCCTCAGAGATCACCTGACCAGAAATACTACAACTCTAACTGTAACAGGAAGAAGTGTGGAAGCAAAAGGCACAACTCTGTCTGTTAATTGGCTCATGTGACCTTACATGTATAGTTTGTTGGTATGTTTGTGAGTACAGTGAATCTTACGATCTCAGGGGGCGGCCCTTATTTTTTAAAATGGCAATTTTCTATTTATGATTACCCAATGGCACATACTACTAGAAAAGTATATTATTATGAAAATGGTTTATTTACATGAAGCAGGATTTTACATATGAGCTGTTTTATGCAATATCTTTTTATAGAGACCTACATTGTTTGGGGGGTATAGTTTTCCTTTAAGCCATGCTCTCTACTGGCCTCTTATAAAGGGATTCTAGAAAAAGAAATCCTGTGAGATTGATGATGAGGAGGCTGTGGCAACAGCTGCTTAGGGAAGGCAAAGGTGACCATTCAGTTCAGCAGAGGTGCCAGCTGCAGTTTGGGGTTTTCAATATGTTGAAGGGTGTGCCATCAGCCTATGGAAATAACTTAAATTCAAAATATACTTAACACTCATGACCTAGACTTTGATGAGGAAAAAGGAAAATTAAGATATAGTGGTCCTTTAAGTGCTCATCTGCATTTCAATCAAGTACTGTTGGAAGAATTCAGTGTTAGCTGTGACTGCAGCCATAATGGAGAATGGCCCGAAGTTAAAAATTCCTATAGATACGATGAAGAGAACAAATCTAATGACGCACCTTTCATTAGGAATGTCTGTGCTACAAATGAGGATTGAATGGAACATTATACCCTTTTTATTTGCTGTGAAATCCATTTATTTTCCACCAATAACATAAATGACTGTTCACAGTACAGGTATGGGACCGGTTATCCAGAATGCTCAGGACCTGGGGTTTTCCGGATAACTGATCTTTCCGTAAATTGGATCTTCATACCTTAAGTCTACTAGAAAATCACGGAAACAATAAATAAACCCAATAGGCTGGTTTTGCTTCCAATAAGGATTAATTATATCTTAGTTTGGATCAAGTCCAAGGTAGTGGTATGGGATCCGTTATCTGGAAACTCATTATCCAGAAAGTTCCGAATTACGGAAAGGCCATCTCCCATAAACTCATTCAAATATTCCAAATTTTTAAAAAATTATTTCCTTTTTTCTGTAATAATAAAACAGTAGCTTGTACTTGATCCCAACTAAGATATAATTAATCCTTATTGGAAGCAAAACCAGCCTATTGGGTTTATTTAATGTTTACACGGTTTTCTTAAGGTATGAAAATTATGGAAAGATCAGTTATCCGGAAAACCCCCAGGTCCCGAGCATTCTGGATAACATGTCCCATACCTGTACAGAGAAAAAGGAAATCATTTTTAAAATTTTGGATTACTTGGATAAAATGGAGTCTATGGGAGACGGGCATTCCATAATTTGGAGCTTTCTGGATTACAGATACCACCCCAGTATATCTGCTTTCAGTAACTGCTGTAAATGCAGTTGGCTAAGCCATGGGTGGGCTACATTTAAGGTCAGTATGTGCTGGGAGGGTTGCAAGTAGCCCACGTTTGAGTCAATGTTTGTCATTATAAAAAAACAAACATGGATTCTGCTTACAAAAAAAGGGTATAATTTTCCTTGAAAATGATTATTGATTATGGATTAATGGAAAGGCAAGAGATGAGTGTGCAAAGCAGATGGAGGGAGGGACAGTATAAGGTTAGGGGGACACCGATATAAAGCCGCAAGGAGAATAAAACAAATTGCAAGACAAAAAGCCGAAACAGATCAGTTTGGATTTCACCAATTATATTTATTTTAAAAAGTACAGAAAAATTTCACAAAAAAAAAAAAAACTACAAAAAATATACAAGTCTGAAAGCCCTTAGAATAGATGTATGACAATAAAACAGACACTTCTGTTACTCAGATGCATCCGGGGGTACTGGAGAGAACCCTATAAAGAACCCGGTCACTGGCTTTGGTCGCTAACTGGGCTGATGGGTAATGGGAGTCTGTACAGTAAGAGATGTGGAATTTTTGGTGTAATCACTATGCAAATAATCACAATTACTATAGGGTAAATCATTTCTTATTTACAGATTTGCTTTGGAAAGTCAGCAAGCAGGTCAACTGGAAAAGACCAAGTTTCCTATTTAACAGAGCTGTCAGAAATAGGACATTTACATGAGACAGATGCGTCAAATTCATTTTCAATAGGTGTTAGCATTGGGTGCTGCTGCTGATGTGCGCCAAGCACTAACACCTATCCAAATCCTTCATCCCCAATGCAAAGCGCATGCAATTCAACTCATTCCAATCGTAACATAGAAAAACACATGTTTTACAAGCCATACACATCTGTTCCACTCATAACAAAAATACATAACTAATAAACGGACTCCCAAATATTGTCTCACTCAACACTAGGAAGGTAATTACTTTACAACTGAACATTGAGACCGCAATGTAGCTACTAGATTAGGTATGTAGTGATATATATATATATATAAAAACTGGTTGTACCCCAACTATAAATATTATAAACAGGCTTTACAAAACAACATCATGCTTTCAGAACAATATTACAATGGCGGCATTTCTTATTCAGTTACTTTCTGGTTATGCCAAGCTGAAGGAATGGAGAAACCTAGCAAGAAACTGCCATCATATTCAGGCAACACCTTGGGCCAGGAAAGCACTTGTCTGATTAATTTAACCACGAGAATGCAACGTTCATCTTACTTTGACCTGGATATGAGGCTGGGTCCCCAAGAAAGCTAGTAGCCTTGAAGCAAGGAAGAGCAGAAGACTTTTTTCCGGAAGACTGTGCCTTCGTGTTAAAGCACCTTGGATAGAAAAGAGTAGGCACGGCCTTGGTGGTACGTTTACATTCCTGTGAAAAGTTTTGTATTCAAAGGCACAGTTCAGGGGAAATAAAAAGGAACCAGAAGAGAAAGTTGTGCAGGAAGAGTTGGTGTTGGTTGCTTGTCCCTAAATCACAGCACAGAGACTTATGTAGAAAGAGCCCAGTACCTAAAGTGGTTTCGGCTATTGGTAACAGTCTTGGTGGAAGTTGCTGGTCCATGTGGTGGCCAGGCTGTAGGTTGGCAGGTGGGGGTAACAGACGTTCCAGATAAATTTATTGTAAATTACAAGCGGATTAGACCTAATTCTTAGTCACTGAACCAGTGAGAGTGTAGCAGAGTAGGGACCTTGAGCCATATCTCAAGTGTATGTCTGGCACCATTCAGCTCAACGGATTCACCTCTGGGACTTTAAGGGTGAGAGTTAACTTTGCAGCAACTGTCCAACTCACCTTAACTCAAAGGGGGAACGGTCGCGAAAAAGAAAATGTAATATTAGCTTCAGGATACCGAAATAAGAAACTTTCTAAGTACACTCAATTAAAAATTCTGTTCCGTTTCTGAAATAATCAAGTTTATTTTCACTATTCCTCTCTTTGTCTTCATTCAAAAGTTGGGTGTCAGATATTCATCGACAGTTCGATCCAATATATCTTATAGGGGGGCTCCTTTTGCCCAGAAGATGTATTAGAGATCACTCTATTAAAATCACCACACATCATGTCTCTCTACATGCAGAATTATTTAAAAGGCAGTTATTTTGTTTGTACTGGAATAGTTATTTGAGTGAGCACTGATTATTCTGCTAGGAAAGGGAGCCTATAAGAATGAAGGCAGATTCCTGAATGAAGGCAGAATGAAGAGAAACAGATCCTGAGAAAGGAACAGTAAATATAAGCTTATTTCAGAAACAATGGCAGGTTTTTTTTTTTAATTATTGTATTTAGAAAGTTTCTTATTTCAGTATGAGGAAGCTTATATTAAATTTTCATTTTCAGGATAGTTGCCCTTTAAAAGTGATCACTGGCTTCATAAGACGAGACTACGCAATGTCCAGGGCTGTCGTTACTATATTAGTATTGCGGCCTTGCCAAAAGACACAAACAGAATAAATGACATTGTGCTGTTAATGTGAGTGGGCACGTAGGACTTACCACGAAAACTGCTAGGAGGAGAAACCACCCTCCTCTTTATATATATGAATCCGGTGTGGATTCCTTTTCATTAAAGCTCCAACAGGACTTAATTACCAGTCCCCTTTCCTGCACTTCTGATATGAAATACAAGAAAATTCATGCAATGCTGTGGAAGAGAAGCTTTGCTTGTACAAACAAACCACTGCTACCTTTCCTTTTGCCAACAAAAGGTTACACAAATGTACACAAGATTACAGTATTGATACCAGCATGCTAGGAGCTGGAAGGCTTAAGTTGGGACATCCCTGTTGTGACTCTCCACCACATTTAAAGGAGAACTAAACCCTAAAAATCAATGTGGCTAAAAATGCCATATTTTATATACTGCACCAGCCTAAAGTTTCAGCTTCAGCTTCAAATTTGTCACGGGGTCACCATCTTGGAAATGCTCAGTGGGCTCTGAGCAGCTGTTGAGAAGCTAAACTTAGGGGTCGTCACAAATTATCAAGCAGAAAAAATGTTTGTCTGTAATATAAGCTGATGCTACAGGGATGATTATTAAATTCTGATGCTAATTGCACTGGTTTCGGTGCTGCCATGTAGTAATTATCTGTATTAATTATTAATCAGCCTTATATTGTGACATTTCTATTCTATGTGTACTTTATATTGTGAGTGGGTCCCAAAGCTCAGTAAGTGACAGCAGCACAGAGCATGTGCAGTGAATCAGCAGAAAAGAAGATGGGGAGCTACTGGGGCATCTTTGGAGACACAGATCTTTACTGCTAAACGGCTGTGGTTGCCTTGGGCTGGTACAGAAGCCCAAAACATGATGTACAACATTTCTAGCTACTTCTTTAGTTAGGCTTTAGTTCTCCTTTAAGAGCAGCAGGGTCGTCTTTGGGGAGGAAAGGACTTCTGTCACAGGTCCCATCAAATCAGGGGGCTTCAGAGAAAGGGTTGGGGATTCCTGCAAAAGGGGTGTGGGCTGCTGAACAAGGCCCCACAATTCATTATGAAATTCCTGCACAGATATAAATCATAAGTGCCACAACACTAACCATCTGTACTCGAGCTTATTTATTTTGCCTTATCTAAGGAGGAACCGATACTGGTTTCCAACTTTTTAAAAAACCAATAAAGGAAAAATGATCCTCATAAACAAAACACGCATATTCACTACTTGCTCAGCCAGGCAACCACAGCCTGCAGCAGCAAAAACAAACCAAGGCAAACTTGCCCTAACACTACACACACTGAGAAGGTGAAGAGGCAGGAAACAAAGGGGAACAAAATGTGAAACTGTGCAAAACAGAAATACTCATCCATCCCTGCTGCCCATTTACACAACTGAGCCATCTTTGTTTTGTGCTGGGATCATGACAGCGATGGCTCCCATTCTACTTAAATTTGGACCGGCTACCTTGGAAGGAACGGAGTTTGGTGCTTGGCTTGGGGGGCGCTCAAACTCTTCATTGGGTATTTTATTGTACTGAGCTTTGGAGTAGCCTTCCATGTTCGAGGGAGACAGAGAGCCAAGAGAAGAGTGATTACTCCCGATATAACTGCGAGCGGTGGAATTGCGGCTTTTGGGCGGAGCAACGTCCTCTCTGTAAGACAAAAAGGAAACAAAAATTAGAATTTCCTCTGTAGACAATGTTTTTATACAAGTCATGGAACTCCGAGGTAACTTCTAATATCCTCATATTTTACAACTGGGGGTACTTTATTTATTATAATACACAAATTTCAATGAGTCATGTGACAGAAATGACATCAGAACTCACCGTTTATAAGGATATAATTTACAGGATATTCATGGCTTTTGTGTATTATATATATATATATATACTGTGCTACCATTTGCTAGTTACATTGTACCATTGGGGATAATATTTCAGACAATTAAGCTTACTTAGCTTTGATCACACAGCAAAATATGGAAGAGGCAACATGCATGAAGAGAGGTAGATAATGGAAATTAAGAGACAATTTCCATAGCAAATGCCTGTCTGCTGTACAGTATCACAATGGGATGTAAATGGAGCCCAGGGAAAAGGAGATACACGATATGCAATTGTGTGCGTCGGATTACCAAACTGAGGCAAGTACAAATGTTCTTTCTATGGCTAAATGGAAATTTAAGAGACAGATTTTATTAAAGTATTGCCTTTCGTTATAATCAATACAGATATTTTAAAAACCTCATTCTCAGTAAACATATACATTTTCTATGGCAAGGGGTGCATGTATATAGGCAGTGCGCGCCTATAGCTGTTACACAGTAAAATGTGAAGAAGCTCGAGCAGTAAATGCGGCAAAAAATTTTTATATCTCCAAATTCAGCCCTTGGGCCTTCAGTTGGGACTTTTGACAGAGGACTCAGAGCAGTATTACTTTGAGGGTTTACTGGTGTATTTATATAGACCTTTCTGATAAGGCTTAGTTTTAACCTCTCCTTCTCCTTTAAAGGAGACATTTTGAGTAAAAAAAATAAGAACGTACCAGTGTGTTATACTCATTTAGATTTTTGCTCAGAAAAGTAGTGTTTCAGGCGGATTTGTTGAATATTTCTGCAAAAAACCCTAATAATCCCTCCCCCTTCTCTTCCACTTCCTGCTCCCTGAATTCCCAGGCTGTGCAGGGGAGCCGGAGGCACTCAGCTCACTGCACTATAGGACAGGAACCAATCAGCAGCTAGCAGGACCTGATCGGGAACTGAAGCATGTCTTTGCTTATGTGACTGCAGGGCTGTGATTGGCTGCCCCCCTCCTACTGGGCTTCTGGCAGGGACCGTTAGGACACGCCCACCCCTCATTTGAAACCGTGACCAGTGAACATCTATAGGGAGCTCCAATAAAGACTGTTTTTAAAGATAATATTAATTTTTATCACCATGTAAAAGCAACATCATATATTAATCATAATTGCCTACAAAATCTGTTTTTTTTTTGTTTTGTTTTTATCCTATATGTCTCCTTTAAACACAAATAAATTTGAGGTGGGTAAAAGAAAAAAAAGAAAAATGACGGCAATAAAAAGGTGTCCCTTTCTGCCAGCTGTGGTGTCCTCGTGCAACAGAGTACACATTCATTTACCGAGAACCTGAAAGTATTTACTATGGCAGTTATAGTGGTAAAAGGGACAGAGGGAAAACATGCTATGCAAAGTACTGCTTACACCGACAGATTTCTACAACACACACATCCCTTGCCGATGGATTTAATAAAATATAAAACAAAGCCCTGGGACACTCTAGGGGCAATAAACATCCCCATAAAGGCTGAATTTAGACTACAGGTGCTCAATTGGACTACAGTGATCTAATTTCCATCCCATCCGATGAAGACAGATATACAAAGTGATGTGCAACCCCTGTATTACAGCATGTTGCAAATAACTGCTAGTAGCAGAGTGTTGTATTGTGTGAGCCACCGATCCAAACCAGAAAATGTTAGTTTTTGGGGCAACTTAGGTCCTTTCTTCAGGAATGGTATAAACAAAACTAAATTAACCAACAGAGGATGAAAAATAAAAAGGTATCACAATAAACACTACACAGTGACTGCAATGGCTTCAAGTATAGGTATGGGACCTGTTATGCAGAATGCTTGGGACCAGGGGTTTTCTGGATAATGTATCTTTCCGTAATTTGGATCTTCATGCCTGAAGTCTACTAGAAAATCATGTAATCATTAAATAAACCCAATAGGCTGGTTTTGCTTCCAATAAGAATTATATCTTAGTTTGGATCAAGCACAAGCTACTGTTTTATTATTAGAGAAAAAGGAAATCATTTTTAAAAATTTGGATTATTTGGATTACATGCAGTCTATGAAAGATGGCCATTCTGGATTTTGGAGCTTTCTGGATAACTGGTTCCCGGATAATGGATCCCATACCTGTACTAATGACAGTTTTCTGGCTGACCTTGGATAGATGAGCAGACATACATGTTGCCTTGAGTTTAGGGACTGGCGTTTCACAGCATAGCTAACAGCACACCGGGGTCAATGGATCAAAAGCAAATTCACCCACCAGAACGATTTAGGACCGACTGCAAGTCAGTTTGTTGGTACAGGTATGGGACTGGTTATCCAGAATGCTCAGGATCTGGTGTTTTCCAGATAAATGATCTTTCCGTAATTAGGATCTTCTAAGTCTATTAGAAAATCATGTAAACATTAAATAAACCCAATAGACTGGTTTTGCTTCCAATAAGGATTAATTATATCTTAATTGGGATCAAGTACAAGCTACTGTTTTATTATTACAGAGAAAAGGGAAATCATTCTTAAAAATTTGGATTATTTCCATAAAAAGGAGCCTATGGGAGACAGCCTTTCTGTAATTCGGAGATCGCGGGTTTCCAGATAACGGATCCCATACCTGTATTAAAATACATGCACTTAGAAGAAAAATATACCCTCTGTAATAGTCAAGGTGTGCAACACTAACATTTATGATGGAAACATAGAATAAAGAATGCATCAAACTTAAACATTTCACTTTACTCTGTGTTTACAATACATAAGTTGACCTTTAAAGCACACTATACGGGTGTGTTTGTGCATATACAAGAATGAATAAGCCGTCTGGTACAAGTACCAACCAACTGCTGCAAGAATTGGACTAGAGGAATTTTCAAATACACAGAGATGCAGCCTTAAAAGAACAGTTCAGCGTTAAAATAAAAACTGGGCAAATAGATTGGCTATGCAAAATAAAAAAATTTTACTAATATAGTTAGTTAGGCAAAAATGTAATGTATAAAGGCTGGAGTGACTGGATGTCTAACATAATAGCCAGAACATTACTTCCTGCTTTTCAGCTCTCTGGCTCTGAGTTAGTCAGTGACTTTAAAGGAGACCTGAAGCCTAAAAATGAATATGGGTAAAAATGCCATATTTTATATACTGAACTTATTGCACCAGCCTAAAGTTTCAGCTTGTCAATAGCAGCAATGATCCAGGACTTCAAACTTGTCACAGGGGGTCACCATCTTGGAAAGTGTCTGTGACACTCACATGCTCAGTGGGCTCTGAGCAGCTGTTGAGAAGCTAAGCTTAGGGGTCATCACTAATTATCCAGCAGAAAATGAGGTTAGTCTGTAATATAAGCTGATGCTACAGGGATGATTATTAAATTCAGATGCTAATTGAACTGGTTTCTGTGCTGCCATGTAGTAATAACCTGTATTAATTACTAATAAGCCTTATATTGTGACATTTATAGTCTGTGTACTGTATATTGTGAGTGGGTCCCTAAGCACAGTAAGTGACAGCAGCACAGAGCATGTGCAGTGAATCAGTAGAAAAGAAGATGAGGAGCTACTGGGGCATCTTTGGAGACACAGATCTTTACTGATAAAGGGCTGTGGTTGCCTTGGGCTTGTACAAAAGCCCAAAACATAATGTACAATATTTCTAGCTACTTCTTTAGTTATGATTTAGTTCTCCTTTAAGGGGGGCACACAAGACATAGCTTTTCACTGTGCGTTTGCAATTGATCCTCAGTATGAAGGTCAGATTCAAAAGCAAACCGTTATGACCCATGTGCCCACCCCCTCAAGTCTCTGATTGGTTACTGCCTGGTAACCAATCAGTGGAAACCAACAGAGCTGCAAAGCAGGAAGTAGTGTTCTGGCTTTTACGTGAGATCTCCAGTCACTCCAGCCTTTATACATTACATTTTTGGCTAACTAACTATATTAGAAACATTTTTATCTATCTATTTACCCGGTTTTTATTTTTATTCTGAACAATTCGTTTAACAAAATTACTTGGGGGAAAAAAAGGGGAGGGGGGGTCAATAGGATAGCAATACTTCATCAAAGCTTTGGGACAAGGCTTTAGTATTACCTGATCTCATGCTGTACTTCTTTCTCATATTTCTTCTCTTTTTGCTTTCTGCAGCAGCAAAATATGATGAGGGCCAGAAGTATAAGACCAAGCAATGTTCCAATAACGGCACCGGCAATTTTTCCAGCCACATTTGACGCTGTTATGGACAAGAGAGAGAAATAAATGATGTTGTACAGAATATGTTCTCTAATCAGTCTTGGCTCTGCTTAGGAGCGGTGTAGGAAGTTGTGAGGGTTAGCAGCCATTCCCGTGGACTTAAATTGCTGGTATGCCATTGCTTTAGCAAATAAATCACCATGTTCGCTCATATGCTTTACACACAAATATGTCAGCATAAATATTCTCTTGTACCGAGAACCACTCAAGCAGGAAAAAGGTGGTCTACAGTATCCCTTTAAATATTGAATGACAACGGAATGCAGCTTTACTACAAGCCCAACATGAGACCAGTGTAAGAAAAGCAGCGATACTCACGGGGAGCAACATTAAGTATGAGGAGACACTCGTCACTTCCGACTCTGTTGTGAGATAAACACCTGTAGGTGCCGCTGTATTCCTGAGATGCATTTTTTATCGGCACAAATCCAGTTGTTGCATCTACACAAAACAAAGGCAAATATTACAACACTGAAAATTTCACAGCACTGATAAAAGAAAAAGTAAAGAGTGGGCAAACCAGATTGACCGTTTTTCATCCTATCACGTATTTATACTTGAGCAACAGATATTGTCCTTTTACATCTTGTGCCTTGAACCACCATTTTGTGATGGTCTGTGTGCTGCCTCAGAGATCTCACCAAGGTAGAGAGAACCGACGCACACCCTTCACCAGATCAGCCCGGTGCTCAATCCCAGAGGATCCGGCAGCCTCCCTTATGCTAGAGAACAAAGAAGGATCAGCACACAGGCATTCAAATTTGCAGTGTTACCTGCTCGTTTAATGTGCGGACTGCAACGTTTCGGGGTCACCTTAAACGAGCAGGTAACACTGCAAATTTGAATGCCTGTGTGCCGATCCTTCTTTGTTCTCTGCCTCAGAGATCACCTGACCAGAAATACTACAGCTCTAACTGTAACAGGAAGAAGTGTAGAAGCAATAGACAGAACTGTCTGTTAATTGGCTCATGTGACCTAACCCGTAAAGTTAGTCTGGTATTTTGTGTGCACCGTGAATTATACGATCCCAGGGTTACTGTCCTTATTTTTTAAAATGCCAATTTTCGATTTATGATCAGCCAAAGGCACATACTACTAAAAAAGATGAAAATAATTTATTTACATGAAGCAGGTTTTACATATGAGCTGATTTATGCAATATCTTTTTATAGAGCAACATTGTTTGAGGGGTATAGTTCTCCTTTAAAGTCTACTAGCCCTTAGGGCTGTTCACCTTTGAGTTAACTTTTAGTATGATGTAGAGAGTGATATTCTGAGACAATTTGTAATTGGTTTTCATTTTTTTACTATTTGTGGCTCTTGAGTTATTTAGCTTTTTATTCAGCAGCTCTCCAGTTTCACATTTCAGACATCTGGTTGCTAGGGTCGAAATTACCCTAGCAACCATGCATTGATTTGAATAAGAGACTGGAATATGAATAGGAGAGGGCCTGAATAAAAATATGAGTAATAAAAAGTAGCAATAACAATCGCAGCCTTACAGAGCTTTTTTTAGATGGGATTTGAACTGAAAAGTTTCTTACAATTGCCCATTCTAGAACATACTAAATGTCAACTTAAAGGAACAGAAACAACAAAAAATAAAAGTGTTTTTAAAGTAATGAAATATAATGTACTGTTGCTCTGTACTGGTAAAACTGCCGTGTTTGCTTCAGAAACACTACTATAGTTCATATACACAAACTGCTGTGTAATAATGGCAGACATTGAAAAAGGCTATATGTCAAACAAATGTTAAATAATGGATAACAGATAACACCATTATGTTCTACAGAGTTTATCTGCTGTGTAACCTAAGCCTTTTCTCCTTTGAATGGCAGCCTCCACTGCTACACAGCAGCTTATTTATATAAACAATAGTAGTGTTTCTGAAGCAAACACACCAGTTTTACCAGTGCAGGACAACACTGCATTATATTTGTATTACTTAAAACAAATACATTTTACGATGTTACTGTTCCTTTAAAGGTGACCCGCCCCATTAACGCTAGCCCAGGCATTAACTGGGGGGGGGAACGACGATGTGTGGTTAAGTTATAGCACTGGGGTGCTTTACCAAAAAAAAAGTTTTTTTTACTAACAACAAAAATAAATTAGAGGTAAATGATTACCAATCATTTCAGGCAACTTTAAATGATTAAAATGTCATGAAAAGCATCACTATCAGATACACTAGTCCTCAAGGTCTCAGTAGTTGAAGTCAGACTTGGACGGAGGCATAGAAAAAAAAAAAAAACGTAATGTGCAATGTAAATACCTGGTGTTATAGCTGGAGTATTCTTGCCTTGTCCACTGAGCCTCTGCCATGAGTATGTAAGGGGTGGGGTCCCATCTTTGGATTCACATTTCAAGCTGAGATCTCTCCCAATTTCCTGGGTGCCTTCAACAAAGCACCTCGTTTTTGCTGGTTTAACTGGAGACAAGGGCACACAATGAGGACATTATAAGCCGTCATTATTATTATATTATTAGCATTTATGTACTTCGTACAAAAAAATGTCTAGTGCAAGATTTTTTGTATGACCCGATTAGATCCAAATCTATGGAACAATCTCATATTGCACTCTTCTGGTCTAAATAGAAAGAATATATAGTATGGCATATATAGTATGCAAATCAATACAGAGCAAAGATTAATTAGCAACAGTAATATAAGACACAGTTTGGTCCAGTACATGCCTATATTTAACATTAGTTCAGCTAATGTTTTATTTTTTGCACTAAAGAGGGCTGAAACTGAAAGTAAATTTGCACTCTACTTCCTGATCTCAGGAGCACAATCAAAACAAATCATTAGCCTACTAAGAAGCCTCTGTATAAACAAACCCCTCCCTTTCACCAGCTGCAGTCTGTTAGGTTTTGAGTTGAGGAGAAACTCATGTTCCAGAGGTTCTCTCAGGGCACAGCTAATTTGTTTTGACAACCTGTTTCTCTTCTGTACTAATGGCGGAGATGCAGTAAACTATTTTATGGGCATAAAGGCAGAGATCTGTCAGTAATCCAGCTGAACTTTATGACTTTATGGTTTAAACCAATCATAAAAGTCAGTCATGTCTCAAACACATTAATTCTGCACAGTAACAACCGTACAAGTACTGGTTCAAAGAATGTCTCCGCTAGTTCTCCATTGCTAACAAACAATATTTACCCTAATGTCTGTATAATGAGTATAATATGAGAAAGTCTTCCATTGGTGTCTCTCTCTGCTGAACTATTATGAGAGTGCACAGCTTCTCTTGGTTACTAAACTGTCCACAAAGAGGGCAGAATTGTTTCTACCTGTGCTATGGGCATCACATTAAAGGGGAACTATAGCAAAAATGAAAATGTGATACAAGCTTCCTCATACTGAAATAAGAAACTTTCTAAATACAAAAAATTCTGCACCGTTTCTAAAATAATCAAGTTTATATTCACTATTCCTCTCTCAGCATCTGTTTCTCTTCATTCTGTCTTCATGCAGCAGTCAGATGAATTATCCCATATATCTTATAGGGGGCTACTATCCTAACAGATTAGTTAAAGCTCACTTCCAGTACAAGCAAAATCTAACAAAATAACTGCCTTTTGCACCAATTTGCATGTAGAGAGACATGATGTCTGGTGGTTTTAACAGAGTGAGCTCTAACACATGTTCTAGGCAAAAGGAGATCCCCTATAAGATATATTGGACTGTCAATGAAAATCTGATAACCAACTCCTGCATGAAGAGAGAATGAAGAGAAACAGATGCTGAGAGAGGAATTGTGAAGATAAACTTTATTATTTCAGAAACGCTACAGAATATTTAATGGATTGTATTTAGAAAGTCTTGTTTCAGTAGGATGACGCTTATTTTAAATTTTCATTTTAGTGATAGTTCCCTTTTAAAATGGCAACAGAAGCTGACAACACTGCCAGAAATCAGCTTTACAGTCAGTAGCCACTGGGAGGCCAAATTTTAACTCTAGGGGATACAGCACATAGGTGATCAAACCGCTTGCCACTCTCCATCATTGGGAAGTGTCAAAAACAAGTTGAACTGCAACAAATGATCAAAAAAATCACATGTTCTTATGGCAGGCGACGAACCATGATCCATATAACGGGCCATTTTGTTTCCAGAAAATAATTTTTAAGATTTTCAGATGCTTACCCAAAACGGACACTGTCAACCTCCGGCTCCCCACACCTGGAACTTTTTTTACTTTGCACTGGTATGTTCCACTGTCAGATTGCTTTAAGTTAATGATTTCTATGGTCGCATCTCCGGTCTTGGGGTCATTGGAGACAAAATGTACTCTATCTTTCAGCTCTGCATACATTGTATATGTTTGGTCTCCAGCGAAAGTAATTATCTGCAAACAAAAAAGTATCCTGTTAATAAAGAACACAGAGCCTTTGTAGCCCATTTAGGCTAATGCCAGACAGGGCTGAATCAGACAGTACCCCTTACTTACCTGCACCCGAATCCATTGCATTGGCACGGGTGCATTCTTTATGGTCAAAACTGGCGAATTAGACTAGTGAGTTATTTAATACTGGCCACACTTTTCCAGATTTAGTTGAACTCTGACCAAACTGCCCAACCGTCGGGGCGAGTGTTGCAAAGCTGAGGGTATGTTTCAACAGATCTGCTATCTTGGAAGATCAAGGATTATTTGTAGCAATGGAAAATTTCCAACCGTCCGCTGAATGGAGGTGAAAAACAGTGTTCTAATTGCAGAATAGAAAAGTGACCAACATATGTGTCACTAAGCGGCTTGAGATGGAACCCGTGAACCCTGCTGCACCACTATACTAGGGTCAGGGTACACAGGCAGATTCAGGGAGGTTAGTCGCCCGACGACAAATCTCCTCTTCTTCGAGGCGACTAATCTCCCTGAACTGCCTCCCCTGCAGCTAAAATGTAAATTGAATTCGGAAAACGAATTGCGCCAAGTGCCATCCTACCTGCGATTTACATTTTAGCCGGCGGGAAGGCAGGGGAGGCAGTTCGGGGGAAATTAGTTGCCCTGAATCTGCCTGTGTGTCCTGACCCTAAAGGTGTAAGGTGACACATTATTGAGGGGGCAAGCTAGTGCGGTTTTGTTAGGGGTGGTGGCTCTCCAGTGAAACTATAGGCAGCCATACATGGCCAAACAAATCTTACACCAATATGCCTCAACTTTGAGAGGCTGATCCGATCGTGGACCCTAGGGTCCCAACTATCAGATCACAAGGCCAGAATGAAGGGCGAAGACTGCATCAACGAACCGACACGGTCCGGCAGATTTTTGGCCAGACATCGGTCAGGGAAGCCCATCGGCGGACCCCATACATTGGTCATTAAACTGCCGACTTTCGGCAGCTCTTATCAGCCCATGCATGGCCACCGTAACTTTCATGTAAGTTTTTTGTTCCCCTTTAAAAATGTTAAACACAATGCCTTTGCATTGACTATTCTTACAAACAATAAAATCTGTTTCTATAAGTTAACTTTTTAAATGTTCACCACAACACTCCTTCTGGCCCGGTACTATGCTACAGCACTTTTGGTTCTGAATACAAGCCAGCTTTATGCTCAGAATGAAAAGTGCAGAACTGCCAACCTTGGTTTGCTCTTCTTCCTAACTTATTTAAAGGGATTTTGTCATTATTTTTATGATGTTGCTTTTATTTCTAAATTCACCGTTTAAACTGCAAATAATTTTACCATAAATAATTTCATTGCTGAACCAGCAAGTGTATTTTTTTAGTTGGAATATTGGTGTGTAGGCGCCATCTCAGGCCATTATGTCTGGTCATGTGCTTTCAGAAAGAGCCAACACTTTAGGATGGAACTGCTTTCTGGCAGGCTGTTGTTCCTCCTAGATTTTACTATAGAGTGCTGTTCTTAGATCTACCAGGGACCTGTCATCTTGGGTTAGGGAGCTGCTATCTGGTTACCTTCCCATTTGTCTGTTGTTAGGCTGCTGGGGGGAGGGGGTGATATCACTCCAACTTGCAGTACAGCAGTAAAGAGTGACTCAAGTTTATCAGAGCACATGACTGGGGGCAGCTGGGAAACTGACAATATGTCTAGCCCCATGTCAGATTTTAAATCTAAAAAAATCTGTTTGCTCTTTTGAGAAATGGATTTCAGTGTAGAATTCTGCTGGAGCAGCACTATTAACTGATGTATTTTGAAAAAACATTTTTCCCATGACAGTATCCCTTTAAGTCATATTTCATAGATACATAAAATGAAAGTCAAAATTCAGTCTGTTAACCACTAAGGCCACAGAAGTCTGTAGAGGAGTGAGAAAAGAATCTAAAACCACTAGTCTGCAAATACAGCTCAAAACATACCTGCTGATCAGTTTGTTGGGTATCTGATGCCACCAATGACCACTCAATATCTAAGGTTCCTGTGTCCTGTGGATCTAACGAAAATTTACATTCCAAAACCACTTTATCACCTTGAGGCATTATAAATGTTTTCGGTTCATTTGTGTCCACCTTCAGGGCTCTTGTAGAAGCTGAAAGAAACCAGATCAATAGACTTAAACCACTGCACAGCTCACATTAATGACAGAATTAAAGCCCAAGCAAAGATAGGGTCAATGGTACAGACTGACAAACACAAGAGTCAAGGAAGCTGTACAGTATGTAGGTATATTTTTCAGGAAGAAAGCCCATATGTTCTCCTCGCTACACCTGAATGTAAGGGAAGATTTTGAATTAATATATTTTTAGTCTCAGATATTCTTGGAACTATGGCTTGATACCCCAATATGTTCCTCTAACTGTGCTTATTTCATGGGCTAAGGATGGACCTTCAAGTCCACTACATTATACCAAGGCTTTGCTAAAACAAGCACATAAAATTATTAAAGTACTTTTAAGAGCGCCAACGCATTCCACAGCGCAGTAAAATAAATGTGCTTCTACAAAGAACATACAGAATTACATACATAGTGACCAGTAACCAATACAAAAGGTGATTAAGGCCCTGCCCAAAAGAGCTTACAATCTAAAAGAATTAACCAGACAGGCTATGGGACAGTTCACACTAGAGGTTATAATGTTCAAATAGAAATGGAGTATGCCTCAAATTCTCAAGTTTAGGTCACGGTATTAGTTGCGGATAATCACATTCTCATTTGCGCTAGAATTATAGGGCTTATCCCTTCTAAAATGCTCAGCTTTCATAAACCAAACACTGATGCAATGAAAATCTTGCTTTTAATATACTCTGTAGACCACTTAAAAGCCTGCCTTTAGCTTGTGTTATCAACCACTCAAACTGGAACAGGGTGGGAATGTAATTAGGAGTCTTGGCTTTGCATTTGTTTGCAATCAAAAGATGGCAGCATCAGAAAGAGGTTTTCGTTTGTTGTTGCGCGCAAGGCAGCTATTGTTTTGCATGAAAGAATAGGTAGGGTAATTCAGGAACATGCCTATTACAAGGGAAAATGGGAAAAAACAGCGGAGCACCGTGAGAGTCCAGTAAAAGTATTAAAAATAGAAAATTTTTTTATTCAGTAGGCATGTAAAAACAGGTTACAGCAGCAGTTCACCCTGGCTGCCCGCTTAACGCGTTTCGTGGCGTCCTGCCACTTCATCAGAAGCCCTTTGACCGCATGGGATGGCGGCTAGCTGTGCAGCACGTTTGAATCTGGTGTCCGGTAAGTGCTCCCACTAAACAATTTTTTTTTAAGGGAAAATGGGGCAGTGTTTACATCAGTAATTCAAAGGCATGTCGTTTTATCACAAATTGCAGCCTTACTATAAACAGAGCAGGCAGTCTCTTGAAACAGGCCTGTTCGGAGAGATACGTGAAAAGCGTGTAAAAGAGAAAGCTTAATCTGACATATAAAAAGGTGCATTCTTTAGGCACCACCAGAGATTAAAATTGCTTACATCTTAACTCGCTTCTATCCTATATAATAAAAAAAATAAAAACCACAATGGCCTGGGTTTCTAACAAAAATGCAACCAATGCCATATACCAGAAGTTTACAGGATGCTTGCTCCCTTTATTTCAAATATCTTGAAAAGCCTTTTTTTCTGTATGGGAGTCGACCGTAATCGTTATTTCCGTTACCCGGAAACCCACTGTCTAGAAAGCACTGAATTATGGGGAGTCCATATTAATCAAATAATCCAAATTTTTAAACACTGTTTACCAATTCTCTGTAGAAATAAAACAGTACCTTGTACTTGATCCCAACTAAGATATAATTAATCCTTATTGGAGGCAAATCAAGCAAATTGGGTTTATTTAATGTTGGTTTTTTTAGTAGACAAGGTATGAAGATCCATATTATGGGAAGACCCCTTATCCGGGAAACTCCCAGGTTCCCGAGCATTTTTGATAATAGGTCCTATACCTGTATCGGTTTTATTAGTGTGTTCTTTAAAGGTTATGCCTAAAAGCATTCGGATTAGTGATAGCGAACCTGTTTTGCTTCCCTGAAAATTTGCGAAACAGTATAAATTCAAATGCATTGAAGTCTGTAATAACTTTTTTTTTTTGACGCGCAACAAATTTTTCTCACCCATTGGAGACTATGGGCTCCATTAATACGTGAAACCAGATGGAAAATTTCGCTGAACACCAATACTGATTATCAACCTATTGGGAGGCACGGATAATAATAATACCCTTACCTGCTTAATTTGCTCAGTCATAGTGATGAAACAGGTATGTGACACCTTGGGGGTTCTGGATAAAGGGTCTTTCTGTAATATGGATCAGCATAACGTTACACATTAAATGAATTATTGCCTTCAATAAGGCTTATTTATATCTTAATTTTGGATATGGTTTTATTATTACATATTGTAGCAGCCAATAGGGGGAGGGACCTAACTGTGAAGGCTTACAATTTACAGGATCAGTAACATCAATTTTTATTAAAAAAACTCAGTGTAGAACGAAAAAAAAAAACACAAAGACATATTAAACTTATAAATCGCCAAGTCTTTATTAAGAAATAACTTACCGAAACTCCACTTGCGCTCCTCTTCAGAAAAGGCGTCACAGCGACGATCAATCATGCGGCGCTCGGTTTCTCCTCCCTGGCTATCTCCTTTAAGGAAAGGGGGAGGAGAAATCGAGCGCCACACGATGGATCACCTTTTCTGAGGAGGAGCGCAATTTATTTATAAATTATGTTACTAGTCCTTTAAAGTGGACCTGTCACCTACACATAAAAAACTGCATAATGAAAGTCCTTTCCAAATTAAATATGGAACCCCAAAAAATGTTTTCATTAAAACATCCATACCTGTTATAAAGGTGTTTAAATATCTAAACTGTCAATCAAATATTACCTGCCCCGCCTCTATGCCCGTGGCATAGAGGAGGGGCAGTCAATTACTTTCACTTTCCATTCAGCACTTCCTACATGTCACTGCTCTCCTGACATTCCCCCTTCCCTCCTCAGGCTCTATATTTGTGTAGGGCACTGCACATGGATATTAGGTCCCCCATTCTGGCGCATACACAAGATTTTGGGGTGATACACAATTTCCCTTAATAACCGTGTCCACAAAATGGCAGCTGCCTGCTTGCTGTGATTGTATAATTCCAAAACAGAAGGAAACAAAATTTAAATAATAAATACAGTGTAAGTAAAATTTATTTTGCTCAACTAACATGATAGAAAAGAATTTGAAATTATTTCTTAGGGTGACAGGTCTCCTTTAAGAGGAATAGAATACAGTGAGGGTAACCAGTGGGTTACAAACTGAATGCGCACCCAAACTCCCCCAGACTTTTTACAGGTTTGATAGACCTAGCCTTCTCTGCACACCCCCAGTAACATCAAAATTGGGCAGTGCAACTGCATACAAGGAGGGAGCTGGCCACACCACCATAAAGGTACAAAGGGGAGGTCAATATTGAGATGCTTGGCCTTCTCCTGCTTTTGGCAATGGCATTTAGGACCAACTCTGCAGATGCTGAGAGTTTTGGGCTGACCTGGGCAACACTAATGTGTTTTTATACATTGATTTTTAATTGCGCATGACTAATGTGTTTATAATGTACATCATATAGTAACAGGTAGACTTGACCTTTACCGTGCATGGATTGAACACTAGTGGTTACATATTGGTATACTTACATGCGCTTTCCCCACATCTGATTTATTGGGTGATGGGGCTTAGCATCTAAAGGAGAGGGATCCCTTTTCCCATATGTAGCACGGTTTGCTTTTAATTTGGTTTTATTGCCTTTTATCTCACATCTTTATGTTTTTAACATTTACCATATTGGGATATTTATGGGCGTATGATTGGGGATTAAGTCCCAATTTTTTTCTATATATATTGTGTTTTTATATTGTTGTGCATTTCACTATTTTTCAGAGCCACAATATTTATTAGATCACGTATCAAACACTAGAAAATTGAGCACATAAACAAAAAACCCACAAACACGGATTGAAAAAGCTTTAATAAACATTTGTTGGTGTTGTTCGATTTAGTCCATATTAGACAATTTTTAACGTACATACAAGATGTTTAAAAATGTTATGTTTGCACCTGTGTGTATAAGCCCTTAGGGTATATTGACAGGAGACATCTTTAGCAGCTCAATATCCATTACAGAGGAAACCTCACGATTCTATTAGCCAGGGACTGTCTAGCATAAACCTTAAAGACCAACGTCAACTAGGAAATTCGAAGTAGGGGACATTTTTGCTCTACATGAGATGTACGACTTACAAAACAGCAGAACTTCCTACGAAGAGGGAATTGTGCAATATTTATAATGCAATGCAGTGAAACCAGTCCAGTAATTAGTTCTTGCAGACAATAAAAGAAACTGTAATGCAAACTGCAGCGAGTCGTTAAGAGTAGTGTTCGGTTTGTGTCTGGGTTCCCTAGCAACAAGTGCAGTGATGACCTCTCTCCACAGGGATTAGGAACAAGCGACTGAACAATGGAAAACAATTCCATCCACAAACACGGCACGGCACTAACAGCACCACAACAAGGGCTGCACAAAAGGGAAAGGCGACCGTTATAGACTGGGTTCTGACAAATAGGGACACAGCCAAAACAAATCAGCCTCTTACAGAGAAAGTCACAGACTTACAAATAAAAGAGAAAACAGCTTTTATAGCTGAAATAAGCCAATTTGTAAAAAAAAAAAATTTAATTAGTAAATTTAGCACAATAAACAAAAAAAATAAATTTTGAGCCATCAGCCCAGTATAAATTGGTAGCATAATAGTTGGGATAAAGAAGGGAATAGTAAGGGGATTATTTATTAAGGTTAGATAAAATTCAAGTTTTTGAGTTGATTTTTTTGGTCCGAACATTTTCAGCTTAAAAAAAAAAAACGACCTTGGAAATAGCTCAAATCCAAAAATACACATCTCAAACCTGTCAAGATCATGTAGGAGTCAATGGCAGAGGTCCCTTGAACCATTTGAAGATGTTAATAGCCTGCATTATGTTCCAGTTTTTTTCCGGAGGGTTTTGCCTGAAAACTCAAATAATTCGAGCAATTCGAGATTTTTCCCCATCGGATAACTATTTATTCTTGTTTTGGGCTTCTTCTTAATAAATTACAAACCATTCGAGTTGTGAGTTCATTAAAGGTATAAAAAAATTAACACTTGACCTTTGATAAATAACCCCCTAACTGGTTAGTAGATTAGTTGCCTGCCACAAATCTTTTTGAATTTGAGACCTAAGTATTCAACCTATTTATAGACGACACACGCATAGTGAATTTGCAACCTAAGAATGCGATCTATTTATAGACTAGCGCCTGTCCGCCCCCTAATTGACATCAAACGGGGGGCGGGTAGGCGTGGGTATATCAGGGAAAGCAGCGGGTTAGGGTCGGATGCAGAGCGATGGGTTAGCAATGTCGACCTGCACATCACTACTCCCTAGCTCACAAGGTAACAGATGCAAAAACTAAACAGCACAGTTCTAGCTGTACAATATGTGTCAGTAGGCATACTCCATTTTGACATCACCAATGACCCCCTTAAAAACAAATGGCAAGTGCACAAATGCTTGTAAAGCAGCATCTATGCACTGCGAGGTCCACTTGTTTGGCATTAACGCGCCAATGTGAAAACCAGCTGGATCTTTACCAGACTTGGACACCAATCTCTGGGCCACAATGGACTCATCCGATCATTTGGTGACTGTGTCAACCATTGAACCACTGGTAATACTGCTCAGGTGTGGATAGGGGAACTTGTTATATCTTACAGATGCCAACAATTATACCAAATAAAGCGGTTGGCAGCACAGAATAGCAAAAGTATGCTTTTTTGGGCCAAAATCAACTACTTGGGTCTACAAACAGGCCGTTGTCATGCAAAGCGGCTTCCTAGGTTACATCATGCTGAGTGAGGGCATTGTTTAGATTTGTCCTCCAGCCTAGCAGAACTTTGTACCAACTACAAGTGTGCCATCACTCTTGAAGCTGGTCTACTTCAAGTCATGTCAAAGAGCGACACAAGTTAGTAAGGCTGGTGGCAGACGTGAAGATTCGGGGGAAGATTAGTCGCCCAGCGTCAAATCTCCTCTTCTTCGTGTGTCTAATGTGCCCGAAATGCCTTCCCACCAGCAAGAATACGACTCGCCTGTGGGATGGCATACACATTGCTCCGTTCTCCGAAGTCGGGCGACTTCGGAAAATGAAGCGCTACCTATGCAATCCCGCGGGTGATTCGTATTCTTGCCGGCGGGCATTTCGGGCAGATTAGTCACCCAAAGAAAAGGAAGTTTGTCGCAGGGCGACTACTCTCCCCCCGAATCTTGACGCATGCCACCAGCCTAAGGGATGAGCTGAGGGAGCAGGGGGCATTTTCACTTGAAACAATTTAAGCAGTAAATATATATAGACATTGTGACATGTTCCTGGCAAAACCTGGAAGGTATCACTATCCCTTTAAAGTGATGGCTGTTTATAGAAGCATACTTTTTTGTTTTGGGGTTATCTAGTTGTGAAGCATAAGAATCTGAAAAAAAAAAAGTCAACTAAAATAAAAATTAAAAAGGAGTTTGATTAGGCAAAATCCAGTCACAGCATTAGCATGCAGATCATATGATAAATATGGTCTTATGTAGAAACAATGACGTCATTTTATCAGTGGAGACTGATGTTTCGACTACAACAGGAGCCTCTCAAATATATATATATATGAATTTTGCCAAGGAAGATAAGAGGCCATAACATAACCAGCAACAACTAAGAAAAAAAAACACACTTTTATAGAGAGCCAGGAACGATACTTGTAAACCACTGTATTATAAATAGCTTTTGGATTGTGTGCTGTGATATCTATAGATGTATGTGCATCTCTTTGTGCTTTCTAGCATGCTCTCGTGTGCTTTTGGGTGGGTATAAATGTATAAAATAATCAGTTCAAACACCTTTTCCAGTTCAGTTGTTTTTAGATTGTTCCCAAGAAATAAAGACTTTTTTTTCCACTTACTTTCCATTATTTACTGTTTTTCCAAAATCTAAGTTTAAAGTTGAATGTTCGTGTCTCTGGTGTTTGAGTCTTGCAGCTCAGTAATTCAGGTGCAGATTCTAAACGGTTACAAATTTGCAACATTTAGTTGATCCATTTCTCAGCAGAATCTCTGAAGTATCACTAACTATTGTATCAATTCTAACAGCTGCCTGTAATGAAACTCAGAGATTCTGCTCAGCAGGGACAAAGATAAGAAATGTATCAACTAAATGTATCAATTTATAACAGTTTACAGGATCGGCGACCCCCCCTCCCAGAGCTGCTTCAGAAGGTGAAAAATTACACTTCAATATAAGAAAAACCGTCACACATGGAAAATTGAAAGTCATTGGAAAAAGACGTTATTTCTGGTGATCTATCTGAAAACAACTAGTTGTTTAAGGTGAACCACCCCTTTAATGTACTTGCTGTCAACGAAAAAAAACATGGCTGCTGTATGCAATCCAAGCAACTGGGGCATCTTCACACACAAGCTGCCATCATCTCAAGAAACAAGCATGTCCATTATTTCCAGCGACCCCACCCCCTGGAAACTGAGGGGAAAGCTAAAGAATCTCAAACGAGGGGGGGAGGCAAATTCCTAAAGAAATATTTTAGTTGGTTGTTTAAAAGTGGGGGCATCTCTATAGCACCTTCCAGGTCTGGACAGGGAGTCAAAATAGGCCCTAGCATTACAAGTACAGAAAGTCCCAACAGCCCTCACCAGCCCACTAAATAGTGATTTTCTATGGCATCTTATGGCAACCCCATTGGCAATTGCCAGTCCTGGCACCTTCTGCTGGCGATTGCATAACAGGAAAAGTCACCATCCACCTTATTGTCACTCTCATGGTCCTTCCTTTCCTGGAGTACTAGCACCAGTCTCTGTTTGATATGTCCTAATAAATATTTTCAAATTTTTTAATTTATTTGTTAAATATCAGTTTTGGAGGGACTCACATAATTTTTGGAATATTGCTCCGCACGTGTATGGCCAAATGGCAATTTTTACACCTGAATACATTTTCTTTTTTACTAAAAAGAAGCTGCCCAAAAAACAGACTCTTTCCTTGTCAGCACCAACGCTTATTTTTTGCTTTTACCACAGATGGAGTCACACTATGACTTCAGTGCTTTTTTCACACTGTTAAATTAACTGCATTTCTTCTCTGCTGTCTTTGGCACAAAAAAAAAAAAAGAAAAAAAGGAAAGCAGAAAGATCGGTGGGGTGCGCACACACCAACTTCAAAGTTTACAAGTTCAGATAAGGAATACATAACTGGCAGGGATCCTACCAACTGCCTGTCAGCTGGAAAGACTAAGTACAGTGCTGTTTGAAAGTCAGCAGATACCCCCAGTCATTAGCAGATAAGCTCTCCACTGGGGGAGTACAAAGGGCAACTGCCAGCTTACATGTCTGAGGGAGGCAAACTTCCCCGAAACCATTGCACAATACACATTCACTAGCGGTGACTGTCAGTTTATTTATAAGACTCTAGTGCTGCTCAAAGCAATGTTGCTCACTGCTAAGGTTAGTGTGGGCACTTGGATATAGAAAGGGTAGAGATTATACTGGCAGAGAGCACAGGCAGCGCTGTGGGTTTGCTTATCCAGGGTTCAGTGGTGTCGCGGGAAGGGAGATAACAATACAACATGTACAGATACAAAGGAGATACAAAAGGGGAATATTTGCTCAGCTAATCAGAATTTGATAGTGGCTCAAATAGGTAAACAAGGGTAAAAAAAAAACAAAAAGTAAAAAGGTGTGAACTTACAAAGAAAGGTACAGGGGAAAACCTGAATAGCTGGACCATAATAAATCTTCACTAACTGGGCAAAGGTGAAAACAACCCTAGAAACATGTTTTAGTCTTTATGAGCAGAACACACAAAGTTACTAGCAATACTAGAATTGCAGCATTGCTTGCTCTTCCAAATCATTAATAAAAATAAATCAAAATAAAAAGGAGAGGGGCAGATGAATATCTCTAAACATGCTAGCCAACATAAGAAGGTGGGAGTTCTGGTTTAACAGATACAGAATTAAAAAGACTGGTAGGAATTTACATACAATTCACTCCCATTCACGGTGCGTGTAAATGTTTTCTTTGGAGCCCTAGTGGTGCATTTGCTTATCTAATCTGACTTCAATGCTGTGCACTCTCTTTTATATACAACCAACCCCTCACCCACATTCACTCCCACGGACATTGTTTTCTATAGAAACTTTAGCTAAGGCAATCACCACCCAAGCATTTTTTAAAGGCTCGTCCTTTTTGCACCCTTGCACTTTTGTGGGGTTTTTTTTTTGTTTGTTTTTTGCACCGGGTGAAGATGAAGCACTGGCTCAGATGCAAATACAATAATCAACAGCCAAGCCCAGGAGCCCAACAAACTGAAAAGAATCTCATAAAAGTGAAAATAGATTTCAAATAGAGTGTTGGCTTTATGTGTGCATGTGTATTATAATAAATAAAGTACCCCTTGTTGTAAAATATGAGGATATTAGAAGTAACCTCGGATTTCCTTGACCTGTATAAAAACACTCGGCCATGGAACTCCTTGGTGACTTATACTATCCTTATATTTTACAATAGGGGGTACTTTATTCACTATATAATACACAAAAGCCATGATTATCTTATAAATTATATCCTTATAAACGGTGACTAGTGCTGTCATCAGTTATAAACAGTGAGTAGTGTTATTTTTTGTCACATGACTCACTAAAACTTGTGTATTATAATAAATAAAGTACCCCTTGTTGTAAAATATGAGGATATTATTAGTCACCTCGGAGTTCCATGACCTGTATAAAAGCAGGTGCTTTTATATGTTCATGAAACTCCTCGGTGACTTATAATATCCTTATATTTTACTTTATTCACTATATAATGGAGGGGAGGGGGTTCTATTTTGCTCTGCTTGAGTAAACTAAAAGAATACAGGGATAAATTGGGAAATAATATGGTTTTTAAACCCTACAAGGTTAACTCTCCAACTTCGCTACAACATTAAAGTCAAGACTCAAATAAAAACCGAACCGTGCCTAACTTTTTAAAGGAGCAATATTACGGGTGAACCAGTGACCATTAAAACAAAATAAAGAGCTAATCCAGCTAAGCTCTTAGTGCGACCCTTTTGTTTGAGAGACTTGTCTGCCCTGCCCCCCACTGCAATAACTGATCGACTTAACCCTTGCGCATCTGATAAGAGGGGCAGCACATGGCCAGGGGACAGCACGGGAGCAGAACATTACAACGAAACCCAAAGCAATTATTTCGATTTCATTATAAGGAAATGATTTACAGCCCTCCACACAACCGCTTAGTATCTCATCTTTACGCAGCAGGCTCTAAGGATTCATTATTTCCACCCCGACTGAAAACTACAACTCCCATCATCCCTTGCAGGTTAGGATTACAAATGAACTGGAGGATCAGCCAGTAACCTGCTGGGAGAGGACAGCCAATTATAATGAGGTGGGGCAGCTTGTGAGTCGGTGGCACTGGCAGCAGGGGGTTGTGGGAAATTAGAGACAATGGTCAGAATAAAGTGAGAAGCTGATAAAGTAGGAAACAAGAAAATAAACAAAGGGGCTGTATTATGGGCAACCCTGAGGCATATACAGAACTATTGCACAATAGAATGTCCTTTGTACTAGTTTCTATGCAACACCTTTGTCCCGACTTTCCCAGCACCTGGAACACATCCCTGAACTTACTGTCGCCCGATCATCCTCAGGGGACCCTGCTTAGGCTTTCCGACCATTTGTGGGAGTTGTAGTTTCACAGCAGCTGAGAATAAATGAGGGGGGCACGTGTGAGTGCGAGGCAGAGACACTTACCGGAGCCGAGTAACAGGAGCCACAGGACAGCGAGGGAATCCATAGCGGAACAGCAGGACGGTGCCAGTAAGTGCTAAGCTCCGGGTGTATCTACTCCTAAAGACACGCCCACACCTCCTTGCGCTATCGCCTCGCCCGACGTCTCTTGCTCTGTAGCGGTTCCCCCTACTCGTTACCAAGTGGTAGGTGCGAGTTCCGAAGCCGATACGAAGCCGTCAACACTTCCCCTACTCGCACTCGCCAGCTCTCTCCGTCTCTTGCCCGGCTCTACCCACCGCGCGGCAGGTGAATCGTGACGTCACTTCCTGAGGGCTCCACCCACCCACTGAGGGGATATATATACCCTAGTGCTGAGGGATGGATCATGGACAGTATAGGCGACGTGTTCTGAGGGGGATATAGTGAAGCTTGATGTGGTGGTGTAATGCTAGAGATTCCCAAGTTCACTGGACAATGTCTGACCTAGGTTGTGACTGAACTCCTCAGTACCAGGACAATAACGAGGAACCAGTGTGCGAGGGGCGAGTTCGGCGCAGTTATTTAGCGGGAAAAATAAACACTGGGCAAATGTGCACCTGGGCAGTAACCAATGGCAACCAATCAGATGTCTGCTTTCAGCGTCCAACCTGCAGCTGGCTGAAAAGAAGCTAATCACTGGTTGCTATGGGTTACTGGCCATGTGCAAATTTTGCCCTGTGTTTATAAATGAGCCCCACTAACACGGGATAATCAAAGGCTGTAGAAATGATACTTCGCTAATAGGGGCAGATTTACTAAAGGATGAAGTGGTTAACACTAGAGACAATTCACCAGCGTTGCCCCCGGCAGGGACATCACCGATTCACTAACAGACGCCAATTCGCTAGCGAAAGAGACACTATCGCCAGGCAAATCTTCTCTCTGATGAAAGGTCGTTACTTCTCAAATTCAGTAAAGTTACCAGAGTTGACTTTGCCACCTCAGACCAGGCGAAGTGCTAAAAAGCAGCAAGATCTTCCTCAGCCTTCTGTCACTTACATCATATCCTGCGTGCCGAAAACGCATTAAAGTTACAAGAACGCTGGCGAATTTTCCTTTTTTGAAGCGGGATTGGCTGCAAAAGTCCTGACAAACTTTTTTTGGGGAACCGGGTTTCTGCAGACATTTCCTAACATATGGAACATTAATTTTACAGTGGGCTCATGTGTAGGGCATTATATTAACTCTTTTGTCTTTATTAAGGTTCCCTGCACATCTGTAATAAAAAGTGGTAACTTCAAGCATTTGCACCAACATTTATAATAAAGATGTCGATACAACTTTAAATTACCTGCTTTCTGCAAATTGACCTAAGCGCAAGATCACTAGCGATTTTTCGCTAGGCACGAACGCTAGCGTATCTTCGCTATGAAATGCTCGCACTGCCAAAGTAACAATATCGAAAAGTCATCAGTGTTTGGCGCCCAGGGCGCAACTTCGCATATTAGTGAATTACCGAAGTGGTAACGAATTTGCGCCTGGCGAAGTTGTTCTGATGTGTGTGAAGCGGTCGATAGCGACAATTCGCCCTTTAGTGAATCTGCCTCATTGTGTTTTAATTCACATACTTTATGGGGGTTCCTCTTTGTCGCACAGTTGGACTTTGTTGTGTGAAATGAGCCATACCATTGTAGTACAAGCCAATAAAATCGACTTTTTGACATTGATGGGGTGCAAACGATCCTATTGTTCCCACAAAATCGTCACAAAAGTCAAAAATGTTGGGACGATCCACAAAATCCTAGGAATCTTCACTTCATACGATAGTATCTTTACGTCTATGGCCAGCTTCAGATTGTTCAGAGAGAACCAATTAAAATCTGACTCTGTATGGCCATCTTTACAGCCAAGGGGCCATGATGTGTCATCAACCATATTTGCTTTCACTTACATGCGTAGTAACTGCAGCATTTATCCCTGCTGCAATGGAGTAAACAGCAAGTTACTGGGCCTCTGAGTGGTTAATTTTAAGGACCCACCATAAAAATTGGAAATAATTGTACAAACATATATTAAAGCTGCATCATTCAGTGCCTCCTATGCCCCTGGGCACCCAAGGTGCTATTCACATTCATGTAAGCAACATTAGGACTTGCTTGATATCCCTATTATCCCATATGTATCCCCTTTCAGTAAAATAACACCTCATTTTTAGACATAGTTTAATAGTGTTGATAAGAATGTAAAATTTGGATCTGTTAATTAATCAGTCAGGCAGACCTGACAGCCAACACCATACACAGACCAATTAGCTGCCAACTGTTCGCAAGGCCCGTGTATGGCCACCTTTATACAGGTATGCGGTCCGTTATCCAGAAACCTGTTATCCAGAAAGGTCCTAATTACAGAAAGACCATCTCCCATAGACTCCATTTTAATCAAATAACTAAAACGTTTTTAAATTATTTCCTTTTTCTCTGTAGTAATAAAACAGTATCTTGTGCTTAGATAATTCATCCTTATTGGAGGCAAACTAGTCTTTTTGGGTTTATTTAATGTTTAAATGATTGTTATAGTAGACTTAAGGCATGGAGATTCAAATTATGGAAAGATCCCTTATCTGGAAAGCCCCAGGTCCTAAGCATTCTGGAAAACTGTTTCCATATAGGAGAGACTAATGCAAAACAAAGTCTGTCACATTTAATTACCACTATGTTAATGTCTGCACAAAAATATTTGGGTCATAGACAGTTTAAATGAACTTTTAGAAGACACGCAGCTAAATGTTCAGTTATATATTTATTTAGTATATTTGTATAGATGCCTCTGTTACTTTGCTTCCTGATATTATTTGACTCTAGTTATTTACTCAAAATTATTCCAGGCAGAAGTGCGGTAAATGTTAATGGGCCATTCATATAAAGGGTAGTTGATCCTGCTTTGCACTGGGAGACAATGCCTCTCATCCAGAGAGTAGAATTCCTGCCATAAAGTAAGACAGGCCTTTTGTTGTTTGCCAGAAAGGAAATGGAAATCGTCATGAGTATCAGGAAATGGATTTCTCCATGCAAGCATAAAAGGTGTCAGCTATCCAGCAAAAAAAAAAAAATATATATATATATATATATATATATATTAGGTGTTCTTAAAACATTTCTAATTTACAGAATGGTGCTTATTGTTCACAGGTAAATAAGAATTTTACCTTTCCATTCTGATTGCAATATCTCTTTAATATTAATAAGAGAGTGTTTTGAGCAGCCCTTTTTACCAACTAGGTCGATGAGAACATATATTTAAAATTGTCCCATCATTTGTATGATCTTGAGAACTAAGTAATTTATCTTTAACAAAAATGTGGTCTGTGAAATATCAACATTAAAGGAGAAACAAACCCTCAATAAAAAAAAACCCTACACCCCTACCCTACATCAGTGTTGGACTGGCCCACCGGGGTACCAGGAAAACTCCCGGTGGGCCCAGGTGTCACTGGGCCCTCTTGCTTCTAACCATTTGACCTATTTCATGGTCATTCCCTATTTCTTTATGGGGTTAATAATGGATGAATAGAGTATAGTATGTAGAGATAAAAGACTAGGAGAGGAGGAATAATAATTTGTAAAGTGGGCACATGGCCTAAGGGTTTCTGATGCCCCCCCCTAACTCTTTAATTACCCCTCGGTGCAGATTCAGGCATTGGAGTTCACGGGGCACCATCTTTAAACTATTCGGTCATCTTCGGAATGAGACCGGGATTCTGTGCAGTTTTTGCAATCTTTGTGATTTTCGGCGTAAGCGCAGTTGTCGCGAAATGGAAAATTGCTCCAACTGTGCATGTGCCGCTTCACCAGTCTCATTCCAAAGATTACCGAAGAGAAGAAGATGGTGCCCGTGAACTCCACTGGACAGAATCTGTAGGGAGGGGTAAGTAAAGAGTTAGGTGCATTTGCCCGAGGGAGCACCTAGGCTGGGGGGAGGGGGTCCATGTAGGTTAGGGGGGAGGTAGGGTTTTTTTTTAACAAAGGTTTGTTTCTCCTTTAAAAAAGATGTACCTACATATACAGCGAGAATCCAATAACATAATACTTATAGATATGTCTAAACCGCTTGAGAGCTGATAGAAAAAAGTAATACTGCCATTTCTTACCTTTGCAACTCTCTAAGCTGAGAATCGATATTAAATACTGCTGAACTGTAATTTTCAACAATTTAGTATGTTCTTGTCTGCATTGATTTCCTCCGGGTACTTTGGTTTCCTACTACACCCAAAGCCATACAGGAAGGTCAGCTGGCACCTGATAAAACTGACCCTACAGTGGATGGATGTGATAGGGACCTTAGTCTGGGGCTTCATGGGACCAAAATTAGCCTGCTAAAATACGCTGGCCAATTTCAGCCCTTATGGTGCATATCACATTGAAATCCGCCCAATCTGTTTGCACCAGAGCCGATAAGATGGTTCCGGATGCGAACAGAATTAGGAGTCTACTGCCTATGGTAGAGGATTAAATTGGCCTGCGTATTTCAACAAACTGATTTCGGCCCGTATGGCTCTAGCCTTAGACTGTAAGATCCACTGGGAAGGGGCTGCTGTGAATGATGAATATCTAAAGCGTTATTGAACGGTGCAAAGGTTGAGTACAATGATAACTTTCAGCCAAACAGAGGATGTGATATAGCACATAGGATCTAGAACAAATTTTAGTGTGACATACAACTCCTAGGAGAGAAACTACAATCCATTATCTTTACCTCATTTGTGGAGCCCTTGCGCCCTGACTTCACTAAGGGGTTGGTTCCCTAAGGGCACAGACTTGATACTGATGCATTATGCTCTAGGCTCCCTAGCACCCCCCCCCCGCAAATGTTGGAGTCCAAAGAGAAAGAGCCATGTTCTACCACAGGAAAGAGAAATGAGACTTCCTGAACCAGTAGCAAATATAGCCTATTGGGCCCCGTCAGGCCTGGATTTACCAGCTCGGCTCCCCAAGGCCAGGTCCTTTTGGAAGGTGCATCTGCCCCTGAGACCACCCCACACTCATTTCTGCTTATACAAGCTCTTCCAGTTTCAGGTCTTATCCACAGGAGATAAGCAGCAAAATCTCCTACAAGCTCAATTCTAACAGCTTTAAAAAAAATGTAGAAGCTTTTGGGTGGCATGCCTCCCCTTAAAGGACAATTAAACCCTAAATGTTAATGTGGCTAAAAATGCCATATTTTATATACTAAACTTTTTTCACCAGCCGAAAGTTTCATCTTCTCAATAGCAACAATGATCCAGGACTTCAAACTTGTCACAGGGGGTCACCATCTTGGAAAGTGTCTGCGACATTAATGTATTAATTACTAAATATCAGCCTTATATAGTGACATTTATATTCTATGTGTACTGTATATTGTGAGTGAGTCCCTAAGCTCAGTAAGTGACAGCAGCACAGAGCATGTGCAGTGAATCAGAAGAAAATAAGATGGGGAGCTACTGGGGCATCTTTGGAGACACAGATCTTTACTGCTAAAGGGCTGTGGTTGCCTTAGGCTGGTACAGAAGCCCAAAACATAATGTACAACATTTCTAGCTACTTCTTTAGTTAAGCTTTAGTTTTCCTTTAATTTGTGCTACCCTAGGCCTCGGCCATTGTGGCCTTCCCACAAATCTGGGCCTTGGTCCGGTACATACGTGTAGATCCATAAAAACAGTTTTCATGAGGCCTGTCTAAGGTTGCATGCATTCAGGATAAGCAAGGTACAATTGAGACATGTCCATTACACCAGCAGAATTTGATACTATACCAGTGACTTTAAAAGAGCAGAACTTAGCTACACTCAAAATGTACCAATAATGGTAGATAAAAAATGAAAGAGGAGACTTGTCCATCAGGTAAGGTTCATCAGTGAAATCTAGGTCACCAGTGAAGTTGAAAAACAAAAAAAAAATGCAGAGGTACGACACAGGGGAGATGAAAGAAAGGCCTAAATTCCAGAAGTTACTATTTCATACAAGTGTCTGTACTGGAGCTTAATGAGGGGACACAATGACATTTCCCTCCCTTTTCTATGTATATATTCCTTTTTTAATACTAAACAATATTTTTTAGCTGTAATTAATGAAGACTGACTTTGCTGCAGTTTAATGTACTCCTGGTTCTCTCTCCAGCAAGACTTCGCCTTTCTTGCGCTAATTAAAGTGAGTACAAGATTTATACATTTGTGCACCATCACAGTTTTCTTTGAAATTCACCTGTGTGTTGTTTAGTTATTCTTTCTTTGCATTTTCCAGCATTTGTCATTTTTTAACCCATATTTTGCATTTTTCTTTAGCTTTCGTAAATACGTCTTGGTTTCAGGCACTCGACCCACAGTGGACAGGGACTTGGGAAAGGAATTTCTAGTGAATGTGGTTTTTCTTGAATCTCGAATTCTCCTGAATCGAGGCGCATAGGTGGGGTAAGGGCTATGAGAAAGATAAATAGTTGGAAAGAAATGCTTGGTGTTTTTTTGCTGATTATTAAGATGAAACTACCATTATGTCCTTGATATGCACTTACGTTAAAAATACCCAGATGTGCTTGGGAGATCTTCGGGATTTATAAGCATATATATTTATATAATACACAAAAGCCATGAATATCTTGTAAATTATATCCTTATAAACGGTGAGTTCTGATGTCATCAGTTATAAACGGTGAGTAGTGATGTCATTTCTGTCACATGACTCACTAAAACTTGTGTTTTATAATAAATAAAGTACCCCCTGTTATAAAATATAAGGATATTAGAAGTAACCTCGGAGTTTCATGCCCTGTATAAAAACACTCGGCCTTCGGCCTCGTGTTTTTATATGGTCATGAAACTCCTCGGTAACTTATAATATCCTTATATTTTACAAAAGGGGGTACTTTATTCCCTATATAATTTCAACAAGGAGGCTGCATGCTTATAGTTGTTTTAGCTCCTGGAAAAAGAAATAATCTGCTTACACCCGTACATGTGGCTTTATTGCAATAATGGCTGCTCCAGCTGCTTATTCTTGAGCACAGAAAACACAGGAGCTTGAAGTGATGTAAGGCTGCAGCTAGCCTGGTAGGATTCACTGCAATTATTTTGCTTATCCAAAGGGTTTTAAAGCTCTATCAGTGTCAGTACCAACATGATCCCCTTTATCAGATCTCACGATTTGAAACAAGAAGTCCGGTTTCATCTTTTATTAAGATGCAAGGTTTTCACTGATATTGTGTCTGATTAATTCACTGATTAATTGAGTCATGCAATGAGATACTTTCAAAAAGATCCCATGGGCATCTAGATGTTTACAGCTTTGTAAATGAAATATGCTTTAAGTGCACACATTCAAGGGTAAAGCAACTGTTCCCAGGCCTGGACTGGGAATTAAAATAGGCCCTGGCATTTCAATTACACAAAGATACAAATTCCCCCCACCAGCCCAATCAATAGTTACTGTATATGGCTGTGATGCCCAACTAGTGGCTCCTGAACAACATGTTGCTCACCTTCCTGCCTCAGAGTTCCTAATTCCCTAAGAGAGCTGAGGTGCAGACTGAAGACCAGATAACTAGTTAACTACTGTTTATTTCTTCTACTAGCTCAGTGATCCCGAACCATTGGCTCAAGAGCAACATGTTGCTCAATAACTCCTTGGATGTTGCTCGCAGTGGCCTCAAAACAGGTGCTTATTTTTGAATTCCTGACTTGCCTAGAGGCAAAATGTGGTTGCATAAAAACCAGGTATACTAGCAAACAGAGCCTTCTAGGCTGCTAGCCCATATAGGGGCTTTCAAATAGCCAATCATAGCCCTTATTTGGTAACCCCAGAACTTTCAGAAATTCATGCTTGTGTTTCCCAACACTTTTTCAATTTGAATTTGGCTCACCGGTATAAAAGGTTGGGGACCCCTTGCCTATGGTATCTTAAGGCGGTCCCTCTGGCATTTGCCAGAATCCGCAAATTGCCAATCTGGGCCTGATTGTTCCCTCTGATTGTGTCCCCCCATGAAGAACCACTGAAGAGATAATTTGAGAGGGTAAAACTGCCTTGGTTTGATTTTGAGATCTCTTGGGTTTGTGCCTCATTGATGGAACTGTATGTTGCATATCAGTGTATTATGGGAAACCAGCAAATTCTGCAGAAAAATGTTAGGGTATCCACCCATAAACTCCACTGATCAAGAAGCAAGATAATGACCCCAAACACTAATCGATTTACCAATAAGAATGGTTAAAGCTGAATAAAGCTATGGAATGATCAGGGCACGGTCCTGATCTTAATCCTATAGAAATGTCATGGAAAGACTCTCATGAATCTGTATTGAAATAAGAAAATTCCTCCAAATTAATGTGCAGTTAATGGTTTAGTGCCCGGGGGGCCACACCAGCTATTGAAAGCTGACGTTCACATACTTTTGCCACACACAAATTTGTAAGTTTGGATCACTTTCCTCATCGGATAATTATGATTTTGATTCATCTGTCTATTTGGGTTCTCATTTTTTAGTTTTAAGAAAAAAAGTAATCACTGTAAATGTAGGGCCAAATTCATTGTTATTTGTAGAGACAGCTTCTCGTGTGCTTTGAAATAGAGTTCTTGGCTCTTTTTAGAACTAGATTCCCAATTGAATAGTAACGCTCTTGTTTTCTGTTTTTCACAGAAGGGAAAAAGGAACAGTCACACGCTAGTCGCAAAACCCATTTTATTCTACTAATAGTCTGATTTAAGTTTCTTGCTGCTGCTTCTTTTCAAACGCGGTTAATTTGCTTCATATTGAACGATTTCTAAGGAGGTTAATTGGTTCACAAAATTAGAAATCCCATTGAGTCTCATTCTTTCTTTTCATTTTCAGTGCCTAGGATGATGAAAGGTCTTGTGGCAATTTATAATTGTCTGTCTATCCTTAAACCTATCCTTATCTGTCTGTTATTTCTTCCTCTTGTACTTCTTTATCCACTGTGTCCTTAAAGGAACAGTAACACCAAAGTACTGTTGTGCTGCGCTGGTGAAACTGATGTGTTTGCTTCAGAAACGCAACTGTTGTTTATATAAACAAGCTGCTGTGTCGACACGGGGGCAGCCATTCAAAGCTGAAAAGGAGAAAAGGCACAGGATACACAGCAGATAAGCTCTGTTTCATACAATGGGATTCTTGTCTGCTATCTGTATCCTGAGCTTGAATGGCTGCCCTCATGGCTACAAAGCAGCTTGATTATATAAACTATAGTTGTATTTCTGAAGCAAAAACACCAGCTTTACCAATACAACTCAACAGTACATTATATTGTCATTCCTTTAAAACTCTTTCATTTTTTGGTGTTACTGTTCCTTTAAATGCTTAACTTGTAGTTCTTTTAGATATGAAGCTTTTCCATTCCCAAGCAATTCAGCTGTGAGTAACTGAATCTTAGAGCCGTGGTCAGGTGAGCTTTGTTATAGAGAGAGAGAGCTCCCTTAGCAATGATATGTAGTTTGGGTTCTGGGAACAGAGTCAATAAACTTCTCCAAGGAAACAAAAAATTAAAAAAACAGTACTTGCTCCAGTTATGGGAAAAATAACTTTAGTGCAGGAATGCATTGCCTAAAGTTTTTGTTCAATGTACCCCTTACTAATTTGCAGGAAAATATATGATGTCACAGAGCAGGAAAGTAAAAAGTACCAACCCAACTTGACCTATCATAGTACGGCAAAGTAATCTGTGCTAAAGCTTGATGGAGGGTTTACTGCAGTACAGGTATGGGACCTTTTATCCAGAATGCTTGGAACCTGAGGAATTCTGGATAATGGATCTTCATACCATCAGGACACACGATCAGATTCGGGGAGATTAATCGCCTGGTGACTAAACTTCAGACGAGTTCAGAAAAAAAAACAATCCAAGTGCCATCCTGCCGGAGATTTACATTTTAGCCGGCTGGAGGCAGTTTGGGGAGAAGAACAGGAGATTTGTCTCCGGGCGACTAATCTCCCCGAATCTGAGCGTGTGCCCTGACCATAAGTCTACTAGAAATTCATTTAAACAATAAATAAACCCAATAGGCTGGTTTTGCTTCCAATAAGGATTAATTATATATTAGTTGGGATCAAGTACATGGTAATGTTTTATTATTACAGAGAATTTTTAAAAATCTGGATTATTTGGATAAAATGGAGTCTATGGGACAGGCATTCCGTAATTCAGAGCTTTCTGGATAACGGGTTTCCGGATAACGGATCCCATAACTGTACTGAGTCTGTAGCGTGTTTGGATATTGGATAAATGCTTTGAATGATAGTCAGGGACTTAGTCCACATTTTCCAACATACGACATGTTTGAGAGTTTTTAGTATTTACTAAAATCTGAATTTATCTCATTTTTTTATTAAGCAAAGCTCGACCAAACTTCCATCTATGATTTTGCCTTATTTATCATTAAAATAACTCGAATAAATTCCATTGCGGAAAAACACGATAAATTCAAGTGAAAACCCGAATCGTACAATTTTTTAAATTTTTTGGGGTAATTGGCAGAAAATTCGAAATTTTTGGTATTATCGTGCTAAACCCAGCGTAGACCATCATCTTCAAATTGGGATAGGGACATCTGCCATTGACTTATACATGACCTCAACTGGTTTGAGATTCTGACTTTTTGCAGCATCGGTGTATAATAAATCTCAAAAAATTTCTTTTTCCACAAAAATTCGAGTTTTGCCCCCAAAAGCCAAACCAGAAAAATGTGAGTTACCCCCTAAGAGTTTCTTAGCTTGCTAGTCTGTACAAAGAATAAAGATACAGATATCCAAAAGGAAACCTTAAATAAAACATTTTATATTATTTCTCTGCTTAAACAAATACAATGATTGTAGATTGTAATTTCGATATTTTCCCATTTAACGTTTCCTCTCTGCAGTGAGTAATTATTATTGATTTTGTGTTCTACAGTAACAATGACAAATTATAACATGAAGTCGAACAGTTGCCCATTCCATTAGGACGGATGTGTGGGAGTGTGCAGGAATGAGAAACAAGAAATGCTGTTTAATCAAAGGTTACTGTTACACATAGTGATTAAGTAATTGTTTTTATGGCTAAAGGCGTTTTGTGGGACTTCATTTCCTGAGCCAAATTGAAACTGCAAGAATCAGGCAGGTGCAGCCAACTGTTTCCTCCTTCTCTGTGTTTATTCTGCCTATAAAACAGTTAACATTTTACAGGTGTAATTTAAATGATTGAAAGTGATTTTAGAATGAAAAGAAACTTGTTTATTTATGTACAGGAATGGCCATCTCCCATAAAGCCCATTTTTAAGCAAATCAAATTTTTAAAAATTATTCCTTTTTTCTCTGTAATAATAAAACAGTACTTGTACTTGATGGTAATTAAGCTGTATGAATCCATATTAGTGGAAAAACAATCCTATTGGGTTATTTTATGTTTGATTGATTTTCAATAGACAATATATGGTGATCCAAATTACAGAAAATAACAGAAATATCCCTTAATTAGAAATATCCCTTAATTAGCCTTACATAAGTCTTCCTACACAAGGAACGTTAACTTCATACTGCATCTCAATGTATTTCATATGACCTAGTAATCGGGGGGGGACAGGGGGTACAGGTGTCCTGGGCCGGGCCTGAAGGGGGGCCCTGCAGTGCTGCACTTTCGAAAAAGCTGGGTCCCCCTTGACAGCGCCGAAGCCATGCGGCCATTTCCGAAGTCACAATGTCACGATCAGCCGAAATGCGGAAGTGCCGAAAAGCCGAAGTGCCGAAAAGACTCAAAGACACGAAAACAGCCGAAGCCAAACTCCCGAAGCGACAAAAAGACCCGAAGTCACGAAAACAGCCGAAATTGAAGTCCTGAAGCGGCGAAAAGACCCAAAGTCACGAAAGGAGGCAAAGTTTAAATCCTGAAGCCATGAGTTCAATTCTACTCCACACCAATTTGTGTTTTTTTATTTTTTTAATCCTCTGGCCAACAATCTATTATTTTAATACTCTAAAGGCCCCTGCCATCAATGTTTTTTAAAAAATATTCTCTGGGGCCCCAATTTTTTTTTTAACTTGTAATGGGGGCCCTGGCGCCAATGTTTTTTTAAAAATATATTTTGGGGCCCCAATTTTTTTTTAACTTGTAAGGGGGGCCCTGGCGCCAATGTTTTTTTTTAACTTATAGGGAGGCCCTGGTCACCAATTTCTTTTTAACTTGTAGGGGGAACCTGACCACCAATTTAAAAAAAAAACCTTTTAAGGGGGGCCCTGGCACCACAGTTATAAGGGGGCCCTGATTATCAATAGCTTTTTATAACTTGTGTGTGGGGGTTACCTTTTTTAGCACTGATGTCTGTGTGGTCTTTAAACTGTTGTGTGGGTGGGCGGGATCTGGGGTGGGGGATGGGGTGGGCGGGGGCCCTGATAATTTTGTTGTATGGGGCCCCATGATTTGTAATGCCAGCCCTGCTGGTAATAATTAAAATGTGTCCAATGTGCTAGAGAAATTCTACACACTGTGTTAAGACTTATGCCTGAAAACACAACTGATGTGAACTGTGTATTGCACAATTTTTATGCAATGTTTTAATCTGAAGTACATTAAAATAAGCTTGAAAAGGCAGAATGAAAGGCACACTGTCTCATACACATAGAAATGCATACTGCCTATTTCTGTTGGGAAGTACTATGACTTACTGTATCTTGTCTTTTGTGTTGCAACAGAACTAAGTACAAGAAGCTACTTTAAGGCGGTGGCTTTTAGACAGTTCAAGCTCCTTATTATTATAATTATTTACATTTATTTTTAGAGCGCCAACATATTGCGCAGCGCTGGTTGAGGTCCAACACTTGTTCAGGGGCCCCTTATCTCATCATAAGGTTGCATATACTGTATGTGCAATCATTGTATCAGCAATAGTTTCAATAATATTTACTGCAGAAAAAAGTTGACCTCCATGCTAGGGTTTCTGAGTAGTTAGGATAGGGATTCCCCAACCTTTTTTTTTTTTACAACTAAATGTAAAAATAGTTGTGGAGCAACACAAGCATGAAAACAGGGTGCAAAATAAGTGCTGTGATTGGCTATATGGAAGCCCCTATGAAGAATGTCAGTCTACAGGAGGCAGTGCACCTAGTTTTTATTCAACCAAAACTTGCCTCCAAGCCTGGAATTCAAAAAGAAGCACCTGCTTTGAGACCACTGGGAGCAACATCCAAGGGGTTGTGAGCAACTTGTTCTGGAGCCACTGGTTGGGGATCACTGAGATAGTAGAAGAAATAGTTAATAGTTAACTTCAGTGTGCACCACAGCTCTCTTAGGAAATAAAGAACTCTGAGGTAGAAAGAACTGCCCCAAACCTCACAATAGTCCCACCATACTATAATGTAGTGATCCCCAACCAATAGCTTGTGAGCAACATGTTGCGCCCCAACCCCTTGGATGTTGCTCACAGTGGCCTTAAAGCAGGTACTTATTTTTGAATTCCTGGCTTGGAGACAAGTTTTGGTCTGATAAAAACCAGGTGTACTGCCAAACTATTTTCATGCTTGTGTTGCTCCCTGACTGTTTACATTTGAATGTGGCTCATGGGTAAAAAAGGCTGGGGATCCCAGCTATAATGCCATACCCAGTAACATAAGCCACTCCTTTGATCCTTCATCACCGATTCAATTTCTCCTTTTTTAACATATGGGGATGTGTACTGAAATGCCTTTATATCTCTCATTCATCATGGAGCTTGCTAGAGGTAAGTCTTTGCTATTAGTTATTACAAATTATCGATAGGCACAAAGCAATATGCACTTCTTCTAAAGGTGTAGGTAAAAGTAACATTCATTCAGAAAAATATATCCAAAGAAACTGGCTTTCGTGGTTTTTGTGCCTAATGTGACCCTTAAAGGGATACTATCATTTTTTTTTTCAAAATGCATCAGTTAATAGTGCTGCTCCAGCAGAATTCTGCACTGAAATCTTTTTCTCAACGGGGCAAACAAATTTTTTTATATTTAATTTTGAAATTCTACATGGGGCTAGACATATTGTCAGTTTTCCAGCTGCCCCCAGTCATGTGATAAACTTCAGTCACTCTCTACTGCTGTACTGCAAGTTGGAGTGGTCACCCCCTCCCTCCCCCCCCCAGCAGCCAAACAACAACAATGGGAAGGTAACCAGATAGCAGCTCCCTGGTAGATATAAGAATAAGACTCAATAGTAAAATCCAGGTCCCACTGCAACACATACATTTACAATGAGTAGCAGAAACAACCGCCTGCCAGTAAGCAGCTCCATCCAAGTGCTGGCTCTTTCTGAAAGCACATGACCAGGCAAAATGACCTGAGATGGAGCCTACACACCAATATTATAAATTTAAAAAATACACTTGCTGGTTCAGGAATGAATTTCATATTGTAGAGTGAATTATTTGTAGTGTAAACAGTGTAATTTAGAAAGAAAAACTACACCATAAAAATTATGACAGAATTCCTTTAATAATTATATCCAGTAGAGTTGGTTTGCATAAATACTTATCTGTATATCAAGAGCCAAATAAAGACCTCATTGACCTGATGTGAGTAGTTGCAGAGAGTATGTTAATATTTTTTCAGCTAACAAAATGATGAGCTTGAATGGATTAGACTGTAAAAGCCAGTTATTGTTTGTGCTGCCCTCTGAGTCAGCTGAATCACGGACATGTAGAACAATGGGCCCTTGTTAAAGAGCTGCTAAGGGCTTCAGCCCTGGGTGTCCCGATAACACTGGGTAATTGAATAAGACGTAGCTAATTGTAATATTGTTACATTTTCTTTTATTTCAGAAATTCCCAGGTTCCCATGCAAGACAGACCTGGTTGGTGCAAAACATTACTTAAAACCACAGAAACCACAACCACAGGGCACATGACAGTTTTAAGGTGACGTATTAAAAACGGAATGACAATTCCCAAGGGAAAATCACCGGTAGTTTTATCACAGGGCTCATTTATTAATAGTGGGTATTGCCCTGGTGCAATTACCCTTAGAAACAAGGTAACATCAGCTTTAATTGGACTGTCAGCAAATTGGTTACTATAGGTTACTGCACTGGGATCACATGAGCAGAATGTGAAGAAACAATGGGGGCATATACACACCCAGTATGTTGATCCTTCAGTTATGTTCATACCAACCAATACAAGCTCATCTAGCACAATGCTAATAAGACAGAAAGCACAAACCAGCTTGGTGACCCCAAACAAATATTTGGAACGCACACTAGAATGTAAAACATCTCTTAGTCTGGTCTGTCCAGATAGCCACAGCTTCACTGGTTTTTATTTATTCAGCCAGGTGATGTCTAACAATTTTCTTTTTGTCAGACATTTTAGATTTTTTTTAGACTTTTAATTGAACACTTAAGCGCCTTGTTAAGAGGCACTTGAACATTCCAAACAAGTATTGTGATGTGTCAGACCTCGTGGTCCTCAAATAGGCCAGCAGATAGGTTCCCAGGAGAACACAGTGAAAGGCACCTATTAAATCCGCAATACACAGGCAGAAGAAAGAGGACAGCTTGTCTAATTGATTAAATGTCACCAGTTCCCTATATAAAGCTTGTGCAGGGAAATACAGCAGCATAACAAGCTGAGATACTATCTCATGAAAGCTGCATAGACTCAGTTCCCAGCAAAATGTCTACGGTTGTATAAGTTCCAGCATTAACTATCCACATCAGCAGCCATAGAAAGCACCACAAGTGTTGGTAGTGCAGTCCATAACATAAATTCATAATATTGCTCTACAAGGAGTTTCTTGGTTGAAGACATCATAAAGCCAATACAATCCATGTATTTGTTTTTTTGTACTTTTAATGAATAATAGCCCTTTGTATGCAAACAACACGTTATTTTAAAAAAAAATCTTTTATTTATAAACCAATAACATACTGGACAGAGAAAATTTGACCCAATAAAATGATTGAGAAAGTCATGGCACACATCTGCGGGATTTCTTCCAAATGGCATTTTTTGAGCCAGTGGGGAACTGCCGTATAGATGGTCACCACATCCTTAAGTTGGCAGTTCTTTTGACAGCCTGCAACACACCATACATCAGGTAACTATAAAGGCTATGGGCAGATGGAGCATTGACTCTGTTGCTCTCAGACTGCAAATTTTTTTCAGCCAGAGAGAAGCGGATCTGCTTCATGCCCCAGCTATTCATTTGAACCACTTCCACTTGCGTGCAGGCACATGCAGCAAAGCAGAACGGATGTTGGTCTGAAAATGCTTTCTTTTGTGTATTAGGGTTCAGGACCGCCATCAAAAATCACAGGGCCCCATATGACAAAATTTCCTGGGCCCCTGGGCTGCGCCTACCGCAAGCCCCACCTACAGGTCCGCTCTCCCCACCCCACATGTCCGCCCCCCACCACAAAGTAAAAAAACAAAAAAAATATTGGTGGCTAGGGTTCCTACATGTTAATAAAAAATAAAAAGATATTGGTGGTCAGGGCCCCCCATAAAAAAACATTTGTGGCCAGGGCCCCCCCCCATTAAAAAATATTGGTGGCTAGGACTCCACATGAGAAAAAAAATTGGCGGCCAAAATTAGTGGCCAGGCCCCCTCCCCACATTATAAGAAAATTGGTGGCCAGGGCCCCTTAAACGTCCATGCCTTCCCAAAGTCAGCAGCTCTCAGAAAGATGTGGGGCTGGCTAATCGAGTAAGTGTGGCGTGGCCGGCCCCCTTACCCTCGGGGCCCCCTACAACTCTCCCCCCTGTCCCCCCCTGATGGCTGCCCTGTTAGGGTTAGGGATGCACCAAGTCCACTCTTTGGGATTTGGCTGAATCCCCAAATAACCAAATCCTCTATGAAAGATTCTGGCGAATAACGAACCAAATCATAATTTACATATGCAAATTAGGGACAGGAAGAGAAAAAGTTCCCCCTCCTGCCCCTATTTTACAAATGCAAATTATTATTTTGATTCGGTTTAGCCAGGCACGAGAATTATGCCAAATCCTGCTGAAAAGGCCGAATCCTGAACCGAATCCTGGATTCAGTGCATCCCTAATTTGGGCCAACTTCCACTGCGTATGCCTGCGTGTGCCTGCGTGCAAGTAGATCTAATTTAAATCAGCGGGGATGGGGCACGGAACGGATCTGTTTCTCTCAGGCAACATATGCCAGCTGAGAGCAGCTCCGTCTGCCCATAGCCTTAAGTTGTGGTGCCTTCTATTTTTTTCACTTGAGGAAGGTTCTAACCCTGAAACGTTGCGCACTGTACGTTTTTCTGCAATAAATGTGGCTATAAGCCTTGCACTTTCCTAACTTGTGTTGCCCCAAGTTCCTAATTTCTTTTTTTTTTTTTGGTGAAATACTGCAAAAGCAATTCTGGACGTTGTTGATTGGGATTGGGAGCCCCAGTGAAAGTGGATGGAAGGTTTACTTGGAGGTGTGCTTATTCTAATATCATTTTGGTGCCTTCTAAGTTAAATATTAGACTCTTTTATGGTGCAGTCTAATTATCCCAGGCCAGATTTTTTGTTTCATAAGATTTATGATCTGACACTTTTGAGAGTTAATTGCCCAAAAAAACATTAATTCAGCATTGTTCAAAAACCTCTAACTACTCCACCCCTGATGAAGCTCCAGCTATTGTTCTCTCTTCTATCCACTCCCCTAGCTAGATGCTATCACTGTTTCCCATTCCAGCCTGGTTTTGACACCTGTTTAGCCTCACTCTCCAGCCATCTAAACACTGTTCCAATGTAATCTCATGTGTTTTTCCACCACTTAGGTTGGCCATCTTTCACTTATTTATCACTCTCAGTGCAACAAACATCCATGATCACTAAGCAGCTAAGTTGTTCTTCGATAATCATAGAGAAATTGATGAATAGATGATACTTAGAACAAAATGATCTTGGTTTCCCTGCAGAGTTCTCTTTAGGGCAATGGCACACAGGGAGAAAATGCCTTGCAGTTAGGGCATGGGCACACATGAATTTTTATGAGCGTTTTTTATAATACTGACTGCCGCTTAAATAAGCTAGCCTAGTGTGCCGTTGCCTAAGCTTGAAACCGCGCTGCCGGAATTGCGAGCATTTACGTGGTGGTCTGTCTTATTTAAAAAACGCTCGTAAAAACACGGCATAAAAACGCATGTGTGTCCATGCCCTTAGGGATCCCACCCTGCTAGTATTTGAATGGCCTAGCCAACAAATCTCCAGCTAGGGCCAGGACTGGTATTACAAATTTACCCACAATGAACCTGACAGTAAATTTGTAAAACCCTGTAAATCCCTCCCTATCCCGACCATCTCAGCTGTCAATCACCACATATAAAGAAGAGGCCCACTTCTATGCTTCCCATTTCCCAGCCTCATCCACCCTTTTCCCTGTTCAGCCCACCCATTTCCCCACCCTGTGACATCATCGCCGCCCAGTCGAGTATTACAGTCGAGAAAAAAGTTACAACCCTACTTGCAGTTCACCAACATTGTAATCACTGCACATAAACTACATAACTCGTGGAGATTCAGCTTAATTATGGGGAAATACGAGAGCAGGCATTTTGCCCGATTAAGCCAAATTGCTGCAAGTAATGTAATGAGGGTAATGTCTCACATTTAGGAAGAATGCTTTCATTTAATAACAAAGGATCTGTGTTCCTGAGTTTTACTCATTCACTTTGTTGTAACACACGTGGTATTGGAGAGAACACAGCTTCTCTGACACACACGGTTACATTTTTAAATGATGCACTAAGGGTGTTAATACTGAAATTGAAAAAATACTACACTATATTATCATTCTGTTTTCTTGTCTCCCCCCATTAATCTGTGATTTTTGGGGCATACAGCAATTTACGTTGGACATTGTGTGAAGGCTCATGTCAGCTCATCTTTTCCTTGAGTTGAATGATCCACTAAATCTAGGTCACTGTAAGACTGGATTTAACATTTCAGAGGTGCACTATCATGGGAGTTAATGTTTGTAACTCCTGACAACTCTTAGCAGCCAAAATTGCTCTTCATACAGTTTTTTGACAGAATAAAGCTGGTCCAGCAATTTGAATTTACACTGAGAAGGTGGTATTTTGGCCCTTTGAGAGGCAATTTCCCGTGGGCAACAAAGTAACCCTTAATTTGTTGATCACCAAGGAATTAAAAAACATCTAAAATCTTGGAAGAAGACTGATGCATTATCCTTGTGGAAATAGCCCTATCCAATGCCTCTAGACCAGGGTTCGCCAAACTTATTTACCCATGAGCCATATTCAAATGTAAAAAGAGTGGGGGAGCAACACAAGCATGAAAAGAGTTCCTCAGGGATACTAAATAGGGTCTGTGATTGCCTGTTTGGTAGTCCCTATGTGGACTGCCAGTCTTTAGGAGGCTGTTTGGCAATAGACCTGGTTTTTACGCAACCAACACTTGCCTCCAAGCCAGGAATTCAAAAACAAGCACCTACTTTGAGGCTGCTGGTAGCAACATCCAAGGGTTTGGTGAGCAACACGTTGCTCTTTAGCCACTAGTTGGGGATCACTGGTCGAGACCAACAGGACTATTCCATTTAAGAAAATTTCTCTTTTCTCTCTAAGGCTGGATACTTTTAATGTCTAAATTATTTTATTGTTAATACATTTGCCTGATTGTATTTTACAATGTATTCCCTTTCATCATTGTAAGAGTATTGTTGAAAACCTTCCAATCAGCTCCTGCCTCCCAACCTTCTATTTTTTGTCCTATTTCACTTGTCCACCCTAAATGTTACAAAAATGTTTCTATGTTTATCTTTTGTGCCAGGAAACAAGTTTAGTTGTTCCTTTCTAATTGGTCAGCTGCAATCTCTTCCAATTCATATTTGACCATCACTGGTAAACGGACTTTATATCTTCTGCTTTCTTATCAAATGACTGTGATATTTATATTGGTTGATTGTTTGCCATAACATTTGCTTATATAAACAAACCTCCCTTTGTGCGGGAAACCTATTTTTTTTATTGAGAGAGATCCATTGTCTCCATGATCTACCATGATAGCATTATTTCTTACTGAAGTCCACCATTCATCTGTACATTTTATCTCCTCTCTGTTGTGAATTAGGGCAGAGACACAAGCTCAGATTTGGGGAGATTAGTCACCCAGCCACAAATCTACTCTTCTTCGGGGCAACTAATTTCCCCTAACTGCCTCCCGCCAGCTAGAATCTAAATCACTGGCGGGATGGCAATCGGTATGCTTAATTTTCCGAAGTTGCCTCACGAGGAAACTTCAGGCGACTTCGGAAAACGAAGCGATCCGAGTGCCATCCCGCCAGCGATTTGGATTCTAACCGCCGGGAGTCAGTTCGGGGAGATTAGTTGCCCCGAAGAATAGACGATTTATAGCCGGGCGATTGAATTTCCCGGAATCTGAGCGTGTCTCTGCCCTTAAGGTTGCCTTTTCAACAGCTTTTTTATTCAACGTGAATAAAATAGTAATAGGGATTAAAAAGAATATTACGGCATTCTCGGTGTATTGCTTATAATTCCTGATCAATTTAATACTGCCTTGGTGAACACAAGTATCGATATCAATCAAAAACATGAAAATTCTAAACTTTTGACCACTAGCGCATGTATGTACAACACATATATATTTATTTTATGGCATGATATCATGTTAATCATGTTTCTGTGAAAGTGAATCTTGGTTATGGGAAAGCTCTGCCATTGTTTCAAATAAATACAGGTCTGTAAATCATCTGTCTTCTGTATTGGGAATCAATTGAGCATAGTTAAGCGAAAGATTAGTGTGAAAATGGTGCGATTCAGATCAATCGCTGAATTACGGAGAGAAATGATTGAGTCATTCCCAATCAATTTAAACCAGTTTGTATATTGATTTGAATGCCACAATTTCTAATGATTTGTACATAATCCCAGTCTCACCAAAGCGATCATCTCATCTCTAATATGTATTTTAGGTCTTGGGAACAAAGGTTAATCTCAATGCATGTGCCCATGTTTTTCCCTCTGAGCATTGGTCTTAAGGTTGGTTTAATTGTTATTGCAGATGCTCTCATGCAGAATAATTTTGTTAGGCTTGGTGATTATGCTGTATAGCTGGACACACACTAATGGCCATGGTTTGATTTTTAGGCACCCAGTGCTTGCATCTGCCTGTTTAAGTGATCACTCAAAGACCACTTTGCATTCAGGATAATCACTCAATAATTTCTTTTGGGGCACCCTGCATGGCCATCATGGGTCAGGGATGGAACCATAACTCCTATAGGAAAATCTTAGACTTAATGTATGGAGCCTAAAGATTTCTAATGCTGCTCCTAACCATAGGCAGCCAATTTTTAGAATGTCTGTCATTGGTTGGGTTGCCACCTTTTCTAGAAAAAATACTGGCCTTCCTATATATTTATCTTTTTTCTCTATTAATGGCATTGGGATCAACTATCATTTTTACCGGCCAGGCCGGTAAAATACGTCCAGGTGGCAACCCTAGCCATCGGTCTAGTACAGCAATCCCCAACCAGTAGCTTGCGAGCAACATATTGCTCACCAACCCCTTGGATGTTGCTCCCAGCTGCCTCAAATCAGGTGCTTATTTTTAAATTCCAGGCTTGGAGGCAAGTTTTGGTTGCATAAAAAACAGATGTACTGCCTAACAGAGCCTCTTGTAGGTTGCCAATCCAGATAGGGCAGTGATCCCCAACCAGTAGCTCGTGAGCAACATGTTGCTCTCCAACCCCTTGGATGTTGCTCTCAGTGGCCTCAAAGAAGGGGCTTATTTTTGAATTCCAAGCTTGAAATCAAGTTTTAATTGCATAAAAACTAATTATAGTCCCAAGTAGCCCCACATAGGGGCTACCAAAATAGCCAATCATAGCCCTTATTTGGCACTCCAATGGACTTCTTCATGCTTGTGTTGCTCCCCAACTCTTTTTACATTTGAATGTGGCTCACGGGTAAAAAAGGTTGGAGACCCCTGAGATAGGGGCTACCATAAAGCCAATCACATCCCTTATTTCACACCTCCAGGAACTTTTTGCAGATAATAGATAATAGTCTATGTAACAGGCATAGAAGAAGTACTGAGATTGTGGCTTTGTTTATCTTGAATACCTATTACCCATGGCCGGGTATCTAGGTTCACTGGTTCTTAGGCCATAATCACATAAATTTCTGATATTCAGATATTCATGATTTGCTATGTTTTGAGGCAGCTACATTCCTGCAGAAGTGTTGCTTACACACATTAGCATTGGGACTGTGATATATAAGGCATTTTGCAATGATCAAAACAACCTCTACCCTTCACGGATTGCACCCTACTGATATGAATATAGAGAGCTGTTATTTGGTAGGAACCATATAGCCTATCTGGGCACCTGCAGTGCTTCTGCTTATGTCAGTGAAAAACCGTCCATGCTGATAGTCTGTAATTGTGTGCCAATGCCCTTAGTGTCACTTTACTTCATACTTCCCTTAAAGGAGAAGGAAAGGTTAAAACTAAGTAAGCCTTATCAGAAAGGTCCATCTAAATATACCAGTAAACCCCCAAAGTAGTGCTGCTCTGATTCTCCTGTCAAAAGAAACACTGCATTTCTTTCCTTCTATTGTGTACACATGGGCTTCTGTATCAGACTTCCTGCCTTCAGCTTAAACCTCATTGCCCTGGGCAAGAGCATGCTCAGTTTGCTCCTGTTCCCCCTCCCCTCCCTTCTCTACTGTAATCTGAGCCCAGAGCAGGGAGAGACTCAGGCAGGAAGTGATGTCACACCATGTTAATACTGCAGCTCCTATTCTAAACAAACAGAGAGTTTCTAGAGCTTTTTACTCAGGTATGGTAAAACATTCTACAGAATAAATACAGCATTCTAGCTTGCACTATTGCAGCTAATCTATTGGCAATAAAATGCCTCCATAGCTTTCCTTCTCCTTTAACTCATGACAGGGATTGAGAAGGTGCTGATGCTGTGAATTTGCGTTCTAGGGTAATGATGCCTGATCAAATTGTTCCACAAATGTTCTTTGTTTTTTAGAACGAAAAGTGGTGTTTCAGCAGAAAGTATATAGAATATAGATGTATAAGGTAACTTTACTATATTAGAGGAGTATATAGTAACTTTATTTTACATTTAAATGTATGACACTATAGTCTTAACAGAATTTACAAGTATGTGTCACAACTGGCATTTGTCTGTGCCTCATTTCACTGTTCGCTGCATGAAACCAGTGTGATCACAGACAGATATCAAGTTCATCATGCACCAAGCAGGCTCAAGATGAAGATTTAAAGAACTTGGAAACATATTAGATGAGGTAGTAATCACAGGGAAAGGCTTTCTAAAGTACACCAGTCTTCTTGCTTTTAGGCCAATGAATGGACAGAGCAGTGGACAATGGCTCATACGCTGCAACTGACTCTCGACAATGTGGAATGCGTTGAGTTCTCTGAAGGAATCTATCGTTTGACCCAGGAATCCATGCCCTGTTGGATGAATTTATGTTTTGATGTATTTTCTCTATATACTCATATACTGAGCTGTAGCTTTCCAAAAACTGTCAAGATATGCTAGTAAACTGGTCATACAGGACACCAAACAAGCAGATTTGGGCACAATTTGGCCCCCCTCGTGCTGGGCCATATCGGTCTAATCTGATCATCTAGTGGGCCCCATAGAAGCACAAGGACCACATCAATGTGCTGTTGCACTCTTAAAGGAGAACTTAACACTAAAAATTAATATGTCTAAAAATGCCATATTTTATATACTTAACTTATTGCACCAGCCTAAAGTTTCAGCTTGTCAATAGCAGCAATGATCCAGGACTTCAAACTTGTCACAGGGGGTCACCATCTTGGAAAGTGTCTGTGACACTCACATGCTCAGTGGGCTCTGAGCAGCTGTTGAGAAGCTAAGCTTAGGGGTCATCACTAATCATCAAGTGGAAAATGAGGTTGGCCTGTAATATAAACAGATGCTACAGGGCTGATTATTAAATTCTGATGCTAATTGCACTGGTTTCTGTGTTGCCGTGTAGTAATTATCTGTATTAATTACTAATTAGCCATATATTGTGACATTTCTATTCTATGTATACTGTATATTGTGAGTGGGTCCCTAAGCTCAGTAAGTGACAGCAGCACAGAGCATGTGCAGTGAATCAGCAGAAAAGAAGTTGGGGAGCTACTGTGGAGACACAGATCTTTACTGCTAAAAGACTGTGGTTGCCTTGGGCTGGTACAGAAACCCAAAACATAATGTACAACATGTCTATCTACTTCTTTAGTTAGGCTTTAGTTCACCTTTAAGGTGGCCATACACAGAGAGATCCACTCGTTTGGCGATGTTGCCTTCAGGTGGGCGATATTGGACTGATCCAATCGTGGACCCTAGGGCCCAAAAATCGTCTCATAATGCAAGGAATACGGGGAGTCGCATCAACGAGCAGATGCGGTCCATGATCAACATCAGATATCGACCACACACAGGCCAATAAGCTGCCAACTCAGTCTGTCTGCAACTTTTATCGGCCCGTGTATGGCCACCTTTAGTCCGATGGGATGTTCAAATGTGCCCAGTTGAAATCTCACCTGTATTTCAGCAAGATATCAGTTGGGCAGGTCCATCAGAGGCAAGTCCGGATTGAGAATTAAAATAGGCCCTGGCATTTCAGGTACACAGAGGCCCAATCAGCCTACTCAGAGGCCCAGACAGCCCACACCAGCCCACTAAATACTGACTTTCTATGGCACCTTATAGCAGCCCCTCTGGCATTTGCCAGAGCCCACAGATTGCCAGTCCGGGCCTGATCAGAGGGCTCCTATATACAAGCCAATAAGTTGCCATCTCAGCCTAGAAGTTTGTAGCTTTCATTGGCCCATGTATGGACACCTTAAGGTGCTGATGCACCTTGTGAAAAAGTAACCAATGTGTAGAAGTAGCACCATGTGACTGGTGAAGGTCCAGATGAGGCAAATGATCCATTTCAATACTTTTGCAAAAAAACAAAAAGTCATTTTTAGTACGTCATATGCTCAGTGAACCTCGAGGTAAATAAAAGAAAGAAGTGATTAAAACACAGACAAGGAAGTAATTAAAAGACAGAAAGGAGAGCAAAGGAAAGTCAATAGCAATAAAAAAAAAAACAGAAAAGCAAAGGCCTCCTAGTTTCATCCTGAGCTCAACAGCATGAATAATGTGATCTCACTCCATTATCGACGCCTTTCTTTTCTGGGCAATTAAACTGAAATCAATCATAGAGGGGATTCGTTGCAAGTAGATTTATAGATGCTTCCAGCCCTACGGTAATCATTTCTTGTAGCCAGTCTGGTTGATGAATAGGGATGTAGCGAACGTCGGAAAAAAAGTTCGCGAACATATTCGCGAACTTGCGCAAAAACGCGAGCGGTTCGCGAACGGTTCGCGAACCCCATAGACTTCAATGGGAAGGCGAACTTTAACATCTAGAAAAGACATTTCTGGCCAGAAAAATGATTTTAAAGTTGTTTAAAGGGTGCAACGACCTGGACAGTGGCATGCCAGAGGGGGATCAAGGGCAAAAATGTATCTGAAAAATCTGCCTGTGTGTGCTTGGAAGAGATAGTGTAGGGGGAGAGCTGTTAGTGATTTCAGGGACAGATGATAGTAAGTTTGCTGGCTAGTAATCTGCTTGATACTGCTCTGTATTGGAGGGACAGAAGTCTGCAGGGATTTGAGGGACATTTTAGCTTAGGTAGCTTTGCTGGCTAGTAATCTACTGTTCTCTTTAAACAACTGCCATACGTTGACCTTGTAGGCATTGTTTGCCCAGTTTTTTTGGACGCAGCCACTGAAGCACAGTTGCCAGAAAAATATGCCATATAAATGCTGAAAATAGTCATTTTTCGCCATACGTTGACCTTGTAGACATTGTTTGCCCAGTTTTTTGGACGCAGCGCAGCCACTGAAGCACAGTTGCCAGAAAAATTATGCCATATAAATGCTGAAAATATAAATTTTTTTGGTTGCAGCCACTGAAGCAGCAGAGGCCAGAAAAATTATGCCATATAAATGCAGAAAATATGCATTTTTTTGGTCGCAGCCACTGAAGCACAGTTGACAGAAAAATTATGCCATATAAATGCTGAAAATATAAACTTTTTTGGTTGCAGCCACTGAAGCACAGAGGCCAGAAAATTATGCCATATAAATGCAGAAAACATGCATTTTTTTTGGTCGCAGCCACTGAAGCACAGTTGACAGAAAAATTATGCCATATAAATGCTGAAAATATAAATTTTTTTGGTTGCAGCCACTGAAGCACAGAGGCCAGAAAAATTATGCCATATAAATGCAGAAAATATGCATTTTTTGGTCGCAGCCACTGAAGCACAGTTGCCAGAAAAAATATGCCATATAAATGCTGAAAATAGTCATTTTTTGCCATATACGTTGAGTCAACGTATGGCAAAAAATGACTATTTTCAGCATTTATATGGCATATTTTTTCTGGCCTCTGTGCTTCAGTGGCTGCGGCCAAAAAACTGGGCAAACAATGCCTACAAGGTCAACGTCGTTGACCTTGTAGGCATTGTTTGCCCAGTTTTTTTGGCCGCAGCCACTGAAGCACAGAGGCCAGAAAAAATATGCCATATAAATGCTGAAAATAGTCATTTTTTTTGGTCGCAGCCACTGAAGCACAGTTGCCAGAAAAATTATGCCATATAAATGCTGAAAATATAAATTTTTTTGGTTGCAGCCACTGAAGCACAGAGGCCAGAAAAATTATGCCATATAAATGCAGAAAATATGCATTTTTTTGGTTGCCAGCCACTGAAGCACAGAGGCCAGAAAAATTATGCCATATAAATGCAGAAAATATGCATTTTTTTGGATGCAGCCACTGAAGCACAGTTGCCAGAAAAAATATGCCATATAAATGCTGAAAATAGTCATTTTTTGCCATATACGTTGACCTGTAGACATTGTTTGCCCAGTTTTTTTGGGTGCAGCCACTGAAGCACAGAGGCCAGAAAAATTAAACCAGTAGGGTTTTGCACCCTAGTTTGTAACGGTGGCGGAGGGAGGAGGAGGACGCTAAAGGACAGCTGTGTGTGGAGTCATGAGGCTTGAAGAGAAGGACAGCTGCATAGAAGTCAGAACAAGTCTTCCGGCGTGCAGTTACCCTCCGAGATCCACCCCTCATTCATTTTAATAAAGGTCAGGTAATCGACACTTTTTGTGACCTAGGCGAGTTCTCTTCTCAGTTACAATCCCTCCTGCTGCACTGAAGGTCCTTTCTGAGAGCACACTTGAGGCTGGGCAAGACAAGAGGTTCATGGCAAATTGTGACAGCTCTGGCCACAGATCAAGCCTGCGCACCCAGTAGTCCAGGGGTTCATCGCTCCTCAGAGTGTCGATATCTGCAGTTAATGCCAGGTAGTCCGCTACCTGCCGGTCGAGGCGTTCTTTGAGGGTGGATCCAGAAGGGTTGTGGCGCTGCCTTGGACAGAAAAACATTTGCATGTCTGACGTTACAGACTGGCCAAAGGGCTTTGTCCTTGCAGGTGTGCTCGTGGCAGGATTACTGGCACCTCTGCCCCTGGAATGTTGATGAGTTCCTGAAGTGACATCACCCTTAAAAGCATTGTACAACATGTTTTGCAGGCTGGTTTGTAAATGCCGCATCTTTTCGGACTTGTGGTATGTTGGTAACATTTCTGACACTTTATGCTTGTACCGAGGGTCTAGTAGCGTTGCGACCCAGTACAGGTCCTTCTCCTTAAGCCTCTTGATACGGGGGTCCTTCAACAGGCATGACAGCATGAAAGACCCCATTCTCACAAGGTTGGATGCAGAGCTATCCATCTCCGCTTCCTCATTATCAAGGACTGCATCATCCACGGTCTCCTCCCCCCAGCCACGTACAAGACCAGGGGTCCCCAAAAGGTCACCACTAGCCCCCTGGGAAGCCTGCTCCTGTTGGTCCTCCTCCTCCTCCTCCACAAAGCCACCTTCCTCCTCTGACTCCACTTCTGGCACCTCTCCCTGCGTTGCAGCAGGTGCCTGGGTTCGTTCTGGTGATTCCGACCAGAAATCGTGCGCTTCCAGCTCCTCGTCACGCTGGTCTACAGCCTCATCTGTCACTCGTCGCACGGCACGCTCCAGGAAGAAAGCGAAGGGTATTAGGTCGCTGATGGTGCCTTCGGTGCGACTGACCATATTTGTCACCTCTTCAAAAGGTCGCATGAGCCTGCAGGCATCGCGCATAAGCACCCAGTAACGGGGGAAAAAAATCCCCAGCTGTGCAGATCCAGTCCTACCACCCAGTTCAAAAAGGTACTCGTTGACGGCCCTTTGTTGTTGCAGCAGACGTTCCAACATAAGGAGCGTTGAATTCCAGCGAGTCTGGCTGTCAGAAATCAAACGCCTGACTGGCATGTTGTAGCGCTGCTGAATGTCAGCAAGGCGTGCCATGGCTGTGTAGGAACGTCTGAAATGGGCCGACACCTTTCTGGACTGGGTGAGAACGTCCTGGAATCCTGGGTACTTGGAGACAAAACGTTGGACTATTAAATTTAACACATGTGCCATGCAGGGCACATGTGTTAAATTGCCTAGTCTCAACGCTGCCAACAGATTGCTTCCATTGTCACACACCACTTTTCCGATCTGCAGTTGGTGTGGGGTCAGCCACCGATCGGCCTGTGACTGCAGAGATGACAGGAGTACAGATCCGGTATGGTTTTTGCTTTCCAGGCACGTCATCCCCAAGACAGCGTGACAACGGCGTACCTGGCACGTCGAATAGCCTAGGGGGAGCTGGGGGTGCACAGGTGTGGAGGAGGAGAAGGAGGACCCAGCAGCAGAGTAAGAAGAAGAAGAAGACGAGGTAGAGAGCGATGGAGGAGTAGAGGTGGTGGCAGAACCGCGTGCAATCCGTGGCGGTGACACCAACTCCACTGTTGTTGTTGAGCTACCCATTCCCTGCTTCCCAGCCATTACCAAGTTCACCCAGTGGGCAGTGTAGGTGACATACCTGCCCTGACCATGCTTGGAGGACCATGCGTCAGTAGTCATATGGACCTTTGGCCCAACACTAAGTGACAGAGATGCGGTAACTTGGCTCTGCACATGTTGGTACAGGTGTGGTATTCCCTTTTTAGAAAAAAAATTGCGGCTGGGTACCTTCCACTGCGGTGTCCCAATTGCTACAAATTTGCGGAAGGCCTCAGAGTCCACCAGCTGGTATGGTAAAAGCTGGCGGGCTAAGAGTGCAGACAAGCCAGCTGTCAGACGCCGGGCAAGGGGGTGACAGTCAGACATTGGCTTCTTACGCTCAAACATGGCCTTCACAGAAACTTGGCTGGTGGCAGATGACTGGGAATGGGAACAGGTGGTCAAGGTGGAAGGCGGAGTGGAGGGTGGTTCAGACGGGTCAAGGAGAGCAGAGGTAGAGCAGTAAGATGCTGGACCAGAAGGAGTGTGGCTTTTAGTTTGCCTGTTGCCTTTGAGGTGTTGCTCCCAAAGTGCTTTGTGCTTGCCGCTCATGTGCCTTCGCATAGAAGTTGTACCTATGTGGCTGTTGGGCTTACCAAGGCTCAGTTTCTGACTGCACTCATTGCAAATTACAATGCTTTTGTCAGAGGCACACACATTAAAAAAATCCCACACTGCTGACTTTTTGGAAGTGTGCGATCTGGCGGTAACAGTAGAAGTTGGCGGAGTTGGCGGTATTGGCGGCAATGGCGGGTGCGTTGGCCGGCTGAACACAGGTGCCGATACATGTTGTTGCCCTGCTGATCCCTGCGGGCTGTCCTCCCTGCTTCTTCTAAGTCTTATTCTCCTACTGCCTCTCTGACTCTCCGTCTCTCCATCTGAACTACCCTCCTCTTGCTCTCTTCTACTAGGCACCCACAAAACATCAATCTCCTCATCATCATTCTCCTCAGATGCATCAATTTCTTCTGACACATCACAGAAGGAAGCAGCAGCGGGGACCTCCTCCTCATCACTCATTATGTCCATCTCTATCGTGTTCTCTGCCAGAATTAAATCTGGTGTAAGGTCCTCATCTCCTTCATCTTCTTCTGGCAATAATGGTTGCGCATTACTCAGTTCAAGAAACTCATTGGAAAATAACTCCTCTGACCCCAGTGAAGAAGGGGCACCGGTGGTGGAGGAAGTGTTACGTGGGGTGGCCATAGCAGTGGAGGATGAGGAGGATGTTGTGGTAAAGTTAGAAACGGTAGAGGATGGGGTGTGCTGTGTAAGCCAGTCAACTACCTCTTCAGCATTTTGGGAGTTCAGGGTCATTGGCTTTTTAAAACTGGGCAATTTGCTAGGGCCACAGGATTGCATAGCAGCACGGCCCCTAGCACGGCCTCTGCGTGGCGGCCTGCCTTTGCCTGGCATTATTTTTAAAAAAACAACAACAACAACAAAAACTCAGTTGGTTTTTCTGGAAACGATAATACACACAGCTAGATGGCGGGTTGAAGAAAACACTGTGCAAATAATGCCTACAAAGTCAACGTATACACTACTACAGCGGTGGATACGGATTACGTAAAATATATGAATGCTGCTTGAAAAAAAGTAACTCAAGTGGTTTTTCTAGAGACGATAATATTATCAATATTTAGACAAAATGTGAACAAGGTCACACAGCTCGATGGCGGGTTGAAGAAAACAGTGTGCAAATAATGCCTACAAGGTCAACGTATACACTACTACAGCGGTGGATACGGATTACGTAAAATATATGAATGCTGCTTGAAAAAAAGTAACTCAAGTGGTTTTTCTAGAGACGATAATATTATCAATATTTAGACAAAATGTGAACAAGGTCACACAGCTCGATGGCGGGTTGAAGAAAACAGTGTGCAAATAATGCCTACAAGGTCAACGTATACACTACTACAGCGGTGGATACGGATTACGTAAAATATATGAATGCTGCTTGAAAAAAAGTAACTCAAGTGGTTTTTCTAGAGACGATAATATTATCAATATTTAGACAAAATGTGAACAAGCTCACACAGCTCGATGGCGGGTTGAAGAAAACACTGTGCAAATAATGCCTACAAGGTCAACGTATACACTACTACAGCGGTGGATACGGATTACGTAAAATATATGAATGCTGCTTGAAAAAAAGTAACTCAAGTGGTTTTTCTAGAGACGATAATATTATCAATATTTAGACAAAATGTGAACAAGGTCACACAGCTCGATGGCGGGTTGAAGAAAACAGTGTGCAAATAATGCCTACAAGGTCAACGTATACACTACTACAGCGGTGGATACGGATTACGTAAAATATATGAATGCTGCTTGAAAAAAAGTAACTCAAGTGGTTTTTCTAGAGACGATAATATTATCAATATTTAGACAAAATGTGAACAAGCTCACACAGCTCGATGGCGGGTTGAAGAAAACACTGTGCAAATAATGCCTACAAGGCCAACGTATACACTACTACAGCGGTGGATACGGATTACGTAAAATATATGAATGCTGCTTGAAAAAAGTGACTCCGGTGTTTTTTCTGGAGACGGTAATATTATGGATATTTAGACAGAATGGGAACAAGGTCACACAGCTCGATGGCGGGTTGAAGAAAACAGTGTGCAAATAATGCCTACAAGGCCAACGTATACACTACTACAGCGGTGGATACGGATTACGTAAAATATATGAATGCTGCTTGAAAAAAGTGACTCCGGTGTTTTTTCTGGAGACGGTAATATTATGGATATTTAGACAGAATGGGAACAAGGTCACACAGCTCGATGGCGGGTTGAAGAAAACAGTGTGCAAATAATGCCTACAAGGCCAACGTATACACTACTACAGCGGTGGATACGGATTACGTAAAATATATGAATGCTGCTTGAAAAAAGTGACTCCGGTGTTTTTTCTGGAGACGGTAATATTATGGATATTTAGACAGAATGGGAACAAGGTCACACAGCTCGATGGCGGGTTGAAGAAAACAGTGTGCAAATAATGCCTACAAGGCCAACGTATACACTACTACAGCGGTGGATACGGATTACGTAAAATATATTATGGCTGCTTGAAAAAAGTGACTCCGGTGTTTTTTCTGGAGACGGTAATATTATGGATATTTAGACAGAATGTGAACAAGGTCACACAGCTCGATGGCGGGTTGAAGAAAACAGTGTGCAAATAATGCCTACAGGGCAAATAATGCCTAAAAGGTCAACTTATACACTACTACAGCGGTAGTAAAATAAAAAAAAGTAAAATAAAAAAAAAATGAATATTAAAAAAAAAAAATTAAAGTTGGTGCTGCTGAACTACTAGGAGCAGCAGATTAGCACACCAGTCCCACTCCCCAACACTGCTAGACTAATAGCACTGGGCTCTTATAGTAGTAGTAGTAGTAGTAGTAGTAAAACAACAAAAAAATAAATAAAAGCAGTCCTTACAAGGACTACTGTTATTGCAGCAGTCAGCAGATGAGATCAGAAGCAGGACAGCTGCCCACTGCAGCTACATACAGAGCACTGCAGTAGAAGGTAGATTACTAGCCAGCAAAGCTACCTAAGCTTAAATGTCCCTCAAACCCCTGCAGACTTCTGTCCCTCCAATAACAGAGCAGTATCAAAACGATTACTAGCCAGCAAACTTTCAACTGTCCCTGAAATCACTAACAGGCAGCAGCTCTCTCCCTACACTATCTCTTCAGCACACACAGGCAAAGTGAAAAAACGCTGCAGGGCTTCGGTTTTTATAGGGAAGGGGAGTGGTCCAGGGGAGAGCTTCCTGATTGGCTGCCATGTACCTGCTGGTCTGGGGTGAGAGGGCAAAAAAAAGCGCCAACAATGGCGAACCCAAAATGGCGAACGTCGCGCGACGTTCGCGAACTTCCGGCGAGCGCGAACACCCGATGTTCGCGCGAACAAGTTCGCCGGCGAACAGTTCGCGACATCTCTATTGATGAAGAGATGTTGTTTAAACCAAAGGAAATGTCCTGCAATTGTTTATATTATGGCCCTATACATGGCGGGACTGTAGTTTCCATTTAGATAATATCAAGTGCTGCCAGTTACACACGTTCATTGTTTACTTCTGTAGGCCCGGATTTGTGGAAAGGCCACCAAGGGCCGGGCCTAGGACGGCAGGATTTTAGGGGGGCAGCATGCTGCCCAACCACACCCACATTGGTTCAAAAACACTGGAAATGCGCTGGTGATATAATCATTTTTTAAATTTCCCATGCGCCAATCCCCATTGCTACTGTCCCCCTGGAGGGGCGACGAACGGCAGTGGGCCTAGGGGCGCCCACTATGTAAATCCGGCCCTGTACCTCTGTGTCCAGTTATCAGCCAAATCTGCTTTCCTTGCAGTGCCAGTCTGTATGCAGAACATCCTTGGGGAAAAAAAAGAAACATTGTTTGGTGATGGAAAAGATTATTAAAAAGGCAGAAAAACTTCAAGAATGGAAAAGACGTGGGTGATAAGTACAGGATGCAAACAAAAAAGGGAGAACATGGCAACATGTTGAGCAGCGAAGAAAATGTTCACCTACATGAAATATAACGAGAGCCTCCTAAAATACTGCAAGTTACCCACAATCATTTTAATTATTGTGATAGACAACTTGGGTAGGATCCAGTTCCCATTACAGCGTAGCCCTGGTTAAACCCTGCCCCTCTTGGTTATTAATAATCTACAGGTTTTGTTTATTGCCAAGTGAAACATCCAGTTCTCAATAATAGGCTTCCCATTGGCTTTGCTTTACATTGCATCTGCTTCTTTAGAATTTATTTATAAGATAATATTGATAAGGCTAGTTCATCCTCTCTGTCAGTATTAGGGACACATTCAGCAATCAGAGCTGTCAACATATGAAGATGTCTTGTCTGACGGCGCCCATTAGCGTGTCGTCGAAAATTGTGGAATTGATGTCAGATGTCACTGCACATGCCCACATTGGGTTTTTGCCCAAAAATCGTCCAAAATCGTGGACAATCGCCAGAAATCGGGTGAATGCTTAGGATTGATGGGAGATTGGGGGACTGAGCCCAAAATCTGGTAAAGGTGGCCATACATGGAGAGAGGTGGGCATATCCTTTTGAGATCTGGCCGAATCTCGATCGGTGAAGCCCGTCGGGGGCCCCCATACACGGGCCAATAAGCTGCCGACTCGGTCTGTCGGCAGCTTTTATCGGCCCGTGTATGGCCTTAACTCATGAAAAAATTGAGGGGGTTGGACATATCTGAGCAGTTCAGTTTTTCCCTATTAATGGCATTGGGATCAACTATCATTTTTACCGGCCAGGCCGGTAAAATACCGTCCAGGTGGCAACCCTAGCCATCGGTCTAGTACAGCTATCCCCAACCAGTAGCTTGCGAGCAACATATTGCTCACCAACCCTTGGATGTTGCTCCCAGTGGCCTCAAAGCAGGGGCTTATTTTTGAATTCCAGCTTTGGAGGCAAATTTTGGTTGCATAAAAACCAGTTGTACTGCCAAAAAGAGTCTTGTGTAGGCTGACAGTCCATATAGGGGCTACCAATAGCCAATAACAGCCCTTATTTGACATCCCCATGGACTTTTCCATGCTTGTGTTGCTCCCTAACTCTTTTTTTAAATTTAAATGTGGCTCACAAATAAAAAAAGGTTGGGGATCCCTGCTCTTACCCCTATTGAAAACCAATATACAGATATTTACAAAAAAACAAAAAACAAATCACAGCCCTTATTTGGCATCCCCAGGAATACGTTTTATGCTTTTGTTGCTCCCCAAACCCTTTTAAATTTGAATGTGGCTCATGGGTAAAAAAGGTTGGAGACTCCAGCTTTAAACCATGGATTTTATTTTCACTGATTTACCAGCAAAATATCCCACTAATTCACAGCTCACGGGTACCAATTGTAAGTAAAATAACCCCCTACCCTCACACACAGACCACATAGTGGGGGTCTGTCAGATTAAACACTACCTCCCCCCTACTTTGTGTATTCTCTCAAGGCCGCCTGCATTCCACAGTTATCAGTGTTCTTGAAACCAGTGGAACTAGTTGGGGGCTGGTACTATTTATCACTCTATTATGCCAACCCTTCAACAGTATCCAGGCCATTGTCCCAATGTCTCTTCAAATCAGTAAAGCGACTGTGCTTGAGAGCAAAGATATTAGCAAAGGAATTCATGCTCCTACAGCTGCTGAGAGCCATAAATGACAGCATCCCCCCTTTATAAGTGTAAACCTTTTTATTTTAGTACAAGACATGCTGGTCAAAGTTTAACTAGATCTTACGTATGCCTAACTCTAAAAATAGTCTATGTTTAATATTTTATTATATGTATTTGTTTCAATGTCATTATTGATGCTCTCAGGACAACAGCTTGTGTCAGGAACCCCCTAAGGCTTTCAATACAGCAGGGCAGTGACAAGCCTTTTTATTTTTGCTTTTCATGGTGTTTCTTTCATTTAAGAGAATGTACTGAAACTCTTACCTATTTACATGCTTTACACAATAGCAGTGGGTGCAGTTCCCTCCCCCTTCAATTTCTTTGGTCTATTCTGGGCATTGTTGTTCTACTGAAAGGGAAACTACTTGCCTGTTTGCAGCAAAGTCTGGGAGCCCTGGACAGCAGATATCTCTGGTTTGTTCATAGAAATAAAGGTAAATTTACTAAGCCGCAAAAAGTCGCCAGCGACAGCTTCGCAGCCATTACAACACTTTGCCAGGCAAAAATTTGCTCAGACAATGCTAATTTCCTAAAATGTGAAGTTGCGTCCAGGGCGCCGAATGCTGGCGAATTTTCACTATCGTTACTTCGGCCATCAAAGTGAAGATGCACTAGTGTTCAATTCTGCATAGCGCAACTTCGTTAGAGGTCTTCGCTCAGGCTAATTTGCATACAGCGGGAAATAATAAAGTTGAAGTCCGACCGATCCTTCGAAATTATTGTGCGGTTAGTGGGATTCGAACGATCGAATATCTTACGATTTTTCGGCCGACATCTGTCAGGAGATTGATCGGCCAGGTCAAAAAATCTTTGTCGGTCCCAGTACAATCTATCTATGTTTGCTGCAGGCAGCTCCCCTTTGTTTTCCTGGCAAATTGGTCTTTTTAGTTGATGGTCAATTCGTACGATCATTCCGAGAAAATCGTGGTCTCACGATGAGGATCTATGGCCAGCTTTAGAAACTTTTTTCACTAAAAATATGATGTAAGTAACAGAATAATGAACAAGATCTATGCACTAAAGTGCACTTCTGGCGAAAGAGGTAACATTCAGTAAAATCCGCATCTTCGTGAATTTGTGGAGTAACGTCCATTCGCCAGAGCGAAAATTCGCCTGGCGATAGAGTGTGAATGACCGATAGCGTCTGTCTCTTTCGCTAGTGAAGTTGCGCCTGCACCCGTTAGTAAATCTGCAAAGTGCCTGAAAGCGGGTCATTTGGACCCTAGCAACCCAATTGCTGAAATTGCAAACTGGAGAGCTGCTGAATAAAAGGCTAAATAACTCGGATAATAAAAAATGAAAACCATTTGCAAATTATTAGAATATCACTCTTTACATCATACTAACAGTTAATTTAAGGATAAACGAACCCTTTAATGGACCTGGGGGTGCACTCGCAGTTTAGCAATTGTCAGTAGATAATCCAGACCTACAAATCCTTTTGGTCCTTATGTTTTTGTAGAAGGTATTTATCTACTGCCCTTTATGCCATCCGTGATTCATCTCCTGATATAAATGTCCCGTGCAGGCAAGTCAAATAAGTGAGCTTTGCCAATGAGAAGCTCATATTTTACACAACAATGTGCACTTTTATTTGACATTGACTGGCATTTTTATTTTGCTGCCGTTTGCTTTCAGAATCTGGAACCTTCCTGATACTCCTATAAATCTACTGTGTAACTTTGCCTGGGGTTGTGCCATTTAATTGCTACAGAGGCAGAGCTGCTGACATCAGAGACAGTAGGAATCAGCTCTGAAACTCACAAAGCACAAAGGTTAACTTGTATAAAGTTAGAGAAATCTGTTTATTTTCTTAAACAGTTCACCTTTCAGTTGACTTTTGGGGGCAGATTTACTAAAAAAATGAAGTGGCTAACACTATTGACAATTTGCTTGCGTTGCCACCCACAGGAACATTGTCAATTCACCAACAGGCGCAAGTGCCAATTCGCTATCGAACCAGACTGTCACTATCGCTAGGCGTATTTTTGCTCTGGCGAACAGGCGCTTCTCCGCAAATTCACTATTTTACTGAACGTTACCTCTTTCGCCAGAGTTGACTTTGCCACCTCAGACCAGGGGAACTGCAAGAAAGAAGCTAGATCTTCCTCAACCTTATGTCACTTTCATCAGCGGTCCCCAACCTTTTTTGGCCCAGGGACCAGTGTAGAGCCAAATTTTTTGCAAGGACCGGGGAAAGGGGTATGGAGGGGTCGGGAGGGGATTCGGAGGGGTTATCGTCCAATTCAGCGTGCCGGCGTCCAATTCGGCATGCCAGTGTCCAATTTGGGCGCGCTGCATTAATTGTCCCCTAGGTTGGGTCGCGGCCCATCTCTTACATCATATCCTGTCTGCCGAAAATGCATTAAAGTTCCAAAAACGCTGGCGACTTTTCCTTTTCTGAAGCAAAATTGCCTGCAAAAGTCCTGACAAACTTTTTTAGGTAACCGATTTTCTCCAGACATTTCTTAACATATGGAACATTCATTTTACAGTGGGCTCATGTGTAGGGCATTATATTAACTCTCTTGTCTTTATTAAGGTTCCCTGGACATTTGTAATAAAAAGTGGTAACTTCAAGCATTTGCAGCAACATTTATAATAAAGACGTCAATACAACTTTAAATTTGCCACCCTATGCAAATTCATCTAAGCGCACGATTTTCGAATTTTTGATTTTCGAAACAAACAAACAAACGCTAGTGCGTCTTTGCTATGAAATGCTCGTACTCAGTGTCGGACTGGAACACCAGGGGCCCACCCAAAAATCCTTAGACCAGGGCCGAACCAAAAAACCTTAGACCAGGGGCCCACTCTCAGTACTATTATTCTTTCTCTCCTCACTCAACCTCTATTCTCCTAGTCTCTTGTTACTCAGTCTATTTAGTCGCTTTGTTCTCATAGAAATAGGTAATGACCATGAACTAGGCCAAATGTTTAGCAGCATGAGGGCCCACTGACACCTGGGCCCACCGGGATTTTTCCCGGTGGGCCAGTCCAACACTGCTCGTAATGCCTAAGTAACGCTAGCGAAAAGTCGCCAACTTTGCATATTAGTGAATTTATATAGTGGTAGCTAATTTGCGCCTGGCGAACTGGTGCGATTTGTGGAAAGCGGTCGCTTGCTACAATTCGCCCTTTAGTAAATCTGCCCCATAGTATGATGTAAGGAGAGTTATTGTGATACAATTTGCAATTGGTTTTCATTTTTTTTATTAATTGTGGTATTTGAGCTTTTTAATTCAGCAGTTTCCCAGTTTGCAATCTCTTAATCTGGTTGCTAGCATCCAAATTCCCCTAGCAACCATGCATTGATTTGAATAAGAGACTGGAATATGAACAGGAGAGGGCCTGGAAAGATGAGTAAATTAAAGTGTCAGTAACAATAAATTTGTAACTTTACAGAGCATTTATTTTTAGATGGGGTCACCCCCATTTGAAAGCCAGTAAAAAGAGAAATCATTAAAAAACTGTTAAAAAAAATACATAATAAAGACCAATTGAAAAGAATTGGCCATTCTATAACATACTAAACATTAACTTAAAGGTGAACCACCCCTTTAAAGGGCACCTACCTGTAAAAGTTTCTTTCCTCCATCTAAAGTGGGGCTTTTGATACCTGTGTGTATATTGTTGCTGCCATGTTGCTTGCAGTGACTATAAATCTCTTTAGACAGCCATAGTTTACATAAACATATAAGTACGGGATTTTATCCTTTCTCACATGCTTTGTATAAGCAACACCCAGGCCTCACCTGTCGGAAGCATCCGTACACACATTACGTTCCCTATACAGATGCAGAATTCTATAGAACATTTCTATACTGAATAAAAAAAATGTCAGCGGAGCATTTGTAGCTCACTGTTTTTCTTAGCAATACAAAAGAATATCTTCTGTATAAAATCCCAGGCCAGGATCCGTCTCAGTTCAGTAGAAGAGGAGAATGGATTTTAAAGGTAATGTCGCTTGGCACATTTATCCTGCTGGTGTAGAATATACCGCTCCGGACAGTAATGTAGGGACATATTGACTTTAAAGAGGTGGTTCACCTTTAAGTTAACTTTTAGTATGTTATAGAATGGCTAATTCCAAGCAACTTTTTAATTGGCATGCATTTTTTCCTTCTTCATTCCAGCTTTCAAATGGGGGTCACTGACCCCACCAAAAAAACAAAAGCTCTGTAAGACTACAAATTTATTGTTATTGCTCATTTTTATGACTCATGTATTCATATTCCAGTCTCTGATTCATGGAATATGGATCCTAGCAACCAGACTGTAGAAATCGGTTCTGGGTTCGGATAAAACTCGATAAAATTGAGGGAAAACCCAAATCGAATGATTTTTTAGGGTTATTTCCCGAATAGCTCGATTTTTTTGGTCTTTTTCCTAAAAAGCCTGAGGATTTTTGCCCAAAAAGCCTGAAATGGTCGGATTTTTGGCCTAATTCCAGCGCAGACCACAGAAACTTCATAATAGGATAGGGACCTCTGCCATTGATTTATACACAGCCTCGGCTGGTCTGAGATGGTGGATTTTCGAAATCTGGCTTTCTGCAGCATCTGGCTTTAATGAATCTCAAAAAAATTAGGGTTGTTTTAAAAAAAAAAAACGGAAAATTAGAGTTATGCCCTAAAAAGCCAGACCAGATCTATTCAAAGTTTAGTAAATAACTAGGGATGCACTGAATCCACTATTTGGATTAGGCCGAATCCCCGAATCCTTGGTGGCATATGCAAATTAGGGCCAGGAAAGGAAAAAGTGGAAAATCTTCTTTGTGATGAAAAGTCACATGATTTCCCTACCTGCCCCTAATTTACAAATTCAGATTCGGTTCGGCCAGGCACAAGGATTCGGCCGAATCCGAATCCTGCTGAAAAGGCCGAATCCTGGCCGAATCCCGAACCGAATCCTGGATTCGGTGCATCCCTATAAATAACCCCCTAAAAGCTTGACAACTGTGTGCCAGCCAGGTCCGAGGGGGGGGGAGAGAATGGGTGTTGTGGCTGGGGGCCCAGTGATGAAGGAGGGTTGTGGCTGGGGGGGGTGCAGTCCTTTAAAGCTGCAGCTCTGGTGGACCCTGGACACCCAGTCCGACGCTGACCAAACCCCATGTATACTTATAAGGGCTCGTGCTCGCGCTCAGATTCGGGGAGATTAGTCGCCTTGCGATAAATCTCTTATTCAGGACAAACTGCCTCCCGCTGGCTAGAATGTAAATCGCCGGCGGGATGGTAATCGGAGCGTTTCGTTTTCCGAAGTTGCCCGAAATTTCCTCACAAGGAAACTTTAGGCAACTTTGAAAAACAACGTGCTCCGATTGCCATCCCAATGCCGATTTTCATTCTAGCCTGCAGCAGGCCCAGACTGGCAATCTGTGGGTTCTGGCAAATGCCAGAGGGGCTGCTATAAGGTCCCATAGAAAGTCAGTATTTAGTGGGCTGGTGGGGGCTGTTTGGGCCTCTATGTGGGCTGATTGGGCCTCTATGTACCTGAAATGCCAGGGCCTATTTTAATTCTCAGGCCGGACCTGGCCGGCAGGAAAGGCAGTTCAGGGAGATTAGTCTCCCCGAAGAAGAGGAGATTTGTCACTGGGCGACTTAATCTCCCCAAACCTGTGCATGTGCCTCTACCCTAAAGCAGCAAAAAAGCTCAGGGCTAAAACATGCTTCTTTGATATGGGGTGAGATCAAAGATGATTAATAAATTATAAATAACTAAAGGACTAAAGACTAAAACAGTCACCCAGTTAGGTGAATACATACAAACCCTTTTTTTTCTTATAACATTCCCCCATGTGTAAACAGGGACCGTTTTGCGCAGCTCCAGTAAAACAGGTCTAGTGCATTTACAATAATGAATATTATTACTACGGGTTAATGCACTTGCTAGCTACGGTTTATCCAATAAATTTGTCCCTGTTATTATGACTTCACATGTGATTTTATTTTATTTACTAGAGGGGATAAAGCAATTGACATCCTGGAACATAATATTTAATCATTAATATTAACAATGAAAATTAATGGAGCCCCTTTAATATGATTTCGCTCTTTGTGACTGTAAAGAAATATTCAGCAGTTACAGGCTTCTATTTGTCATCCAAGCGGAGTCGGTATTGTGACTCAATGAAATATGAAACGTTTCCCAACAACCTGCTGCTGCTGGACTTACAGGCTGGACAGGTTTTCGTATGTAAAGTACCCAGGGCTCTGAAACAAACTTCCTCATACTATGAACCTACTGCAGGCTATTTATTTCCAAAAATCATTTTGCAATACACTTATGATAATGAAAGTCTTATTAGCTGTTGAACTACTACCTACCAATAGTCCCTGGCACGAGTATGTACTGTATAAAAACAGGTATGGGACCTTTTATCCAGAATGCTCAGGACATGGGGTTTTCCGGATAAAAGATCTTTCAATAATTTGGATCACCATACTTTAAGGGGTTATTATTTATCAAAGGTCGAATTTTAGATCTATGTGAGCTTTTTTAAACCCTGAATGATCTCACAACTCTAATGGTTTCTAATTTAAGAAAAAACTCGAATGGAAAAAACTCATTGATTTCAGGGTTAACAACCCGAAAACTTGAATTGATCGTGTTTTCGTTGAAAAAACCTCGAATCACTCAAATTGACCTAGTTTTCGAGCGAAACAAAAAGGCTATTAACTTCTTCAAATGGTTCAAGGGACCTCTGCAATTGACTTCTCCATACCTCAACAGGTTTTAGATGGTGTATTTTCGGATTCGAGCTATTTCCAGGGTCGTGATATAAAAAATCTTGAAAAAATTAAAGTTTTTTTGTATTTTTTTAACTTGAAAAATGTAAGGTTTTTTTAAACCCCCAAAAAATAAATTTTTGACTCAAAAATTACCTCGAAAACGCAAAGTTTTAGTGGAAAAAACAACTTGATCCTTGATAAATCTGCCCCTAAATCTACTAAATAACATTTAATCATTAAAGAAACCCAATAGGATTGTTTTGGCACCAATAAGGATGAATTATATGTTAAATAGGATTAAGTACAAGTTTTAGTTTTATCACTTATCCGGAAACCTGTTATCCAGAAAGTTTCGAATTATTGAAAGGCCATCTCCCATAGACTCCATTATAATCAAATAATCCAAATCTTTAATCATGATTCCTTTTTTCTCTGTAATAATAAAACGGTAGCTTGTACTTGATCCAAAATAAGATATAATTAATCCTTATTGGAGGCAAAACCTGCCTATTGGGTTTATTTAATGTTTACATGATTTTCTAGTAGACTAAAGGTATGAAGATCCAAAATATGGAAATACCCGTTATCCAGAAAACCCAAGGTCATTCTGGATAACAGGTCCTATACGTGTACAATGAAAAAGGAAATAATGTTTAGAAATTTGAATTATTTCATTAAAATGGAGTCTATGGGAGACAGCCTTCTTGTAAATCTGAGCTTACTTGATAACGGGTTTCTGGATATTGGATACCATACCTGTATAACATGTGGGTTGATTAGCAGTTAGGAACTGAAAAGGAGTCAGATAAGGTAAAAAGTCTAATGACAAGGTATTTAAAGGATTAAGTGAAGCCAGAATCAAATATCAGGGCAGGGCAGGCAGAAATTAGGATAGTCAGGAACAGGACAAAATCAATAGAATATTAGACTAATATAGAGCAAAATCACACACTCAGGAATTGAACCCAGGTCCTGGCAATAATTTTATTTTGAATATGGCAGTGAAACATTGCATCATACTGATGTCACAATGCTGTACTGTCGCATTGACATCACTGGTTTGCACCAATCTCAGCAGTGACATAACTATAGTGGAAGCAAACCCCACAGTCGCCGGGGGAGCCCAGGGAAAAGGGGGGAGCAGGGAAAAGGGGGGCCTGGACTGCAGGGTCTGCTTCCCGTATAGTTAAGATAAACCATCTCCCCAGCCGCTTTCTTACCTATTCCAAAGCGAGTGGCTGGGGAGTGGCGGTTGTATGTTTGCAGGCGGGTGATGGGAGGACATGTTAGGTGTTGCTGTGCTCCCAGGACCTTCTGATGATTTTATTTGTAAGGCCCAGTGCCCAGCACCTTACAATAAAGATGAACTCAAACCTTATGTAAGCTTTATCAGAAAGGTCTATATAAATATACCAGTTAACCCTCAAATTAATTCTGCTCTGAGTCCTCTGTCAAAAGAAACACAGCATTTCTTTCCTTCTAGTGTGCACACATGGGCTTCTGTATCAGACTTCCTGTTTTTAGCATAAACCTCAAGGGCTAGGGCTTGAGCATGCTCAGTTTGCCCCTTTTCGCTCCTCCCCTCCCAGCTGTAATCTGAGCCAAGAGCTATGAGTGAGCAGGGAGCGACTCAGGCAGGAAGTGATGTCACAAAAAGCTAATATGGCAGCTGCTATCTTAAACAAACAGAGAGAGCTTCTATAGCTGTTTACTCAGGTATGGTAAAGCATTCTGCAGAATAAATATAGTGTGATAGCTTGCACTATTGTTGCCAATAAACTGCTTTGTTACCTTTCCTTCTCCTTTAAGGGAAAATAAATGGAACATAAACATTGCTTATATGTAGGCCATAGTTTGCCCTTAGAGCTAATGCACAAGTAAAGTTACTTGTTTCTTCAAGCAGAACATATTATTCAAATAAAGTCATTATTCCGTATTAAGTCAAGCTCGTGTCAACAAATAAAATAAGTGTATTTATGTATATTTTGTGGCAAAAACTGCTCCGGTCAATAGAGTCATGGACCAGATTCATCTGGATGAATTTATTCTTGTCGCTTGTTGTTTGGGGCTTTATTCTCCTAATCTGAGAGGGGTGACAACCTGCGACATTTGGAAAGTCAGAATGGAAAATAAATAGCAGAGGACTCTTTATACAAATATTAAGCAATATAAAATTACAAGAAAATGGAAGACCGCACAGCATTTTCAGTTGCACGATTAGGAGGAATGAGGGATAACAGAAAGTGATATGGAGGCTCACTGAGCTGACAGATATCCATTTACTATTGATATTGGCTGGTGGTGGAATTGGGCAGGTTAGGAAATCATTAGGGCATTTTACACGACTGATCAGAGCAATAGGAACGAGAACATTCTTTATGTGATCCCTTGTAGTTCTCCGTTTGTTTGGCCCATGTGCTGATCGGACGGGGAGGGTACCTGGACAGCCCTTGTGTGCCAACCTTAAAGGAACAGTAACATCAAAAAATTAAAGTGTTTTAAAATAATAAAAATATAATGCAGTGTTGCCCTGCACTGGTAAAACTGGTGTGTTTGCTTCAGAAACACTACTATTGTTTATATAAATAAACTGCAGTGTAGCAATGGGGACAGCCATTCAAAGGTGAAAAGGCTCAGGTTACACAGCAGATATCAGATAAGCTCTGTAGAACATAATGGTGTTATCTGTTATCCACTATTTAACCCATGCTATAGCTTTTTTTTAATTTCTGCCATTCTGCCCAGACCCACTCCCTAAGCCACTCCCGGACCCCAACCCTGACCACCCTCCTGGCCCTAACTGCCTGGCATCTTGGCCATTGGAGGGAGGTTTCACCTGGGTCGGGGGGTGTGGGGGCCCCTGATAATGCAACCCGGAGGGCCCTGGATCCCCCATCAGACACTGCCCAGTGGAAACCCACACAGAGATCATAAACAACCCTTGTAGATTGATTGTTTTTAGAGTGTGGGTGGAAACCAGAGAATATACATATTTTTTTTAAAAAGATTTCTGTTTAGTTCATAGTATAGTACGTATAATTCTTTTTGTCTCCAGGCACCTTTCCATTGCAATCAGTGGGAATCAGGTTGCTTATATAACACAGATGAAAACATGTGCCAAAACCAGCAGGCTATTCATTTCAATAAGAAGATGTTATATCAGGCAAAAAACATGCTGCACTGCTCCCAATTTTTGCATTTTGTAGACTGCCCTGTGCTAAGTAAATGAGCCTTAACACCCATAAGTGTAAAAGCAAATATATATATATACTGTATATATATATATATATATATATATATATATATATATATATATATATATATATATATATATATATATATATATATATATATATATATATATATATATATAGAAAAGGTGGTGCATAGGCTGTATCCTTTCTGTTTAAAGGAGCTGTTCACCTTTAAATGAACTTTTAGTATGATGTAGAAAGTGATATTCCGAGACAATTTGTAATTGGTTTTCATTTTTATTATTTGTGTTTTTTTTAATTAATTAGCTTTTTATTTCAGCAGTTTGCAATTTCCGCAATCTGGTTACGGTCCGAATGACCCTAGCAACCATGTATTGATATGAATAAGAGACTGGAATATGAATAGGAGAGGCCTGAATAGAAAGATGAGTAATAAAAAGTAGCAATAACAATACATTTGTAGCTTTACAAAGCATTTGTAAATGGGGGTCAGTGAATGATGATGACCAATTAAAAAGTTGCTTAGAATTGGCTGTTCTATAACAGACTAGAATTTAACATAAGGGTGAACCACCCCTTTAAGGGCTCTTACTGACGAGCGGTTGTAGCTGCGCTCCCCTGCGTTCTGTTTTTCTGCGTTCAGCCGTAGGGGAGCGCAGGAATAGACACATTACGTTTTTTTTTTACGTAGGAAAAATGCAGCATGTTGCGTCTCGACCTGCGTTCGGCGCTTACACGTGCCTGTGTAGGCCCCATTGGAAAAAATGTAATGCATCTATACCTGCGCTCCCTTACGGCTGAACGCAGAAAAATGGAATGCAGGGGAGCGCAGCTACAACCGCTCGTCAGCAGGGCCGCCATCAGGGGGGGACAGGGGGGACAAGCGTACCGGGCCCGGGCATGAAGGGGGGCACGGCAGCGCTGCATTTTTTGAAGATCCGGGCCCCCCTTACGAGCGCCCGAGCCGTACGTCTTGCCTCTGTGTTGCCGAATGCGGAAGTGCCGAAAAGCCGAAGCCGATGCGCCGAAAAGACCCGAAGTCACGGAAAAAGCCGAAGTCACGAAGCGCCGGAAAAGACCCGAAGTCACGAAAACAGCCGAAGTCCTGAAGCAGCGCAAAGACCCAAAGTCACGAAAACAGCCGAAATTGAAGTCCTGAAGCGGTGAAAAGACCCGAAGTCACGAAAGGAGGCGAAGTTGAAGTCCTGAAGCCGTGAGTTCAATTCTACTGATCACCAGTTTGTGTATTTTTTTTTTTTAATCCCCTGGCCACCAATGTATTATTTTAATATTCTATAGGCCCCTGCAACCAATCTTTTTTTTTAAAACATGTTTTTTTGGGGCCCCAATTTTTTTTTTAACTCGTAAGGGGCCCCTTGCCACCATTGTTTTTAAAAAAAAAAAAATTAAAATTAATTTTCTTTTTGGTGGCCCTAAATTTTTTTAACTTGTAAGGGGGCCCCTGCCACCAGTTTTTTTTTTTTTTTTTCCAAAAAAAATTGTTTTTTTTTCAATTTTTTTTTTGGGGCCCCAATTTGTTTTTAACTTGTAAGGGGGCCCCTGCCACCAGTTTTTTTTTTTTTTCAAATTTTTTTTGGGGCCCCAATTTGTTTTTAACTTATAAGGGGGCCCCTGCCACCAATGTTTGTTTATTTTTTAGTTTTTTTTACATTTTTTTTGTTGGGGCCCCAAGTTTTTTTTTAACTTATAAGGGGGCCCCTGCCACCAATGTTTTTTTTTAAAAAAATTTAAATTTTTTTTTTTGGGGCCCCAATTTTTTATAAGGGGGCCCTGACCATCAATAGCTTTTTACAACTTGTGTGGGGGGGGGTTACTTTTTTAGCGCTGATGTCTGTGTGGTCTTTTAACTGCGATGTGGAGTGGGCGGGAAATGGGGTGGAGCTTGGTCGTCAGTGTGGGCGGGGCCCAGGGGGCCCCAAAAATTTTGTTGTACGGGGCCCCGTGATTTCTAATGGCGGCCCTGCTCGTCAGTAAGAGCCCTAAAGTAAAAATTGCACTTGGGCTATGCAGAGAAAAATAACTACGAGTCATTCTATTATAACAAGGTGATATTTCCCTTTAAAGGAACAGTAACACCAAAAATTAAAGCGTCTTAAAGGGATCCTGTCATCGGAAAACATGTTTTTTTCAAAACACATCAGTTAATAGTGCTACTCCAGCAGAATTCTGCACTGAAATCCATTTCTCAAAAGAGCAAACAGATTTTTTTATATTCAATTTTGAAATCTGACATGGGGCTAGACATTTTGTCAATTTCCCAGCTGCCCCTGGTCATGTGACTTGTGTCTGCACTTTAGGAGAGAAATGCTTTCTGGCAGGCTGCTGTTTTTCCTTCTCAATGTAACTGAATGTGTCTCAGTGGGACATGGGTTTTTACTATTGAGTGTTGTTCTTAGATGTACCAGGCAGCTGTTATCTTGTGTTAGGGAGCTGTTATCTGGTTACCTTGCCATTGTTCTTTTGTTTGGCTGCTGGGGGGAAAAAGGGAGGGGGTGATATCACTCCAACTTGCAGTACAGCAGTAAAGAGTGATTGAAGTTTATCAGAGCACAAGTCACATGAGTTGGGGCAGCTGGGAAATTGACAAAATGTCTAGCCCCATGTCAGATTTCAAAATTGAATATAAAACAAAATCTGTTTGCTCTTTTGAGAAATGGATTTCAGTGCAGAATTCTGCTGGAGCAGCACTATTAACTGATTCATTTTGAAAAAATGTTTTTTCCCATGACAGTATCCATTTAAAGTAATGCAAATATAATGTACTGTTGTCCTGTACTGGTAAAACTGATCTGTTTAAAAACACTACTATAGTTTATATAAACAAGCTGCTGTGTAGCCATGGGGGCAGAAAATTAAAGCTGAAAAAGGAGAAAAGGCACAGGTTACACAGCCGATAACAGATAAGCCCTGTAATATATGGGATTCTTCAGAACTGTTATCTACTGTATCCTGTGCTTGAATGGCTGCCCCCATGGCTACACAGCAGCTTGTTTATATAAACTATAGTAGATTTTCTGAAGCAAACACACCAGTTTTACCAGTGCAGCACAACAGGACATTATATTGTCATTCCTTTATAACACTTTTATTGTTTGGTGTTACTGTTCCTTTGAGGCAGGTTTTTGCCAGTGCTTTTTTTAAAACAGGGGTTGAGATATAACACACAAAGCTGAAACCATATCTCAAAATGATTTACTCTGCTAAAAAGCAGATAGACTTTCTTCTTTTGTGTTGATGTGACTCTGAAAAGGGAAAATGACACATGCACCTGTGGTAACAAGGTCCCGCAACACATGGCCTGGGGTCAGCTGATAAAATGGTTTCAGCGAAACGCGAGAATTCATTCGAGCATTCCTCATATCCTACAGTATGAAAGATAAAACTGTATTTATAGTAACTCACAGCTGAGCCACATAACTCTCCCTGCCTGTGTAAATCAGAGACGTTAATGATTTATCTGGCCGGTTAAAGGGAAAGTGATGTCATTATTATTATTTTCTGCTGCAGTTTCAATGAACTAATTTTATATTTCTTATAGTTGCTTCCTGGTGTCAGAGGAATAGTTTGCATTGTGTGTTCACAACAAAGGAAGGCTTTGTGCAATGCAGTGTGAGTCACTCGGTGTTGTGTAGGAATTCTCTCTTCATTGTACACAATGGGAAAATCTTCTGCTTCAATTGTCGTGCTTCAGTACATAGCTGCTCGTTTGTACACACATCGGATTTGTTCATCACAGCAAAACCATGGCTGCAATCCCATACCTCCCAACGTTTTGGAAATAGAAAGAGGGACGAAAAAATTGCCGCGCGTAGTGTGGCAAACATTTTTGGACCACTCCCATTTTTTGTGGCCACACCCACCCTGTGCATTTTACAAAATTTGGCAAGTTATGAAAGTTTGAACACATTTCTGTGTTTTTTTTCCAGTTATTACAGTTTTGCTAATGAAGGTGAATTGCCCTTTAAGCTGTGGAGTCTAACTTCTCCCAAGAGACATTTTTATCTAAATTGTTACACCTGTTGGCTGTTCTGGGCTTTCTGCCAAAAGCCAATTTAGTTAGAAACTTTGTATCTAAGGGTTCTTACAGACGAGCGTTTTTACCTGCGCTCCCCTGCGTTCCGTTTTTCTGCGTTCAGCCGCAGGGGAGCGCAGGAATAGACGCATTACATCTTTTCCAATGGGGCTGTACTCACACAGGCGCGTGTAGGCGCCGAACGCAGGAAAAATGCAGCATGTTGCATCTCAACCTGCGTTCGGCACTTACACGCGATTCGGGGAGATTTAGTCGTCTGGCGACTAATCTCCTCATCTTTGCGGTGACCAATCTCCCCAAACGCCTTCCCTCTCTCTTGCGCAGGCTAAAATGAAAAATCGCCCCTCACTAAAGCACACGCGCAGATTCGGTTTTGAAGTCGCCCGAAGTTGCCTCACGAGGAAACTTCGGGCGACTTCAGAAAACGAATCGTCGCGTGTGCTTTAGCGAGGCCGATATTTCATTTTAGCCAGCGCAAGAGAGAGGGAAGGAGTACGGGGAGATTGGTCGCCAGGCGACTAAATCTCCCCGAATCGCCCAGTGTGCCCGTACCCTAAGTCTTCAAATGTATAAGGGTAATGGCACACGGGAGATTTGTCGACCCAAGTTTCAAGGGGTTGTTTACCTTTCATCAGTTTTTTCAGTTGGTTTCAGATAGATCACCAGAAATATAGACTTTTTCCAATTACTTTCTATTTTCTATGTGTGACCGTTTTCCGGATATTCAAGTGTCATTTTTCACCTTCTAAAGCAGCTCTGGGAGGATGGGGGTCGCCGACCCTGTAAACTTTTTTAAATTGATACATTTAGTTGATACATTTGTTATCTTTGTCCCTGCTGAGCAGAATCCCTGAGTTACATTACAGACAGCTGTTAGAATTGATACAATAGTTGCTAATACTCCAGAGATGCTGCTGAGAAATGGATCAACTAAATGTTGCAAAATTGTAACAGTTTAGAGTCTGCGTCTGAATTACTGAGCTGCCAGACTGAAACACCAGAGACACAAACATTCAACTTTAAACTTAGATTTTGGAAAAACGGTAAACAATGGAAGTTAGTGGAAAAAAAGTCTTTATTTCTGGGGAACAACCTGAAATCAATTGAACTGAAAAAAGTGTTTGGAAGGTGAAAAACCCCTTTAAATTTGTGCTAACGCAACAAATCTCCTCTAAATGCTTTCCTATTGGCAATTGAGTAAATAGAGATGGGAAATCAGAAGCGGTGCTTAGTTTTTTCCTCAAAAGGAAACTTCGGTCTACTTTGGAAAGCCATAGAAACTTGTATGTTTTCCGACCAGCGATTTCAGGGAGATTTGTCTCCCACGTAGCTGAGATTAATTGCGGGACAACTAATCTCCTCTTGTGTCAGAGGTAGGGTTGCCACCTGGCCGGTATTTTACCGGCCTAGCCGGTAAAACACCCGCCAAGACCGGGGCCGGTATTACAAATTTACCAGCAATGTAGCTGCCGGTAAATTTGTAATATCCCTAACTAAAGCCCTTGGCTCGGCCCAATCAGCCCCCCCTTTGTCATCAAGCCCCGTCCGTTTTTACCGCCCCCAGCACCAGCCGGTGCAAATTTTATTGAAAGTTGGTAACCCTAGTCAGAGGCCTAATGGTTTTAATTTTCTTTCATGTGTGCCCTATTGTGTGGGTAAAATGGAAAAGTTTGTACTGGGGTAGGAAACCAGAGTATAAGGGGTCTAAATCACCAGTGGGATGGCACTCGGAGCGATTCGTTTTTCGAAGCGACTTTGCGTGACTTCGGAAAACGAAGCACTCCGAGTGCCATCCCGCTGGCAATTTAGATTCTAGCCATCAGGAATGCAGTTTGGGGAGATTAGTCGCCTGAAGAAGAGGCCGATTTGTCACCAGGCGACTAATCTCCCCGAATCTCTACATGTGTCTCTTCCCTTATTGTTTTGGCAATGCACAAACCAGTTGGGATTCCTTTTACATTTGTTTATTTTCAGTTTACCCTGGGGAGCTGCTGCTGGATTTCCAGTGTTTACCTTTTTAGATTTTGGTTCATCTGGTCACTGGTTTAGTTTTTTTCTAGTAACACTGACACTAGTCTTATTTTGATTGTGGCAAAAATGGGTCTATCCTGTTTCATATTCTGTTTCTTGACACTTTATATCTTAAAGAAACATGATTTTCATTTTTCTGTTCATGACTAATTGCCATTTGAATCCTTCAATGTGGAGTCTGGCTCTATCCCTTTTCATTATATCTTGATGTATGCATACTATCATTTAAGGCCTGGATTAACGTGTGCAAATTTGCTGGTGCCATTGGATTACAGTGTAGAGCTCTGCTGAAGCCAGGGATTAAGGGATTTGTGATGAACTTTTAAATGGATGAGACTTTTGGTTTCAACGTTGTTGCTGCTACCAAGGACCATCAGAAATCTAAGGGCCCCATACAAATAATTATGAACACAAGTATGTACTGACAACATTTTTGGCCACACTCCTTTTATGTGCTACACAAAAATCAACTAGCAGGTAGGTAAGTCTTACTAGAACAAAAGATTGAACTTGATGGATGCGTGTATGAGGTTTTTTTTCTCAACTACAGCTACTATAAAACAAACAGAAATAATTTTACTGAAAAACAAGGGTGTAACTATAGAGGCAACAGACCCTGCAACTGCTAGGGGGCCCAGGAACTATAGGGGGCCCAGTAGGACTTTGACAGATAAGCAGCCGAAAAATGTCTTGTCCCCTTAGGCAATAACTCGTCATCCCTCTGCCGGGAATTCGTGTTGGAGATACTCATAAAATTCATTAAATATATCACAATATAACCAGCTGACGTTATTCTATAATAAGCAGTTCATATAAATAATTCAGTTATTATTATGTGCTAATGTGCTAATAAATCAGTCGATTTATTGGGGACCAGTGGTTAACCTTTGTTTTAGAATGGCTAATTCTAAGCATATTTTCAATTGGTCTTTCTTATTTATTTTCTAGGGTTTTTGTTAATTATTTGCCTTTTTCTTCTGACTCTTTCCCGCTTTCAAATGGGGGTCGCTGACCCCATCTAAAAACAAATGCTCTGTAAGGCTACAAATGTATTGCTATTGTTACTTTGTATTACTCATCTTTCTATTCAGGCCTCTCCTATTCATATTCCAGTCATGTATTCAAATCAGTGCATGGTTGCTAGGGTAATCTGGACCCTAGCAACCAGATTTCTAAAACTGCAAACTGGAGAGCTGCTGAATAAAACATGACTCAAAAACCACAAATAATAAAAAATGAAAAACAATTGCACATTTTCTCAGACTATCACTCTCTACATCATACTAAAAGTTAACGCTTACGCTTTTTAATTCATTGCTGGACGGAGTTTGCCCTAAGTTTAAACCTAAGACACCTGCCTGCTCCTGTCTAGTGTCTTTTTAAAATCCCTTTCAACATTGTATTTTGCCAGCGCTTTGAATGGTTCTCTTCATCCCAGAGCCGACAGTTGGGCTTGAGATAAGAATAGGCAAAGTAAAGAACAACTATGGCGGAGAAGAATTGGTGAAAAGATAGGAGAACTGAATGTTCCTTTCTTTTTATAAGGGCAGAGACACACGCTGATATTTCGGGAGATTACTTGCCCAGCGACTTCTTCGGGCGACTACTCTCCCCAAACTGTCTTCCCGCCAGCTAGAAAAAATAAATTTATTACAAAAAAAGAAGAAAAATATATTTTACTTCTTTTTTTGTAATAAATTTATTTTTTCTAACTGGGTGTGCTATCCGTTACTTATAATACTTAGCAGTTAGATTTGGGAGTCTCCTATGGATTAGCACCCCGCATTTTGATTTTGAGGGTGTGCTCCTTCTTTCTTAATTCTGAGAATGTAAATCGACGGCGAGATGGCACTCAGATCGCTTCCACTTTCCGAAGTCGTCCGAAGTTTCCTTGCGAGGCAACTTCGGGCGACTTCAGAAAATGAAGCATTTTAGATTCTAGACGGCAAGAAGGCAGTTCAGGGATGATTAGTCGCCCGAAGAAGACGCAAAATGTGTATTTGAGAGAGGTATTGACACTTTCTAACCACTTGACCCATTTACATATGAAGGGGAAGAGTAATGCCCCATAGAAATCAGTAGGAACCAGGACCGGTAGGAATGGAGCTGTGATTGGCTATTTGGTAGCCCTTATGTGGACTGACAGCCTACAGGAGACTCTGTTTGGCAGTACATCTGGTTTTTATACAACCAAAACTTGCCTCCAAGCCTGGAATTCAAAAATAAGCCCCTGCTTTGAGGCCACTGGGAGCAACAGCCAATGGGTTGGTGAGTAACATGTTGCTCCCAAGTCACTGGTTGGGGATCACAGGTGTAGAGAATACTTATGCAGGACTACAACTCTGTACCACAACATTGTGCTGAAGTAATTAGCTATACATACAATAAAAACACACTCAAATTTAATGTCTTTTTAAGGGTAAATTAATGGAAGATAAATATTTTCATAACATCAAATTTATGCATAAACATGTTTGTACAATTCCTTAGAAAATAAGGTAAAACCTGAAAGGTATGTTATAGGTGAGCAGAGTTGATGTTAATGTACATCAGTGGCATAACTAGATATTACTGGGCCCCACAGCAAATTATTTTTCAGCCCCCAAAATGTCTAGAGATTGACCTGTTTGACCAATATTCATTGAAATTATATATGAATTAGGTCCTCATGGGGCCCCTATACTGCTTGGGTCCCCCTGCAACCGCTGGGTCTGCTTTCTCTGTAGTTATGTCCCTGATGTACATTATGTGGCATTCTGAACTCTACTGAAACTGGATAAAGGATAAGGGAAAGAACATCAGCAAACAAGGGCAGCACAATGGATAATGACAGCGGATGCACAAATCTGAATATATTCAATCACAAGCTCTAAATCTTCAGAGACACTTTTGACAAACACAAATCCATTAGGGAGGCGCCCACAGACACTTTGTTGTCATTTTGTTTTTGGCTCTTCAGTCAACAGCCTGGGCCTGAATGTGCTTAGTTCGATAAAATGACAACTTCAAAGGGAAAGGTATATAAAATAGAGTAGGATTAGCTGCTACTCCAAGCTTGAAGTCAGCAAAACGCTGAGGCAAAACTTTGCTTTTACATGATTACTACTTACTAACAAAAGGAAACTTTCATTTTAGTTGTCCCATTGCTCTCCTCCCTATCTACAGTAGGGTTGCCACCCGGCCGGTATTTTACCGGCCTAGCCGGTAAAACACCTGCCAAGGCCGGGGCCGGTATTACAAATTTACCGGCAATGTAGCTGCCGGTAAATTTGTAATACCCTTAAAAAGACCCCCTCGGCCAGCCCCCAATCCCCTGTAATCTTACCTTGTCCTTCGGTTCTTGTCCTGGCTGTGCCGTGCCCCCGCCCCTTTGACGTCACGTCACGCCCCCTTGACATCACGCCACACCCCCTTTTTGTGCCCGCCCCCACCAGCCGGAATTTTTTTGGCAAAAGGTGGCAACCCTATCCCTATCTAATGACTTCCTTCATTCTCATACCTCCCAACATTTTGGAAATAAAAAGAGTGACAAAAATGTTGTCGCGCGCACATGGCGAAATGTTTGTGACCATGCACATTTTTGTGGCCACACCCCCTAATTACCATGTTCATTTTACAAAATGTGTCAGTTTATGAAAGTTTGAACATATTTCTGTACAGTTTTGCTAATGAAGGTGAATTGACCTTTAAGATGTGAGTCTATAACTTCTCCCAAGAGACCTGTTATCTTATATTGTTATAATTACTTATTTGCTTATCTCAAAATTGTTACAAAAGTATCCTATCTGCAGCTGGGGCTGTTCTGGACTCTCTGCCAAAAGCTAATTAAGTTAGAAACATTGGTCAGGGAACTGAAGTCTTTTTGCCCCAAACCCAACCAATTTGTTGGTATTCTGCTGGCTACCCAACCAGATATATGACTCTAGCCCAGTGTTCACAGGGATGGGTGGTTACCATTAAAGGGCATGTAAAGTGTAAAATATAGTAAGGCTAGAAATGATGTATTTTGTATACTAAATATAAACATGAACTTACTGCACCACAAGCCTAATCAAACAAATAATTTATGCTTTCAAAGTTGGCTACAGGGGGTCACCATCTTGTAACTTTGTTAAACATCTTTGCAAGACTAAGACTGTGCACAGGCTGCTTAGGGATCATCATAAACAAAGCTGCTTGAATTCTGCATGGCTGGGAAGTAAGGCGGGGGCTCCCCCTGCTGTACATAAGTATGATTGTTTCCCTGCTCAGCAGTTAGGGACCATCTGACAATTCCTATCCACAGCAGTAAATGAAGGGAGAATTTCACTGCATACAGTCAGGTTTCTTATAAAAACGGTACACATTTTTTAATTAAAGTATATTAGAGATAGTTTTCTTTTTCATTAAAGAGAATAAAAAATGTTTACATGCCCTTTAAAGTGAATGGCAATCGGACAGTATGGAACAGTCACTTGCTTTTCTCCACCAGCAAACTGTAGGGGATCAGCTCAGCGTGGAACATGGAACTTAAGGCTGTACTATTAAAAAAAGCATCTAATTTATTGTTTGATCTGTTAAAGCAAAATGAACTCTAATGTTGAGTTTATTTTCTTTAACTCCTGTATAATATTATCAAGAGAATAATGCATTTATCAGCACAAACAAAACTAGTCTTGGCTTGGGACTGTTCATCGGCCAAAATAAACAAAAATGTTTATCAAAAGAAACCCTCGTACGGAAACCACTAACAAACCAATATCTATTTCAAAAGGCGAGCCTTCATGAAACTGTTGGAAGCAAATACTGACAGAAAGAAGCAGTAAAGATTCCAAAACACACACCACTGGCCCCTGAGCACATTCCAACCCTGTTCTGGGAGCCCAGATGTAAAGACTAACATTCTCCCCGTGAGGCCACAAAGAGCATCTGCATTGATGTGTCAGGTTCCAGTTCTCAGAAAAATCGTTACCTCCAGAAGGAGCATCGAACATCTCAGCGACTTGTTAACTTGTCAGAAATCCTGCGTTCAAATGAATTGAGGATCAATGTTTTTTTTTCTCAGGGATTTGAAAATGACACAAAACCTTTTGCTGAAAGAGCTATTAAACAAAAAAATACATTTCATGGTTGAGAGATTCTGTTTAAATGGGTAAAGAAGAGAATTGCCTTTTTTTCTGGCCACCAAGCAGCAATGTGTCTAATGGTCATATGAACAAATACAATTTCATGATCATAAGCCATTTGTTTACCACCTCACTCTGCTGAGAATTCAGATGTTTTACTTCCTTTTATTTGAAAATAATGATGATGATGATGATGATGATGAAATCCTTGTTACGCTAGCGATGCCTAATTTGCATACGCGCCAAGTTAAAGTACAATGGACGTATATGTAGCAGCAAATACATTACACTACACAAGCCCGGGAAAGCTTCATAAAATAAAATATATTTGTTATTTTGCCCTATACATGTGCCCACTGTATAGTTTAGGTGCCATATGTTAGGAAATGTAGGGGGGAAGGAGGGTACCCCAAAAAAATTTACGATCTTTTTCAGCCTATCACCCTTAAAAAAGGAAAAGACGCCAGCGTTTTTTGGGAGAAAAAAAATCAACTTTTTTTGAAGCAAGCCCTTTCTACTCTATTGCACTTCATCTGGTCTGAGGTGGCGAAGGCATGTCTGGCGCAAGAGGTAACGTTCAGTAAAATGCGCAAGTTAGTGAATTAGAGCAGTTACGTCCCATTCGCCATAGCGCAACTTCGTCTGGCGTAAGGGTGCGAAGTATCGCTAGAGTAGGTCCACTTCACTAGCGAATTTACGCCAGCACCGTTAGTAAATCGTCGAAGTAACGAAATGACGTCACGCTGGTGAATTTGCACTAGCGTTAGGCGCTTCGCGCTTTAGTAAATTTGCCCCTCAGAAGCTTTTTTTTTTGTTAGCCGCCTTCTCACTTGCAATCACACTGGGAAAGGAATTACAGGTTTTTTTTCTAAGATTAAATAATAATCATTCACTTAAAAGGTAACTATTGCAGAATTACATAGAAGTATCATTTACAAATTCAGATTCTTAGAGCTGCCACTGTATTGTTATTTCATGGGAAGGTCAGCAAAAGCTCCAGCGTGGCATTTATCCAGTGGCTGGTGAGGGGGTGGCATAGGGGTGTTTCTTCCTGAAACCATATGTACTGATAATGGTACAGTGAATTATATACCCCTATAATAAAATTGTAGGATATTCTTTCTCACCGTTAAGTTCCACGACTATATAATTTGGCCTTGTGCTTTTATACAGGTCATGGAACACCGAGGATAGAAGGTGACTTCTTATATATTTTACAGTATGGCGGTTCATTATTTATTATAATTTACTATAATATGTAAGTTGAGTGACAATGATTACATCACTAAGCACCAATTATAACTGATGACATAACTAAGAACCAATTATAACCGATGACATCACTAAGCACCGTTTATATAGTGAATAAAGTACCCCCTCTTATAAGGATATTATAAGTTACCGAGGCGTTTCATGACCATATAAAAACACGAGGCTGAAGGCTGTTTTTATACAGGTCATGGAACTCCAAGGAAACTTCTAATATCCTCGTATTTTGCAACTGGGGGTACTTTATTTATTATAATACACAAGTTTCAGTGAGTCATGTGACAGAAATGACATCAGAACTCACCGTTTATAACTGATGACATCAGAACTCACTGTTTATAAGGATATCATTTACAGGATATTCTTGGCACTTGTACATTAAATATTTATTATGCTATAATTTCCTATTATTCCTAAAATATTTGAAAGAATGCACCAGTTCTTTCTTGCAATTCGTCTGCTGCCATTTCAAGTAATACAGAAGTGCCCACGATATGTGTATCTGTGGATGTTATTGCGTAGTTACGGGAGGAACTGCCTTTCTATGTTTGCAATGGTTTAGGGGAAAGCTGTGAGGCCTCTCTGTGTCAATGAATATAAATATTGGCAAGAGAATCAAGATGGGGGCCCTGTTTGCCTAATGCACAGCTAGTTGTGAATGCCATTCATTCCATTAGGCAGATGGACACCCTCACCCAGCAGGAATAATCTCTACATATGGGAAACATAGTGTAAATCCCTTTTGCTGAGTTGTTTTCATGCCATCGCATTATTTTAGGCTTAGTTTCTGTTTACTGATTTGCTAAGCTGGTGGATGATCTTTATCAGTATCTGGTATAAGTATGAGCTTATACACATGTGGTTTTCTATCTCCATGTCCTCTTTAGGGTTTTTCTTTGAGCTCTATCGTGGGTATTTCTTTTAAAGGAGTAACAGCAGTCCAACTATTGAGGATCACCACTAATTGGAATCTTTATGACTCATAATTTTAGCTCAAAATGACTGTGTAATTTTTCTTTGGGAGTCTAAAGATAATCCCCATGGTTGGCCAGGTAGGGCAAAAATATCGTCTACTGGTGCTTGTGATAAAACACTGTGGGGATAGTTTAGCAGTGTGCTACTGACTGCAAATGAGAATTTCTGTTTTTAAAGGAACTAGGGATGCACCAAATCCAGGATTCGGTTCGGGTTTTGGCCAGGATTCTGCCTTTTTCAGCAGGATTCGGTCAAATCCTTCCTTGTTTTGTCAGAAAACAAGGAAGTAGAAAATGTTTTTCCCTTCCCACCCCTAATTTGCATATACAAATTAGGGTTCGGATTCGGTTCGGTATTCCGGTGAATCGTTCGGCCGAATCCAAAAAAGTGGATTCGGTGCATCCCTAAAAGGAACAGTAACACCTAAAAGTGTTTTCGAGTAACTAAAATAATTGCCCTGCACTGGTAAAACTGCTGTGTTTGCCTCAGAAATACAACTATATTTTATATAAGCAAGCTGCTGTGCAGCCATGAAGGTAGAAATTCAGTTTGAAAAAAGGAGAAAAGGCACAGGTAGATAACTAAAAAATTCCCATTGTATTCTACAGAGCTTAGCTGCTATGTAAACCAGAGCCTTTTCTCATTTGAATTGCCCCAATGGCTACACAGCAGCTGATTTATATAAACTATAGCAGTCTTTCTGAAACCAAAAATAATGTTTTTACCAGTGCAGCACAACTTTTTGTTAGTGTTACTGTTCTATTCAGGGCTGTTTTTACATAGCAGGCGCCCCTAGGCCCGCTGTCATTCGTCCCCCCCTCCCTTTTATTCGCTCAAATTTTTATCATCGGGACTGATGATATGCAATGGGGATTGGCACACGGGAAATTTAAAAACCAATTGTATCTCCTAATGTCACCAATGTGAGCGTGGTTGGGCAGCCTGGTTGTATTCAGACTTTTATCCCAGTATCACAGTGCCTGTGAGCCCAAGAAAATCCCAAATCTAATCCACTGGGAGCTGCCAATATTTTATCCAATCCCTAAATTTTTCTCCTCCAGGCCTCCACTCTTCTTTGGAAAGGAGGTCCAGGGAACTGTGGTGCCGTCTTACTATCAATGGATCCAATGCATAGAGTGAGGCTTGAGTGATAGTGACACCTACATAAAAGGTAACAACTAGAAAATCCACTGTGTTCTCTACTTCTACTTTACACTAAAGGTACTGGTTTCTTTATTAACGCCAGAGTTATTTCAAGGAAAGCTCTTTTTTCTGCCAAAGAAAGTGCCGTTTTGTATTTCAGATCACACACACTGTTCTGTAGTTCACCTTTCCCTTTAAAAGTGCATTCACTTCCACATCATTTGGACTTGTCTGATAAGTTCTTGGTTTTCCTGCCTGTTATTAACCTTGATTGTGATATGATTTTTGTAATAGGACTCTCACGCGTTTCGTGCCTTATGGGCCTTGTGGCCTGCTGCCTGTGTTCATCATTACTATGTCCTCCTAGTCTTTCCAGTAAACTGTGGCCATTGTTACACCCTCTAACCACACATGTATGTAGTCTGGGTCAGTTAGGTGTGTTCCTGTATGTGCTGACCCCTCCGAGAGCCCTGACTCAGCTACATCTGGTTAAACTTCTGCCTCTTCCTCCTGATCCTTCCACTGGGAAGAGACTGTAAATAAGCACTAGTGAAGTATATGGAAAATACAGCCCCATTGAAACCATGACACGGGGTACTCAGATGTATATATCAAGGGAAATATAACACTGTATGAAAAGACCTGGCCAGCGTTACTGAGGACATTACTGTACTAGAGCTTTGCCGTGGGATTCATGTTTACATTGATTTGTATTTGTTTAAAAATCAAAAGCATGAGACACTGTAGGTCCGTAATTTCGGACCTACCCTACTGGTTGGCTGGGGCTGCTAAAACGTGACAACAGGTCATTATATTCATTAAATAGTGCAAGAAAGGTTAACAGTGATTTCCAAAAATATTGTAGACAAACAGGAGCACCATAATACTCTAATACAGAGGAATTATCTTGTCAGCTTGAGATACTAATGATGGGAATTGGGATATACTGGCAACACATAAAGGTATGGGACCTGTTATCCAGAATGCTCTGGGCCTGGGAATTTCCAGATAACGGATTCCATAATTTAGATCTTCATATCTTAAGTCTACTAGAAAATCACGTAAACATTAAATAAACCCAATAGACTGGGTTTGCTTCCAATAAGAATTAATGATATCTTAGTTGGGATCAAGTACAAGCTACTGTTTTATGATTACAGAGAAAAATCTGGATTATTTGGATAAAATTGAGTCTATGGGAGACGGCCTTTGGAGCTTTCTAGATAACTGGTTTTCCGATAATGTATCCCATACCTGTATATTGGGAAAAAATGCAGAATAACATCTCATCATCTGATTATGGAGAAGGAAAGGTGAAATCACTGGGGGTGCCAATAAGGATTAATTATTGTGTCATTGTACTAATTGCAGCACGTCTTCTTATTCTGCATTCTATTTGTTGTCATATTGATTTTCATTGTTTATTGTGAAAATCAAATAAAATATTTTAAACAAGGATTAATCATATCTTTGTTGGGATCAAGTACAAGCTACTGTTTTATTATTACAGAGAAAAAGAAAAATCCTTTTAAAAAACTTGGATCATTTGGATAAAATGGAGTCTATGAGAGGGTCCTTTCCGTAATTCAGATCTTTCTGGATAATGGGTTTCTGAATAATGGATCCTATACCTGAACATCCAAAAGCCAATGTGAACCAGCTCATCTGATTGGCCTGATGGGTGCACCTTGCAGTTGGCTAATGATCCAATACATGCACCAGATTGGGTTATTGTTTTTTTTTTTTTGGTTTTTGATGATTTGAAATGATTGGCCAAAGTGGGAAGTGACAAGACTGTACAATTAGTGTGGGGGGGGCAGCAATTACCTTATTAGTATAACTAGTACACTCGTTAACACTAACGTCTGATTCGTAGTCATTTATATTTTATAAAACTAAAGGACATTTGGAGCAGACCTGATCATGGTTGTAGAAGATGAACCTGTAATTATGCTCTAAAAACGAAAAGGTATAATTGTCTTAAACGAGAATCCTTATATGATCATATGGGAGGCAGATTATTATGTTGTAGCTAATCAGAGACGTGTCTTGATTTGTGTTTCAGACAACATATAGTGCAGTAGTAATTATAGAACATTTCTCAGACTTTGCAATTTACTTTGCTGACTCACAGAACTAAACATGTAAAGTACAATGGACTGTAAATATAAAAACAGTTATTTCCTCAATTCAACATTCTTTATTTAATCAAGGCAGGATTTTCTTCCCCTCGGAGGTAAGATTAGCTGAGCATAAACCAGCCTCTGCCTCCAGTGTGTCTCCAACTGTGCTGAAACATTCTGAACGCAGAGAACCTTGCAAAAGTATTTGGGACACTCTTTGTGAGTTATTTTGGCTCTGATTTACTGCAGGTTTTTTTAGGTCACTACCATGACTCTTGGGTGCTTCATTTTTAAAATAACTCCACTGATTTGCATTGGGGTTAAGATCAAGGCTGTGCCATTGCAGGACATTTACCATTCTGACCTTGACTCACTCCAGTGGTACAGGTATGGGACCTGTTATCCAGAATGCTCTTGACCTGGGTTTCTCCAGATAAAGGATCTTTCCATACGCTCAGATTCAGGCGTTCGGCCCAGCAACAAATCTCCTCTTCTCGGGGGGCAACTAATCTCCCCAAACTGCTTCCCGCCAGCTAGATTGTAAATCGGCAGCAGGATGCCAATTGGTGCACTTCGTTTTCTGAAGACGCCCGAAGTTGCCTCACAAGGAAACTTCGGGCGTCTTCGGAAAACAAAGTGTTTCAAGTGCCTTCCCGCTGGCGATTTTGATTCTAACTGGCGGGAGGCAATTCAGGGAGATTAGTCACCACAAAGAAGAGTTTATTTATCGTCGGCGACTAAATCTCCCCGAATCTGAGCGTGTCTCTGCCGTTACAGGACATAGTCTGTGCTGGGATTTTTTATCTGGCTCCAGATTGTGCCCATTCAGCCTGTCATTCATACAACAGAATTCATCTGTTACTGCAAGTGTCTTAAAAATACTAGCAAAATATATGCCCTGCTCTATGTTCCATAGTCCTGAAGGAATAGTGCTGTTCTTTAAAGGGATACTGTCATGGGGAAAACATTTTTTTTTCCAAATGAATCAGTTAATAGTGCTGCTCCAGCAGAATTCTGCACTGAAATCCATTTCTCAAAAGAGCAAACAGATTTTTTTATACTCAATTTTGAAGTCTGACATGGGGCTAGACATTTTGTCAATTTCCCAGCTGCCCCAAGTCATGTGACTTGTGCTCTGATCATGTGACTTGTGCTTCAATCACTCTTTACTGCTGTACTGCAAGTTGGAGTGATATCACCCCCTCCCTTTCCCCCCCCCCCCCAGCAGCCAAACAAAAGAACAATGGGAAGGTAACCAGATAGCAGCTCCCTAACACAAGATAACAGATGCCTGGTAGATCTAAGAACAACAATCAATAGTAAAAACCCATGTCCCACTGAGACACATTCAGTTACATTGAGAAGGAAACACAGCAGCCTGACAGAAAGCATTTCTCTCCTAAAGTGCAGGCACAAGTCACATGACCAGGGGCAGCTGGGAAATTGACAAAATGTCTAGCCCCATGTCAGATTTCAAAATTGAATATAAAAAAATCTGTTTGCTCTTTTGAGAAATGGATTTATGTGGAGAATTCTGCTGGAGTAGCACTATTAACTGATGTATTTTGAAAAAAAAACATGTTTTCCAATGACAGGATCCCTTTAAAGTTTTTAAAGTTGCTCAGACCTTTTCATCAAACATCTGATTTTTATGTTGATCTGAAGTCCCAGAGGTAGATTAGGATATCTTGCTCAGTAGGGGGCATTTAGATCTAACACAAGCCTTAATATTCTCGTCAGTCGTTAACCAGTAAAAAAGATTGTTCTCCAGATTGTGTTTCCTATTACTGTGCTAATAAAAGAGACGATTAGCAGCATAGCGAAACTTGTTTAGGGTCAATACCCACCAAACCTTGGGATAGAGAAGGTAAGGGCTTTCTATCGGTTGGTGTCTATCAGGCACTAGTTCTAATAAATACCCACTAATGTTAGTAATTAGTAAACGAGCCCCTAGCTACTGTATATTGTCACAGCAATCACAAGGATTTAATCACAGGGATCATCCCCAAGTCATTAGAGCATAAATATACTCATTTTAGATTGTAAGCTCTTTGGACCTGGTTCTTATGACCTCTTGTATTGATTATCGGATGCTTTGTATGCATGCCGCCGAATATGATAATACAGGTATAGGATCCGTTATCCGGCAACCCGATATCCAGAATGCTTCAAATTACAGAGTGGCTGTCTCCCATAGACTCATTTTTAGCCAAATAAACCAAAATGATTTCCTGTTTCTCTGTAATAATAAAACAGGAGCTTGTAATAGAGCCCAACTAAGACATAATTACTCCTTATTGGAAGCAAAACCAGCCTATTGGGTTTATTTATTGTTTATATGATTTTCTAGTACACGTAAGGTATGGAGATCCAAATTACAGAAAGATCCATTATCCGGAAAACCCCAGGTCCCAAGCATTCTGGATAATGGGTCCCATACCTGTAATACATTTTCAGATGTAAAGGAGCAAAGCACCCTCTAGTGGTTATACTGTAATTCACAATTGAATCTAAATGCACTGAATTTCAGCACCACGTATTCTTGTAAGTATATTCGTATTTCCATAACATTTATCTCCGAACCTCTCGCCATTCCCATCCCCCGCTGAGCTTTCTAACCCTCTTCTACTGGGTACACAGTTTTAACCTGAGAGAAGGCAGCGGAGGTGTGTGTCTAAGGCGTAGCCCCCCAGCTGTTGCACCCTAGGCACATGAAAATAAATTCTGATTTATGATGAACATCCCAGGGGAACAGGTTTAACTTTCTTTTTCAGTGGTGCAGACATTGGGGGAGACATAAAACATGAGCTGTGCTGGGATGGAAGCGCCTCAATAACATTAAATGGGTGGTTCCTTTGAGGTTACTTTTAGCATGTTATAAAATCTCCAATTCGTAGCAACTTTACAATTGGTCTTCATTATTTATATTTTATAGTTTTTGAGTTATTTGCCTTTTTCTTCTGACTCTTTCTAGCTTTCAAATGGGGGTCACTGACCCCATCTAAAAAAACAAACGCTCTTTAAGGCTACAAATGTATTGTTAATGCTACTTTTTATTACTCATCTTTCTATTCAGGCCTCTCCTATTCATATTCCATTCTCTTATTCAAATCAATGCAGATTGCTGAAATTGCAAACTGGAGAGCTGCCGAATAAAAGCTAAATAATGCAAAATATAAAACCAATTGCAAATTGTCTCAGAATATCACTCTCTGCATCATACTAAAGGTTAACTCAAAGGTGAACAACCCCTTTAAAGTAACATAGTAACACAGTAAGTTAGGTTCAAAAAAGACACATCCATCAAGTTCAACCTTTTAAGTCTATATATAACCTGCCTAACTGCTAGTTGATCCAGAGGAAGGCAAAAAACCCATCTGAAGCCTCTCCAGTTTGCCTCAGGGGGGAAAAAAATCCTTCCTGACTCCAAAATGGCATTCGGACCAGTCCCTGGATCAACTTGTACTATGCGCTATCTCCCATAACCCTGTATTCCCTCACTTGCTAAACACCATCCAACCCCTTCTTAAATCTATCTAATGTATCAGCCTGTACCACTGATTCAGGAAGACAATTCCACATCTTCACAGCTCTCACGGAATGTGTGACTTTGTGTCAGCTGGAAAGACCTACTGGTAAATAAAGCATTAGAGAGATTATTATATGATCCCCTTATATATTTATACATAGTTATCATATCACCCCTTAAGCGCCTCTTCTCCAGCGTGAACATCCCCAATTTGGCCAGTCTTTCCTCATAGCCAGTGTCGGACACCAGGGGCCCACCCAAAAACCTTTGACCAGGGGCCCACCAAGTAATCTTAGACCAGGGGCCCACTCTCACTATTATTATTCTTCATCTTCTCACTTAACCTCAGTTCTCCTAGACTCTTTTCTTTACATACTATAATCTATTATTCCATCTATTTAGCCTCTTTGTTCTCATTGAAATAGGGAATGACAATGAAATAGACAAAATGTTTAGCAGCATGAGGCCCACTGTCACATGTCAATCATGAAAGGAATGTTTTGTGAATTTCCAAGCAAAATCCGGTATTGATACCTCTTTCTGTTTTATTGTTTTAAGAGATTATGGGGTATATTTATCAAAGAGTGAAGTTAATAGTGAAGTTCCGCCACTAGAGTGAAATTCCGCCACTCCCCATTCATTTCTATGGGATTTTTAAAGGTGTATTTATCAAAGGGTGAACTTTTACTTTCACCCATCGATAAATACGCCTTTCAAAATCCCATAGAAATGAATTTAGAGCTGTGGAATTTCACTCTAGTGGCGGAACTTCACTCTTTGATAAATTTACCCCTATAACACAATCAGGATTATGGGAGATGACCAGCCACTTGGATATTCTAATCAAAGATGAAACTGAGCCCCTGAGACAAATTCACAGGGAAAATGATTGTGATGCTAGACTGGTCCTTATAACAACAGAAGAAAGTCGTGTGCTTGGGGCCAATGTCACATCAAGAAGTTTGTCAGTATAGCGGCTGCAGATTAAAGGGGAGAAAAGACGGGAAGGAGAGATTATGACCCTAGCAGTAGTGATATTTATAATTTAGGCTCAGGCCATGACAGCAGCATTTATAATTAGCATTTATGTACAGGGTCAGTCTGGAACATACAGTAAATACATTATGGGGCAGATTTATCATCCCGTATTAATAGTGGAGCATTACAGGTGATTTTGCCCAAAGTAACCAATCAGCAATTAGATTTCAAAAGATCTGACTGGTTGCTATGAGCAACATCACTGGTAATGTTTCACTCCGCTTTTTACACAGCAAGATAAATAGACCCCTAGATTTCTCTTTATCTGCTCCTTCGCTTCTGCATGGGACTGAAAGGTATAGATTAAAGGCTGCTGTTTTGTGACCCCCCTTCCTGAACACTTTTATCTCCCACAATGCAATCATTCCGTTTCCTTTTTATCTTTCAACAGTGCACCATCAACATCTTCATCCCACCGTCACCCTTCCCCAGTATCTGAATCACTGTCTCTCCCATAACATTGTCCTCTCACCTTCCCCAGAACTCGCTGGCACCTGGGACATCCTACTCACAGCCTACACTATAGAAGAACTCCCAGCATCCTTAGTCACATATAACTAGGAGTTGCAGGTTGTTTTTCAAATATTCTTGCCCAACAGGCTCCATTTCATGTGGCTCTAACTTCTGCTAACATTCACAAGCAAAAATATCCTTGGTGTTTACAAGAGTAAAAGTGTGATCTCCCAGGGACCTTCAGTTACTCATTTACCCACCTGCAATTAGAAGTCATCCAACTTTTTTCTATCCAGACAATTAATTTTTATGAGTCACAGACAGACGGATGAGAACGTCCAGCCGGGAAACAACCGTTTTTTTCCACCAGCAAAGCCTTAACCACAAGTACAATAACTCCCTACAGAAGCAAAGTCGTGCCAACACAGAGACCATGCAAAATCCTTACCATGGTTGGAATTGAACCCAGGACTCCAGAACTGCAAGGCAACCGCGTCACCCACTGTGAGACTGAGCCACTTTAGTACATGACCTGAAGCCTAAATTATGATTAACATGTCCCTGCACAGGCTATTTTGGGGTTCAGGGCAATCAAAATTTTATTGCCCAGCACTGGTAAAACTGATCTGTTTGCTTCAGAAACTCTACTATAGTTCATATAAACAATCTACTGAGTAACAATGGCGGAAATTGAAAAACGGCTGTGTAACTTGAGCTTTTTCTCCTTTGAATGGCTGCCCCATTGCTACACAGCAGCTTATTTACATAAACAATAGTAGTGTTTCTGAAGCAAACACAGCAGTTTTACCAGTGCAGGGCAACATTGCATTATATTTGTATTACTTTAAAACAATTTCATTTTTTGATGTTACTGGTCCTTTAAGTCCCTGAAGCATTATATACAACTAAAACCACACTGCAGCTCTCCATAGGAAATATATCAGCTCTCACTCATGTACTTGTACAGGTTAGCAGGGGATAGATTTATGTATGGGCTATTGTCTAGGGCTCCCGTGTGATCATGGGTCCATCTAGGATTTTTTTCCTAAACCTAATATTTATTTTTATTTGCGTTGGGTCTAGGGCGCACTTGAGACTGGAAAACAATAGAAGGCAAGCAAGTTAGTTGTATGCCAGCGGGATCTGTTTCAGTAAAACCAATCTTTTATTCTTTAAGGCATAGAGGAAGGGCAGGCAATATTTGATTGACAGTTGAGATGTTTAAATGAGTTTACAACAGCTATGAATGCTTTAATAAAAAAATAGAAATTGGATTTCATGTTTAATTTGAAAAGCACCTTTATTATACAGATTTTTATGTCTGGGTGACAGGTCCACTTTTAAGATACAGGAGCTTAAATAGTCATCCCCTTGATGCGTTTTGTGGCTACTAGCTACAAAAACCCGTATACTAGCCCGGCTTAGAGAGTGTATATGCCTGACTCTGCATGAATCCAGTCACACGGGAGTGGGAGTAACCTAGAAGTGCAGCCTAGGGGCCTCAAATATGATTAATCAGGTAAAATTAGATATAGCTCTTATTTTTAACCCTTTGATGATTATGCCCGGATATGTGTTTGCCTCAATCTGACCAACCAGTCACAGTGAGATACAGGATTTCAAACTCAAGGAAAGGCTCTGTTGTAGCAATAATGCAGGACCCAATCTGACAGTTCTTAGGGGCCTTTGACAGCAACAGAGGGTGCTGGCATCACAGGGGTGGGCGGGATATGGGAGATGGCTAAATACCACAGGAGCTTGCTGGCCCAAAGCTGCACACCACCAATGTGTAGAGTATGAATACGGATACAGAGAGATACAATGGATGGCAAGGGTCCCATACTTGGGTGTTGGAATAAGATGTTGGTGTGTGTCCCTATTTACTGTTGTACAGGTATGGGATCCGTTATCCAGAAAGCTCCGAGTTACGGAAAGGACATCTCCCATAGACCCCATTTTATTCAAATAATACAATTATATATATTTTCCTTTTTCTTTGTAATAATAAAACAGTACCTTGTACTCGATCCAAACTTAAGGTGGCCATAGATGTAACAATTATGATATTTCCAGGAAAGATCGTTAGTTTCAATACACATGTCTAGAGCTGAATCGTCAGATATACAGATAGAAACAACAGAATTCTACCTCTGATGATTCAGCACTAACAATGGGCGATGTTTGGGTGCCATCAAAGGTGCCCAATCAAAATTTTCTGGCCAGCCTGATCTACGAGCCGACCCATATCCAAGTCTTCTGCCGATATCGGTTGGGTCATCAATTCTTCTTGGAAGCAAAACCAGCCAATTTACATTCTTCCCCTTGTTTTGCCTGTCTGGAGGTACTGGAACTGCTTTCCGTTTTAAACCTTTGTTCAGAAACCACCACCACCACCACCACATACTACTACTACATACTACTACTACATACTACTACTACTACTACATACTACTATTATTTACTACCACTAGTCACCCTCATCTCACCATCCACAAAGGGAACAGCATAAGACTGAACCAATCAGAAGGCAATGGCTTTTAGTGGGGTCAGAGAGCAGCCTTGGAAGGTATGGACCCACTAGTCTGCCGTCACTTCTACAGGTATAGGATCCGTTATCCGGAAACCCATTATCCAGAAAGCTCCGAGTTATGGAAAGGCCCTCTCCCATAGACTCCATTAAAATTAATCCAAATTTTTAAAAGATTCCTTTTTCTCTGTAATAATAAAACAGTAACTTGTACTTGATCCCAACTAAGATATAATTAATCCTTATAGGAAGCAAAACCAGCCTATTGGGTTTATTTAATGTTTAAATGATTTACTAGTAAATTTAAGGTATGAAGATCCAAATTACAGAAAGATCCGTTATCCGGAAACCCCCAGGTCCCGAACATTCTGGATAACAGGTCCCATACCTGTATCAGACAACCAGGTCACTGACATTCAAAAAAACAACTTCGATTTACATTTTCCATATTATATTTTAGTCTGAATTGTTTTTGCACAGTCATTTATACAATCAACAATACAATACGGCAACAGCATCATACATGGTTCCAATACGGAGTTACAAAATAATTTATTATTAGAATAAACTGTCATTAAGTCTACATAAAGCATAAAATATGAATTGTAAATAAATACTCTGCTACAGTAATTCATTACGCTACATGATTATGTGCAAGTCACAATATATATATATTAATACAATATTAAAAATATTTAGGCACTTTCTCTACCTCTACTAAAGTGTTTCCTGCTAAGCCGGTATATATAGATATATATAAGCTATCCAAAATGCAAAAAAGTTCAGTTACATTAAAAAAAAAAAAAAAAAAATAGAGACTAAAGTAGAAAATACTTTTTTTTTTTTTCTATAGAATTTGGTCCACTGCATTTAGTATCATTTGTACACAACCGAGAACTGATTTAGAACACAATTATTTAAACCAGGCACTGGTGGCCGGCAGGGAGTAAAGGTAGCCCAGTCCAGTGGCTGCGGTCATTCTGAAAGGCTGGAGGTAGCCACGGCATCTGACCGTGCATCTTGCTTCCCCTTGGTGGCGGCAGATAACCCAACATCATGCGCTGGTCATAGTGATATTGGGGCAACTGCTTTCTCTTATGATATTTATTCCATGTTGGAGCTGACTGCAGCTGGACTCCCGGAACCTGGAGTTAGAAAGATAGACAAATGATTGGAGGGTTCCTTGATGTGAAAGTAGTAACTACAGTTAAAATTTCTTTAAAGGGTCACTATACTTTAAGTATATTGTTCCTGTAGAACGGTATCTGCCATAGAAGTTCAATTTACAACCATTGAGTGCCACTCTACTTTGTTTGCTGCAATTAAAATATAGGGGAATAATGAAAACAATACATTCATATAAACTTAAAGGGATACTGTCATGGAAAAACATGTTTTTTCCAAAACACATCAGTTAATAGTGCTGTTCCAGCAGAAATATGCAATGAAATCCATTTCTGAAAAGAGCAAACAGATTTTTTTCATATTTAATTTGAAATCTGACATGGAGCTAGATATTTTTCCCAGCTGCCCCCAGTCATGTGACTTGTGCCTGCACTTTAGGATGGAACTACTTTCTGGCAGGCTGTTATTTTTCCTACTTATGAATCAGTCTCAGTGGGACTTGGCTTTTACAAGTGCTGTTCTTAGATCTACCAGGGAGCTGTTATCTTGTGTTAGGGAGCTGCTATGTCGTTACCGTCCCATTGTCGCAATGTCGTTACCGTCCCATTGTTCTGTAAGATTGCTGGGGGGGGGTGAAATCTCTCCAACAGTAAAGAGTGTTTGAAGTTTATCAGTCACATGACTTGGGGCAGCTGGGAAATCTCTCTGAGGAAGTGTATTGTCACGAAACGTGTCAGACCTCAGACGCTATTGTTGTTTGATTGACTATATGTCTTAACAATAAAGAGTTTACCTTTTAAACATTTGGAGACGAGCGGTTCGTGTTGGTGTCCCAGGAGTGCGCGGCCTACAAATCTGCAAATCTTCTACCTGACCTTTGGCGTTCCTTCTAGTGACGGACTCGGGGCTGGCTGCACCCGGGTCACCACCCCTGCAGGGCAGCTCAGCTTTCACTGTTTAACTACTTGTACAGCAGACTTGAAGAACCCGGTGTTTATATTCAGGAGTGGGGTCCGGGGCAACGTGCACCCGGACCAACCAATGTCTACAGTGAGCAGGGTTTAGTCCGCTTTTAAGTTTACTAGCTGGAATCTATACCTGCACTTTTGTCGTGTTTAGTAAGATTTTAAAAAATATCAGAGCCGGACTTGTTCTCTTTGTAAAGTCACAGCTGGGAAATAGACAATATGTCTAGCCCCATGTCAGATTTCAAAAGTGAATATAAAAAAATCTGTTTGCTCTTTTGAGAAATGGATTTCAGTGCATAATTCTGCTGGAGCAGCAATATTAACTGATGTGTTTAAAAAAAAAAAAAAAAAAAAAAAAAAAAAAAAAACGTTTTCCCATGACAGTATCACTTTAATTTCCCTTAAAAAGAAACTTTCCCTTTTTTTCGTTATATATTTTAAAATCTTGCCTGACCTATTTTTATTCTGCTCAGAATGCCACTGTACTGTCTGTCATGTCCTTAACAGGTATCATACTTCTTGTGTGTGTTTATCTTGCTAAACAGGGAGCAGAGAGAGAGAGGAAAGCCCAAAACAAAGGCCTCCAGGCTCCAGCACTAGAACTTGAATGACAAACACTGCCGGAGGGCTACAGTTTTCATCGGCTCTCACCGATCTTTTAGCCACGGATACTTCAGGTTTGTGTAAAAATCTGATTTCTGGAAATACCTGACGTGTGTTAGTTGCGCCCATGAAGCTGTGGCCGGCCTGAGCTTTTCTGCTGCTGTAGTAGACTTCATCATCTGAAGAGGATCCAGAATGGTAATCGGAGGTTACTACTTTATCCAGTACACGGGAAACATGCTCGGAGATTTCCAGCTTGTCGTTAACTTTACTTTCAACACTTGCCACCAGGAAGGCGTGATTCTTCTCTCCGTACCTGAGTTACAGATGGGTCCCAGTTAGGGGACTGATTTACTGTCCGCATTCAAGACCCAACATGCTTCTAAAGTCCTGTGACAGCATTAAAGGAACAGTAACACCCAATGCTCAGGACTTCCGAAAAACGGATCTTTCAGTAATTTGGATCTTTGTACCTTAGTGAGATCCTGACACCAGAAAATAACCCTTTTTATATCCATCACAATATTGTCTTTGAATGCTAATTTTTAGTGTCAGTGTCACTTTAAGGCTACTAGAAAATCATGTAAATATTAAATGAACCCAATAGGCTGGTTTTGTCTCCAATAAGGTTTGGATCAACTACAAGGTAATGTTTTATTATTAAAAAAATTGGATTATTTGGATAAAATGGAGTCTATGGGAGAAAGCCTTTCCGTAATTTGGAGCTTTCTGGATAATGGGTTTCCAGATAATGGATTGCCCTGCAGTGGTAAAAGTTCTGTGTTTGCTTGGGAAACACTACTCTAGTTTATATAAATAAACTGCTGTGTAGCCATGGGGGCAGCCTTTCAAGCTGGAAAAATTGAGAAAAAGCACAGATCACATAGTAGATAACAGATAAAACACCATTGTATTCTGCCATGTAACCCGTGCTTTTCTTCCATCTTAAATGGTTGCCCCCATGGATACACATCTTGTGGTGTTTTTATATATACTATAGCAGTTATAGCTATAAATCTAATTAAATTAATACAATTAATTAAACCTTTCAGAAAATGCAAGTGTATAAAGTGCAAGGGCTCAGATATATAAATAATTTGTTGGACTTAACTTAAGTAAAACAAATGATTTAAATAACGGAGCACTTGCACTTTATACACTAATTATCTGAAAGAGGTTTAATTAATTGTATTAATGTAATTAGATTAATTACTAATAACACGGATAATCCTTGTGGATTGTTTTGGGGATATATAAGTAAGATATACAGTTGGCTCATTTTTCAATTGAGACTCTAATCATACAGCACTAATGATTCTTGATATTTAACCCTAATAAGGGAATTATGATTAAATAAATTGGTTAATAAGGGGTTCTTTTTCTTTACAATGCATAAATCGTAACTGCCACTGGCACACTTCAGACCCTGGTTTTAATGAAGAGTATTGAAAGGTGATATTGCAGGCAGATAGAAATTGCACCAGTGGATGATGATGATAATAATAAATAAATAAATAAATAAATAAATAAATAGGGATGCACCGAATCCAGGATTCGGTTCGGGATTTGGCCTTTTTAAAGGAACAGTAACACCAAAAAATGTAAGTGTTTTAAAGTTATGAAAATATCATGTACTGTTGCCCTGCACTAGTAGAACTGATCTGGTTGCTTCAGAAACACTACTATAGTTCATATAAAAAAGCTGCTGGGGAGCAATGGCGGAAATTGAAAAACGGCTATATGGCACAGGTTAACTAATGGATAACAGATACCACCATTAGACAGACAGAGCTTATCTTCTATCTGCTGTGTAACGAGCTTTTTCTCCTTTGAATGGCTGCCCCCATTGCTACCTAGCAGCTTATTTATATAAACAATAGTAGAATTTCTGAAGCAAACACAGCAGTTTTACCAGTGCAGGGCAACACTGCATTATATTTTCATTACTTTAAAACGCTTATTTTTTGACGTTACTGTTCCTTTAAGCAGGATTTGGATTCGGCCGAATCCTTCTGCCTGGCCGAACCAAATCCTAATTTGTATATGCAAATTAGGGTTCGGTTCGGTATTCGGCCGAATCTTTCGCAAAGGATTCGGGGGTTCGGCCGAATCCAAAAAAGTGGATTCGGTGCATCCCTAATAATAAACCAACCAATGGATAATATGTGCACATGTCTCGCAGTAAATTGAGTTTTAAAGGAACAGTACTATCAAAACATTAAAATGTTTTAAAGTAATAAAAACATAATGCAGTGTTGCCCTGCACTGGTAAAACTGATGTGTTTACTTCAGAAACACTACTATTGCTTATATAATTAAGCTGCTGTGTAGCCATCGGGGCAGCCATTCAAAGGAGAAAAGGCTCAGGTTACACAGCAGATAACAGATAAGCTCTGTGGAACTTAATGGTGTTATCTGTTATCCACTATTTAACCTGTGTCATATAGCAGCTTGTTTATATGAACTATAGTAGTGTTTCTGAAGCCAGCACATCAAATTTACCAGTGCAGGACAACCTTACATGATATTTTCATTACTTTAAAAACTTTAATTGTTTGGGGTTACTGTTCCTTTTAGCCCAGAGTAATATGTCGTCATGACTATATTAATAAAGGATGACAATGTATAATCCCTCACCTGCAGCACACTTCCCATGGGTCCACCCATAAAGTGAATTCCTTGGGCAGTCCCAGGTCTTCATACTCCAGGCTGCTGTTCAGGCAAGCTTTCAGGAGGTCAGGATCAGGACCTTGAAACTTGTTGACACGGATACATCTAGTCAGGGAGAAACCAATACATTTCATTAGCTGCAGTACACAAGAAACCGGAAAGTCACACTGTTAAAAGGGTTGTTCACCTTTAAATTAACTTTTAGTATGATGTAGAGAGTGATATTCTGAGACGATTTTCATGTTTTATTATTAGTGGTTTTTCAGTTATTTAGCTTTTTTTTCAGCAGCTCTCCAGTTTGCAATTTCAGCAATCTGGTTGCTAGAGTCCAAATGACCCTAGCAACCATTCTATGATTTGAATAAGAGACTGGAATATGAATAGGAGAGGCCTGAATAGAAAGATGAGCAATCAAACGTAGCAATACAGTAAATGTGTAGCCTAATAGAGCATTTGTTTTTTTAGATAGGGTCAGTGACCCCCATTTCAAAGCTGGAAAGAAGAAGGCAAATAATTCAAAAGTAGTGATGCACCGAATCCACCATTTTGGATTCGGCCGAACCCCCGAATCCTTCGCAAAAGATTCGGCAAAATACCAAACCAAATCCGAATCTGCATATGCAAATTATGGGAAGGGGAAAACTTTTTTACTTCCTTGTTTTGTGGCAAAAAAGTCACACGATTTCCCTCCCCATTCCTAATTTGCATATGCTGCTGACAAAGGTCGAATCCTGGCCGAATCTCGAACGGAATCCTGGATTCGTTCGTATTCAAAAGTAAATGATGAAGACCAATTGACAAGCTGCTAAAAATTGTCCATTCTAGAACAAACTAAAAGTTAACTTAACCTTTAAATCCCAGATGTTTAATAGACTGTACATATAAGAAGTGAGTTCCTGCCTGTTACAGTACATGATCACAAGCCATATCCCCACACATACCTGTATGCCTGACCTTTAGTTGGCGTAGCTGGGTACCAGTGATTGACAAACTTGTCATACAGCAGCCTCGTCAGTTCCTCCAAGAACCTGTCAACCTCCTCCTTCCTTATTTTCTCATTCTTCCTGATCAGTTTGGAGAGGAAAAACACCACGGCGGCTATTTCGTTCTTCATCTTCAACTGCAAGAGAACAAATGGAAAGTTGTACATGAATCTGTGTTAGTGCATTGCTAGTACCCTTAAATTTCCTCATTTCATACACACAGTTATATCAGGGGGTGTCAAAGCAATGCCTTCAAGCCCCTCCCCTTTTTTCTTAGGCAATAAAGATTATCTATGGAGGATTTATATTTTGCAACAGAGGGTACTTTATTTATTATAATACACAAATTTCAGTGAGTCAAATGACATCACTACTCACCGTTTATAACTGATGAATATAATTTATATATATAATTTACAAGATATGGCTTTTGTGCATTGTATTATATATATATATATATATATATATATATATATATATATATATATATATATATATATATATATATATATATATATATATATATATATATATATATATATATATATATATATATGTATATGTATATATATGTATATGTATATATGTATATGTATATATGTATATGTATATATGTATATATATGTATATGTATATGTGTGTGTGTGTGTGTGTGTGTGTGTGTGTGTGTGTGTGTGTGTGTGTGTGTGTGTGTGTGTGTGTGTGTGTGTGTGTGTGTGTGTGTGTGTGTGTGTGTGTGTGTGTGTGTGTGTGTGTGTGTGTGTGTGTGTGTGTGTGTGTGTATATATATATATATTTTACACAAAAGCCATGAATATCCTGTAAATTATATCCTTATAACTGGTGACTAGTGATGTCATCAGTTATAAACGGTGAGTTCTGATGTCATTTGTCACATGACTCACTAAAACTTGTGTATTATAATAAATAAAGGACCCCCTGTTGGAGAATATAATATCCTTATATTTTACAATAGTACTTTATAGTACTTTATTTACTATATATTTCTGCAATTTGGATCTTCATATCTAAAGTCTACTAGAAAATCATGTAAACATTAAATAAACCCAAGAGGCTGATTTTGCTTCCAATAAGGATTAATTATATCTTAGTTTTGATCAAGTACAAGCTACTGTTTTATTATTACAGAGAAAAAGGAAATCATCTTTAAAAATTTGGATTATTTGGATAAAATGGAGTCTATGGGAGATAGCCCTTCTGTAATTTGAAGCTTTCTGGATAACGGGAAAGAGAAAAATTGCCAGCGCACAATTTGCCTTTATAAATAATTACAAAAAATGGGGTGTTAGTACCAGGGATGCACCGAATCCAATATATTGGATTCAGCCGAACCCCCAAATCCTTTGGCCGAATACTGAACCAAATCCAATTTGCATATGCAAATAAGGGGTAGGAAGGGGAAAACATTTTTTACTTCTTTGTTTTGTGACAAAAAGTCAAGCAATTTCCCTCCCCACCCCTAATTTGCATAGGCAAATTAGAATTTGGTTCCGCCGGTCAGAAGGATTCAACCGAATCCAAATCCTGCATTCAGTGCATCCCTAGTTAGTATCACACTTTGGCCAAAATGTAAGCTCACATGCCACGTCAAGGCCCGGGTTTCCGGATCACCGACCCATATAGTGGGATCATATTTGTTATGCCTAAAAACAGCAGCAGAAGTATTGGGTTGGGTGCAGATATCCCTCCTTGCACTGGGAGGTAAAGCACGACTCAAGGTAATGGCACAATATAGAAACTTGCGTCTCGCCAGTGTCATGGACTCACTACAGGGCAACACAAGGGTTAACTGCTGGGTCTGTAGCCACAGGCAAGGAGGTCGATACTAAGAGCAGCAATAACAAGTGATCTTGTCGGGTACCGATATACCGGGAAATAGGAATTTCAATTGATTAAATATGATTAAAATGAACGTATGATTGGTTGCTATGGGTTACGGCACTTGCACTCTTTGCACCAGGCAAGAAAAACTGGATCCCTTTATCTCTGGATAAAAATCAAACCACATAATGTCATAAAAGATGCAACGTTTGCCCCGGGCTAGTAACCCCTAGCAACTAGATATTTGATTTAAAAGAAAAAAAAAGTGACCAATAAATGCTACCTGCCGAGAACCTGGAGCAAACGTTGCACCTTTTTAATAGACTACCCCCAAAATGATGAGAATAAAAATGAAATAACTCCCAAGAGGATCTGCAGCAGCTTAGATTTACTCAGTATATATTTACCTGTATGGGCAGCCAGGCTGAAAGTGCACCAACCCATTGGTAGTCTTGTTATTTAACTTCATCCCCATAGAAAGAGATAGAGGAGATCTTGCCCAACTCCTGTTGAACTGCAACTTTCAGCATTAAGAGGAATTCTGCCACTAAACCGCATGTGTAATAAAAGGTGCTAAGTTTGCCCAGGAGCAGTAACCTATAGCAACCAATACGATGTCTGTTTTTAAACAGGTGACCAATAAATGTTACCAGTTGATTGGCTCCTATGGGTTACTGCTCCAGGGCAAACTTAGCGCCTTTTATTACATAACACCCTTACAGTTTAAAGTGGTGGTTCACCTTTGAGTTAATGTTTAATATGTTACAGAACGGCTAATTCCAAGCGACTTTTTAATTGGCCTTCATTTTTATACTTATAAATTGTTTGCCTTCTTCGGAATCTTTTCAGCTTTAAAAATGGGGGTCATTGACCCCATCAAATGCTCCGTAAGGCTACACATGTATTGTTATTACTACTTTCTATTGCTCATTATTCAGGCCTCTCCTATTCATATTCCAGCCTCTTATTCAAATCAATGCATGGTTGCTAGGGTCACATGGACCCTAGCAACCAGACTGCCAAAATTACAAACTGGAGAGCTGCTGAATAAAAAGGTAAATCAACCACAAATAATAAAAAATCTCTCTCTCTAATACACAAAAGCCATGAATTATATATAGAATACACAAAAGCCATGAATATCTTGTAAATGATATCCTTATAAACAGTGAGTTCTGATGTCATCAGTTATAAATGGTGAGTTCTGATGTCATTTCTGTCACATGACTCACTGAAATTTGTGTATTATAATAAATAAAGTACCCCCTCTTGTAAAATATAAGGATATTAGAAGTTACCTCGGAGTTCCATGACCTGTATAAAAACACTCGCCCTTCGGCCTTGTGCTTTTACATGGTCATGAAACTCCTCTGTAACTTATAATATCCTTATATTTTACAAGAGGGGGTACTTTATTCACTATATTATTTTCAGGGGCAATCTCTGCATATCACTGTGCCAATAGTGTTTTTAAAGGGGTGGTTCACCTTCAGGTTAACTTGCAGTATGTTACAGAATGGCCAATTCCAAGCAACTTTTCAATTGGTCTTCATTATTTTTTTTTTCATAGTTTATGAACGATTTGCCTTCTTCTTCTGATAATTTCCAGCTTTCAAATGGGGGGGGGTCACTAAAAAGCAAATGCTCTATAAAGCTACAAATGGATTGTTATTGTTACTTTTTATTACTCCTCTTTCTGTTTCGAGCCTCTTCTATTCATATTCCATATTCTCATTTAAATCAATGCATGGTTACTAGGGTCATTTGGATCCTAGCAACCAGATTGCTGAAACTGCAAACTGGAGAGCTGCTGAAAAAAAAGCTGAATAAGACTATCACTCTCTACATCATACTAAAAGTTAACTCAAAGGTGAACAACCCCTTTAAACATGACCAACTGCACAGCCGCACGACAACTCAATGCTACAAGCAGGAGGACATGGAGTTTATAGAACACATGACATAGGGGGCACATCTAGCAGTCTCTGTATCTATTATATCACAATAATAAGGGAGTGAAAAGTGGCAGGGGTCTAGTATCCCATAGCAACCAAGCTACAGAGGACAGTGGCTGGGCACCTGTGTGAAGGAAAACATCTGATAAACAGACAAACAATCCTCCCCAGCCCAATATGCTACAGCTGCAGAGGTGAGACTGGGAGTTGTAGTTCTCAAGCAGCTGCACTTTCCCCCAGTCTGCCCTCCCTAGAAACGGGCTGGTTAGTTCGGTCGGTGTTCCAGTGCTGCGGTAACGGGGAAACGTGTCCTTACCCATGTGTGCTCTGCTACAGGCCGCTCTGTGCCGCTTGCTAGGAACGCTCAGAGAAAGCTCCCGCTCGGGCTCCCGCTCATACTGACGTCACGCCTCCATCCGGGACTGCGCTCCATTGCTGAGCGAATCCATGGCCTCTAGATGGCGCCGTAGGCGAGATAGCGATCTAATGAGCGATTTAGCGGGGAAGGCGGAGCCAGTTTCTATAGCAATGTAGCTTGCTTGTCTTTGTTGCAGTGGTTCAGTCCCTGCGTATCAGTGACAGCGCTGATCGCGTCAGAGTTCACGCTCAGCCACTAGTATTGTTTTGTCTGGTGTGTGCACATGGCTGCCGAGACGCTGAGGGGGCGTGGCAGCGGTAAAGCGCGCACTTCTGTGGCGGGAATTCACTGGTCTTTATATTGTCAATGGTACTTTCCAATGTCCTGTTGCAAGTACACTGAGGGGAAGAGTTATAAACCCAGTTATTAGCCCTCTAACAGCGCAATGGGGCCATAAATAAAAGAATGGCTCACTTTTAGTTTGTCATAGAATGGCCAGTTGAAAGCAACTTTCAACTCGACTTCATATTTTCGTTTTTGTATTGTTTACCACCTTCTGACTCTTTCCAGCTTTCGAATGAGGGTCACTGACCCCATCTAAAACAAATGCTCTGTAAGGCTACACATGTATTGTTATTGCTACTTTTTATTACTTGTCTTTCTATTCAGGCCTCTCCTATTCATATCCCAGTCTCTTATTCAAATCAATGCCTGGTTGCCAGCAGGTCTGGACTGAGAATTAAAATAGGCCCTGGCATTTCAGGTATACAGAGGCCCAAACAGCCCAAACAGAGGCCCAATCTGCCCGACCAGCCCACTAAATTTATAGCAGCTCCTCTGGCATTTGCCCGAACCCACAGATTCCAAGTCCGGGCCTGGTTGCTATAGTCATTTGGACCCTAGTAACCAGATTGCTAAAAATGGCAAATGTGCTGAATAAAAAGCTAAATATCCCACATAAAAAATTGAAATTCAATTGCTAATGATCTCTGAACGTCACTCTCTAGTCTACATCATACTAAATGAAGAGAAACAGATGCCGAGAGAGGGATAGTGAAGATAAACTTGATTGTATTTAGAAAGTTCCTTATTTCAGTGTGACAAAGCCTATATTACATTTTCATTTTCACAATAGTTACCCTTTAAAGGACAACTAAACCCTAAGAATGAACTAAAATGCCATATTTTATATACTGCACCAGCCTAAAGTTTCAGCTTGTCAATAGCAGCAATGATCCAGGACTTCAAACTTGTCACAGGGGGTCACCATCTTGGAAAGTGTCTGTGACACTCACATGCTCAGTGGGCTCTGAGCAGCTGTTGAGAAGCTAAGCTTAGGGGTCATCACTAATTATCCAGCAGAAAATGAGGTTGGTCTGTAATATAAGCTGATGCTACAGGGCTGATTATTAAAGTCTGATGCTAATTCCACTGGTTTCTGTGCTGCCATGTAGTAATTATCTGTATTAATTAGTATCAGCCTTATATTGTGACATTTCTATTTTATGTGTTCTGTATATTGTGAGCAGGGTCGGACTGGGGGGCCCGGAGCCCACCGGGACTGCAGTCGAGGGCCCCCTACAGGCCCCCCGTCCCCCTGCTGTAGCGCACTGTGCGCCATCCCCTTGGCGCGCATGCGCACATGGTGCCCCCGGCGCATATGCGCACAAGACGCCCCATCGGCGCGCATGTGCGTCGGGAAGATCGCTTTTAAAAAAGAAAACAAAACAAAAAACGAGCAACAGGAGAGGGGGGTCTGGCCCGGCGGGGGCCCATGTGGGTCGGGGCCCACCGGGTTTTTTCCCGGTGTCCCGCCGGGCCAGTCCGACACTGATTGTGAGAGGGTCCCTAAGCTCAGTGACAGCAGCACAGAGCATGAGGAGCTATTGGGGCATCTTTGGAGACATAGATCTTTACTGCTAAAGGGTTGTGGTTGCCTTGGGCTGGTACAGAAACCTAAAACATAACGCACAACTAGGGTTGCCACCTGGCCGGTATTTTACCGGCCTGGCCAGTAAAAATGATGGTTGATCCCAATGTTATTAATAGGGAAAAAACACATAAATATAAAATATATAGGAAGGCCGGTATTTTTTTCCAGAAATGGTGGCAACCCTACATACAACATTTCTATGCTTATTTCTATGGTTAAGCTTTTGTTCTCCTTTAATGGTGTAGTATATGACAGAAAGCTGTTTTCTCTGATCCTGTGAAGAACTTTGGCTGTAATATAAATAATATATGCTTCCATGGAAACAGGACGTGGGTGACGTGGGTCAAGGGCCCTCTGTGGCAGCTGTTTGGGCAGGGCCTCTCCTGTTTCTACAAATTAATACCCCTGTTTACTTAGTCCAGTGTTGGCAGCTGTTATCAGTCCATGTAAAGCAGCTTAACTGCTGTATCTACTGATACAAAAGAAAATATTTCTTGTCTCGTTTGCCTTTTAGGATGTCCTACTGCATTCAACCTTCTGAGGGCACTAGAAGACCATCAATTAATCCATTTTGCACTAACTCTGCCAAACAAAAATAATCGTTTCACTACTAACTACTGCTTTATTACATACATTCCCATTTCAGGTATGACTCAAATACACATTTATGCAGGGGTAGGATATAAACTCCAGCAGCAGAATACAATACAGACTGAGGACCTAGTTACAGGGGCATCGATCACATTTGGATTGTTGTGGGAACTGGCAGATTTTGAGAAATAGAAATGATACAGTAGCTGCTGTGATACTACAGCTCTCACACTATAACTATAACGCCCATCTAGCAATCCCAGTCAGGCCTAATATAGAGCTTGCAATATGAAAAATTTGCCAATACCGTTGGATGCTGCAAACGGGGGTGATCCCAAATGTATTCTATGGTGCTATCATCACTGAGCAAGTGCTAATTCACACATTGTTTATACCTAGCTCCTTACTGGGTCCTGCCATTCTGAAGGTTTTACTTTTCTTGAGTTCAATCCTATGTTACAGGGACACCTCTTAACGTTCCCTTTCTTTTACTCCTTCCTTTACATGTCTTCAAACTAAGTTGATGTACTTGTGCAAAATGACAGCACATATGCTCACGCGGGTTTTCTTCTTTCAGTATTGCACAGCCATTTCCTACTGAATGAATTGCACATGCCCAAACTGCCCAGAACCCTCCATGGACCGTTACTGTTCATGTTTGTCAATGAATGGCGAGTCATCAAACATAGCCTTTACATTGATAGTTTAAATTCTTTTTAAAGGATAAGTAAATCTATAAAATAAGTGAATGTAAAATTGATGAGATCTGTAATTTGGGCCCTAGTTACCAGATTGCTTAAAATGCAAATTGAAGAGCTGCTGGATAAAAAGCTAAATAACTCAAAAACCTTCAATAATAAAAAATTATATATAATAATTGCAAATTATCTCAGAATATCACTCTCTACATCATACTAAAAGTTATTTCAAAGGTGAACAACCCCGTTAATATGAATGAATTTTGCTACAGCACCTCCTGCTGGTAATTTTGTGCCCATTTTGACCACCAAGTAGTCAAGAAGGTTGTTCTCCTGGTTAGGAAAAAAATTAGAAACCTTTCTCAAATCTTTCCTAACCAGAAGAAAATCAGAGCAGCCTCTTTCTTTCTCCTGACAACTTCCTTGACTACTTGGCGGTCAGAATATTTGGAAAATGACCAACAGGTGGTGCTGTTGTCACAAAATGCATTCATATTAACAGAACATGTGTCCTTTAATGTCTTGGAATTAAAAAATAAATAATGAATGTACATTGCAAAAGTGCTTGAAATAGCACCCTCATCAATTTTACAGTTATTTATTTTAAAGGTTTACTTATCCTTCAAATAAAATCTAGTTAAAACTTTTTTCTTCTATGGGGGGAAGCCATACCGCTAACATACATTATTCTAGCGTAGTCTGTCCCCTATATAAAAAAAAATTATATATATATATATATATATATATATATATATATATAAATAATCCTTAGGGGGTGCCCTAACATTTAGCACCCTACATGGATTGGACCTTTCCTTCTCCTTTTATACCTACAAAATCTTCATGCTAGGGATTTTTTTAACATTTTTCCAGCTGGCTGTTGGTTGCAATAAGACAGTTAAAGTTCAAACGAATGAATAAATAGCGATATTTATCATTGTTTAGCCTTCAGAATTCCTTATCCCAAAGCAGTAATTTGGCACATCTAACCCAAAAAAAGGCTATAGGCAATGTTCTTTTTCTGTGTATAGTGTTTGGCACAGGACATACTATTATTGCTGGCAAAGTCTTCCAAAGTTTTGCCATAAATAAAAAAGAAGCAAGTGTTAAATAGGCAAGGGACATGCCGATCAGATATTTCCAGTGATATTAATGTTTTTGCAATAAACAGAAAGCCCAAAGCATTGAGATGTTAACTTGGATCAGTAACATCTTATTCTTATTTCTTGCTTTCTGTGGCACTTGTGAAAGTCTGTATTTATCTGACTTTATTATTACTGTCTCCTGAACTATGGGGTATGACAAGAGATCTAGCTGAGGGTTGTGGGAGTTTTCTAGCTATTGCATACCTCCCAACATTTTGGAAGTAAAAAGAGGGACAAAACATTTTTTCCCGCACGTAGCACAGCAATTTTTTGACCACACCCCTTTCTGTGGCCACACCCCCTAATTACCATGTTTGTTTTACAAAATTTGGCAGGTCATGAAAGTTTGAAAATATTTCTCCTCATCTAAACTGTGTTTTTGTGTCTCAAAATTGTTACAAAGTATCTTATTTGCACCTGTTAGCTGTTCTGGGCTCTCTGCTAAAAGCCAATTAAGTGAGAAACTTTGTTTCTTTTTCTGGCTGTTCAGTGCATAGAAAATAGGGACTTTCCATTACAAATGAGGGACTGCGGGTTGAGCTGTCAAAAGAGGGACTGTCCCTCCGAAAAAGGGACAGTTGGGAGGTATGGCTATTGCCTTATGGTAGGAGCTGCTGTTCCCAGAGGCTGTAAGGTCACATGCACACTAGTGATTTTACAGTCTTATGATGTGTAGCACTAATATACACTAACATTTAAGGGGTTATTTACTAAACCTCGATTTTTTTCTGGTCGAGTTTTTTTAGGGCAAAAACTAACATTTTTAGAGGAAAAAAAACTTGAACTTTTTGAGATTTATTATAGCCCGAAGCCGCAAAAAGTCAGAATCTGCAAATCCGCCATCTCAAACCTGTCGAGGTTTAAGTCAGTGGGAGATGTCCCTTTTACAATTTGAAGATATCATGGTCTGTGCTGGGTTTCGTCCAATAATCCGAAACATTTAGGATTTTCGTGGCTATAATTGAGTGATTCGGGCATCAAATGCGAAAAATTTGTACAATTCTGGTTTTTGCTCAGTTTTATTGAGTTTTTTCCTGACCAGACTTTTTCAAGGTATTTTATTGTTAAATAAGATAAAATTGTGAATGGGAGTTTTGTCGAGCTTGGTTTAATAAAAAGATGAGATAAAGACAATATTTATTGAATGACCCCCTAAATGTTTTCTGTGAGCACTGGCCAGTCACAGCAAAGTTTTGTTTAATAAGATAATCATGTGATCCAACTAAGAACTGGTATGTAACTATAAGTCTGATCCCACTCACATATCTGTCAGGAACACTCTCTTAGGGGCAAATTTATCAAGGGTCGAAGTGAATTTGAGGGAACTTTCGAAGTAAAAAAAATTCGAAATTCGAAGTAATTTTTTGGATACTTCGACCATTGAATCGGATACCTATACTTCGAATTTACTTTGACTTCGATTCAAAGTAAAAATCGTTAGGCTATTCGACCATTCGATAATCGAAGTACTGTCTTTTTAAAAAAACTTCGAACTTCAATACTTCGCCAACTTAACGAAGAAAAAACGTTCGATAAAATTGTTTGAAACGTATGATTCAAAGTATGATCGGAGTACGATCGTACGATCATACGATGAATAAAATTCGAATGTCAGAGGATTCTATTCGATGGTCGAATTTAGAAGTATTTTCCACTTCGAAATTTGACCCTTGATAAATCTTTCCCTATATGTCATTAAAAAGAAACTCAGATTGTGCCTTTTGGAGCATTAGAACATTATCTTATCTTGTCCAGTCCTGGCACTAAAGGGCCAATGCCCAAACCTTTGTGCACTTTTGGGCTTGTGCCTGTATGTTATCAACCCATTTAGACTGTAAGCTCTGTTAGGCATCCTTCCTACTGTGTCTGGCAGGCCCAGACTGGCAATCTGTGGGTTCTATAAGCTGCTATAAGGTGCCATAGAAAGTCAGTATTTAGTGGGCTGGTGGGGGCTGTTTGGGCCTCTGTGTAACTGAAATGCCAGGGCCTATTTAAATTCTCAGCGCAGACCTAGGGGCAGATTCATTAAGGGTCGAATTTCGAAGTTAAAAATACTTCGAAATTCGACCCTCGAATTAAAATCCTTCGACTTCGAATATCGAAGTCGAAGGATTTAGCGCTAATCCTGCGATCGATCGATCGAAGGATTTTTCGTTCGATCGAACGATTAAATCCTTCGAATCGAACGATTCGAAGGATTTTAATCCAACGATCGAAGGAAAATCCTTCGATCAAAAAATCACAGGCAAGCCTATGGGGACCTTCCCCATAGGCTAACATTGACTTCGGTAGGTTTTACCTGCCGAAGTAGAGGGTCGAAGTTTTTTTTAAAGGGGAAGTACTTCGACTATCGAATGGTCGAATAGTCGAACGATTTTTCGTTCGATTCGTTCGATTTCGTTCGAATTCGAACGAATTTAACCAATTCGATGGTCGAAGTACCAAAAAAATACTTCGAAATTCGAATTTTTTTCATTCGAATCCTTCACTCGAGCTTCATGAATCGGCCCCCTAGTGTCTGGCCACATGAAACTGGGGGCCTATTTATTAAAGGTCGAATTTTAGTGGTATTAGAGCTTTTTTAAACCACAATTACACTTTATTTCTCTAAAACCAAGAATGAAAGTTGTTAAAAGATCAGTACAAATGGAAAAAAGTGCTGAACAATCTGGAAAAAAATTGAACATTTGGGACAATTACTGTACACGAATAAAAATATCAAAAAACCTCTAAAAGTTTCAATTGTTAAAAAAAAGGTCCAATAGGTCAAAAAGGTCAGTGCAGCTCCCACTGACTTCTATGGGACCTCGACTATTTTTACTTGGATACGTTTCTTGGTTTTACTTCATAAAATCAGATTTTTAGAGGTTTAGAGATATTTAAAAAAAATTACAATTGTAGAAAAAAAATTATAATTTCTTAAAAAAAAGGAAAGAGGCCCCTAAGGCCTCTTAGAGAATTTTTTCTCTAAAAGTTAATTTTATTTTTATACAATTTCTCTAAAACCACAAAAAAAATCTAATACAAAACTTTGGCAAGTAAAAGTAGTCCTGGTCCTATAGAAGCCGATGTTCTTTAGAGGTTTTCTGATTTTTTTTTTCCCCTAGTAATTGCCCGAAAACTCGTAATTTTAGAGGTGTTAGGGGTTTTCGTATCATTGGATCATTAGGCATTTTTTTAAATTCATTCATTCATTTTAAATTCATTTTAAATTCATTCTTGCTCTTTATATCCTGATCTTTTAATAAATGACATTGCATTTGTGATTTTAGAGAAAATGAGTTTATTTCTGGTTTCAAAAACCTCTAAAAAACTAAAATGATGATGTATGGGCCTCCCCATAACTTTGTTTATACTTATTTATTTTATTATGATAATTGTCAATATAATAAAATAAATAAGCTGGACTTTCATGCTCATAAGGTCAGGCAGTATGATGAAACTCATGCATGTTCATGTATGTGCCTGTATGTAGATACATGATGGAGCAGATGGGAGTGGATCAGCTGTTTCTGCACCTGCATATAAAAAGCCCCCAGGTGGCAGTTGCATAACTTCCCTTTTCTTAAAGTAATATTCTGGCCTATTACTTAATAAATCTGCCCCTTGGTATTGTGTTGTGTCAGTGCCAGTGCTATAAGCCTTGAACACATATGCAAACTCTGCCTATTGCAAAAGGCTCATTGGACCCTGTATAGATCTGCACAGTGGAGTATAGGCAGAAAATATAAAGCATATAGCTCAATTTATATCAGTTTCAACCAACCCATGGTCCTTCATTTATCAGAATTGTTGTCTTGTCTTTCCATTCCTTACAAAGCATTGCACTCTTTATAGCTAATCAGTATGCATGTCTTTCAGAGAAACATCTGACTTCTGACATTTGTACCATGTGACCAGCAGCTGACTGCATGTGTGCACCTTTTCAGCAGGGCCAGTCACATGATGAAAACATTCCACAGCATTTTAGTCTGATGTGCTTGGGCTGGAATTTCACTCATTAAAGATCCAGTAGCACCATGAAAGGGGTTTGTATTCATGTCAATAGATCATAATCATACTGTCAGGAGGTAAGGAGAGGTAAAGTTGCTGTACCGTGTTAGCCAGGAAAAATGTTACAGGGCAACCCTTTTGAAATAAAAAAATAACAATAGTGGTATAAAGGTGGCTAACTAATATAATCATAGCAAGCTTTCAGAACATTTTAGTAAGGAGATAAATAGGGGTCACGTGTATTTATATAAATATAAAATAGAATTATTGGTGTTACTGGTCACTTATGCCGGCAAACTGCTTTCCAATTAGGGAACACACTCAGATTCGGGGAGATTAGATTGCCCGGTGACAAATCTCCTCTTCTTCGGGGCGACTAATCTCCCCGAACTGCCTCCTGCCGCTAGAATGTAAATTGCTGGCGGGATGGCACTTGGATCGCTTTATTTTTCAAATTTGGCCGAAGTTTCCTCACGAGGCAACTTTGGAAAACAAAGCGCTCCGAGTGCCATCCCGCCAGCATCCCGATTTACATTCTAGCCGGCGGGAGGCAGTTCGGGGAGATTAGTCGCCCCGAACAGGGCCGGATTTACATATTGGGTGCCCCTAGGCCCACTGCCATTCGTCGCCCCTGTCCCCCCCTTTATTCATGCAAATTTTCATCATCAATGGGGATTGGCGCATGGGAAATTTAAAAAATGATTGTATCTCCAGCGCATCCCCAGTGTTTTTGAACCAATGTGGGTGTGGTTGGGCAGCATGCCCCCTAAAATCCTGCCACCCTAGGCCCGGGCCTAGGTGGCCTTTCCACAAATCCGGGCCTGGCCCCGAAGAAGAGATTTGATGCCAGGCAACTAATCTCCCCGAATCTGAGCGTGTGCCCTGACCATTAATGTAACAGCCCTTTACATTGACTTGGATATGAGGCTAGGGTACCAGGAAAGCTAGTTATTAAGGAGCAAAAATATAAAAAGGAACCAGAAGAGAAATCTGTGCAGTAAGAGGGGGAAAAAAACACTTGCGAGGGGACATGATTACACTTTACAAGTACATAAGACGGCATTGTACACAAATAGCAGGGATCTTTTTTCCCATAAAAAAGATCAACACACCCCTTTAGACTAGAGCAGGGATCACCTTTTTTACCCATAAGCCACAGGTAAAAAATAATTTTGTTATTGTTACATTTTATTGCATATCTTTTTATTTGGGCCCCCTCCTATTAAAGGACCGGTAACATAAAACATTTTTTAAAAAATTAGTTTGTACTTAACGGAAAAAAAAACACCAAGACACTTTTAACTTTAAATTCGCAAAAGAGAGCTCATCCCTTGGCTCCCATACACCTTAATAAGATTCTCCGGGAAGAGCAGGTGGAAGAACTTTTGGGCCTATGGGTAGGACTACACGGATGTTTTTGGCGCGATCCGATGCGCTGTGACAAAACGCCAGCGTCAAACCGCATGCAAGTTCAACGTCTGCATCCAACAGTCGGGTCGTGTCGGATCAACGCTGCGACTTCATTCGACAATGCATTCACTTACCTTATTTCCGTCGCATTCGATTTGACGTGTAGTCTGTGTAGTCCTACTCTAAAACACTCAGGGGCAGATTTATCAAGGGTCGAAAACTCATATTAATTCAAAATTCAACCAATCTAAATTTTTCAAACTCAGGTGCATTCAATCGACATGAAAACTCTAATCAAATTCGAAGGCTACGAACAACTCCAAATTGATCCCTGGACATCTCCCATTGACTTCAACAGCAATTCGCCAGGGTTTTAGGTTAAAGGGCCAGAGTATGATAAATCTCGAATTCAAATTTTTTGAAAAACACGAATCGAACTCCCTAGTCGAATTTGACAGTTTTGACCATAAAAAAAACGTAAAAATTTTTATATTTAATTCGACCCTTGATAAATCTGCCCCTCAATGATTAGTAAAACACCTGCCAAGGCCGGGGCCGGTATTACAAATTTAGTTGCCGGTAAATTTGTAATACCCTTTAAAAAAAAGCCCTTGGCCCTCCCCCAATTCACTCAGAACTTACCTTTCTTTCGGCCTTCTGACCATCTCGCGATATTGCTCCGCCCCTTTTTGCCAGAGTGTGTGGCTCCCATCGCGAACTTGGTAAAGCCTTTCAGAAAACGTGGCAACCCTACTCTGAACGTGGTGCCACTTGCATACACCCTTGCTACATACAGATGTGGGTGGCACATGGGCATCCCCCTAGCTTGAATATTATTTAGATGTGCCTGCACTTTGCACCTGTGCCAGATTCTTAATAAAGTGCAAAATGCCTACACAAACCATTGACTGAGGTGCAATAGCTTGATCCAAAAATAGAGGGTTTTTTAATATATAATATATCTCCTTTTTTTTGTCCGACTTTTCTCTTTTTGTCCGACTGTAGAACTGAAAACTGAATAGGTTAATATACAAAGGTTACGTGTTCCTAAGCTCCAGTCCCCAGTGCAAATGCAAGGTTCACTTGCAGAGATTTTCTTCCTTGAGCCAGATGTGCTTACAATCATTTCTCCACTCGAGACTGAACCACCTGCATTGCAACTGTGAGTTGCCTATGGTAAACAGTGTATGATATATCTTTCCTGAACCCCAGGTGAATAATATACAGAGTAACTTTCCTGCCAATGAGCTGTCTCCTGGTTGGCTCTAATCGCTTCTGAGCTTTCAGCGCAATGATTTGCTTTCCCCTTGTTACACTTCTTAAATCCAGTCATACTTTAAAGCTGTCTTTCCCTTATCTCATTATTTGATATTACACAAGTCTAAGCCAGTAGGAAATATTTGCTATCTACTAACTTAATTTATTATCCTGCAATTGACTCTGTAACATAGGTAACCAAGTCTAATTAAGCAATAACATTTTTGTTAATGCACTGAATAACAGCTAAAAGATTAGATTAGTTGAGACGCGCCTACGGGTTGGGGCAGACAGGCAGATTCGGGGAGATTTAGTCGCCTGGTGACGAATCGCCTCTTCTGCGGGGCAACAATCTCCTGGAACTGCCTTGCGCCTGCTCGAATGAAGAATCGCCCGCGCTAATGCACTCGCGGCACTTTGATTTCCGAAGTCACCCGAAGTTGCCTCACACTTCGGACGTCTTTGGAAATCGAAGCATTGCGAGTGCATTAGCGCAGGCGATTCTTCATTCAAGCAGGCGGAAGGCAGTTCGGGGAGATTGTCGCCCCGCAGAAGAGGCGATTAGTCGTCAGGAGACTAAATCTCCCCGAATCTGCCCTTCTGCCCAACCCTAAACTGTAGGCCTGGCCCACAAAGGGGCCAGATTTCTGTCCAGTTTTCTCAGTGTTTAAGGATAGAGACAACTTCGGAAAACGAAGCACTCCGAGTGCCATCCCACCGCCGATTTAAATTCTAGCTAGCGGGAAGGCAGTTCGGGGAGATTAGTCACCTGAAAAAGAGGCGATTTTTCGCCGGCCGACAAATCTCCCCGAATCTCCACGTGTGTCTCTGCCCTTAAACTGGACAGAACGTTTTGAACAGACAGCCCTTTAAAAAACTGAGATGTCCAGTTCAAAACCACATGGTTGGCAACCCAATCTCTATCTATATCCCGCCTGATGAATAATTCCAGGTATGAGATCTATTATACAGAAATCAGTTATCCAGAAAGCTCTGAAATACAGCAATGCTAATTTAGAAAAAACTATTTCTTATTTTTTGATTGATTTGCTTTTTTGGTTCTGTAATAATAAGATATGAACTGCACCTGATAATAACTAAGCCATGTTCCTGTAAGTATCTTAGTATTTCAATGTTTTTTTCATTTATTGGCCAGATTATTGTTCAGGTTTCATAAGGCTGAAACCCGAACAGAAAGTTGAGACCCAAACAGGCCTTAGAAAAACGGACCTGTTTGGGTCAAAACCGAACAGGTGTCAACCCTATGAGCAAACATTGGACTGCTAAGAGGGGCTTGAATTCATTACATAGGTAAGATACTTTCTATATACCAGCAACATTAATGCTTCCTGCTGCATCACTGGAAAACTCATTGGGGGTCATATATCAACGCTGGGCAAATTTGCCCATGGGCAGTAACTCATGGCAACCAGTGTAATAACTAGATATTACTGGGCCCCACAGCAAATAATTTTTCAGGCATCCAAAATGTTTAGAGGTTGACCTGTTTTACCAATATTTATTGAAACTGTAAATGAATTAGGTCCTCATGGGGCCCCTATACCTCCTGAGCCCCCAGCAGCCGCAGGGTCTGCTTCTTCTATAGTTACGCCCCTGATGGCAACCAATCAAATTGTTGCATTCAACTGCAGCTGGCTTTTAAAAGCCAATAACTGATTGGTTTGCCCAGTGTTGATAAATGAGCCCCACTGTCTGGAGTCTGGCTGGGCAGGAAGTGTTCTTCTGCAATAAAACCAGGTAAGCATTTCCATTGCTTGAACCTTATAATCTTGAATGTATGTTTGGGACAGAATAAAAAAAAGTATTATGGTTATTAATATAATGGTATATCCCTTTCACTTCTAGATACTCGCCAGTCAAGCTATCTATGCTATAATGCACCCCCGACAGCTTGCTGCTTTCCAGCTGTTAACTACACATTGATGGGCTCTGATCAGCAGGCAGCAGCCCCTGAAACGCGCCTGGCTATGCTTCTTCATGTGAGTAGGGCTTTGAAGTCTACTGCATAGCCTTGTATCCTCCTCATCTCAATAAGCTCTATTCAGTAGAGCAAACATCACATGCCACGCTATCTTCTTTTGTCATCTCAGTTTCTTGTTGAAATAAGCCTCCTTTATCTGCTGTCCATTGATCACATTTAAAGATGGGTGTGGGAAGCTTGCCAACAGCAATCCTATTTGTTTTATGTATACCAGCTTGCTCCAACAATGCTCCATTGTGGCATTAAAGTCAAGCACTGTCCTATTACAACCTTCATAAAGCACCAATTTATAGGGACAAGTTCAGATTCGGGGAGATTTAGCCACCCGGCGAACTGCCAGTTGGCACTCAGAGCGCTTTGTTTTCCGAAGTCACCCGAAATTTCCTCGTGAGGCAGCTTCAGGCAACTTCAAAAATGAACCGCACCGATTGCCATCCTGCTGGCGATTTACATAAAGAAGAGGAGATTTGTCAATGGGCGACTAATCTCCCCAAATCTGAGCGTGTGTCTCTGCCCTTAAACTGGCCATAGATGCAAAGATCCAATCGTTCGAGGATCAACGATCGGACTTCCCCATCTCCCGACCTGCCACTAACTGTGAGAACGCATGCTTGCGTCCTGTCCGGCGCGGACGCGCTAATGCGCATCGGCGTCTGACGCGGGACGCCGGCGACGGTCGCGGACGCGGAGGCGCCGGCAGAAACACAACCCGTCCATCAACTGGACTACCGGTGAAGTGAACTTTCTCTCAAATTTTTGTTCTTCCCAATGCATTTTCTCTTTCAATAGAGTCTGTTCGTTGTCTCCTGCTTCCGAATTTCACAATCTTCTTCCTCAAGCTTACTGGGAATTCACGGACGTTTTCAATAAGAAAGGGGCAGATAAGTTGCCTCCTCATCGTATTTATGATTGTCCTATTAACCTTCTTCCAGGGGCCCAGATTCCTTTTGGACGAGTTTATCCGTTGTCCGAGTCTGAACTATCGGAACTACGTTCTTACTTAGATGAAAATTTAGCCAAAGGCTTTATTCGTCAATCTTCTTCTCCAGCAGGGGCTGGGATCTTCTTTGTTGAAAAAAAAGATCATTCCTTAAGGCCGTGTATTGATTACCGGGATCTGAACAAGATTACTGTGAAGAATCGTTATCCACTTCCTCTTATTCCTGAACTTTTTCAACGTTTGGCGGAGGCTAAGATCTTTTCTAAACTGGATCTCCGTGGCGCATACAATCTCGTCAGAATAAGAGAAGGTGATGAGTGGAAGACGGCTTTTCGTACACGTTATGGGCATTTTGAATACCTAGTCATGCCCTTTGGCCTTTGCAACGCTCCTGCAACGTTTCAACATTTCGTCAATGATGTTTTCAGAGACTTCCTAGACATATTCGTTATCATATATTTGGATGATATCCTTGTTTTTTCTAATTCCTTGGAGGAACACAGATCACATTTAAAGAAGGTGCTGGCTCGTCTACGTATTCATCAGCTTTATGCCAAGATTGAGAAATGTGTCTTTGAACAAACATCTGTGGACTTTTTAGGTTTTCTCCTTTCTCCGCAGGGAATTCAGATGGACTCCAGAAAAATCTCCGCAATTCTTGATTGGCCAATTCCTTCTTCCAAGAAAGCTGTCCAACGTTTTATTGGTTTTGCCAATTTTTACAGGAAATTTATAAAGAATTTTTCCCAGGTTATTCTGCCAATCACGAGTTGACTCGTAACAATCAAAAGTTTTGTTGGTCACCACAAGCTCAGGCGGCCTTTGAGAAATTGAAGGCACTCTTCACTTCAGGCCCAATTCTTCATCATCCTGACGTTTCCCTTCCTTTCATCCTGGAAGTTGACGCTTCGGAGCTTGCGGTGGGTGCTGTGTTATCACAAAGAGCGGGGTTTCAGGAGGATCTGCATCCTGTTGCTTTTTTTTCCCATAAACTGGCCAAGAGCGAATGTAACTATGATGTTGCTGATCGTGAACTACTTGCCATCAAGTTAGCACTTGAAGAGTGGAGATATCTCCTTGAAGGATCTAAACATCCAATCCTCATCTTTACAGATCATAGGAATCTAGAGTACTTACGTTCGGCCAAGAGGTTGAGACCCAGACAAGCAAGGTGGGCTTTATTCTTCATGAGATTCAATTTTCATCTTACATATCGACCTGGGTCTAAGAATGTTAAAGCAGATGCCTTGTCCCGTATGTTTTCTTCTGAAGACGAACCGTCCTTGGTTCCAGAAACAATTTTAAACTCTAATAATTTTCTCCTGCTACAGTCTACCCTGGTTGATGGAATTAAAGACGCTTCCTCAAATCTCTCTGAACCATCGTTAGTTTCCAAGGAGGGTCTTCTTCTTCATCAAGGTAAAATTTTTGTTCCTGAACCTATGCGCTTAGAGGTCCTCAAGAATGTTCATGATTCTAAATTGGCAGGTCATCCAGGTATCAAGAAAACTATTATCCTGGCTAAGAGACTATTTTGGTGGCCTGGGTTGGCTAAGGACTGTTTTCAATTTGTTTCATCTTGTGAAGTCTGCTCCAGGTCCAAGGACTCTCATTCTCGGCCTATTGGTCTTCTTCAACCTCTGCCGGTGCCTTCTCGTCCTTGGGGTTCGGTTTCTTTGGATTTCATTTCTGATTTACCGTTGTCTTGTGATTGTTCCACGATTGTCGTTTTTGTGGATCGCTTAACGAAGATGGCTCATTTCAAGTCGTTACCCAGACTTCCTTCTGCTTCTGAGACTGCTGATACCTTCATTAAGGAAGTGGTAAGGCTCCATGGTCTTCCGGATGAGGTGGTGTCGGATCGAGGACCACAATTCACTTCTCAGTTTTGGAGATCGTTGTGTGGAGCACTCAAGATTTCGGTGTCCCTTTCCTCTGCCTTTCATCCCCAGTCCAATGGTCAGACCGAACGAACTAATCAGACCCTCGAGCAATATCTGAGATGCTATTCTTCATACCTCCAAGATGACTGGGTGAATCTTCTTCCCTTAGCCGAGTTCGCTTATAATAATTCCCATCATTCTTCAATCAATCAGTCCCCCTTCTTCGCAAACTATGGTTTTCATCCAGTAACTTTTCCCTCTGCCATTGCTTCTGACATTTTAGTTCCTGCTGTCAAAGACCGATTAACCTTCTTATCCGATAATCTTCAAAAGATCCAGGAAAACATGAAGCAAGCCCAACAAAATTTCAAGATGTATGCCGATCGGAGACGGAGAGGGGACCCAGAGTTCAAGGTGGGTGACCGTGTTTGGTTATCAACTGTTAACCTTAAGCTTTCTTGTCCCAGTAGGAAGTTGGGTCAGCGTTTCCTGGGTCCCTTCCCTATTATTCGCCAAGTCAATTCTGTGGCTTTTCAACTCAAACTTCCAGCTTCCTGGCACATCCATCCAGTGTTTCATGCTGCTCTTCTAAAACCAGCCTCAACATTCCGATTCCCTGGGCGTTCGACTCCTCCTCCGCTACCTGTGGTGGTCAACGGACAGGAAGAATTTGAGGTTGAGGAGATCCTGGATTCCAGACTAAGAGGCAAGCGGCTCCAGTACCTGGTGAGATGGATGGGTTACGGTCCGGAAGAAAATTCCTGGGAACCAACGTTAAATATCCACGCTCCTGAGTTGCTGGAGAAATTCCATAGAACTCATCCTGGTAAGCCTTCTGGTGGTCGCGTCCTGAGGCCGCTCCTTGATGGGGGGCAATGTGAGAACGCATGCTTGCGTCCTGTCCGGCGCAGGCGCGGACGCGCTAATGCGCGTCGGCGTCTGACGCGGGACGCCGGCGACGGACGCGGAGGCGCCGGTCGCGGGCGCAAGGACGTAGGCGGAAACGCCTGTGACGGACGTGCTGGCGTCAGCTCCGCGACGTCAGCGCAATGACGCCAGTTTGGCGCCAAAACTCCTGTATTTAAACCCAAACCAGATTAACATGCATTGCCTGGTTATTAGGTTATTTGACTGAAACCCTAGCGACTCTGAATTTTGGATTCCTGATTATTGACCCTTGCCTGAACCCGGACTTTGATTACTGCCGCCTGTCTCGACCTTCTTGCCTGTTTACCGATTACGAATATTGCTGCCTGCCTTTTGACCTCGGATCTCCTGACTACGCCTTTGCCTAATCCCTTGTACTTCGCTGAACGTCTCACTGGCTACTCTCCACAACCCTGCTCCCTGTTCCACTCCAGGTGGGTAGCGGTTGTGTGAGGCGCTTGTGGGTTCATTATCTTCTGCTCCAACCTCTTCTACGTCTGGATTATACTGGTAAGTCCTGACACTAACCATTTCAATCAAATAAAGTAGTAAAAGAACTGATGTAAATGATGTTCTGCCCCTGACAGCAATCATACGATAGTTATGTCTGACAAAGCTAGTGACAGTCTCCCTCTGAAAATCGTACGATCGGCAATGCAGAGATATTATCGGCAGCCAACAGAAATCTTTAACCTGTCCGATCGACCAAACGACTGATCTCCGCCGGACAAAAAATGTCGGGACTCTCCACACACGGTCCGAAAATCATCTGAATCCTCGCAGTTGCATCTGCAGTGATTGCATCACTTCCTATACACCGATATTACAACTAAAAAAAATACACCTGTTGGTTCAGGAATTAAATTTTATATGGTAGAGTGAATTATTTTCAGTGTAAACAGTTTAATTTAGAAATAATAACTACACCATAAAAATCATGAGAGAATCTCTTTTAATGATCTGTGTCCACTGTGTTCATTTTAGAAAACTAAAATATATTGTAAATGACACCTAGGGGGTTATTTATCAAAGGTCGAAGTTTAATTAAAGTAATGTGAATCTTTATTCACAGTTGATGGGATAGTCCCGACCCGAAAACTTGAATCGAATTTGAATCGCGTTTCCTCCAAAAGAAAACTCAAATTCTGTATGTATTTTTTTTCCATTTTTTTCCTCCCATTGGAGTTAATGGGCCTCATTTTTGAAGCGTAACTTGCCAAAAATTTGGCTCATCACTACTATTTACATCTTGAAATAGTTCAAGGGACCTCTGTCATTGACTTCTACATGAACTCGGCAGGTTTTAGTTGAATAGTTGAATAGAAGAGTTGAATTACAACTGTTTCCAGGGAAAAAAGTGCGATAAATCTCACGTTCGAATTCAAATTAGAGTTGGTGGGTTTAAATTAGAATGAGTTTTAGGGATGCACTAAATCCAGGAATCCTTCTGCCTGGCCGAACCGAATCCTAATTTGCATATGCATATACAAATTATGGACGGGGAGGGAAATCGTGTGACTTTTTATCACAAAACAAGTAAAAAAAATTTCCCTTCCCACCACTAATTTGCATATGTAAATTAGGATTTGAAATAGGTTCGGCCAAATCTTTCAGGAAGGATTCGGGGGTTCAGTTGAATCCAAAATAGTGGATTCAGAGCATCCCTAGTATAAAAAAATATTTTTTAGTATGGTATAGTTATAGTATGGCTAATTATAAACTACTTTTCAATTGGCCTTCATTTTTTCTTTTTTATAGTTTTTGAATTACTTTCCTTCTTCTTCTGACTGTTTTCAGCTTTCAGTTGGGTCACTGACCCCATCTCAAAATAAATGCTCTGCAAGGCTACAAATATATAGTTATTGCTACTTTTTATTTCCCATCTTTCTATTCAGGCATCTGCTATTCATATTCTAGTCTCAAATCAGTGCATGGTTGTTAGGGTAATTTAGCAACCCAATTGCAGAAATTGAAAACTGGAGAGCTGCTGAATAAAAACGAAATAACAAAAACCACAAATAATAAAAAATGTAAACCAGTTACCTTAGTCTTAGCATATCACTCTCTACATCATACTAAAAGATAATTTGAAGGTGAACAACTCCTTTAAGCTTGGATGTACAAGATGTTGGTAGCAGGTAGACCTAAAAGTAGAGCACAATAGGGGGCATATTTCGAATTGAAAAAAAAAACTTCAAAATTCGAATTGAAAAAGACCAACCGAAATTAAGTCGAAGTTTTTTTTGGTTGAATAGGTAAGTTTTCAGCCGAATACGAATTGAATGAATAGCGCATTTGATCGAATTTGATTCAAAGTTTTTCCCCGAAAAAAACTTTTTTTCAAAGTCCACCAATTGACTCCAAATTGGTTCTAGGAGGTCCCCCATAGGCTAAAACAGCAATTCGGTAGGTTTTAGATGGCGAAGTCTAATTTTTAAAGAGACAGTACATGATAAATTTCGATATTCAAATTTTTTTCAAATTCTAATCGAATTTGGACTATTTGAAGTACACAAAAATAGCTCGAAATTCAAATTTTTTCATTCGAAAGTTCACCTCGACCTTTGATAAATCTGCCCCTAGGGATATGAGTGGAGACAACGGGAATTTAGCATATGGCCACACTATATATTATACCTATATGTTATCTATATATATATATATATATATATATATATATATATATATATATATATATATATATATATATATATATATATACTGTATCTATACTATATGTTATATCTACACACTTGTGTAGATATAACGATTTCCAGAGATGAAAATCAGCTGACAAGCCAAAAATATAGGTGGTTTTGAGTTAGGTTTTCACAACCTAACTCAAGTTATTGCATAAGTGAGCAGAACAATTGGGCTTGTAACCCTTTAACTAAACATCTGTGCCATTAATAACACCTTGTACTTTGTAATCATTCTGCCTTTCAACTACAGGCAATAAATATGTAAATATATATATTATTTCCCATTAGTGAACCCGCTATCAGTCATTAGGATCCATTACTGTTACAGCGAGTTAACTAAAGTATAAGTACAATAATAATGTCCGGACTAATTTAAGGGTCTCAGACCTGGCTGGAATGTTACAATTTTGGAACCTTTTATTAGCGGTTATTCAAAGGGGGGGGGGGTTAAAGGGCCACTTGTGAAAAAATGTTTAAATTATTTATAAATATTTATTATGTAAGTATAATTATATAATGTCTGCATCATGCAAAAAGTTTATGTAAAGAGGAACTACCCCTCTGGATCAGTGGTTTTTGTCATACAACGCAGTTCCTACAGCTGCTCTGCTATAAAGTAATGTATTTATACAAATGTATTAGGGCTTCTCGAGCAGTCTTATGAAAACAGAAGTTACTCTCATGCCTCGTGCTACATACAAAGCACTGGTGTGAGGCTTCATCTCCCATTTAAGAAATCTGGACAGGCAAACCCTTTTTAACATAGTCTACATTTCATGTTTAAATGAACAGTATATGAATCTCTTTCGTGACATGATGTTACTGACCCCTTTAGTAATACAATTGTTCCATATAAATGTAAATTTAAGAGGACATTTGCCCTGTTGATGAGATTCACATTAGGGTTGTTTTTCTCTTTATAGAAACATATTGGCACAGCTTAGCTCTGCCCAAATATTTGCATTTCTTCACATTCATAAATGCTGTTCCTTGCCAGAGAAACCAGCAGATTGTTGACAGTATACTTGCATGTGCCTAAAAAGAATGTGATGGTTTTTGATTGGTAGCAAAGTTCTATGTGAAATGTCTGCTGAAATGTAACTCCGCTTTTTACACCACCTTTACAAATATGCCTCACTTAGGATTTCAATATCATACCTTCCAACTGTCCCGTTTTTCACAGGACAGTCACGATTTTGACAGCTAAACCAGCTAAAAATTCCCAACTTTCTCTTTGATCTCCTGCACTGAACAGCTTGAAAAAGATATACTGGGGCAAATTCACTAACCTGCAGAGTTGCGCTAGTGCAGGCTTCACCACACTTCGCCGCACTTCGCCAGGGCGCCGCTAATTCACTAAAATATTTTTATTTCTATTTCCAAAATGTTGGGAGGTATGGTGTATGGCGTCCCTTAGTTTTCCAAACTGGGCTGCTCCATCCAGGGAAATCTGAATTCTTTGCATTTGACAGATGCAAGTATGTGATTAAAATGTTCCAGGGCTTCAGCACTTGCTGTTTTTGGCCACAGAGGAAGAGTACAGGTACCTATACACAGGCAGATATTGGATACTGTGTTGACGCATTGATTGGACTATTCAGAAAGTTGTGTCGGTGGAGAACCAAGCTTCAAATGTTGTCTTCTGCCAGATGCCAACCTCTCCCATCAGGTCCCCACTAGTGATGTGTGGGTCGGGTTTTTCCCGACCCTATCCCACCCTCCCTCAGCCCGCTCGCATCCGACTTCTGGGTTCCTTTTATAGACCGGCGCTGCCCCAAAGATTACATCACAAAAGTGGCGTGGCGAGCAGGCGCGCGGCTATAAAGCCGGAGGTTGGAATTTGAAGGTGGTGGGCAGGAAGAGCAGGAGAAGAGCTCAACCCACACCCACCCGCCACCAGCAAAGAGGAGTGCGAGGTCGGCCCCAACCCACAGGTCCCGGGCCGGCCAGCAAATCACTAATTCCCACCTTCCTCACATGCTTTAATTGTCCAGTTGGAAAGGTGAATGGTACCAATAAATTTAGTCTTGTTGCCTTGCTGTCCTTGCTGGAATGGTGATGATAAGATGCGCCAATGTCAGTAATATTTTTGTGAGTCAAACCATGAAAAGGAAGTTTAAAAAGGATAGTTGATGAGTGACTTGGGCGTAAGTGGAATTAAAAACTGTATAATGTCCAAGAGCAATATTTCTGTTTTTTAAAATACATTCCACATAATTGAACCCTTTCACAATAGCCTCGTTGATATGCAAATGTACAATTCCTTTCCCAGATAGTAAATAGCTGCACATGCTGCTGAGCAAATGACCCCCTCACTGACATGTATGGAAATGGACTCACCAAACAAGGACACTATGTGGCAGATTTATTAAGGGCTGAAGTGAAAATTCATTTTTTTTTTTTTTTTTGGCAAAACTCTCAAATTTGAATTGTGAATTATCCAAACTCGATTTGAGTTTTAATTTGAATGAGAATTTGAGATTTATCATACTCTGGCACCTAAAACCTGCCAAATTACTGTATAAGTCAATGGGAGAGATCCAGGGATCAATTTGGTGAGGTTTGAAGTTGAATTTCGAATTTGTGGGAGTTTAAAAAAACTCACATGAATTTGATAAATGTGCCTTTACATGTGCCATAAGCCTTAAGGCCCCCATACAGACAAACCGAGTTGGCAGCTTATTGGCTCGTGTGTGGTGCCATCCGACGGGCTTTCCCAATCAATATCTGGCCAAAAGTCGGCCAGATCTCGGGCAGGTTAAAAAATCCCGTCTGATCACGGCTGCATCTGTCTGTTTATGTGGTCCTGCAATCCGACCTCCCATACTGGATGCATTATGATCCAATAATTGGACCCTAGGGCCCACGATCGGATCAGCCCGATATCGCCCACTTCAATGTGGGCATATCGGGGAGAGATCTGCTCGTTTGGCGATACGTCTATGGCCACCTTTAGGTGACAGAGCTGCACAGATAATGTCATATTATTTTAAAGGCTGCCATATTCCGGGACTGGTTCTTTTAGGTTGGGCAAGACCTGTGGGTTAGCCCAGTCACATATTAGTTGTCCACAGGTTACCCATAAAAAAGGGGGAATTTAGGGATAGGATTTGCAGATGCAGATAGGGAATGCGGAGTTGTGAGGCAGCGGATTTTTGAGGCAACGGGTTGCCAGTCTCAATATTTTACTTGTTTACTCCTGTTTTTATCACATTACCCATCTCCTGAAAATGTCACTTGTTTATGAGTACGTCAGTGCTCCCGACCTGATGATGAAAATTTGTGCACAAATGAAGGGGAGGGGATGGGGTGATGAACGGCAGTGGGTTTAGGTGCGCCCGCTATGTAAATCCAGCCCTGGTCACTTCCAGTATTATGCTGGGCAGCAGATAAAGGCTTGAGTTGTGGATAAGGCAGTTACAGGTTGAATTGGGTGGGGGGTTCAAGCAGGTAAAAATGCAAGTTGCAGGTCCAGCTTAGGTTTCCAAATTTTGACCTGTGCAAGACTTACATAATGATGGAGTGCTTGAACCTCATGGGAGAATCCCTTAGGATCAGGTGCTTGAGAAGTAATTAATCCAAACTGCCACGGGTCAGGAAAATCATATAAAAAGTCCAATCTACTGCAGCACACTGTTGAGTGAATAGCGTTTCAGCAAGGTGATCTTATTGGCTAAAAACATATGAGCAGACAAAGGGGCAAATTCCCTAAGCGGTGTAAATTCACCAGCGACGGCTTCGCAACCATCGCAACACTTCGTCAGACGTAAATTCAACTACGCCATTTCCCTAAAATGCAATGTTGCGTCCAGTGCGCCGAATGCTGGCGAGTTTTCGTTAGCGTTACTTTGGCAATCAAAGCAAAGATGCGCTACTGTTGCCTAATTTGCATACAGCGGTACTTGAAAGTTGAATGGAATGTATATGTTGCAGCAAATACATTACCAGGGAACCTTAAAAAAAAATAAAATAGAGTTGTTATATTGCCCTACACATGAGCCCAGTGTATAGTTTATGTGCCATATGTTAGGAAATGTAGGGGGAACCCGGTTACGGTCTTTTGCAGGCTATCACTCTGAAAAAAGGAAAAGACGCCAGTGTTTTTTGGGGAAGTCTGACTTTTTGTCACAAAACAAGTAAGTAAAAAATGTTTTCCCCTTTCCACTCCTAATTTGCATATGCAAATTGGGATTTGGTTCGGTATTCCTTTCGCAAAGGATTCCGGGGTTTGGCCGAATCCAAAATAGTGGATCCTTAATTATGTCACCAACTAATTTTTGATCCCAACTAATTTTAATACTATATAAAATTGGCAATTACCTGCAATTGCAGTTTCACTCACGTGCCAGGGGAATGAAGCACGAAAATGCTGTCTGATGGGTAGTCAAAATGCCAGCTCCTTGGGCCACCAACCACTATTACTTAACTTTGTAAGACTTCCAACATCTCCTCAGCCATTGCTGCTGCACTGGGAACTGGTCTCAATAGGGAATATTTTCTGCATCTAGCAGAGGCATGTGTCTTCATGTTACATGTATCTCAGTTATTCATTTTGGAACCCAGTAAGCATTCCCACTGCGCTTCAGGCTAACCAAACTGATGCATTTTAATTTGTATATACTATATTAAAGCTGCTGTTGTGTGGTGCACTTCCGTTATTATCCAGTCTACAGAATACAATGCTCATCCTTGTCATTGTGTGTATCTTTCTGAGGTTTGTATCCTTGGCCTGTACAGCAGAACGTGCTCCCATACTGTGGTTTGTGAATTGTTTTTTTATTTTGTTCTGCCTCTTTTTACTTGGATCATACCTATAATTATTGTCCCCATTGTATTCTTCAAATGGAGTTGAATTGTAAGCTGTATTGAGCAGGGCCCTATTTACCTCCTCTACCGATCAGGATTTGTATCCTCTGCACAATATGTAGGCACTTACTAAATTTGTGTTACAGGAGAACTGATTTTAACAAAAAAAAATTTCTTTTTGCAGTTAAGATATGTGTGCCAGACTATGGGTGTAACTACAGAGCAAGCTCACCCTGAAGTATCAAAGGGCCCCAGGCGTCTAATGGGCCCAGTGAGACCCTTATTAACGAGCAATTTTAATCCAGGATTCGGCTAAATCCTTTGGCCTGGCCGAACAAAATCCGAATTTGCGTATGCAAATTAGGGGCGGGGAGGGAAATCGCGTGACTTTTTGTCACAAAACAAGGAAGTAAAAAATGTTTTCCCCTTCCCACCCCTAATTTGCATATGCAAATTAGGATTCGGTTCGGCCGAATCTTTCGCAAAGGATTCGGGGGTTAGGCCGAATCCAAAATAGTGGATTCGGTGCATCCCCAATTTTTCTTAGTAGAATAGGCCAACTTAATATTTTGGGGCCCTAAATTAGCTGTGGGGCCCAGTAATATGTAGTTGCACCACTTTGCCAGACGGTGTCCCCAATAGCTCCCCATCTTGTTTCTGCTGATCAAACTGAATGTGTCAGCGACACTCAATAGGTGGCCTAACTAGATGGAGAGATATCCTTGACAGCTATGAAGACATGGATCATTACTGTTACAGGTATGGGATCCATTATCCAGAACACTCGGAATTACAGAAAGACTGTCTCCCATAAACCTCATTTCATTCAAATAATCCAAGTATTTCCTTTTTCTCTGTTATAATAAAACTGACATATAATTAATAGTTATTGGAAGTAAAACAAGTATTGGGTTAACTTAATTTTATTACATGATTTTCTAGTAGACTTCCTGTCATCCTGTTATCGGAAAACATGTGAACATCTGTTAATAGTGCTACTCCAGCAGAATTCTGCACTGAAGTCCATTCCTCAAAAGAGCAAACATGATTTTTTTATATTCAATTTTGAAATCTGACACAGGGCTAGACATTTTGTCAATTTCCCAGCTGCCCCTGGTCATGTGACTGGTGCCTGCACTTTAGGAGATAAATGCTTTCTGGCAGGCTGCTGTTTTTCCTTCTCAATGTAACTGAATGTGTCTCAGTGGGACATGGGTTTTTACTATTGAGTGTTGTCTTAGATCTACCAGGCAGCTGTTATCTTGTGTTAGGGAGCTGTTATGTGGTTACCTTCTCATTGTTCTTTTGTTTGGCTGCTGGGGGGAAAAGGGAGGGGGTGATATTACTCCAACTTGCAGTACAGCAGTAAAGAGTGATTGAAGTTTATCAGAGCACAAGTCACATGACTTGGGGCAGCTGGGAAAGGCCCCATGTCAGATTTCAAAATTATATATAAAAAATCTGTTTGCTCTTTTGAAAAACAGATTTCAGTGCAGAAGTCTGCTGGAGCAGTACTATTAGCTGAAAAAAAATGTTTCCCATGACAGTATCCATTTAAGGTATGAAGATCCAAATTACAGAAAGATCCATCATACAGAAAACCCCAAGTCCCGAGCATTTTGGATAACAATCCATACATATTTACAGTTGGTGAAGATACAGACTTGTATGGTAAGTATATAAAATACAGCATGTGTAGCCACATTCTATTTTAAGGGTTTAGTTCTCCTTCATTATTGTTAATAATAATAATAATATTCATCATAGCTTATATTTAAGTACAGGTTGAATGAAGACTAAACTACATTGCAGCAGGAGCATGGCCTGGTCACCAAGAGGCACAGGGGTTATTTGTTAAGGTTTGAGTTGTGTTTTCCACGAAAATTTGAGCTTTCAAGGTTATTTTTTGGTCAAAAATCACATTTTTAGTTAAAAAAAAAAAAACTAGAATTTTTTGAGATTTATTATACTCCGACCCTGGAAATAGCTCAAATACAAAAATACAGCATCTAAAACCTGTCGAGGTCTAGTAGGAGTCAATGGCAGAGGTCCCTTGAACCATCTGAAGTGGTTTTGCCCAAAAACTCGATCAATTTGAGTGATTTGAGGGGGGTTTTCGCCGAAAACTTGATTCATTTGAGTTTTCGGGTTCCACAACTCGAACTCGTTGAATTAAGTTTTTTTCCATTCGAGTTTTTACTCTACTGATTAGACAGTGTGTTTATCTTGGATAGCAGAACCCTTGCCTGGCTTTACTCCACAATACATTCTGAGCATCTCACAGACACAGCAGTTCTTCTGTTTTACTTTATTATTATGTTAATCCAATACTGTCAGTATAATTTACCCTTAAAGTGATGGATCTAGGCTTTAACTAGCTTACATAAATACTCAGTGAGCAGCCAATCTGAGCAGGACGCGGCTGACATCAGTTCTGATTCTGTGGAAAGTGAACCCATTTATATATTAAATATTCATCCAGTGGTGACTGCACGTTACATATTTTTCCCAGGTCTGGAGAAGGGCTACAAACACTGATATATTGCTTTTATTTCTCTAGAATTCTGTGACATGCACTTGGGTTACTACAGGCTTGGAGCAGAACCCTTATCTCACTCAGCAATTGGGAGAAAACCACCGCTTTTAAAGGGGTGGTTCACCTTTAAGTTAAACTTTTATATATTTTATAATGGCCAATTATAAGCAACTTTTCAATTGGTCTTATTTATTTTTTTATAGTTTTTGAATTATGTGCCTTCTTCTTCTGACTCTTTCCAGCTTTCAGTTTGGGGGGTCACTGATCACCCCACCCCATGTAATAAACAAATGCTCTGTAAGTCTACAAATGGATTGTTATTGCTACTTTATATTACCCATCTTTCTATTCAGACCCTCTCCTATGTATATTCCAGTCTTTTATTCCAATCAATGCATTTGGACCCTAGCAAACAGACTGCAAACTGGAGAGCTGCCGGATAAAAAGCTGAATAACTCAAAAAACACAAATGATAAAACATGAAAACCAATTGCAAATGGTCTCGGAAATATCACTCTCTACATCATACTAAGCTAAAAGTTAGCTCAAAGGTGAACAACCCCTTTAAAGGGCAGGAGAGGGAAAGAATTGTCAATATGTATATACAGTATACAGTAAAGAAAGTTCATTAGATTGTTCTTCTGTATTCAAGGCTATAGACATTTTCTTTCTAGCACGAACTTCAAGACTGAAACCAATTATCCAGAAAGCTCTGAATGGCCACCATTTTATAAATGATTTCCTTTTTCTCTGTAGTAATAAAACAGTACCTTGTACTTGATCCTTAGTAGGTTTAAATAATGTTTAAATGATATTTTAGGCGTTTCAAATTACAAAAAGATCCCTTTCTCGAACACCCCAGGTTCCGTGCATTCTTGATAACAGGTCCCACACCTGTACTAGTGTCAACTTGTAGAACTCCGTTGAGAGTTGTGAGATTTTAAGTGCATACCAGCATATTAAAGAGGACAGTATGGCAATACATATAATTTTATTAAACTAGCAATTGGTTGATTTCTGTTGTTTACTTTAATGCGTTACAATGTATAATTGTCCCGGTTTATATCTAAAGTTTCTTTGACTTTTCCAGAAGTTACATTACATTATGTTTTCCTTAGAGATGTACTAGGGCATGTCTCTTTCAGTAATTATTATTTATTTCATGATATTTATATATAGATAAGTTATAGATGATTCACTGCCCCATCGGAGCTTACAGTCTAAGGTCACAGTAGGGCTAATTTTAGAAGAAACCATTTAAGCTTTCTGTATGTTTTTGGCTTGTGGGAGGAAACTAGAACAAAACCACACAGACATGAGGAGAACATCCAAACAAAAGAGAGTACAGGCTAGAATCAAACACAGGGCCCTAGTGCTGTAAGACAGCTGGAAAGAGTCAGAAGAAAACGGCAAATAATTTAAAAAAATATATACATAAATTATAAATAATGAAGTCCAATTGTAAAATTGCTTAGAATTGGTCATTCTATAACATACTAAATGTAAAGTAAAAGGTGAACCACTCCTTTAATGACAAGTGACAAAGCAAGGAAGCTCATCCAAGACCACAAACCTCATTTATAAAGTGCAAGGCAGGGTACAAAGTGCAAAAAAAATGTGTAGAAACTGCTGTGGGTTCTGTACATCTGCACTGTCCCCCTAATAAAATTGCTCATTAATTAGGGCAGGAGTCCCCAACCTTTTTTTGGACCGGGGACCGGTTTAAAATTGTTTTTTCTTTTTTGCAAGGGCCGTGGGTTGGGGTCGTTTTTGTGCTCTGGGCTCGGCGGCCCAGTGCAGGAGTGTCCGCGACCTGGTGGTTGTGGACCCCTGAATTAGGGCATTGGTGGACCCTCTACAGGCCTCCCTGCAACCACAGGGTCTGCAGTTAAACCCTTGGTCTGCCCCATGAATACCCTCCTGTGTTCAGCACTTTTATACTATGGCACAGGCATATATATGTGGAACAAATAAGCAATTCCCTGGCACAGAGCGGTAGTGCTGGCAGGGCAAGGCCTTGCTTACTTATTGCATGGTACAATGTTTGCCAGTGAATTGCTTCTTTGTTCCACTTTGGTTGAGAGGTTGCCAATTTCTCATTAGCTGTGCACCGAGTAATCAATTTAATTGGAGTGCCAGGGTGTGCGAGTGGGACCATATACAGGAAGGGTGAAGGTATGTGGCAAATGCTGGGCTGGGCATGGGTCTTGCAACACTGATAAGCGTCATTAATTCAGGTATACACACTGACACCGTTGTGTAAAGCAACCCAGCAGCTCAACAATGTAATATGAGGTTATGTAATTTAAAGGGATTGACATTTTGGGGCACCATATATCAGGCCTGGACTGAGAGTCAAAATAGTCCCTGGCACTCCAAGTACACAGAGGTCCAAATAGTCTTCCACCTGCCCACTAAATAGTGGCTGTCTATGGGACCTTACAGCAGCCCCTCAGAACCCACAGATTTCCAGTCCCAGCCTGCCATATACGCTTGCCCAGCCAGCCACACTTGACTTGCAAAACCCCCACACTGTCACAGTAAATGCTGCCCCTTTCTCTGCACCTGTATTCCCCAATGGAGGCCCTTTTTATACCCCACCTCTCATGTTAGTATTATATAGGGCCCAAACTTTACTTATAAAAATTTGCAAAATGTTTAAATAAGAATGTCTAACTGCCCATACCCTATAAAACCGAAACCCTGTAAGCTGAGCTGGCATCTTAAGAGGGCCAATTCCAAAGCCTAAACTGACTACAAAAATGTAGTCGCTGAGTAGATGTGCAAACATCTGCTGGCCACCAAAATGTGTAGAGGTTGAGCTGTTTTGCCAATATTTATTTAAATTGTATATTTATTAGGGACTTATAGGGCCCCTATACCTTCTGTAGTTACAGCTTTTGGTGCCCGGTGAATATGTCCCATTTTTCTTCATGGGAAAATTTGTGAAAAATTTAAAAAAGGCGTATTTTCACATAAATTCATTTATTTTTTCGATTTTTTTTTGTTCACTGGACATATTGGCACTACTAGTTTTGTAGTAATTAGGAGAGCTCGAACATCATTAAAACCTATGTAGCTTTCAGGTGCTAAACTGGAAGACCCTTGCCTGCTTTTTGGGTCAAGTGATACATCCAAGGAAAGAAATCCAGTAGCACACTTGAATTGATGCAAATTCCGTAGTGATTTATTTAGCCAAGTGGTGACCAGAGGGCCAGATTTGGTGAGGTGGAAATGTGCGGGGGCCGACCATTCAGAATGCGCACAATATTTCGGGGTTAGTAACCCTTCCCGGGGTGAAAAAAGGAACAAGTTTCCAACATAATGGGTAATAAGCATGCTTTTATTATGCAGTTATATGGAACACTTGGCAATAATTATCTTTTAATTCCACCCATTATGTTGGAAACAGTCACTTGTACCTTTTTTCACGCCAGGAAGGGTTACTACCCCCCAAACATTGTGCGGTTTCCTTTTTCTACAATAGATGTGGCTATATAAGCCTTGCACCTTCCTTCTCTGGGTTGTCCCATTCTACTTTTGTTGATGCCAAAGTAGCATTCCCACTTCTACATGCTTGGTAGCCATGGTCACCTATCTCTTGTTTACAAAGAACAGGGTAAATCAAAACCGTTTGGGGTTAATAAGCAATAGCACAGTTTTACTAATGAAGGTGAATTGCTCTTTAAGCTGTGAGTCTAACTTCTCCCAACAGACAAAACTGTTACACATGTATCTTAAGTATCTATTCTGGGCTCTCTGCCAAGAGACAATTAAGTTAGAAACATGGTATCTTTTTTGGCTGTTCAGTGCAGAGAAATCGGGACTTTCAAGTACAAATGCAGGAGGGAATGTCCCGCTCAAATTGGGACAGTTGGGAGGTATGATTCAATCATTATAACAGTCAGTAAGTAGCAGAAACCTAATTATCGTTACCATATTATATTCTGTTGTAGTAGTCGGCCTAATCCAGTGACGTCATGCGAACATGCAATTATGTCAATGCGCACAGCAAGAAGATAAATGGCTCTGCTCAGCGGCTGACTCCTGGCTCAGCCTGGCCAATTGTGTGCCAATTTTTATCCGTGCCTGTCCTTGAATGGGCGAATATTTCACCCATTCATGTGACTTGTGCTCTGATAAACTTCAATCACTATTTAGTGCTGTATTGCAAGTTAGAGTGATATCATCCCCCTCCCTTTCCCCCCCCCCAGCAGCCAAACAAAAGAACAATGGGAAGGTAACCAGATAGCAGCTCCCTAACACAAGATAAAACATCAGCCTGCCAGGAAGCATTTCTCTCCTAAAGTGCAGGCACAAGTCACATGACTGGGGGCAGCTGGGAAATTGACAATATGTCTAGCCCCATGTCAGATTTCAAAATTGAATATAAAAAAAAATCTGTTTGCTCTTTTGAAAAATGGATTTCAGTGCAGAATTCTGCTGGGGCAGCATTATTAACCAATGTGTTTTGAAAAAAAAACATGTTTTCCCTTTAACAATGACTAGTTTTGGGCTGGTTTTGTAGCTGACTTTGGCTGGTTTTGAGAATTAGATCAGGCCCGGACTGGCAATCTGTGGGTTCTGGCAAATGCCAGAGGGGCTGCTATAAGATGCCATAGAAAGTCGGTATTTAGAGGGCTGTTAGGGGCTGATTGGGCCTCTGTGTATCTGAAATGCCAGGGCCTATTTTGACTCTTAGTCAACCCTGGCTGGCAGGCCCGGACTGGCAATCTGTGGGTTCTGGCAGATGCCAGAAGGGCTGCAGTAAGCTGCCACATACAGACACTATTTAATGGGCAGGTGGGGGTCTGTTTGGGCCTCTGTGTATGTTTAATGACAGGGCCTATTTTGATTCTCAGTCCAGACTTGGCAACCCAGGGAGGCAGGCGTTATACACAGCGCCGCTAAGCAGCCATTCCCACGTACCGAGCAGGGGGAGGGGGATCCGAGGGCACAGCTAGTACTATATCTATGGCTACATACATGGGATAGCCACAATCAGTGGACTAGTACCCTGGCACATCCTCAGTCCATAACCCTCACCTCCCCCATCCCAGCCCCCCGCACATACACAGACTCACACACTGTGCACACGCAGGCGCCTCCCCCCGCCCCTGGGATCCCGTAGCCCAGAGCCGCTCTCACACAGCTGCGCTAGCGGATACAGCTTCCATGGAATAAAGGCCACAGCTACACAAGTAAGTCGTGCGCGCTGCATAGAGAGAGAGAGAGAGACAAAGCGAGGCGCCCGCTACGTGCCCTGTGCCACTGCCAGTCTGCTATGCCCGTTCCAAAGTCGGTGGAAGTGCCCTGCTCTGTGCCCAGAGCCTCCCGCTGACTCGCCTAAGGTGTGGGGCTGCTGACTGGCTGGGCTTATTGCTTCACTGGCTACAGTTATTTCCTCTGTGCCGCTGTATTTAGTGGGGGAGGATCAGGCAGGGCCGACTAGTCTGCGACCCGCACACACTGTTAAGGGAGAGCGAGCTGTTACTTGTGCAGACAGGGGCTCAATACACATGAGGGGAGAGAGACTTTATACATCACTCCTGCCCTGAGACTAATCAGTTGGTATCAAACAACTCCCTGCACCCAAGGACTGCTTTTAAGTGCTGGGAGTAGTAGAATAACAGAATTATCTCATTCTCTGATGTTTCTGGCTGCCCTGCTATGATGTACTCTTATACATGTCTGCGAGTATGTTGCCCTTTAACAGCTGCTCAACTACAACTCCCAGTAGCAAATGCCTGAGAGCTCTAGCTGAGGGCCACAGCCTTAGAGCACTCCTTCGTTCCTGAAACGCATGGATGAGCCTCGGATCTAGTTGGAAAACTTGCTATCTGTGTCTGTAATGGGAGGCTAACCAAAATGGGGGGCAGGTGAAAATAAATTGGCACTGTGATATCATGGTACTTATTAACACTGGTTGCAAGGGGAAGAATGTTAACGACATGTTTATTGTTGTTGCCGGTAAAGTTAGCGTTCTAATGGATTTATTATACAGCCGTGACCTTGCCTTGTAGCTTGTGTCCGGTTTGTGCCAGGAGGAATGAATATGGAACGCTTGCTTGTTGTGGCCATTTATGTGACTAAAAGTGGTGCAGATTTACCTTCACATCGGACTAATGATCGTTCCGTGCCATCTCCCGACCTGCCACTAACCATTCACATCAAATAAAGTAGTAAAAGAACAGATCAGACTAAGTTCTGCCCCTGACAGCAATCGTACAAAAGTTATGTCCGACAAAAGTCTCCCTCTGATACATGCAGAGATATTATCGGTAGCCGACAGAAATGTTCTAACCTGTCCTTTCATCTGAACAACCAATCGGCATCTCAAAAAATATTGTGACGCTCCTCACACGGCCTTAAAATCGTACAAAACAGAGACTCGTAAGATCGGACCTTTGCGTCTATGTCCAGCTTAAGGAATACATACGAACTGTGCATGAGCTACAACTCCCATCATCCAGTCAAAGCCTTAACTGAAACATGCCTGACTTACCTGCTACGTGTTATTTATATTAAAGGGGTCGTTCACCTTTTAGTTAACTTTTAGTATGATGTAGACTAGAGGGTGATAATCTGAGACAATTTGCAATTGGTTTTCATTTTCTATTATTTGTGTTTTTTGAGTTATTTAAAAAACTTTTTATTCAGCAGCTCTCCAGTTTGCAGTTACAGTAATCTGGTTGCGAGGGTCCAAATTACCCTAGCAACCATGCACCGATTTAAACAAGAGACTGGAATATAGATAGGAGAGGCGTGAGTAGAAAGATGAGTAATAAAAAAAAAAATAGCAATAACAATAAATGTGTAGCCTTACAGAGCATTCGTTTTTTTTAGATGAGGCCAGTGACCCCTATTTGAAAACTGAAAAGAGTCAGAAGAAGACAATTCATTAAAAAATTTTATAATGAAGACAAATTGAAAAGTTGCTTAGAATTGGCCATTCTATAATATACTAAAAGTAAACCTAAAGGTGAACCACCCCTTTAGGGGTGTCCTTATGAATACAATGTAGGATTAATGTAAATGGGAGTTCCATGACTTGTATAAAAGTTTGTTGCCTTTGGCCTTGCACCTCTATATAGTCCCAATATACATCTATGGCTTCTATCCTCGCTGTGCTTTATATTAATTTGCATTGCTGCCCACGTCCCAGCTGCCTGGTGATTTGCAGGAGGATTATGATTTGCTTGTGGCAAAGGGGGCAATATAGTGGTCTGCAATGAGGCTTAGGTGCACTATTGTTAAATTCAACAATGGCTGTTATGTGGCCAAAACAAAAGGAGGCAGTATGAGCTAGGCACAATATTAGTGACACTTAAAATTTAGTGTGGTTATTTATTAAACTCGAATTTAAACAGCTTTTTATTAAACCAAGCTGAACCAAACTCCCATCCACAATTTTAAATTGTTTATTAATAAAATAAAATTGTTTGCGAGAAAAGACTCAAATCGAGCGAAAACTCAAATCGTACAAATTTTATGTATTTGATGCTAGAATCGCTAAACTCCAAAGTTTCGGATTATCGGATGAAAACCGGTGCAAATCACAATATCTTCAAATTGTAAAAGGGACATCTGCCATTGACTTCTACACGACTGTGGCGGATTTTCGGTTTCCAACTTTTAGTATCTTAAGTTTTTTTTGAGTTTTCACCCCCAAAAAACCCAGACGAGAAAAAAATGGAGGTTTGATAAATAACCCCTTAGTTTTCACTAATATTGTTCTCACTTCTAAGTATGATACAAGCAATGGTTTTCTTCTTCTATTTGCAAATCAATTTTCTGTGGGGCTTTTTGAACCTTTTGCTCTGCAGTTTGTAATGTTACCTGTGTTTAGAGTTGCCACCCGGCCGGTATTTTACCGGCCTAGCCGGTAAAACACCTGCCAAGGCCTGGCCGGTACTACAAATTTACCGGCAATGCAGTTGCCGGTAATTTGTAATACCCTTTCAAAAAAGCCCCTGGCCTGCCCCCAATTCGCACAGAACTTACCGTTTTTTCCAGCGCTGTGGAGATCTCTGCGATGTTGCTCCACCCCTTTTGTGGCACACCATGTAGCCCCGCCCCTGTTGCAACACAGACCGCCCCCTTTTGGTGCCCGCCCCCCACTGGCCCTTCCTGTGTTCCATTTAAAAAAATGGGGGGGAGAGGGGTCTCCTCAGAAAGATACATGATAAAATATATTAATATTGAAACTCTAGCATTTGGATTAAAGGGATGGTTCACCTTAAAGTTAACCATTAGTATGTTATAGAATGGCCAATTCTAAGCAACTTTTCCTTTGATCTTCATTATTTATTTATTTTTATTGTTTTTGAGTCGTTTTCTTCTGCTGACTCTTTCTAACATTCGAATGGTGGTCACTGACCCTATCTAAAAATCAAATGCTTTGTAAGGCTACAGATGTAGTGTTATTGCTATTTTTTTCTCTTTCTATTCAGACCATCTACTGTTTATGTTCCAGTCTATTACTCAAAACAATGCAAGGTTACAAGGGTTGGGCTCGCGGTTTGCTCGGAAACAGCTTTGAGGATGTCGGTGCTCAGAAGAATATACCCTTGCCAGTTTTTATTTTAAGAAGAGCTCTGGCCTGCGGTTTTTATTTTAAGAAGAGCTCTGGCCTGCGGTTTTTATTTTAAGAAGAGCTCTGGCCTGCGGTACCATGTTAACGATTTGAATCAGTGGGGATGCCTAACATATTGGACCCCCCCCCAGTGATTTTATGTTTACTTAATTTATCAATATTGCATTTTTTAATATGTCATTTAAGCCTGCACTGGTAAAATAGTGCCTTTGGGTTGTCCATTAGAGTAACAGACTAGAATATCACTGTTTTACTACATAGATGGGGATAAACAGGGGGTCAGGTGTCATCTACTGCCTTCTACACACCAAGGGGATCAGAGCTATTTTCAGATCAAATTTTGAAATGTTTTATTTACAGGTGCTGGACAAACATATAACATCAAAGTAGAATTATATAGCAAAAAGCATGGGTGGCGTTTCTGCAGATTAAGCTTGTCCTTGCTCTCTGCCAGATCTGTATGTTGATGGCCAAATTGCACAACATTTGTGTGTTTTTTCGTTTCCAGTCTGATTCGTGTAGGTCAGCCAGTATATGGCCACCCTAAGTGACCTCTCGTGAGAGAAGCATTTTAGCTGTTACAGGGGCTTTCTAAAAAGTACTAACGTTTAAATATGTAGGTTGGAAATGTTTATAGTTTGGTTGAAGACGTCACAGTGGTTTTACTAAATAACAGAAATGTTAATGGAGGCTGGATAGACTTCTATTCAAACCTTTTTCTAAGTGAATATGCCTTTGGGTTGCTGTCAGTCGCCGACCCTAGCAACCAGACAGAATAGCAGAATCGAAAGTCAGGGTTTCTTTCACAGCTTCAGCAGTGGCTCTCTAAATACTGTGAGAGTCTGGATTTGAGATTGTTAAATGCTGTCAATCTCAATTACCATAGACGTGTTACTTACTTGGAAGTTGAACGAGAAGACGCCATAGACTTCACACGTTATGTGGCAGTGAGTTTTCTGGCTTTTTGTGTAGGGAATAAAAAGGTTATAAATATATATATAAATATATATATATATATATATATATATATATATATATATATATATATATATATATATATATATATATATATATATATATATATATATATAAAAACAATAGAGCAATTAAATAGTCTGTCCTTATTCTTATCCATTCCCTCCCTCCCCAAGATGCCAGATCTGAAGTGTTTGTGCCTTTTGTTCTTTTTTGTATCCTTAGAGGGTTAATAAAACACAAACTCACCAGAGGCACCCTGAAACGCTGCCTTATAGGCAAACAGTGGGTGGTGTTTTCATCCATTTTAGTTATCCAAACTAGGCTTTTCATGCTGGAGGCCAAGAAACCTGAAGTGACATACATAAAGTCACAGCAGCCTTTTTCAGCAGAACTGAAGTCTCCCCAGCCTCAAGTAACATTTGTGACTACTGTGACAGGAGGGAGGGAATCCTCCTTCTCACTTGTTTGTTGCCAGGTCAACCTGTTGCTTTTTCCACAGGAAACAGAGGCCTCCATTTCCTGCTGGAAATACAACGGCTTCTTTTCAGTGCGCTTCAGAGTAACACGGGCAGCCGTGTAACGGGATGGAACTTGGAATGCGCCTCCCTCCATTTGTCTTGATATTTACACATTGTGTAAAGACAGGGCAGGTGTTCGGCCTATATGTATGACTACGTTTCTATAAAACAAATTTCTACTCTAGTATTCTAGGTGACTGTTATTACATTCTCCCTGTTTGTGCCTTAAAGGAGAAGGAAAGTCTAAAAACAACATTATCTCAAAAACCTAGCCTTAATATAGCCAGAAACATGTTTCCCTAACTCACCGTCCTGTTGCTTAGTTTGCCTATGAAATGGCAAAGTCATGTCACTGAATGCAGTACCTGTTCCAAGCCTGTGCAGCTTCCTTTTCTCCCTGAACAGAGATTTCCCCGGGCAAAGACATGCGCACTTCACAGCAGAGAGCTCCATTCTTCTCATTCTTCATTTGCATATTGAGCTTGAACGTGCAGAAATGCTTGACGCCGTTAGCCCCACCCACTTAATCCACGTTTGCATCGTAACTTTTTCCATTGAAGCTAACCTCCCCTCTATGTTTCAAGTGGTTTGCTGTGTAGTAAGCGCAGACATGTGGGAGTTATTTAATAGCAGGAGCCTAAAATGAAAGGTAGATTTACGATCTCCACACTGTTAGTGTATACACAATGCGCAGCAGCTTTGATGGTGTGTCAACCGAAGTGAAAAAAAAAAATGAACGCATGCGCAATGTGGAGGAGCTGCGGAGGGGAAGTGACATCACCGATTTGAAAATGGCACCGGCAATATCCTGCATAAAGAAGACACTTATAAGACGCGTAACTTCTAAATAGATCTGAATAGAGAAGCGCTAATACAGCGACTCAGGAGGCACATGTATGTTAAATCTTTTAGTGCCATTTTTGTTGAGAACCTTTCCTTCTCCTTTAAAGGAAAACTATACCCCCAAAATGAACACTTAAGCAACAGATAGTTCATATCATATTAAGTGGCATATTAAAGAATCTTACCAAACTGGAATATATATTTAAGTAAATATTGCCCTTTTACATCTCTTGCCTTGAGCCACCATTTTGTGATGGTCTGTGTGCTGTCTCAGAGATCACCTGACCAGAAATACTACAACTCGAATAACTGTAACAGGAAGAAGTGAGGAAGCAAAAGACACAACTCTGTCTGTTAATTGGCTCATGTGACCTAACATGTATGGTTTGTTGGTATGTTTGTGAGTACAGTGAATCCTACGATCCCAGTGGGCGGCCCTTATTTTTTAAAATGGCAATTTTCTATTTGATTACCCAATGGCACATACTACTAGAAAAGTATATTATTATGAAAATGGTTTATTTACATGAAGCAGGATTTTACATATGTGCTGTTTTATGCAATATCTTTTTATAGAGACCTACATTGTTTGGGGGGTATAGTTTTCCTTTAAATAGGCAGTTCCACCATGTTGATCTGAGAGTGAACAGTTTTATTATATCTCCGGGGTGAAATGTAGATCAGTTATTGCCCGGGTTTGTTTTAATCCCCTTGCTGAATTACATCAATATAGGTGTCTCACAGGCCTGCCACATGGGAGCATGCTGCCACTGAGCTTTTAGTTTGCTGGATGATATGTAATTATATACTCCCGTCAGGTATATTAACAGGCTGCTTTCTCTGCTTGGAGCTCTGGTGTATTAATCGGGTATAGGTACTGTAAGTTATCCTCATTGTACTAAATCAGTCCTCTTAGACTTATTATATGTATTACTCATACATCATATATGAGAGACAGAGTGTATAAAAAGTTGATGTCATAAAATAAGTTCATGGAGTCCTGGAGCAGACTAGGGGCCATAAAAACCCTTGGGAGGGCTACATCAGGCTGATGGGCCTTCTATTAGTCTGCCCAGTAATAAATTACTCGGTCTTCTCCATCAACATTTTTCTGCCATCAGAAAGGGCAAGGGCAGATGGAGCATAGAGATAGGGCATGGAATAGATCCACTTGTCTCTGCCTGCAAAAAATCTGTTCCATGCCCCATATCTATTAATTTCAATAAGATACTCTTGTGTGCAGTCACATGCAGTGGAACAATGCAGGAGTCAACCTGCCTCTGCTTTGTTAAAGCCTGGATTTGTGGCAAGGCCACAAAGGCCCGGCCTAGTGCGGCACAAGTTAAGGGGAGGCATGCTGCCCAGCCTCACTTTGCTGCATGTCCCGCCTCGAGGCAAATTGAAGGTTGCACATGTGCACGATGGGGTTGGGGGATAGTCATCGACGCAGGACGCTCTCTGGGCGCTGTAACCAAAAATCCGGCCCTGGCTGTAACCAGAAATCCGGCCCTGGCTTGTGTGACTGCACACAAGCTGATATTATTAAAACTCAATCTAGATGTGGCACAGAGCAGATCTGCCATTGCCCTAAAGCTGGCCATAGATGCAAAGATCTGATCGTACGAATCGAGGATTCGTACGATTTTCGGACCGTGTGTGGAGAGTCCCGACCTTTTTTCATCCGGCGGAGATTGGTCGATCGGACAGGTTAAAAGATTTCTGTCGGCCGCAGGTAATATCTCTGCATGTATTGCTGATCGTACGATTTTCAGAGGGAGACTGTCACTAGCTTTGGTCGGGCATAACTTTCGTACGATTGTTGTCAGGGGCAGAACATAAGCTGATCTGTTTTTTTCTACTTTATTTGATCGGAATGTTTAGTGGCAGGTCGGAAGATGGGGAAGTACAATCGTACGTTGATTCGGATCTTTACGTCTGTGGCCAGCTTTAGTTGTGTGGACATTTCATTTTTCTCACTAGGAGCAACTGTATGTTGACTCTCCGTCCCATTCGATTTGGAAGCACAGCCCCAAACAGATACAAGGCACCTCAACCGCCTGGTCCATATAACAGAGGAACTTGCTAATGCAAGTCATGGTTTCTCAACCATGCAAGGCCGGCTTTTAAAAAAAATCCCCATTCGACTTCTAATTGACATTTGGTCTCCCAAAACAGGTGAGCAAATACTGCTGGTGTCCTCATTTAATGTTAATGTTGTAGTTTGAGGTATTATTCACAGTCTGTGTTTTACATAGGTAAAGAAATGGTTAATTACCCAGCTGTTTTATAATGATCTGTAATTAGCAACTTGCGCATGTGAAGAGGTGCCTCTGGCCACGCAGCACATTTGTTGATTCCTTCATTACGCTGTTTTTTTTTAGGGTTTTTTTTTAAGCATATTTATCTTGCCTTTGCCTGCTCTGTGCAGTGCGATATCACACAGCTGTCATATGGCTGCCTTTTTGAAGGCCAGTTGAGGCTGCTGATTTCACAAAAGGCTTTTATGTGTTTAAGGTGGTGAGGAGGATTAGCCAAAGTGTCTAAGGCTCTTACACACAAGTGCTTGGTCTTGCTTTCCACTGCAATACATACGTTAACGCTACCCGTTTTTGCAATCTGTTATCCAGAATGCTCAGGACCAGTAGTTTTGCCAAAGAGAAGTCTTTCTGTAATTTAAAAGTCTACTTTTAAGTCTATTACCTTAAGTCTACCTAAAAATAATTGAAAAAGTTATTTGGTTAAAATGGAATCTATGGGAGATTGCCTGTAAATTTGATCTTTCTGCATAGTGAACCAAAGTGTCCCAAAAAGTACTGGGGAGGTAGGTTCTTGTGATATAATGTGTGTTGTGCAGCTAATGTGCAGATGGGTATATCTTTTTATTTAGAGAGGTTAACAAATGAATGTATTTTTGCTCTATTGAGGCTGCTTAAAGGAGAAGGAAAGGTTAAAAATAAGTAAGCCTTATCAGAAAGGTCCACCTAAATATACCAGTTAACCCTCAAAGTAGTGCTGCTCTGAGTCCCCTGTCAAAAGAAACACCACATTTCTTTCCTTCTATTGTGTACACATGGGCTTCTGTATCAGACTTCCTGTTTTCATCTTAAACCTCATTGCCCTGGGCAAGAGCATGCTCAGTTTGCTCCTCTTCCCCCCTCCTCTGCTGTAATCTGAGCCCAGAGCAGGGAGAGACTCAGGCAGGAAGTGATGTCACACCACATTAATACTGCAGCTCCTAAACAAACAGAGAGTTTCTACAGCTTTTTACTCAGGTATAGTAAAACATTCTACAGAATAAATATAGCATTCTAGCTTGCACTATTGCAGCTAATCTATTGGCAATAAAATGCCTCCGTAGCTTTCCTTCTCCTTTAAGTGGTGACAGAATTGGTCTAATTCAAGCACAAGATCTTTTTGGACAGGACCACACGGTCCATTGTAGGCAAAATAGTCCAGCCTTATTGTTTGATACGGTATTTGGCCGAGCCCTTATCAAATATAAATCAGGAAGCCATTTATTTGGCTCCATCCATGGTCAAATAAACTGCCAGCTCAATCTGGAGCTGCTAATTCGGCAACCAATGTTGACCTATGCATTTGCATATAAAGCCTTCATTTTAAAGGGGTTGTCTCCCTTTTTTTGTTAACTTTTAGTATGTTTTAGAATAGGTAATTCTGAGCAGCATTTTTGAAATGTTTACCTTTTTCTTTTTGACTCTTAATGAAATTGCAAACTGGAGAGGCGCTGAATAAAAAGCTAAATAATGCAGAAGCCACAAATAATATTAAATGAAAAGCATTGCTATTGTCTTTGAATATCACTCTCTACGTCATATTAAAAGTTATCTCAAAGGTGAACAATGCTTTTAAGGGCAATTAAAAGTACTAAATATACCTTTACATTGCTAATCTTGTCTGTGCTGATTTTAGGGATACTTCCCCCGTGGAGCTTACGGTCTTAATTCCATGCATCATACACAAAACAAACACACGTATCTGAATCCAACACTGAGGGAAGCATATGAGTTTTTATTAGCTCTGAATCACCAGGGTCTGAGGTTTTATGGTTTGGTAGATTTAGGGTTTGGTTTTGAGGGAGGGGGCTAGGCTGCTACATAAACGTTTAGAAAGGAAAATATTATTTATCAATAGGGAAGCACAGGACGTAAATTGTTTTCAAGGTCTCGGTCAACAATAGGAGAATATGCATCTGCATCACTCATCCCATCCCCTTTTGGACTTCCCCATTACCTAGGTAAAGGCATGTGTCAGGGTTCTCCCATAGCTGTCTCTAGAAGACGTTATCATGTTTATTGTGCAAATAAAAATGGATGCAATTTACTAAAGAGTAAAAGTAGGCGTTATACAGTATATTTACCCCCAACTCATTAAATATACAGGCTTCGGTACACACAGCATATCTTAAGGGATAGATAAACAGAGACTTTCCAACTCTTACAAGGTTCGGTACTTCCTAAGTAACCCAAAGTGACCAGCCACCAGGTAACATTTACTGGTTAGCTAATTTGAAAACAAAACATCTCATTGGTTACTATGGGTTGCGAAAAACTTTTTTAATATATTATTCTGTGAGGGTATTAAATAGATCTCACAACTGCTGAGATGCAACACAGAAAATGCTTCAGCGTTTTAAAGGACCAGAAACATCAATTTTTTTAATAAAAAATTTGTTAGTGTAGAACGAAAAAAAACCCCAAAGAAATATAAAACTTTTAAATCGCTAAGTCTTTATTAAGATATAACTTACAGAAACTCCGTTTGCGCGCGTCTTCAGAAAAGGTGATTCGTCTATCCATCGGCTGGGGAAGAGGAAGTGATATCGCTCAAACTTGCAGTACAGGAGTAAAGAGTCACTGAAGTTTATCAGAGCACAAGTCACATGACTGGGCTCTCCTGGGAAACTGACAATATGTCTAGCCCCATGCCATATTTCAAAATAAAATGTAAAAAATCAGTTTGCTCTTTTGAAAAATCGATGTAAGTGCAGAAGTCTGCTGGAGCAGCTCCATTAACCGATGCGTCTTGGAAAAAAAAAGTTTTCCCCTGATAGTATACCTTTAAAGTGATACTGACACTAAAAATGTTCTTTTCAAAATATTAATCTACATCAAAAGTTGTGTATGGGTCATGTTGATTTTTTGCTAATCGTTCTGATTTTGTAAGTAATTGCAACTTGAAGTTCCTAAACCTGACTGTTTTGCCAACCTGACTGTCTCTTCTCAGCCAGTCTGTTTGTTTCTAATGCTAACGGACTATTGCTGCACAAATATGGCAGGCCCCTCCTAGAGCTATACGGTGGCAAGAAAGTTAATGTAAAAGCATCACACAAATACTTTTATGGCAAAATTATAAATAGCATTCAAAAATAATTATGACAAATACAAAAACATTTTATTTTCTGGTGTCTCTTTAAATTATCTTTTGGGAACTGCTTAAGGAACAAACTGCTACAACGCTATGTCATGTGATGCATGGCTCGTGCTTTATTAACATCCAGTGCTTTGTTCGCTTCAGTCACATGTTTAATGAACATTGCCATCTAGGATCTAACAAATTTCTTTGACAAACATGCTTTATTTAGATTTTTTCTTGCTGCATGTCGTATAGACTTTGATATATGTTTCTTCAATGATTAATAGTAGGCAACATATGGGCTGAGATTTTGCTGCAATTATTATTAGCGTTCTCATGTAGACTTTGCCGCTATGTGGATGGTGTGTTCTTCAGTAATATCAAATGTTGCTTATATTTATGGTATGGTGCATACTTATGGAGTTGTATAACTGTGAGATTATAGAATTAGATTTAGACTTGCTCACTTTGGGTCCAAGCTGTATGCCATTCAGGTATATGTCGAAGCAATTCAGTGCTTTTCAATGTTAATCTGTTTTGAACAGCAAAAAGAACTGCACAAACCATGTAAAGCTTCTGGTAGCTAAGTATACTCTAATATTCTTATTTCTTGACATCCTGCTGCTGTTACAAAAAACTATACTCCAACAATATTATATATATTTAAAGATAGAGAAGATACAAATGTGGTTTGGCAGGAAAATGCTTTCTGCATTAAAGTGGACCTGTCACCTACATATAAAAAACTGCATAATGAAAGTCCTTTCCAAATTAAATATGGAACCCCAAAATTTTTTTCATTAAAACATCCATACCTGTTATAAAGGTGTTTAAATATCTAAACTGTCAATCAAATATTACCTGCCCCGCCTCTATGCCCGAGGCATAGAGGAGGGGTAGTCAATTACTTTCACTTTCCATTCAGCACTTCCTACATGTCACTGCTCTCCTCACATTCCCCCTTCCCTCCTCAGGCTCTGTAATTGTGTATGGCACTGCACATGGACATTAGGTCCCTCATTCTGGTGCATACACAAGATTTTGGGGTGATACACAATTTCCCTTAATAACCGTGTCCACAAAATGGCAGCTGCCTGCTTGCTGTGATTGTATAATTCCAAAACAGAAGGAAACACAATTTAAATAATAAATACAGTGTAAGTAATATTTATTTTGCTCAACTAACATGATAGAAAAGAATTTGAAATTATTTCTTAGGGTGACAGGTCCCCTTTAAAGGGATTCTGTCATGATTTTTATGATGTCGTTTTTATTTCTAAATTACACTATTTACACTTAATAATTCACTCTACAATATAAAATTTAATTCCTGCACCAGCAAGTGTATTTTTTTTAAATTCATAATATTGGTGTGTAGGCAGCCGTCTTGGGTCATTTTGCCTGGTCATTTGCTTTCAGAAAAAGCCAGCAGTTTAGGATGGAACTGCATACTGGCAGGCTGTTGTTTCTCCTACTCAATGTACCTGAATGTGTCGCAGTGGGAACTGGATTTTACTATTGAGTGCTGTTCTTAGATCTACCAGGCAGCTGTTATCTTGTGTTAAGCTGGCCCTAGATGCAAAGATCCGATCGTTCGAATCCTTGAACGATCGGACTTTCCCACCTCCCGACCTGCCACTGACTATTCCGATCAAATAAAGTAGTAAAAGAACAGATCAGACGATGTTCTGCCCCTGACAGCAATCGTACGAAAGTCATGTCTAATTCAGTCTCCCACTGAAAATCGTACGATCGGCAATACACGCAGAGATATTATCGCCAGCCAACAGAAATCTTTTAACCTGTCCGATCGACCAAACGACCGATCTCCGCCGAACGAAAAATGTTGGGACTCTCCACAGGGTCGGATCTTTGCGTCTATGGCCAGCTTTAGGGAGCGGTTATTTGGTTACATTCCCATTGTTCTGTTGTTTGGCTGCTGAGGGTAAAGGGAGGGGTGATATCACTTCCAAGTTGCAGTACAGCAGTAAAGAGTGACTGAAGTATCTGAGCACAAGTCACATGACTGGGGGCTCCTGGGAAACTGACAATATGTCAAGCCCCATGCCATATTTCAAAATAAAATGTAAAAAATCAGTTTGCTCTTTTGGAAAATGGATTTCAGTGCAGAAGTCTGCTGGAGCAGCTCCATTAACCGATGCGTCTTGGAAAAAAAAAAGTTTTCCCCTGACGGTATACCTTTAATGCAGTAGTGAGCCCTCGCACTGCATGTGAAGGTACAGAGGAAAAGCTATTTTGTGGCGGTTTCCCTCTGGCAACAAAGTGTCCCATCTGCCATCACTTGTAAAGGTTACATGCAGGCGGTGCGTCTGGGAGGAATTGATTGTGTCTTGCCAAATTTAGGTCAGTCTTTTGCAAGACTTATATGTATGTATAAAGCTGGCATAGTCTTCCTGCAGGATCTGAGTTGCCAAATGTTCCCCGATTAGTGGTTTAGAGGCAACATCTATTTAAAGTAACCCAACGCCTTTTTTTTTTTCTTTTGTATTTTTCTTTTACTAAAAGGGAAGTATACACCTATACACACCTTTATCTAAACTCAATCCTAATAAATGTACTCCACGAGCCCCCTATAAACATGATGAGTTGCATAAAGGTTGCTAACGAGCTTATTATAAACAAACCCTACACTGCAGTCAATCAATGGACTGGTAATTTGTTTCACCAAATTCTCCTGCAGCTACTCGGCAGATGTCTTAAAGTGAAAGTGGCTTCAATTCCTTGCTAAGTGCAATACATTACAAAAAAAATATTTACAGGTATGGGATGCTTTATCAGGAAACCCAATATTCGTATTACGGATACCCATAGACTCCATTTTATCTCAATAATACAAATTTTTAAATAAATTATCTCCTTTTCCTTTGTAAGAGTAGACCAATACCTTGTACTTGATCCAAACTAAAGCTGGCCTTAGACGCAAAGATCTGATCGTACGAATCGAGGATTCGTACGATTTCGAATTGTGTGTGGAGAGTCCCGACATTTTTCGTCCAACGGAGATCGGTCGTTTGGTCGATCGGACAGGTTAGAAAATTTCTGTCGGCTGCCGATAATATCTCTGCGTGTATTGTCGATCGTACGATTTTCAGTGGGAGACTGTCACTAGCTTTGGTTGGACATACCGTATATACTCGAGTATAAGCCGATCCGAGTATAAGCCGAGGTACCTAATTTTACCTACGAAAACTGGGAAAACTTATTGACTCTAGTATAAGCCTAGACACAACTACAGCCCTGTCTCCCAGCAGCGCACCTTCCACCAAAGAGACTCCCCCAGCGATCGACCGGACTTCTTTGCAAAGTTGATGGTGACAGAGAATTGTGCAGAGAGTGCTGTGTGTCATAAAACCATCACTGATCTTTCGTATAACCAACAGATGGCGCTGTGTGATATTGCCATCACTGTTAATCCTTTATTCAACCAACAGATGGCGCTGTGTGATATTGCAGTTACTGTTATTCTTTCATATAACCAACAGATGGCGCTGTGTGATATTGCAGTCACTGTTATTCTTTGATACAACCAACAGATGGCGCTGTGTGATATTGCAGTCACTGTTATTCTTTGATACAACCAACAGATGGCGCTGTGTGATATTGCAGTCACTGTTATTCTTTGATACAACCAACAGATGGCGCTGTGTGATATTGCAGTTACTGTTATTCTTTGATATAACCAACAGATGGCGCTGTGTGATATTGCAGTCACTGTTATTCTTTGATACAACCAACAGATGGCGCTGTGTGATATTGCAGTCACTGTTATTCTTTGATATAACCAACAGAGGGCGCACTGTTATTCTTTCATAAAACCAACAGAGGGCATTGTGGGATATTGCAGTCTCTCCCCAAGTGAAGTTGGTATAGGAATGATTAAAAGTGACTGCAATATCTGCAACTGCCCGCTGACCCGAGTATAAGCCGAGGTAGACTTTTTCAGCACATTTTGGATGCTGAAAAACTCGGCTTATACTCGAGTATATACGGTAGATATTGTACGATTGCTGTCAGGGGCAGAACATTGCTGATCTGTTCTTTAACTAATCTGACTGGTAAGACTTTGATCTGAATGGTTAGTGGCGGGTCGGGAGATGGGAAAGTCCGATCGTACAATGATTCGGATCTTTGCATCTATGGCCAGCTTAAGATATAATTAATCCTTATTGGAAGCAGAACTAGCCTATTGGCAAGGTATGAAGTTACAGAAAAGATCTATTATCCAGAAAGCCCCTGGTCCAGAGCATTCTGAATAAGAGGTCTCATACCACTATGTATGTATGTATGTGTGTGTGTATATATATATATAGATAGATAGATTTATTTTCTTCCCCTAATTAAAATTTTTCCCCCTAAATAAAAAGGTTTTTTTCCCCTGATTAAAAAAGGTGAACAAGTTGGAGGTCATTTGTAAACACTGCCCCATGGCAGTTATCAATGGCAACCAATCAGATGTTTGCTTTCATTTTTCTCCTTGCAGCAGGCTGAAACAATCCAATCACTGATTGGTTACTGTCCAGGTACAAATTTTCCCAGTTTTTCATTCATCTCATGTTGAAAAAGAGGCCATACTGCTCCAATAAGAGGTGAATGTAAAATAATTTGGACATTTGTTTTTTTTTTGTTTTGTTTTTTTTTATACCATAAACCCATTATATGAAATCTGGGTGACTCCTGGATAATGTGGGGGGATTCCCATCTCTGCAGGAGTTGGTCGCACTCATTTACCGTATTGACCTCTCCAAATGAATGGATCAGCTAATGTATGACCAGCTTCACTGTGTATTAAGCCAGCGGGAGTTTTTGCCAAACAGTTCGATTGGAGCCTTTCCAAGATGCCAGGCCATGGGAAACTCTAGCTAGGAGATACACTGTAACACTCTTTAACATCTGCACACAGAGGAAATCATGTTGTTTAATAGTTATCACTGCAGGCTTTCATGGAGCTAATTAGGGGGGTGTTAAAGGGCTTACGAACATAAAAGAAGACTTTTTAACAAGGCATATGCTGCTGGCTATGTCTGTTTATGAGCCGTAGTGTACGACAGTATGTAAATAGCATCACTTTAGGGGTTGCCTTCAACTTTTAGTATGATGCAGATAGTGATATTCTGAGACAATATATAATTGGTTTTCATTTTTTATTTGTGGTTTCTGAATTATTTAGCTTTTTATTCAGCAGCTCTCCAGCTTGCAATCTCAGCAATCGGGTCCAAATTTCCTTAGGGTAGGGGGGTAGGTTTTTTTTTTGTTTTTTTTTAGTTAAGGGTTGAATTCTCCTTTAAGATCCAAATTACGGATAGATGCGTTATCCAGAAAACCACAGATCCCGAGCTTTCTGGATAATATTCTCAGAATGCAGCTGGTACAGTTCTACCAGGGAGGCAGCTTATCTGCAAGGGTTGCTTTATTTGTTTGTGGTGGGGGCACCCCTAAAATAGCAACAAAAAGCTTTATTGCTTTATGGACCTGCCATAAAACACAAACTGGCTGCTTTTTGTTCACAGGAAGCAGAGTCATGTGCTTATCTGCGCTACCAGGAAACCTGACTATCCATGTTACAGCAATTTATACTGCCTTGCTCAAGGTTCTTAGTCACACCATTGGCTCCTAGTGTGTATATACAGGCCTTGGCTGTTGACTAGAAACAGCTCTGCTGATTCCCACTGGCAAACAACAAGACGAGGCATGAAGAGCTCTGAGACGAGGCCATAGGGCTGTTTGTATATCCTATTACATGCAGCAGTCCTGTGTCGTCAACAGAAGAAATGCATAAAAAGATATTTTATCCTTTTTACTTTTTTTTTTTTTAACATTTTTAGATCTTGAGGGATTCAGTGCCTTGCCTTCTGATCTCTGAGAGGCAGTATATTCAATATTGGTGCAGTCTGAGTCGGCCAGAGCTGCACAGAGGCCCATTGTCTTAGCGACTGATCAATGCAGTTTGGGAGCCTTTATTTTTAAACCTCATCAAAGCTCATCAGCCCATTGTTTATTGTAAAGTCAAGTGATAGCTGCAGCAGTCACAATACTTCCTGCTCGTTTGCATGAAATACAACAGGTTTGTTTTGTTAATATTCGGTGTCTCATTAGAGACTTTAGTAAACAATAGGAACTGGGTAAAGGAAAGGGAAATGAGCAATGCTAGAAAAACATCTTTCCAGCTCAGCAATAGAACAGCCTGTGTTCTGCATATTGGCTGAGAAGTTCAGCAGTTTTATATTCATAAGAAATAAATTTTTTATGTATTTTGTGTGTTTGTCAACGTTACACCTTTAGGCACGTGAACAGTTTGAGTGAGGCAGGCTGAATATGTAACCTTTCACTCATAGCTACACTTTTTCAGCAAAGCTATTGACTTCAAATTGCTGAGAACTAGCAATAATTGCCTTAATGGAACTGTAACTTCAAAGAATGTGTTTTAAAATAATAAAAATATAATGCAGTGTTGCCCTGCACTGGTAAAACTGCTGTGTTTGCTTCAGAAACACTACTATTGTTTATATAAATAAGATGCTGTGTAGCAATGGGGGCAGCCATTCAAAGGAGTAAAGGTTCAGGTTACACAGCAGATAACAGATAAGCTCTGTAGAACATAATAGTGTTATCTGTTATCCACTATTTAACCTGTGCCATATAGCCTTATTTCAATTTCCACCATTGCTACACATCAGCTTGTTAATATGAACTATAGTAGTGTTTCTGAAGCAAACTGATCCGTTTTACCAGTGCAAGGCAACAGTACATGATATTTTCATTAGTTGAAAACACTTTCATTTGTTGGTGTTACTATTCCTTTAAGGGTGATGGCAAATGGGGAGATTTGTTGCCCACAGTAAATGTGGGGTATATGCAAAGGGAGACAATTTCCTGCCAGCAAGTAATGGGTTTTATTTGTGGCGGTCCTAATGTTATGCTATGGATAGTCTTTTTTATCAGATTTGTCGTCCACAGTAGCGAAGATATAACCACAGGTGACATATCTCATGTGCCATGAACCTAAAGGTTATTGATAAAGAGATAAATTTTAAATGCATAGTCACTTACCTGGATCAAACAGGTAGATTGTAAGGCAGATAAGATTTATTAAAAGTTGGCTGTAAACATGCCAGTAAAAAAATGTGCTCAGAAATGGGCAGGTTGCTAAACCAGCACATCTTGCATTGATATTCCCACCTTGAGTAAGAGATATTGGACTGATCAAATTGTGGGCCCTATGGCCAAACAATCGGATCACAAGGTCAGGAATGCAGGTGTCAGGATCGAGGACCGCCTCAATGAACCAATGGGGTCCTCGATCCAACGGGATTATTAAACCTGCCCTATAGGCCAGATATCAATCCCAGAAGACTGTAGAAGTGCCCCAGCCACCTTAACCTACTTCTGAAGCTGCACCCATCTTAAGTGCTCTTTTACTTTATTACCAACACCTGAACAGACTCGTTGATGATTCATCAGCCACCCTATAGGAGGGTCAGCACTATTATACCACTAAAGGGGACCCTTCCTGAAATTTGACCCAACTCCCCCATAACCGATATTTGGGGCTGACCTACTGGCCTCCAAACCAATTCAGCCCCTCCAAGCAACTTATCAGTATATGGGAAAATGGCTGCCATTAAAAATCACGGGGCCCCGTACAACAAAATTTTCAGGGCCCCGCCCACCCCAGATCCCGCCCTCTCCACATTACAGTTAAAAGACCACATAGACGTCAGTGCTAAAAAAGGTAACCCCCCCACACACACACGTTATAAAAAGATACTGATGGTCAGGCCCCCTTATAAGTTAAAAAAACTGTGGTGCCAAGGCCCCCCATAAAAAATGTTTTAAAAAATTGGTGGTCAGGGCCCTCCTACAAGTTAACAAAAAAATAATTTGTGGTCAGGGCTCCCCTACAAGTTAAAAAAAATAATTGGTGATCAGAGCCCCCCCTATAAGTTAAAAAATAAACATTTGCGACTATGGCCCCCCCATAAAAGTTTTTTTTTTAAAAAAAAAAAATTGGAGATCAGGGGCCCGCAAGTAAAAAAGAAATTGATGACCTGCCCCCCCCCCACAAGTTATAAAAAGCCATTGGTGATCAGGGGCCTCCCTGCAAATAAAAAAAGAAATTGGCCAGATCCCACCAAATTTTTAAAAAATTGCTTGCCAGGGTTTAGTGTCTAAGAGGGGCCCGGCCATGCTTCACTTACTTGATTATCCGGGGCCCCCTGCTTTCAGCATGCTGCACAGCAGCTCTGTGCACGGAAGATTTTCTCCTATTAAGATTTCCTGTACCCTCATGGTCTTTTAGGAATAAGTCCCGGTAAAGCTGTACAGGGATTGGATAAGGGGATCCAATGAGGTTACAGCAAATCTTAATAGGAGAAAATCTTCTGTGGTTCGGTAAATGAAGCATGGCTGGGCCCCACCTTAGACACTATAAACCCTGCGGGCCCGGGACAACTGTCATCCCTGTGACCCCCTGATGGCGGCCCTGTATGGGGACCTTTAAAAGGTTCCGCCCCAATCAATATGTGGCTGCATCTGTACATTGAAGTAGTTCTCCCCAATAGATCACCATACGCCCCCAAAGAAGTCAACACTAGAGCTGTTGACTTCTGTGTTCAACTGTCTGTTATTGGCAAAAATATGTCCCATTATCGGGCACAGAAAAAGAAAAACACCTAGTTGCTAGGCTTTCCAACCCTAACAGCTACCGTATTTAGCAATTGGAGATGAAGAGAAGAAATTCTACAATTGTCTGCTAAGCGATGTTGTGGCACAGATAAAAGCGAGAGCTGGAAATGTAGATGTGGTAGATTCTATGATATGAAGTGCTAAATGTTTGTGTGTGGTAGACGTTTCTAGATAAAGCAACGTTTTGTGCAACTCACCCACGCTGTGTGCTCAGGAACCTTTATGTGGGCAAACTTTTTGACTTAATGGTTTTCCGTCTGTTTATTACATGTGAAATAAACACAAGCAAACTCTGCGTCTCTGTTCTAATGAGCAAATGCCCAACATGAAGTCCAAAAATTTCAGCATTTTACATCTCCCTCAGCATCTCATTAGGGCTGGAAAGAATCCTGCGACTAAAACGAAATAAATCTCCCCAGTACTTTATACCAATCAGTTACATTTACTACCACTAACATGCTATATTTAAAGTGTATATAGGTCCTCTACCCTGGATCTCATTTTATGGAGCCAAACACTCGATCAGCTTGATTTGGCCCACATCCTAGGCACACCCTTGCCAAAGAGTTACTCTTTTGGTTTATTGACATCCTAATGCCCATAAACAAATAGAAACAAGACGTTATGCCCAGAACAAATGCCAAACTGTGAATCTAAGCTTGTAAAAATTTAATATATGTGACAGTTGTACAAATATCCTGTGAAGGTGTATGAGAGGGATTACAGGTGCTGATAGTGTTTTTGTGCCGGTTCACATGAAGCTACTTGGGGAGATAAGTCGCCCAGCGACAAATCACTTCTTCTTCGGGCAACTAATCTCTCCAAACTGCCTCCCCGCCGGCGGGATGCCAGTCGGATCACTTCTTTTTCCGAAGTTGCCTCACAAGGAAACTTCGGAAAACAAATTGCTCCGAGTGCCATCCCGCTGGCTATTTAGAATCTAGTTGACTGGAAGGCTTTTTGGGGAGATTAGTCGCCCGAAGAAAAGGTGATTTGTCACCGGGCGACTAAATCTCCCCGAATCTTAGCATGTGCCCTTACCCTGAGGGGTGTATTTATTAAGGTTCGAATGGTAAATTTGAATATTTGAAAACATTTTTTGGGTCAAAACTCACAAATTAGAATTTTAAACCACCTAAAACCTGCCGAGTTCATGTACAAGTCAATGACAGGGGTCCATTGACCCATTTGAAGACATTAATAGCCTCCCTATTTCCTCCTATTTTTGGAGGAAAACTCGATTTGATTCGTATTCGATTTAAATTTTCTGATCTTTTCTAACCTACCATTCAAGTTGTGACTACATTCAAATTTATTAGAATAAAAAAAATTTGGAAATTCAACCTTTGATAAATCTGCCCCTAAGTGTGTAGATTGTGTGGTTGTAGGGGGTCTGTATGTATAATATTATTCAGGTATTGGACCTGTTTTTCAGAATGCTCGGTACCTGGTCTTTTCCTGATAAGGGGTCTTTCTGTAATTTAGATCTCCGTACCTGAAATCTGCTAAAAATTATTTAAACATTATTTAACCCAAGCTTTAATTCAGTGGGTTGAACACAAAGTTTGCATACAAATGTGAGGAACTAGAGCCTTTTTTTTTTTTACACACTAGTTACACACTAGAAAATCATGTAAACATTAAATAAACCCAATAGGCTGGTTTTGCTTCCAATAAGGATTAATTATATCTTAGTTGGGATCAAATACAAGATTTTATTATTACAGAGAAAAAGGCAATTGTTTTTTTTTAAATGTGAATTTGATGGTTGTTTGCACCAAGGATCCGCGTTCTAGTAGGTTCTTGGGTTATTTATTGTTCCCATGATTTGGTTTAATTTATTTGTTTGTTTCTGATTTGGGAGTGTAACTCTATTTTCTGCTTAAATTTTGCATTGTTTTTCCTTGGCCAAACTAAAAAGCATGTTTTATATGAGTTATCAAGAAAATGTATTCATACAGGCATTTCATAATTATCCGTGTATTCTCTTTGTTAGCTTTTTAAGGACCTGTAATCAACTATTTTCATTTGATATCTGTTAATTCACTGACTCATTTATATGTTTATTAGTTAATTAGTCTCCATTATGGGCACAGGCCTTGTTATATATGCTGGCATCACACCTCACCATCTAGACTATATTATGGTGCCTATGATTAAAGGATTGTATCCCGAAACGTGTAGGGCGTTGGATCCTTCTAGGAGCCTGCATTTGAGCCTGTTTCCTTGAATGGAGTGCCGTCCATTTGTTTGGTTTGGAATTGACATGGATTGGTGGGGACGCTGCGGACTGAGCACCTAACGGAAAGAGAGGAGCAGCCAATGGGATGGTGAGCTTGGAGCGGTTTATTCGGTTTGAATGAGTATATTATGGTGCTGTTGCACTGATCTCCACTGTTCAGATCTTAATGGATAGATGGGCTTTATTTGATGTGGCAAAGCAATCATTTTGGCACTAGACTTGACTTCTGTAATCTACGCAACACCATTTAGGCGGAGTGTTAGCGATAATATGTGATAAATGTGTGATATAATATGTAAACTGCAGATTAGTCACCCAGCTCTGGCATACTTTTCTTTGTTTGTTGTTATTTTATTGCACTTTATTAACTTGAGGACACTATTAAATGACTATTTGTGTGATAATTAGTGTGCTTTAACCTAACTTTTTTCTGTTCTGGCTACACTGCTATGGGTTCAGCCATTCACCAATAGTACTAGCTGGAAAATGTGTTGGGTGAGGAACACGACGGCAATGTATGTGATCTCTCATGAAGATTCTGTGTGGGATCTGCTTGGTTCAAGACCTCACCAAATGGGTGCAGCCAAATAATAATAATAATTGAATTTTAAACCTTCAAAATATTTGTGTTTTTTTTAGGGATGCGCCAAATCCACTATTTTGGATTCGGCCGAACCCCTGAATCCTTCGCAAAAGATTCGGCCGAATCCTATGCAAATTCTGGTTCGGCCGGACAGAAGGATTCGGCCAAATCCTGCTGAAAAATGCAGAATACCGAACAGATTCGGTGCATCCCTATTTTTTTTAATCAAACTCGATATGATGAATATGTAATATGTGTGTATTTGTGGACAGCTGTTATTATTATGTATTTAGGGTTGCACCAAATCCACTATCTTTGTGAAAGATTTGGCCAAATACCAACCTGAACCCTAATTTGCATATGTAAATTTTGCCTTTCTCTGGATCAACTGGCAGTTAAAAAATTGGCAGTAAAAAAGTCAAAAGGTTGAACTTGATGGACGTGTGTCTTTTTTTTCAACCTAACTTACTATGTTACTATGAAATAAGGGGGGAAATAGAACTGTGCATACAGCGCACGGCTAAAGCAATTTGACTTTCTTGTTTGTGCGATGAAAAGTCATGTGATTTTTTTTAGTTTCAGTTCAGCCAGGCACTTGAATACTGGATTCCGTGCATCCCTATTATTTATATTATATATATATAATGTATATATATAGCATCAAAATTAGCCATTAAACAGCAAGGTCTTAGAAAGTGAAAAAGTTATTTATTAAAAAGAAGTGACGTTTGGCTAGCACTCTTATCCACTTAGATAAAGACTTGCTGGAGTGCTAGCTAAAACGTCAGTTCTTTTTAATAAATAACTTTTTCACTTGCTAAGACCTGAGAGTGCGTACATTGCTGTTCGTGAAAGATATGTGTGTGTGTGTATATATATATATATATATAAATGTATCTGCTCCTGTTGGAAACAAGCACACACGATCATCTGTCCCACATGTGAAAGCATGCTCCTTTTAAAGAAGGGATACTTTTTTTGATTTTTCTGTCATATTCTACCAACACAACAATATATTCTTGTCCTGCTTGTCGTGTCCTGCACAGATTGGAAAGCACATTTCATTCTGACTGACCCTATACAGAGTAAGCTCCCTCCTGCCGGATGAAGCTCCAAATCAGCTATTGGAGTGGCCAATATTAATGGATTGTTATTAGGTATTAACCATAAAAAGCCTTTATACTGCAATGTATAAAGAGCTTCTCTTCCTTAAAAACAGTGCAGTGGTGCTTAATTAGGCATCAAGGTATTGCCTGTAGCAGTACAAATACTGGTAGTCATGAAATGCATTATAAACCCATCTTCCACACGACTGGCACTTTTCTCAGGAAATTCACAAATACTGCGTTCGTTAACGTGTATCAGCAGACATTTGGCTTCCCTGCGGAGCTGTTTATTAATTTTGCATATGATTTATGCAGCGTTTTTTTTTTGCCAGGTTGCCTCACAATCTTACCTATAGGGCTGTTCCACAATCAGCAATGGTATGCTCCGCATTCACATGTTCCTTGTAGGAGCAAACCACTGCAATAGCCCTGGATAATGGTAGGGGGGTACCATCACGGGGGGTGATACTGTCATGGGAAAACATGTTTTATTTCAGTTAATAGTGCTGCTCCAGCAGAATTCTGCACTGAAATCCATGTCTCAATGGAGCAAACAGATTTTTTTTTTATATTCAATTTTGAAATCTGACATGGGCCTATACATATTGTAAGTTTCCCAGCTGCCCCAGTCATGTGACTTGTGCCTGCACTTTAGAATGGAACTACTTTCTGGCAGGCTGTTATTTCTCCTACTTAATGTAACTGAATCAGTCTCAGTGGGACTTGGCTTTTACTATTGAGTGCTGTTCTTAGATCTACCAGGCAGCTGTTATCTTGTGTTATGGATCTGTTATCTGGTTTTGTTCCCATTGTTCTGTTGTTAGGCTGCTGGGGGGGAGGGGGTGATATCACTCCAACTTGCAGTACAGCAGTATAGTTACTGAAGTTTATCAGAGCACAAGTCTCATGACTGAGGACAGCTGGGAAATTGACAATATGTCTAGCTAGCCCCATCTCAGATTTCAAAATTGAATATAACAAAATCTGTTTGCTCTTTTGAAAAATGGATTGCAGTGCAGAATTCTGCTGGAGCAGCACTATTAACGGATGCGTTTTGAAAAAAAACATGTTTTCCCATGACAGTATCCCTTTAAGTGCAATGACACGGGGATATTTGTCACCCGCCTTAGAAATTCACCACTGTGGGTAACACATCTCCCTGAAAATGCCCTGCCCTTCGCTAACATTGTAAATTCTCGAAATGATTAATTTAAAAATTGAGTTGCAGAAGTGCTCGTGGTTATACAGATGCATTTCATTTTTTTCAAGGCCTTTAGCCCTGTAACTGTTGGGCATAATAACTTGTATTTATGTTCAGCTATTAACTTTAATGCTTATATTTTGGCAGAAAAATGAGTCTGAGTCATTTAATATACTTGTTTTACTCTGCCCATATGTGAACAGCTTGGAACAAACTCGTAGCCACTCTTTAGAGCTTTAGAACATTTACAGCATTTGGTTGGCCGTCCTGTTCAGCGCCGCAGCCCTCATTCACTCCAATAAGGTACATATTCATTGGAGGCCGAGTGAATTTTTTTTTGGGGCTTGTTTTGTGCAGATGGTGTTTATGCAAAGCTTTTAATAAGGAGCTTTTTGTTTCTGGTCTCATGAACAGTGAGTGACTGAGCAAAATAAGTGCAATGTGCGTTGAAGTGAATGACATAACCCAAAAAAAAGACACTGGTTATATTGTCAAATATATGACTTGACATGGGCATGTGATATTTTCTCCTTATTTATGTATATAAATAGCAGTACGTAAGGGGCTCTGTTGCGTTTATTTTCACTTTCTTATCTTAGGGTTATACTTTATACAGAATTTATACTATATATTTTTTTATGGATCTATAAAACATTAAACCAGCTAATTACACATTGTACAAGTATGTGATCCATTATCTGGAAAGCTCTGAATTGAGCAAAGGCTGTCTCCCAAAGACTCCATTTTATCCAAATAATCCAAATTTTTAATAATGATTTTCATTTTCTCTGTAATAACAAAACTGTACTTTGTTTCTAAGATATAATGAATCCATATTGGAAGCAAAACCAGCCTATTGGGTTTATTTAATGTTTATATGATTGTCTAGTAGACTTGAAGTATGAAGATGCAAATTGCAGAAAGATCTGTTATCCGGAAAACCCCAGGTCCCGAGCATTCTGGATAACAGGTCCCATACCTGTATTGCTTAGGAATAGATAATGCATAATGCCATTATGTTATGTTAACACCCTTGGAATGTGGCATTGCTGCAAAGGCTTTATTTAAAATTGCAGTCCCAGCATCACAATAGTCTAGAAATTGGGATCTGTTATCCAGAATGGTCAGAATTTGGAGAGTTTTGTTGCTATAGAGATGGAACATGAAAACCTCAATCATCCCGTTTGCCCTTCGAGTGGTTGTTCACATTTATATTAGGTTTTAGTATGATGTAGAAAGGGATATTTGCAATTGGTTTTCATTTTTATTATTTGTGGTTTTTAAATTATTAAGCTCTTTATTCAGCAACTCTCCACTTTGCAATTTCAGGAAGTGTGTTTACTAGGGTGCAAATTTCCCTAGCAACCTTGCATTGCTTTGAATAAGAGACTGGAATAGGAAAGGGACTGAATAAAAAGTCGAGTAATAAGTAGCAATAACTAAATATGTGTAGCATTGCAGAGCATTTTCTAGATGGGTCATTTGAAAGCTGGAAAGTGTCTAAAGAAGAAGGCAATTTAAAAGCTATAAAAAATAATGAAAACCAATCAAAAAGTTGCTTAAAATTGGCTATTCTATAACATACTAGTTAATCACTCCTTTGAGCTACCGCCCAGACCACGCTAAAAAACCTGTAAACCTTCCCCCACACACAAGTTATAAAAAGCCATTGGTGGTCAGGACCCCATTATAAGTTAAAAAAAAAACATTGGTGGCCATGCCCTCCCCCTTACAAGTTAAAAAAAAAATCATTGCCGGCCAACTCCCCCTATAACTTAAAAAAAAAAAAACATTGGCACCATAAAAGTTTTTTTTTTTTAAAAAAAAACCAAAAAACATTGGTGGCCATGCTTCCCCCTTACAAGTTAAAAAGAAACATTGGTGGTCAGGGGACCCATAGAATATTTTAATAAAATCATTGGTGGCCAGGGGCCTAAATAGTAAGTCAGTGGCTTCAGGTCTTTAACTTTGGGTCTTTTTGCGGCTTCGGCTCCATTTGGGTCTTCGGGTGTTTGAGACTTTGTAGTTTGCTGCTGTAAAGGGGGGCTCAGCTAATTCAAAGAGTGCAGCACACCCAGACCCCCCTTTAGGCCTCGGCCCGGTACAAATGTACCTCCTGGTGCCAGGTTGCCTCTCACAACTGAATGGTATTATTTGAGGGGTTTAACCTGCAGGCATGTGTTGAACAAGGCAAGTTACTATTCAGTTACGTATGTGCATTAATACATTGAGGAAATAAGCGCATATCAGCCATAAGGCAATTAGCATAATTGATGTTTATCCCGGACTCAGAGGTTGCTCGCATTTTTCCATATAATGTTTATCTTTGGTTTCACTAACAAAACTTAACAAACCTGCAACTCTGTAGCTCCTTTCAACCATAGCTTATCTGGGGGTGGGGCACCATCTTGTCATTAAGTAAGTAACCGCAATCAAAACTGGTAATTTCCCACTAACTCCATGGAAAGTACCAAGCTGGCCAGACATCTGCTCATTTTGACGTTGAGTTAAATTTTTGGATTATCATATCTATTAATAACATTTATAAAAGGCAAACATATCCTGTAGCGTTCTACAATAAATGGGTGTATACATTACATATGCAAAAACATCCAATAACCAAGAGGTAAAGAGGGCCCTTCCCAGTACAGTCCTGCAGCTGGTTGGGTACCCACGGGTTACCCGCAAAAAAAGCAGGCACCCTGCGGAATGAGGGGAGGATTTTCAGGTGCGGGTATACCCACAGGTCGATTTGCAGGTCTCATCTAAATTTCTTATCTTATGTAATATTGTTTATGGCAAAAACTGTAAAATTCGATCAGGGAAATTTTAAAATTCCATTCGAGTTGTTTTAAAAATTTGAATTCAGTTTTCGAGATTTATGATACTCTGGCCTTTAAGGAACTTGAATTAGACTATTCGCCACCTATAACCTGCCGAATTGCTGTTTTAGTCCTGGGATCAATTCGGAGTTGTTTGCAGCCTTCCTGACATTCGAGTTTTTTTCAGAGAAAAAACTTGAATCGATTTCTTAAAACTTGAATTGAATTTGATCCGAGCCTCCGGGTCGATTAAATTCACCCAAGTTTAAGAAGTTTGATTTTTTACAATAAATTTCGATTGGTCGAATTTCGAGTTCATGTGTGTTTATGGGAGTCTTTAAAAACTCGCATGAATTCGAAATTCGACCCTTGATAAATCTGCCCCTATAAGTGTTGTTTAGAGTAGTGATATCCACTCCCTCTCATTACACTGTCAGTATCTTTTCTTTATTATAGATATTGTACATTTTTGTTTAAATCACGTCCAGACAGAGCTTCATAATAGGCCCAGTCATTGCAAGTACACAGAGGCCCAAGCCGTCCTCCTCCAGCTTAATAAATATTCACTTTGGCATCTTAAAGTAGCCTCTCTGGCATTTCAGAATCCACAGATGCATTTATGGGCCTGGTCTTGTGGCTAACATTTGATAAGGCCATAGCCTGGGGCATAGGGAGCTTTGCGTATATACCAGCTACATCTTGTCCAATTTGTTGCAAGTTTTAGAATGTGCTTTTAAAAAGTTGCTTCTGGTTACTTAATTGAAAATTTCTGCAAGAACCCTACTAGTCCCGCCCATCTGTTCCACTTCCTGCCTCCTTTCCCGGGCTGTGCAGGGGAGCCGGAAGCATATTTTTGAAGACCATATTAATTTTTGTTTTGAAGACCATATTAATTTTGGGCCAGAAGTAAAACCACCACCCTATTGTATACATCAGTGCTGTCCAAGTTCTGTGGTACCGAGGGCCAAAATTTTACTGCCCTATGTGGAGGAGGGCCGATAATGGAAGTCAGTGTTGGCCACTCCCCCTTTAAACCACACCCACTGTAAGCCACACCCATATTACCACAAGAACTTTTAAGATCGTATCCACATTAACGGTGGTAGCATATCAAAAAACCAAATGGTTGGTGCTCACTGCAGGGAAATCCCTCATCACTCATTTGTGAAAAAGTTGTCATGTTAAAAACATACCCTTAAATCCATATGCCTCATCCTCCCCTGTGGTTAATACAACAACCCCCAACACATGATTAAACACCTTAGGGACCCTTAACAACAATTTCCAAATGCTAACAAACCCCTAACAGGCTTACATCCCACAGGTAGAGTAGAGCAAGCAGCACTGGGCAAGCAGAGAATGGCACACACAGGGAGGCAGAGATGAGCCAAGGTATTTTTGCAACCTTGACAAAGGCTTCAATCAGTGCCCCCCACCCAGTCCTGCATTACCATTTCCCACCTTACCAGTCATATAGCCCCCTGTACCTGTGCCAGCACCTATCATATTGCCTCCATTTGTACCTATACCAATGGCAGTCAATCCCTCAGATTGCCCCCAGGCCCCAATCTGTACCTGTGCCAGCATAAGCCAAAACATCCATCATATTTTTACCCCCAATCTGTACCTATACCAGCAGCAACCAAAAGAATCCATCATATTGCCCCAATTTGCATCTTTTCGAGCAGTAGCCAAAAATCCATCATATTGCCCTCAAACATCTGTGTACCTGTGCCAGCAGCCACCATGCCCCATGTACCTGAGCCAGCAGCAGCCAATCCCTTATTGCCCCCAATCTGTACCTGTGCCAGCATCAGCCAAAAAATCCACACTATTGCCTCCATATATGTACTAGTGCCAGCAGCAGCCAAATATCCATCATATCATCTGTTTACTTGTGTAAGTAGCAGCCAAGATATTGCCCACAAATATGTACCTGTGCCAGCAGCTGCCAAAAGGGAGCTGGGAGTGATTCTGTCTGGAACAGGGGGTTTATAAAGTTGAAAAAATTTTAAAGGCCAAGCAAACCAGGGTTTAAAAAAGAAAGAAAGGAAATTCCCCTTAAAAGTGTGCCCCCCTCATGATTGCGTCCTAGGTGGGCGCCTACTCTGTCTGCCCCTAGTTCCAGCCCTGCAGGGAGGGAAGGCAGAACAGAGCAGGAGACAAGTAAAGCTCTAATATGTGCTACATACAGTGACAGTGCTGGTGCCCCATTAGCATTTTGAATAAGGTGTGAACAGGTGAACAATGTGGACAGTTTCAGTCTGGGTCTCCGGTGTGAACAGTACAGACCTTTAGGATATAAACAATAGAGGTGTCACAAGTGTGAACAATACAGGGGGATCACAGGTGTGATACAGGGGATTAGAGTCTGAATTTGAGGTTTAAACAATGCAGGGTGCAGTTTATCTCTACAGTGATACCTTTTAAATCTTACATATGGTAAACCGACACAGCATCTGGGGGGCCAAAGAAGGGGGGGGGTCAGTTGGACAGCCCTGGTATACATTATTGCCTACAAATTTAGGGGGGTGTATCTATCCTATATTTCCTTTTTAAAAGCCAAAGAAACTACTGCACAGAAGATCAGAATTGCTTCAGTCGCTTCCTTACTCACTGGGTTGCCAATGCTTTAAAATGCTATTTAAAAGTTCATGGTCCATGGGGCATATTCTCTGCTGGCGTCTTTCAGCTATCAGAAAAGCCCCTGACCTACTGGCCTGTCATTAGTTTTAAAGGAAACAACCGCTGTATGTCGAATTATTTCTGGTATACCATATCAACTTCCTTTTAGGTTCTAGCTGTCTCTGTGACAGAAAATGAAACCTGATCGGCAGTCTTATGTACATTACAAGCCATATTTTTCAGGCCATTATTTTTTTTAAGCAAAAAGACTGTATGTCTTGTAATCTGAATGTGTTGCTGTGACAGCAAAAGTCCCTTTTTGTTTTCTGCATTACACTTAAGGCACATTTGCTGTCTTGAAGGAGAAGGAAAGCTAACAAGGCAGTTTATTGCCAATAGATTAACCACAATAGTGCAAGCTAAAATGCTATATTTAGTCTGTAGAAGGCTTTACCATACCCGAGTAAACAGCTCTAGAAATTCTCTCTGTTTGTAGGATAGCAACTGCCATATAAGCTTGGTGTGACATCACTTCCTGCCTGAGTCTCTCCTTGCTCACTCATAGCTCTGGGCTCAGATTAAAGCAGGGAGGAGGAGGAGGGAAAAGGCAGGGGGAGAGAAGCAAACTGAGCATGCTCACGCCCCGGAAGTTTAAGATGAAAACAGGAAGTCTGATACAGAAGCCTATGTGTACACAATAAAAGGAAAGAAATGTGGTTTCTTTTAACAGAGGAGTCAGAGCAGCATTACTGGTGTATTTATATAGACCTATCTAATAAAGCTTACTTAGTTTTCTCCTTTAAGTGCTGGCATATTAAAAGCAGCTGATATTTACCCTATATTCCAGTATCCCCAGTTCAAGATGAGGTTCGAGACACCTGACACTTTACCCAGTCCCACGTGGCTAAGGATAAGACTTTAATTAGCACTAATAATTTACACAAACATCTTTATCTTCACATAAGAACAGCCATATGTTATTTGATTGATATCAAGGGTAACTACATCTGTGGTTTTAGCTCAGAGTTCTGTACTAAAATGCCATATTTGACCCTGTCTGTTAATGATTATTTAAAGATGGCTAGGCTCCTACCCTGCCCCATCCTGTCTGGAAACCTAAATGATATCACATGTCAACACTCTTATCAGTAACCAGTGCAAATTTATGACATAGGAAAAACCTATGTATAGTTTTTTATAGTGGGAACAGTCTGCTTTTCTAATTAGTATTAAGCTGGCCATAGATGTAAAGATTTTTAAAAGATCTTTTCGTTATCGTGAGCCCAAGCTTATCTTGAAACGATCGTTTAAATGTACGATTTGTCCATCAACTAAAAAGACCATTTCAAGCAATGTTGTCTAGTTGGAGCCAGGAAAACTGAGGGGAGCTGCCTGCTTGGCCCTGCAAACATAGTTAGATTTCACTGTGACTGATGAAAATTTTTTAACCGGCCGATCAATTTTCTGACAGATGGACGAAAAATTGTAAGTTGTACGATCGTTCGATTCCCACTAACTACACCATAATTTGAAGGATTGGTTGGATTGCTCTAAAATCTGTCGTTAACCAAAGAAAAATCTTTGCGGTTATGGGGACCTTTAGTCACCTATGTAGCAGCATATGCCGCAGTGAATTAATAATATAGAAAGCACAGTTTTAAATGGGAATATAAATTCCTACTTTTTTTTTTTTTTTTTTTTTTAACCAATGAGCCCTTCTTCACATGGTTGAAAAGCTGATCAGAGCAGATATCAGCCACCGTGGATATGAACACACGTTTGTTCATATCCACGGTGTGCTGCTGATATCTGCTCTGATTGGATAATTTGGCCCTGTAACAGGCGTGGGTCCTTCAGTACAGCACCTGGTACCGCAAAGGTATGTGTTCAAGGTCTTAAGCTCTCCACCTCAGTTTCTGCATATGGTTGAGAAGCTGGTGACAGGATCTTATTGCCACCTCAATATTGGTGGTTCATGGTTTCTTGAATTCCAAAAGCATGGTAGGTCTGTTGTTCTTAGAGCAGGGGTCCCCAACCTTTTATACCCATGAGCCTCATTCAAATGTAAAAAACAAGTTGGAGAGCAACATAAGCGCACAAAAAGTTCCTGGGGATGCCAAATAAGAACTGTGATGTACTATTGGTAGCCCCTATGTGGAATGGCAGCCTACTGGAGGCTCTTGGCAGTACACCTGTTTTTTATGATACCAAAACTTGCCTCCAAGTCAAGAATCCAAAAACAAGCAACTGCTTTGAGGCCACTGGAAGCAACATCCAAAGGGGTTGTAGTGCAACATGTTGCTCTTGAGCTACTGGTTGGGGATCACAGACTTAGAACATTGGTGATTGTTTTGGCTACGGTCAGGACACAGGCCTGCATTGTTGGTAGTTGAATTGTGGGAATTCTAGGTCTTTAGTATCTCAACAAGTAAAGGTTGAGTTGTCCTTCCCCATATGTCCAGTGCAGTACAACCAGGCTGTACAGGTATAGGATCCCTTATCCGGAAACCCGATATCTAGAAAGCTCCAAATTACGGAATGGCTGTCTCCCGTAGACTCCATTTTATCCAAATAATCCAAATTTTTAAAAATGATTTCCTTTTTCTCTGTAATAATAAAACAATAGCTTGTACTTGATCCCAACTAAGATATAATTAATCCTTATTGGAAGCAAAACCAGCCTATTAAGTTTATTTAATGTTTAAATGAATTTCTAGTAGACCTAAGGCATGAAGACCCAAATTACGGAAAGATTCTTCATCCGGAAAACCCCAGGTCCCAAGCATTCTGGATAACAGGTCCCATACCTGTACAGAACTGGCTCTCAGAAAGTCACGACCCTTGGGTAGGGAGTATAGGCACTCATTGTACAGAATGGTAGCTCTCAGAGCAGTGGTGTATTTAAGCCCCCTATTCTGTGAGGAGGAAATACATTCTGAGAGGGTTAAAGAGATACTGACATAAGAAAATAACCTTTTTATTATCTATCATAACATTGTCTTTGAATGCTATTTATAATTTTGCCATAAAAGTATTAGCCTGATGCTTTTACATTACCTTTCTTACAAACCTGTTCCTCTATGAGGGGTCTGCCATGTTTGTGCAGCAGGAGTCTGTTGGCATTAGAAACTCTGACAGGTTAAGAAGGAACAGTCAGGTTGGCACAACAGTCAGGTTTAGGAACTTCAAGTAACAATTACTTACAAAGCAGAACTATCAGAGATAATCGATCAACATGACCTATAGGTAACTTTTAGTGTACATTAATATTTTGAAGAAAATTTTTTGGTGTCAGTATTACTTTAAGTTAATTAAATGGATGATTAGGTATCTAGGTGAAGGATTCTCTTTTTTACCCGTGAGCAACACGTGAGCAACATTCAAATATAAAAGATATGTGGAGCTACGCAATATGTTGGCGCTATATAAATACAGGTTAATAATAATAATAATAAAAACACAAGCATGAAGCATGTTCCCAGAGGTGCAAAATAGGGCTGGTATTGGCTACTTGGTATCCCTTATGTGAACTGGCAGCCAACTCTGTTTGGCAGTACACCCGGTTTTTATCCAACCAAAACTTGCCTCCAAGCCTTTAAATGAAAAATAAGCACCTGCCCCATTGTCAACATTTTTGTGGTCTTAAAGGAAAACTTTTCCTCCAAAATGAATATTTAAGCAACAGATAGTTTATGGCATATTAAAGAATCTTACCAAACTGGAATATATATTTAAGTTAATATTGTCCTTTTACATCTATTGCCTTCAACCACCATTTTGTGATGGTCTGTGTGCTCCCTCAGAGATCACCTGACCAGAAATACTGCAGCTCTAACTGTAACAGGAAGAAGTGTGGAAGCAAGACAGAACTCTGTCTGTTAATTGGCACATGTGACCTAACAAGTATGATTTGTTTGGTTTGTTTGTGTGCACCGTGAATCCTACGATCCCAGGGGCCGGCCCCTATTTTTTTAAAATGTAAATTTTCTATTTAGGATTAACCAATGGCACATATCACTAAAAAATTATATTATTATAAGAATTATAAGGGTTTTACACATGATCTGCTTTATGCAATATCTTTTTATAGAGGGGTCTAGTTTTCCTTTAAGTATTTTGTACTTTTCATTTGAAGCTTCAGTTCAGAGCTGGTACATCCGTACTTGTAATACTTCACATTATTATTTGCTTTTCCCTTTTAGATTCTGTTAGAGAAAAAGTACCATAGCCCATCCTTTCTGTTGTGACCACTATCTTACTGATCATTAATTACATAACAGTTGTGTCCAGTAATACCTAGAGGGAAAGTGAAAGGAACGTGAAGCCATTATGTACAGGCAGAAAGACAAACAGACCATTTTTTCGTTGTCTTTGGAAGGGCTACAACAAGGCCCTATTGTGCTTATTCAATGCAATGGTTCCATTAGTGCTGTTGGGTAAGCTGTTCCCCCAGAGGGTTCCTTTGGGAAGAGAAGTATAAAGCACCATTATTGCATTTGTCTAGTATAAGGTGACTCCAAACTGGCAGCTCAGATAGTTCATGAAAGGCTGTATTGAGAAGTATAATGGTTCTGTGCTTTATTTGCTGTCATCTTTATATTGCTGAACACCAACCCTTATGTAATTAAAGGGGTTGTTCGCCTTTGCGTTAACTTTTAGTATGAGGTAGAGGAGAGTGATATTCTGAGACAATTTACAGTTGGTTTTCATTTTTTTATTATTTAAGGTTTTTGAGTTATTTAGCATTAGATAGGATTCGGATTCGGTTCAGCCAAGCAGAAGGATTCGTCAGAATCCGAATCCTATTGAAAAAGGCCGTAATTTAGGATACATATAGTGGCAGTTCTTGATTCCCAGTACATTAGAATACATATAGTGGAAGCTCATGAAGCCCTAGTACATATAGTAGGCACTCTTGGCTCCTTCTACTTTGGAATACATGTAAAGAAAATCCTTGATCTCTGATATTGCAGGATACAATTGTAGATCTCTGGTACTTTGGAATACAGATAGCAGACATTCTAGATGCCTTGGCAAACCTATAGCTGGAAATCATTCTGCTACTTGAAACAACATAACAGCAGTTAGTTCTCCTCCTGGTCTGTAAATCAGCTGGCTTTTACTACATTGTTTAGGAGTCAGAACCAGAGTGTAGAGAATATAAACTGCCACAGCTTTAGGGAGCTAGCACACAGGCAGATTCTGGGAGATTTGGTCGCCTGGCGAATAATCGCCTCTTCTGCAGGGCGTCAATCTCCCTGAACTGGTTTCCCCCTGCCTTTCGCCTGCTATAATCAGGCGACTTCGGAAATTTGAAGCCCTGCGAGTGCATTGACGCTGGCGTTTTCTCATTATAGCAGGCGGAAGGCAGTTCGCGGAGATTGTCGCCCTGCAGAAGAGGTGATTAGTCGCCAGGTGACTAAATCTCCCCGAATCTGCCCGTGTGCTAGCTCCGTTAATAGCATTTACATTTATCAAAGTTGCATTTCTCTTTTTATTATGCAAGCTACTAGTGATGTGAGGATCGGCCCGAAACCCATAGATCTATAAATAGAGGGGGAGGAGCGGGTTAGGGTTGGCAGAGTGGGGGGCCAACTACATAAAAGCTACATTAAAAGCTTATTTTCTTTGGGCGGGACAGATTGGGTCTTTTGGGCCTATGATCACATTATAGTAAGGCCCATTGTAGACCTGTCCTCAATATATGGCACTTGCATCAGGGGATCAGTCAGCCAGGCCATCATTTTGCCTTGCATGTGACCAGCTTTAACATTCTGTTTGTTCATCTGTTCTAGGATAGCTTAGTATCAGCATTTCACGTTTTTGGAAAATCGTAAAGGGAAATGTTCCCGACCTATTGTATCCAGTCCTGTGTGCAATGCAGGATGCCAGGTGTCCGGGAGGGCTTGTTCATGGGAAATGTTTTCATGCGTGCAGGTGTTAGAGAACAAATGTACACTGGCAAAGTAAAGAAGTCATTGTATTGGCATGCCAAGGTCACCCATCAAATAATATCCTGGCACTGATTGGTATCATGCAAACTATGCCATTGGATGTGGGAGTATGCCTCAGTTATGGATTAGAATTATTTTTGCAAATGTTGTACAACCTCCAATTTCATGTTGTAAACATATGCATCCTATGCGAGGTGCAGCTCCTTTGCACACCCAGCTGTTTGATCCTTAGTGTTCTCTGCAAGAATGATTAGAACAAGAGAAAGACGACCGGTGCTTTGCAGGACATTCCTGGTACGCATAAGGGAATGCAGTTCTGGGCCAGACGTGATGTGTAGGTAGTCATTTTGGGTCCGTACGTGGGCAAACAGGCTTGTCATTTTGCTCAAAAGTGACCGTGCCATGACCAGTTTCAGCAATAAATAAAAACAAAACATGGAGTGAAACAAAGGGAATTAACTGTCTGATTCTACTTCCTTCTGCGAGACCTAGAGAAGAGAAAGGGAGAAAGTATAAAGATTTGTGTGCGTGTTCCACTTTGTAAGAGATAAAAACGGAAAAGCAAAGCCTGTTGCCTCTAGTTTCCTGTTTTTCACAACCTCTTTGGCTTCTGATGTGCGTTACGTATTTCTGATAACTCCGTTGTGAAATAGAAGTATGATTTCAAAGACCTTTTCCTTGTGAGTCAAGCTTCAGCAGTCAAGGATTTCCGAATCGAGTACTAATGAGTGTAATAAATTCGCCAAGGGGTGAAGTGGACTGTAAAGTGAAACTCCTTATCAACTGCGCCGAAACTCTAATCCCTAGCACATTGCTTTGAGTCATTTCATTTAGTTCAACACGTACTCGTATGCATACCTCCCAACTGTCCCTTTTTTTCGGAGGGACAATCCCCCTTTTGACAGCTCAACCCACAGTCCCTCATTTGTACTGGAAAGTCCCTCTTTTCTCTGCACTGAAAAAGAAACAAAGTTTCTCACTTAATTGGCTTTTAGCAGAGAGCCCAGAACAGCTAACAGGTGCAAATAAGATACTTTGTAACAATTTTGAGACACAAAAACACAGTTTAGATAAGGAGAAATATTTTCAAACTTTCATAACCTGCCAAATTTTATAAAACAAACATGGCAATTAGGGGGTGTGGCCACAGAAAGGGGTGTGGTCAAAAAAATTGCTGCGCTACGTGCGGAAAAAAATTTTTGTCCCTCTTTTTACTTCCAAAATGTTGGGAGGTATGCGTATGGATCAGAGTACACTGATTCGGCCATCTTTGTTGTGACAACCCTATTCTGGTCTTGCTATGTTTCTAGCTGTATGTTGGTTTAACATGGTGTTTATGATTTGTGTTTTTCAGATCCCTTTGCGACTCGATGTGGGCTTTTCTAGCTTTCAAAGGCAGCCAACTAATAGTGCTATGCTTGTTTGACTGACTTGGATTCAGTGCTCGGTGCTGGTACTGGAGCTGTGTGCCATGTATCAAGGTAAGTCTAAGAATGTTGCTTCGTGTGACCCTAGGTAGGAAATTTTGTAGAGATGGACAGCCATTTTCTGCTAGGCTGTAGCATCCAGAGTATTCACCCAATCTTCATTTTGGAAAATGGACATAAATTAGGCCAGGGTATATTTTTTAGCCGGTAATTGAGGTTCTGGGAGACTGTTGCCATGTTCCTTTGCATTCAAGTGAAAGCAATCCAATGCATTTCGACTGGTAAACCATTCAAAGCTGGAAAAGGAGAAACCGCACAGGATACACGGCAGATAACAGATAAGCGCTGTAGTATACAATGGGATTATTCAGAACTTATCTGTTATCTACTGTCTCCTGTGCTTGAATGGCTGCTCCCATGGCTACACAGCAGCTTGTTTATATAAACTATAGTTGTGTTTTTGAAGCAAACACACAAGATTTACCAGTGCAGGGCAACACTACATTATATTGTGATTCATTTTGAACATTTTCATTTTTTGGTATTACTGTTCCTTTAAAGGAGAATTCAACCGTTTTCCCAAAAAAAAACCCTACCCCCCACCCCACGTAGACCCCCCTCCATTCTTCCCCCAGCCTAGCTGCCCCCCGGGGAAATGCCCCTAACTTTATACTTACCCCTCGGCATAGATTCAGGCATCGGAGTTCACTGCAGCCATCTTCTGGGTCTTTGGTAAGCTTGGTGGGAGGTGACAACTGCACATGTGCCAAAATGGACGGAAATTGCCAAATCGCCAGAAGAAGACCCAGAAGATGGCTGCAGTGCCTGAATCTGCACTGAGGGGGTAAGCTTAAAGTTAGGGGCATTTCCCTGGGGGCAGCTAGGCTGGGGGGGAGGATGAAGGGGGTCTACGTGGGGTGGGGGGTAGGGTAGGTTTTTTTTGGAAAATGGTTGAATTCTCCTTTAAAGGAACAGTAACACCAAAAAATGAATGTTCAAAATTAATCACAATATAATGTACTGTTGCCCTGCACAGGTAAATCTGGTGTGTTTGCTTCAGAAACACAACTATAGTTTATAGGGTTTTTTTTTTTGGTAAACGGTTAAATTCTCCTTTGAGTTCCAGTGCCTTCTGTTGTGTTAGAAGCCATCTTTTGTAGTCCCACGTTTAGTCAGGCTCATTATAACTATTAGCAAGTTATAACAGTCAACCTACAGCGCAACAGACAAGCTCCTTTTGTCATCTTAATTGGCATTTGCGTTTGGCCCCCCTCTCACGATGCCAGCCCCACATTATGGTACCTACTACTTTAAATTCCTAATGTAGATGAATGAAAGACACTTGCGCTCTATTCAATCAGTTATTTTTACAGCATGTGCACCAGTGCCCTTTACACTTCTTTATCTTATTTCTCCTTTGGACTCTTGCTAATCTGCATCTCTTTTTTTTTTTTTTATTTCACCACTACCATTTAATTTATCCCTTGTATTGCGCAGTCCACTTATTTTACCCCAGCACCTTAAGGGCAGAGACACACGGGGGCTGATATCACTGCAGTACAGCAGTAAAGAATGACTGAAGTTTATCAGAGCACAAGTCATATAGGTCAGCTGGAAAACTGACAATATGTCGAGCCCCATGTCAGATTTCAAAATTAAATATAACAAAATCTGTCTTGTTTTTTTGAGAAACTGATTTCAGTTCAGAATTCTGCTGGAGCAGTACTATTAACTGATGCATTTTGAAAAAAACATTTAATCCCATGACTGTATCCCTTTAATCAGTAAAGTAAGCAATCCTTCTAATAGATTCCATCTACACAAGTAATATGACTGAGGGGAATGCAGTGTGCCAGCTATAATAAGGTGTTAAGCTCTGTTGAAATCCAAAGTTAGACTCCCTCCATGGAAACCAATACTCATGCCAAATAACACCTACCCTTGTAGTTAAAACCCATTAAGGTGTTGGACAAACAGGGTTGCAGCTGTAGGACTTGTTTGGATCAAGCACCCTTTAGTTCATAACAAGGCTACAGATTATACACACACAAGAGCCATGCATATCCTGTAGATTATATCCGTATCAACGGTGCTTACGGGTGTCGTTGGTTATAATCAGTGCTTAGTGCCTTCGAGTTCAAAACATATATGAAAGTACTCCGCCTTTCCTTTTATCCTTATATTTTACAATAGGGGGTACGTTATTTACTATATAATACACAAAAGCCAGGAATATCTTGTAAATTATATCCTTATAAATGGTGAGTTCTGATGTCACCAGTTATAAATGGTGAGTTCTGATGTCATTTCTGTCACATGACTCACTGAAACTTGTGTATTATAATAAATAAAGTACCTCCAGTTGCAAAATATGAGGATATTAGAAGCTACCTCGGAGTTCCATGACCTGTATAAAACAACTCGCCTTCGGCCTCGTGTTTTTATAAAGTCATAAAACTTATAAAATCCTTATAATTTACAAGAGGGGGTACTTTATTCACTATATAAATAGTGACTAGTGATGCCATCATTACAAATTTGTAATACAGGTATGGGGATCCAGAAGCTTGTTATCCAGAAAGCTCCCCATTTTAATCAAATATTTCTCTGTAATAATAAAACAGTAACTTGTCTTTGATCTTTGATATAATTCATTTTTATTGGAGGAAAACATTGCTATAGAGTTAAATTCATGTTTAAATGATTTTATAGTAGACTTATGATGGGGAGATCCAATTTAAAGAAAGACCCCTTATCCAGAAAACCTTGGGTCATGATCATTCTGGATAAAAGGTCCTATAGCTGTACTCTTAAAATGAGCCCTTGGCCTGCCCACAATCAACTCCTAATTTAGGCCGCCCATGGGATGTCACTGTCCCGCCCACAATGTCATTGGCCCGTCCCCCGCCCAGAACTCACATAGGGGTAAGTTGGCAACCCTACTACACCTATACATTTTATATATTGTAAAGGCAGAAAGAATTCTGACGTGGCAGGTCGTGACGTAGGGGGAGGGGCTATGACGAGCGATCAGCCAATCCTGGGTCAATCATGGGGAATCCTGCCCGGTTTTCCTTATTTGGAAAACCAGGCAGGAAGTTTTGACCCGGGCAGACCCTCAAAATACCGTGCTGTCCAGGTCAAAACCAGACAGGTGGCAACCCTAAGGTGTAGTATATCATTTACCATATGTTTTGGCTTTGCAATTGAAAGTATTTTTGTTTCTAGTACAGTCCAGGTATGGAAACCAGTTATCCAGAAAGCTCCGAATTGTGGAAAGGCCATCTCCCATAGACTCCCATGTTACCAAATAATCCAGATCTTTAAAAACAATTTCCCTTTTCTCTGTAATAACAGTACAAGTATGGGATACATTATCTGGAAACCTATTATCCAGAAAGCTCGAAAATACAGGAAGGCCATCTCCCATATACCGAGTCTATTTTATCCTCATTATTCAGTATTGTAAAAATGATTTCCTTTTTCTCTGTAATAATAAAACAGTAGCTTGTACTTGATCCAAACTGAGATATTATTAATCCTCATTGGAAGCAAAACCAGCTTATTGGGTTTAATTCATGTTTACATGATTTTTTAGTAGCCTAAGGTATGTAGATCCTAATAACGGAATGTCCATCTCCTATAATCTCAATTGGATCCAAATGTATTTAACGTTTACATGATTTACACTTTTTCTTCTGTTGCTGTACAGGAACCTCTATAAAACTATAAATATTTGATGTTGCTGGTGGTAGGTGGCTAGGAATGCTGCATTTTAAGCTTAAAGAAACTGGAAAAATAAACACTGGGTAAAGAGATAGGAAGATCATCTGGCACTTAAAGTGTTAAAGGTGTGTGTTGATTGTGGGGCATACCTTCATTGTTCTTTGACCACTAAGTTAAATAGGTAATTACGTTTTTAGTGAACTGTGTAAAGATAAGAGGATAATTTTCTAAGCACACTACACTCCCAGGTCATTCCATGAGTCTTAGACGCACAGCCAACAGCTTGAACCCCCGATTACGGCTTAGAAAGAATAAGGTATGTAACTGTATGAGCTGGGCATGGTTTTACCATGATGCTGAAGAATTGGGGTTCAGTATGGATAACCTTAGGCAGAATAGAACCGTATGCAAGCCATGTTGTGTATACTACAATACAGAAATTTGGTGCAATCTACTGTATGTCAGCTGTCCAATCTTCATAGATGGCTCAAATTTTCTTTTTGAACAGAAGTTACTTAACTAAAGGTCGGGACCCAAAATTGGGTCACCATGCTGTCTGTGGTGGGTCTCCATTAGTGAATTTATCTGCTACAGTAGCCCATAATAATTTAATAAGATGCACAATTAACCCTAAACCAATTATTTTGGTTTGTGAAGCCCAAACTTGTGAGTCCCAAACTTAAATTTATCTTCCCTTAAATTGTAAACCCTGTTTTAAAACTGAAGCCTTTAGGCAGAGACATAAGCTGCTATATCGGGAGATTAGTCTCCCAGCAAAATCGCTTCTTCTTCGGGCACTCTGTTCGATTTGGCTTTCCGAAGTTTCCTTGTGAGGTAACTTCAGAAAACTAAGCTTTCCGAGCGATTTACATTCTTGCCAGTGGGAAGGCAGTTCGGGGAGAGTAGTCGCCCGAAGAAGAAGTGATTTGTCACTGGGCGTCTAATCTCCCGAAATAGCTGCGTGTGTCTCTGCTCGTAAGATGTCCCTCAAACAGGCAGGTCTTTCAATAGACGTAGGGACCAAATAGATGGTTTGCCAGTTTTGTGATGGGTTTGGAATGTTATCTTTAAACTTTTTTATTGTATTTTCAAAGCATAATTTAAAGTACAGAAACCGTATATTGTTTTGCATGCTCGTTATGACAAAATGGGTATACAAATATCATTATTCTATGAGTTTGTTAATCAACATCAATCACTTTTAACAAGGTTTCTTTATATCTGTATAACACAATAAAATTTGAAAATAGACAGTTGGGGTAGGAGACAGAATAGAAAGACGCATGGGAAGGGGAAAGAGTAAGAAACATTGGAGAAGGGGAAAGGAGGGGGGAGAGAGAGCTTCTTTATCATATCATTTGTGACAGTTAGGAGGTAGCTTCCATTGACGTAGATATATGTGTTGGGGAGAGAGAAGGAGGAGGGGGCGAGTCTCTTTTTTGCCATCTTGCTCTTGAGGTGCTACCTAAGTTCTCCTCTAAGAGAGTTTTCTGCCCACCATTTAGTACATTTGAAGGGGGCTAGTAATTTTTGTTGCTTTTGTCCTTCCAATGTGTCTAGGTATTTGCTCCAAATATCAAAGAAAAGTGAGCCTTTGAGTTCCTTGTCTTGTAACGCCAAGACCCATTGGAGTTGCATCGTGTACAGTAATTTGCGTTCCCATAGTTGTTTTGGAGGTGGTTGCGCGTTAGTCCAATATTCCAAAATGGCCTTAACTGTGGTTAGTACCATTATATCTGCGAGTCTGATGTTACCTTTGATGGTGTTGTCAGTGGGTGTGGGATATAATCCCAATAGTATTTGTGGATTTGTCCGAGTTATTGTGATTTCGCACCAACTTGCGATATGTGATAGAACTGTACTCCATAGAGCATTCAATTTAGTACATGACCACAGTGAATGTTCTTGGGTTTGGAATGTTAATGTTGTCCTGTCGAGAAGTTTAAGAATGGGCAGAGCATAGAATGGTTAGATGTATTCATCGGGTGACTGCCTACAAGCATTCATAATGTTGCTGGTTTGACCGATTAACGTTTTCTTGTTTCAGCACCAAACATCAGACCAGTTTGGATAAAAAGGGAAACATTTGCTCATATGATCTGCCTGTTTATGGGAGCTTGAATATATGCAGGGAAACTACCATTTAGCAGTACTTTATTCACATTGTATCCTGCCAGTTTGATGGGTCTTAACCCAAAAAAGCCATGAAATTATCTTTTGATGTAGAGAGTGGTGTTCCGAGACAATTTGCAACTGGTTTTAATTTTTTTATTTGTGGTTTTTGAGTTATTTAGCTTTTTATTCAGCAGTTTATTTCAGCAGTGTGGTTGCTAGTTTCCAAATTCTCCCAGCAACCATGCACTGATTTGAATAAGACACTGGCATATGAATAGGAGAGGGACTTAATAGAACAGGAGTAATAAAAAGTAGCAGTAACAATAAATGTGTAGCCTTACAGAACTTTTTTCAGATGAAAGCTGGAAAGAGTCAGAACAGGAAGACAAATAATAACATAAATATATAAAAAAACAAAACAGTGAAGACCAATTGAGAAGTTGCTTAGAATTAGCAATTCTAACTTAAAGGTGAACCACCCCTTTAAGAATTATATCAAAAGAACTGAGATGAGTGTAAATTAAATGAGACTTCACAGAGATGAAAGTGAATGAAATGATGGGATCATTTGTGGTATATGGTGACTTTCCAACTGCAGTTGTCTGGCTGAGTCTTCAGTTACTGTGATTGCCTTGTTGTCAAATCAGGTTGCTGTTAATGAGACCTTCGTTGGAGTTGGCAAATGTAATTTACTTTTCTTTTGAAAGCAAAATTGCAGCAAGTGTTTGCTCTGCGGGGTTTATTCCCTGCCATTTCTTAGTTTGACTTTCTTTCAAGCGGCATTATATGTGTTGTAGCAACATTATCAATGTTTAAAAGCCTCACTCTTTTCTGTTTAGTAGACAGGGACAGCTTGTTCTTTGTCTCAAGGACCATGGATGGACAGGGTTTATAAGAGTAGGGCTAGAATCAGCTTGAGATCCGCAGGCCGATTTTAGCTCAGACACCGGCTGATTTGTGTCCTTGCTTAAAGGGATTCTGTCATGATTTTTATGGTGTAGTTTTTATTTCTAAATTACACAGTTTACACTGCAAATAATTCACTCTACAATATAAAATGTCATTCTGAACCAGCACGTGTATTTTTTATTAGTTGTAACAATAATTGGTGTGTAGGTGCATCTCAGGTCATTTTGCCTGGTCATGTGCTTTCAGAAAGAGCCAGCACTTTAGGATGGAACTGCTTTCTGACAGGCTAATTTTTCTCCTACTCAATGTTACTGATGAAGTCTCAGTGGAACATGGAAATTTACTATTGATTGTTGTTCTTATATCTACCAGGAACGCTGTTATCTGGTTACCTTCCCATTGTTCTGCTGGTGGGCTGGGTGGTATCACTCCAACTTGCAGTGCAGCAGTAAAGAGTGACTGAAGTTTATCAGAGTACAAGTCACATGACTGAGGGCAGCTGGGAAACTGACAATATGTCTAGCCCCATGTCAGATTTCAAAGTTAGATATAAAAAAAAATCTTCTTACCTGTCCGAGCTACGAAACAACCGAAAAACAATCCGAAAATGTCGGAACAATCCACACACAGTCCGAAAAATCGTACAAGCGAAGATTCATACGACTATATCTTTGCGTCCGTGGCCAGCTTTACACACAGGAAAATATGCATGGCCCAACATTGTTTAGATTCTGGGATAAAACAAGCAGATTTGAAATCAGGAGAAACTGGCTGTGATGGGATGGGGATTCGGTTGGAATATGGACATGATTGGTTAATTCTGGACAAAAACACAACATGTTGTTTGGAGGGAGAACTGGAAGTAAAACTATGGAAAGGGGAAATAAAGTAGAAAAATTACTTGAACAGAAGACGGTTGGGTGAGACATGGACAATAGAGGAAGAGGAGAACAGAGGAAAAAGGGCAAGTTGGTAGAGAGAAGAAGCACAAATGAAACAGAGAAAGGGGGGAATAGGCCTTTCTGTTCTGCTTCAAGGAATAGGCCTGTATAGCTAGTTGCAATGAAAACAACAACAAGATATTATGTTCTGAATTAACCAATTTCAGTTAGACTGGCAATGACCCAGAAAAATCCTCAAATATTTCCAAAAGACTAATAAATCAGATCAGACCATCTGTCCTAAAAAAAAATAAAAAAAAACGTAGTCTCTGTATTTTGTCTGTTCACGTGTGTTTATTGGTTTCTTACAACACATAAACTGAGATGTTGGTGGACAATATCGAAAGGCTCCCAATTATGGAAAGGTCATGGATTCCATTTCATGCAAACAATTATAATTTTATGTCCTTTGATTTTTATTAGACATAAGATATGGTGATCCAAATTGCACAAAAATCTCTTATCCGGAAAATCACAGGTTCCAAGCATTCCGAATAATAGATCCCATACCTTTTATAGCTGTATCCTATACCCCAATCCAGGGATATAGATCAAGTTATGACTGAGAATAACATAGTTGTATAAAAACACAGTGGAACCCTAGCAGCAACTGCACAGAGGTTAATCCAGGGCCTTCAGCATTATCAGCCTCCCTGGAGAGGACTTTGTTCTGATTTTTCCCTGTAATCTATCTCACATTGTACATTTTTGTACATTGTACATATTTCGCTTAACAGACCTGAAAATGTGCTCCTATGTCAAACCAGTCATTGATTGGTCTGTTAGCTATTGTAGGTCGGTGTATGCAAATAAGCAGCAGAAGAATTAAAGTGATACTCTTTAGCCTTCACTTGCCCCAAATACATGCAAAGGATATTAGTTGCAGTACTACTTCTCACCAGAGTTTTTTAAAACTCCCATTAATTCGAAATTGGACCAATCGAAATTTATTATAAAAATCGATTTTTTTTTTAAACTTGGGTGAAAAGGATCGACCCGAAAACTCGAATCAAATTTGATTCTAATTTTAAAAACTCCGAAAAAAACCCTCAAATGTCAGGAACGCTGCAAACAACTCCAAATTGATCTCAGGACATCTCTCATTGACTTAAACAGCAATCGGGAACCGGAGCGCAGGATCTGTTGAGCGATGTCCGTTATCTTGGGGCACGTGTGCTTAAAGGGGATGTAAAGGCAAACAAATAAAATTCCATTTTTACTTTAATGAAAAAGAAACCTATCTTCAATATACTTTAATTGAAAAATGTCTACCATTTTTATAATAAACCTGATTGTATGCAGTGAAGTTCCCCCTTCATTTACTTGCTCTGACTGCTGTGGATAGGAAACGGTCCCCAACTGCTCTGCAGGGAAACGATCATACTTTCAAACGGCAGGGGGGAGCCCCTCCCAAACTTATTTCCCAGAACTCGAGCAGCTTTGTTTGTTTCCCTATAAAGCAGCCAGCCACTGTGTAGAGATTTGTATCCGCAGACAAAGTGCAGTCTGCATATTCTGTTTATTAATCAGTCTTGCTGTATAAGCTTCTATGGCAGATATTATTTGACTGCTGTTTTGATCATTTATGATGACCCCTAAGCTTAACTTCCCAACTGAAGCCCAGACCGCACTGAGCATGTGCATTGTCTTGGTCTTGCAAAGATGTTTAACATAGTTACAAGATGATGACCCCCTGCGGCCAACTTTGAAAACATAAATCATTTGTTTAATTAGGCTTCTGGTGCGGTAAGTTCATGTTTGTGTTTAATATACAAAATACAGCATTTCTACCATTATTCTATTTTAGACATTAGTTCCCCTTTAAAAGACCTTTTTGCCCCTCAAATCTGTGTAATAATATCTGAGACTCTGCTGGAGGAGGAATACCTTTCATTTTATTCTCCAGGTATATAACTTTGGAGACCTTTTGGATATTAATTGGTTTGGAGAACTATAACTCGCACATTAAGATTCTGTTTGGATAAATTCTGGATTGGAGAGTGGGCGGTTCATATAGAGACAATTCAGAAAAATCGATTAGGTTTTGACTACTATTGTTTGCTATAAGCGACTATTTTTATGAATTTGTATTGATTGATTGGGGTCCTGGCCGTCCAGCTTTTTACTTTGAGAATTGTTTAAGGGTCAATTATTACATATCAACTTGGTTTTTAATTACACCTTTTAAATTCTTTATTCTCTTTATTGATACACCCGACAGGGTCTATTACAGTAATGTACTGTAGTTTGCTTGGCCTTTATTAGCATTTAGCTTTAATAAACCACCGGCCCCAATCCCCTCTGGTGTGTGTTGTCTACTGCAGAGCACAGAAAGGTCAAAATTAAGTACTATTTTAAGACAAACATATGTCTTGTTGCATTTAATAAGTAAATGTATATATTTCAACTTACATACGTGAACCTGCAGACCAGATCTCATACGTAACCCAGGGACTGCCTGTATTTACAAAGATGAACACAATGTATATGTAGATATGTTACTTCTGTGTGTATTAATACATCACTCCCAGCATGGGAAAGCAGTTGCAGCTATGGCACACACTAGGTTAAAGGCTCTCCGCACAACATTCACATGAGTCTGGAATGCTGGCAGGTTTCCTCTTGTCAAGTCTTTTCTTTGCTTCACTTTGAACAGTTTAAAATAAAACCTTTATCCTTTGCAGAACAAATTCCCATGTAGAGTCACTGGGAACTACTGTATATGTGGTCATACTCATGAGCTTTTTTTGGCACAAAAACATCTATTTAGCTTGAATTTCCTATGTATAAAACCAACAGTCACCAAAAAAGTAACCTATTTTACATTCATGTTTTCCTCTTTTCACGGTTTCCCTTTAAAGGAGAAGGAAACCCCCTGGGGGCAAAACCCCTCCCCTGTGTTGCCCCCCCCTCCCTCGCCTACCTGTCCCCCTGGGCAAATGCCCCTAACTTGTTACTCACCCCTCTGCGCAGGTCCTGTCCACGGAGTTCACAGGCGCCATCTTCACCCACGCGGTCTTCTTCCTGCTTTGACCGGCGTCTTCTGGCGCATGCGCAGTAGGAACATTTACAGGTACCGATCTACTGCGCATGCGCCGAATGTCACGAAAACTTTGCGATCCGTACCAGTAAATGTTCCTACTGCGCATGCGCCAGAAGACGCCAGTCAGCTGGAAGAAGACCGCGTGGGAGAAGATGGCGCCTGTGAACTCCGTGGACAGGACCTGCGCAGAGGGGTGAGTAACAAGTTTAGGGCATTTGCCCAGGGGGAAAGTTAGGCGAGGGAGGGGGGGCAACACAGGGGTGGGGAGGGGTTTTGCGCCCAGGGCGTTTCCTTCCCATTTAAGATCTTTACAGCTCATTTGGTTGTGTTATAGTTGTGAGTTAACAAATGACTAGGGATTGATGGCTCTTAATGCAAAACTTGAATAAGATTGAGATGCTTCTGTGCCATTCGTGGGAGTACATGTTTCCGTCCTTAATTAAAAGAAAACTTGTTGAAGTCAGAGGCTACTCCCTTCTAGTTATATCATCTAAAGTGATATTTAAGAAAATAGACCTTTTTGATGATCAGCAAAAATTAATATAAACTCAGTTTGCAATTGCAACACTGTGTTACACTCTTTAGGGGACAGTTCAACTTTTTTTTTTTTTTAGCTTTTTATTTAGCAATTATTGGAATTTCTGTAGTTATATGCCTTCTAGGGTCTTGTTTATCCTAGCAACCAGGCAGTAGTTTGAACGAGAGACTGGATTATGAATAGGAGAAGGAAAGAAGAGATAGGAGAAGAAAATCAGGAATAATAAGAAAGAATAACAAAATTCTAACCTGTCACGGACACTCACCCCAAATGTGAAAACTGGAAAAAGGCAGAAGAGAGAGGCAAATAATTCAAAAACTAAATAAGGAAGACCAACTGCAAAATTTCCAAGGATAGAGGAATAGGCCATTCTATAACATACTAAAAAGTGACTTAAAGGCAAGCCATCACTTTTTTTCCTGTGCTGGTTCTGTTTTGGGGGGGGGGCAGACCAAGGGAAAAAAAGAAACTCGCTACCTTACATACCTATATAAAGTATCACTCTTCAGATGTAAAGGAGAAGGAAAGGTCTTTTTAGTTGGGGTGCCAAAAGTTAGGCACCCCCAAGTTATCACATTTACTTACCTGAAACCCTGGGCAGGTGCTCCTATCAGAAGAAAACTGCACCCTCCCAGGATTCTTCCAGCAAGCACCACCGGGTGCTTATTTTCCTGCTTCTTCAAATTTTCTGGGGCAGACACATGTGCAGTAGAATGAAATATTCTGCTTTTTCGTTAAAGTTCGGCTTTTCGCTCTACTGCACATGTGCATCCGGAAGTTGAATGTAGAAGCCCGAAGACAATCGCTCCGTGCTGCTCACTAGAAGAATCCCAGGCTGGTGCAGATTTCTTCTGATAGGAGCACTGGCAAATCACATGACTGGGGGCACCTGGGAAAAATGCAGATCTTTCCCTGATATGGTAACTTTGAGGTGGGTGATATCAAGCTGATCCAAATTACCATATCTTGACAACAGTAATTGCAGGCCGTTGGAGGGGGAGGACCTCATCAATGATGTTTTTTTTAAACCTGCTAGATAAATATCTGGCCAATATTTGGGCAGATATTGGTTGGGCAAGCTGTTGAAGGGCCCCATACAGGGCTCAATATGCTGCTGTCTGGGCAGCTTTTATTGGCCTGTGTATGACCTTTACTCTACTGCGCTTACGTAAGTGTAAACTATTTGTACTTTGCCTTGTTACACATGTATGAGTCTTCCCTAGAGATGCCAAGGAAAGCACCAGCACTTTGATTCACTGGGAAGGTGTCTTAATATTTTGACACCCAGTGAATCAGGGTTTTCTTGTCCTTTAGTTTAGTTACAGTTTTCAGTATGCTTTACCTTTGATCATATGCTGAACATTAAAATGTAATTGTAAGCAACTTTCCAGTGTAGCCTCATTCGTAACACGCTAATGTACTTTTAAAATTAAGAAATATGAACTTTTAATGTGAATGGAATCAGATAAGAGGTCACAACAAAAGTATTTAAAGTTGGCCACTAACGACCTTTCCTGGAAAAGATGTTTCCAAAAAAGATTGTTCGTTTCAATACGCAATAGAAGTCTACCTGTATCTGACTATTCAGCACTAACAATATCCGATGTTTGAGTCCCTTGAGAGGTGCCGATCAAAATTTTCCACCTGGGCAGATCGAGGAGCCAACCGATATCGTTCAGCTAGTCTCCCACCATACACGTACCGAATATTGTACCACCTTAAAGGGGATCCGTCACCCAAAAAAATTATTCCAAATTCTATTTTATCATGTTAGTCAAGCAAAATTTACTTTAATTACACTGTATAAATTATTTGAATCTTGTTTCCATCAGTTTGGGAATTCATAATTATAACAAGCAGGCAGGAGCCATTTTGTGGTCACTGTTATTAAGACAAGCCTTGCATCATCTCAGAATCTTGTTTGTGCACCAGAATGGGGGAACTGATGTCCATCCCCATGCACTGGCTACACAATTAAATGGTTAAGGGTAATTGCTTTTCCCGCCTCTATGCCTAAGACTTAGAGGAGGGGCAGACAATATTTGATTGACAGCTGAGATTTTTAAATGAGTTTACAACAGCTATGAATGCTTTAATAAAAATAAAAATGTGGATTTCATGTTTAATTTGAAAAGAACTTTTATTATACAGCTTTTTATGTCTGGGTGACAGGTCCCCTTTAACTGGTAGGTTGGGTATCATTGTGATTTCCCAGAATACTATCATTAATAGTCTAAATTCTTTGTTCATTATCTTCATACTTGTGAAATTCCCCTATGGTGAAAGAGGAGCTTATATTTCAGCTGTAGGTTTTGAGGTTGAAACTCTGGGTTAAAATGAGCAATTATAACATGATGGCAATGAATCTGATCTAATCCAGCAGGAAATTGGTTTGGGAGACACCATTCCTTCTTTGTCTCCCATCAGTCTGATGCATGCATAAGCGATGGACAGAAAGGACGCACAAAGACAGGAGGAGATCCTCATCGCTTCCGGCTTCTGGTATTTTGGTGTCTTTTGAGTTCATTGCCGCGTTCCTTCAGGTGCGTCACAGCACGGAGTATTGCATGCATTCTGCCACTCTCTCAGAGCTCTTGTTAGGCATAAATGTGCTTAACATGCTGGAATGCAAGGAATTAAAGTTTAGAAACAACTGGAGAGCTCAGAATTCGAACACCCTTAAAGAGAGAGAGGTCACCTTTAAATAAACGGTTTGTACGATGTAGACTGCAATACCCTCAGATCATTTGCAATTTTTTTTTTTTTTTTTTTTCAATGATGTAGCTTCATGTTCAGCATTTCTCCAGTTTGGCATTTCAGCAGCTATCTTGTTGCTAGGGTGCTTTTTACTCAAACAACCAGGCAGTAATTTGAATTGGGGAACTTACGTATGAATAGGAAAGGCCTGCAAAGAGAGAGCGAGACAGGCCCAAGTTAAAGCATCTTGGTTTATACTCTCTTTAGGGTAGGGCCAGCTGATTGCAGAACCTGCTGCTCCACTTGTCTTCCGAAAGCAGGGCAGATTTTGGAGCAAAATACGAAATGTTGCGTTTTGGCACCTAAATCCACAACGCCTGCCTACACCTGAGCGGAGACAATGCTTCCAGGGTGCAGGCAGAACGGGACTGGAGGAGCAGCAGGTTCGTGGATTTGTAGCCTGTAGAAAAATGCTGGCCAAGATCTGCAATCGTCTGGCCCTAGCCTTATAAAGGTATAATTATGCTGGGTGCAGTGTTAGCCTAATAAATATAGGATAATTTTGTTGCTTCTCTTCCCCTCTATCAGGGTGCAGGCAGACGCTGTGGATTTCTGCACGAAATGCAAAATCTCACGTTTAGATTCCAAAATATGCCGTATCTCTGTACCCAAGCGAGACAATGTATTCAGCTGCAGGCACATCGAACAGTTTACTTATCTTTCCTAAAATTGCTGACCTTTTTTAGAGGGAGCCACTCAATCACTCCCACTGTGAGGGAGTGTGGGGGGGGGGAACAACAAAGATGTGTAAAGCTGGTCAGGCAGGAGCTGATTATAATTACATGGGGGAGGCTGGTAAATTTATTAAAGTGGACCTGTCATCCAGACATAAAAAGCTGTATAACAAAAGTCCTTTTCAAATGAAACATGAAATCCAAATTCTTTTTTTTTTATTGAAGTGTTCATAGCTGTTGTTAACTCATTTAAAAATCTCAGCTGTCAATCAAATATTGCCTGCCCCTCCTCAATGCCTTAGGCATAGAGGTGGGGCAAACCATTACTTTCACTTTCTATTCAGCAGTTCCTAGATGTCATTGCTCTCCCCACTCTCCCCCAGTTCTTTTAACTATTTAATTGTGTAACCAGGGCATGGGAATGGACATCAGATCCCCCATTCTGGTGCAAAAACAAGATTCTGAGATGATGCAAGGCTTGCCTTAATAACAGTGTCCACAAAATGGCTCCTGTCTACTTGCTATAATTATGAATTCTCATACTGAAGGAGACAAGATTCAAATAATTTATACAGTGTAATTAAAGTTCATTTTTCTTGTATAACATGATAAAATAGGATTTGGAATAATTTTTTTGGGTGACTTTAAAGGTCAAATTTCCAAATTCAACTGGGGGTTATTTATAAAAAAAAATTGAATTACTAAAATTCTGACTAATTTTACAGACTCGAAAACTCAGATCGAATTCGGCTAAACTTGATTCATGTTTTTTCTCTGAATAAAACTTGAAAGTCAGAAAGGCTACTAACGTGTCCAAATTGGTACCTGGACCTCTCCCATTGACTTATACATGAACTCTGCAAGTTTAGGTGGCGAATAATCGAGTTCGAGTTCATAAAGGGCCAGAGTATGATAAATCTCGAAATTCGAATTAAAACTCGAATCGAGTTTGGATAATTCACAATTCAATTTTAAGAGTTTTGACCATAAAAATAAATTCAAATTTTCAATTCGACCCTTAATGAATCTGCCTCTTAATTTGACCTTTATCGTAGATGACTTGAATGTGCTGATCAGAGCAACTGCTCACATGCAAAATCCGATCTGACTGCAAATACCTGGAAGTGAAAATTCCATCCGCTGACTCCTGTTTGATCACACCACAATGTTCTGATGCTGCCATTGTGGTCTGGGCAAGTTGGGACACACTCGGGGTTTAGTACAAGTCCACAGATGTCATAAATAATTACAGGCTTGTACCTGTCACTTCTGATTTCTCATGTGAGCTGTCACTGTAATATTTTCCCATTTCCCTATTAGGACAGGGCTTGGAATGTATGTAAATGGATATATCAGCAACATTTGTTTTAAATGATGATTATAAATTGTACCTTTTGTGTAAGTTATTAGCCAACATTTCCAGGGGTACATTTGCTGTTGAGATGGTGCATCACATGAGACTGGGGGGATACTGCTTCCCACCCCCCATTCATAGCCAAAGGATTTGTATTAGACACCCTTTTACTCCAAACTGATTTATGGTCAGCAGACCATTCTGATACTGTTTGGAACAGTAAATTATATTCATTCTGGGAATGAGGCACCCCTTTAATCCATGGCCTAAACAAAAGTAGCCGTTTTGTTTAATTTTTTTGCACTGTGCATGTTACAATTACTAATTTCTGTAGCTGAGACATTGGAGCAAATTCACTAAAGGGCGAATTGTCCCCAATAAACGCTTCGACACACTTCGTGCAATCCTCACAGGGTGAAATTTTTTTACCACTACGCTAATTTGCTATAATGCAAAGTTACCTCCTTGATGCCGAATGCTGGCGACTAGTGTTCCTTTAGCAGTGCGAGCGTTTCAAAGTGAAATTACGCTAGCGATCACTTCTGCCTAACAAAACTTCGTTAGTCCTCTTACGCTTAGGTCAATTTGAATAGGGCGAGTACATGGACGTCTTTATTAGAGATGTTGGCGCAAATGCTTGAAGTGGCTACTTTTTATTAGAAATGTTCAATGAACCCGAATAGTCCTGAAAAAAAAGAGATCCTCTAATTCCCTAGACATGAGCCCACCCTAAAACAAATGTTCCATGCCCCTCAAATGTCTTGTTAAAAATTAACACAAAAAATGTCGGACTTTTGCAGGCAATCCCGTTTAAAAAAAAAGGACAAGTCGCCAGCCTTTTTTTTTTTACAACTTTAATGCATTTCCGGCATTCAGGATATGATGTCACTGACATAAGATTGAGGGTGCAGCTTCATTTTATCGGTTCACCGGGTCTGAAGTGGTGAAGGAAACTCTGATGAAAGAGTTAATGTTACATAAAATTTGCAACTTGCAGAGTTACGCCCGTTCGCTAGAGTGAAAAAATCACCTGCCGATAGTATGCAAACGAACACTCGCTAGCAAATTGTCACCTACACCTGTTAGTGAATTGGCAATGTCGCTGCGCAAGGGATCAACCACTTCGCCCTTTAGTGAATCTGCCCCATTGAAAGAAGATTAAACTATTTGCTTCCTCTACAAATGACACTGAAGGACCAAACAAGGTCCATTCGTTTCTTGGCACTGGGTCAGGGAATAGGCAGGTGCTGTTACAAGGCTACTAGTAAATGTGAAAAAAGAACGTACGTAAGATTGTCATGGCATCCATCGAGAGACAATGAGGTTGTTGAGCCGAAGGCATTCAAGCCAGTCTGAACTCATTAGGTGCATTTAACCTTCTTGCTGCAGGCTGACATTCCTACATATTCTGCACCTTCTAGTAATCCGTCATGACTATTTTTTATACTTCAGGTTTTTTTAATCTAGCATGCCCAATATATCTGCACTTGCAGCTATTGTAGGATGTATAAACATATGCAACGGTTCACAGTGGAATATAATTGTTAAGCTGCTCATACACTAGCAGATTTAAAGGGGAACGATCGCGAAAATGAACATTTAATATTAGCTTCATCACACTGCAATAAGAAACTTTCTAAATACAATCGGTTAAAAATTCTGTACAGTTTCTGAAATAATCAAGGGTATCTTCACTATTCCTCTGTCAGCATCTGTTTCCCTTCATTCTGTCTTCATGCAGGATATGGTTGTCAGATGAATGATTCAATATATCTTATAAGGGGGCTCCTTTTGCCTAGAATATGTATTAGAGCTCACTCTATCAAAATCACTAGAAATCCTGTCTCTCTACATGCAGAATTTGTGCAAAAGGCAGTAATTTTGTTAGATTTTATTTGTACTGGAATCAGTTATTTGAGTGAACTCTAATACATCTGCTAGGAAAGGGAGCCCCTCTATAAGATAAATTGGATTATTCATCTGACACCCAACTGCTGCATGAAGACAGAATGAAGAGAAACAGATGCACCGAATCATCGTGGAAGATTCGTCTGAATACAGAACCGAATCCTAATTCCGAAGGGGAAAACATTTTTACTTCGTTGTTTTGTGACAAAAAGTCATGAAATTTCCCTCCCTGCCCCTAATTTGCATAAGCAAATAAGGATTAGGTTTCGGCCGGACAGAAGAATTTGGCTGAATCTGAATCCTGCTGTAAAAGGCAGAATCCTGGATTCGGTGCATCCCTACTAAGAGCAACTACCACTGAACAGAGCAGGTCCATGCAAAGGCATAGTGCCAACCGTTGGAAGTGCTGCCAAAGTGCATACGTTTGCATAATAATTGCACTGCTTTTGCATGTATGTAGCCCCTGAATGCAGCCCTTGCAATATCAGCTCTATAAAGGTGGCACAGGCAGATTTAAGACGCCGATTCGGGTCCATAAACCGATTTGGCAGCTTATCTACCCATGTATGGGGTGTTCCGATGGGCCTCCCCAAACAATATCTGGCCAAAAATTGTCCAGATATCAATCGGGCAGGTTTGCTTTACCTTTGTGATCGAGGACTGCATTGGCTAGTTGATGTGGTCTGCATCGTTGTAATCCAATTGTTTGGCCCTAGGGCCGAACAATTGGATTAGCCCGATATCACCCTGCCTTTGGTGGGCATCCAAACGAGTGGATCTTATAGTGTATGGCCACCTTAACATGTAGGCTGTTAATTCACATTCTCTTCTAAATTTTGTTTTTTAGAGGGCCTTTGTATAATAAGATTTTCCTGGGGTTTAGTACAGTGGAATACTAGATACTATACAATACCAGAATAGTTCATGGTATTCTTCTGTGTGGGATTGTAAGGGATCAGTTCTGTTGCATTAGCGGCTTTTGTTGCAAGCCAATCCTCCGATCATGGCAAATCCTGCCTGCTGGCTTGTTGAATCATGATTCTTCCTTCTCTCTGTGTCTTTTCAGGTCTACTAGTCATGCGAAAGTTCCTGTTTGTGGGAATAACTTTTGCTGCCTTGCTTCATTTCATGCTTCACATATTTGTGCAGAAGAAAACCATATCCACGTGAGTACTGAAATGCATACCGAAAGAGCCATTGATTCTGCCATTTAAATCCAACTCAAGAAAGCAAATTAGCTGGGCATCCAACTTTTTCTTATAATAAGACTACATTTCTGTTTTGTTTAAAAAATAAAGATTTGTTTAAGCCAGCAGTTTAATTATCACTTAATAGAAACGTGGATCTCTTTTGTAATATACCAATGCAATAGAACCTCCATTTTACGTTTTTCGGGGGACCAGGAAAGAATGATGTAAAATCCAGGAAAATATAAAATCAGGGAAATGTCTTAAGTAACTTTTTCTTCAAGTACTGCAAGGATATAAGCACAACAGTCCAATTTACTTTGAGATACAATATTTACTGTGTTAGTAACAAGTGTGCAGCATTAATGTTACACTATTGGGGGCATGTGCAAGTCTCTCTGTCAGTCACATAACCTAAAGCAATAAGTGATTGGTGCAGGACTGTATAAGGAGCAGACTAATTGGAATTGACCATTAACGGGCAGAACCATGGCAAATATACACCTGGTTTGTATTTTAAACCTCTTTATTTTACAAATAATAACATTCATAGATGGAAAAAAAAACTGTTTTTGGGAACATCAGGACAAAATTTTGATATAAAATCCAGGAACACATTAATTAAAATCATGGAAATGCACCCATTGAAATGCATTATAAATTGGTGCGACCACAAATAAAAAATGTAAAATGTGGGAATACTTAAAATCAGGGTATTAAAATCGAGATTTCACTGAATCTCTCTTTTCTATGGTTGTTTAATGAGATTTAAGCTGGCTGAATGTAATACCCTTAGTGACTGCAGGTTCCTTCTTAATTGCTGGGAGCCAATAAAAACAGAATTCAAGGTTGGCCTCTGTGGCTATCATCAATATATAGGGTGCTTAGACACATGGGTATGTTTGTACAGCAATTGATATTTGCTATATGGCCTAGAGAGCAATGCTACTACAGATACAGGTACAGGTATGGAATCCAATATCCGGAAAACAGTAATCCAGAAAGCTTTGAATTTTGTGAAGGCCATCTTCGATAGACTTCATTTTAAACAATTCAAACTTTTAAAAATAATTTCCCTTTTCCCTTTAATAATAAAACAGTACCTTGCCCTTGATCCTAACCAAGGTATAATTAATCCTTATTGGGGGCAAAACAATCCTGTTGGGTTTGTTTAATGTTTAAATGATTTTTAGCAGACATAAGGTATGGAGATCCGAATTACAGAAAGACCCCTTATCTCGAAAACCCCAGATCCCCAGCATTCTGAATAACAAGTCCCATACCTGTTACTCGGGTTCCACACATGTATAACAAGTAATCTCAACAGATTTTGGTCATTGGCTATCCTTAATGATGACCATCCCCTTCCAAATGTACTAATCAAAGCAAATGATATGCAGCATAGTCATCAACCAATATAAACGTAGTGCATCACACCATGAGTCATGGGACAATATGCAAGTTCACAAACAATTTTTCATTATAAATGTATCATTGAACAGATAAAGAGGTAAGAGTAATGCAAGATTAGATAAGGGATTAGAGGGAAAAAGGGAGACTGCAGAAAAGCAAAGAAAAAGATAACAAAAATCATCTGTGTCCGGGCCCCTCAGCACGCATAGCTTGTTAATCGGTAGCCAGATGGATAGGATCTTGCTAGATCTTCTAGTTTCATACCATGACATGGTTTAAAAACAATTGTGGAACTGAGTTTTATGATCTAATGGCAAGGAATCCATATAGCTTTCCCAAGTAATAAAAGCCTGTGTTCTTGGCATTATACTTTTATTTATCACTGGAGTAGAGAGGACTTATGGTAGTGGGAGTACAAACCAATAGAACCTTACTTGGGGGTTCCTACTTGTTAGGATCCAGATTAGGTTGCCTCTCACCCATACAGGTGCATATGTTAGAGGCAGTGTACAGTTGTATATGTTAGAGGCAGTGTACAGGTGTATATGTTAGAGGCAGTGTACAGGTGTATATGTTAGAGGCAGTGTACAGATGTATATGTTAGAGGCAGTGTACAGATGTATATGTTAGAAGCAGTGTACAGGTGTATATGTTAGAGGCAGTGTACAGGTGTATATGTTAGAGGCAGTGTACAGATGTATATGTTAGAGGCAGTGTACAGATGTATATGTTAGAGGCAGTGTACAGATGTATATGTTAGAGGCAGTGTACAGATGTATATGTTAGAGGCAGTGTACAGATGTATATGTTAGAGGCAGTGTACAGGTGTATATGTTTGAGGCAGTGCACAGGTGTATATGTTAGAGGCAGTGTACAGGTGTATATGTTAGAGGCAGTGTACAGGTGTATATGTTAGAGGCAGTGTACAGATGTATATGTTAGAGGCAGTGTACAGGTGTATATGTTAAAGCAGGGATCCCCAACCTTTTGAACCTGTATGCAACATTCAGAAGTAAAAGGGGTTGGGGAGCAACACTGCCATGAAAAATGTTCTTTGGGTGCCAACTAAGTGCTGTGATTGGCCATTTAGTTGCCCCTATGTGGATTGTCAACCTACATTTAGTCTCTATTTGGCAGTGCACCTAGTTTTTTACAACCAAAACAAGCCTGGAATTCAAAAATAATCTCCTGCTTTGAGGCCACTGGGAGTAACATCCAATGGGTTGGAGAGCAACATGTTGCTCACGAGCTACTGGTTGGGGACCACTGTGTTAGAGGCAGTGTAGAGGTGCATATGTTAGAGGCAGAGTACAGGTGTATATGTTAGAGGAAGTGTACAGATGCATATGTTAGAGGCAGTGTATAAAAGTATAGTGCCAAGAACACACTTTCTTTTTTTTAACTTGGAAAACCTATATGGATTCCTTGCCATTAGATCATAAAACTCTGTTCCACAATTGCTTTCCAACCGCGTCATGGTATGAAACTAGAACCGTGCTGCAAGATCCACCTGTGCACTGCCTCTAACTTAGGCACCCGAACGCTGCCTCTATATATATATATATATATATATATATATATATATATATATATATATATATATATATATATATATATATATATATATATATATATATATATATATGACCATTTTAAAGGCAGGCAGAGTAAGGCAACTTTACACTATAAAAGAATTACACTATAATAACCCAGAAGTTGTGTGACCTTGAGCTGAATCAGAGGTTTTTCCCATCAGCACATTTCCTACTTTGATACATGCGTGGGCTTATACTCGTTTCCCCTTTTCAGCATATGCACTTCTGTATAATAGCTGCTTTCTTGGCCCTGAATATAACAGTAAAGTCTTGCAAATAAAGCCATGTAAAATTAAAGTTTTGTAATGAAAGTTTTGTAAGCATGCTGGACATTGGCCAGGGACTTTACACATTAACAAGAAATTCCAGGGGCAACATTAAATTCTTGATCTGTTAAACAAGAACTCATACTCCTAAAGAGATTCTGTCGTGATTTTTATTGTTTAGTTTTTAATCCTAAATTACACTGTTTACACTGCAAATAATTTACTCTACTATATAAAATCTCATTCCTAATCCAACAAGTGTATTTTTTTAGTTGTAATATTGGTGTGTAGGCAGCCATCTCAGGTCATTTTACCTGTTCATGTGCTTTCAGAAAGAGCCAGTGCTGCACTATGGAACTGCTTTCTGACATACTATTCTTTCTCCTACTCAATGTAACTGAAGTAGTCGCAGTGGGACATGGATTTTTACTATTATGTGCTGTTCTTATATCTACTAGGGAGCTGTTATCTAGTTACATTCCCATTATTCTGCCGATGGGCTGCTGGGGGGGAAGGGAGGTGGTTAATATCATTCCAACTTTCAGTACAGCAGTAAAGTGTGACCGAAGTTTATCAGAGCACAAGTCACATGACTGGGGGCTCCTGGGCAACTGACAAAATGTCTAGCCCCATGTCAGATTTCAAAATTAAATATAAAAAAATCTGTTTGCTCTTTTGAGAAACGGATTGCAGTGCAGAATTATGCTGGAGCAGCACTATTAACTGATGTGTTTTGAAAAAAACATGTTTTCCCATGAAAGTATCCCTTTAATCTGTGCCTAAACGGGTGGCGGGAACTGGTAGTGATCCGAGGGAACTAGATTATATCCTGATCACCGCCATAAAAAAAAGATGCTGCCCCTTTGCTACAATAATTTCAACTTACTATTCTACCCCGTCGGCTTCCCTGAAACTCCCTACTTCTTCCTACCAAACTATAGAGATACAAAAAGGTACCAGACAGGGGTGCCCACTGTCCCCAGCCCTTTTTGCCAGTGCAATGGAGCCATTAGCCACGGCAATTAGAAATAATCAAAATATTAAGGGCTACATCATTGTAAATTCAGAACATAAGGTATCTCTTATGACAATTTGCTACTTACTGTCACACAACCCTTAACCACATTACCTAACTTCCTTCAGGTTGACAAAGGTTTCAGGATTGAAGCTAAACCAAGATAAGAGCGAATTTATGCTCTGTGGAATACCCAAGAATACCATTAAACTCATTGAACTTAACTTTGAATTTCAGATAAAGGAAAGATACTTGTCATATTTAGGTATATGCCTTACGCCCACACTAGAAACAATGTATAAATGTAATTACCCCCAACTGTATAAGGGACTGGCACAGGAACTCCAGGAGTGGCGATTGAAAAGATATCTTGGATAGGGAGAATAAACTGTTAAAATGATGACTTTACCTACGTTGTTGTACTATTTCAGAACTCTGCCCATTGTTATTCTAAGAAAGGACCATTGTTATTCTAAGAAACAAACACTTATGACTTTTGTGTGGGGCAATCAGAGACCAAGGATCAATAAAAAAAATGTTTCTCCATAAGACAAGAGGTGGAATGGGAGTACCAAACCTACACCACTACTACAGAGCAACAAGATGTGCCCAAATTCCCCCGATACATGGAGGAGATCAAGCACCCCTGTGGATGAGCATGGAAGCAAGCCTAGTAAAACCAACTTAACTAGAAAGCCTACTGTGGAACCCAGTATCGAATATAAAAACCTACAGAATTGCTTCTCCATTAACACCACTCGTTGAAATTCAAATATGGGCTGGCATCAAAACCGTCTGGATTGATACCAATGCATGGAAATACCCTTTATCCCCCAAGCAGATCTGGTCAAACCTTTAACTGGTGGAAAAACAAAGGCTATATATATACCCACCAGCATACTGATGGTTCTAAGCCGCTAAACACAGCTGAAATTTTACGTTAATATGAGGTCCCAACTACTGAAAGTTACTGGGCAATGCAACTAACAAACTTCGCCCTGCACTTATTGAATAAAAACACCATCTCGAGAACATTCTTGGAAACTATATTCATGGTCTCCCCGTTGGTAGACATGCTGTATCAGCTATATATAACCATTTAAACCACACTAATGTGTCAGAGAAACTCCAACATATGCTGGACTGGGAAAAGGACATGGGAACAACGTTCCCCCAGGAAACGTGGCTCAAAAAAGCTACCAAAGAATCTTCAAAGGGAGCTATAATGTGACTGTAGTGGAAACCTCACTTACACTTTTCCACAGAGCTTACTATGTTCCAGAACAACTCCACCGCATATACCCAACCACCTCACCTCAATGCTTTAGGAAATGTCCAAATAGAGGAACAGTATGGCACACGTTATGGACTGTCCAATTGCTTAAAACCTTTGGAACAAGGTATCCAAGGTTCTATCGAAACATTTTTGCACTCCTATTGAGCCATGCCAGGAAGCGTTGCTCCTGGGACACAAACTTAAAGGAATGAATAATCTGGCACAACATCTAACACAACATATTTGTATGGCAGCGAGGATTCATATAGCAACACAATGGAAGTCAACTTGCCTTTCCATCACTACGGTCCTGGATAAGATAGAGTACATACACTCTAACGAACTACTGAAATACCAAATAGACAATCAGATGGAGAAATACTAGGGATGCACCAAATCTACTATTTGGGATTGGGCCGAATCCCCGAATCCTTGGTGAAAGATTCGGCCGAATACCGAACCGCATCCTAATTTACATATGCAAATTAGGGTCAGGAAAGGAAAAAGTGGAAAAAATTCTTCTTTTGTGACGAAAAGGCTCGTGATTTCCCTACCCGCCCCTAATTTACATATGCAAATTAGGATTTGGTTCTGCCAGGCACAAGGATTTGGCCGAATACGAATCCTGCTGAATCCCGAACCGAATCCTGGATTTGGTGCATCCCTAAGAAATACACAGAGATATTGGACACGTGGATTTTAAATAGAGATGCCCTCGCATCTGTGTGAATAAGGGTATGGCAATGGGCAGAGTTTAGCCCCTCGGAGTGTAAGTGGGAGGAGGTCCCATGAACTTAGTATTAATACATAGTGAAATGGTACAAGCAACATGTAAACATTGCAATTCAAGTGCACAGTACAACAATTTATTTTGTTCTGTTCTTTTTTGTTCATTTTGATTTTCTTTTCTTTTATTTCTTTTCTTTTTCTCACGGAAATAATGATATGTAACAACTATGCATGTAATATACACTGCGATGTAACTAGCAACAAATAAAAGAAAAAGAGAATAAATGCCTAAATAAAAATAAAAGTTGAAAAAAAAAAAAAAGCTGCTGCATGTGTCTTTACATATGGAGACCAATAGTCTCAAGATATCTGACAAGACCAATAAATTAAGACTTAAGATGAAAGTCCATTATATCAAACCTCCCGAAGTTAAAATGACCATGCCCTCCTCATAGAGAGAACTAACTCAGACCTAGTGCAATGACCGAGGTGCTGCTACCACTACAGTGATCCTTGTCAGTTCTTGCTGCAAGTAAACAGTTGGTTTTACACATTCCTTGGGATCTTCTGTCTCCCATTTTTAAACGGCTAAAATTGTGCCTCTGCTTTTGTCTTTCCAGGTTACCGACAGACGCTGTAAAAGAATTTAAAACCTGCTACAATGAAAAGTTTCGGTTAATTCTAAAGTAGGTGACCCGTGTGAACGATGTGTTAAGATGTGTTTGTCCTTTGTGGTTATGGACTGTAATATAAAACTGATGTTTCTCACTCTGCTGGTGAATGATGGAATTACACCTGAGAAAGTTTGTTACCCAGTTTGAAGCATATGGTATTGTTTCCTATTGTTTTCATTGTCCTAGGAAATTTAATTCTATGTCTTACATCTAACTGAGTCACAGTCTTATCAGTACAATAAAGGGAAATTTATAATTCTTGGGTATTTTGTTAATGTGCCCAGGAGAAGTTTTTATATATATGTATATATATATCATAATTTCAAGCACCGTTGCAATATACATCATTTAAAAAATATGCACACTTTTCATGATTTTTATTGGTTTCTGACAGTTCCCTAAGCCTAGCCCCCTGCTCTCCTGCTGAACTCTCTGACTACTTTGCTGAGCTGATGACTGTTACTTTGTATCAACAGCCATCTGTCTCCTCAACTTGCATCCTCCAAACCCCACAATTCCCTGCACATGTGATTTCAAAGGAACATGACATCACAGTGCAATGCATTGTGGGTTATGTAGTTCCTGCATGCTGTCTGTAAGCTGTGGAGAAGTTGTTACAATTTGTAACATCAGTGTTTAGTCCCTCCTTCCCTGTCAGGATTTCAAATGATGCAGAAAGAGAAGAACTGTTAAACAGCTGGATTTCAGCATAGAAAATGGCATTTATTCATACTTTTTGAAGAAACAGGTAACTGTGATGGGTATATTAGGGGTTTGTGTGTTATGTTGGCCTCTTTATCAAATTTTGGTTTGGAACCCGGAGTTCCCCTTTAAAGAAGAATGTAAGCACTTTAGTCAATCGTATTTCCTGTTTTCAGGAGATGTACTGCATTTAAAGAAAGAGGCAGACTAGCAAAGAAATAAATCAAATAGACTTGAAGACCTCACCCCTTCGTTGGTCACAGAGCTGAAATGGCTCAAGGCCACGTCTCTTGCCATGGTGTGAGTCTGTGCTGCAGTGGTGTCCTGTCCAGATAGTACAGCTAACGTCTGACTCTTTAGCTATTTCCTAAATTGCAGCTACGGGGTTGTAATTGGCATCTCTAATAGCTCCTGTAGTGCCCTACACTGACAGAGTAGTATTTCAATGGCACCAACATATTCTGCAGTGCCGTATAAGCAGCAGTGTGCATTTTTACAGTACATTCATAGAAACATTATACAGGTATGGGACCTGTTATCCAGAATGCTCAGGACCTGGGGTTTTCCGGATAACAGATCTTTCTGTAATTTGGATCTTTATACCTAAAACCTATTTGAAAATCATATAAGCATTAAAATAAACCCAACAGGCTGGTTTTGCTTCAAATAAGAATTAATTATATTTTAGTTTGGATCAAGTACAAGCTACTGTTTTATTATTACAGGAAAAAGAAAATCGCTTTTAAAAATTTGGATTATTTCATTATAATGGAGTCTATGGGAGACAGCCTTTCTGTAAATCAGAGCTTTCTGGATAACAGGTTTCCGGATAACGGGTCCCATACCTGTACTAACAAATGAGAGAGATATATTGTTACAAAAAGTATACCATGTGTTAACTGACTGAAAGACAGACCCTGTCTCTAAAGCGCACAGTCTAAGTGGTCTAGTAATGTACATATACTACATACTAGGAGTTTAATAAGGCTGGCTTTCCTAATGCTTGAGGCATGGCCAATATATGCTAATATGTAATCAAATTCTTTCTTATTGCTGCAAGAGTTTGGATTTAAGTTTCATTTGAAGAGGTTGTAGAAGAAAGTGCTCCTTCCTGGAAAATTCAGGGATACAAGTTCATGGGTTCAGAGCAGCAAGAGAGCGAGAGGAAAAGGTTTAGGGTCAGGGCACATGCTCAGACTCGGAGAGATTAGTCGCCCAATGACAAATCTCTTCTTCGGGGCGACTAATCTCCCCAAACTGCCTTCCCACTGGCTAGAATGTAAATCAACGGCGGGATGGCACGCGGAGCGATTCGTTTTCCGGAGTTGCCTGAAGTTGCCTCACGAGCAAGCCGAGTGCCACCCCGCCGGCAATTTTCATTCTACCCGGCAGGAGGCAGTTTGGGGAGATTAGTCGCCCCGAAGAAGAGGAGATTTGTCACCGGGCAACTAATCTCCCTGAATCTGCCTGTGTGTCTCTGACCTTAGAAGGAATAAGGATAAGGCCAGACGAGGAGATTCGGGGAGATTTTGTCGCCTGGCGACTTATCGCCACGTCTCAGTGAGGCAACTCCCCGAACTGCCTTAGTGAGGCAACTTTGGGCGACTATTGAAAACGCATCGCAGCGTGTGCATCAGCGCAGGCGACTTTTCATTCTAGCCTATGGGGAAAAAACACTGAGGCAGTTCGGAGAGATAGTCGCGCAAAAGACGTGGCGATAAGTCGCCAGGCGACAAAATCTCCCCGAATCTCCTCGTCTGGCCTTACCCTAACTGTTTTTCCATAGATTAAATCACGAGGCTTCTAGTAGCAGAGTTTGACACAGACCGAAGGGGGACATGTTAGTCTGAGAAACTGGTATTAATAGGTTGTAGTAGCTAGTTGGGATAGGATAAGGGCCTTCATTGTTTTCATAGGGGCTTAAGAGAGAAACAGATGGATCTTGGCAATATTGTAAGGCAATTACCATTCTTAGAGAAGGAAAGGGAAGTCAACGATTGCCCTTGGGCAGTGTGCTAAATCAACAGGGTTAATGAGCGTGTTTTAATGAGTAATCATAAGAAAAGTAATGAAAAAATATACTCCCCTTACTAAATAAATAATCTCCTGTTTACTCCTTCACAACTGCTGCCATTTTCCATTGCAAAAAAGCAAAAGTCGCAATCTAGTGACCACAAAGTAGTCCTTCTCCTTTCAAGTTTATAAAGCTCATTCCATCACATTAGTTGGATTTACCCTGCCACATAACCCGGCGGATGTTACTATTGGCAAATAACAATGAGAAAGATCTTCCGACTTCCCGAGCTGGAAAACTTTGGGCATCATTCCCAGTTCATATAACCTGTATATTCAATGTCATTATTCGTGGTTGAACTCTTTGGAGTATTCCTTGCAGAATCCAAGGCTGGGCCCCTGTGATCAGATTAGACAGTTAAGATATGAGTGATCAGTTTGTATGGGGCAGATTTCAGACAAGACATTAAAGCTGGCCATAGACGCAAAGATCCGATCGTACGAATCAACGTACGATCGGACTTTCCCATCTCCCGACCCTCCACTAACCATTCAGATCAAAGTCTTTACCATTCCGATCAAATAAGAACAGATCACCCAATGTTCTGCCCCTGACAGCAATCGTACGATACTTATGTCTCACAACACTAGTGACAATCTCCCACTGAAAATCGTACGATCGGCAATACACGCAGAGATATTATCGGCAGGCGACAGAAATTTTCTAACCTGTCCGATCGACCAAACGACCAATCTCCGACGGACGAAAAATGTCGGGACTCTCCACACATGGTCCGAAAATCGTACGAATCCACAATTCATACGATTGGATCTTTGCGTCTATGGCCAGCTTAAGAGTAAGATTTGGGGAGATTTAGTCGCCTGGCGACTAATCGCCTCGTCTTTGCGGCGACCAATCTCCCCATATGCCTTACCTCTGTCTTGCGCCGGCTAAAATGAAAAATCGCCTGCGGCATTGCACACGCATCTCTTCGTATACCAAAGTCGCCCAAAGTTTCCTCGCAAGGCAATTTATCTCCATTTTATCCAACTAATCCAAACTTTAAACAATAATTTCCTTTTTCTCTTTTATGATAAAACAGTAGCTTGTACTTGATCTAAACTAGGAAATAATGAATCCTTATTGGAAGCAAAACCAGCCTGTTGGGTTTATTTAACATTTACATGATTTTCTAGGAGACGGTATGAAGAATTAAATGACAGAAAGATCCGTTATCGGGAAAACTCCAGGTCCTAAAGGGATACTGTCATGGGGAAAAAAAAATTTTTCAAAATGAATCAGTTAATAGTGCTGCTCCAGCAGAATTCTGCACTGAAATCTATATCTCAAAAGAGCAAACAGATTTTTTTTATATTTCATTTTGAAATCTGACATGGGGCTGGACATATTGTCAATTTCCCAGCTGCCCCAAGTCATGTGACTTGTGCTCTGATAAACTTCAATCACTCTTTACTGCTGTACTGCAAGTTGGAGTGATATCACCCCCCTCCCTTCCCCCCCCCCAGCAGCCAAACAAAAGAACAATGGGAAGGTAAACAAATAACAGCTCCCTAACACAAGATAACAGCTGCCTGGTAGATCTAAGAACAACACTCAATAGTAAAAAACCATGTCTCACTGAGACACATTCAGTTACATTGAGAAGGAAAAACAGCAGCCTGCCAGAAAGCATTTCTCTCCTAAAGTGCAGGCACAAGTCACATGACCAGGGGCAGCTGGGAAATTGACAAAATGTCTAGCCCCATGTCATATTTCAAAATTGAATATAAAAAAATCTGTTTGCTCTTTTGAGAAATGGATTGCAGTGCAGAATTCTGCTGGAGTAGCACTATTAACTGATGCGTTTTGAAAAAAACTTGTTTTCGGATGACAGGATCCCTTAAGCATTCTGGATAAAGTAGGCTATTAATCTCCTTGACCAGGGTCTGTCCAGTGTTAAGTAAATGTCCAACATAGGAGCCAAACAAGAAAAATAAAATAGGAAGAAAATATAATGTACAGTTGTTATACTTGGAATATCAACACCGTTGTGAAGAAAATAATAAAATTTAGAATATATATGTGATGCAACAAATGCACTGTTTTGGCATTCAACTGAATCAAAACCTTACTTTACATGTACAAATTAGGTCAAGGAACGGGTAAAATAAATAAATAACCCCGCTTGGAAATTTTTTTTAGCAGTTTCTTTTTTTGTGTTAGGAAAATACGAAAATCCTAAATTTTAAGGATTCAGATTTGTTTCAGCCATGCATTTGGATTCACCGGAAATACATTGGAGCAGGCACTCAAAATGAAGGCAATCTTCCACCAGGCAGTTAAAGCAAAGTAAAAAAGTTTATTGTGTCCTCAGCCTTACGTGTTACCTGAGACAGACACTTAGTTATAGGCCTATGACTGTGTAACACGAAACGCATAAGGCTGACAACACAATAAACCTTTTTACTTTGCTTCAACTGCCTGGTGGAAGATTGCCTTCATTTTGAGTGCCTGCTCCAATGTATTTTCAGTTTATCCACTCCCTGTGCTGAAGGCTCAGGGCAGTGCACCTTGGCCTCTTCCTTTATGTGGTGAGTAACATTTCTACTAATTGGAAACCCTCATCCAGACTCTCTTATGCAGTTGGATTCGTCCAAATCTGAATACCTCTAAAAAAGGCCAGTCCTGGATTTGGTGCATCCCTAGTGTAAAGCACCTACTTACCTAGTTTAAAGCATTAACTAGGATATAGATAGACTCAACAGACCACAGTAAAGGAAGTGCTTTTCAATAAAGTATTATAGGAACAGTTACACCAAAAAAAGTGTTTTAAAATAATGACAATATCATGTACTGTTGCCCTTCACTGGTAAAACTGATGTGTTTGCTTCAGAAACACTACTATAGTTCATATAAACAAGCTGCTCTGTAGCAATGGTGAAAATTGAAAAAAAGCTATATGGCACAGGATTAGGGTTGCCACCCAGCCGGTATTTTATCGGCCTAGCCCATAAAACACCTGCTGGGGCTGGTATGGTGTAGGCCGGGGCAGTGTGGTTGCCAGTAATTTATAATACCCTTTAAAAAAAAAAAAAAAAAGCCCTTGGCCTGCCCCCAATTCGCTTAGAACTTTACTTTTTTCAGGCTTGTGGCCATTGTGAGTGTTGCTTCGCCCCTTTTGCATCACTGTGCGTGTGTGTCCGCCCCCTTTTGCAAACTGGAAGTGACCTCGTCAAAAGACAGGGACAGAAAAAAGTTTTGGAAAATTTTAAAAGCAGTAAAAATAGACAATATAAAATAAGATAAGAAATTTAGATGAGACCCGCTACCCGACCGGCATCTATACCCGCACCCAAAAATCCTATCCTCACCCCGCAGGGTACCTGCCTTTTTTGCGGGTAAACCGTGGGTACTAGACCCGCTTGCAGGACTCTAGACCCTGTTGCTGACATAGTCGGCCATTAGTCCCGATGTTCATAAGTGATGTCACGACGAAGTCCTCGTGATAATACAGGCTTGTTTGTATCATGTAGATATACATTGATTCATACAATGCATTTTAATTATACTTTTATTAACCTAGAACCCCTATTAATTATTTTTATTTTTTTTCTCCTAGCATGTCTGAAATTGACCCCTTTCTTTGTCAAGACATCAGGAAGCAGTCGGTGAATCTGGGGAGCAGCAAGCTCGACCTGCCATATGGCACACGTAGAGCAGGTATGTACTCACATATTTACACAGCGCTGCGAAATAGGCTGGCGATATATAAACGAATGTTAATAATAATAAAGAACTTAGGGATATATACATATGGCAAGAAGAAGGATTGGTTCTGATAATAAACCTATGGATTCAAATACAAACACGAATCACCCCTTGATTTTTATCCTTCTAATTCCGGTGGAGGTCTGACTACAGTCAGTATTCAAAAATTTCACAATATCCAAAGAATAGAAAAGAACCCCCACTAGAACAGACTAAACTCAGGCAGTCACAAAGTATTATTGACACACTTATTTATAGTTAGTTGAATAGACACTTGAATATGCCACTTATTAAATTGTTATAAAGTGCTGTGCAATAATTTATAAAGTGCAGTGCAAGGATTATTAGTGAGGAGCTTGAAAGACCAAATTTCTTCTTTCCCACAATATTATTGGACAATTAATAGAGTGATACCAAATTGATCACCAATTTCTAAATTACTAGTAGTGCTAAAAAAAATTTTTAATAATTATAATTGATTGACTAAAATGAGAATATTGAATATATTAGATTATAAAGTGCTACAGTGCTAAATGAATTTAGTAGTCCTTCCTAATTAGTAAGGTTCAATTCGTTAAATAACTAGACTGCCATTAGATAGGATAAAAAATTAATTAAATCATTGCTCAAATTCATGAGAAAAGGAGGAAAATGAAAAAAGAGAGGGTGGAGTTGTCCCAAAACTACTACCTAATTTGTTCTATCCCTAGGACACCACAAAGGTGGAGAAGGCAGAGTAACCGGGACTGTGGTCTCGTGATTAACTAAGCCCTAAGCTGATTTGAGAGACTACGATATCCTATAAAACCACAATTCCACGGTCTCCTGGGAGTTTAGTATTGCAGAGAAAGAGAAGGAGTTGAACCGAGCAAAGATTCTTTCCACCACCCTCCAAAAATTGTTTGACCCCAAGTTGAGTATATAGTTTTAAAAGATAACCAGATCTGGAAATGAAACGCCGACGCGCGTTTCGCTATGTTAGCTTTGTCAATTGTTATTACGCCTTGACAAAGCTAACATAGCGAAACGCGCGTCGGCGTTTCATTTCCAGATCTGGTTATCTTTTAAAACTATATACTCAACTTGGGGTCAAACAATTTTTGGAGGGTGGTGGAAAGAATCTTTGCTCGGTTCAACTCCTTCTCTTTCTCTGCAATACTAAACTCCCAGGAGACCGGTTTTATAGGATATCGTAGTCTCTCAAATCAGCTTAGGGCTTAGTTAATCACGAGACCACAGTCCCGGTTACTCTGCCTTCTCCACCTTTGTGGTGTCCTAGGGATAGAACAAATTAGGTAGTAGTTTTGGGACAACTCCACCCTCTCTTTTTTCATTTTCCTCCTTTTCTCATGAATTTGAGCAATGATTTAATTAATTTTTTATCCTATCTAATGGCAGTCTAGTTATTTAACGAATTGAACCTTACTAATTAGGAAGGACTACTAAATTCATTTAGCACTGTAGCACTTTATAATCTAATATATTCAATATTCTCATTTTAGTCAATCAATTATAATTATTAAAAAATTTTTTTAGCACTACTAGTAATTTAGAAATTGGTGATCAATTTGGTATCACTCTATTAATTGTCCAATAATATTGTGGGAAAGAAGAAATTTGGTCTTTCAAGCTCCTCACTAATAATCCTTGCACTGCACTTTATAAATTATTGCACAGCACTTTATAACAATTTAATAAGTGGCATATTCAAGTGTCTATTCAACTAACTATAAATAAGTGTGTCAATAATACTTTGTGACTGCCTGAGTTTAGTCTGTTCTAGTGGGGGTTCTTTTCTATTCTTTGGATATTGTGAAACCTATGGATTCAGGAACAGAAACAGGAATGGAATTCTGTGTCACTTCCTTGTTCCCCCCCGGATTTGGGCAGTTGTTTAGAACTGAGACTATACATTCACCCCCCTTTAAGAGGAATTAAGATTTCCCTGGAGATATGTGTTCCCGTGTATTAGGAGCCTTACAGAAGATTAAAATACTTCAGTAGGTCAGCAGTGGGAGATTAATTGCTTAGAGACTGATCTGCTGAAATTAATCTGCACTCTCAGCTTTTTGTTGGCAGACTTGTACTAGGGAACAAAGGACTGATTCAGGTTACCATCTTGTTATAGTACGTTGACCTGGTAGAGCATATGGACTATATGTTTGCATTTTCTCCCAGGCACTTATAAGTGCAATCACCAAGAAACAACTGCACCTTGCTTGTGAAGCTAATCCTTTTTTCTTTTTTGGAGAAGAAACATTGTATTTGTGCATTAGATATATTTGGCTCATGTTTCACGGGTATAGGATCTGTTATCCAGAAACCCGTTTTCCAGAAAGCTCCAAATTACGGGATGGCTGTCTCCCATAGACTTCATTTCATCCAAATATTCTGAATTTTATAAAATTATGTCCTTTTTAGCTTTAATAATAAAACAGTAGGTTGTACTTGATCCCAACTGAGAAATAGTTAATCTTTAATGGAAGCAAAACCAGCCTATTGGGTTTATTTAATGTTTTCTAGTAGACTTAAGGTATGATGAAATCATTTGAATTTTAATCCCCCAATTCTAATGTAAATTCAAATGTGAGATTTATCACAACTTGACCATGGAAACAGTTCTAATTCGATTATTCGCCACCTAAAACCTGACTATTTAATTTACAAATCAATTGCAGAGGTCCATTTCAAGATGTTGTCTTCCTGACAGTTGAGGTTTTTTGGAGGGAAAACTCGCTTCAAATTTGTTTCGAAGTCTCGCGTCTGCACTATTTGATTGAATATTATATATTAAATTTTTTTTTTTAAAGGGATACTGTCAAGGGAAAACGTTTTTTTTTCAAAATGCATCAGTTAATAGTGCTACACATATTGTCAGTTTCCCAGGAGCCCCCAGTCATGTGACTTGTGCTCTGATATATACTCTTTACTGCTGTACTGCAAATTAGAGTGATATCAACCCCCCCCCAGCAGTCTAACAACAGAACAATGGGAAGGTAACCAGATAACAGCTCCCTAACACAAGATAACAGCTGCCTGGTAGATGTAAGAACAACACTCAATAGTAAAATCCAGGTCACACTGCGACACATTCAGTTACATTGAGTAGGAGAAACAACAGCCTGCCAGAAAGCAGTTCCATCCTAAAGTGCTGGCTCTTTCTGAAAGCACATGACCAGGAAAAATGACCTGAGATGGCGCCTACACACCTATATTACAACGAAAATAAAATACAGTACATATATATGGTAGAGTGAATTATTTGCAGTGTAAACAATGTAATTTAGAAATTAAAACAAACACCATAAAAATCAGGACTGATACTTTCACTGTTCTATACTGGAAAAGATATTTACGTTATCCTCTGTCAATGTATCTATTTTTGAAAAATAAAAGAGATTATAAAAAAAAAAATCAGGACTGAATCCCTTTAAATAACCTCCCATTTGAGTTGTGAGTATATTCGAATTTATTAGAGTAAAAAAAATTCACATAAATTCGAAAATTCGACCTTTGGTAAATTAGCCCATTAGATGATTTGCACATGTTCCAACCCCAGAAGGCAGATTAAGCACAGGGACAGAGATCTGAGTACCTGCTCAGACACTCCAGGATAATGTAAGTGTCAGAAAGTCTGTGTGTCCCTTTTATATTTTATTGTCACTCCATGCCAAATGTGCTTATTATTTACATTCCACTGAACGTTGGAATACAACTTTTGTTGTTCTTATTACTGACATTGATCAGTGCCTCTCCATATAAACACTAATTAATTCAAGGCAAATTTACTCAAGGAAGTTGCAAAACCTAAATGAAACGTCTTCATTATCTAACAAAGGTTTCGATAAACGTTCAGCTCCTCTCCTTTATCCAAACATACTTCCTCACTACACCTATGTTTATGTCTGATAGTTGCTAAAGTAACATGAAAGAGTCTAGCAGTCTAAGGGTAAGGGCACACGGGCAGGTTCAGGGAGATTAGTCGCCTGGCAAAAAATCTCCTCTTCTTCGGATCAACAATCTACCTGAACTGCCTTCACGCCGGCTAAAATAAAAAATTGCCAGCGGGATAGCAGTCGTGGCGATTTTTTATTGTAGCCGACGGGAAGGCAATTTGGGGTGGAGGGGCGCCAGGCACGTACTTACTTTTACCCCTAGTAAGATACAGATACTTACCCTTTGCATGTTGCTATGTAGCTGGATGGCTGTTAATTACATAGTAACATACATACTAAGTTTTTTATATCTGCCTATCTGCCAGTTGATCCAGAGGAAGGCAAAAAACCCATCTGAAGCCTCTCCAATTTGCCTCAGAGGGGGAAAAAATTCTTCCCAACTCCAAAATGGCAATCGGACTAGTCCCTGGATCAACTTGTACTACGAGTTATCTCCCATAACCCTGTATTCCCTCACTTGCTAAAAAGCCATCTAACCCCTTCTAATGTATCAGCCTGTACAACTGATTCAGGTAGAGAATTCCACATCTTCACAGCTCTCACTCACTCAATTATTAATTTGTAAGAAGCCAGTTGCAATGAACTGTTGTGTCCTCAATTATTTTAGGTAAGATTGCAATTAAATGGGGCTTGAGTTAAAAAAAATATTCTGCATTTTAATTTAAAAAAAATCTTTATTTTTCTAATAATTTGTTTTGTTACTACACTTGTTAAATACAAATAGTAAACTCTTTACATAGCTGCAGTATGTCTGAGGCCAGCAGATAAGGCTGAGGCCAGCAGATAAGGCGTTTATCTGTGGTCTGGTAATTTAATCAACTGCCAGCTGCCAATCGAACAAGGAAGTTGCAAAAAAGAAAAGCATTTTAGTTATTCTGTTTAATGCAAAAAATAAATATATAAGAAACAGATATTCCTTACGTTTAGGAATAAGCAAGAAGTCATTAAAACACTATTCATCAAAGCCATGACAAGGTACAGGTATGGGACCTGTTATCCAGAATGCTCGGGACCTGTCACTTTCCAGATGACGATTCTGTAATTTGGATCGTCATACCTTAAGTCTAACTAGAAAATCATGTAAACATGATATAAACCCAATTAGGTACTGTTTTATTATTACAGAGAAAAAGGAAATCATTTCTAAAACTGTGGATTATTTGGATAAAATAGAGTCTATGGGAGACGGCCTTTCCATAATTCAGAGCTTTCTGGATAATGGCTTTTCGGATAATGGATCCTATACCTGTACTGTGACTGCAGAAATAGGGGGCCCTAAAGATTGGTGATTCCAGTTCAAGATCACCCACAACCCTCCTTGCATCCTGCAGTCTCAAGTTACCCAACTGCTGTCACTTTCATGTGCAAAACACAGACTGGCCTATTATTTGGCAATTAGTAGGCCTGGAGTGTATCTCTGTCTTTGAATAGAGTTTATGATCACAGAGGCATTGCTGTAGTGTATTGTAAATGTTAATTAGGGTAGAGTGCTTTTCACATAATACTAATGTGCCATCTGTTTCTCTTTTCTTCAACAGAGAGGTTTTTTGACATGGCTCTTAAGAACCTCCCGCAATGTAACCTCCCGGAAGAAATAAAGAAGTAAGTGCAGGGTGCTCCAAAGAAGCCACATCTACTTTGGGATAGCAATGGTTCCTTCCAGTTGTATCACCCTCCTCTTCATTTAAAAAGAAAAAGCCTGGCCAGATTACAAGATATCCCAGTAGTCATCTCATGGGCCAGATAGATCGCTCAGAAGCAGTGCAAGTCAGTGCATACTGGGGGCCCATTTACTTAGCTCAAGTGAAGGAATAGAGGAAAAAAACTTTTTTTTTTTTGGCTACTTTGACCATCGAATTGGCTTCTTCGACTTCGAATGGAACAATTCAAACTAAAAATCGTCCGACCATTCGATAGTCGATGTACTGTCTCTTTAAAAAAAACTTCCACCCCCTACTTCGCCACCTAAAACCTATCGAGGTGCCATGTTAGCCTATGGGGAAGGTCCCCATAGGCTTTCTATCAATTTTTAGGTCGAAGAAAAATCGTTCGATCGATGGATTAAAATCCTTCGGATCGAACGATTTGCGCTAAATCCTTCGACTTTGATATTCGAAGTCGAAGGATTTACATTACATAATTAACCCTCGATATTCGACCCTATGTAAATATGCCCCCTAGTGTAGGCTATAAAACAATGAGCATTCTAATACTCCCTCTCCTGTTTTGTTTTTGACCAGTCAACTTTGATTCAATACTGTGGCAGTGAACATGCTAATGACCCACAATCACAGTTAGTCAGATAGAGGACCATATAAACACTCTAGGTACCACACATTCTTCCTCGTCCCAATATTCTAGCACAAACACTTAAAGGAAAACTATACCCCCAAAATGAACACTTAAGCAACAGATAGTTTATATCAAAGTAAGTGACATATTAAAGAATCTTACCCAACTGGTCTATATATTTAAGTAAATGTTGCCCTTTTACATCTCTTGCCTTGAACCACTAGAGATCACCTGACCAGAAATCCTAACTGTAACAGGAAGAAGTGTGGAAGCAAAAGACACAACTCTGTCTGTTAATTGGCTCATGTGACCTAACATGTATGGTTTGTTTGTGTGCACCGTGAATCCTACGATCTCAAGGGGCGGCCCTTATATTTTAAAATGGCAATTTTCTATTTAGGATTACCCAATGGCACATACTACTTAAAAATATTATTATGAAAATGGTTTATTTACATGAAGCAGGGGTTTACATATGAGCTGTTTTATGCAATATCTTTTTATAGAGACCTACATTGTTTGGGGGGTATAGTTTTCCTTTAATAATGATTGCCATCACTGTATATACCTGTAGGCTTTCACACTGGCTGCACAGGTTTCAGAGTCAGACATACTACCTCTGTCTTGATGGTTTTCCCATGAAGTCTATTTTACCCTTTCTCTGACTCTCATGTTAAAAAAAAAAAAAAAAAAAGCCTTTGCCCAATGTCTCACCCTTTTACCCAGTTTTCTGATAAATTTTACCCCACTGTCTGGAACACCTTCCTGAATATCCATTTCAAAGAGAAAGCAATTACTCTTCCTAATTCTCAGCATCTCAGTCATTCCTTCTTTCTATTTTTTGGCCTCCCACACATTACTCCTGCCAAACCCAACCGGCCATTAACTCCTACACTAGGAGAAACTTCGGGCGACTTCGGAAATCTAAGCGCTGTGAGTGCATTGCCGCAGGCGTTTTTTCATTGAAGCAGGCAGAAGAAATGGGGAAGCAGTTCAGGGAGATTAGTCGCCCCAAAGAAGAAGCGATTAGTCGCCGGGCGACTAAATCTCCCCAAATCTCCAGGTGTGCCCCTCCCCTTATGGGTGCTGCTGACTGATCATTTACAAAGTCCTTAAAGGAACAGTAACATCAAAAAAATTAAAGTGTTTTAAAGTAATACAAATATAATGCAGTGTTGCCCTGCATTGGTAAAACTACTGTGTTTGCTTCAGAAACACTACTATTGTTTATATAAATAAGATGCTGTTTAGCAACGGGGACAGCCATTCAAAGGAGAAAAGGCTCAGGTTACACAGCAGATAAGCTCTGTAGAACATGATTGTGTTATCTGTTATCCACTATTTAACCTGTGCCTTATAGATTTTTTTCAGTTTCTGCCATTGCTACACAGCAGCTTGTTTATATAAACAATAGTATTGTTTCTGAAGCAGCTACATCAGTTTTACCAGTGCAGGGCAACACTACATTATATTTTTATTACTTTAAAACACTTGGTGTTACTGTTCCTTTAAAGGGGTGGTTCACCTTTAAGTTAACTTTTAGTATGTTATAGAATGAAAGTCCAAGCAACTTTTCAATTGGCATTCATTATTTATATATATATATATATATATATATATATATATATATATATAGTTTTTAAATTATTTTTTCTTCTGATCCTTTTCAACTTTCAAATAGGGGTCACTAAAACAAAATATATATTCCCTGTAATGTCTAAAAAACCAAATGATCTGTAAAGCTACCAATTTATCGGTATTCCTACTTTTTATTACTCATCTTTCTATTCAGTCCTCTCCTATTCATATTCCAGTCTCTTATTCAAATCAATGCATGGTTGCTTGGGTAATTTGGACCCTAGCAACCAGATTGCTGAAACTGCAGACTGGAGAGCTGCCTCATAAAAAGCTAAATAACTCAAAAACCACAAATAATAAAAAATGAAAACCAATTGCGCATAGTCTCAGAATATCTCTCTCTACATCTTACTAAAAGTTAATTGAAAAGTAAACAACCCCTTTAATATTGTAGCTGTCTGGATCTGCTACTTGTTCCATTCTGCTAAAAGCTGTGCAGGCCGTGTGCAGCCTGTGGAAGTGTCTGGCTCAGAGAATCACTGTAATGTATTGAGAACCAGCAGATGGTATTGCCTGCTCTCCAGCTGCTCTCAATTACAGCTCCCAGGGAATTATGGTGATGTTCTGGAAAGAAAAATAAAAGTGTAACAAATACGTGTAATTCTATCCAAATGTCCAAACCGTGTATACGCTGATGCACATTTTTATTAATCTCCCTGCTGTTTGTCTCTTCTTCCCAGTATTTCCTGCAAGAAATGCGTTGTGGTGGGGAACGGAGGAGTGCTGCGCAACAGCTCATTGGGCAAAAAAATTGACAGCTATGACATCATAATAAGGTATTTACTCCCTCTGCCCTCAAGCAGAACATTTTATTTGTATTGAGAACAATGCAATGCTGAGTGAGTGGGAAATGGACGTGTTCTGCTTCTTTATTTTGCACTGTTCCTGTTGATCAACAGCTGCTGTCTCGTTTGCCTCTGCACATATTCTACTTCTTATATTACCAATCCTCTCTGAAAGATAAAGTCAATTTTGCACTCATTAACTTTTATGCACATCTCCGAGTCGCACCTTAGGCCAGAGGTTTTCAGGTATTTTGGTCTCTTACTGTTTCTTTTTGGCCTTTTTGACTCCTACATAAACATATCGTATAGAAAATTTGAGCAGGCACTTCTAAGGACCAATCTTCCAGGCAGACTTTATCAATTAAAAAGTATTTTATTTATTCCAGTGTACTAGGATACCCGGTGGAATAAATAAAATACTTTTTAAATTGAAAAAGTGGAAGATTGGTCCTTAGAAGTGCCTGCTCAATTTTTTCTATACGGTTATCAGCTCCCTCAGCTGAAGGTTCAGGGCGGTGCACCTGTACCTCTTCTCTAAACTGGTGAGTTTTTCACTTTTGAGACCTGAAAGATTTACTGCATTTACCTACTAGTGTTCATGATCCTAATTTGATACATAAAACATATAGCTAATAATACAGGTATGGGACCTGTTATGCAGAAGGCTCGGGATATGGGGCTTTCCGGATAACGTATCTTTCCGTAATTTAGATGTTCATGCCTCAAGTCTACTAGAAAGTCACTTAAACATTCAATAAACTCAATAGGCCGGTTTTGCCTCCAATAAGGATTAATTATATCTTAGTTTGGGTCAAGTACAAGCTACTGTTTTATTGGGTTGTTTTAAAAAGGTTTTTATTTAAGTTTTCAAGGGAGGGGAAGAAAAAAAAGGGGGGGGCAGAAAACAAGTAATAACACACAAAACATTGTTCATATCCAAAGTACATAGTATACATAGGTTTCGCAATTGTACTTGTGAGAGTACATTAAATACAGTTTATTCATGGCAGGTTACATCATTCATATCACAACCGGGTGAGGCACAGGTTATGCCTTGTTAGCCTATGGCAGGGGTCCCCAACCTTTTTTACTTGTGAGCCACATTTAAATGTAAAAAAGAGTTGGATAGCAAGACAAACATGAAAAAGTCCATGGGGATGCCAAATAAGGGCTGTGATTGGCTATTTGGTCGCCCCTAGGTGTACTGGCGGCCTGAAGGAGGGTCCGTTTGGCAGTACAACTGGTTTTTATGCAACCAAAACTTGCCTCCAAGCCAAAAATTCAAAAATAAGCACCTGCTTTGAGGCCACTGGGAGCAACATCCAAGGGGTTGCGAGCTACTGTTTGGGGACCGCTGGCCTATGGCATTAGCTCGGCATCTCTACCTGGTTGGCATCTAGCCAGGGGTTTTCAAACTTGGTCAGACATCCCGAGCTATGTAGGTGAGTTTAAGGGATGGCAAGGTTTTGTTAATTAAATTGATCAAAGCTGTAATTGTTGGGGTACTATTTCCCATCCAACCCATCACAACCAATTTCTTAGCCTAATCCAATGTTACTCTCATGAGTATTCTCGTCCTATTCAATGGGAGACAATACTCTACAGACCCCCAACAAACAGACCTCTGGGGAGCATACATGTGGTAAGTCAAGGTGTTCTGCTAAGTTCCATGAAACCTGCTTCCAAAATTTCTGTATTGAAGGGCACTGCCATGTGAGGTGCAGGAATGATGCCATAGGCTCTTGGCAACTTGGACATTGGTCGCCACCCTATCTGCGCACTGTTTTATTATTACAGAGAAAAATAATTGCATTATTTGAATAAAATGGAGTCTATGGGAGAGGGCCTTTCCGTAATTCGGAACTTTCTAGTTAATGGGTTTCCAGATAATTGATCCCATACCTGTATAAAGATACATTTTTTTTAAATAAATTACAACAGCCGTCATATTGCAAACTTTAAACTTCATCGGACATCAGGATAGGCTAGCCCTACTCTTTAGAGGCCTCTATCCAATGTCCTTTACATTTCTGGTCCATATTTTAAGTATAGAGCTGTGTTATAATTATTTGTTATGTCTGTATTAAGCATATTCTAAATGTAATACATGATTCACCCCAAGCCTTTCACAGCTACACCCGTTTGCGGGCCATGTATTTCAGTGACATATTCCAGTACATTTTGGATCTCAATGTCAGAATATGTTTTCAGGGAGAAGAGCACCCCCATATACTCCACCCATTCCTGTGTTTGGGTTGGCCTGTGAGCCTGTGATGTGATTGGACAATATCAGTTTTTAGTCTCAATTATCAAGTTACCCTATAAGTCTCTGCCCAGCCAATGGAAAACGTGGGAATTATGTGTATGATTAGCTTCTTGTATGCACAGAACATATATTTTTGACAAGTTTAGATTGCTGTTATTGCTGCTGATAAATATAGAAGTACAGTCATATGAAAACGTTTGGGAACCCCTCCAGCCTGCGTAATAATTTACTCCACTTTCAACAAAAAAAGATAACAGTGTTATGTCTTTGATTTCACAGGAACATCTGAGTACTGGGCTGTTTTCTGAACAAAGATTTTAGTGAACCAGTATTCAGCTGTATGAAATGAAATCAAATGTAAAAAAACTGGCTGTGCAAAAATGTGGGTACCCTTGCTAATTTGAATACATGTAACTGCTGAATACTGATTACTGGCAACACCAAATTGTTTGGATTAGCTCATTAAGCCTTGAACTTCATTGGCATACCGCCATCCAGAATCCAGACACTCCTCAAAGGCTATAAGAGGTGTCTAGAGAGACTATTTGCAAAAGGAGGCTTGACTAAGTATTGATGTAATATCTCTGTTGGGGTGCCCAAATTTATGCACCTGTCTAATTTTGTTATGATACATATTGCATATTTTCTGTTAATCCAATAAACTGTGTCACTGCTGAAATACTACTGGCATGTTTAAAGGAAGTTGCTACTTTGAAACTCGGCCAATGAAAAACAAAACTCCAAAGAATTAAGAGGGGGTTCCCAAACTTTTTCATATGACTGTATATTCTCCCTGTAATGTCACAATACTTGTCTGTCTAAAAATCTACTTGTTCCCACAGAATGAACGACGGTCCTGTGCTGGGTTATGAAGATGACGTGGGACAGAAGACAACGTTCCGACTCTGCTATCCTGAGTCCATCTTCTCACACAGTTTGCACTATGATCCTAACACTACTGTTGTCCTATTGATGTTTAAGCCTCATGATGTCAAGTGGTTATCAGAGCTGCTCATGCACAAACGAGTGGTAAGTGGGAATGCTGCTTTGCATCGATACACAGACTGAAACAATAAAAAGGAATGTTCAGAGCTAACAGTAGCCAGTATACTTACAAGCAGGTCAATTCATCTGACGTCCCATGTCTCTTTGCCCTGTACATGAAATGGAAGGCGTTTCCAAAGATTTATTTGTAAGCCACATGGATGGCGCGCGTCTTTTCTAATTTGCTTAACCCCTGTATGAGAAATATAAACTGAAACAAGCACGTGCGTTAAACGGTTCTGCAAAACAATGGTGGGTTGGACCTGGAAATCATGCAGTTCTCTGTGATCGTCCAGTTGACTGTCACCAGCTTACTTCCGACTGTTGAACAAAAACTGTTGAGTTCAAAATTTTCTTTTCAGCATATCCCCATTGCTAGTGAGTCAAATAATCAGACATGGAGAATCCATTCCTGGCACAAGGAATGAAGCGAATGATAACACATATATATTGGAGACAAATAAGATGTACACTCAAACATGTTTATTTGTGTATCACCTGTGACCCCTCTGTATACTCCTTAGTTTTCACCACAAATCTTACTGAATTGACCACTAGCTAGGATTTCAGTTGTATCTAATTCTGCCCAAATCTAATTCTGCCCAAATTTTACCCTAACTGGCCTGCAGGCCAAGCCTCCTTGTCACTGCTCTAACTCACTCAGGGTGGTCAACCCAGGGCCGTATTTCATGTGTGGGCGCCCAGAGGTTGGCATCACCCCCTTTTAGCCTACACAATTAATATAGCTGCACCGGTTTCTGGATTAGGCCAAAGATTCAGCCTTTTTCAGCAGGATTCAGATTCAGCCAAATCTAAGTGCCTGGCTGAACTGAATCCGAAAACAAAAATTCACGTGACTTTTCTTCACACAAACGAGAAAGTCAAAAAATTTCAAGCCAGGCGGTTCTCTTTCCCCCCTAATTTACATATGCAAATAAGGGCTAGGGTTTGGTTTGGGATTTGCCGATTCTTTAACAAAGGATTTGGGTCCTGTGCTGGGTTTCATAAGGGGTTCGGGATTTAGGTGAATCGTAAAATAGTGGATTTGGTGCATCCCTAACAAATAACAGACCCTTCAACCTGGTTTTCATGTACAGGAAATTGAACAAAATAAAAATTGAATTAAAATTCAATAATGTTCTTAATTTGGTCTCCTTTGTTATTTAAATTACATGTTCCCCTATGTGTGGAATTGTGTCTAAATTTTGACTACTCCCAAGACCTTTAGGTTCAAGTCTTTTCTGGTAAATGTTGGGGAACTAAAACAAGCACAAGCAACTTCCAATTCCCTAAAGGGACTGATATCGGCAGAAGATTTTGGATATTGTTCGACTAGTTGATTGGGCTGGCTGGAAAATTTTGATCGGATGCCTTTGAAGGCACCCAAACATCGGCCATTTATTAGTATTGAATCATCAAATACAGGTAGAATTCTATTGTTTCTATATTGTATATCGGACGATTCAGCTCTACACGTGTACAAAAAGATCGGAATTGTAACGTCTATAGCCACCTTAAGTGAGTGAGTTCCAGTATATGCTGTGCCAGGATCATGTCACCTCTAATTGTTTGATGCCTGTCTGATAGAGCACATATGGATTCTGGAGGAAACCAGCCATGAATCTGATCTACAAGCCCCACCAGCTGAGAGTGCTGAATCCTTTCATTCTTCGCCAAGTATCTCAGAACCTACTGAATTTTCCAATCAGCTTTCCAAAGACCGAGGTGAGTTCACAATTTCTCATTCACTTACTGAATGTTCTACAGAATATCTGTGTCCTAGTTATGTGATGAGCTTGCAAGCCTCAAAGCATCCCTTCTCTATTACCTGAGTGTTGTACCACTTCAGAGTCTCCAAAAAACCCACTGATCCATTCATGATTGGCTGATTGTACGATTTTGTATTGCTTTGGCTTACATTGGTTTGTTCAAGTACACTAACATGATAAAACATCCAAATATATTGTCCACACTTCTGTAGAATTTATTTCTGGAATTATTTATTGAATATTATATTCTAATATGCATCGAGGAGAATTGGCTTAGGGCAGGGGCACACGGGCAGATTCGGGGAGATTTAATCGCCTGGCGACTCATCACCTCTTCTGCAGGGCGACAATCTCCCCGAACTGCCTTCCCCCTGCTATAATGAGAAAACGCCTGCGCCAATGCGCTTGCAGCGATTCGATCTCCGAAGTTGCCTCACGAGGAAACTTCGGGCGACTTCGGAAATCGAAGCGCCGCGAGTGCATTGGCGCAGGTGTTTTCTCATTATAGCAGGGGGAAGGCAGTTCGGGCGACTAAATCTCCCCGAATCTGCCCGTGTGCCCCTGCCCTTAGGGTACAGAGTAAAAAAAAAAAAAACGTTAAAAAAATTGATGTAGTGTAGTAGTTATTTTATATCTTTTAATACACCCTTTTGTGATAACACACTTTACAAGGGTAAAGGTGCTCTTTTCCACAGCCAGCGAGGTTAATAAGTTACCCTTCAAACCAACACTAGTTACCATTGGATACTCACAAACGTTTTGTATATCAGCAGGCCTTGAACAACTTCAGCTTCCCAATTGTTACTAACATTAATTCTAAAAAAAAAAAAAAAAATAAATACGCTTGCGATAGTGTAAAACCTTTTAATAAATATCTATTTTGATAAAAACACACTCACAAAAAAAACGATTACAGGGGTTGTTCACCTTTCAGTTAACTTTTAGTATGATGTAGAGTGTGATGTTTTGAGACGATTTGCAATTAGTTTCCATTTTTTATTATTTGGGGTTTTTGAGTTATTTAGATTTTTATTCAGCAGCTCTCCAGTTGGCAGTTTCAGCAATCTGGTTGCTAGGGTCCAAATTACCATAGCAACCATGTACTGATTTGAATAAGAGACTGGAATATGAAAAGGGGAGGGCCTGAATAAAAAGATGAGAAATAAAAATAAATGTGTAGCCTTACAGAGCATTTTTTTTTTTTAAATGGGGTAATTGACCCCCATTTGAAAGTTGGAAAGAAGCAGAAGGGTTAGGGTACAGCGTAGCTAGGTCAATATAATTCTGTATTATAGAAACTATAGAAGTATAATAAACGCTCTTTAAACTTTTATCTTTTTTTTTTTGTTTTAAGTCAATACAAAAAGTTTGCAATTCTAATATCAGACTTTTGGGTAAATAAATAATAATACAGTCTCTTCCTCATAAAAAAAAAGGTGTGTAAATAGGAAGTATATTTATCTCTCTCTCATGAAAGAAGATTAAAAAAGCAGAAAGTTATTTTAATTGTTCATAGTCTGCCAAGGCCAGTTGCTATACAAATACTATAACTATAAACTGTCATCTTTGGATTTGTTTCTGTAAATAATGTATAACGGATAAAGTGTTTTTATAGAGCACTTCTACTTGATAATCATGGCAGCCATTGTTATCACCATATTTACACCCAGGCACAAGTTAAGAAACTTGGCACAGGGCAATGAACCTGAGGATCAAGGTTGAAATGTTGTGCCAGAGGCTAAGGTCTTAAAGGAGAACTAAACCCTAAAAATTAATATGGCTAAAAATGCCATGTTTTATATACTAAATTTATTGCACCAGCCTAAAGTTTCAGCTTGTCAATAGCAGCAATGATCCAGGACTTCAAACTTGTCACAGGGGGTCACCATCTTGGAAAGTGTCTGTGACACTCACATGCTCAGTGGGCTCTGAGCAGCTGTTGAGAAGCTAAACTTAGGGGTCGTCACTAATTATCCGGCAGAAAATGAGCTTCCCCTGTAATATAAGCTGACGCTACAGGTTTGCTGATTATTAAATTCTGATGCTAATTGCACTGATTTCTGTGCTGCCATGTAATAAATATCAGTATTAATTACTAATCCTTCCTATATTGTGACATTTCTATTCTATGTGTACTGTATATTGTGAGTGGGTCCCTAAGCTCAGTAAGTGACAGCAGCACAGAGCATGTGCAGCGAATCAGCAGAAAAGAAGATGGGGAGCTACTGGGGCATCTTTGGAGACACAGATCTTTACTGCTAAAGGGCTGTGGTTGCCTTGGGCTGGTACAGAAGCCCAAAACATAATGTACAAAATTTCTAGCTACTTCTTTAGTTCAGCTTTAGTTCTCCTAATGGTTTACTACTGTCATATACTGTTCTGATTAGTGCTGGGTATTTTTCTGTCAACATCTCACTGTGTTATAAAACATGGGTCTCAGGATCTGGAAAAGCAATGAAAGGTTTGTTGATGGACACTGATGATGATCTCAATACGGTTTGTCCACTTTTGTGACCACTTTGACTGCCAAGCTCTCCCCTATCAATATCCAACCAAGTGTCTTCTTTTCTTTCTTTAGAAACCAAAGCATCCGACAACTGGGATTATCGCCATCACCCTGGCATTCCATATATGCAACGAAGTACATATAGCAGGATTCAAATACAACCTGACATCTTTAAACAGTACACTACATTACTATGGAAACGAGACCATGTCTGTCATGGCTCAGGTAAGTCGTTTCCCAGCAACAGACATGATTCTGTGCACAACTATGAATGTAGACCTCTATATATGGCACTATAGGAAAAAGGCATATAATAAGCGGTGTGTGGTTACCCTGTATCTTTTTTTTTTTTTACAGAACAAAATACTCAGTTTAAGCGAATAAGACACCTATACATCAATATCTGATTACATACATGATCACTTTATTGCTATGGGATGATGAAAGAGTTAAAGGACTAAAAATAAGTGAGAGGAGACCCTTAATCAAATAATTCAAATTTTAAAATGAATAAGGGATGCACCAAATCCAGTATTTTGGATTCGGCCGAATACCAAACCGACTCATAATTTGTGTACGTAAATTAGCGATGGGAAGTGGAAAACATTTTTTACTTCCTTGTTTTGTGACAAAAAGTCACGTGATTTCCATCCCCGCCCCCAATTTGCATACACCCAATGTCCTTCAACTGACTTCTAGTTTAAGGGAATTTTTTCAGTATAAAGATAAAAACTGGGTAAATAGATAGGCTGTGCAAAATAAAACATGTTTCTAATATAGTTAGTTAGCCAAAAATGTAATGTATAAGGACTGGAGTGACTGGATGTCTAACATAACAGAACACTACTTCCTGCTTTTCAGCTCTCTTGGTTTCCACTGATTGGTTACCAGGCAGAGACTTGAGGGGAGGGGGCCACATGGGATATAAATGTTGCTTTTGAATCAAAGCTCAGTGCTGAGGATCAGTTGCAAACTCACAGCCTATCTATTTACCAAGTTTTTATTTTTACACTGAACTGTTCCTTTAAGAGAATTCCCACTTATTATCCCTCTGGCAGTTTTTGGGTAGGGGGAGCTTTTCAGTGTTTTTAAACTGTCAGTTACCCGATAATGTTGTGAAATTTTAATTGTGCCCTTTCTCTGCTTTCCAGAACGAATACCACAACATTTCAGCTGAGCAGATGTTTATAAGGGACCTCGTTGAACAGAAAACAATTAAGAACTTGACGTGATACATATTACTAAGGACATCTGACAAATCAAAGACACTTTTCCTATTTTTATACATTTCTTCTTTTTTTTTAACCGTTAAAGTATTTTTGGGGGGAAAAAATCAAGACGGAAAAATGAAAAAAAAAACTTTAATACCCCATGCGTTCCGTGTAATGGATATGGGATATTGGAATCCCTCTTGTCCATGTGTAGGGAGAAGAGCCGGCAGAATTTCTGCCGAGTGTTTGGCTGGATAGAGTGTTAGTTCTGGTGGCCTAGCTCTTTAACACTCTACAGAATTAGATGTTTCCTCAGATTTGTCTAATCGCCCGGATCCTCCCATTGGAGCGCTCAAGCCAGGAGCAAAGATGTAATATGTACATTTGTATAGAATTGTTTTGAGAAATTATCAGTATTTTGCCCAAAAAAAAATGTTATATAGGAGTTATGTAGTAAAATGGACAACATTAGGCCCTGTCCCTAAACCTGGTTTACTGGATTAGACTGCAAACTTTGTTCGTGTTACTCCATAACCTCCAGTGTGTTCTCCTGTTTCATTTCAAAATGTTTGTATCTTTTAGGGATGCACTGAATCCACTATTTTGGATTCGGCCGAACCCCCGAATCCTTCACAAAAGATTCGGCCGAGAACCGAATCCTACATTGCATATGCAAATTAGGAGTGGGAAGGGGAAAACATTTTTTACTTCCTTGATTTACCTCCCCGTCCCTAATTTGCATATGCAAATTCGGATTTGGTTTAGCTGGGCAGAACGATTCGTCCGAATCTGAATCCTGCTGAAAAAGGCCGAACCCCGAACCGATTCCTGGATTGGATGCATCCCTAATATCTTTAGGGTTGTTTCTGTATCAAGGAATGCCGTCAGTTCATGAACGGGATCACTTCCTTCAGTGATGAGGCTGTGATATCCTGCGGTTGGTCTGAGTTGCATTATTTGGGAGAAATACACTAATCACATTGACCCCTTAACCCCATTCAAACAAGGGGCGCATTCTCTTGTTCAACAATGTTCACTGCAGAGTGTCGGTCCATTTGGGTTAAGGGGCATCTAGACTCTCACAAAAAAAGAATGTGAACTAACTCGGGGTAGTAGTTGACATTTCTTTTCTATTTTCAGTGGTTTTTGTAATATTGGCAGTTTTAGACCGCTAATACACGATGTTCGTCTTATCCAAAGCGATCCAAAACTGACAGCATAACCACTAAAAACTGAAAATGAATGTTGATTCTGACTTGAGTACTGATTACGTTTACATAATTTTTTTGGGGGGTGGAGTTTGCAGAAAGGTATTGCAGATACCCCCAGGGTAATAGATTGTATCAGGCACTGGGATTTAAATAGTGAATATCTCCTAAGTGTAACGGCACACGTATCATATCTGCTGCGAGTGGAGTTGCCAAAACACTAACCATTGTTAAAGGGGCAGCATACACCTACAGCTTGTGCTAGAAATGTATTCTGCCTATTCCTTTCATTTTAGTTTTAAATGGAGAGAATGAGCTCAGTATAAACAACCTCCGCCCCCCTTGTTGCCCCTCAGTTTGGCATACAGAGAAGTCCAGGGGGTATATATATACACATGTACACTGGGTACTTTGATCAACTATCTTCTCCCAAGGCTTCTCACAAAAACCTGGAAGTTGAAACTCACTGGGGCTCATTTATAGATACGCCCAAAAGAAGCGACACAAGGGGAGAACCAGCCGCTGTATATTGTGCTTGGGGAATATATATCATCTCAGGCTCATTTACCAACACCTGGGCAACCAATCAGTGATCAGCTTTATTCAAACCGCCGCAAATAGACCAGCAAAGAAAATATTACATTGGATCCTTCCCGTGTGCAAAGTGCCGAGTGTTAGCGCTGATGTTCTTTTGCTCACAGCCCTTTGGATGGAGATCACTTTAGGTTTTTTGGGGGTTTTTTGTGCAATGATGTAAAAAAAAAAAAAAAATGCTGACTAGAAACCTATATCAACCAGTGACGATTGCGTATACGTGTGTAGTTTTTTTTTTGTATTATAATTTAATCTCTGCTGTTCTTCTCTGGAATTTAGGCTAGAGGATAGAGGCATTCGTTGTAAGCAGATAGCAAGGTAACTTTTTGGTAGCGTCGGATTGAGAACACGCAGGAGAGCAGCATCGTTTGTACATATCTCTGTGAATGTATGGTGATACCAATAAAGGTACTTCTGAATGCTCTTGTTTCTGATTAAATCCAAAGCAACCATGGTATATGGATATCTGTCTGCCTGCCATACACATACAGCTATAGGATCCGGAAACCCATTATCCAGAAAGCTCGGAATTATGGAAAGGCCATATTCCTTAGACTAGAATTGGGTACCTGCAAAGTGGTCGGATTTCGGGCAAAAAGTGCCAGATTCTGTTCAGGCAGTCTGTGGGTAACTCGGCTGGGTACCCAACAAAGATGCGGCTTCATCCCTCCCACCCTCCCTTGTGTTTTTTTTGGTTTTTTTTTTGCGCCAGAGTGACATCACTTCCAGTCAAATGTTACATCACTTCTGGTTCTGCGTGTCTCCCGGGTCGGAAGGTTAGTTGGCCTATTGCAGGAACATACGGGTCAAATTGTGTTGGTACGGGTTTCAAAACATAATGGACCCATGCAGGACTCTACCTTCGACTCCATTTTAACCATATAACTAAATGCTTAAAATGTTTCCTTTTTCTCTGTAATAATAAAACAGTAGCTTGTACTTGATCCCAACTAATATATCCTTAATCCTTATTGGAAGCAAAACCAGCCTATTGGGTTTATTTAATGTTTAAGTAGACTTCAGGGTAAGGGCACACCTGGAGATTCGAGGAGATAAACTTCAAGCGACTTCGGAAAATCGAAGCGCCACAAGTGCATTGGTGCAGGTGTTTTTTCATTGAAGCAGACGGAAGACACGGAGAAGCAGTTCGGGGAGATTAGTCGCCCCAAAGAACATTTGATTAGTCGCCGGGCGACTAAATCTCCCCATATCTCCAGGTGTGCCCTTACCCTAAGGCAGGGGTCCCCAACCTTTTTCCACCCGTGAGCAACATTCAGATGTAACCAGAGTTGGGGAGCAACGCAAGGATGAAAAAAGTTCCTGGCTAGTGCCAAGTAATGGTTGTGATTGACTATTGGTAGCCCCTATGTGGACTGGCAGCCTGCAGGAGCCTCTGTTTGGTAGGACACCTGGTTTTTATGCAACCAAAACTTTCCTCCAAGCCTGGAATTCAAAAATAAGCACCTGCTCTGAGGCCACTGAGAGCAACATCCAAGGGGTTGGAGAGCAACATGTTGCTCACGAGCTACTGGTTGGGGACCACTGCCCTAAGGTATGGAGATCCAGAATAAAGGGAAAACCCCTTATCCAGAAAACGCCAGGTCCCGAGTATTCTGGATAACAAGTTTCGTATGATATTATTGGTATATGTACAGCCGCTTTAGGGCTCCGGATTTGCTGCTGTGCATAAAATATTTTTAGCATGATGGTCACCCAAGTTCCAACACAAAATATGTAATGGATTTGGGCCAAAAATAGACACGTATTTCTGCCTCTGTATCTAAACATCTCCTGTGGAAGAGCACATGTCTTAGGTGGCATATATCATGGGAAAAGAATCACATAAAATCTAAAGGTGAGCGAGCTTTTTATAATCGGAGAATAACTTGCATGGACCAGGGGTGTAACTACAGAGAAAGAAGACCCTGTAGAGGGGCTCAGGAGGTATAGGGCTCCACAAGGTCCTAATTTATATAAAATTTCAGTAAATATTGGTAAAACAGATCAACCTCTAGACATTTTGGGGGCCTGAAAAATAATTTGCTGTGGGGCCCAGTAATATCTAGTTACACCACTGGCATGAATGATGAAGCTGATCCATCTTGGGTTGAATTACTGGGGGTAATTTAGAGAGAGCTGGGACTGGTCGGATTAAGGGATGGCGTCTGTTTGGGATTGGGGCAGACTACTGGTGGAAGAATGGGGGAGATTTAAAGTGGACCTGTCACCCAGACATAAAAATCTGTATAATAAAAGTCCTTTTCAAATTAAACATGAAATCCAAATTCTTTTTTTTATTAAAGCATTCATAGCTGTTGTAAATCTCAGCTGTCCATCAAATATTGCTTGCCCCTCCTCTAAACTTTAGGCATAGAGGCAGGGGCAGACAATTACAAGATTCAAATAATTTATACAGTGTAATTAAAGTTCATTTTGCTTGACTAATGTGATAAAATAGGATTATGAATATTTTTTTTGGGTGACGGGTCTCCTTTAAATTTGTCATGCTGGCTGTTTTCTTCAAATGCTAGACTAGTAACATTAATAATTGTAAAATAATAATTATCAACCTAGATGCCCCCAGAATTGTGATTCACTCTCATCATATCACAGCTACACAGGTTCATACACCAAACGCTCTACCATGCGACCCCCTGCCAGTCCCTAGTCTGGCTTCCACTACCTTTCAGAACACACAACTATTGACCCTAACATTCACAGCAAAGAATTTATCTCTATGTACTCTCCAAACTAAAGCTGGCCATAGATGCATCTCCCGACCTGCCACTAACCATTCCGATCAAATAAAGTACAAAGAACAGATCAGCTGATGTTCTGCCCCTGACAGCAATCGTACGAAAGTTATGTCCGACAAAGCTGGTGACAGTCTCCCTCTGAAAATCATACGATCAGCAATACATGCAGAGATATTATCGGCAGCCGATTAATCTTTTAACCTGTCCGATTGACCAAACGACCACACACGGTCCGAAAATCGTACGAAACGAGGATTCGAACTATCGGATCTTTGCGTCTATGGCCAGCTTAATTGTACTTGCTCATTACCTCTTTGTGTACACATTTAAGACCTGCACAGGGATGTTTTTTAAAGACCTGCACCAAACCCGTCCCTGCTTTCCCTTAGCCTGACCTAAACCCACTTACCCTCCATCGCAATGACATGTATTCCCACCTGACAAGCTCCCCACGGTGACCGGAAGTGATGTCACGGCAATTGGTTTTAACATTAGGAGGATTCAATATTTGTGTGTTTCCTATGGATTGGCCACCTGTACCCCACACTGCAGTGGATCGGGTACCTGCTCATACACTGAGCAAATAGAGTAAAATCCAGCCAAATTATATTGCGGATACCCGACCCCATGCAGGACTCTAGCTGCACCACTCTTCTGGAATTGACTTCTGTGTTCCATCAGACTTTTTTCTGCCTTAAATTATGTTTTAAAAAAAATTCTTTAGAAAATCTTACCCTCTTGTAAACTAACAGTCCTTCACTGTTCACTATATGCTACCAGTAGACACACCAGCCTTCCCAAAATATTGTAGCAAACACTTTGATTTCAAGCTTTAATAATAAGAATAAGAATAAAAATGACTTAAGTTGAAGGTGATAAGTACTAGGTCTTTTTTCAGAGCTGGTTATTGATCTGAAACCCTATACACTGGCCCACCTGCAACAGTAGAATTCTCTGTGCTCTCCCCTTTAGCTCTCTCCCATTTATCTCTCTCCCATTTAGCTCTCTCCCATTTATCTCTCTCCCCTTTAGCTCTCTCCCATTTATCTCTCTCCCCTTTAGCGCTCTCCCATTTATCTCTCTCCCATTTAGCTCTCTCCCCTTTAGCTCTCTCCCATTTAGCTCTCTCCTTACGGTTATTTTGCTTTTTCTCCCCTCTCTCCTTCACTACTCTCCATTTTCGCCTCTTTACCTTTTCTTCACATCTCTGATACTTTCTGCTTCTTAATTCTGCTCAGCGATCACCTTTGTAACAACCAGTACAGCAATAAATCTGTTATATGTGCATAATATACATTCATTGTGGTATGACCTTTGTAGCAATCCAAATTCTGAAAGTCATACATCTGATCAGACATATCGGTAAATTTATTTGCCAAATACATGGTTTTATAAAGGGGACACATCATCCAACTGTTTAAATGACCGATTGGACTATGGCATACATTTGCTATTAACCCCTAGTTCTTTATTTAGTTGGTTCTTAAGGCTCAATGAGAAGATCTGTCTATGTATATCTGTCATTTCTTCCAGAACATTTATAGGATGACTAGATGCAATAATGATTCCTTTAAGTTCATAAATGAATGCCTATAAATCCATGCTGAGCCTTTATGTTTTGTGACAATCCAAGGGGATAGTGGGAACTGGGGCCTTAAATGAATTGTTTAATATAAAAATAAAAACTGGCTAAATAGGCTGTGAAAAAAAAATATTTCTAATGTAGTTAGTTGGCAAAAATGTAATGTATAAAGGCTGAAGTGACTGGATGTCTCACATAATAGCCAGAATACTACTTCCTGATTTTAAGCTCTCTTGGTTTCCACTGTGACTTGAGGGGGGGCACATGGGCCATAACTGTTGCTTTTGAATCTGAGCTGAATGCTGAGGATCAATTGCAAATTCACTGAACAGTCATGTCCCTTGTGCCCCCGTTAAAGGAATAGTTCAGTGTGAAAATAAAAACTGGGTAAATAAATAGGCTGTGCAAAATAAAAAATGTTTCTAATATAGTTAGTTAGGCAAAAATGTAATGTATAAAGGCTGGAGTGACTGGATATCTCACATAATAGCCAGAACACTACTTCCTGCTTTTCAGCTCTCTAACTCTGAGTTAAGCTGGCCACAGACGCAAAGATCCGATCGTACAAATCAACGTACTATCGGACTTTCCCATCTCCCGACCTGCCACTAACCATTCAGATCAAATAAAGTAGTAAAAGAACAGATCAGACGATGTTCTGCCCCTGACAGCAATTGTACGAAAGTTATGTCTGACAACACTAGTGACAGTCTCCCTCTGAAAATCGTACGATCGGCAATACACGCAGAGATATTATCGGCAGCCGACAGAAATTTTCTAACCTGTCCGATCGACCAAACGACCGAGACTGTCACTAGCTTTGTCGGACATAACTTTCGTACGATTGCTGTCAGGGGCAGAACATCAGCTGATCTGTTCTTTTCTACTTTATTTGATCGGAATGGTTAGTGGCAGGTCGGGAGATGGGAAAGTCCGATCGTACGTTGATTTGTACAATCGGATCTTTGGGTCTGTGGCCAACTTAACTCAGAGTTAGAGATCTGAAAAGCAGGAAGTAGCAGTGTCGGACTGGGACACCAGGGGCCCACCTAAAAACGTTTGATTAGGGGCCCACCAATTAATCTTAGACAGGGGCCCACTCTCAGTACTATTATTCCTCCTCTCCTCACTCAACCTCTATTCTCTTAGTCTCTTTCTTTTACATACTATAATCTATTATTCCATCTATTGAGCCTCTTTGTTCTCATAGAATTTGGGAATAGCCATGAAATATGCCAAATGTCTAGCAGCATGAGGGCTCACTGACACCTTGGCCCACCAGGACTTTTCCTGGTATCCCTGTGGGCCAGTCCAACACTGGGAAGTAGTGTTCTGGCTATTATGTTAGACACCAAGTCACTCCAGCCTTTATACATTACATTTTTGCCTAACTAACTATATTATAAACATTTTTTATTTAGCACAGCCTGTCTATTTACCCAGTTTTTATTTTTACACTGAACTGTTCCTTTAGGGATTCCCCAGATACCTCTTGGTATCATGGGTAGTTCTTACAGTTACCTTGTCCAAAACAATTGCCCTGTATAAGTATTCGGTATAAGACCATCAGCAGGAATAGAGAGACATGGGAGATCCTATTTTAAATGGGATACCGACACTAAAAATTTTCTTTTCAAAATATTAATCTACATGAAAAATTACCTATAGGTCATGTTGATCGTTTATCGCTGATAGTTCTGCTTTTGTAAGTAATTGTTACTTGAAGTTCCTAAACCTGATTGTTGTGCCAACCTGACTGTTTCTTCTTAACCTGTCAGTTAGAGTTTCTAATGCCAACAGACTCCTGCTGCACAAACATGGCAGACCCCTCATAGAGGAACATGGTAGTAAGAAAGATAACGTAAAAGCATCAGGCAAATACTTTTATGGAAAAATTAAAAATAGACAATGTTATGATAGATAATAAAAAAGTTTATTTTCTGATGTCAGTATCTCTTAGGGGCAAATTCATCAAGGGTCGAATATCGAGGGTTAATTAACCCTCGATATTCGACTGGGGAATGAAAATCCTTCGACTTCGAATATCGAAGTTGAAGGATTTTGCGCAAATACTTCGATCGAACGATCAAAGGAATAATCATTCGATTGTTGGATTAAAATCCTTCGAATCGAACGATTCGAAGGATTTTAATCCAACGATCGAAGGATTATCCTTCAACCAAAAAAAGTTAGGCAAGCCTATGGGGACCTTCCCCATAGGTTAACATTGGGTTCGGTAGCTTTTAGGTGGCGAACTAGGGGGTCGAAGTTTTTTTCTTAAAGAGACAGTACTTCGACTATCAAATGGTCGAATAGTCGAACGATTTTTATTTCGAATCCTTCGATTCGAAGTCGTAGTCGAAGGTCGAAGTAGCCCATTCGATGGTCGAAGTAGCCAAAAAAAACCACTTCGAAATTCGAAGTATTTTTTCTTCTATTCCTTCACTCGAAGTTAATGAATTGGTCCCTTAGAGTCAAGTTTTAATTGCATAAACACTAGTGTACTGCTAAACAGAGTCTTCTGTAGGCTGCCAGTCCACATAGGGACTACCAAATAGCCAATCCAATCACAGCCCTTATTTTGCACCCCAGAGACTTTTTTAATGCTTGTGTTGCTCCCCAACTCTTTTTACATTTGAATGTGGCTCACGGGTAAAATGGTTGGGGACCCGTGCTCTAGTATATGGTCCGTAATAATCTCGGATAGCTCCGTCACCACTAACAGCTTCGTGTTTGCATCCATGACCCTACAGGTCTGGTGAAAAGGTCTGGTTACAATGGGAAGGTACTGTATCAAAGGTAACAGAGACTCACAATAAGATCAGAATAAAAGAGCCATATCACAGGAATAAAATTAGAAATTTAATAAGATACTTCTCCAAATCCATACAAAATTTTTAAATACAAAAGCATTTGGTGTCCTGTAACATTTTCATTTCCCCCCCCACTGGAAAACAATCTAGAATCGCCAGTTTTTGGATGAAAATTCAAGAGTTCCCCAAAATCTATGAGACTTTTACTACATTCATGGACAATTATTTTTTTTTTTTTATCTCTGTGTTCTTTACATTTAATTAACCTAATTAAGGGTTACATTCATTTTTTGCTTTTGATTTAATTTTTTTTTCAAGTTTCTTAAAAGGGATGTAAAAGTTTTCCTTTTTTTTTTTTAATTTAACAATAGAATGTCTGGCCTCTGATCTCAAATCACATCATTTCTGGGGGAAAAAAGTCTTTTTAAAACAATATTCTTTAAATAAAACATACATCATAAGTGTAGCACCATCTGTAAAATACAGCATTGAATATCCGTTATCTGTTTTTTTGTGCATTTATTTAGAAATGTTGACGCAGCCTGTCACAAGTTATGCATTATTTTTTTTTTTTTTTGTTCTAACAAAATAAATTATAATAGAAAATCCGATGTAGTCTGTAGGGCTTTAGGGCAGAGACACACACGAAGATTTGGGGAGATTTAGTCGCCTGGTGACAAATTGGCTTTTCTTCGGGCAACTAATCTCCCTGAACTGCGTTTCCACACGCAATTTCGATTCTAGCCTGCGGGAAGGCAGTTCGGGGAGATTAGTCGCCTAAAGAAGATTAGTCCGGGGTGGCCCTTGGAGCGCTTCGTTTTCCAAAGTCATCCAAAGTTTCCTCGTGAGGCAACTTCGGAAAAAAATTGCTCCAAGTGCCATCCCGCCGGCGAATCTCCCCCAATCTTCGCGTGTGTCTCTGCCCTTACATGTCGCCCAGCGACAAATCGCCTCTTCTTCAGGCAACCAATCTCCCTGAACTAACTCCCCGCCAGCAATTTAGATTCTAGCCGGGAAGGCAGTTCGGGGAGATTAGTCGCCAGAAGATGAGGCGATTTGTCCAGGATGGCACTCGAAGCGCTTTGTTTTCCGAAGTCGCCAGAAGTTTCCTTGTGAGGTAACTTTGGAAAACTTATCGCTCCGAGTGCTATCCTGCCGGCGATTTTGATTCTAGCAGGCTGGAAGGCAGTTCGGGGAGATTAGTCGCGTGAAGAAGAGGTGATTTGTCGCCAGGTGACTAAATCTCCCCGAATCTTTTGCGTGTGTCTCTGCCCTAACATGTATCTGGAAGATAGCACCATCGTGTCTCATTTCAGTTGCACAATAAAGAAAAAAAAAGCCTCCTTATAAACCCATCACAACTATAACATATCTATTAACCGCCCTTTAAAACCGTCACAATATATATATATATTATAATTGTGTATGTTTGCTTCAAATGCTTTTATTATATTTTTATGTAGTCGCCATATAGTCTAGTGCATTTTATGTTAGCTATAGTTTTATAGGTACGTACTTAACCCAAGTCAAATGCAACTTGTTAGGTATTTCTATTGCGTATACTGATGGTTGGGAAAGCCTAGTTGCCTTTAATAATACTGTCTGTAGGAAGTTAGTGAAAGTTTATTAGCAGCAATTGTATGTCAGATCTCTATGTATCCAATGATATCTATTCTATTAATCTAAAAAACAGCGTATGCAGTATGAGTAGTACATTGTTGGATCCCGATCTCATGTTTATGGTACTCAGCCAAGCACACAAGTAGAGACTCCAGATCAGGAACAAGAAGCCCACCAACTCCCCAGTTCTTCACAGAAACTCTCCCTCTATGGCAGTTTAATGGTAGGAATTAATGGCGGTTGGTCGCCAATGGTTGCCTCATCTTTGTCCTAGATTTTATTTACATAAGTTAATTTTTTTAGGGATGCACAGAATCCAGAATTTGGCCTTTTTCAGCAGGATTCGGATTTGGCCAAATCCTTGTGCCTGGCCGAACTGATTCTAAATCCTAATTTGCATATGCAATATGAATATGCAAATTAGGAGCGGGAAGGGAAATCAGGCGACTTTTCATCACAAAACAAGGAAGTAAAAAAAATGTTTTCCCCACTGTTTCCTTTCCCACCCCTAATTTGCATATGCAAATTAGGATTTGGTTCGGTATTCGCCCGAATCTTACACGAAGGATTCAGGGATTTGGCCGAATCCAAAATAGTGGATTTGATGCATCCCTAATTTTTTAAAAGGTTGTATAAAGCTCAGGTTACTTCAGCTAGTACAGCAGCGCTAGATTGCTACAGTAAATGGCCATCAAGATTGTACTCCATCCTCCTTAATCTCGACATGCTTCTACTAGTGTGTATTGATCCTTTCGCCCTGTTCTACTTTTTGAGGGTGCAGGGGTTAGCATGCACAAGTGGAAAATTGTATAGGGCCAATGATATCACTTGAAACGATGGTGAGCTCATAAGACTACACGGCATCACTGGACTTGCGGATGACAATTCTACCTACTCATACCATCTAGGCTCTTCTAATCTCCATAACTAAGCCCTGATACAAATTGTATATATTAGTATAAACCAGAAGTCTGTTGAGCTTGTGTTTATATCTAATAATGTTGATACTCAAAATGCCCCAGAAAAATGCATCAAATCAGTTAGTCTGAGGCTCATCTCAAATCTGTTTATTGTGGTTTTGTTGTCCAACCATCGTTGGAATAAAATGCACAGTAAGACAATATTTGGTAGAAATCTAGTGTATTGCACTTGTAGTTTGTCACCAACAATTGTCTAAGCCTTGTGTTTGTGTGATATATGCTCATCAGTTGTGATAAAATAGTAGAATTTGCATATTTTAAATGTATGATCATTTTGTCTCATGTAAGGGGTCGTATGCCATGTAAGAAGTGGTTCATCAAAGTATGATGACATATACATACATTTGTGCAGAGAACAGCTCCTTTTCAGTTTTATGGGATTCACCAGTGGAATTCTCCATAGATAACCAAAGAACCACACCACTAGTAGTCAAAAAAAATATGTTGTCTATGGAGAATGCCTAATCCAATTGCTGACCATTGAACAGTGCCCACGATGGAATGTTTTATAGATACAATATTATCTGCCCTCACCATTTTTTCTTTTTTTCAATACCAATACCAAAAAAAGTTGAGGATCAGTGCATCATCCACCCATAGCAAAAACCCTCAATAAATTAGATTATTGTTCATAATCAAAGGCTTTTTAAGATCGGGTCACTAGTAGTAGAGAACCATCTATGAAAAAGGTCGTTGTTTCAGCATTGGAGAAGATGGAATAAGAATTATCGCCACAACATCCTTGGTTTGTTTTTTGCCAGTTTCTGTAATTTTTGTTTTACCTTGTTGGACCAATGTCGAGTTCTGAATGACTTTGCACTGTACATGCACTTTCATTTCTAGCACGTGCCAAGACACATGAATATCAGGCTGGGCAAGATCTTAATATCATGTAAAAAACACTTCTCTCCATTTGTACATACTCTGCATACAACCAAAAAAATGTGACTGTGCTAAAAGAAGGTCCAACTGCCAGATAATGTCCTGCTTTATGTAATACTGGTAGCACATGGTTTAAAGCAGTTGAAAGTTACATACAATTTAGAAGCAAAATGAACATTTGTTTTGTTAATCTTTTTTGTGTGTGTTATTGTCGCTCACATGGGATACAATAAATATCCTGAGAATGAAGAGTGAACATATTGACCGGCATACAATCCAGCTGCTTGATCTGAAGGCATCTGAATATAGACTTGATCTCCATACATCAGAGGGAGCACTGCACTCCCGGAGGCTTGGTCAAGATATCCCTTTTTGTATTCGTCATACGTGTACATTACTGGCTCATTATTCTTGAACAATGCAACCCAAACATTGGCACCTTTACAATGGACATGGTAAGAAAAGTAATATATTCCTGGAATTTCACAAGTGAACATGCCAGTTTGGGGATTGTATCCATTTCTGCCGTTGTATAACAACTTCTCAAACTTTATAGGTTCTCCCACCAAAGGAAAGGGAGTGGTCAGTTCAGCAGTGAATGCTGGCATTTCATGAATGTTTCCTCCTTTTTTTCCTGTATACTCATAAGGTGTTTTTACTCCATCAATGGCAGCTCCCATATTTGGCAAATACTGTCCCATACCTGGTGGTGTAGGTGCAATTTCTGCTGGACGGCCAGGTTCACCCGGTGGTCCTGGAGGTCCTGGCAAACCAGGTGCTCCTGAGGGACCTGTTGCTCCAGGTGGTCCTAAGGGGCCTTGGGGTCCTATTGGTCCAGTTACGCCTACACCTGGTAGACCAGGTGCACCTGTCAAACCTTGTTCTCCCTTTGGACCTGGAAGTCCAGGAGGACCTATTGGTCCACTGGATCCTGTAAGGCCAGGTATTCCAGGAGCACCTTGTAATCCTAGTTCACCAGGCATCCCAGCTTCTCCTTTGGATCCTAGCAGCCCAGGTGCACCTGGTGGACCAATTAATCCCTTGTGCCCTGCTTCTCCCTTTGGCCCTGTTGGTCCTGGCAATCCCCTGAGACCTGGTGGCCCTACTTCCCCAGGAAAACCTTGTGTTCCTGGAACTCCCTGCAATCCTGGTTCACCTTTAGGTCCTAGTGGTCCTTCGGGGCCCTCCTTGCCAGGCTCTCCAATTGGTCCAGGAAATCCAGGAACTCCCTGAGGTCCTACTGGTCCAGGTGGACCTGCAGGCCCAGGCTCACCTTGTAGTCCTCCTACACCAGGTTCACCTATGTGACCTTTATCACCTGTGGGTCCTATTGGACCAGGTGCACCTCCAAATCCATGTTCACCTTTAGGGCCAGTGAGACCTGGTTTACCTATTCCTGGCATACCAGGTGTTCCCGGTAAACCTGGTAATCCTTGGTCACCTTTGCCACCTGGTAAACCAATTTCTCCTGGAAATCCATTTGGACCTGGTTTACCAACACCTGGAATACCGGGAGGACCTTGTAGGCCTGGTGGCCCCATAGGACCTGTTGGACCATGTTCTCCTTTTAACCCAGGATGACCTGGTGGCCCTTTTGGTCCTGGAAAACCACCCATACCAGGTTTCCCAATGCCAGGAAGGCCAGCTGGGCCTGGAGCCCCTTGTGGCCCAGGGGGACCCTTAAGTCCAGGTAGTCCTGGTACACCGGTACCCCTTTCTCCCTTTGGACCCATAATTCCAGGGATCCCTGGTGGCCCTCTTAATCCTGGTTCGCCTTTTGATCCTGTATGTCCTGGTAAGCCCTGCTCTCCTGGCTTTCCAATACCTGGTCGACCTGGTGGCCCAGCTGGTCCTGGTTGCCCTGGCAATCCAATGTGTCCTAGCTCCCCCTTTGGCCCTAGATCTCCTTTTGGGCCTGGCATTCCAATACCGCCTGGCTTTCCAGGCATCCCTGGCATTCCGGGTTTGCCTATACCTGGATTTCCAGGTAGGCCTGGGGGCCCTTGGTGTCCCTTTGGCCCTGATAGTCCTTGTCCAGGTACCCCTGGGGGCCCAGGTGGTCCTCTTATCCCTGGTTCTCCAGCAGGACCTGGTTCCCCGCGCTGAGAAGGCATTTGGTAGTCTGGTGAAACAAAATGAACAACAAAAAGTTATTTAATACTATTTTTAGCACCCAATCTAAGTACTGCTATCTAATCTTTTATCTGAAAAGCCATTATCCTAAAAGTTCTGACATACATAAATAGCATTTACAAAAAGTTACATTTTTTTTAATGATTTATTTTTTCTCTCCAATACTATAAGAGTTACTAGTACTAGTACTTGGTGGTAACTAAGTTGCTAAGTCTATGTTGGCAGAAAAAAATTCTATCCTATTTTTGTGTGGCTTTGATGAAGGCAAAGTATACTTCTCAGAAGCAATAATAAACCAAAAAGATTTGGCCGAATACCGAACCGAATCGGAATCCTAACTTGCATATGCAAATTAGGGTTGGGAAGTGGAAAACACTTTTTACTTCCTTGTTTTGTGACAAAAAGTAACGCAATATACAAATTAGCATTCAGTCCAGTTGGGCAGAACGATTCGGCCGAATCCTGCTGAAAAAAGCCAAATCCTGCCCAAACCGAAACCTGGATTACTTGCAATCAGTACATTCTTGCTTGTATCTGGATTCAGTTGAGCTACCAGGAGATCAAGTTTAAATACGATGACTTTGCAACCAAGAAATATAATGATAGTAATTGTTGCTTCTGGGTCATGCAACATCAGAACACTTCTCTGTTTTCCTTCTGAAGTTATACCTCGTTGTTGTCAGCATCGGACTGGGGGGCCAAGTCTGGGCCGGCGGGGCCCATCTGTTTTTTCTCTGGTGTCCCGCCGGCCCAGTCTGACCCATGTCTATAAATACTATGTGAACACATTGCTAAGAAGCACTGATAAATAAACTGGATAAAAATCCAATTTTTAATCTAGCACATAGCTTGGAATTCAAGTTGCAATCGTTAGGCCAGGGAATCGCTGATGATAAAGTCTGTGTGGGGCAAGTGGGCTCTCACTGTGTTTGTTGTGAAAAGCATAGGGGACACATTGGGGCAGATTTATCAAAGGACGAGGTGAATTTTCGAATTGAAACAATTCAAATTTCGAGTTTTTTTGTGTACCTCAACTATGGAATAGTCCAAATTTGATTTGAATGTGCATAAAATTCGAAAATTCATATACTGTCTCTTTAAAAATTCGAACTCAACCATTCACCATCTAAAACCTGGCGATTTGCTGTTTTAGCCTGTGGAAAATTCAAAGTTTTTTTTGGGAAAAACTTTGATTGGAATTCGATCGAATGCGCTATTCCTTCTATTCGAACGATTCTAATTCGGCCAAATACGGACCTATTCGACTTTGACTTAATTTCGGTTGGCCTTTTTAAATTCGAATTTAGAAGTTTTTTCAATTCGAAATTCGACCCTTGGTAAATATGCCCCATGAAATGCTTTGGGCCAGTAGAACAGGCAAGAAGGATGAATAGGCGATATTATAGCAACAGAAAATCAGCAGGAGAGGGGGGCAGATTTATTGGCCTGGCAAGTGAATTCTGCTGCCTGTTCATCTCCTTTGTTCCATTGGTTCAGGGATATGTTTTTTTCTTTTAAAAATGCAACATATCCATAAATCTTGGATTCGGTGGGATGTGGAATCCTCCTGAATTCAAATCTTAATTTGAATATCCAATTATGAGTATAAACCCCAAAGTGGCATCATCTCGGTACAAAAAACTGTTGCGTTCAGTTGCTCTGTTCATTTCAATCTCATGAAACTAAAGGGTTGGATTCAATTCTTTGGAAAAAACAAAATCTAAAACTTCCAAAAAATTCTAGGATTGGGCTACCCCAGTAGAATTTCTAGATGTAGAGGGTAGAGTAGGATATTGCTCTAGCACTGGGGATACTTATAATTAACATCACAAATATCAGTCTTTCACAAGTTTCCTCCAAATTCTGGATCAAATCCTAACCCTATTTTCGCATATCCACATTTGAGTAAACTATACATTTCTTCTACGTCCCTCCATGTCAGTACACATGGGCATTGCCCCTCCCAGACCTGGAGGTAGGACCTATAACATAGCCAATCAAAATGAATCATGACCTATAAGACCACATGACTTCCTCCTCACCACAGTTATTTTTTGTCCTACTGGACAGGGAGGTAGGATCTCCCTCCTCACTTTTTATTTTTTGTTGAATTTTGAGAGAAATCAAACACAGTTTTTGTTTTTTGTTTTTCTTTTGTATTTTCTTTTTGTTTATTTATTTATTTATTTTTTACCTCTGTGTAGACACAGAGGGATGATTCCCAGGTAATGGAGAAGATTTTACCTGATGCCTCAAGACGCATAATCTGTAAATTATCGCTTATTGGGAAGAAATGCAGGTGTGGGCATATCCATGGTCCTAACCCTGTGCTAAAATAGCCCCCCTGCTATATGCCCAGCGAGGCACAAGATTCAATCTAGTGCTTTTTGGGAAGAGACACAGTTGTGGGCTTCCCACATTATTACCTGTGAGCCTTTTGTTTTTCTTCTGTATTTTTATTTATTTATTTATTTATTTTTGCTTATTTTTTACCTCTGTGTGGACACAGAGGGATGATTCCCAGGTAATGGAGAAGAATTTACCTGATGCCTCAAGACGCATAATCTGTAAATTATCGCTTATTGGGAAGAAGTGCAGGTGTGGGCATATCCATGGTCCTAGCCCTGTGCTAAAACAGCCCCCCTGCTATATGCCCAGCGAGGCACAAGATTCAATCTAGTGCTTTTTTGGGAACAGACACAGGTGCGGGCTTCCCACATTGTTACCTGTGAGATTTTTGGACTCCCCTTTTCTTTTGAGTTATGTGAGACTTTACAGAACTCTACAGAACTTCTGCAAAAGGGCCGTGGGTATGCATATGGGCTAGTTATAACAGCCTGAAGCTGGTGAGTATGATTCTTCATTATCTACTGTGTGTAGTGCACTGGGAAGTCTGCATGCTAATTAGCTAATTATGTCCCTCAGCTGAGAGCTATTGGGGCTTTGGCTGGAGTTTCCATCCAGCTAATTAGCCACTCTGATAAGGTGCAGGTGTGCCTTCGCCCCGTTGCTATTGCTGTTTAATATTCTAAGCCTTGTATGGGTGAACCTGCATCCTTTGTGCAGACACAGAAGTTATATTGGCTCATGTTACTAAGGCACCTCCAGGAAGGGCTAGAGGTTTTACTGATCAAGCAATATGGCACCTCCTTCCTTCTTATGAGTCTGCTCTTAACAAGCAGTGTTCCACCTGGATATTCCTGCTGACAAGCCTGAGCTATCTGGTAAGGTGCCTGTGTTCCCCTGACTTCTTGTATTATCTGAAGTCTTATGTTGTGAGCTGGAGTCCTCTGTGCAAAATACAGTATTGGCTCTTGCTACACTTTAAGTACTGGCTGGTGAATCCCTCTGCCTAAGCAGTGTGGTACCTGAATCCAGAGATTTTGATTTCTCAGTATCCATTGTGTATTTGAAACATTAATTTCACTGGGAAGTCTGCATGTTAATATGCTTAATATGTCCCTCAGCTGAAAGCTATCAGGGCTTTGGCTGGAGTTTCCATCAAGCTAACTAGTCACTATCTGGTAAGGTGCAGGTGTTCCTTTGGCCCCTTTGCTATTGCTGTTTAATATTTTAAGTTTTGTATGGGTGAACCTGCATCCTCTTGGCTGACACAGTGGTTATATTGGCTCATGTGCTCAAGCAGTATGGCACCTCCTTCCTTTCTTATGAGTCTGCTCTTAACAAGCAGTGTTCCACTGGACTGGATATTCCTGCTGACAAGTCTGAGCTATCTGGTAAGCTGCCTGTGTTCCTTCTTATATTATATGAAGTCGTATGTTGTGAGCTGCAGTTACACAAGGTACTAAGTCTGCATGTTAATAAGCTAATTATGTCCCTCCGCTGAAACCTATCCGAGTTCTAGCTGAAGTTTCCAACCTGCGGACTTTTCATTGCTATCAGGTAATGTGCAGATACTCCTCAGTTTGCTACTGTTGTTTCTATTGTCCTCTGTGCAGACACAGAGGTTATATTTGCCTTTTATTACACTGGGTGCTTGCAGGGTTGGCTGGAGGCTTGCACTGCTGAAGCAGTATGGTAGCCCCTTCCTTCCTTACATTGAGTCTGCTCAGTGCTGTAACCTGATGTCATTGGGCCCCACAGCAAATTCATTTTAGGGCCCCTAACATATCCAGAGGTTGTGCTTTTTTACCAATACTTATTGAAATTGCTCTTTATTTGGACCTTTTGGGCCCACCTGCAGCCGCAGGGTCTGCTTCCTCTTTAGTTACGCCCCTGAGTCTGCTCCTTAGAAGCAGTCTGTCACCAAGGATCTGTCTGGATTATTCCTATTGTCTAGCGCATATTATCTGGTTAGGTGCCTGTATTCCTCTGACTTCTTGTATAGTTGTCATCTGAGGCCTTAGGTTTGTGAGCCCGAGTTCTCTGCGCAGACACAGTAGGTAAGTGTGCTCTGATTACACCTGGTATTTCCAGGACCGGCTAGGGGTTTGTTCTGCTGTAGCAGCATTGTGCCCCATTTTTTCCTATGATGTTTCCACACTTAACAGGCAGTGTTCCGAGTTATTTGGTGTCTTTTTGTGTGATGTAGGCCTTCTCTTAGATTTTCTATTCCCATCTGGTGGCTTTTGTTGGGAGCTCAGTTGTAGTTATACTACATCTACTGAGTTTTTGTGACTGTAGGTTTCCCTTCTTTAATTGTTGGTAGATTAAAGGGCACTTACTGTTATGTCTACTGGCACCTTAACATGCTTGTAGTCTATGGCCCTTTGTGTGGCCTCAGGCATCTCGCCAGGGAGCTGGGTTTGTGTGGCCTCTGGCTTTCATTATGGTCCTTGGCTTGGGTTAGAGCCCTTATTTTGGTCCATGGCTTTTTACCATGGTCCTCAGCTCCTGGGTCTGCTGGCCTTTTACAAGGGCCCTTGTTCTGCTGGCCTGTTGCACGAGCCTTTGGCTCATGTGGTCTTTTACCCTTGGCACATTTGTTTGGTTGTCCTTTTACCTGGGTTATTATGGCTGCGGGCCTGTTTTCATGGCCCTTAACTTAGGTGCTTGCTTGCCTTTTACCAGGGTTCTTGGGCTGTTGGCCTTTTCTGTGGCCCCTGGCTAAGGTGGCCGCTAGTTTTTATTATAGTCCTTGTGGGCTTGTGGCTGCCAGTCTTGGCTGTGACCTATGGTGCATAGGTCACCAGCCAGGCTGTGGTGGCTGATAGGCATGGTTACTATTCTTGCTGTGGCCCTTGGTGGGCATGTCTGTTTGCCTTGCGGCAATCCTTCGCAGGACAACAGCCATTGGTTTTGTCTTGTCTGCAATCCTTGCAGGTATGGTTCTGGTTACACCAGCAGTAGGCATGATTGACTATTTGGTTGGATCTAGCATGGGTTGTACCATCAGCTGGTGTTTGCTCTGAGTTTCACAGCCCATAGCTAATTTTGTTGCTGATTGGTATTCAGCAGCTGATGTTGGTGATATGTTGGCTTACAGCTATCCTTTTCTTCTGCCTTACATGCATTGTTTTTGGTCTTGTATGCCACTGCTTATTATCAATAAGGCTGGCTTGTGGACCAGGGTTTTGCAAGTTCAACAACTGACGTGCTCCGTTGTTGCATGTATGGAAATTGACTTTTGTGTCAGGTGCCAGTGCAGTTGGTTACCTTGTCCCTAAGGGTGGCATTCACAATAGCTGGCTTATTTACTATTGCTTGTGTATTCTAATTCCACTCTGGTTTTTTGCAAACACTTCAGCTGACGGGCATCTTGGCCTGCTAGTGTGACAATGGCCTTGCACATCTATGTTGGTATACATAATAGCTGGATGGTCCACCACTGGTTGCATGTATGGTGGCTGGCTCTCTGCCAGTGGATTGTGCATCATTGCTGGTTGGTACCAGTTTTTGTAGGCTATAAGCTTCTGGCATGCCTGATTTTGGATTGTGCTCCCAGCTGTTGGCTGGTTCAGTAGCTTCTATGTATGGTCACAGGTTTGGTTCAGTTTTTGCATAAACTGTAGCATTGTGCAGCTTGAGCTGTAGTGGCCTCGGCTTTTGTGGGTGTTTTCTAGAACTGTAATTGGCTTGGGTCCCATTGCTTGCTTGTGTAGCAGTTGGCTGGGGCAACAGCATAGCTTACTGGTAGATGGCTTTAAGTCACATTGGTTGGTTCCAGCAGCTTATCTTGTGCTGTTGTATACCCAGTTTAGATTTGGTGGTTGGTGGAGCTACTGGCCTGTACCAGCATGGCTCTACAATGGTTACAATGATATGCTGATTTATGATAACCCAGAGTTGGTGTTCATTTAGTTAAGTCTTCATTAGGTATTATTAGCATGGAGTTAGTGGATCTTGGACTGATCTCTGGTGTAGAGGTGACTCCGGTCAACACTGGTTTGAGCTGCTTCCATTAAGATGCAGGACCAGGCTAATGTGGGCCAAGTCTTTTTAGGGCCACTTGCTATTGCTGAGGATCGTGTATTTCTCCAGCACTGGTGATAGATGCATTCAAGTTGTGTTTAGTTTCTGATCGATTTCCTGGTGGTTTCTAGGGTGTTTTAGTTCTGCGATGGCTATTGCCATCATTCTGGTTTTGTCCTAAGGCACCTTTTTTGTTTTAACAGTTGCAGGATTTTTGTTCTTCCCCAGGTGGGGTTTTGTCAGATAACCATATTGCAGGTATCCCTCTAGTCACTGAGGGAACCTTTTTAAACAGAATATGTTTATTCTTTATCTGCAATGCTTGATCCTCAAGTACCGGTCTCTGTAATTTTGTGGTTGATTTTGTAGCTCTTGTTAATCGTTTACCATGTCCTAGGACATGTTCTTGTGCCTTTTATCTACCCTTTTCAGGAGATATACATTTTATCAGCTCCCCTGTTGGATGGATGTGATGCTGGCCTTTTCTCAGGGCCTCCTTAGCATCAGTTTGGTTTTTGCATTATGTTGGTTATTCCCACCCCTTGTTTTCGGTGCATGGCTTGGTAGATCCCATGTGTACTGACATGGAGGGACGTAGAAGAAATAGAGAATTTTACTTACCTACTTGACGTAAATTCCTTTTCTTCTAGTCCCGACATGTCAGTACAGGGTTTCCCATCCCAATTATTTATTTTGGTTACTGTACTGCTATGGCAAAAGTATAACTGTGGTGAGGAGGAAGTCATGTGGTCTTATAGGTCATGATTCATTTTGATTGGCTATGTTATAGGTCCTACCTCCAGGTCTGGGAGGGGCAATGCCCATGTGTACTGACATGTCGGGACTAGAAGAAAAGGAATTTACGTCAAGTAGGTAAGTAAAATTCTCTATTTTTTTTTATCATTTTTAAAAAAAAAAAATAGTTTCTTGTTCAGTTCTGTAGTGCTGTATAGTAAGATTTGGTTTGACTAAGAAGTAATAATTTGGCCAAATCCAAATCTTGTGAAAAATCCCAAACTATATTCTAGATTTAGTTCATCACTAGTTAATAATGCTTAATAACTATGGCAGCACATGACAAATTAACTAATGGGTAAGAGTATAAGTCCTCTTCTTGTTAATAAAGCAATGTTTTTGTTTTTTAAAAAAAAATCAGTTTATACCAACTTTTAACTGTTTTTCCTATTTTTATTTTTTATAAACAGGGACCTATGAGTTTTAGTGGCCCCCACAGTCAATATCTCAATGCCCATTCAAGGGTAGTTGGAACACATCCCCAATATTGGACCCACGTTAAATATTAGAAACTCTTAAATACAAGATTAGTAGCAATGCTCTGGAACGGTAAAATTCAGGATGGGAATGTGCATTTTAATTATGTTTCACTCTTTACAAAACAAATTCCTTGTTCCCAATGTTCATTTATACAGAACACAGAAAAGGTGAGTCAATACCCCAAGCATTTTTAGTTCAGTGATTCTTATGGTCATGATGGTGTCGTTTTTATTTCTAAATTACACTGTTTACACTGCAAATAATTCACTCTACAATATAAAATGTCATTCCTGAACCAGCAAGTGTATTTTTTTAGTTGTAATATTGGTGTGTAGGTGCATCTCTGGTCATTTTGCCTGGTTATGTGCTTTCAGAAAGAGCCAGCACTTTAGGATGGAACTGCTTTCTCCTACTCAATGTAACTGAATGTGTCTCAGTGGGACCTGGATTTTACTATTGAGTGCTGTTCTTAGATCTACCAGGCAGCTGTTATCTTGTGTTAGGGAGCTGCTATCTGGTTACCTTCCCATTGTTCTGTTGTTAGGCTGCTGGGGGGAAAGGGAGGGGGTGATATCACTCCAACTTGCAGTACAACAGTGAAGAGTGACTGAAGTTTATCAGAGCACAAGTCACATGACTGGGGGCAGCTGGGAAACTGACAATATGTCCAGCCCCATGTCAGATTTTAAAATTAAATAAAAAAATCTGTTTGCTCATTCGAAAAATGGATTTCGTTGCAAAAGTCTGCTGTAATATTAACTGATGTGTTTTGAATAAAATATGTGTTGTCCTTTGACAGAATCCCTTTAAATTATTTAAAGGATAAGTAAACCTTAAAAAAATCATGTAAAATTGCTGAAGGGTTTTTCAAAGCACTTTTGCAATTTACATTAATAATTTTTTTCCTGTTTCAGAGCTATTTAAAGGGGTTGTTCACCTTTGATTTAACTTTTAGTATGATGTAGAGAGAGAGAGAGAATTTGTAATTGATTTTCATTAATTACATTAATAATTGTATTTGTGGTTTTTGAGTTATTTATTTTTTTATTAAACAGCTCTCCAGTTTGTAATTTCAGCAATCTGGTTGCTAGGGTCCAAATTATCCTAGCAACCATGCATTGATTATAATTAGAGACTGGAATATGAATAGGAGAGGCCTGAATAGAATAATAAAAAAGTAGCAGTAACAATAAATCTGTATCTTTACAGAGAATTTGTTTTTTAAACGGGGTCAGTGACCACTATTTGAAAGCTGGAAAGAGTCAGAGAGAAAACATTAAATAACTCATGAACTTATTAAGAAGAAAAAATGAAGACCGATTGAAAAGTTGCTTAAAATTAGCAATTCTATAACATATTAAAAGTTCGCTTATAGGTGAACCACCCCTTTAAGTTTTAATGAACTGTAAATATATATGAATTTTGTAACAACAGTCACCTTTCTTATCTCATTCCTGAGCAGAGCAACATCAAAACACTACAGGTGTCTCTCTCTGACTGTACCGTTACAAAAACTGACCAGCAGATGGTGCTGTTGTTACAAAATTCATTATACTGGCAGTTAATAAAACCTAAATAGCTCTGAAACAGAAAAAAAATATATATATATTATATAATTATAATAATTATATAATTTAATATAAATTACAAAAGTTCTTAGAAAAGCACCCTGGGAAATTTTACATCACTTTTCCTTTTTTTGTATTGAAAATTTTTATTCAATTTTAATTGCCAGAAAAAAGAATATTGCAACATATGGAACGAAGGAATAGCTTGCTAGAGAGAACATACAAAATTGATCTAATTGTATCATTAGTCAGAAGCATAACATATTATCCAAACATTTCTATCCATGAATGCTAGAATGAGACATCTCTTGTCTCAATATTCCAGATTTAGCACACCGTGCTGCATTGTTTCTTTGGGGGGAGGTTAGGTCTGGGAAATTTTACATCACATTTTTAAGGTTTACTTAACCTTTAAAGATTAAGGTTGCCTTATATTTAGCTATTCAGTTGATAAAAATCCAAGTCTGACTAACACTTTTAGTTGCACTGAGTAGGAGAAACAATAGCTTATCTGAAAGCAGTTCCATTGTGAAGTACTGGCTCTTTCTGAAATTACATGATCAGGCAAATGAGATGGCTCCTACCAATATTACAACTAAAAAATACATTTATTGGCAATGGTAGCATGAATTATGTGCAAGGTACACAGTGTAATCCCTTTAAATACATTAACCAAATAGAGCTCTGTAAGTGTTTTTTGAATTACCTTTCCCTTTTTTCCTTGGCATCAGATCCATGGGATGCATTTGCATCAACGGGATGTCCTTTCCATAATACGGCATGTAGGCTTTTTCATTTCCCATGGGTCCCAAAGGTGGGCCTTCCTTCCCATGGGGCATGTGGGGCATCTGTTGTGCCATGGCTTGATATTGTGGGACCTGTGGAGGCATCTGCTTTGCTCCATAGTAGGCACCGGCGTAGGCAGGACTCAGTGTCCTGGAAAGGATGGCAATTAGTGCCAAAAGCTGCTGAAAAGACCCTACAGGGAGAGCCATTACCTGAAACAAAGTAAATGTGCACTTTTAGGAAATGATTTGTTATCTAACGCTCAATATACTTATAATACACAAGAGCCATGAATATCCTGTTAATTATTTCCTTAAAAACGGTTCTTAGTGATGTCATTGGTTAGAATCGGAGCTTAGTGATGTCATTTCTGTCACATGACTCACTGAAACTTGTGTATTATAAAAAATAAAGTACCCCCTGTTGCAAAATGTGAGGATATTAGAAGTTACCTCGGAGTTCCATGACCTGTGCTTTTATATGGTAATGGAACTCCTTGGAAACTTATAATATCCTTATATTTTACAAAAAGGGGTACTTTATTCACTATATTCAGGTATGTATAAAATATAGCAGTAACTCTGAGATATTGGGGCTCATTTAAAAACAGCGGGCAAATTTGCACCTGAGCAGTAACCCATGACAACCAGTCAGATGTTTGCTTTCAGTGTTCCACCTGCAGTCGGCTGAAGAAAAAAAAAGGTAATTACTGACTGGTTGCTATGGGTTACCAACCAGATTCAAATTTGCCCATTGTTTATAAATGAGCCCCCATGGTGATTATACGTGAGGAGGTTGTTAAATAGAATCCTATATCACAAATAAAGAGGTTGCCTTCCCTTTACTATATGCCCCTCTTAAGTTTAGTCGGGGAAAACTGATAAGAAAATAGTTTTGTTAGAATTCCATGAAACACGTATTATTATTTGCTCCTCCTTTATTAAGTGTTAAAGGGTTACTGCCTGCTCTGTTTTTATTCCCCAGTCTGATAGCACCACATGGGCCCCTAATACAGAGTCAGAGATTTACTCTGTCTGAACTGAATCCATATCATCTACAGGAAAGGTGATTGGTGCTACTGACCTGGAGGTGTGGCCTATTCCACCATGAAACATAGTCATTTTTAATGTAATTAAAGCAGCAAAAGGTCCCATAAAGAAGCATAAGAAAGAGCTGCACCCCCAAAGCACAAACTTCCTTAACGGGATTGTTCCCCTTTTAGTGTGTTATTGAATGGCTACTTCTAAGCAACTTTTCAGTTGGTCTTTACTCTTTCTTCATTATAGTTTTTGGATTATTTGCCTTCTTCTTTTGACTCTTTCCAGTTTTCAAATGGGGGTCACTGACCCAATCTAAAAAAAACAAATGCTCTTTTAGGGTAGGACTACACGGATGTTTTCGGCTCGATCCGTCGCACAGCGACAAAACGCCGGCGTCAAATCCCATGCGACGGAAATAAGGTAAGAGACAGAAATGTCGGATGAAGTTGCAGCGATGATCCGATGCGACACGACTGTCGGATGCAGACGCATCGTGCCGAGTCTGCATCCGACAGTTGCGTTGCGTCGGATCAACGCAGCGACTTCATCCGACAATGCATTCATTTACCTTTTGACGCGATTTGACGCATCGCGTTGGATCGCGTCAAAAGCATCCGTGTAGTCCTACCCTAAGGCTACATTTATTGTTACTGCTACTATGTATTGCTCATATTTCTATTTGTATTTCATATTCCAGTCTCTTATTCATATCAATGCATGGTTGCTAGGGTAATTTGGATCCTAGCAACCAGATTATATCTATGTAATCTGTGGCCCTTATAATAAAAGTTATCTCTACATGCTATAGCACTGCTACATTATGCAACATTATCCATCAGATGCTGTGTTTATCTGACATGGTAACGCTCAAGGAATTCTAAAGACAGAAAGCAGAAGAAGCCCCGTTTATAATAATTTAAATGGGAAGTCCATTAATAAGAACCATCTGGATTGCATTCCTTATAAGAAAGATATAAATTCAAACAAACCCTCTGGGTGCAGTCAGAAAGGCACTCGCTGTGTGTATATGCAGCTTTGCATGCCACTGTAAGAAATGCAATGAATACTGTACATACTGTATGTAGCACTTAGCTGCTTGAGCTCATGAGTCAGAACAAAATGATTATACGTGGGTTTGAAAAATATATAAATGTCTCTTTTTGTAGAAAAAGTGATCATATGGGTGTAGGAATAATACCAATAGGCTCAGTTAGAGCTCTTACAGACGAGGGTTTTGTAGCTGCGCTCCGGTTTCATGCGTTCAGCTGCAGGGGAGCGCATGAGTAGATGCACTGAATTATTTTCAATGAGGCTGTACTCACAGAGACGCATGTAAGCACCGAACGCAGGTTGGGACGCAGCATGTTGCATTTGTCCTGCGTTCGATGCTTGCGTGCGTCTGTGTGAGTACAGCCCCATTGAAAAGAACTCAGTGCCGTCTACTCCTGCGCTCCCCTGCGGCTGAATGCATGAAACCGGAGCACAGCTAAAAACGCTCATCTGTAAGAGCCCTAAGGGCTCTTACTCACGAGCGGTTTTAGCTGCGCTCCTCTGCGTTCCGTTTATCTGCGTTCAGCCGCAGGGGAGCGCAGGAATAGACGCATTACATTTTTTCCAATGGGGCTGGACTCACACAGGTGCGTGTAGGCGCTGAACGCAGGTTGAGATGCAACATGCTGCATTTTTCCTGTGTTCTGCGCCTACATGCGCCTGTGTGAGTACAGCCCCATTGGAAAAAATGTAATGCGTCTATTCCTGCGCTCCCCTGCGGCTGAACGCAGAAAAACAGAATGCAGGGGAGCGCAGCTACAACCGCTCGTCAGTAAGAGCCCTAAGGGTGCAGAAAAGGCAGCAAAGCAACGTGCTTCAGGTGTGTCTGGTCCTGCTTCATTCAGAAGACATAAAGTCGCATTACATGCGCGTTAAAGCTGCACATTCTGTCATAAAGACGCCTTGTGTCACTATTGCTCCAGGTAATGCAGCACAGGTAAGTTAAATGTTATACCAGTATCACCTGCAATTTTAGATTACAGTAATTTAGACCCTAGCAACTAGATTGCTGAAATTGCAAACTGCAGAGCTGCTGAATAACAAGCTAAATAACTCAAAAAACACAAAAAATTAAAAAATGAAACCCAATTGCAAATTGTCTCAGAATATCACTCACTACATCATACGAACAATTAATTTAAAGGTGAACAATCCCATAATTAGAGGTGTAGCCTTGTCTTGATCCAAAAACACCCAAGATTTTGTATATGTTCAAACTTGATAAAGAGCTGCTGCCCAATCATATTGTGAATTTTACCATTATGAGTATAGTTTGTTTGTTTATTTTTTAATTTGATACTGTAGATCACTCAAGCGTAGGTAACTTAAAGGTTACTTTATTGGCTGCTTTGGAAAAGTTCTGCAAAAATGTCCCCCTTGTGGGCAAAAAATACAATACACAGACAAATACTCAGGAACTTCAGGGGAAGCTCTTATCGTTTAAAACTGAAACTTCTGAACATATATAGTGAATAAAGTACCCCCTCTCGTAAATTATAAGGATATTATAAATCCGAGTAGTTTCATGATCATGAAGGCCAAGTGTTTTTATACAGGTCATGGAACTCCGAGGTAACTTCTTAAATCCTCATATTTTGCAACAGGAGGTACTTTATTATAATACACAAGCTTCAGTGAGTCATGTGACAAAAATGACATCACTACTCACCGTTTATAACTGATGACATCAGACATCACTGTTTATATGGATATAATTTACAAGATGTTCATGGCTTTTGTGTATTATATATATATAATTGGACTGAGAACACAGTTTCATTGTAGGCTTTGAGAGAACCGGCGAAGGACAGTAACTAGAAGTAACTGGGAAACACATTCAAATCTAAATACTCCCTCTGTAGTTATGCCCCTAGTCAAGGCTCTAAATACATTTGCCAGGTATTGTTAATAGCATGAATCCATAAAGCCCCTTCCATTAGCTTTTTGTACAGGCGTCTCAATATATTGTAGTCACTGAAGGAGCCAAAAAGTAAAAAAAAAGGCCACAAGTACAGGTATGGGACCTATTAACGGATCTTTCTGTAATTTGGATCTTCATGCCTTAAGTCTACTAGGAAATCATGTAAACATTAAATATAACCAATAGGCTGGTTTTGCCTCCAATAAGGATTAATTATATCTTAGTTGGGATCAAGTACAAGCTACTGTTTTATTATTATTATTCCAAAAAATTGGATTATTTGAATAAAATGCAGTCTTTCTGGATAGTGGGTTCCTGGATAATGGATTCCATACCTTACAGTGCCGACCTTAGGCCGATTGCACCTATTGGGCCCAATCGCCCCCACGCTCTAGGGGCCGCGCACAGTCGCACTGCTTTAAAACCCCTACAGTCCCACCCACAGCCTATGCTCTATGCTCATTGGTGGGCTGCCTCTGCCAATCAACTCAGGTAGCTCACTATTAGGCTGAGCTCTCTTTCATTAAAGCTGGCCATAGATGCAACGATCCAATTGTACGAATCGTGGATTCATACGATTTTCGGACCGTGTGTGGAGAGTCCCGACATTTTTCGGTCGGTCAGACAGGTTAGAAGATTTCTGTCGGCTACCGATAATTTCTCTGCATTTATTGCCGTACGATTTTCAGCAGGAACCTCCTTTAAGTTAAATAAATAAAAGCAGTGTTGGCCAGGCCCCCCCCCCCAAAAAATGTTTAAAAAATTAGCTGGCCAGGGTTTGGCTCTTAAAGGGGTGGTTCCCTTTTAGTATATTATAGAATGGCTAATTCTAAGCAACTTTTCAATTGGCCGTCACTTTTTCTTTTTTTAGAGTTTTTGAATTATTTGCCTTCTTCTTCTGACTCTTTCCAGCTTTCAAATGGGGGTCCCTGACCCCACGTAAAAACAAATGCTCTGTAAGGCTACACATTTTTAGCTATTGCTACTTTCTATTACGTCTCTTACTATTCAGGCCTCTCCTATTCATATTCCAGTCTCTTATTCCAATGAATGCATGGTTGCTAGGGTAATTTGGACCCTAGCAACCAGATGGCTGAAATTGCAAACTGGAGAGTTGCTGAATAAAAAGCTAAATAACTCAAAAAGCACAAATAATAAAAAATGAAAACCAAATGCAAATTGCCTCAGAATATCACTCTCTACATCATACTAAAACTTAATTTGAAGGTGAACCACCACTTTAAGGGCAGAGACAAATGCTCAGATTTGGGTTGTTTTAGTCGCCTGGCGATAAATCGCCTCTTCTTTGTGGCGACTAATCTCCCAGAACTGCCTCCCACTGGCTACAATCTAAATCTCCGGCAGGATGGCGATTTGTTTCTGAAGTCGCCCAAAGTTTCCTCATGAGGCGACTTCGGAAAACAAAGTTCACCGATTGCCATCCCACCGGCAATTTACATTCTAGCCAATGGGAGGCAGTTCGGGGAGATTAGTCGCCACAAAGAAGAGGAGATTTGTCTCTGGGTGAGCGTATGTCTCTGCCCTAAGGGGGGGCCCGGCCATGCTTCACTTACTTGATAAGCCGGCCCCCCTGCTGTCAGAGTGCTGCAAGCTTCAAAAGAGAGGCTGGAGCTCTCATACCTGCATGATTTGTCTCCTATTCAGTTCTCTGTACCCTCATTGGTCGCTTAAATTAAGTCCTGGTAAAGCTGCATTGAGATTGGATAGGCTGGAGGGGAAGATCCTACTTCACCTATCCAATCCCTGTATAGCTTTACCGGGGATTATCCTAAAACAACCAATGAGGGTACAGAGTACTCCGAGATCTGAATAGGAGACAAATCACGCACCGGAGTTCCTGTGTTCTTTCCTGAAGCTTGTAGCACTGTGACAGCAGGGGGCGGCTAATCAAGTAAAGGTCCCCATAGACGCGACGATTCTTCTTGCCGAACGACCGATTTTAGGGAAGTCCGACCAATCCTTCGAAATTATCGTGCGGTTAGTGGTATTCGAACGATCGTACATCTTACGATTTTTCGGCCGACATCTGTCGGGAAATTGATCGGCCAGGTCAAAAAATCTTTGTCGGCCCCAGTGCAATCTCTCTATGTTTGCAGGGCCAAGCAGGCAGCTCCCCTTTGTTTTCCTGCCAAATTGGTCTTTTTAGTTGATGGTCAATTCGTAAGATCGTACGATCGTTCTGAGAAGATATTGGTCTCACGATCAGGATCTGATCTTTTAAAAATCTCAACATCTATGGCCAGCTTTAGTGAAGCATGGCCCTTAGACTCAAAAACCTGCGGGGCCCGGGACAACTGTTCCTCCTCCATGTTTCCATTGGAGCTGGGGACTGGTAGAGCAAAGACCACTCCCCTGATGAGCAGCAAGTGATGAAGAGTCCAGGAACAGCAGAACAGATTGGGGAGCTTCCAGCCACCTTGCCAGAGCCTGTCTGACTACTGGGACCCAGGACCTGCTGTCTAAAGCTGGCCATAGATGTACAGATTTTCAACAGATCCAATCCACATCGTGAGACCAAGATCTTCTGAGAACCATCGTACGAACGTTCGAACTGTCCATCAACTAAAACGACCAATTTACCAGGAAAACAAAGGGGAGCTGCCTGCTTGGCCCTGCAAACATCCATAGATTGTACTAGGACCGACAAAGATTTTTTAACCTGGCCGATCAATTTCCTGGCAGATGTCGGACGAAAAATCGTAAGATGTACGATCGTTTGAATCCCACTAACCGCACGATAATTTGACGAATCAGTCGGGCTGCGCTGAAATCGGTCGTTTCGCAAAGAAGAATCGTCGCGTCTATGGGGACCATTAGTAAACCTACATTTTCCTATACAGCTTGTAATACTGCTTTCTGTATGTATATATGTATAATGTGCCCAGACTGCAGATCATCAGTTACTGTTCTCATTGTCATTAGTATTTCAGGTTAACAGTTTGTTTTCCTGGGACCATGGTTTTGTTTTATATTATATTTACCATATAAATATGTTTTTTAGCCAAATGGAGGGTTGCTGTAATTACCCATTCTACTGTGACCTTACTGGTGTGCCAGGGCTTATGATTTGCTCATAGTTAATTTTTACAGTGAATTTAATTTTTACAGTGAATTTAATTTTTACAGTGAATTTAATTTTTACAGTGAATTTAATTTTTACAGTGAATTTAATTTTTACAGTGAATTTACTGGCCTATTAAGGGACAGCTGCTTTGGTGCTATGTGGGACGTTATTGTGGGACCTGTTTTTTTTTTTGGTTTTAAGCAGAAGGAAAGTGGTTTCACACTTGGGGGTGCCAAATGTTAGGCACCCCAAGTGATTGTATTGACTTACATGATTTGTGGAAAGGCCACCACCAGGATTTTAGGGGGGCAGCAACCACACCCATATTGCTTCATAGACACTGGGGATGCGCTGGAAATACAATTCCCATTGGTCCAGTCCAGATGATGAAAATTTGCACGAATAAAGGGGTGGGGACAGAGAGAAGAACGACAGTGGGCCTAGGCAGGACCGCCATCAGAAATCACAGGGCCCCATACGACTGGGCCCCCTGTGCTGCGCCCACCGCAAGCCAGCAAAAAAAACAAAAAAAATATTGGTGGCTAGGGTTCCCACATGTTAATAAAAAATAAAAAGATATTGGTGGTCAGGGCCCCCCATAAAAAAATATTGGTGGCTAGGATCCCACATGAGAAAAAAAAAATTGGTGGCCAGGCCCCCCCCACATTATAATAAAATTGGTGGCCAGGGCCTCTTAAACGTCCATGCCTTCCCGAAGTCAGCGGCTCTCAGAAAGATGAGGGGCCCGGCTAATCAAGTAAGTGTGGCGTGGCCGGGACCCCCCTTACCCTCGGGCCCCCTACAACTCTCCCCCCTGTCCCCCCCTGATGGCTGCCCTGGGCCTAGGCACACCCACTGTAAATATAGTCTGTGCAGTTTTCTGCTGATAGGAGCACCGGCCCAGGGTTTCAGGTAAGTCAATACAATCACTTGGGGTGCCTAACATTTGGCACCCCCAAGTGTGAAACGACTTTCCTTCTCATTTAAACTACAAATCTAAGGTAAGAGTCCCCAGGCTTTCTCAATCAGTATTTTGGTGGGTTCTGTGACTTTTAGTTCAACAGCTATGCTAATGCAGATCGGTCATTACTGCTAAATAATTACCATGCCAGATTTCACTGCAGAATGTACACCCCCAAAAGCCAGTAGTATACTTCTAGCTTTTATTAAAGCGGTGGTTCACCAAGGTAACTTTTAGTATGTTATAGAATGGTCAATTCTAAGCAATTTTTCAATTGGTCTTAAAGTTTTGTAATTATTTGTCTTTTTCTTCAGACTCTTTGCAGCTTTCAAATGGGCATCGCTGACCCCATCTAAAATAACAAATGCTCTGTAAGGCTACAAATGTATTATTTCTAATTTTATTCTATTCAGGCCCACTCCTATTCGTATTCCAGCCTCTTATTCAAATCAATGCATGGTTGCTAGGGGAATTCGGATCCTATTTTCAGAGTGTTTAAAATGCAAATTGAAGAGCTGCTGAATAAAAAGCTAAATAACTCAAAAACCACATGTAATTAAAAATGAAAACCAATTGCAAATTGGCTCAGAATATCACTCTACATCATACTACAATTGATCTCAAAGGTGAACAACCCCTTTAAATATTAATTTATTCTTTACTACCCAGTGTTTGGTTAATGCAGTTCTGGTTATTGGGCCTGGGTGATTCTAGCAAATGCCAGAGGGGCTGCTGTAAGATGCCATAGACAGTCACTCTTTATTGGGCCTGTGGGGGGTTGTTTGGGCCTCTGAATACCTGAGAGGCCATTGCCTGCTGATTATCCATACTGTGATTTTAATGGAAAGTCTGATGTAGTTTCTATTAGCCATTTTTAAAGTGATTTTATAAGCCTCGTAGTCTACGGTATATTTGAAATGACTTTACTGCCTTCTGTGGGGTAATTGCAATTCTAGTTCATTCTTTGATCTTATTGGCATGTCAAGGGTTATGCAGTGCTCATAATTAATTTTTTTACAATTGCTTGCAGATTAAATTGGTGGTTCAACTTCAAGTTAACTTTGAATATGTTATAGAATGGCCAATCCTAAGCAATTTTTTTATTTGGTCTTCAGGGCTTCATTATTTGTTTTGTTATAGTTTTTAATTATGTACCTTTTTCTTCTGACTCTTTCCAGCTTTCAGATGGGGGTCACTGACCCCATCTAAAAAACAAATGCTCTGTAAGGGCAGAGACACACGCTCACACGCAGGGCGACTAATCTCCCCGAATCTGAGTGTGTGTCTCTGCCCTAAAGCTTAAACATTTATTGTTATTGTTACTTTTTATTACTCATCTTACTAATCAGGCCCTCTCCTATTCATATTCCAGACTCTTATTTAAATCAGTGCATGGTTGCTAGGGTCATTTGTATCCTAGTTACCACATTGCTGAAATTGCAAACTGAAGAGCTGCTGAATAAAAAACGAAATTATTAAAAAACACAAATAATAAAAAATGAAAACCAATTGCAAATTGTCTCAGAATATCACTGCCAGAAAACAATGATAAATATTTTTTATGTAAATAATGTAGCTTTGGAGGAAACGTTACTTTTTTTTTTGTAAAATACAAAAAGAGGGAGCAGCCTTTTAACTGGAAATGGGAAAAAGGTTCATGTTTACATAACAAGTGAGTTATGTAGAATACAATGGGTTTAGTTGTTACAGGAGGATAAACAGAAGCCAAATGCCCATTCCTGGCTTTCTTTTTCAGCTGGCCTTAATTTTATTTTTGTATAGTTTTTAATTATTTGCCTTCTTCAGAATCTTTAGCATGTTTTAAGGGCCCTTACTCACTGGCGTTTGAAGCTGCGCTCCCCTGTGTTCCGGTTTTATGTGGTCAGCCGCAGGGGAGCGCAGAAGTAGACGCTGAATTCTTTTCAATGCAGCTGTACTCACACAGACGCATGTAAGCGGCGAACGCAGGAAAAATGCAACATGCTCGAGTGAATTTTGGAAGTCCAAAAAGCTCGAATTTCGAAGTAATTTTTTGGATACTTCGACCATCGAATAGGAAACTATGACTTCGAATTTACTTTGACTTCGATTCGAAGTAAAAATCGTTCGAATATTCTATAGTCGAAGTACTGTCTCTTTAAAAATCCTTCGATTCCAATCCTTCGAATTCAATTAAAGCTACCGAATTGCTATATAGCCTATGGGGACCTGCAAGTGCATTTTTTAAAGTTTTTGGCATCAAATAAAAATCCTTCGATTGATCGCTAAAAATCCTTTGATTCGATGGATTTAATTGTTCGATCGAACGATTAATGACCAGCAGGTGGCACTGTTGTAACAAAATTCATTCATATTAACATTATATGTATCCCTTAATATCCTGGAATTAAAAATAAAATAAAATGTAATAATAAAAAAATTAAATCATGACTGTACATTGCAAAAGTGCTTAGAATAGCACCCTCATACGTATCCTTTAAAATCAACTCAAGATTTAGTGCATCCCAACCTTCCAGGTTAGCACAGAATATGAGACTGGCAGCATACACTGAGACCTTAATATTACCAATTATAATTATATAATTAATATTACCAGTTCCATAAAATTTAGCAGCCACGGGTTAAATATTTCAAATGTTGTGGGATATACATGCCATCATGCCCAAGGCAGAAAAGCCTGTTTACAAACCCAGAATAAACGGCTGCTGAGATAAGAAGTAAAAGAGGGTTTTTTTTTTGTATAATCAGTTACTGAAGCAATCGGTTTGGCCTGCCAAAATGCCTTAGCAAAACACAGCTGTAGAACATGGCATGATTAATGGATGTGCATGAGCGGAATATTTTCCTTACATTATCTCGTTTCCAGGAGACTGCTTAGAGGAGAAACTATGCACAAAGCTCATGTTTCTTGGGCCTAGTCTAAAGGCAGTAACTGGGCTGGGAGGACTATTAGGCTGCAAATCATTTCTAATAAACACATATGCACAGAAATGACTCGCCTTCTGTTCAACCCTTCTGGCTGGGATTTTTGTTCTGGCACTGAAGAGCCCCTTCACTACAGACCAGATGCTGAGGGATAGGGATTAGAGGCAATTTATCCCAAGCATAAAGAGGAGTTGCAAGAGAGAAGCCTGGGTCTTGAAGGGTCCCCATAGTCCTCTGAAGGTTTCTTAGTTGCAACTGCTCTTTATGGCTTCCTCAAGATTTGGCCATTCCATTAGGTCTGATTAAAGAACAAGGCCACTGATTGTTTGCCATCTTAAAGGAGAACCAAACCCTTAATATCCCTGCTCTCCCCCAGCCTAGGTGTTACCCCCGGTAAATGCCCCTACATCTTTACTGACCCCTCTGTGCAGATTCTGTGCAGCAGCGTTCATGGGCGCCATCTTTCTTCAGTAATCTTCTGGTCTTCTCCCGTTGATTCTGCAATTCCCGTCACTTTCGGGGCATACGCAGTTGTCGCGAACCGGAAGATTGATCCAACTGCACATGCGCCTTTACGCCGATCTCTTCCCGAAGGTTACAGAAGAGAAGAAGATGGCGCCCGTGAACACCGCTGCACAGAATCTGCACCGAGGGGTAAGTAAAGAGGTAGGGGCATATACCGGGGCTAACAGCTAGCCTGGGGGTGAGCAGGGAGGGGGGTCTATGTAGGGTAGGTGGGGTAGGGGTTTTTATAATTAAGGGTTTGGTTCTCCTTTAAAGGAAAACTGTACTCCCAAAATGAATACTTTAGCAACATATCAAATTAAGTGGCATATTAAATATATATACCAGTTTGGTAAGATTCTTTAAGTAAATATTGCCCTTTTACATCTCTTGCTTTGAACCACCATTCTGTGATGGTCTGTGTGCTGCCTCAGAGATCAGCTGACCAGAAATACTACAGCTCTAACTGTAACAGGAAGAAGTGTGGAAGCAAAAGACAGAACTCTGTCTGTTAATTGGCTCATGTGACCTAACATGTATGGTTTGTTTGTGTGCACTGTGAATCATAGGATCACAGGGGGTGGCCCTGGCAATGGCACATATTACTAAAAAAGTATATGATTATGAAAATGGTTTATTTACACAAAGCTATTAAAGGAATGGTTCACCTTTAAAGAGATACCGACATCTCCAACATGACCTATAGGTCATAATAACTATTAATGGAGATTCATATTTTGAAAAGAAAATTTTTAGTGTCAGTATCACTTTAAGTTAACTTGTAGTAACTAGTATGTTATAGAGTGGTTAATTCTAATCAACTTTTCAATTGGGCTTCATTTTTTCTTCTATAGTTTTTGAATGATTTGCCTTCTTCTTCTTTCCAGCTTTCAGACTGGGGTCACTGACCCTATTTAAAAACAAATGCTGTGTAAGGCTACAAAGGTATTTTCATTGCTCCTTTTTATTACTCCTCTTTCTATTCAGGCCTCTCCTGTTCATATTCCAGTCTTATTCAAATCAATGGTTTCTAGGGTAATTTGGACCTTAGTAACTGGATTGCTGAAATAAATAGAGCTGCTGAATAAAAAGCGAAATAACTCAAAAACCACAAATAATAAAAAATGAAAACCAATTGCAAATTGTCTTAGAATATCACTCACTGCATCGTAGTAAAAGTCAATTTAAAGGTGAACAACCTCTTTAACGTCTCTGTTGTTTTTAAATTGAGTCTTCTTTTTCCTGGTATCAGATTTGGGGATGTAGCACTGTAAAGCACGGTAAATTCTTTTTCAATGTGATCATGTCAGTAACCCCCAGTCCCATCACCTCCCGGCCGTTTAAATGCCCTGCCCTCTGTGTGTTGCTCCTCAGTCTGTGTATTGTGAATAATGGCTGTTTCTAATGAACACTTTGGGTTGATGACTAGTGGCGTGCTGTAAAGTATCACAGTCCATTTCCTTCTTTAATCTCTTGCTGGGTTCCATGTCTGTTAAGGGTCGGGTCTAGGAGCTCAACACAAGCATTTTGTGCAGAAAGTGGGGGTTGATTGGAATTGCCTAAAGCATTAAGTAAAAGCACATAGGCGGTGAGATCAGGCATGGCTCCAGTCCAAATATGCAAAAACACACACTGAAGTCATGTCTATATGATGTGATGGTCGGGCTGGAATATACTTAATGCTATTCATATTTGAACATAAAAATATCAGCATAGGAAGGTGCTTTGTTGTTTCCCATTGAAGTCCAAGGTCACTGTAGTCAGAATGTAACCAGGCTTATGTGGAAAAATATACTGTTTTGCTGACCCTGCTACACTAGTAAAACTTTCCTCATCAGACGGACATTTGGATAACATGGGGCTGTATAAACATTTTGGGGGAGGAACAGCCGATGAAATCATCTGCTAGATATATTGCTATCTAAACCAGAAGGAAAGCAGTTTATCTATTAGCCACAATAGTGCAAGCGATAAGACTATATTTATTCTGCAGAATGCTTTACCATACCTGAGTAAACATCTCTAGAAGCTCTCTCTGTTTGTTTAAGATAGCAGCTGCCATTTTAGCTTGGTGTGACATCACTTCCTGCCTGAGGGAGGGAGAGAGGAGCAAACTGAGCATGCTCAAGCCTGTGCCCTGGAGGTTTAAGATGAAAACAGGAAGTCTGATACAGAAGCCCATGAGTACACACTAGAAGGAAAGAAATAATGTGTTTCTTTTGACAGAGGACTCAGAGCAGCATTACTTTGAGGATTTACTGGTGTATTTATATAGGCCTTTTTGATAAGGCTTGCTGACTTTTAGCCATTCCTTCTCCTTTAAGATGGCATTGTTTTGGCCGCTGACTCTACGAAGAGTGGAAAAGTTAACAGTCAATATAACCCTGCACAAAGCCAGTTTATTCATCACCTGATAACTATGTAGTACAGATCTGGAATCATTTATCCAGAAAACTCCAAATGATGGGAAGGCCGTCTCCCATAGACTCTATTTTAAACCAATAATTAAAATCTTTAAAAATTATTTCCTTTTTCTCTGTAATAATAAAACAGTACCTTGTACTTTATCCAAACTAAGATATAATTAATCCTTATTGAAGGCAAAACAATCCTATTGGGTTTAATTAATGGTTACATGCAGACCTGGGCCTAGGGCAGCAACATTTTTGGGGCGGCAACACCTTAGGGGCAGAGAGAGGCAATCTAAAGAAAACGTGTACTTCTCTACGTGTAATACCTCCGCAGTCTCGCATGGGGGTAATGGATGAAGCGTGTGTGCTGGGTGCTAGGACCCAGCTGCCTAGGGGCACCCAAGCCCAAAATCTGGGCCTGATTTTCGCAGATATAAGGTATGAAGATCCAAATTACAGAAATATGCAAATTACAAAAAAATCTAAATTAAAGAAAATCCCAGGTCCTGAGCATTCTGGGTAACAGGTTCCATACCGTCAGTTACACCATAAACTTAAAGGGGCTGTTCACCTTTGAGTTAACTGTTAGTGTGTTGTAGAGAGTGATATTCTGAGACACTTTGCAATTGGTTTTAATTTTTTATTATTTATGGTTTTTGAGCTATTTAGCTTTTTATTCGGCAGCTCTCTAGTTTGCAGTGTCAGCAATTTGGTTGCTAGAGTTCAAATTTCCCTAGCAACCATGCACTGATTTAAATTATTGGCTGGAATATGAATAGGAGAGGGACTTAATAGAAAGATAAGTAATGAAAAGTATCAATAGCAGTAAATGTGTAGCCTTACAGAGCATTTGTTTTTAGATGGGGTCAGTGACCCCCCATTGGAAAGCCGGAAACAAACAGAACAAAACTGCAAATAATTAAAAAAAATATATAAAAACTAAGTAATGAAGACCAATGGAAAAGTTGCTGAAAATGGGCCATTCAACAATATACTAAAAGATAACTTGAAGGCAAACCACCCCTTTAATTGAAGGGTCATCTTATCCCAGGTCATGCAGTGCTTTACATTATGCAGAGATTCCTTTATCAAATGACCATATTCAGACTTTTAACTCTGGTAGGAATTATAGACTATGATCATTATAATGTATAGATTAGAAGTATTTTGGTTTTTTTCTACTTTTAGTTAAATGTGCATAGTTTTATTTCACATAAGGGAGATTGTTCTGGGTCCTGGATAATTATCCTTTCAGATGTTGAGTAAAGGGTGGGATATAAGGGTCATAAGTACATTTATCATATACTGAGTGACCCCACCCCCACTCACTATGATGTAACACATATGTATAGATATCTTCACATGAATGCTTGAACCCAAACACACTTTATTGAAGAATAATTGCTTGCAAGGAGACAGACTTAAAGGAGAAGCAAACCCTAAAACTGAATATAGCTAAAACTGCCATATTTTATATATTGAACTTATTGCACCAGCCTAAAGTTTCAGCTTGTCAATAGCAGCAATGATCCAGGACTTCAAACTTGTCACAGGGGGGTCACCATCTTGGAAAGTGTCTGTGACACTCACATGCTCAGTGGGCTCTGAGCAGCTGTTGAGAAGCTAAGCTTAGGGCTCGTCACTAATTATCCAGCAGAAAATGAGTTTTGTCTGTAATATAAGCTGATGCTACAGGGCTGATTATTAAATTCTGATGCTAATTGCACTGGTTTCTGTGCTGCCATGTAGTAATTATCTGTATTAATTACTAATCAGGCTTATATTGTGACATTTCTATTCTATGTGTACTGTATATTGTGAGTGGGTCCCTCAGCTCAGTAAGTGACTTTCTTGCTAACCTCACTGCCTGTCACTCCTAAAGTGACCTCACACACGGCTACTAACCTCTATCTAGCCTGGATCAACCTCCCCATAGGTCTGGCCACAACTGTCTATGCTGTCTCTTGATCTTCCTAGGCCAAAAGTGGATGTGCCTCAGTAAGGCAATGTCTTATATAGGCTCACAGGTCAACTTAGCCCCACCTGCTGGCTAAACCTGTATATTGCTAACTATGTACATTGATACAATAAATGATTTTATTTTACGTATTTACACGTCCGTGCCTATGGTGTGCTGAAATAGTATAAGGACATGGGATATGTCTCAGAGAACACTATATATAAATGTGATCGGTTGATGGTTTATGTATGTTGATAGTAAATAAAGACCTTTATTTAAGGAGAGGTTCACCTTTATATTAGCTCTTAGTATGTTATAAAATGGCCAATTCTAAGTAACTATTCAAATGGCCTTAAATTTTTTTTTTTTTAGTGTTTGAAGTATTTGCCTCCTTCCTCTGACTTTCCAGCTTTCAAGTGAGGGTCACTGACCCCATCTAAAAAAACAAATGCTCTGTAAGGCTGTATTGTTATTGCTACTTTTTATTTGTCATCTTTCTATTCAGTCCCTCTCCTATTCATATTCCAGTCTCTTATTCAAATCAGTTCATGGTTGGAATTTGGACCCTAGCGACCAGAGTGCTGAAATTACAAACTGGAGAGCTGCTGAATAAAAGGCTAAATTACTCGAAAACCACAAAAAAAAAACCAATTGCAAATTGTCTCAGGATATAACTCTCTACATCATACTAAAAGCTAACTCAAAAGTATAACAACCCCTTTAACCCCTGTATAAGGCTTAAGCTGGCCAAAGACGCAACAATAACGTATGAAATTAAGATGGGTTTCGTGCAATACCCTGAAGTTTTCTCAGTTTTCGGGCAAAAAAAGCATAAGAAATCTGAGTTTTTGGTTAAAAAAAATCCGAAAAAAAAACCTGAAGACCTGATTTTTTTTTCCTGCAAAGCAAATTATCGGGAAAATGTAATAATAAATAAGAGTGAACAACCTGAGCAGATTTGATCGGAGCTTGTAGCAGAAAATGTTGAGATAAAATCGGACTTTGATAAATAACCCCCCTATAGTGTTTGAAGGTAGTTGGTATTAAGGAGCGTGATGGGTTACCCCTATAAAGGGGAATTGCGAAAAAAGGTGCAAAGTTTCCTACAGAGGTTTAGTCACCTGCAGAAAACAATTGGCAGGAATAATTTACTTCCCACCTGTTATAAAAATACTTCTTTCCATCTCCCCAAGATCCCATTCTGGGCACATGTGCAGTACATTAAAATCCTAAAATGACTATAAGTCCCCACACATGCCCATCTATGGGGCAGCACAAGGGAAATCTGGAGAGAGATAGTGGCACAGAGCTCTGCTGGAAAGTATTCATTCTCTGCACTAGAACCTACAGTGATTTCTTCTACGTGTAAGGGATCTGTTATCCGGAAACACATTATCCAGAAAGCTCCTAATTACAGGAGGCCGTCTCCCATAGACGCCATATAATAAAATAATTCACATTTTTAAAAATAATTCCCTTTTTCTTTGTAATAATAAAACCGTACATTGTACATGATGCCAACTAAGATATAATTAATCCTTATTAGTATAAACAATCCTATTGGGTTTAAATAACGTTTAGGCTTTTAAGTATGGAGATCCAAATTACGGATGGATGCCTTAGACAGAAAAACCCAGTTCCCAAGCATTCTGGACAACAGGTCCTATACCTGTATATCATACCTCCCAACATTTTGGAAATAAAAAGAGGGACAAAAAAGTTGTTATGCATAGCGCGCCAAATTTTTTTAACCACTCCCCCTAATTACCATGTTCATTTTACAAAATTTGCCAGGTTATGAAAGTTTGAACATTTTCTTGTTTTTTTTCAGTTATTACAGTTTTGCTAATGAAGGTGAATTGCCCTTTAAGCTAGTCTAACTTTTCCCATGGGACCTGTTATCTTATATTGTTACAATTACTTATTTGCTCATCTTGAAATTGTTACAAAAGTATCTTATATGCTGCTGAGGCTGTTCTTGCATTCTCTGCCAAAAGCCAATTAAGTTAGAAACTTTGTTTTTTTTTCTGGCTGTTCAGTGCAGAAAAAAACTGGACTTTTCAGTACAAATGAGGGACTGCGGTTTGAGCTGTCAAAAGAGGGACTGTCCCTGTAAAAACGTTATCCAATCAGCTGAAATAAAAACTGTATGTTGCATCAGCAAGTGGCAAATAAAATAGAATATCTGTTGAGATCAGTGAGTCAGCGCACGTGTACTTGGAAGAGGAATAAAATATGATCTTAAACACTTTTGAGGTAAAACTGCCTATGTGTAATGGAGATTTCATGAAAATAGTAAAGGGATACTGTCATGGGAAAAAAAAAATTCAAAACACATCAGTTAAAAGTGCTGCTCCAGCAGAATTCTGCGCTGAAATCAGTTTCTCAAAAGAGAAAATAGTTTTTTTTATATTTCATTTGAAATCTGACATAGGGTTACACATATTCAGTTTCCCAGCTGCCCCCAGTCATGTGACTTGTGTTCTGATAAACTTCAGTCACTCTTTACTGCTGTACTGAACGGGGGAGATATCACCACTCCCTTTCCTCCCCAGCAGCCTAACAACAGAACAATGGGAAGGTAACCAGATAACAGCTCCCTAACACAAGATAACAGCTGCCTGGTAGATCTAAGAACAGCACTCAATAGTAAAATCCAGGTCCCACTGAGACACATTCAGTTACATTGAGTAGGAGGAACAACAGCCTGCCAGTAAGCAGTTCCATCCTAACGTGCTGGCTCTTTCTGAACGCACAATGAACTGAGATGGCACCTACACACCAATATTACAACTAAATAAAATACACTTGTTGGTTCACGAATGAAATTTTATATTGTAGAGTGAATTATTTGCAGTGTAAACGGTGTTATTTAGAAATAAAAACGACATCATAAAAATCATGACAGAATCCCTTTAAAGTAAATGATCAAATAAAAGTATAATTGTCATGTTACCCTTAATAGTGGGGCCCATAAAAATCATTTTTACATTTTCAAGCATACATTTAGATGTGAAAACATAATATACAAAATTTTAATATGAAAATCTTCTATTCTTATGTTTATCCCCAAAACTGACGAGATATTTGCAGAAATATAAATTGTCATTATAGTATACACGTTAAAAGTGTTGAGTGCAAAATAATTCTTTTGCCAGTAGATGGCGGTAGAGATTTACTAAGGCATGCTGTGTTAAGCACATGCTGGAAACCAAAGAGACCAAATCCCATTCTTAATTGGTCTAGTTTATAAAATAAAATTTATGTATGTAAGAATATTTTTTTTTTAACCACAAACTATTTCTTCTAAAAATATGGAAGCAGAGAACTTTTCCCTGACTTGACAAATGTAATTTCAGACAAATGGCTCAAGAAAGAATGTCAGAAGAGCTTACATTCCTAGCTCTATTAAAGTGTACATTTATAACATTAGGGACCCCTATTTTCCCCCACAACAGAGGACATAAATGTTTATGAACGGTTATCTTTTATGGGTGTTACATGTGGAATTTATTAAAGGGTCTTATAAAATCAGGGTTAGGTTTTGCAACAAGTAATAGAGTGTCAGCAGTCTCAGCAATATGTGCACAATGCAGAACGTGACTGTGTATCTCTACACTGGTTTAACCAGAACTTACTTAAAGGAGTACACTGCACCTTTTAGTCACTATTACTGGGCCCCACAAATTCAGGCCCCGAAAAGTTCTAGACGTTGACGTGTTTTACCAAGTATTATTGAAATTGTTTATGAATTAGGGCCTCATTGGGGCCCCTATAACTCCTAGGCCCCCTGCAGCTGCAGGTTCTTCTTCCTCTATAGTTACACCTCTGTTTTGAATACCGGTATGGGACCTCTTATCCAGAATGCTCAAGACTTGGGGTTTTCTGAATAACGGTCTTTCTGTAATTTGGATCTCCATACATTAAGTCTACTAGAAAATCATATATACATTACATAAACCCAATAAGGATTAATTATATCTTAGTTGAGATCAAGTACAAGCTACTGTTTTATTATTACAGAGAAAATTTTTTTTGGATTATCTGGATAAAACTGAGTCTATGGGCAATTATCTTTCTGTAATTCAGAGCTTTCTGGATGACGAGTTTCTGCATAACGGATCCCATACCTGTACTTTTTACAGAGGTTCAGGGATACATTGGATTTTATTATCTTTCTGTAATTCAGAGCTTTCTGGATGACGAGTTTCAAGTACAAGGTAATGTTTTATTATTACAGAGAAAAAGGAAATCATTTTAAAAAATTTTTTGGATTATCTGGATAAAACTGAGTCTATGGGCAATTATCTTTCTGTAATTCAGAGCATCTTTTGCAATTTTTTTGGTCATGTTTAAGGTGTAATTTAGGGTCTGATATTTGGTGGAAACTGTTGTTAAGGATTCAGTATTCAGCCATATCAGAAAATAATGCATTTGGTGCATCCTTGGAACATACAATTTTTTAAACTTCTTCCAGATGTTACTTATCCATAAGTCTCTCAATCTGTTATTTGGATACTTTTTATCCCGAAAGTGGTGAATTACAGGAAGTCCATCTCCCATAGACTCCATTTTAATCAAATAATTCCAATTTTGTAAAAATTATATACTTTTTCTCTGTAATAATAAAACAGTAGCTTGTACTTGATCCCAACTAAAATATTATTAATCCTTATTGGAAGCAAAACCAGCCTATTGGGTTTAATTATTATTTAAATGATTTTCAGAGCCTCAAGGTGGCCATAGACTCCAAGATCCGCTCGTTTGGCGACATCGCTAAACGAGCGGATCTTTCCCCGATATGCCACTAAACCGCATGGCTATATAGGGGGTAATTCGAACGTTCGACCGTATGGCCGAACGATCGAATTACGATGCGCCAAGCAGCTCCGACGGGTCGGTCGGGTAAAAATCCAACCTTCCCGATCGATATCGTGGCCAGATATCGATCGGGAAGACCCGTCGGAAGCCCCCATACACGGGCAGATAAGCTGTCAAATCGGTCCAAACGACTGATATCGGCAGCTTTATCTGCCTGTGTATGGCCACCATTAAACTATGGTAATACAAATTACGGAACGGTCTCTTATCTGGAAAACCCCAGGTCCCGAGCATTCTGGATAACGGGTCCCATACCTGTATCCTCATTAGTATGAGCTCCCTATCCCTGTCCCTCTTAGCATCCCTCCGAGTTTTCTGTGCTGCAGCCTAAGGAAAAATTTGAAATATTAGAGTGAAAAAAGAGCTCATCGCAGCTCTTTGGTCATTTGTGTAGGATTTTGTGGGATATATATATCAAATGGTGTGAATGGAGTTTGTTCTTTTTTCACTCTTTAATAAATGTTTCTCTAAAAATCCTATATAAGTGTAAAAAGAACAAAATGAGCTAGGTTGCATACGCGGGAGACTGTAAGATGAGGTCACTCCCATACAATGTCCCATATATGTGTAAAACATATTAGGATACTTGAAGTGCAGCAGAGGTTAGATTCCGCCCATGGATGCTTTTACTCACACATGAAAGTACCCTGTGAGCAGCGAGAAGCCTGTGAGTTGTATCGTCCTCGTGCTACTTCTGTCACATCCGTGCAGTTTGTATGTTGGGAAAAGTTCTTTCTCTCACTTCCCAGGCAAACACCAATGTTAAACAACGGAAACCTTAGGTGACCCCACTCTGCTCCCAAACCCTTTCCCACTGGGATGGAGAATTCAGTTATTAAATCCATTTCATTTTGAGTAGTTTTCTCCAAAGTCTTGTTGAGCTCCAGGTTCCACCATGGGTTGTTCATCTCAAGACCATTTCAGATTTCAGTTCATTACGGGTTGCTGTCGAGTCTATGGAGGTGACAATGTTTCCTCCGCGTGTAGTAAGCCATAGCTACCTCTATGCATGATGCTCTCACACAGAAGACCTACAGATTGGGTCACTAGAACTAACTCTACCAGCTGCAGATGTTAATAAGTGGGAGAGAGTTTGTAATATGGATCCCTAACTTCCCAACCACCAGTGTGAGACACCATAAAACAACCATTTCCCCAGGCCCTTCATATGACAAAATCTCATTGATTCCCTACTCAGAACCTACTACCTTTAAGATTTAGGGTTTTCCAACAACACAAGCTGCCTGTCCCATCCTATGCCTTACTTTCCATTACAATGTTTGAGCAGTGGTGGTTTAGTCACCTCAATCTTCTCTCATATTTATTGCTATAATATATTGCCCTCCTGGCCCTACCTCACACTTCCCTGAAACCTTTCTACACAGGTGTCTTATCTTATCTATCTTCTACCAGACTCTCAGGCAAAACGAATGTAAACTCTCAGGTTTTTGCAGTGTCCAGCTTCATCATTTCACTATTATTTGCAAATGAATGAAATCTCCCAGCTCCCTCAAGCAAATACAGCATGGTCCATAAGCTCTAGACATGCTCCAGTTCTCCCCTGCCGACTCTTTATCATCACTACTTCCTGCCCGGTCTTGGCTACTTCAGTATACAATAACATACTTACATCTGCCCTTGATAAATTGGCTCCTGTCATGGCCTCCCGCACAAGGCCTAAACAGCCCCAGCCAGGTGTGCAGCAAAAACTGCCCATGTTCAAAAGCATTCGCATGTTTTTAAATTGGGTTTATGCAAATCACACACAAATCCAATCATTTATGGCTACAAATGCGGTCTTCACTCATTTCATACTACCCTCTGTCTAACCAAACAATTCTACTTTTCTTCTCAATGCACACCAGATACATTGTCAATCACTCTGTGATGCTTTCGATTTTTGTAAGACTTGTCAAATCCTCCACCATCTTATTTCTTTACAACATATTATATTAGAAACCCTTTCACATGCAGAATGGCCTAATGCTATTTTCCACCCCCCTAACTCTCTGTGCTTGATCTGTTTCCTTTCTTTATCTCTATGATCAAATAAAAGGGTTAGCTACTCATGACTATATGTACTCTGATCCCTTATTCACATGCCCTCTGAGAGACAACTCACTTCTGCTTCTTCCATCTTTTTACATTGAGACTATAAGGTCTCCTGCAATGAACCATCTTGTGCTTTCCAGCTTCTTCTTCTTTGGGAACCTGAAGTCTCTTTCCTTTGCTAACTGCTATGTTCTTCTAACACCACCATCCTTGGTCATCACATGAACTCTTAATACTTCTGGCATTTTGATATTTACCTCTGCCAACCTCACACTGCTTCCCTGCCCTAGTCTTCTACATTTGGTCACTACCATTGGTTTGGGCCTACTCCAGGTCATTATAATGCTGCATCCAGGTTCTTTACTCACCAATCAATGGAATAGGCAGGGTGAAGAACTAATTAGGTATACAGTATAGTTGAACCAAAGAAGTCAAGGCTGCAGTATATATGTGACCAGAAGGGAAATCAACCATGGCCTTAAAGGAAAACTATATCCCCCAAACAATGTAGGTCTCTATTAAAAGATACTGAGTAAAACAGCTCATGTGTAAAACCCTGCTTCATGTAAATGAACCATTATCATAATAATATACTTTTTTAGTAGTATGTGCCATTGGGTAATCATAAATAGAAAATTGCCATTTTAAAAAATAAGGACCGCCCCCTGAGATCGTACGATTCACTGTGCACACATACAAACCACATGTAAGGTCACATGAGCCAATTAACAGACAGAGTTCTGCCTTTTGCTTCCTCACTTCTTCCTGTTACAGTTAGAGTTGAAGTATTTCTGGTCAGGTGATCTCTGAGGCAGCACAGATAGAGTCATGAAATGGTGGTTCAAGGCAAGAGATGTAAAAGGGCAATATTTATGTAAATATATATTCCAGTTTGGTAAGATTCTTTAATATGTCATTCAATTTGATAAAAACTATCTGTTGCTTAAGTATTCATTTTGGGGGTATAGTTTTCCTTTAATACTAGTGATGAGCGAATCTGTCCCGTTTTGCTTTGCAGAAAAATCAGTGAAACTCCTTAAAAATGCACGAAACGGTAAAAAATTTGTGAAATGCATTGAAGTCAATGGATGTAAAAACAATTTTCACGCGAGAAACAATTTTTATATGCGCGACTCTTTTGTCCAAATCCATTAAAGTCAATGGGCGTCCGAATAATTTTGATGTGCGAGAATTTTTAATACGCCTCAACTTTTTTGTCCAAATGCATTTAAGTCAATGGCCGTCCAATTAATTTTGACAAGCAATAAGTTATATGTGCGCAAATTTTTACATGCACGACTCTTTTGTCCAAATGCATTAAAGTTAATGGGTGTCAAAAAATAATTTTGACGTGCAACAGTTTTGACAAGTGACAATTTGTTTAGTCGCATCAAATTTTTCCACTAATAATTTTTCCGAAAATATTCGCAGCTCCCAAAGTGCGGTAATTCGATGTGAATCCATGCCTGGCGAATAAATACGCCCATCACTACTTTCCCTATCACTATACTTTCCACAATTATAATAAAAGGCACTAAGTTTGCCCTAGAACAGTAATCCACAGCAACCAATAAGATGTTTGCTTTTAAACAGGTGACCAGTAAATCCTACCTGCTGACTGGTTGCTATGAGTTACTGCACCTGGGCAAACTTAGTGCCTTTTATTACATAACCGACCCTTCTTTCATTTCGTTCTATAATAACCTTCAAGTTAATTGTTCAAGATTACATTATTTGTGTAAAATACATTTGTGTATTTCTATTTTATTTTTTACATTATTTATATAGCCTTGATCTATATACACAGTATGAAATCAGACCCCTCAAAATATAAACATTCCATATGCCTCCCTTTAAACAAAATGAAATGAAATTTATGGATTCCTTAGTCAAAGGAAGGAAGGAAATTGTCCCAGGAATGTAAAAGATTTTTTAATTGTACCAAGGCCGGAAAAATGTTTAAATAAACCCTCGAGTAAATTGTTTAATAGACCTGTGGTAAGAATGTGTTTTATTCTGGCCTCTAAAATGCTGTTAGGTTTTAGCGGTAAGGTAAAATTCTATCCCATGAAATGTGATTAAGGAAGGAGTGTCAAACTAGGGACCTCCAGCTGCTGTTATCTGAGACTCTAAAAACAATCTGAGAGTGATGTGTATTACAGTTCACAAGCTGGGGCCTTCCAGTTCGTTGAATTCTTATCACATATCCACAATGGAGGTTCAATCTTTAACCAAGTTATTATCCAGTGTTTGAGGTCTCTTATGGTACTTGTTCCAAAAAAGTTCAGAACTGTTTTACTGCCCAGGTATATTTCAGTTGCAGGGATATTTTATAACCCCCACTTAGGCTCAGTTATATTATACTTTACTGACAAGGACCCAAAGGGTGGGTGATTCCTACAGCTGGCTACAAAGGAGCACCATTATTTCTGATGTTCCAGATAGAATAACTAGAAGCACATTGAGTTGCCATCTCCCTTATTCATCTGCTTCCATCCTGTTAGGCTTCACCACCCCTAACCACCAATACTATGTCTATTCTATTTAGGGGAGTAGCAGAATCTTCTAAGTTGTGCTTCGTCTTTAATGATAGAATGATTAACATGCTAGAATGCAAGATGTATGATCTGCCCTCAGTGGAGATGGTTGGTACCAATGCAAGGCTGCTGGAAAGGCAATAGAATGAGGATACTTCAAGAGACTCTAATCTCTGATGATTTTAATATATCTAAGGAAACCCTAGAGATGAATAGTTTCTACTATGCTACTACTTTACTATAGTTAGAGCCTGCACACTATTTTACCCCATTTAATTATCTTTATTCCTCCTTGTCCAGTTTCTGAAGACCATTGTTCAGGATGGACCCTCCCTAGGTCTATAAACCCGTGAGGGCAGGAATGCAGAAATGTATCTAGCTGTGGAAGTGCAAAGTTCACAGTTTGTGCTGAAAATTCCTGGAGTTTACACCAGGCTCCAGATGTAATGACAGCACACTGCATTGCCCGTGTAAAGTGGAGTATTATGAATATCGATGGCTGGTTGACAGTAAAACATGTTATATCCTTGGATGGATCTTTCACAAAAAATCATAAGGACCACTTATTTCCTGTACGTGTATATCTGCTCACCTTCTACAACTGTTGCGGGGCAGCCCAAAACCTGTGAGACCCGGGCAGGTTCAGGCTGACCTTAGCACAACCTTTGTGGGTTGCAGGCAGGTTCGGGTTGAGTTCTTCTTCCTGCTTTCCCCACTCACGACCTTACACTGCCAGCTTCTTGCTTCCGGAACTCTTTTTTAATAAACTTGTGCTCGCCCTGCCACTTTTTTGATGTCATCAGCGGAGCGGGTTGGCACGGGTCTATATGTAGAGGGGAGGAGATTGTTTTTTCTCAACCCCGCACATCACTGTCGCTTAGAAGGCTTTGAGAAAGTCTAGAGTCAGGCGGAGCTTAGTGACGTCAGCCAGGGTGCACCCGGAAAGGAACACGCCTTGAGGAGAGAAATATGCCGGCTTGAGTAATTGGACTTTGAATACAGCGTACCGGGCATACACAAATGAACCTGGAAAGGACTGTTAAGTGCCAATCTGCTTGGTTTTAGGTGTGTGCAATTTTAAACGTGTTATTTATTAAAAACATTTTTTACACTATATGAAGCGCATTTTCCTTAGCAAATCCGGACTGGGATCTGGACAGAAGCATTGATAGAACCTTTAAACAGGCATATAACCATTTTAAACGTTTGTAAGTACCCATCTTCCCTTGATGGTGGATTTTCAAAAATTTAAGAAAAACATGTAACCATGATCCGCTGAGAGTGGGTTTCACGTGTGATTGAATATCATAGAGTGTTCGAATATACAAAATATACTACACTATATTTTGGAACGTTTTTCACTTTTTCTTGCTGTCTTTTCCTGGGCTTCCTTATGAAGCGCTGTTTCACAGAGTTTGGATTTGTACGATTTATACCGGTTGGAAAACGAAATAGAAACGACTACAGGACCGAACTTCTGGAATCCTTAAATTTTCAGTCACTATTGCCTAGCCTATTATACTCCTACACCTCCTCTGATGAAGCACCCAATGGTGCAAAATGCGTCAGGAGGGAGTGGCTTATGTGAGGTATGGAGACAGGGTTAAGACGCTGCCATGTGGTATGATATGAATTTATTTACTATTTTGTAATTCAATCGCTTTGGGGATTTTGCACAAATAAATGCGTGAAGTGAGTTATCGTGCATTCTTGTCTATGATTATTTGCTTAGCCGGTTATACTGCCTGCTCTTTCAAAATGGTTTCAGTAATGTCTGAAAGACAGTTTTTTTTTTATTTTTACTGTTTTCCCAGAGTGTTGTGGGGAGGGTGAACATTATGGAAATTAAAGGAGACATGTAGGATAAATGAAAAAAAAAACCTTATTTTGTAGGCAATTAGGAGTAATATATGGTGTTGCTTTTACATGGTGCTAAAAATTAATATTATCTTTAAAAATAGGCCATTTATTAAAGCTTCCTATAGATGTTCTCTGGTCCCTGTCCCTGTTTCAAATGAGGGGTAAGCGTGTCCTAACGGTCCCTGCCATAAGCACAGTAGGAGGGAGACAGCCAATCACAGCCCTGTAGTCACACAAGCAAAGACAGGCTTCAGTTCCCTATCAGGTCCTGCTAGCTGCTGATTGGTTTCTGTCCTACAGTGCAGTGAGCTGAGTGCCTCCAGCTCCCCTGCACAGCCTGGGAATTCAGGGAGCAGGAAGTGGAAGAGAAGGGAGGGATTATTAGGGTTTTTGCAGAAATATTCAAAAAAATCAGCCTGATACACTACTTTTTTAAGTACAAATCTAAATGAGTATAACACACTGGTACGTTATTTTTGACACAAACTGTCTCCTTTAATAATTACGATAGATTCTACCACTTTCAAACCTCTTATGAACAACAGTCTACTTGGCATGAGGGGCCATAGTGCTTCTACTATGTTGCTTTGCACCAGAGTTTTAGAGACATTTCTTCAACAGAAGGCCCTCTGCTGTATGTTCCTTGCAACTGAAGTACTAGGTCCAATCTCCATCTCCAATTAGCCCTGGAACTATTGTCTGTCCTGTGGTTATATGTCTCTGCCAAGGTTTAGTAAGTATCTGACAAGGCATTTGTTGGTAGGTTTGCACTTTGTCCAACAATTGGCACCTCCGTTGTACATTTTGTGGTCCTGTAGTTGCTGCTAAACGAATACTTTCCAGAAAGACTCAGGTCAGGGGTGTAACTATATATGAAGCAGACCCTACGGCTGCAGGGAGGGCCCAGAAGGTATAGGGGCCCCATGAGGCCAAAATTCATATACAGTTTCAATAAATATTTGGTAAAACAAGTCAACCTCTAAACATTTTTGGGGCCTGAAAAATAATTTGCTGTGGGGCCCAGTAATATCTTTTCACCCTTCATGCCGCTTCATTTAGCAATAATAGTGTTACTTACATTTACGCCTGGACCTGCGGAAGAAGGTTCTGTTGATGGAGAGGTTTCATGTACAACCGTCAGATACAGGGGTTCTTTCTTCTTGGATCACCACCTAGAAATAAATAATATGTGTAAAGGCAGCCTGTGTTTGCCTAGTGTCTAGTGTATCAGATAATCGAAATTAAATGAGCTGCACCTTTAGCACAAGACATTTAGTGTGTATTTTGTGATGAAAGGATGAAATACGGCAAATACTCAGAACCGATCAAGCTTTCTCATTAAAGGCTAATTATCTACTGAAAATGTTCATTTGTCTAAGAGCAGGGATATACTGTAAATTCCTCGCCCTGATTCCCTGAGCAGATACTACAGCAAAGGAAATCTGAGCATCTCAGTCTTGCTTAAAGGAGAACTAAACCCTAAATGTATTATTTTACATACTGAACTTATTGCACCAGTTTCAGCTTTTCAATAGCAGCAATAATCCAGGACTTCAAACTTGTCACAGGGGGTCACAATTTTGGAAAGTGTCTGCAGTGTCGGACTGGCCCGGCGGGGCACCGGGAAAAAACCCGGTGGGCCCGACCCTTAATGGGCCCCCGCCGGGCCAGTCCCCTCTGCAGATCGGAATAGAAAAAATTTTTTTCGAGGCGCTGCGCAGCGTCATCTGCACCTATAGGTGCACCTATTCATCCAGGCGCGGCCAGCAGCGCCCTCACTCAGGCACACCCGATGCCTGCGCGCTCTGCGGTGGGACGGGGGTCGGAGGGAGCCCTGGACATTGGTCCCGGTGGGCCCCGGGCCCCCCAGTCTGACCCTGAGTGTCTGTGACACTCACATGCTCAGTGGGCTCTGAGCAGCTGTTGAGAAGCTAAGCTTAGGGCTCGTCACTAATTATCCAGCAGAAAATAAGGTTGGTCTGTAATAAAGGCTGATGCTACAGGGCTGATTATTAAATTCTGATGCTAATTGCACTGGTTTCTGTTCTGCCATGTAGTAATTATCTGTATTAATTACTATTCAGCCTAATATTGTGACATTTCTTTCAAAACTTTTATTTATTATCCATCAATATGGACAAACCATTTAAATTTTTCTTTAGAAAATGCATTTGTTCTCCTTCGCAGAGGAGAATTATTACATTGTATGAAAACATATTACATAAAGCTACATTGCCACATTGACATGTAAATAAACATAATGTAGTATTCATATCAATAAACAAATTAACTTCTTTAACAATGTGTAATGTCAGTTATTACTTTGTATTCGTCTCCGTGTATATTTTGTCATGTAATAATAAATGTCTCCTTACATTTAGTCATTTCGTCCCAGGATGCCAATATTGTGACATTTCTATTCTATGTGTACTGTATATTGTGAGTGGGTCCCTAAGCTCAGTAAGTGACAGCAGCACAGAGCATGTGCAGTAAATCAGCAGAAAAGAAGATGGGGAGCTACTGGGGCATCTTTGGAGACACAAATCTTTACTGCTAAAGGGCTGTGGTTGTCCTGGGCTGGTACAGAAGCCCAAAACATAATGTACAACATTTCTAGCTACTTCTTTAGTTAAGCTTTAGTTCTCCTTTAAAGGAACACTGACCTGAGAAATGTTCTTTTGCTTGAAGGGAAGCTCTCTTATTGCCTGTAAAAAATATATAATAATTGCACTCATTCTGAAGCAGTGACAATGGTAAGCATGGAGTTGCATTTGCAGCACCATGGTCAACCTCAGACAGCTGTTATTTGGATACAAAGTGACCAAAAATCTTTAAAGGAAAACTTTACCCCCAAAATGAATACCTGTATTTAAGCAACAGATAGTTTACATCAAATTAAGTGGCATATTGAAGAATCTTATCAAACTGGTATATATATTTAAGTAAATATTGCCCTTTAACATCTCTTTCCTTGAACCCCCATTTCTTGATGGTCTGTGTGCTGCCTCAGAGATCACCTGACCAGAAATACTACAACTCTAACTGTAACAGGAAGAAGTGAGGAAGCAAAAGACACAACTCTGTCTGTTAATTGGCTCATGTGACCTTACATGTATGGTTTGTTGGTATGCACAGTGAATCCTAGGATTTTTTTAAATGGCAATTTTCAACTTATGATTACCCAATGACACGTACGACTAAAAAAGTAAATTTCTATGAAAGTGGTTTATTTACATAAAGCAGGGTTTTACATTTATTTTTATAGAGACCTACATTGTTCGGGGGTATAGTGTTCCTTTAATAAATCCCAAAAATTATTTTTATTTGGTTACTCGTTGAACAGTTTTGTATATAATTGTGTTTTCACTCTTTTGACAGAGATCTTTGCAGAGGATTCTATTTTCTTCTTTTCACCATTTTTGTGGAAAATGGTGGGCCCTGGACTAATTCATGGAGCACAAATGCTCTATACACCCCAGTATAAATGATGAAGCATTGGTCATCCATAAGCTTAGACTAGTTAACCGGGCCTAACTTTCACAATATCTCATAATACTATGCAAAATATACAATGTTAAAAGTGTTAACTATATAAGACTATATAATATCTTCTAATATATATAAAAATATCAAATATCTTCTTAGAATGAATATTCACAATTTCGGAATATTTGGAACCCAACAATCTTTGTTATTACTGGAGCTATCAGGATTTGGACCTCCTCTCCATAATTAGAATTTTCATTTGTGCGACATTGCTGATCCCACATAGGAGAGAAGACTCCCTTGTGACATTATTGAAGTCTGCACAGTTATTACCTTATCTTTGATTTCTCAACACTCAGGTTTTCATTGTCTGCTCGACATTCTGTCCATCCACAAGATCATTCCAATTGAAGCTTATCGTGACTTTTGGGCTGATTGTTCCTTAGTTACTTTTGAAGACCAGGTTGGACTGCAGACTGGGCGCTTCTAATAAGGGATCAAGCTGTAAAATAATGAGAATTATTGTTGACATATTTTCTACATATAGATGGAGGGTAATTTTTGTGTTTGGGGTGGCTAGTTCACCTTGTGTTATAGAATGGACAATTCTAAGCAACTTTTCAGTTGGTTTTCCTTATTATTTTTTTTATATAGTTTTGGATTATTTCCTTTCTTCTTCTGACTCTTTCCAGATTTCAAATGGGGGTCACTGAACTCATCTAAGAAACAAAAGCTCTGTGAGGCTACAAATGTATTGTTATTGCTACTTTTTGTTACTCATCTTTCAATTCAGGCCTCTCCTGTTCCTATCCCAGCCTCTTATTCAAATCAGTGCATGGTTGCTAGGGTAATTTGGAACGTAGCAACAAAAAATGAAAACCAATTGCAAATTGTGCCAGAATATCAGTCTCTACATTATACTAAAAGTTGATTTAAAGGTGAACAACCCCTTCAAAGAGATTCTCTACACAAATTCCTTTAGTCTAGGGGGCCAGACAATGCAGATCTCAGCTTTCAGAGAAATGCAGGCGGAGAATCTGCTCCTCTGATGCTGCTCTGCTCTCAATGTTCCTGCACCTAAATACATACAGGAAAAAAATACTGCTGCAGCACCTCTTTGTTGCAAAAACTTGAATTTATAAGGTCAACCAGGCAACGTTTCGGGCTTACTCTTGCTCTTTCTCAAGCCTGTCTGGTGATACAATGTACAAACTATTTAACCCTCTTTGAGTGGGAACCCGCCCCCTTACATACCTCCCAACATTTTGAAAACAAAAAGGACAATTTTGACCACACCTATTTTTGTGGCCACACCCCCTAATTACCATGTTCATTTTACAAAATTTGGCAGGTTATGGAAGGTTGAACATATTTCTGTGTTTTTTCCCCAGTTATTACAGTTTTGCTAATGAAGGTCCAAAAGGACCTCTTATCTAAATTGTTACAATTACTTATTTGCTTATCTCAAAATTGTTACAAAAGTATCTTATCTGAACCTTGTGGCTGTTCTGGGCTCTCTGCCAAAAGCCAATTAAGTTAGAAACATTGTTTCTTTTTTTAGCTGTTGAGCTGTCAAAATGGGACAGTTGGGAGGTATGCCCTTAGCACACATCAATCAAATAGTATAACAAGTGTGATGAGTCCAATTGTATTCAACAGTCTCTTAGTCCATTAAAGTCCATTGCTTCATCTTTTTAGAGATGTGATAGTCCATTATTCATTGTGTCCTGGATAGACATCCTGTCCATCTCAATACAAAAATACAGTGTTAAAATAAGGATAATAAAAACAATGGTACCTTTTCCCCGGATAGGAAAGTTTCAGATATACCTTCCTCAGTGCAGTCTGGGATCTGACACCATTTCTTAATTATACTGAAAACCTTCAAAAGAACAACAAAGAGGTGCTGCAGCAGTATTTATTTTCCTGTATTTCTATGCAAACCCCTGGCAAGGGTTTCTGGACTGCTTTGCACCCAACCTACAAGGTTAAATAAGGTGCTTGAAGCACACACAATATTGTCTATTTTGCACAAATACATTGCCTCATCTCAGGTGCAGGCGGATGCAGCAGATTTCAGTGTGAAATGCAAAATCCTGCATTTCAGAGCTGAAATCCACCACTTCTATCTGCACCAGAGCTGAGGCAATGTATTCGGGCAGCAGCAGAGGATTCGTCTCCTGCAACGTCTGGCTCTAGCGTTAGTGTAGGCTTGGCTGTAGGAAATTCATACTTGTTGGAGCCTTAAAGGAGAAGGAAAGTTATAATCACTACAGTGTGAGGCACTCCAGTAATTATAATGGCTTATCTGAGACAATGGGCTGAAAGCAGCACCCAGTCTAGTTTTCCATATCTACCAGGCCTAGTATTCCAGGCTGGTGCATTTTCAGCCAATAGGAGCTAGGGATGCACTATTTTGGATTCGGCCGAACCCCCGAATCCGTGAAAGATTCGGCTGAATACCGAACCGAATCCAATTTTGTGACAAAAAGTCACGCGATTTCCCTCCCCGCCCATAATTTGCATATGCAATTAGGATTCGGTTCGGCCGGGCAGAAGGTTTCGGCCGAATACTGCTGAAAAAGGCTGAATCCTGGCCAAATCCGGAACCGAATCCTGGATTCGGTGCATCCCTAATAGGAGCACCTACCTGGGTGACTAGAATCACCTAAGACTTGGCACCTCCCAGTAATTATAACTTTCCTTCTTCGTAACAACCCCCAGTTTTTGCTAAAACCCCTCCACGAGTTTAAAACAAAACAATGGCACAGGCAATGATTTATAAGGAAAAAACAGCAATTGTTTTGATCAGAAATACTTTTGTATGGAACATATCCCACACATAGTCCCCTCATCTTATTTGCATACATTGAATAATGCTTTTAATTTAAATTTGTTATACTACCATTTAACTGCCAATGCAATGTCATATGAATACAGGTATGGGACCCGGAAACCCGATATCCAGAAAGTTCTGATTTACAGACTCCATTATAATCAAATAATCCAAATTTCCTTTTTCTCTATAATAGTAAAACAGTAGCTTGTACTTGATCCAAACTAAGATATAATTCATCCTTATTGGAAGCAAAGCCAGCCTATTGGGTTTATTTAATGTTTACATGATTTTCTAGTAGACAAAATGCATGAAGATCCACATCATGGAAAGATCACTTATCAGGAAAACCCCAGGTCCCAAGCATTCTGGATAATAGGTCCCATACCTGTATTATAGTCGCAATATCAATTTTGGACCAAACATGGTCATCTACAGACAGAGCTTTTTTTAACACAAAAGAAGGTCAAATACACGTACGGTAGACTGTATATCCATAGCCTGTAGCATCATTACTAAGGCCACTCACATAATGTCCAGATGTAGCCGGAGTTATTTTAGAGTAATAAACCTAAACATCCCAGGTATTTATCTCTGCAGCCGTTTGCTAAGTTGCATTCCTACTTGTAATTAGAGTAAGATGTCTCAAGAGTTCATGAATTTGTTTTATGGTAATGGGGACTCCGTCTGAACGAATTTCAAACACAGGCTCTTTTTTTACTTTAAACTGTGGTCTGAAACAGGCACTTTAGTATAATATGAGACAAATAAACCCCAAATTAAAACCATAGATAGTCTATTCTTTATTTTCACTTTTGGACCCATATCAATGTATGATATACTTGTTCAAGCTGAGATTATTTGTCTTTAAGATTTGTTTATATACATATAGCGCCCTGTGCTCAGGCCCAGATATGAGGCGAGGCCACAATTTAAGGGCGGCATGCCGCCCAGCCGCAATCCAAGGGAGCACTGGGGACGCTTGCCCACAGGGGCGGTGCGAGAACAGGTGCCGGCGCTTCAACCCAGTGGCCTCGGGCGCTGTAGCCCGAAATTCGAGCCTGCCTGTGCTAGTGAATGGAAGATTCCCAAGCCTGACTCGGCAAATCCCCACAAACTCTTAAAAAGGTTGGTTCACATTTAAATTAACTTTTAGTATGTTATAGAATAGCTAATTCTAAGCAACTTTTCAATTGGCCTTCCTTTTTTCTTTTTTTTTATAGTTTTTGAATTATTTGCCTGTTTCTTCTTACTCTTTCAAGCTTTCAAATGAGGGTCACTGACCCCATCTAAAAACAAATGCTCTGTAAGGCTACACATTTATTTTTATTGCTACTTTTTATTACTCATCTTTCTATTCAGGCCTCTCCTATTTATATTTACATTTGCAAATTGTCTCAGAATATCACTCTCTACATCACACTAAAAGTTAATTTAAAAGTGAACAACCCCTTTTTTAGATCTGTGATTTAATCTATCCCTTTGCTAAATTTGAAGCTTTGCCTGACCAATGATGGTAAATCATTGAGTGCCCTTAAAATATCAGCACATCTGCCACAGTAGTCAGTGGGGCTCATTTATCAACACTGGGCAAATTTGCCCATGGGCAGTTACCCATAGCAACCAATCAGTGAAAAGCTTTTTAAAGCCAACTTCAAGTAGAACAATGAATGCAGCAATTTGATTGGTTGCCATGGGTAACTGCCCATGGGCAAATTTGCCCAGTGTTGATAAATGACCCCCAGTGTCTTTAAACAAACACCTTATATTTTTTTTTTTTTTTTTTTTTTTTTTTCCAGTTTCAAAAGAGCTTTATTGGAAATTAGCAGTGATACAAAAACTGTAACCACATTAACAGCACCAAGCCACATATGTCTTAAACAGTAGTGCAAACATCTACATTGTCACATACAAGGTTGTTGGTGGTAAGAGTCTGCAGAATAACAAACTTACAAGTGCGGGTCAACAGTGTTTCACAACAGAACAGCTAGGACTCCGTATACTCCAAAACAGAAGGAGACAGACATAAACGAAACAACGGTAAAAGTGTAAGTAGGAAAGAAGGTGGAGGTGAGGGGGAAAAAGGAGAAAGGAGAGGGGGTGCAGCGGGGTGGTACTGAGTCCACAACTCAGGAAAGGTAGGATTTATAAAGTTCAGTTTCCTTAAATAGGAACCATCTCATCCAGGTAGTAGAGAATTTCGCGAATTGATCAGGGGTATGGGATGACATTTCCTCGAATCTGCAAATTTCCGTAATTTTGTTAAGCCAATCTTTAATGGTAGGCACATATGTCGTTTTCCAGTGTAGTGGTATCAATATTTTAGCGGCATTAAGCAGTTGGGGCTCTAGACCCGAATTAAAAACCGCCATAGGTACTGTATTATGAAAGAGCAATATTTGCGAAGGATCTGCCGCCACATTGTCTCCCAGGATTTGCCCAGCTAGTGAGCAGACCTCTGTCCAGAAAGGTCGCAGGAGGTCACAATTCCAAAATATATGGTATAAAGTGCCTGTTTCTCTTGTACAACGCCAGCAAATACCATTGGAGTTTTTGTATATATGCTTCAATTTGGAAGGAGTATAATACCATCTCGTTACTATCTTATAGTTCAGTTCTTGTATGCGACAACACGTGGAGCTCTTGAGTAGTTTTGAGAGAATATTTGCAATCTGTACCTCCTCTAACTGGAGATTGAGATCTCTAGCCCATCTCTGTATAAATGAGACTGATTCCCAGTTAGTAGGTAATTGTAATAGTTTGTAGAGGCGAGAGATGCCATGACTTGGAGGATCATGTGCCGAACAAGCCAATTCAAAGTCAGTAAGGTCTCGTCCTAATGTTTGTGAACCGCCTAAGCTATGAAAATAGTGCGAGAGCTGTGCGACTTTAAGGTGATCTATCTGCTTGAAGTGTGGTAAGTTTTGCAGTTTTTCTTTGGGAAGAAGTGTTTTGTTTTCCATAAAGTGGATAAGCTGGAGGTTCCCATCCACAAGCCAGTCCTGGAAGCTGTTAGGCAGCAAGCCCGGGGGAAAGGCCGGGTTGTTAATCAAGGGTATTAAGGGCGATGGATAAGTTGTGAGAGAGAACTTCGTACGGCATTTATCCCAGACAGCTAAGGTGTTAGATAAAAGAGGATGATCGGGGTGCTTCAATCTTCTATACAGGTTATCTATCCAGGGTAAATGCAACAGATAGCAGTACGTGGACTGCTGCTCTATTTCTATCCAGAGTTTAACATTAGCGTAATGAGACCAATCGAGTATTCGTAGTAAGACAGCAGCATTATAGTACATCTTGCAATCGGGAAGTGCTACTCCCCCCTGTTTTTTAGGTTTCGTTAGCATTTTATGACTAATTCTAGCTTTTTTGCCCTGCCATATAAAATTGTTTATCAGGCTTTGAAGTTGGTGCAACTGGGTATCTCCCAGTTGTAGAGGGAGTGTTTGGAAGATATATAGAATTCGGGGCATTATGTTCATTTTTACGACATTCATCCTTCCCATCCACGATATAGGTTTATCTCTCCATGCATTGAGATCTTTCTTTATCTTCGATATAACTTGTTTTAAATTAAGATCCGCCCAATTCGCAATGTCCTTAGAGATAAGGAGACCTAAGTAGGTAAGTGTTCGCGTGGCCCATTTATAAGGGAAACCGGTGGATAGGGCTTGTATAGTGGCGTCTGGTACAGAAACATTAAGTGCCATGGATTTAGAAAAGTTTATCTTAAAATTGCTAAGAGTACCGTAAGTGTGAAATGTTTGATTAAGCGCCGGAATAGAAGTCTCAGGTTTAGTGAGGAAAAATAGTAAATCATCCGCGTACGCGGCTATTTTATGCTGCGTGTTACGTACAGGGATGCCCGTTATCTGAGGATGTAGTCTAACGTGATTCAATAGAGGCTCAAGAGCCAGTATAAACAGAGTAGGAGATAGGGGGCATCCCTGTCTCGTACCGTTGCGGATGTCAAAAGAGTCGGATAAACCTCCGTTGATTTTAAGCCTAGCCGAGGGATTAGTATATAGTGACGAGATCCACTTTAACATATTAGGACCGAGACCCAGGTGTCTAAGACAGGCAAACATGAATGTCCAGCTGACCCTATCGAACGCCTTTTCGGCGTCAGTTGATAATAACATGGTTTCAATTTTGTATTTTTTAGCCCAGAAAATCAGGTTAACCAGTTTGTTCGTATTATCCCTACCTTCCCGACCCGGGACAAATCCCACCTGTTCCGGATGAATTAAATTCGGGAGAAACATTTGTATTCTACGAGATAAAATCTTGGCTAATAATTTTATGTCAGTATTTATCAGTGAGATAGGGCGGTAATTACCTGGGTCTATTGCATCTTTGCCCGGTTTCAGAAGTAATGTAATGTGCGCTGCGAGCGACGATTTATCAAAGGTTTTGCCCGAAGTGATGCAATTAAATGCGGAGCACATAAAGGGTAAAAGTTTCTCTTTAAACGTTTTATAATATGAAATAGTGTATCCGTCCGGTCCCGGACTTTTGCCGGAGGCTGTGCTTTGGAGGGCTATCTCTAGTTCCTCCAACGTAATGACCCCTTCCAGTTGTTCCGCCAAGTCAGGGGAGATAGGTTTCAAATTCGCTGATGTGAGGAATTGGTCAATGTTTTCTCGAAGTGAAGGTGAATGAGCTAGGGACTGGTCGGGTAATTGGTAGAGTGAAATATAAAAGTCTCGAAATATGGATGCAATTTTGTCCGAGATATGTTCAATGGAACCTTGTTTGTTTCGTATTGAGGGAATAAAATTTTTGGATTGTGAGGCTTTCAATACTCTAGCCAGCAGTCTACCACATTTATTGCCATGTTCATAAAAGCGGTGTTTAGTCATAGTAATCACTTTGTTAGTATAGTATTCGAGGTGATTTGCCAATTGTGTTCTAGCCTCTGCCAGATCAGAGAAGATGCTCTCTTGCAGGGTGAGTTTGTGTGTTGCTTCTAACGAAACTATTTTTTGTAATAGGTCATGGTATCGTTTTTCCCGTTCTCTCTTCCTTCGGGCTCCAATTTGGATCAGGAAACCTCGTATCACACATTTATGGGCTTCCCAGCAGGAGACTGGTGAGGTTTCTGGCAAGTTATTTTCTGTGAAGTACGTCGTTATTTTGGAGGATATATCCTGAATTACTTGTTCATCTTTCAATAAGGATTCATTGAGTCGCCATGAACTAGTTTTCCGTCTATCGGAAGGAGTCCGTAACGTAAGTGTGATCATGGAGTGGTCAGACCATGTTCTAGGCAATATTTGGCTATTGAGAACGTCCTGTAAAGCATTATGTGAAAGAAATAAATGGTCAATTTTAGAATATGAGCGGTGGCGGTGTGAATAAAATGTGTAGTCTTTAACTGTTGGGAAGAGAATACGCCACGGATCCGCCACTTGTAACTGATGTAAGAGCTTTTTGGTTTTAGTAATGTGCGACCTAGGGACCGCAGTATGGGTGGTCGAGCAGTCGAGCATGGGTTCCATGGGGAGATTGAAGTCCCCTCCTAGAATGAGAGTGCCTTCAGAGAAAGAGAGGAGTTGATCTACTATGCGGGCGAATTCAGTCACTTGGTCTACGTTAGGGAGGTACAGATTAGCCAGGGTGTACATTCGTCCGAGAAACGTGCCCCGTACAAAAATATAGCGGCCGTGGGGGTCGCTTTTTTTGTCCTTAAGTAGAAACTCAAAGTTTCGAGCAATTACTATCGCAACTCCTTTAACCTTCGTGGACTGAGGTCTGCTGTGGTATATATCTGGGTAATGTTTATTATTCCATTTGGGAGTGCAGCCTTCCTTGAAATGTGTTTCCTGTATAAAAGCTATGCTTGCTTTAGTCTTCTGCAGTTCCGAGGAAAGTAAGATCCGTTTTTGAGGGGAGTTGAGTCCGTTAACATTAATGCTTACGACCTGGAATGAATCTGACTTATGTTTTGACATAGTGGAAGCAATACGTAGTCAAATTGGCAGCAATTGATAGGTTTGTGGAGAAGTGTGGTCCCCGCCGCACCAGAGGTGGGAATATAGGAAGTAGTATCGAACACTAAAGAGCAAAAAGGAGAAGTGAGGGAGGAAAGGTAGCAAAGGAGTTCCCTTTCAGATACTAGTATCAGAAAGGGGGAGAGATTGAAAAGCGCTTCTGCCCAAGGGAAGCTTAAAGCATTCCCTGAGTAGATGAATATAGTAGCGCAAGTGTAGAGGGTGGGTATGGGTGGTCGGTGTACTGAACTAAACGGTAGAGCCCCGCCTCCCTGGGCTGGGAAGTGCGAATGTTTCGCCGAAAGGAAAACTAGTATAAGCGTATGGAGAAGGGCTAGTAGGGTGGCCTGAGTCAAGTAAGGTGGTAAAGGTCCTGTGGGGGGTTCAGGAGTGTAGAAGGATAAGCGAAAATGTGAGGGAACAGGCCAAGCAGAAAAAAAAAAAAAAAAAAAAAAAAAAAAAAAAAAAGGGGAAAGCATATAGACAAGAATGAGTAAAGTAAACATGTGAAAAGTCATAACCTGGATCAGCATACTAAATCCCGACCATAACCGCACCTGGAACAAACAGTAAATTTGGGGATGAGGGGAGGCCAAATAGTGCCCGTGAAGAGCAGTAGGTCACCGTCCCGCGTAGGGATTAGTCAGATGTGTTAGTGAGGGATATTGAGGCACCCTACTAGCTATACATATAGCAAAGAGAGGGTAGTCCCAGGAACGGTATGGAGGGCAGTAAATAACAAATTGACAGGTTGGGAAATCCCCCTTTAAATTGTGGTTATGGGTCATGCAAGTATAGGTATCGACACTCTCTTAGGTACCTGGAAGCAAGGCATAGGCATACAGACTTACAGATATAAACACATGTGCACATCAAAAAACATATCCATTGTTGCAGTGGGGGTAGCAAAAGGAAAAAAAAAAAAAAAAAAAAAAAAAAAAGGGGGGGGGAAGGGGCAAACAGGTGAGAATGGGTAAGGTAAACATGCAATAAATCCTAACCTGGATCAGCATTACAAATCGTAACCACAACAGTACCCGGGACACACATTAAAGTTGGAAATAAAATGAGGCCTATGGTGAGGGAGATCCCCAACTTGGTGCTGAGAAAAGCCCTGCGAGGCGGGAGGAAGTATCAGGCCACTGTCTCGCAGTGATGCTATCCATATGAGCCAGTAAGGAATACCGAAGTACCCCCACTAGTTACATATAAACCAAATAGAGGGTAACCCCATTATCCGTATGGATGGCAATAATTAACAAACCCAGGAGGTTAGTGAACCCCCTTTTAGATTATGGCTAGGGGTCCTGCAGGTATATGTATCAATAGGCACTCATGTACCCGGGAGAAAGGAATACGCATACAAATGTACATATATAGACACATGTGCACATCAAAACACAGTCCCAGAATTTCAATGGGGGTATCAAGGGGAAAAAAAAAAAAAAAAAAAAAAAAAAAGGGCTTGAGTAGGCTGAAAGAAGGCGATGGTTTTGCATCTGAAAGGATTCGCCGAGCAGTGCAGAATAAAATAAGCACAACAGAAATCAAAAAATCACATAAGTACAGTGGATCAGCACTTGAAATGGAGAAACTTCGTGGAACCAGGGCTAGCATGAGAGTCCCATAGAGCAGCATAAAGGGGGTGAGCAAACCCAAAATGGGGTAGAACCAAACAGAAACAGTTCGTGCGAAAACAGTGTATGTGATCCATGTATGGGGGTGTGTGACGCAGTAACCGGTAAACTGTAAACTGTGTTGCCCTGTCCCACGAGGCATAAAGTGACACGGAACGCCATTTTAGTCACCACTTAGGGGCAGAGTTACCAAAAGCCTCAGGTGTAATGTACAAGAACATCTCGGTAGTAGAGGCTTGAGTAGGTTGGCCGGCCTGGTCAATACTTGAGGGGGGGCAAAAAAAAAAAAAAAAAAAAAAAAAAAAAAAAAACCACTCTATCCCAGAACCCCCCACACACTCTGTGGCTCAGGGGCCCCGGGTAAAAGTTCATGAAAGTACAGTCTCATGGTGGGCCAAGCTATAGTGTCGAGCCATCAATGCCACAAGGGTTACCCCGCGTAGGCCCATGGAGAGGAAGATCTTCCAAAATACGAATCGGTATCACAACCGGAATGGTTAAATTGGGACAGCAGTGCCCTGAGAGGGAGTGCGTCCCCCCCGATAAACAAGGCCTCAACCGGGTATCAGTGCGTTAGATAAACTTGAGGTGGCTAACTTGGTAATGGGGCCGTATGCGGCACAAGGCCAGCTGCGTGGCCTGGAACAAGTAATAACAAAGTACCGTATGGTACAAAAAACTCACGTGTCCCGGATTTTAGCCCGATCCAAGGGTGGGTCGTCATCAGCATACACAAATCTGCTCCACTCTTGTAGGTCTAGGCCCGGTAGGCCTAGGTTTTTGAAGAAGAATGGTGCGTCGGAGGGTTCCTTGAGGGCGTAGTTTTTCCCATTTTTGTTCGCAATAAGGGCGAACGGAAAGCCCCACTTATAGCTTATATTACTGGACTTCAGGAGTGAAGTGGCTTCCCGTAGTAGGCGCCTCTGGTACACCGTAGAATGAGCCAGGTCCTGGTAGAGTTCGATGGTGTCATCCCCCAGTTTCACCGTCTTGGCTTCTCGGGCTCTGCGCAGGATCCTCTCCTTCGTGGTGAAGTAATGGAGACAACATAATATGTCACGCGGTTTGCCTGCTCTGGCACTTGCGACCCGGTGGACTCTGTCCATGGGGATCTCCGTATCCGCCTCTTGTTCCAGGAGCTCGTTAAAAAGATCGGTGAGTAGTTGTCGTAGCTCCGTTTGGGGCACATCTTCGGAGACCCCCCGAATCCTTAGATTGTTGCGCCTGTTGCGATTTTCAGCATCCTCAAGCAGTCGTCGGAGGACGAAGAGGTGGCGTGCCTGCTTAGTGAGTTGAGCTGCGTTGCGTTGAACTGATATCGCAAGGCCTTCCTGCGCAGTTTCAAGCGTGCCGATTCTCACAGACAAGGCCGCCAGATCCTGTTTAATCTCCGCGGTTTCTATCTTCTGAGCCTCCTTTATATCATCCAGCAGACGGGTTAAATCAGTCTTCTGCGGCAGGGCTGTAATCAGGGCCAGTATGTCCGTCGGCAGCGGAGGAGATAGCATTGGCGGGGAGGAAGGTTGCGATCCTCTCGGGGAATCACCCGCGTGGTCTCCGTCGGCCATATTGGAGTCGCTATCGCGTGCTGGTGATGAGGAGGATTTGTTGAAGAATTTATCAATTTCTTTTTCTTTTCGGGTCATCGGGGGTCTCTGTGGTAGCCCCTGCGAAGAACCCTTTTGGGATTTCTTCATGGTTTCGGCTAGAATTCTGATAATCAGGCTGATTATGTGCCAGGGAAGCGGGAGCTCCAATTCTGTGCTGCCGTTCACTCCGCCATCCAAGCCACGCCCCCCCAACACCTTATATTTTAAAAGGAATTGGATGCAGAAGTCTGCAGAGTAAATCTAAGAGGTTGTCCTAAATCCATTAGAAATATGTGGAAATGGAAAAGCTTGGACTTTGCTTCTCAGGATATTCTTTGCTGGAAATTTTTTTTCTTGTAGGTAAAGATTTTAAGAAAACACATGTACGCTAGCAAATCTTTAAAAATTCTGAAAGAAATAACAGGCAGAATTAATTTTCACTCTTTACTGGATTTGTCCAGTGCAGCATCAGGGAGGACTCACTTGTGAGGTTTAAAGGAACAGTAACATCAAAAAATGAAAGTGTTTTCAAGGAGTAAAAATATAAATAATTTGTAATGCTTCAGTGGATTTTAAAATTAGATATAGCAGCTATGTGTCCTTTTTGAAAGTGGTCCTTGAATTTGTTGCTATGATTTGTCTGATTAACCGAAAAAAAAACCTCTCTAGGGGTAAGGGGTTTCTGAGATTTCATCTTTAATACATCTATGGGATCTGCTGGGACCTGAGGTTTTCGAGATAACAGATCTTTCCGTAATTTGGATCTTCATAGCTTAAAGCTGGCCATAGACACAAAGATTTAATTGTACGAATCTCCGTTTCCTATGATTGTGGAGTGTCCCAACATTTTTCGTGAGATGCCGATCGGTCGTTCAGACGAAAATTCGGCTACCGATAATATTGCTGCATTTATTGCCAATCTGACGATATCAGAGACACCAGCTTTTGTCGGACATAACTTTCATTCGTTTGCTGTCAGGGCAGAACATTGTCTGATCTGTACTTTTACTACTTTATATGATCTGAACGATCATTCGTCCGATATGAAGGTAAATTTGCACGTCTATGGCCACCTTAAGTCTACTAGAAAATCATGTAAACATTAACTAAACCTGATAAGATGGTTCTTCTTCCAATAAAGAGTAATTATATTTCAGTTTGGATCAAGTACAAAGTACTTTTTTATTATTACAGAGCATAACGAAACAATCTTTAAAAATGTATTTTGATAAAACGGAGTCTACGGCCTTTCCGTAATTTCTGGATAATGGGTTTCCAGATCACGAATCCCATACCTGTATTATTTAGCAATGAGATGGTGCCCAAGGTATTGCAAAAAAACCAGCATAACTCTGTATGAATCCCTTACACAAGAGCTATGTTCCTTAAAATAAATCTCCCCTTAAAGGGGAACTATCATGAAAACGAAATGTAATATAAGCTTTATCATACTGAAATTAGAATTCAATTAATGTAGGACTGAAAAGAAACACCCATTTAAAACGGGGAAAAAAATGAAATGAAGAAATCATGTAGATATTCATCAAATTCCTTGAAATACTATTTGATCTTAATTTGATTTTGCAAGACTCCTAACGGGACTGGCTTCTCGCCTGATTGGGTTGAAATCCCGACATGGGTTTTACAGAAGGGGCTGATAATGACCAGATGTTTGGAAAATAAAGACCGCAAATCAATTATTATTTCTACAAACGAATCTCTGCCATTCCATGTTGAACTGCTCAATGCTTGATGCCTTGTGGCAGTTTGTACAATTAATCCCATTACGAGTTATTTCGGAGGTATCGCTGTTACATGTTCATAAACAAGGGACGGATGAGATGTAAGAAAACAGATTAAAGCTTTGGGAAGAAAGAAGAGAAATTTAAGGCTTTGTAAAATAAACACAGAGATTTTCACAGTAATGACGTAGACGATTTGGCCTGAAGGCAAAGCCTGCGGAAGATGGGAAAAACATGTCTTAAAACAAGACCACATTGCATTCTCAGAAATGTTTTCATAATCGTGCTCACTGGTTCTTAAGGTTACATGATGCATTAGGCTGAATATACAATGACACCCTCATCCACTTTATGTCAGTTTGGTAGGGCTTTTGGCCAATATATTTAACAAGTCTACATTTTTCCAGGTGTTTTCTTTATACTAAAAGCCAAAGCAAATGGTTCCCCAATGCCTACCTTCAGCCCTTAATACCAACAAGTAAAGCTTAGGGATTTGCCCACTTGCTCTTAATAAGGCATCTAACTCACTGGCACTTGTAAAACTGAACATTTGACCTTCTGGTAGATCTCAAGGAGACTCACTTGGACACACTTAGCTTAGTGTTAAATGCCATGAAGCAGAATGGAATGATCCCAGATCACGGTTGGCACAGATTACTTGGGTCCTTCATCCCTGACCTAAATTAGAAATCCAAACTTGTTTCCAATAATCATTAGCTAAGGGCAATTCACCCATGAAATAATGACTGGTGAACAGGTATGGGATACATTATCCAAAAACCCATTATCCAAAAAGCTCTGAGTTACATACAGACAGGCTGTCTCCCACAGACTCCATTTTATCCAAGTAAGAGAAGAGAGAGAGATGAATTTGGATAATTGCAAAAATTCATTTAGATGGGATGAACTATAATAAAATATAAATAAATATGATTTATATGTAGAATGATGTGTTAAATGTTAAAAAGAGAAGAAGTGAAGAGGAGCCTGCCCCTCAGAGCTTACTATTTTCTCATCTGTCAGCTGTGACAAAAGTCAGCATATAACAATCTTATTTGACAAAACCTTTGCTTTAGAAAGATCAGAAATAATAGGGCATGTGCCCATAATAATAAAACAGTACACTAGCATTAATTGGCACAATCATGCCTTTGGTTTTTTTCTGTATTTAACTGTTTTACGTATCCATAAAGTATGGTGCGACAAAAAACCCCAAAAAGAAAAACCCAGGTCCAAGTATTTTGGAGAATAGATCCTATACTTGTAATTTCATCACACCTAAATGCTAATTTTAGTGAGCAATTCTCACTGGTATTCCAAAACCATTCACAATCAAAATGTGACATGTAGGTACAGTATAAATGAACCGAGTATACAACCAGATACACAACACATTTACTTGTTTTTGCTTAGACTGCATGGCCATAAAATAGATAACCTCAATCCAATATGTTTCAGGAAGTAAAAAATGTTTGGGGGTGTAAATGGTTGGAGAATTCAGTGTGCAAATTAGGAATGCACTGAATCCAATTCTTTTTCAGCAGGATTCAAGCACCTAGCTAAGCCAAATCATTTCCAAACCCTTGAAATCAATTAATTTTAGGTCACATTATAGAGGAAAATGCAAGGGACTTCCCATCCTTACGTAGACATTGCACCCCCAACCTGTCCCCTAATTTGCATAGCATTCAGACTTGGGGCAGAATGCAGCTTTCCTCCCGGCACATGCATGCTCAGAGTTAAATATCAGTAAGTAGCCTGTATGCATAAAAGTTCTATAGAGGACTTCTTTTTGTGGCCTCCCCCGTTGGCCAATATCTTACAGCATTAGTGTAATTCTATACAATCCATTGTTTATAATATAATATATTATGTATATATATATATATATATGTATATATATATATATATATATATATATATATATATATATATATATATATATATATATATATATGTTTATAATGTGTATATACTGTATATATATAAAATTTATTCACACCATAAAGTGCTATAGTGCATCTACGTGTTTGATAAATCTAGGAGCATTGTCAGGAAAGAGTTAGAGGAACAGTAATACCAAAAAATTTAAGTATTTTAAAGGAATAACAATATAATGTACTGCTGCCCTCCACTAGTAAAACTGTTCTATTCGCTATAGAAATTCTACTATAGTTTATATAAACAAGCTTCTGTGTAGCCACGGGGGCAGCCATTCAAGCACAAGATACACAGTAGATAACAGATAAGTTCTAAAGAATCCCATTGTATATTACAGATCTTGTCTGTTATCTGCTGTATATCCTGAGCCTTTTCTCCTTTTTCCAGCTTGAATGGCTGCACCCATGGGTACACAGCGGCTTGTTTATATAAACTATAGTAGAGTTTCTGATGCAAACACACTCGTTTTACCATTGCAGGGCAACATAAAATTATATTTTCATTACTTTAAAACACTTTAATTTTTTGGTGTTACTGTTTTTTTTAAGTTCATGTAAGTAAGTGAAGGAATGTTGTATATAATGCCCCCAGAACACGTACCAGGGTAAATACAGGACCAATTTCATATATCATGCCCCCTACACAGAATACATAAAAGTTAATTTACAACTGCAAGTGCAGGGTGCAAACTCCAATTTTGGACACTATTGATCAGGTTTTTTTTTTACCCATAATGCAGCATTCCGCCCCCCCACAATGTCATTGCAGCAGACTTGAGCCGAGAACATTGGACCAGTGTAAATAAAACATTAAAGCAAAATCCTTTTTAATCTAAAGCAAAGCTATAAACTGGCAGACGTCATACTTCAAGAATCAAAGGTTCTTTTAAGGAATAGGAGTTCTTAAAAACAAACTGCCTTTTTTGTAGCTATTGAAACCCAGAGCCAACTCCAGTGGGGCACAAAAAGGGGAGACCCACCTGCGGCCGCGCTGAAAAGCGCGGCCACATGAGAGAAGTAGTATGTTATATATAGTATTGCATGATAAGCAAACTAGGCTATACCACTGGCAGCTTCAACTGCTGGGAGCCTATGGAGGAATGCTGGGAGTTGAGGGTCAATGACTTTCATGTAGGAAAGACCTTTTTTATGTCAATAAACAGGCTCCACGTAGGTTGTTCACTACCACCACAGCCCTGCTATCCCTTTCACAGACACATACACTTGGCTAAACGAAATATATGTGTGTGTGTATGTGCTGAATTGTACAAGGTATAAATGCTACACTGCACTCTTTAACATAAGGAGAGGGGATAAAACACACATTTAAGCTTTAGCAGAGCCCTATGATAATAATGGCACTTGGGCTGGGAGAGGGGAAGCAAGGCACATCATGGACATAGGGATAATTATAGAATGATTAATGTACCCTCTATTGTAAAATATGAGGATATTAAAAGTTACTGAGGAGTTTGACTTATAATATCCTCATAATTTGCAACAGGGGGTACTTTATTTATGATACTACACAAGTTTCAGTAAGTCATGTGACAGAAATGACATCACAAAGCTCCAATTATAACCAATTACATCACCATGCACTGTTTATAAGGATATAATTTATTGGATATTGATGGCTCTTGTGTATTTTATAGTATTATGTAGTATAGTGATCAATTATAACGTTGTTAAAGGTGAATGCCATACTCACTAGTGATAAAAGTTTTGCTGAGAGCAAGTCAGTTGGAATCTTGCATTGTGGGAATAAAATATGACAAATCATACTATGGGTAATTTAGAATTGCACTTAAAAATGGACAGAATGGAGAGTGTACATTGACTTAATTCATTGAAATACAGGTATACGATCCGTTATCTGGAAACGTTATCCAGAAAGCTCCAAATTCTGGGAAGGCTGTCTCCCATAGAGACCATTTGACCCAAATTTTTTAAAAAAATCCTTTTTCTCTGTAGTAATAATAAAACAGAGATCCCAACTAAAATATAATTAATCCTTATTGGAGGCAAAACCAGCCTATTCGGTTTATTTAATGTTTAAATGATTTTCTAGTAGACTTAAGGTATAAAGATCCAAATTATGGAAATATCCATTATCTGGAAAACCCCAGGCCCTGGGCATTCTGGATAACAGGTCCCATACCTGTATCCAAACATGCTCCTGCACTTCCACAAGGCTGCCGGTACCTCTTTCCTACCATAGTTGATGAATGGTGTGCAACAGCAGCTTTTGATACTGGGGAACCTGGGAACTACCTGGACCTAGCTGAAATGCAGATTTATTGTGCCCTGGTCAGGATAGGGCTCAGGAGCTGTGCTTCAGCATAGTAAAGTTAACCCCTGCCTCCCATGGTAGCCATCAAATAAATATTAATATATATATTAATAAATAGAACATAATGTGATTGAGGGATTGGGGCTCTTCCTTGTCCAACAGTAAGAAGGGTGGCCACATGTCTGGTATTTGACTGACTCAGCTTGATTCCAACGTTATTTATAGGAAAGAAATATAGAAAGATAACTATATTCTACTATCCTTCTGGCTTTTAGCAGACACTGAATTGGCAGTAGCCCTAACTGTAAGCCCCAGCTTCCCTGGCAGCAGGTTAAAGGAGTTGTTCACCTTTGAGTAAAGTCAAACTCCAGAGAATGAAATTCTGATACAATTTGCAATTGGTTTTAATTTTTTACTATTTGTTTATAGGGATGCACCGAAAGATTCAGCCGAATACCGAACCAAATTTGCATATGCAAATTAGGGATGGAAAGGGGAAAACATTTTTCACTTCCTTGTTTTGTGACAAAAAGTCACACGATTTCCCTCCCCACCCCTAATTTGCATATGCAAATTAGGATTCGGATTCGGTTCGGCCGGGCAGAAGGATTCGGCCGAATCCGAATCCTGCTGAAAAAGGCCGAATCCCGAACCGAATCCTGGATTCGGTGCATCCCTATTTATTATTGATAATTTCAGCAATCTGGTTGCTAGGGTCCAGATTACCCTAGCAACCATCCATTGATTTGAAAGTAAGATTTTGAAGTAAGAAACTGGAATATAAATAGGAGAGGGCCTGATTATAAAGATGAGTAGTAAAAAGTAGCAATAACAATACATTTATAGCCTTACAGAGCATTTGCTTTTAGAGGGGATCAGTGACTCCCATTTGAAAGCTGGAGTCAGAAGAAGAAGGCAAATAATTAAAACACTATAAAAAAATAATGGAGACCAATTGAAAAGATGCTTAGAATTGGACATTCTGTAACATATTAAAAATTAACTTAAAGGTGAACCATCCCTTTAAGGATTCTCTGTATGGAGAATATTATAGTAGTCACACTGTTCCCAGTATAGAGAGTCAAATACAAGAGTCCTCTGCACTCAACCCATTATCAATATATTTAAGACAGCGACATTTTGTGCATACTGCTACTAAAAAATGCCTTACCCAGTATAGAGAGTGCCATGTTTTAGAACCAGGTCTCTGTACTGGTTGACAGGTAAAAGAGCTTCTGCTTGGAGACATCACTGAAAGTCTGCCGGGCTAAACTTGATAAAATCCCCTTTGTATTATTTTCCTCATAAAAACAAATATAAATCTGAGCAGCCTCCAGAAAACAAAAATTCTCATTATTCCTGCAAGCAATTGGCATTCCACCTCCCATACTCACATTTCTTACAGAAAAAAGCACAAAGCACGAGGAAATAAAGAATTGCTGGCATTCTCTTAGCATTATTGCATTTTTATGCCTCTTCCTTTAGTTCTTATCATGGTTCTACACGGAGGAATGAAAACTTGCTCTTTGTAAAGTGATTTAACGACATAAGTGAGGCCTGTCAACAGCTGTCCTGCTCTTTAAAGGGCAAAATACATCCTATTTCTAAATAGGATACTGAAAGAGAACAGTATAAGGGCATGGTATATTTCTGCATATGCATAGAAATATACCATAACTCCCAACTGTTCCGTTTTTGCGGGACAGTCCCGATTTTGACAGCTCAACCGGCAGTTCCGGATTGTTACTGAATGTCCCAGCTTTCTCTTTGATCTCCTGCACTGTCGCCAGAAAAGTTTTTAAAACTTAATTAAACAAGAGGCTTTGGCAGAGAGCCCAAAATAGTCAGCACCTACACATTTGTAACTATTTAAGATAAGCAGAGCTCTTGGGAGAACTAAGACTAGCAGCTTAAATAAGAACTAAACCCTAAAAATTAATATGGATAAAAATGCCATATTTTATTTGCAAACTTATTGCACCAGCCTAAAGTTTCAGCTTGTCAATAGCAGCAATGATCCAGGACTTCAAACTTGTCACTGGGGGTCACCATCTTGGAAAGTGTCTGTGACACTCACATGCTCAGTGGGCTCTGAGCAGCTGTTGAGAAGCTAAACTTAGGGGTCGTCACTAATTATCCAGCAGAAAATGAGGTTGATCTGTAATAAAAACTGATGCTACAGGGCCAATTATTAAATGCTGATGCTAATTGCACTGGTTTATGTGCTGCCATGTAGTAATTATCTGTATTAATTAATAATCAGCCTTATATTGTGACATTTCTATTCTGTGTGTACTGTATATTGTGAGTGGGTCCCTAAGCTCAGTAAGTGACAGCAGCACAGAGCATGTGCAGTGAATCAGCAGAAAAGAAGATGGGAAGCTACTGGGGCATCTTTGGAGACACAGATCTTTACTGCTCAAGGGCTGTGGTTGCCTTGTAATATACAACATTTCTAGCATACTTATTTAGTTAGGCTTTAGTTCTCCTTTAAAGGACAATTTCACCTTCATTATCAAAACTGTAATAACATAAAATATGACCCTAAAACCCCCAGAAAGGTGTTTAAAGTTTCCATAACCTGTCAAATTTTGTAAAATGGACCTAGGGGTGTTGTCACAAAATGGACGTGGTCACAAAAAAATTCCCAGCGGTACGCGCAGCAGAACGTGTTTTCCCTCTTTCTGGTTGCAAATGTTAGGAGGTATGAAATATACCTGCAGCGTATCTTTAAATTCATGGAGGGATGTCGTGTACACACAGTAAATAATTTCATTGTATCTAACAGAAAAAATTGCAGAGGTGAACATTACTGTCTACACAGGGCCTCATACTACACTCTTCCATATTCTTACTGAAGGGAAATGTTGACATATTGATAATATTTCATTATCAGTAAAGGTATTAGCAAACTTTGGATAGTTGTCCTCCTGGTATTTCTCTATATCAGGTCGTTTTCACCTGAATCCATTTGTCACACCATACCCTTGGCCAGTCCCCAGATATTGTCTTGTAAATTGGCTGTCATGTTATCAAAAGAGCCATGAAAGGTCACACTATGAATGAATGTATGGGAAATACAAAAAAAGTAGTAGTGGCCCTTTAAATGTCCGTTGAGCATGATGCCTTAGGCTTTTACACAGATCCCTTGAGACAGTGTAGGAGAAGTTGCAGCTGCATAATGCAGTCCCGGAGTCAATGGCAAGAGATTTGATTTCAACATAGAATGTTATGTTTTGAGATATTAACACAATATGTAATAGAGTATTCCTGCAGGCAACAAATAAATACAAAACTTCCAGTAATTTGTAATTTCCCTTCACTTTTGCTTCCTACTGTGCGGGGGGCACTAACTGCCAGTTTTATGGACTGAATACGAGTTTCCTTGAGTCTGGGAAATTCCAGTATCCGGCAGGATTGTGGGCCTGATTCACACTTCTCTAGTCCATGAGGCTTAACATTCAGTGAAGAACTATGTGCAGCCACACAATAAAATACCACGTTGTGTATATTGTATATCCAAACATCGTCATGTCACACCACTGCTTCACCCTACAAACTTGTCTGCCTATTAAATACACATCCTATGTGGCTAAATGCCATTTTATTCAACTTCACTTTATTTATATCTGTGCAGCCGTGCATTATATATCCCGCTGCTAATTAGCCAACATTCATATTTTATGGTGCAGAAGGGCCAAAATTTAAAATTTGAAATATGAATTTTCAACATTTTTACGGTCAAAACTGTCAAATTCGACATGGAATTATTCAAATTCAATTCGAGCAGAATTGCTGTTTGAGTCAATGGCAGAGGTCCAGCGATCAATTTGGAGCTGTTTTTCAGCCTTCCTGACATTCGAGTTTTTTCAGAGAAAAAACCTCAAATTGAGCTGTTTTAAATTTAAATCGAATCCGAGTTTTAAAAATTCTATTTTATTAATACATTTCGATTGGTCAATTTATGGGAATCTTTAAAAACTCACATGAATTTGAAATTCGACCTTTGATAAATGTGCCTCTAAATGTGGAACTGCACTGGGGATAAGTTGTACCTAGAAGCACCCTGTTGTTGTTTCATATAACCAAGAGTAAGGCTATAAGGGGAAGCAGATTATGACACTGCCCAGTGGTGTAAAACGTCCAGGTTGTTAGGAGATGAAGTATATTTTCTATATAATGAAGTGTATGACCATTTATAGGACCCCCTGGAAGTTTCTAGAAAGGGGGGTTTCCTTGGCCAGGGTGTCTATGTAAGGAGGTGAAGCCTGTAGCAAATGCTTCCCAAGCCATGGTCATGTGGGACAGACTGATGCCCCAGGACTAGTTACTGAGAGGGTCTTGTGGTCAGCTCTGATTGCAATGAGAAGGTTAACAACCCTGAGTAAAGCCATACTTGCAGTTAGACAGGTTAAAATAAAGTTAGAACTTGATGGACATGTGTCTTTTTTCAACATAACTTACTATATTACTATGTTACTGTCACTATATTACTAGTACAAGTACATATACAAGTTCCCAGGAACTTGAGGAGCAGTAGGGGGACCAGCTTCTAGTTATTCAGCGACTGATTACAGGCAATCAGACGATAGGACTAAATTGGAGCAATGTGCAAAAAGTCCCCTGAATAAAAATTCCAAGGCCAAATGCCTATTAGTGTTTCTTCTGAAACAATTCCTTAATTTAGATTGCTGTTCCTAGGGATTGTGTCATGGTCTTGACTTAAAGTCTAACATAGAATAAGGCTAGAAATGCTTTATTTTGTATACTAAATATAACCATGAACTTACTGCACCACAAGCCTAATCAAACAAATAATTTATGCTTTCAAAGTAGGCTACAGGGGGTCACCATCTTGTAACTTTGTTAAACATCTTTGCAAGACTAAGACTGTGCACATGCTCAGTTTGTTCTGGGCTGCTTAGGGATCGTCATAAACAAAGCTGCTTGAGTTCTGCATGGCTGGGAAGTAAGGCAGGGGCTCCCCCTGCTGTACATAAGTATGATTGTTTCCCTGCTCAGCAGTTAGGGACCGTCTGACAATTCCTATCAACAGCAGTAAATGAAGGGAGAATTACACTGTATACAGTCAGGTTTCTTATAAAAACGGTGCACATTTTTAATTAAAGTATATTAGAGATAGTTTTCTTTTTCATTAAAGAAAGTAAAAATGGGATTTTATTTTTTTGCCTTCACATGCCTTTAAGGCTGACGACAGACTGAGTTGGCAGCTTATTGGCACGTGTGTGGGGCCATCCGATGGGCTACCCCCAATTGATATCTGACCCAAAGTCGGGCAGATCTCAATCGGGCAGGTTAAAAAATCCCGGCGAATTGCGGCCGCATCTGTGAGTTTATGCGGTCCCACAATCTGACCTCCCGTATCGGATGCATTGTGATCGGATCATCTCCAAAGAGCAGATCTCTACGTCTATGGCCACCTTTTGGTTGTAGCTGTACATTCCTAGGATATTTAGGTTCCTCTCTGTTAAATGGTTGCAGGCTCTGATATCTGGACATATTTACTAGCAGCAGCAAGATATGTTCTTGGTACCAGTATATAAACTTAATAGCTGGAGGGTGCTTTGGTATCTTAATAATATGGAAGACACATCATGTTTTCACACATTATACAATGTTCTTTCCCAGCATTCCAGAGTAACATTGCAGTCTGCAAAGTTTGTGCATGAAGAGTACATCACCTGAATGTTATGTGTGCCGAGATGTCAGTAATTAATGCTCCTTCTTGATTGGTTGGTATAGATTACTAGAGCTAGTGCAAATATTTCAACTTTTATTACCCTACCCCATAAAATTTCTACAACTACCGGTATCTGTGCCAGGCTACAGTCATACTCCTTCCACCCAGCCACAATAAGTCCTCAACCACTACTTATATGTTGCTATCATGTTGTCTGATGGATGGCCTGGTGCAAAATGATCAGTGCTGGAGCAGGGGGTATAAACAATATTTCAACCCCACTGGAACTTTGAATTGCTAAAAGCCCAACAATTGTCCACTCTGTAGGGGCACTAAATAGAAATTACTTAATTCTGGATACTGCAATGGCATACACAACATTATGTCAAGTAAAATGCTATAAATTGGTGTTGGCAGGTCCCATAAGAAAAGTGATCTCTTGGTCAAATTCAACAATAACATGTGCCATAGCATGAATGCTCCCCAAAATATTTGATATACTTTTATTGAACTGCAAATACCTGCACCGAATGAATCTAAACTTTCATTTGCAATAGAAAATATGAATCTCCCCCCTGTAACATTTTTAATTTCAGACTCGTCAAGCAAAATTTTCCATGCTCCAATTAATTATTGATAGAAAAATGAAGGCAATGTTCTTATAATAAAAAAAAAAGAAATATGTTTCTAAACATCTTGGAAAGTCAAGTCCTGTTTTTTTTGGACCTTAAGAAAAAAAGTCTCGCATCTCAGTCTGTGAAATTTGGCATTTAGGTCACGCACTGGGACAATACTTGGATTTCTCACATGTGAGTATCTGTGGACTTGTGGTCGGAGAGGCTTCCAATTCACACAGTGCAGATGTACAAGCTTAGCTGCAAAATTCCTGAGGAAATTGACTCCCCAGACAGTACAGCTGTTTGAAGACCACACCAGAGTTTCAAATTCTGCACCTCTAAAAATGGTCTTTAATGTAGGAGTTATCATGGTGAAACAAGAAGACAGGAAAAATAAGGTTTATGAGGATAGACTTCAAGCCTTCAAGGTTGATACATAATTATTACGGTCATGTTAGAGGGCAACTGTTTCACGGTCTGATGCAGGAGGCAGTAAATGTCAAATATAGCAACTTTTGACTTTGAAAGAACTACTATATATATATATATATATTTATAGTATACTGTCAAATATGGGAGCAAATAGATTTATAGATTATACCTTACCTTCATTCTTGCATGTAAGGGACTGGAGCAAGAGAAGGAGAAACGAAGGAAAGAGGGAGAAACAAAAAAGAGAGGAGAGTAAAAGGGAGGGAAGAAGAGCAGACAATTTCCTAGATCTATAGCAATGGGATATTGTGGATTGGTGGGGATGGAATATTGGGAATGGGTAAGAATGGCATATTGGGAATAGTGCATGCAATGTCCACACTATATAATACATAATACAGAGGTTGGTGCAATTTAGTACAGGTATGGGACCTGTTACCCAGAATGCTTGGAACCTGGGATTTTCCAGATAAGATTATTTGCATAAAATGGAGTCTACATGAGACAGCTGTGATTTGGAGCTTTCTGGATAACAGCTTTCTGGAAAACAGATTCCATACCTGTATTACATAAGTTGTCACTTGCAAAAGTATCTTCTAATACAGGTACTAGTATCTTGTTTTACTGATTCTACACAATTTTTTTATAACCTTGATTGAATACAGGTTGTCTGACTTCTGTCCATACCTGCATGTAGGCTCATAGGCCTGAAGCCAATTTAATGCAAGTAATGAGCCAATGATCTGATATAAGATGTCCATTTAAGGGGCCCACCAGCAGGCTGAGGCCATAAAAATAAGTTAGCCCCTACATTTGGACCATATGCCTCCTACTAGACAGCCTATACCTAAGACTTTCCAAAAGTTTTCCACCAAATAATATTTTTTTGTCTTTGGAACGCTGACACCTTCTCATAATGGTCATGTTTGTGGAGGATTCTAGACACAGAATGAATATCTTCCATACCCTCTATATTTCTTTTAAATAAATCATAGACCTCATTGTGCAACGGAAACAAACTGTTAAAGGAAATGTAAACTCTCAAACTAAAACGGATATAAAATTGCTCAGACAGGACATAACTAGCCCAACCCATAGGGGCAAATTCATCAAGGGTCGAATATCGAGGGAATGAAAATCCTTCGACTTCAAAAATCGAAGTCGAAAGGATTTTGCGCAAATAATGCGATCGAACGATCGAAGGAATAATCGTTCGACCGAAAAATTAAATCCTTCAAATCGAACGATTCGAAGGATTTTAATACAACGATCGAAGGATTATCCTTCGACCAAAAAAACTTAGCCAAGCCTATGGGGACCTTCCCCACAGGCTAACATTGGGTTCGGTAGCTTTTAGGTGGCGAACTAGGGGGTTGAAGTTTTTTCTTAAAGAGACAGTACTTCGACTATCTAATGGTCGAATAGTCTAACGATTTATAGTTCGAATCCTTCGATTCAAAGTCGTAGTCGAAGGTCGAAGTCGCCCATTCGATGGTCGAAGTAGCCAAAAAAACACTTCGAAATTCTGAGTGTTTTTTTCTTCTATTCCTTCACTCGAAGTTAATGAATTGGCCCCATAATGTCAGCAGCTCACCCCTTAATGTAACCCACACTGCCCCTCTCTAGCCATTAAATGTGGCAACTTCATGCTGATGCCTCCTGATATGTAGGTAAAGGACCAGCATTTGTTATGCTCATGCAGCAGCTCTGTAACTATGTTATAATGATTTGAAACTGTTCTTGTTCCATGGTTTTAGTGCACTTTAATGAAGTGGAACATAATCCATTTTCAATAAGCTATAAAATGCAAATGAAAAGATATTGCTGAGACTCAATGTTCTTCAGTGGAACATGCTTAAAAACATGGAGAGCGCTGCCTTCCTGCCTAGATCTGAAGGGTAAAATAAATCTAAGCACGTCTCTCTTTGTTTTGGCAAGAGTTAACTGTGCTTCTGGAGAGGACTGATATGTAGCGTCCTGCAACACAGCACAGATTCTTCTGGCCCGAGACGCCTAGAACAGGAGTTGAACTTACTGTACTGTACAGTAACAAAAATGTGCTATTGTTGGCACCGCTCGTTGGCTCGGGTGCCAGGCACAGGCAGGAATTGTACGAGCTCAGTCTAACAAGAGTTTCTGATCGAGGGAAAATATGTACAGCCTTGGAAAGACTGAGGCACTTGACTGGGTCTCACACAGCAAAAATCCCACGTTGACATAAGCCAGTCAAGTTACCCTTTTATAGCGTCTAAATATCACTTTAAAGGGGTTGTTCACCTTTAAATTAAAATAGAATATGAATAGGAGAAGCCTGAATAGAAAGATGAGTTATAAAAAGTAGCAATAACAATACATTTGTAGCCTAACAAAGCATTTGTTTTTTTAGGTGGGGTCAGTGACCCCCATTTGAAAGCCGGAAAGAGTCAGAAGAAGAAAGCAAATAACTCAAAAAAATAAGCAATGAAACTCAATAGAAAAGTTGCTTAGAATTAGCCATTCATTAACACTACATAACACTGATGAAAGCTAATTGCTGATTGGATACAGTTTATTGGAGCAAACTGATACCATATTACAGCTCCCTGAAATTCTGTACAGTATGGGACCTGTTATCCAGAATGCTTGGTACCTGGGGTTATACGGATAACAGCTCGTAATTTGGATCTTCATACTTAAAGTCTGATAGAAAATCATGTAAACATTAAATAAACCCAATAGGCTGGTTTTGCTTCCAATAAGGATTAATTATATCTTAGTTGGGATCAAGTACAAGGTACTGTTTTATTATGACAGAGAAAAAGGAAATACTTTTTTTTTCAATATAATGGAGTCTATGGGAGATGTCCTTTCTGTAATACGGAGATCTCTGGATAACGAGTTTCTGGATAACGAATCCTACTGTACTACCTAAATCTGCCCAGTTTAAGGGCAGAGAGATCATTAGCTCTGGGTTAGTTACACAGAGGGACCCCTTTGGGTGGTAATGTTATGTCATAGCAGTACAAAGTAAATATGTAATAATGGAAATACATCAGGGATACCCTAACTATTGTTACATTTCAGATCTCACCTACGATTATGAGCTTGCTCAGCGATATATTCGTTAGGATGTTAGCTGGGTGCTGGGAACTGTAGTTTTACATTATATGAAGGGCTGGAGTAGGAGTGCAGCATCTTGATTTTCAAACTGGAAACATAAAGAGGTTTGCAAATATCATATACACTTACAGTGCCCTCATTGTCATCTTGGGTGTTTGATGGCAAACCTATACTTGTATATTCCAATATTTATAACTGCATTCCCTGGTTCCTTGTCTGCATGATATAAATGTACTGTATATAAAAGTACAATATATATAACATGCTCATCTACTATTAACTTACGTTTTACCCTATATGTGAATAATAAGGAGCAGAACAGAGGGGGAAATATTACTGTTTTGCATTGATCCATTACTTGTGCAAGCACTGTACATTGTCAGCCTTCATAGCCGCCAGCTTGCCATTTCATTCCCAGGGGCTGTCCCCTCTTTGAGACATTTATCCCAGTAAATAATTGTCCCTTCTGTACATCAGTGCATTAGTATCTCCATTTCCCTGTTAGCAGCGGCTTATTACCCACGTTTGCTCTATTTGTGGAAGCTACTCTACTGTGAGTGAATGGGCTTACTTAGATCATAATATCTGTCCCTTGCCTGAGCCTTTGTTAAGTGGCCCAAGGAATTTAGTAGTCATTTGGCAGTAGGTAATGAGTGAATGAAGTTATATTTTATAACACTGAGCATGCCCATTATGTGCACCATCCATAGAGCAAATAGCTGCTCTGTGTTCAGCCTTTATATGGTCACGTAATTCCAATACATTCAACAATAATCGGTGCATTATTCCATGCACTTATATATACAGGTGTGGGATCTGTTATCCACGATGCTCGGGACCAGGGGTTTTCCGGATAACCGATCTTTCCGTAATTTGGATCTTCGTACCTTAAGTCTACTGGAAAATCATGTAAACATTAAATAAACCCAATAGTTTGATTTTGCTTCCAATAAGGATCCTATACCTGTATATATATTAGGGATGCACCGAAGCCAGGATTCGCTGCGGGATTTGGCTAGGATTCGGCCTTTTTTAGCACGATTCGATTCTGCCCGGCCAAACTGAATCCAAATTTGCATATGCAAATTAGGGTGGGGAGGGAATCACGTGACTTTTTGTCACAAAACAGGGAAGTAAAAAATGTTTTCCCCTTCCCACCCCTAATTTGCATATGCATATGCATATGCAAATTAGGATTCAGATTTGGTTCGATATTTGGCCGAATCTTTTGCAAAGTATTTGGGAGTTTCGGCCAAATCCAAAATAGTGCATTCGGTGCATCCCTAATATATATTTCTATAGCCATTGCAGGCAGGGGTAAATCCACAGTAAATTACATTGTTACATCAATTATCTTGTGTTGAGTGCAAGACACTTATCCCTCAAGCCCAATCCTTCAGCGTACATAATTAAATTGAACTTATTTTTATTTCTAAATGGGTTTTAGGGTTGCTACAAGTCCCCCGTTTAAAACCAGATAATGCATATTCAAATCAGATCCTGCAGTATTTAATATTTTGCCCTATTACCTACAAGGCTTTCCACTGAGATTTATTTAGGGCTAAAAGGTAATGGAAGAGTAATTGCAAAAAGAGTTTTAAAAGTAATACAGTTATGAGATCTGTTATCCTGAAAGATCTTCATTATGGAAAGTCTGTCTCCCGTAGATGCAATTTTATTCAAATAATTCAATTTTTTTAAAATGATTTCCCTTTTCTCTGTAATAATAAAACAGTAGCTTGTACTTGATCCCAACTAAGATATAATTAATCCTTATTGGAAGCAAAACCAGCCTATTGGGTTTATTTAATGTTTACATGATTTTCTAGTAGACTTAAGGCATGAAGATCCAAATTACAGAAAGATCCATTATCTGGAAAACCACAGTTCCTGAGCTTTCTGGATTAACAGGGTTATAACTTATTGATCCAAAAACAATTTGCTTAAATAATTGAACAATCGATTATCTTTAGGAAGAGTACTTGTAGCCCTCTATCTATTCTGAGCAGTGAGGATTCTGGGAGCTGATACCCCAGACTCTCAAGTTCCATTGTCAGAGATATGTTGAGAAACAATTGGCCATCTGTTTGTTTGCAGTGAGTTTTTTACTTTACACTGGCAAACCCAGTTGTATGTGCGTAGCAATAAAAAGCTTGTCTTAAAGCAAACAGGTCCAGATTCCCACTGGAACGACACTATTTAGATTTAGCATGTACATCAATACCAGATGCACTGATTCAGTAGCTGAACTGCGCTAGCATTGTAATGAACATGTCCCGGAGCAGTTATTCCTACAAATTTACATTTTATTATTATTTTGTGGGCTACTTTACACACAGCTGTGGCCCAGGGCTACTTGCGAGTTCTGGTTTTAATGCAAAGTTTTGGATAAAGCTCGGCATCTGAGTAAGACGCTAATAAAAGGCAGTCTGACTAAGCCCATTTCCTAAAGTCCACAAGTAAATGATGTAAGGTAACAGCAGAACTAATATAAAATTGCCTTTGTATACACGCAGACAGTACTGAGAGGCTGTCCCCTCCTGGAAATACAAAATGAAAAATAAACCTGGGACTTTTATTTTCTCTTTGAAGTTGTGTATATTTCGGCTTATGGAATAAGAGCCTCTTTTCTGCTGTTGGCGTTCCTTGGTCCAGATACTTATCATACACATATATATATATATACACTATATAATAAATATACAGGTATTGGACCTGTTATCCAGAATGCTCAGGACCTGGGGTTTTTCAGATTATGGATCTTTCCATAAAGTGGATCTTCATACCTTAAGTCTACTAGAAAATCATGTTAACATTAAGGGGCAAATTTATCAAGTGTCAAAGTGAAAATTCAAAGTAAAAAAAAAAAAAAATCGAATTTCAAGCTATTTTTGTGTACTTCGACTATCGAATAGGCCAAAATTAGATTTGAATTTGAAAAAAATTAGACTATTCGAATATTGAAATTTATCATGTACTGACTACTGACCATTTACCATCTGAAACCTGTCGAATTGCTGTTTTTTGTTTTTTTTTAATTTATATTTATTTTTATTTGCAGGCAAAAGAGACAGAGAAAAGAATTGTACACAAACATGGTTCTAGATTTGTAGTCACTGGGCATGTCCCAGCCTACAAAAATGTTAAGACACATAAAACTTTCACCTTGTCATCTGAACCGTACAATAAACAACAATAAACAGTTTTGTCGAATTGCTGTTTTAGTCTATGGGGGACCGCCTAGAACCTATTTGAAGTCATTTGGTGGACTTTGAAAAATCTAAGTTTTTTGGAGCAAATCCTTCAATCCAAATTCGATCAAATGCGCTAAAACTGTGATTCGAACGATTCGAATACAGCCTAAGCACCCGAAGTTAAAAACGTTGATTTTTTTAAAATAAATTTCGATTGGTCTTTTTTTATTCTACTTTCGAAGTTATGGGAGTTCAAAAGAACTCCCATTACTTCGAAATTCCACCTTTGATAAATCTGCCCCTAAATAAACCCAATAGCCTGGTTTTGCTTCCAATAAGGATTAATTATATCTTAGTTGGGATCAAGTACAAGCTACTGTTTTATTATTACAGAGTAAAAGTTAATCATTTTTAAAAATTAGGATTCTTTGGATGAAATGGAGTCTATGAGAGATGGCCTTCCCGTAATTCAGAGCTTTCTGAATAACGGGTTTCCGGATAATGGATCCCATACAAGTACTACATATATGTATAATTAATTGTCTGGAATGAGACAAATGCATGCTCCTGCATCTAGCGGGGGCTCGGTTATTTTTATATACAGGTATGGGATCGGTTATCTAGAAACCTGCTATCCAGAAAGTTTTGAATTACAGGAAGGCTGTCTCCCATAGACTCTTTTATAAGCAAATAATTCAGATTTTCAATATTGGTTTTCTCTGTAATAATAAAACAGTACCTTGTACTTGATCAACTAAGGTATAATTCATACTTATTAGAGGAAAACAATCCCATTGGGTGTATGTAATGTTTAAATTAAGTTTATGTAGACAATGTATTGTGATCCAAATTTTGGAAAAAACCTTTATCTGGAAAATCCCAGGTCCCAAGAATTCTGGATAACAGATCTCATACCTGTAGTAGGATTGTTCAAGCCATGGGCCTTTAGCAGTTGTTGAACTACGACATACAGACCATTTCAGTTGATGTGATATCTGTTAATGAATGGTCACGGGATTGTTAACACTAATCTAAAGTTACCATATTGCATTACAGTTGCCATTGATTTTCTATACTATTTACAGTACACCATGACCCAGGACCTGGGGTTGCCATCTAGATAGTATCTTACCAGCCTGGCCGCTGAAAATTAAGCTTGATGCCAATGTTATTAGTAGGGGGAAAAGTATGAAATAAGGCAGATATATATTTTTTCCAGCAAAAGGTGGCAACCCTACCCAGGGCAGATGCCTTCAGTACTGGACTTCTTAGAAACTGTCATGGCACTTGCAATGTTCTTTTTTAATTGCTGTGGCTATTATATAGACCTGATGGGAATAACTTTAGACTTGGGGCCTACAAGGGCCTGAGAACGCTTAGAAGTCCTTTGGTACAATGGCAAGCCAGTCTGACCCTAGTTGTACCTTCCTAAATGTGTGGGGTGTAAGGATGTCTGGTTTCATTGGTGGCATATATTCCATAGAGTTGTAGGCCAAAACAATGCTGTTTTATGGAAGGACAAAGGAGGGAATATATATTACTATAATAAGGGCAAGTATCCTTGTGACATTTAACTCCTTTTTGACACCACCTTTGCATAAAAACATGTAGTGAGCCTGAAATACAACATATGACACCCCTGAGTACCGATGTACATGCAATTAAGAAAAACTTCATATAAATATATATAAATATGATGCTGGTGATGTTCCTACTGGGCATTGTTTTACCTAGAGTAAACTTCTCCTCCCTTCCTCTCTCCTTCCACTAATATCATCCACCCCAGCAGCCTGGCATAGTACCTGCATGGCATACAGTGCCAGACATCTCATAGGAAACATCCAACCTTCCATGTCCAAAAACACCGGGGCAACCTTATCATTAGCAAAACAAGAACAGAACAATTGAAGGAAAAGAAAGCCAAGATTTGACACATGATAGGTAGATGTGAATATTACAGGCTCTTTCAGATAAGAGATGGGGCGACCCAAATGCAAAATTCCAGACATAACTATATTGATAGTCAGAAAGAACGACTAGAAATAAGTGTTTCCATTAAATACATGTAGGGAAATTCAGGGCCTCATCCCAGAGCAAATCAACTTGTTGTGACTGCTGAATTTAATAGACATATTAAAGAATGTGATATACAGTTTTTATATATACACACACACACACACACACACACAGGTATAGGATCCGTTATCCAAAAGACCCGTAGAAGCTCCGAATTACGGGAAGGCCGTCTCCCATAGCCTCCATTATAACCAAATAATCCACATTTTTTAAAACGATTTTCTTTTTATCTGTAATAATAAAACAGGTACCTTGTACTTGATTCAAACTAAGATATAATTAATCCTTATTGCAAGCAAAGCCAGCCTGTTGGATTTATTTAATGTTTCAATGATTTTCTAGTAAGCTTAAGGTATAAAGATCCAAATACCTGTACAGATATATATATATATATATAATACACAAAAGCCATGAATATCTTGTAAATTATATCGTTATAAATGGTGAGTTCTGATTTCATCAGTTATAAACAGTGAGTAGTGATGTTATTTCTGTCACATGACTCACTGAAACTTGTGTATTATAATAAATAAAGTACCCCTGTTGCAAAATATGACCTGAAACGTGTGTATTATAATAAATAAAGTACCCCCTTCAGCCCCGTGTTTTTATATGGTCATGAAAATCCTCGGTAACTTATGATATCCTTATAATTTACAAGAAGGGGTACTTTATTCACTTTATAAACCATTACAGCTACATATCCTGAATAATCAAAGATGGCTGCCTGGAAGCCCATTAGAAAACCACACAACTATACTTTACAGCTAGTTCTCCATTTTGTCCCACAACCATAATTTCCAATAAAAAACTACTAACAACCTCTGTGCAAGATTTATGTAAAAAAGAGTGATTTGTGTAAAAAAAAAATTAAAAGACAGACCAAAAAAAAAAAAAAAGGCAACCATTATTATATGACTATATCTATAAAGCAGTCATTACAGCTGTATCTAATGGTTTACTGATTCAACCTCTGATGAAGCTGCTTAATCATAAATGTGATTTATATATAAATTTAATATCTGTGTATAAAACTTGCTGTAATCCAATGGGCGCATGTAATTTGAAACACAAACAGTATAACCACAACAATCCCAAACACAGAAAGGGAACGTGGGACCCTTTTCACATGTAAGGGTTTTTATTGACTGTGTTCAAGCATTTGTTTCCCCCATTACTAATATGGATACTTATATATCTACAACATATACTGTGTATTGTATCTCAGTAATAAACAATAACATTGAATTCCCTGTTGCCTGTTGAAGAACTGGACATTGTAGGGATATCATAGAAAGCTGGGCATTGCCACTGCCTTGGATCTTCATTACACCTGCTGAAATTCTTCATAGACAAAATGTGCTGGACTGAACCGTACAGACCTCTGCCCAGTCATTAGAATTAACAGCACCCAGCCCATGCCCCGGCCTCACCAATCACTTGCACAGAGGAAACAGCACCCAGCACATGTATGTATAGATATATAAATATAGTATATAGCAGATATAGTACATAAGGAATAATGTGTCAGACTCTAGCAGATAAGTTCAAGAATGACAATGAGCAGCAATAAAATTAACAAAGTCTTAAAGTTACAGTAAATTCAACTGGGTTAAATCGAAGAAATGAACTTAATCAAGAAACTCTTTATAGAAGTCATATCCAATTTTAAAATGTCTTTTACTTATAAAGTCCGTTGCCCCCCTAAGTGAAGGGATCATATTATGGAAGCGCAAAGTGTCAACGTCTAGTTCAGCGGCAGCTACACAGGCATCATTTTTATTTCTCATTCATAAATAAGTAAATAATGGTAAATATTATGTATTGTCCCACATTAATCGGAATAGTTGGGAAGTGCTGCATTAGAGTACAGAGAGGATGAAACATATTTGGAACCTTGGGGCTAAAGGAGAAGCTTCATGCAGAATATCAGGCATTCTTACCTTAATTCTCTTTGGCAGAAGGGAAGGTATCACTGTGGCGTGTGGCAGTGAGGGAGAAAGTGCTCTGAGCAGCTGTGGGTGACTTGCCCTTTGCTTTTATGTGCCGGCCGGGGGTGGAGCCTCTTCCCTGCTGTAGGTGGTGGATGTGAAGGCAGCAGCAAGAAGGCAGGAACACTCACCCTGCTCTCAGAAATCTGTTTACCAGGGACCAAGTGAAAAAGAGAAAAAGTCATATGGGCTGCTGGAAAAAAAAAAGAATAAAATGCTTGGGGAGGAGGGACTCTGTCTGTGGAACAAAATATGTGCAAACTCCATCCAGGATTTCTAATGGCTCTCCATCTTTGCCCCAGGAATACTGTGCATGCGGGGGGTGCCTGCAATTTGCACTAGCCCCGAGACACTCTAACCATTCCCACACTGGAAGGATGGCAGCCATTTTATCCACATATCTCAAGTAGGAATAGTGAAGGCTGCGGCTCTTGCAGAATAAGGTGACATGCGGGGGTTAGTTACTAAAATCCAAATTTATCTAATTTTTTAAATAAAAAAACACCAAACTCCCATACCCCATATTTGTTATTAAAAAAACTTGATTTAATCACTTCAGGTAAAAACTCAATAAAATAGAGCAAAACCCCAAATTATACGATTTTTGTGTTTTTTTTCCCGAAAAGCCCAAATTTTTCAGATTTCAGCCCAGACCACAGAAACTTCAAAATAAGATAGTGGACCTCTGCCGTTGACTTATACACAACCTCGGCAGGTCTGAGATGGCGGATATGCAACATCGGGCTTTAATAAATCTCTCTAAAAAAAAAAACTTAAAAATTTGAGTTTTGCCCCATAGAGCCCGACCAGAGTTTAGTAAATAACACCTTAAAGTTCTCATACTTGTAATTGCCAAGAGGAGACAAAGCAGATACAATGAGTCAGGAACAGCCTGTAAAATAGCCTAAAAAAATATCCTAATCCTAAATATCCTTATAAACGTCGCTTAGTGATGTCATCAGTTATAAACAATGCTTAGTGATGTCATTTGTGTCACGTGATTCATTGATACTTGTGGAGCACCAGAAATAATGCACCATCTGTTGTAAAATATGTTGAGGATATTAGGCGTCTCCTTGGATGAGTTGTGAATATCCTGTAAATTAGATCCTTGTAAACGGTGCATAGTGATGGCATCAGTTACAATCAGCACTTAATGTTGTTCTGCTTCCGATAAGGATTAATTATATCATAGTTGGGATCAAGTACAAGGTACTGTTTTATTATTACAGAGAAAAAAGGAAATTATATTTAAAAATTGGGATTATTTGGATAAAATGGAGTCTATGGGAGCATTTCTGTGATTAGGAGCTTTCTGGATAATGTTTTTTCAAATAATGGACCCCATACCTGTATGATCACTGCATAGTGAGCTCACATGTGTCACTTGACTTATTGAAACCTGTGTGTTTTTAAAAAAAATGTATTTCTTGTTAAGAAATATAAAGATATAAGAAGTCACTTTGAAATCACTTCGGATCATCTGGGCCCAAAGGATCGTTATACAGGTATGGGATCCGTTATCCAAGAACTTGTTATCCAAAAAGTACAGAATTACGGAAAGGACATGTCCCATAGACTCCATTTTATCCAAATAATCCACATTTTTAAAAATGAATTCCTTTTTCTCTGTAATAATAAAAAAGTACATTGTACTTGCTCCCAATTAAGATATAATTAATCCTTATTGGAAGCAAAACCAGCCTTTTTGGTTTAATGTTTACATGATTTTTTAGTAGACTTAAGGTATGAAGATCCAAATTACAGAAAGACCCATTATCTGGAAAACCCCAGGTCCCAAGCATTCCAGATAACAGGTCCCATACTATCTGTCTATGATACCTATATTCATGTACAATCTTAGGAAGTTGTAACAAGATTTTTCTATTACAAACATTTGCCAAGAAAAAAAGTATGTGTCTCATGTCTTGGAGAAAACAAGTTTGGGGCTCATGGGGAAAAGGTTCTGGCAGATCATGAGCACAGCTTGGCAAATTTGGAATTTCGGGACTTTACCAGCGAAGCCAATAAAAATGTTACCTGATGCCAGTGTTATTAATAGGAAAGAAAGATAAGAGACAATAGAAGGCCTGCATTCTATTGCCAGAAAAGGGAGCAATCCTAAGCGTGATATAAATTTGTCATTTAAGATATACCCCTTCCCCCCAAACACTCATTGTTGTCTTTATATTTCTGTGACTTTACACTTCGCCTTTTGTTAGTGGTTCATGATATGTGCAGTGAGAATGGAGTGAGTTGAGAGGAATAAAATGGGAATGGATAATGCAAAGTCTCTTGTTAGAGCAACAAACCATAAAAAGGGAATAAATGGAGCTCAAATCTATTATATTGAGCAAAGTTGCAGGCTCTTTTACCTTCAGGTTCTGTTTTTCTGGAACATTTTGTATTATTTTAGGAACAGTTCAGTGTAAAAATAAAAACTGGGTAAATAGGCTGTGCAAAATAAAAAAAAATTCTAATATAGTTAGGCAAAAATGTAATGTATAAAGTGACTGGATGTCTAACATAATAGCCAGAACACTACTGCTTTTCAGCTCTCTAACTCTGCGTTAGTCAGCGAATTGAAGGGGGGGGGCACATGGGACATAACTGTTCAGAGTGAGTTTGCAATTGATCCTCAGCATTCAGCTCAGATTCAAAAGCAACAGATATGACCCATGTGCCCCCCTCCCCTCAAGTCTCTAATTGGTTACTGCCTGGGTAACCAGTCAGTGGAAACCAGGAGAGCTGAAAAGCAGGAAGTAGTGTTCTACTAGTAGTAGTGTATCCATATACCCAGTTTTTATTTTTACAATGAACAATTCCTTTAAAGGAGAAAGAAAGTCGTTTCACACTTGGGGGTGCCAAATGTTAGGCACCCCTAAGTGATTGTATTGACTTACCTGAAACCCTGGGCCAGGGTTATACCACTGAGCACCACGGAGCGATCCACTCCCGGCTTCTTCTTTCTTCAAATTTCCCGGGGCAGACGTTTTTTTAGTTCCGCTTTTCATGCTAATGCGCATGCACAGCTGCGAGAAGCAACAAGAAGCCAGAAGAGGATCGCTCAGTGGTGTTTGCTGGAGTAACCAGGGCCAATGCAGTTTTCTGCTGATAGGATCACAGGCCCGGGGTTTCAGGTAAGTAAATACAATCATTTGAGGGTGCCTAACATTTGGCACCCCAAGTGTGAAACGACATTCCTTCTCCTTTAAGAAAAATAAAGTTCCGGGTGGTGGGCGGGGAGAGCAGGCAGAAGAGCTCAACCTGAAGAGCCACCCGCAAATGGAGGTCGGTAAACCCGCGGGTCGTGCGGGTATCGGGATTCCCCGCACATCACTACAACCTGCGCGTATTATTTCTCTAGACTCCCCTGATACATCACCCTTTGTTCAACTCCAGAATCCCAGAATCACCAGCCAGTGACCATTTAGCTGTTACAAAAAATGACTTTATTAATTACGTGGCTAACTGAGGATGATGGGATTGGTTGTTCTGCCACACTGAGGCTGTATATTACTTTAGCACAAATAGCCATTGTTTTTCAGTGTAAAGCTCAGCCTATGTCATTAACTCACACACCAGGCTCATGAAAAGGATGGCCTTTAAGCTGTGAGAAATTTCTCCTTGGGACTTTACTTTTGTGGTTAAAAAAATAAATCTTTCCAGTAACAGAACACTCCTGAACACTTGGGTTATTGTACTGGGCAGGACCTCATAAAGGAATGCAAAGCCACACGCTGCCATGCAACTCCTATCAACTGCCAACTCCATGCACTCAGTGATAAAGCCACAGCAACTCCAAACACAAACGGCTTTCTTATAAATAAGCCTAATGGGTATGCACACATACATGTAGAAATATAATAGGGATATAGGCACACATACATATGTTGCCAGGGTCGGACTTTACCAGCGGGACACCGGGAAAAAACCCGGTGGGCCATCGGCTCTTGTGGGCCCTGCTGGCCCAGATCTGCTATTCGGAGGTTTCATAATGCCTCCCTTTGTCGGGCGGTCGCGGCAAAAACACAAACGCGCCGATGCAGCATGGGGGGGTTGGAGGGAAGCCCTGGGGCAGTAGCCCCGGTGGGCCCCGGGCCCCCCAGTTCGACCCTGTATGTTGTTGTATAGATACATATAACATACAGATAGATACATACACTAATATATGTGCTGACAGTTGCACAGATACACACACAGGCACACACAAACATACATGCAGAGATACATGCGCAGACAGTTCGACAGATACATAATGTACTTTCAAAGTGCAAAAGCAACAACAAACTACAGAGGAGAGAGGAGGTGTTGCAAAGGGACCCCAAAGGATATAATGTTGTTGTCTGACTTATTACCGTTTTTTAATTCTACCATTTACACACAAATTACTAAGTGTTGCAAGCACAGAACACTCCTTTTGGACAGACTGCAACAGACTAGGAGGAGGCATTGTTTGTTTGTTTGTTTCACCATTTTAGAGTCAGTGGTTAAGGTACCCTCAGGTAATCTGCAAAAAGCAGGTAATCTAATGGTTGTGGGTAGGACTTTGGGATGTGGGTCTTACCAATAGCAAGTTTCACTCCTTTACACATTTTTATAAACTTTTCCTGCCACCGTCCACTTCTGATGATGTCACTTCCAGTTTACCGCAACAGCACTTCCTGTTTCTTGTTGGTCAGTGTGTCATGGACTGGGTTGCAGATAAGGCAGTTGTAGGTTGGGTAGTGGCTAAAAAATGTGTGTTGCAGTTCCTCTTGAGCAGAGATCTTGCCCCTTAATGAAAAGTCAAACCCATTTTTTCCCCATGGAATTCAGGGCTGCCCCAGTGAAAAGGAAAGAGCAGACAGGTGCATATGGAGAAAGCAGAAGGTGAAGCTTTGTAAAATAGCTACTTAGTTGCCTGGAAATGTCTGAATCAAAAAACAAAGTCCTGAAGTGCCCAGGATTATTTCAAGGTTTAATGCAACTTCTAAAGCAACCCAACATGGCAGCTCAGACTACTATGTAGAAAGGCAAATAAAGAAGGGAAGTTCTGAGGTTTTGCACAAGTGGAGCTCAATGAAAGATTATCCCACATTTTCTCTGTATGGCAATAAACATATTGTATAATGATCACAGTGGATTTATAGTTGTGTGCGGTGGGGGGGGTATTGATTTCAGCAGACGGATCCCTGTGAAACACACGCAGGGTTATCCCTGTATTCTGTGCAGTTGAGGAAATGGGGAATCGCCTGATATTACACAAAAACCACATTTTTTACTTTTCCAGCAGAGAGGGGCCAACCCTGGAATGAATGGGCTGTAACTGTACAGTTAGTTTTTGTGTCGGGGGAGAAAATGCTAACAACGGGATCACCCGCAGGGGGAAAGCTTACACTGCTTCTTTAGCCTATGGGTGTTTTATGATAGATTATACTGTAAGTATCAAGGATGGGCAGCTGATTGCCCCCCAGATGTTGTTGAAATACAGCTCTCAACGTTCCAGCAATAGCGTGTGTCTAGCAAGAAGTTTTTTTGTTGATATTCCTTTTACACTGAGGCAGATGAGCTCACAATACAAAAATCACATTTCAGTCTCGTCAGTGTTTTTACGTGTTTCATTTAAAGGAAAACGATACCCCCGATACTTTTCTAGTAGTATGTGCCATTGGGTAAGCATAAATAGAAAATTGCCATTTTAAAAAAATAAGGGCCGCCCCCCTGGGATCGTACGATTCACTGTGCACACAAACAAACCAACAAACTATACTATTCTTAGGTCACATGAGCCAATTAACAGACAGAGTTGTGTCTTTTGCTTCAACACTTCTTCCTGTTACAGTTAAGGGCAAGTTAAACCTACCGAATTGCATTATAAGCCTATGGGGACCTTCCACAAGCATTTTCTAAGTTTTTGGCATCGAATAAAAATCCTTCGATCGATCACTGAATATCAATCAAATTGTTCGATTCGAACGATTTAACCGTTCGATCGAATGCTTATTTTAGCATTAATCCTACGAATTCGATATTCGAATTCGAAGGATTTCAATTCGATGGTCGAATTCGAGGGTTTTAACCTCGAATTTGACCCTTGATAAATACCTCCCTTAGAGTTGTAGTATTTCTGGTCAGGTGATCTCTGAGGCAGCACACAGACCATCACGAAATGGTGGTTCAAGGAAGAGATGTAAAAGGTCAATATTTACTTAAATATATAGACCAGTTTGGTAAGATTCTTTAATATGCCACTTAATATGATATGAACTATCTGTTGCTTAAGTATTTATTTTGGGGTATAGTTTTCCTTTAAATGCATAGACTAAGGGGTTGATTTCAGGGCTGTATATACCATCTGTAGGTACTCAAGGGCCCATGCCTACTGAGAACTCAGGTGCCTATATGGGAAAGAGCCCTGCCCATAAAAATAAATTCTCCTTGCTGCCACAGGATATTTGCCTATAGACCTGGAGGTGGAGGAGAAGGGATGGATAATGTCAGGGGGCAGGACAGATGATGTCAGAGGCAGAATGCGTGATGTCAGGGGCAGGGTAAGTGACAATTTGGGGTGGGTCTTTTGCATCAGGGGACGGGTTTATGACATAGCGAATGGTGATTGGTTGATCACCATGCCATTAACGTCAATGTCCTGTTTGGATTTTCTAATTTGGAAATCCGAACATCCACACAGCCCTTCTAGAAACTGGGCTGTCCAGGTGAGAACTGGATAGGTGGCATCCCTAGATGTGGTATGCATGTGTTACTCCCTGTGTATGAGCATTTGGGCTTGGGAGTGGGTCTGCTGGGGTACCTAGGGTGGCACCAGACAAAAATACAGAGCTGGTTGATTGTTAATTTAGTTCAGGGCTGTTACCAATAGCAACCAGAAAAATGATGCACTACTGCAGATGTATCCTTGGTGCTCATATTATATATATATATTATATAGTTTCTCACTACACCTATATTTTTAGTACCTGCATCATACTCACAGTTTCTCTCTACTTTGTTACCCTTGGTGCTGACCATCTACTCATGATTTCTTTTAACACCTGTATCCTTGGTGCCAGTGTCATCTTTATGGTTTCTCTCTCCACCCATATGCTTTTGCATTGAAAATCATAGCAAACATAGTCATTATTATGCAGATATTATGTAACATACTTTGCAATTGCTGTAAGCAAAGAGGTCATTTGCATGAACAAAATGCTCAATAATTTGCAGAAGCCATGTCTCAATTTCCCTTGTATATTCCCTTGTAAATTCTAAACTCCGTACTGTATAGTTTTCATGTTTTGTTTCCTAGTCTGATGGCATTTCCCAGTCTGTGTGTCAGGTCCTCTTAAGGTCTTTACAATACAGGATAAAATATACTTTGTCCCTTCATTAATATAAAGTACAATGGTCCTGGTTATGGCATTTTACCTTTTAACTCCTTCTCCTAGCAGCAACTGCCAGCAATTCTTTAGGACAGAGACACGGTCAGATTCGGGCAGATTAGTCGCCCAGCGTCAAATCTCCTCTTTTTCAGGGCGACTAATCTCTGCCTCACTGCCTTCCCGCCAGGTAGAATGAAAATCGCCAGAGGGATGGTAATCTGAGCTCTTCGTTTTCTGAAGTCGCCTGAAGTTTCCTCGTGAGGCAACTTTGGGCAACTTCGGAAATTAATTTGCTCCGAGTGCCATTCCGCCGGCGATTTTCATTCTAGCCGACGGGAAGGCAGTGAGGCAGAGATTAGTTGCCCGAAAAAGAGGAGATTTGTAACCGGACGACTAATCTCCCCGAATCTGACTGTGTCTCTGCCCTTAAAGGAAAACTATACCCCCAAAATGAATACTTAATCAACAGATAGTTTATATCAAATTGAATGACATATTAAAGAATCTTACTAAACTGGAATATATATTTACATAAATATTGCCCTTTTACATCTCTTGCCTTGAGCCACCATTTCGTGACTCTATCTGTGCTGCCTCAGAGATCACCTGACCAGAAATACTACAACACTAACTGTAACAGGAAGAAGGGAGGAAGCAAAAGGCAGAACTCTGTCTGTTAATTGGCTCATGTGACCTTACATGTGGTTTGTATGTGAGCACAGTGAATCGTACGATCTCAGGGGGCGGCCCTTATTTTTTAAAATGGCAATTTTCTATTTATGATTACCCAATGGCACATACTACTAAAAAAGTATATTATTATGATAATGGTTCATTTACATGAAGCAGGGTTTTACACATGAGCTGTTTTACTCAGTATCTTTTAATAGAGACCTACATTGTTTGGGGGGTATAGTTTTCCTTTAAGTGGAGAAAGTGAAACTTTATTTAAATCTAAGGCCACACAATGTATGATTTACCAGTAAGGCTGGAGTTCAGAGAAGGGGCCTCAAAAAAAATCATTTGCGGTGGTATCCAGGTTCCCTTGAACTGGCAGCCTGACAGATAAATGCTATAGTTTTCCTGTGAATTTCAGGTGGCCTTGCAGTTTCCCTGTGAATAACAAACAGCTGCCATGTGAAATACACACGCTGGGGGTTTTCAGTCATCTTGTAAATTGAACATGGACATTGGAGGTCCCTGTGGGTAATTAATTTATGTAATTTATGTAAGTCTACTAGAAAATCCTGTAAACATTAAACAAACCCAATAGGCTGATTTTTCTTCCAATAAGGATTAATTACGGTATATCGTAGTCTGGATCAAGTACAAGCTACTGCTTTATTATTATGGATTTTTAAAAAAAATGTAATTATTTGAATAAAATTGAATCTTTCTGGATAGTGGGTTGCCAGATAACAGATCCCACACCTAACTTCTACTTTTCTTATGTCCAAGAAATACCTAATTTGAGTTTATATGTGAATGCCACCAGCAGATATTGGCTGAATCTACTGCAGGTATGGGACCTGTTATCCAGAATGCTCGGGACCTGGGGTTTTCAGGATAATGGATCTTTCCCTAAATTGGATCTTCATACCTTAAGTCTACTAGAAAATCATGTAAACATTAAATAAACCCAATAGGCTGGTTTTGCTTCCAATAAGGATTCATTATATCTTAGTTGGGATCAAGTACAAGCTACTGTTATATTATTACGGTACAGAGAAAAAGGGAATTCAGTTTTAAAAATGTGAATTATTTCAAGTACAAAGTACTGTTTTATTATTACAGAGAAAAGGAAATAATTTTAAAAAATTTGGATTATTTGGATAAAATGTAGCCTCTGGGAGATGGCCTTACCGTAATTTGGATCTTTGTGGATAACGGGTTTCCGGATAACAGTTCCCATACCTGTATATAATACTAATACTTTAGAGTTTTGAGCAGGTATTTAGCAGACAGTCATATTTTGGGTGGCAATGACTTCGTACCATTTATTTATTTTCTTAAAGCAGTGATTTCACTGCCCGTGCCCTGCAGTAGATTGTGAAACCTGTGTTGTTTTTTCATCTGGATTTGCTTGTTTTCATTGGCCCTTGAGTTTACCTCTGAAATAAATAGGCTTTCTTAGAGGTCTACTGAGAAAACATACAAACAATTCCACGTGCATATATGTCTTTCCAAGTGTATTTGTATCCGCCTCTCGGACGACTTGCAGGTTTTTGTACCTATTAGGAAAATTGTTTCAACATTTCTGATGTTCGTAACATTTTTTATATTTTGCATTTCAATTTGTGTTGATAGAGGAACAACAGTTTGTGTTTGGTATCATCTTTTCAATATAATTTCTGTCCATTTGTTTTTGAGAGGGGTGCAGGAGGCTTTTACCCCAGTACATTTAAATCTTACAGTGTGGAGTATTTATTTCCTCCTAATATATAAACACCAACACTGCTCTCTGCATTCCGATTTTTAACCGGGTGCTCAGTGCAATAGACCCTTGGGTGCAAGATCACTAAGGGGCGCATTTGGAGCAAGATGCGTCACTGTAGTTAGCTGTGTGTGTCAAAACCCGTAACATCCTGTACAAATTGTGTATAAATTGTGTGCAAATTGTTACACAATTGTTACACAAGTTTTCTATGCACAGCTTTTTGTTCCTATTCATTTCGAATGACTGCAAAGTCCATTGTCATGTTCCCATAACTAGTCGATTAACTTGTATATGTATGGGCAAAATCAAGCTTTTACATATGGAATGCACAAACACAGTTTTGTAACTATGCAGTTGATTTTACACCAATTATTGTACAGGTATGGGGTCTGTTATCCTGGAAACCTGTTAACTAGAAAGCTCAGATCTCCCGTAGACTTCATTTTAATTTAAATAATTCATATTTCCTTTTTCTTTGTAATAATAAAACAGTAGCTTGTACTTGATCCAAACTAAGATATAATTAATCCTTATTGGAAGCAAAACCAGCCTATTGGGTTTATTTAATGTTTACATGATTTTCTAGTAGACTTAAAGGGATACTGTCATGGGAAAAAAAAATCAGTTAATAGTGCTGCTCCAGCAGAATTCTGCACTGAAATCCATTTCTCAAAAGAGCAAACAGATTTTTTTATATTCAATTTTGAAATCTGACATGGAGCTAGACATATTGTCAATTTCCCAGTTGCCCCAAGTCATGTGACTTGTGCTCTGATAAACTTCAATCACTCTTTACTGCTGTACTGCAAGTTGGATTGATATCACCCCCTCCCTTTTCCCCCAGCAGCCAAATAAAAGAACAATGGGAAGGTAACCAGATAACAGCTCCCTAACACAAGATAACAGCTACCTGGTAGGTCTAAGAACAGCACTCAATAGTAAAAACCCATGTCTCACTGAGACACATTCAGTTACATTGAGAAGGAAAAACAGCAGCCTGCCAGAAAGCATTTCTCTCCTAAAGTGCAGGCACAAGTCACATGACCAGGGGCAGCTGGGAAATTGACAAAATGTCTAGCCCCATGTCAGATTTCAAAATTGAATATAAAAAAATCTGTTTGCTCTTTTGAGAAATGGATTTCAGTGCAGAATTCTGCTGGAGTAGCACTATTAACTTAACAAAGGAGGAAATTTGGTGGCACCTATAATTTCTATTTTGGATAAAAGTCTTTACACTCGACTATTGGCATATATATAAAATGAGTACAAGTAAGGGACCTGTTATCCAGAATTCTTAGGACCTGGGGTTTTCCAGATAATGGTTCTTTCCGTAATTTGGATCTTTATACCTTAAGTCTACTAGTAAATCACATAAACATTAAAAAAAATATAATAAACTGATTTTGCTTCCTATAAGGATTAATTATAATTTACTTTGGACCAAGTACAAGATAATGTTTTATTATAACAACGAAAAAGGAAATAATTTTTGATTTGGATTATTTGGATAAAATGGGGTCTATGGGTGACGGCCTTTCCGTAATTCAAAACAAAACGGATAACGGATCCCATACCTGTGCATATAAAAGAATTTTCCACTTATTATGGTCTTGTGCGTAAACTTCAAATGGGGAAGCATCAACATTTGATAAATCCGTGAGGAAAAGAGTTCGATTCTGAATCCTCAAATGTGCAAACCTGGGAAAATGTAAAAGTTCATTTCAGATATTCAGTCATCCAACTTGAATGTGATGAAAGGTAGTTATGGTCTACGGAGCAAGTAAAAGCTGTCTCAGTAGCGCAGGCTAGAAATACACATAAATACAGGAGACTGTGATGAATGAATGGGCGGCATGAAGTCATATCAGGAGCCTGGCTGATGTACAAACAGCACATTGCAGGAAAAGCAGACTGTATGCTAAACAGAATAAAAGATAAATACAAATAGTATCAATAAAAAATCTGTATCTGTGCAGCAGAAAGCATGCATTATCTATTGTATATTTATTTTGTGCTGCTGATACACATATTAGAAACCTCATTTACTAATGCCGGGAAATAGCTGGGTGAAAAAAACGTACACAGACTCGCACCCATAAAAACTCCATTCACATTGCTCACACCTATGTGTGTCTGTACTGGAGCTGCCTGTGCTTCAGTCTGCTGATGAGTCTACTTTAGAAGGATTCAGTGCAGGCCTCTTTATAGGTTGCAACTATTTTTGAGGGATATATATTAGGGATGCACCGAATCCACTGTTTTGTATTCAGCCGAACTACTGAATCCTTTGTGAAAGATTCGGCCGAATACCAAACCAAATCCGAACCCTCATTTGCATATGCAAATCAGTAAGGGGGAGGGAAAAAGAAAGCGCAGCTAAAAAAAAATTTACTTCCCTGTTTCGTGACGAAAAGTCACATGATTTTACGGATTCTGATTCAGTTCGGCTGAATCCAAATCTTACTGAAAATGGCCGAATGCTGGCCCACTACCGATCTGAATCCTGGATTCGGTGCATCCCTAATATACAGTATATGTGTTCTATGAGCCCCATGCTCACTCCCCCCCAAACCTCACAAGTATTAATTGTGCATATTTGCAATTCACAAACTGATTCCCGAGCCTGGTGTGAAATTATCTGTCTGAATGCGGCAGGTGCCGTTACACAATAACCTGCAGTTGGTCTTAATTCTTTTCTTGTGTGTGTGTTTTCTGTGACTAATTGATATATGAAATGGGGCAAAAAAAGTGCACACAGATGAGGAAGGTGAGCAATATAATACAAGCATCTAAGAAGACTTTTAAAAGATACAACATTATTTTAGTATCATGTCATAAAATATTAATATTTGCTGGACTTTCCTTTTCCATAAGCTTTTACTGCTAAATATCTGTTGAAATGAGACAGGGGGATACTGTATATTTATCAAAGAGTACTGCAAAGAAGCAGGGGTGTAACTACAGAGGAAGCAGACCCTGCTGCTTTAGGTGCCCCATGAGGTCCTAATTTGTATACAGTTTCTATATATATATTGGTAAAAGAGGTCAACCTCTAGACATTTTGGGGGCCTTAAAAATAATTTACTATGGGACCCAGTAATATTTAGTTACACCACTGCAAATAAGTGTGCAAAAAGCATGAATCACAGAACAATTGCAGTGGGCAGTTTGGTGGCTTATTGGTTAGCATTGCTGGGGTCCTAGGTTCAATTTCAGGCAGGGCATGGTAAGCTGTTTGTATGTTCTCCCTGTGCCTGCACAGGTGTTTTGGCTCCTGATATAGTAGGCCATAATATCTGAATGTGATAGGGACCTTAGATGGTAAGCTCCCCTGGGGCAGGGACCAATGTGAATGATGTATCATCTTTATTTTTGTATTAATGTTATATAAATAAAGCATAAAAATCACTGCTGGGAGGTGAGTGTCTGGACGCATTTAAAACTTTGTGTTTGGATATCAGTAATCGGCTGACCTGTAGGAGGGTTAGCCATCCCAAAAAAGGCATCCAGTGTTAAGGACCATCATCATTTATTTATTTATACAATGACAACAAATTAGTCAGCGCTGTACATGAATTTATAAGAAACAAAGGTCTTACAATCATTTAACATACAAGGCTTACAGAATAAAAGTGGGAGAAAGCCCTCCTCGCAAGAGCTTCCAATCCAATGATCTGAAGAACCAGTACATTGCTTCAAGTTATAGGGTAGAACTTTTGATATGACGCATAACAAAAGTGGTGTAAAGGTGATACCTTTATTGGCTAAATAAGATGATAATCACAGCAAGCTTTCAGAACATTACAGTTCGTTCTTCAATGCTGATTACAAAGAAGCAATGTTGGCTCTGACATATATACAGCATTCTGTGAGGGACAAAAGGAGAAACAACACCTAAACATAATTTGTATTGCAAGCAGGGACAGACTTATAGGGAGGCGGGTTATGCAAAGAAGTCCAGACCAGGCACAAATTAGACCTAAGGTGTGAAGCAGATAACAGATTCCTGTAGTAGTTTGTTGTCTCCACAGAAAAAATGTATGCATCTATTTCTAATCTTGGTAATTAGCCATAAATCCATGGCCTAAATTCAGTCTTGTCTCCAGACTCCTAAAGGTTTGCATAAGTTTGTATTTCCCACACTTGCCTTTGATAACAGGAATTTGGAAGTCATCCAGACGGTGGTTGGGACTATTAAAATTTTTTCCTACTGGTGTGTCCAATTTTTTATTGTTTATTGTGAACCGATGGTGATTGGTCCTTTTTCTGAGGCGCAAGCTCCCCATAGACGCATGATTCTTCTTGCCGAACGACCGATTTTAGGGAAGTCTGACCAATCCTTCAAAATTATCGTGCGGTTAGTGGTATTCGAACGATCGTACATCTTACGATTTTTCGCCCGACATCTGTCGGGAAATTGATCGGGCAGGTCAAACAATCTTTGTTGGTCCCAGTGCAATGTATCTATATTTGCAGGGCCAAGCAGGCAGCTCCCCTTTGTTTTCCTGGCAAATTGGTCTTTTTAGTTGATGGTAAATTCGTAGGATCGTACAATCGTTCTGAGAAGATCGTGGTCTCACGATCAGGATCTGATCTTTTAAAAATCTCAACATCTATGGCCAGCTTTAGTCCACTTTCTCCAATGTAAATGCCTCTTGTTGGACACTTTGTGCATGTTATTGCATAAACCACATTGCTGGATGAACAAGTGTAGTGGCTGTGTACAGAGTATTCCTCTTTTGTGCCAGAATTTGTATTCTGTTTGTGGAGAGGATGAGTGGGCATGTCTTACATCTCTATCCCATTGCTTGTGGGTTCTGAAAGTGAACTTCTTATAATGAGTTTCCTTAGGTTTGGGGGTTGCCTAAATGCCAGAAGAGGTGGATCAGGAAATATAGTATGTAGTCTTGTGTCATTTTGTAGTGTACGAACAGGAGGACGGCACTCCGGTAAAAAACAGGTTTTTGTTGCTGAGTACTGTGAAAATATATAGGCCTTACGTGTTTCGGGAACACCTTCCCTTAATCATACGCCTATGATTAACAGTACTCAGCAATATAAACCTGTTATTTACCGGAGTGCCGTCCTCCTGTTCGTGTATTTACTGTTGGCAGTGGGGACACTACGGACTGAGCACCCGGCACCACAGGGGAGCAGCTAAGTGGTGGTGAGTTGAAGCGGTCCTAATCGTTTTTGTGGAGATTCTTTTTGTAGTGTGCCTTGTAACTCTTTGGCTGTTTTTCTAAGGGCCTTTAGCTGTGGGTTGTAGATTGTGACAAGTGGCACCCGATCTGTTTCTCTTTTTGTTTGTATTTTAACAGTTCGTTTCTAGGGACCCTTTGTATGTTGTGGTCTACAACCCTTGGGTTGTAGCCTCTGTCAATAAAGTCTTTTCTGAGTGTTTCAAGGTGCTGGTCCCTTTCTGAGGTGTTTCTCCTTTTGTCCCTCACAGTTCTTTTGTAAACAAAATTCTGTATATATGTCAGAGCCAACATTGCTTCTTTGTAATCAGCTTTGAAGAAGGAACTGTAATGTTCTGAAAGCTTGTGTGATTATCATCTTAGTTAGCCAATAAAGGTATCATCTTTACACCACTTTTGTTATGTTTCATATCAAAAGTTCTACCCTATAACTTTTTCAACGGGCTAACACGGTACAAGAAACGTTACCTGAAACGACATTGCTTCAAGAGTCAGATCCATTAGTGCAGCTAGGAACCAGGGCAGACAAATACTACTTCCACCGCCAATTACATTTACAAATATCTCTAAAACCATTGCAAATGTTTCTTTCCTTATGCAAACAAAACATTTGGGGTAGAGTTTTTCTCTGAGCACTCATGTAATTTACAGTAATTTCCTATTCTTACTGGTTGCTGAAATATTAGCTGTAATAGACTGCTAGTGTCATGCTTTTGGTTCAACAATTCTTTTTGAAGGTCCTAATGTTGGTGACCCTAAATCTTAGCACTTCCTAGGGTAACTCTCAGAGCCAGCTGTTGAACCAAAAGCCTACATTACCTTTATACATTCTCACATTCCAGTTATTTGGTCAGTTTAAAGGAATTAGCAGTCTAATAGCTAATATCTCAGAAACCATGTCAAATAGGTATTTTTTTGGTATTAGATCCAGTTAAGACAGTGGGCTGTCCCATATTGAAAATATTTGCTTTCTTTAATGACCTAGATCAGTAAACTAAGATCAGAAATGAAGTAATTGATCTAAAAACAAGACAGACAGAGTTTAGTTGCTGCCTTCTTTCCAACTTTACTTTATTTGATTTTATAATTATACAACAATAATATTTACACAAGTTCCATCTGCCATTTAAACTATGTTTTTCACATACTAATTAACACTGATACAAATGACCATGTGCTTCCCACATGTTATATTCACCAAGGGAATGCATTGGGTGGGGATATCTGTGTATCTCAAGCGTGGCTTTGTGGCTGCACCAGTAGATATAGATGTGTCTTCCCTTCCCTAATAAGGCTTACAGCCCCCTGATTGGTCAAGAGCTCCATAGACCTATTTGCATTCAGTCCTAATGTGACTTATTCTGGTTTATTCACATGTGAATAGGACGGGAAATTGACCTTGATGGAAAAGGTTTAAGTTCAGCACTTCTACGTTATGTTGGTCCCATTCCATTCCAAGCCATGGTTTTAACTTTTCCATTGTGAAGCCATATGTGTATAACAATATATTTATTTAGCATGTTAGTTACAGCATTCTGCACTGTTATTTTATAATAAAGAGTAATATAATAATGAATATTTACCATTTGACCCTGCACACCATCCCCTGTGCTTGATGGTCGGTGCTACCCAACCACCAACTCTTTAGTATAATAATGAGGTCACAATAGTCATTTACAGTAGGAATATTCACTTACCCCCATAAGCCTTTCGCTCCGCACAGAGACAATGGATACTGGTCCCCTCCAAATACTGGGGCTCATTTATTAAAGCAGCGCAGCGCATAAGTGGACGCAAAAGGTTGTCTGCGCCATCACAAGCGTGATCGCTAATATATTTGCGTGATATTGCGCATAACACAGAGCTTTTGCGATGGTTTTGTTTATGCGCATTGCGCAAAAGATTGGGCATTTATGTCGCAAACGATGCCGTGGTTGTTAGGGGCGTGGCTGTGGGCGTGGCTACAATGCGCTTGCACTGCGGCCGTCGCAGATTTGCGTCTGTATATGTGCAAAACTGCACCCGGGCAACAGCACCACAATTTTTACGCCTGCCTCTTCGTGGCGTAATAGTAACGCTCTTCAAAATGCGCATTCCTGCCCAGCTGCGCTAGTATATTCAAGATGAACAACCCTTGTAAAGTGCATATTAACCACGCCTTCCACCCAACATGTTTATATTGACCAAGGTTCCTTTAAGGGTATCAGGTAGGCTAAACACCTTTGCAACCAAACAAATATTAGCACAGAAACAAATGCAGATGCGTCTAAGTGAACGCAATATGCGCAATATGTGACGCAACTAATTAAAGCAGCGCATTCATACATGAGCACAACTAATCCTTACCTTTGCGGTATCTTCCTGTGCGTACAATTTATTATAAGCACTGCGACAGCTGATACGCAGTTTCACACGTCGCACCTGTCTTGTGTCTACATTAGCGCACAAATCGCACTGTTAAGGTATCGTGCGCTACATTATTAAATACTCGCATGCGCTGGGCAAATGTCTGGCCACTGCGCTCTTTTTAGCGCTGCGCTGCGTTAATAAATGAGCCCCACTGTCTCCAGTTATCACTACACAATTATTCTTCATATTAACTGGGGCTCTGGATTTTTAACCTTCATTCATCCTCACATTCCCATTATTTGGTCAGTTAAAAGGAATAAGCAGACAGATAACCTGAGCTGAAATAAAACAAAGTATATTTACCTATACAGGTGTGGGACCTGTTATCTGGAATGCTCGGGACCTGGGGTATTCTGCACAATGGATCTTTCTGTTATTTGGATCACCATACCTTAAGTCTACTTAAAAATCATGTAAATATTAAATAAACCCAATAGACTGGTTCTGCTTCCAATAAGGATTAATTATATTTTAGTTGGGATCAAGTACAAGCTACTGTTTTATCATTACAGAGGAAAAAGGAAGTAATTTTTAAAAATTTGAGTTAATTAATTATAGTGGAGTCTATGGGAGATGGCCTTCCCGTAATTCGGAGCTTTCTGGTTAACAGGTTTCTGCTTAATGGAGCCCATACCTGTGTATACAGTATATATATATATATATATATATATATATCCATATGTAACTATCATTCCAATCCAATGCACATAATGAATAAAAGGGGTGCCAGCCGCCTGCCTTGGCATATCCCAGCGAATGCAGTAATCATTTTGATTTCATGCCGTTTCTTTATTGTTGGTGTTTGATTTTGCTTCTATTATATTAACAGCATTTGCTTTGATCCCAAACTGCTGAGCTTGAGACATTACATTCCAAAAGAATGAGACAAAGTCCCAGGGAATATATAACAGCTATAATTTCATACCTATGGTCTTTGCAAATGCGCAGCTTCCAAATATTCCTAATTTCCACAGACATTAATGTTTTTCAAAAGAGCCATGCCAATGAATCCTGCATCCATGTTTCATAAGATTTGCCACACTACATTTCTAAACTGCAATTTTCTATTAGATGTGCTTGGGATGTGTGACTTTCCACAAAAAGGAGTCTTTTTGTAATATAGAAAATGGTAGGCACCCCCAAGTGATTGTAATGGCTTAGTTGAAACCCCGGCCGGTGCTCCTATCAGAAAACTGCATCATCCTGGGGTTTTTCTAGCGAGCACCACGGAGAGATCTTCTTCCGGCTTCTTCTTCCAATTTCCCTGTGCAAACACATGAGCAGTAGAACGAAATAGCTGACTTTTTAGCTAAAGTTCGGCTGTTCGTTCTACTGCGCATGTGCAACTGCGCGAAGAAAGAGAAAGCAGGAAGAAGACCTCTCTGTGGTGCTCACTGGTACTGGCACTTTTCTGCTGATAGGAGCACTGGCCCAGGGTTTCAGGTAAGTCAATACAATCACTTGAGGGTGTCTAATATTCGGCACCCCCAAGTGCAAACTGACTTTCCTTCTCCTTTAAAATGGGATTGTTACATATTTGTAAGCATTAAAACTAAATGTAGTAAAGTTGACTATAGCGGTTATTATATAACACTGTATATGTTATATGTATAATATATAAAATATATATGTTTTATATGGAAGGCTAATTGCATTTAGATTTCTTTTCTAGATTCTTTTAGATTTCAAAAACCCTCCTTGATTTCGTAAGGTTGTACACTTGGTGGGCACCTGACACCCAGTCCAATGGTGCCATCAACTATCTTTAATTTCTGCACTGGTCCTTTCTCTTCCCTGCCGCTCCCTTCTAAGCACCCAGGCTTCTTTGTTGTCACAATCACAGAACTTTGAGACACAGAAGTAAAGAGCTTTTGCATAGTGAACTTCAGAAGTGGCAGATATTTATCAGTGCCAAGAGGAACTTATGATGTTATCCTGGAGACACACACAGTCCTAGTACACAGTTTTCCACAGGACAAAATACCCTTTCATGTGCTGAAGGCCAAATAATTCTGATTATCCAGCAAAAGTGCAGAGAGTGAAGGCCGTGCTGTTCCTGGTTGACACATGTTGAATCATTATTCAGCTTAAGGTGGCCATACACAGGCCGATAAAAGCTGCTGACAGACCGAGCCGTCAGCTTATTGGCCCGTGTATGGGGCCCTCTGACGGGCTTCCCTGATCGATATCTGGCTGAAAGTCGGGCAGGGCTAAGGGTGGCCATACACAGAGAGATCCACTCGTTTGGTGATGTTGCCAAATGAGTGGATCTCTCCCCGATATGCCCGACTTGAGGTGGGCGATATGAGACTGATCCAATAGTTGCAAATAAGAGATATGGGGAGCACTACTTACACTCCTCAGATGTTGTTGCATATGGTGGTGCTATTCCTTGGACGTACGGCCACGTCCACATTCAGCAAAATTTCACAGGAAAGGCAAGCACTTCACCACTTCTTGCTGTGCAAATAATCCTTTATTTTAGCCAGTTTTACCACTCCAAGTACAGAACAACGTTTCGGGGGGTTTGCACCTCCCGTCCACGTCCTATAGAGGGCCATAGGGCCCAACAATTGCATCATAATGCAGTACTACGGGCAGTCAGTTTGTGGGGCCGCATCAATGTTCTTTTATCGGCTCATGTATGGCCACCTTAAAAATCTTGTCAGATCGCGGACATCATCTGTTCCTTGATGCGGTCCCGCTATCGGAGAGATACCCGCTCAATTGGCAACATCGCCAAACAAGAGCATCTCTCTGTGTATGGCCACCTATAGCTTTCATCTTTGGTGCAATTACACCATCTAAATTGATTATGTTAGGAGTCAATACACACACAGATAGTGTAGTCAGGTCAGAAATTATTAAAAAAAATTTAGCAAGTTTAAGACATTGAGTGGAAACCATTGCTTGGAGTCCAAGAGAGTGCAATTGTTGCTTTGTAAATATGGATTAGTATATTGTTAACAAAACAGGGCCTTAAATGGAATTACCTTTGAAGAGCCATTGTTTATATAGAGAAAACAGATTAATGCAGTTTAAAAGTTTATATAGAGAAAACAGATTAATGCAGTTTAAAAGTTATTTATAAGAAAATAACAACACATTGAGCCATAAAGTCTGCACAACATTTGCACTGCATGTGACGTTGTGGGCCATAGCTGCTGTATTATACAGCACATAGCAGTCTACTGATTGGTTGGGTGGCTGGTTGGGACCCCACTTTGGGTGGTGTCAGGGGGATCTGGAGTAACATTTTGTTCCATAGCTTTAGGAGTTTGAAGGTTATGTACATAATTTATTAATTATGGTCAATTATATTTTAAAGGACAACTGGGATGTTCTAATTTGTTCCCCCCAGTGACTCATCTCTTATCTCTTACCTCTTACCCCAAGTAGGTTGTTTTTTGCAGAGCAGGTCACCCCAGGCTCCTATTATTATTATTATTCACATTTATTTATATAGCGCCAGCATATTTGTTTATACAACTAAATCACATTAGCTTACAATCTAAACCGAAGGGAATAAGACACAAGATTTCCTCTTTGGATAGTTGGCCTGGTGCATGGGCAGTAAAAAAATGTTCTATAATGACTAAAGCACAAGTATATTAGCTCCCCACTAACCAATTGGAGCTTTGAGCTGCTATAGATCCTATATCCTAAGGTATAATAACCAAGGTTTGCTACCACCTTTCCTAGAGTCACTGCCAACGCAGCTAGCAAGTACATAGAGGATGATAGACTAAACAAAGTGCTGACCGAAGGAGTCATTTCTAGGATATTATATTCAATTCGAATATAGGTATGGGATCCTTTACCCAGAAAGCTCTGAATTAAAGGAAGGTCATCTCCCATAGATTTCCATAAATGATTAAGGGCACCAGAGCCCGAAAAGTGTTCGGTTTTTGATCCTTCTATTATGAAAACCAATAATGATTACTATTTTAACAATTTTTGAGTACGGGCTAATGTCTATAATTGTGAGGAACACAATGGAGAACGCTTGAGGAGCTGCTTGTTTTGGATCACTTACTCCTTCATCTCCCATAGGCTCCATTTTAATAAAATAATTTAAATTTTTAAAACATTTCCTTTTTCACTGTAATAATAAAACAGTAGCTTGTACTTGATCCCAACTAAGATATAATTAATTCTTATTGGAAGAAACCCCATTCTACTGGGTTTCTTTAATATTTAACTTATTTTTAGCAGACAAAGTATGGAGATCTAAATTATTGAAAAATCCCTAAAAAAAGTCCCATACCTGTATATTGTATATTTGTAATAGTGTTTAATAGTGTGAGGTTTTAGAGAGGTTTTAAGCTGCACTTTGCTATATTTTATTTCTCCTGTTCCAAAGAGTTTGTGCTGCGTGACTGCACCGTGTTATTTTAATGAAATACTGTTTAACACACAGAGAACGCAACCACATTTGCCAAGCAGAAACAATGAATTTAATGCATTTTATAAAACAATATTTTACAGGGCTGTGCGTTTCCTGTGGGAGAGTTGATAAATGGCTCCATATTGTGTATGTTATGAAGCAGATTTTTACTAAATGAATCAATTGCATCTCATGAAAATTTGGCACGCAGAAGGGATGCCAGGAGTTTTTGACAAAAAAATGTTATTTGCGAGGCGCTGCCAAGAGGTTGGCTTCAATTACAGACGCGTATACTTTCGACATTGAGAATAAAACAGTTTGCTGTGGGAAACTTATTACAGGCAGCATTACAGCTAAGTTAAAGGAATACATTAAGAAACCGTTTTGGGGAGCTTTTATGTTGATAATTTTGTATAATACACAAAAGCCATGAATATCCTGTAAATTATATCCTTATAAACGGTGAGTTCTGATGTCATCAGTTATAAACGGTGAGTTCTGATGTCATTTCAGTCACATGACTCATTGAAATTTGTGTATTATAATAAATAAAGTACCCCCAGTTGCAAAATATCAGGATATCGGAGTTCCATGACCTGTATAAAAACACTCGGCCTTCGGCCTCGTGTTTTTATATGGTCATGAAACTCCTCGGTAACTTATAATATCCTTATATTTTACAAGAGGGGGTACTTTATTCACTATATATTTATGTGCACCTATTGAAAGTATGTATTCAGCAGTGCTATGTGGGAAGGGTGGCATAAAGGTGTCCCATTGAATGGCCATAGCTTGTGTCTTATTCATGATACACAATCTGGGTTGCAAGTCTTTAGGGAGCCCTGTATTTAGCACAGGGGTCCCTTGCCCCAAGCAATGCTGCTGGATTATTAAGGCATTGTTCAAGAATTTTCTCAAAATCTGGCAAAGTATTCTAACTGCTCTGAAAGCTAAAGAGCTTGTGTATCAGTTGCAAATTTTGCTCCAGATCTAGCAGCCTATAAGCGGTCATGTACATGGGTAGGGTGCAAAGTGCTAAAAACAGGCACACACCCCCATGTTTATTGCAGTGCCCTTCACTATTCTGAATCCTCCCTGCACTGTTTGTGTTTGGCAGTACTGTATTCATGAGGACAAGGCTGGATTTAACGCTGATGTGCCACAGGCCACCTGCACCCCCGCCCCCCTTGCACACCCCATGCTTGCACCGAACCATCCCTCGCACAACCCCCTGCTTGCACCCCCACCCACCTGCTTGCATCTCCCTGCTTGCACCTACTCTCTGTTGCTCCTCCAATGCTGTTCCCCCAATCCCTAACACTGATTACTGGATTTGCGAAAAATTAAAAAAACTGTCAAAATCTCTAGCCTAGTCCCCATTGCAGATGTGGCCAGCAGGCAGCCTGATGCCCTCCAAGCTTTGCTGCCCTAGGCCCAGGCCTTCGTGGCCTGCCCACAAATCCGAGCCTGGGTCAGGTGGTGGAGGCATATAGGTGTCCCCCCCATCTACCTCCCCTACTCGCCCATAACACACAACATAGGGAACACCACAGGATACTGTCACAATGGAACCCTAAATATACTGCCTTTCTTGAACTAGGTACAGATTGTAACTAGACCCCAGACACAAGTGCTTTTTGTGTTCCTTAGCACTCCAGCGCTTGCATTAGACCCCAATAGTATACAACCTGCATGTTGCTGGTCTGCTGATTGAAAGCAAACATCTCATTAGCTGTTATGGGTTCTATCCCCCCCGACCCGAATTATGTTTTTTTCGAGTCTTGCCAAACTTTGCCTGTATTTTTAGATTCCTGTGAGAGTATTCTCATTTCCAAGCAGGCTCACAACTCCAAGCTTTATAACTTTATTATGACCCAAGGGCGTATGGCAAAAAGTTAAATTGCAGATCTCTAACGTCTGAAATATCTTCATGTTTCATGGAGAAGTATAACCAAGTGTCAAAATTCAGATGTTTTATTTTGCTATTGTGCAGCTTTGTACATCAATAACAATTTTTTACAACTAGACTAAGTTTTCTGCTTCTCCCCAGTGCTCGAGGCTATGGAAATAGTTGTATTAGCCTGACAGGTCGGATCCTCCCTTTCTAAGAAAAATGTTACAATCGTTTATGCAACAGGTGATAAGCCTATCCAAGATATTCACTGAAAGATTAATATATCCATTAATGAATTGTTCAGAAGACAAAATGATACTTAGAATTGTACGTTAATCTTGATGTCAGATGCAATAGTCCCAAAGCATTTGATATGTCCCAGATCGTGCAATATTATATACTATATTATTAACTAGTGGCTACAAAGTCTTTCTTGATGCAGGTAGGGGGTCTTTTCTATAGCGCCCCCTACATGTCACAATGCAGGAATGAGTGCAGTTGCTATGGCTTTAGCACCAAATATCATACAAGCTAATTTATTATGTGCCCCTTTATTCCTAAGCAATTGTGTTCCCTCCCATGAGTAGTGTTACTACACTCCATTGAGGACATCTTTGTCTGAGCAAACATTAAATACAGGGTTTCCTTGCAGGTTGCTTCCCATTGTGCTCCTGCCTTGAGCATGATACAGACTTTCCAGGGGTAATCGTGTCTATATCCCTTTTTAAAAATATGCAGTCTGGATTGGCTTCCACTTAGAATGAATAATTAACATTTAGTGTTTATAATACACAAGAGCCATGAATATACTGTAAATATAAACTATGCTTCGTGATGTGATCAGTTATAATCGGACCTTAGTGATGTCATTTCTGTCACACGACTCACTGAAATTTGTGTATTATAATAAATAAAGTACCCCCTCTTGCAAAATATGAGGATATTAGAAGTCACCTTGGAGTTCCATAACCTGTATAAAAACCTGCTGAATAGGCATGGAACTCCTTTGTAACTTATAATATCCTTATATTACAATATAATGCATATTCATAATATCATACAGATTTAATAATAATAATAATAATAATAATAATAATAATAATAATAATGAAATGATAACTACAGAGGGCCTATGAGAGGTGATTGGCAGGGTTGCCAAATTCTAGGGATGCACCGAATCCATTATTTTATATTCGACGGAACCCCGAATCGTTCGCGAAAAATTCAGCCAAATATCAAATTGAATCCTTATTTGCATATGCAAATAAGGGGCAGGACAGGGAAAGATTTTTTATTTCCTTGATTTGTGACAAAGTCATGCGATTTCTCTCCCCACCCCTAATTTGCATATGCAAATTAAGATTACATTCGGCCGAATCCAAATCCTGCCGAAAAAGACCGAATCCTGTCCAAATCCCGAACCGAATCCTGGATTCGGTGCATCCCTACCAAATTTTAAAGAATTGTTCTCACCAGACGAAAGTGATGGCCGGTGATGAAAGGGGGTGGGACAGTGCTGCAAAGGGGCGAGAGATGATGGGGTAGAGCAGTGGTGTAATCAGTAGGTCATGGTGGGATTCTGGACAGATTGGGGAAGGAAAATGGGCCTGATGGAACTTTGCTGATAAGTAGATAGCTAGTAAATATGTAGCACCAACCCTGGCTTTGGCAGGTGTTTTACCAGCTAGGCCAGTTGTGGGTAAAAAACAACAACAACAATGAAGGCACCGGTGAGACAACCTACAAGTTGAGAAAGTAATAGCTTCACAGAAGCTAGTGAATACACAGAGAGAGAGCGAAATAATGGATCATTACATTATTAATATACTCTATTACCCAAAACACAAAGGAGAAAAAAAGAGAAAAAATGATGATATAGAAAAACATTGATTAACCCTCCATTGTTAATCAATGTATTTTGGATCACTTTTGGCAACCCTGCCAATCACCTCTCATAGGCCCTACATATGCAGATACAACAGGAAATAATATTACAAAGAGAAATAATAAATGATAACGAGCTATGCAAAATACAGAGGAACAAAGGATCAGCCATAGCCTGTAAATATGAGAGCGGGACGGGTAGGCCACGGGGGAGGAGGGAGGGTGGGCAACAAATGGGAGGGGGGGTGGGGGGTTTGCGCCGACTAGGTTTCCTTCCCCTTTAAGAATAGAAAAAAAGGTACATTTAAATCTATTGGTTTTTAAAGGGCAACCTTGAACAGTTTGTGTAAGTAACTGCCCTAGGAATGTGCTATTATTGCCTATAAATGCATAAATGTTTTGTTTTCTCGCTGATAAGCAGCTTGTGAGGAGGCAGTTTAAAGCTTTGTTTCTAGGAGACTGTAATTTAACTTAAAGGAGTTGCCCTTCGTAATGTAAACTGTTGCTTCAATGACAGGGTGGGAAATGTCCCAAATTCTTTCAGCCTAATGAAATGGCATCTGAGATTGGTCTTTTCAATAAATTACATGAGAAAGGAATTTGTGCACCAGTGTCGGTTTTATTGTCAGGCCAAATATTGTATATTTAGTCAGGGCATTTCTGCCATTCATACTTCTACAGACAACACCGTGATGCTTTGCAGTAAAACAATCCATGTGATTTATAATCTTTACTCTTATTTTGTTCTGTCATTGACAGTTTGTTAGGGTTACACATTGTTCGCCCTTACTCATACTGTGGGTATAGCCCCATTGTAGCAATACATGGAGCCTTTATTAGATTATAGCTGATCCATAACAGAGGGTCATTTATATCATTTGCATTGCTGGCTCTTAATCAATAGATGCAACCAGTCATTAAAGGGGTAGTTCAACTTTAAAGAGAAACTATCACGAAAATTTAATATAAGCTTCCCCATACTGAAATAAGAAACGTTCTACATACGATCAAATATAACAAAATAACTGCCTCTTGCACAAATTCTGCATATAGAGAGACATGATATCTGGTGATTTTAATAGAGTGAGCTCTAATACATCTTCTAGGCAAAAGGAGCCCCCCTATAAGATATATTCGATCATTCCTCTGACACCCAACTGCTGCATGAAAAGAGAATGAACAGAAACAGATGCTGAGAGAGGAAGATAAACTTGATTATTTCAGAAACAATGCAGAATTTTTAATTGTATTTAGAAAGTTTCTTATTTCAGTATGGTGAAGCTAATATTACATTTTCATTTTCACTTTCCTCTTTCTGTACCCTCATCAGAAAACAATAAATAAAGTTTACAAAAAATAAATAAATTTCATTTTCCAATAGTTCCCCTTTAAATTAACCTTTGGTACGATGAATACAACCATATTCTTCAGCCTTTCACCAAGTGGATCTCACCTTGCAATAGAATTCTTTGATCCCTCATCCCCGACATGATTTAATAATCCAAAGCAAACATGATGAGACCTGTACAGAATTACTAGTCATGGAGAATGTAATAAAATCAAGGCAACATAATTAGACCTGGGCAAACTCTGTGCTTTTTATTACATTACCCCTCTTAGTGTCTCTCTGTTTTTGTTTTTGTTTTGAGAAACCCTGGATACTTTGCAAGGCAACCCCCAAGCTTTTACCCTGATCTCTCTCTTTCTCTTAAAGTTTGGTGTTGGATAAATCTGTGTGTTAGGGTCTGGCCACAAGAGCAGACTCAAGGCAACATAATCCAGATGTATTTATCTATAACCACTGTAAAATGTTCATAAATTCTGCAAACTAAGGGTCACGCAGTGGTTATGGATAAATAAATCTGGATTATGTTGCCTTGAGTCTGCTCTTGTGGCCAGACCCTAACACACAAATTTATCAAACACCAAACTTTAAGAGAGAGAGAGATCAGGGTAAAAGCTTGGGGTTGCCTTGCAAAGTATCCAGGGTTTCTCAAAACAAAAACAAAAAAAGAGAGACACTAAGAGGGCAATGTAATAAAAAGCACAGAGTTTGCCCAGGTCTAATTACCCACAGCAAACAATCAGAGGTTTATCTTTAAACAGCTGACCTGTAAATTCTACTTGCTGATTGGTTGCTATGGGTTATTAGACTAGCAGCATATTTTACCATTGGCATCTAGCTATGATTAGTGGAAGGGGTGCACTGTGAATCATAAATTCATGGTTTTAGTTTAGTTGGATCTTGCAACTAAAGATAATGAAGGCTGGAATATAAGTGAGAGAAATTTGGAAGCACTGAAGCAAAAATACATTTTATTTTACACTCTAGTAACTGCATAAGCTACATATGCTTCTCGCCCTCCGAAGGAGATGACTCTTAGCTTCATTTATGGTGATTCAATATAATTTCGCAGCAAATAAAACATTCTTTAACCCCTTAAACTCTGGTATGGGCAGATGCTTAGAGGAATTGATAGGGGACCTCAGCCAGCCTACATATATATATATATCAATATGCAATGTGCCGTTTTACAAGTGGAGCATCAGTAGTAGTGATGAGCAAATTTTTCGCCAGCCATGGATTCGCGCAACAAAAAAGTCGCAGAGACAAAAATGTTGCAGAGACAAAAATGACGTTGAGACATAAAAGTCGCCATAAGAAAAAACGCCCATTGACTTAAATGCATTTGGACAAAAATGTTGCAGAGACAAAAAAACGTTGGCAAAAGAATAAACTCCTATTGACTTTAATGCATTGGGAGCGAGAAAAATTGACGCCCAGAAAAAAAGTTTTTGCAATTTTTGCAAATTTTTGCTTAATATACTAAAGGGTGGCGGCCCTAATTAATAAATAATTATAAAAACGAATAAGAAAAAGTTCGTCCTTTAAGTTTGTTAACTCTTGCCGGTCTTTTTCCAGTCTCTCAGCTGTACATAAAAAATCTCACAGGTAAAAAAGCGGATCAGAGCTTATGGCAACAGAGAACACAAAACGAAAAGATGGTGTAGTACGTTCAGATTTTTCAATTAACACCATGTGTTGGAAAAGGGAAAAAGAAAAAAATGTTTTTCTCCTTTAAAGAACCATTAACTCCTCCAAAACGTGCGTATGGACTTATTCCAAAAGCTTCCACCGGATTTGGTCAAAATGCCTACTTTGAAGTCTTTCTTTATCGCTGTTGTTTCACATTATTTCCTCCTATTCCTGGGGAATTCTTGGCTATGTGCATATAAATCATTTTCTGAAGTTGCTATAAATATACTAATTTGCCATTTTACAGAATTATTATAAATGCATATTGCCCACATTGTTCAGTATTCCTTTAGTCCAGGCTACTCATTCTCCACAACACAGATTGTCTCCAAGCTGTTCTATATGGTCTCCATCATTGACAGCTAAAGCAATAAAAGGAGACCCTTTTCCACTGTGTTTTCCAAACGGCATTAAATGAGACAGCCACAGTCTCCATTTGTATCCAAAAAGATAACCTAACTATACCTATTATGTCTTTTGTTTTATGAGGACACTTTAGTACACAGCTCCAGACACTCTAGGCTGACTCTAGGTGACTTTTAGCGCTAAAACTACATGATTAAAACAGGTAAGGGATCCTTTATCCAGAAATCCATTATCCAGAAAGCTCCAAATTATGGGAAGGCCATATCTCATAGACTGCATTTTAATGAAATAAGTAACATTTGTAAAAATAATTTCCTTTTTTTCTGTAATAATAAAACAGTAGCTTGTACTTGATCCCAACTAAGATATAATTAATCCTTATTGGATGCAAAACAATCTTATTGGGTTTAATGTTTACATGTTGTTTTTAGTAGCTATAATGTATTGAGATCCAAATTACAGAAAGATTTGTTATCTGGAAACCCCCAGGTTCCGAGCATTCTGGATTACAGAACCTATACCTGTACTTCAAATAACATATAGGGGCAGATTTATCAAGGGTCGAATTTCGAGGGATTTCGTTCTATCGAACGAACGAACAATGAAATTGTTTGAATCAAATGGTTCGAACGATTTTTAGAGATCGATCGAAGGATTTTTATTCGATCAAAAAAAACTTAGAAAAGTGCTCTGGAAGGTCCCCATAGGCTAACATTGCATTTCGGTAGCTTTAATTTGGCGAACTATGAAGTCGAAGTTTTTTTTAAAGAGACAGTACTTTGATTGTCGAATAGTCAAACGATTTTTACTTCGAATCGTTTGAATCTAAGTCGAATGGTTGAATATAGCTTATTCGATGGTCGAAGTACCCAAAAATTTACTTCTAAATTTTAGAAGTTAAGGCAAAGGTGAACCCTTTAACAGCAAGATTTGAAAACACCCTTTCCTCAAAAGTGAAAGGGAAAAGGCGAGACAGACTATATTATATTTTTTATTATTATTACATTCATAAAAAGCATATGCTTTGTGTAAGGGTACATACAGACAAAGTGATACAGTAGATAGTAAAGTCCCGTCCTGGTTGGGCATACGGTATCATCTAAAGGGATCAGATATAAGTGACAAGGTATAAAAGTATGTAAATGTATGGGCCAATGGTACAGGAATAACTGAGTGACTGGTAAGGTCATGACTTTTAATAAGGGGATAAACGACTTGATAGTTAAGGCCAGTAAAATATAATGCAATAATGCTGATATGTTCAAAGTGGGAATTTAATATTTCTGCAAGGGAGCTTGAGAAGTGAATAGGTTAGTGCCAAGGCTTTGTAGCCAAAGTGTGTTTTGGGAACATTTGAAACACTGTAGGGCAGGAGAATGTGTGCTGTTGAGTGGTAATGATCCACCATTCTATCCCTCCTTTTCTCTAATAAACTAGGTTCCTTTTTAGGTCCTTGGTAATCTTTGACCTTAAAAGCTGTGTATGGGTGGCTGGTGGAAGTTGCTGGGAGTTCTTTGACTATATCTGCACATGTTATTATACATCAATTGGGAGTCCACATCTGATTTACATTTAATTAAGCCTAAGGGACTCGCCCCAGTTCTCAGGCGATCACATATAAGAAAATCCTTTATCCAAAGATAACTGTCCCAAGGCTTTTGTTTTCATAAAAAATATTGTTTTATTAAATTAGCATTAAAATTCAGTTACAAACAACCCCACCAGGCCCACCTTACGCGTTTCGCACCCTCCGGCGCTTAGATACACCTATGACTAAGCGCCGGAGGGTGCGAAACGCGTAAGGTGGGCCTGGTGGGGTTGTTTGTAACTGAATTTTAATGCTAATTTAATAAAACAATATTTTTTATGAAAACAAAAGCCTTGGGACAGTTATCTTTGGATAAAGGATTTTCTTATATCTGCACATGCACAAAGCAAGGCTGCCATCAAACTGACTGCCTGTCCTGTAACCCCTAACAACCAACAAGCAATTCATTTTTTCCCCTGGTCTATGGCAGTTAGAATCCCAAAAGCAAATCACTGATTGCTGTTACAGGACTTGGGCAAACGTTGCCCCAGTAAATATACGACCCTGTAAAACTGCATTGAGAGAATGATGACTTCTTCATTTTTTCAACAAAAAAAAATATTTTTTAAAAGGTGTTTGCTTATTTGTACATTGACAGTCATAAATAAAACATCAGTGATGTCAGTGATTGCCAGCAGTTGGCAGTTAGCAACCATTAAAAATAAACTGCCCTGTGGGAAGGGTCACCAGGAGGACATATTGGCATCTACTTTGGAGTTTTACCTATTCCTCAAATGTCCCCACTGTATTAATGATGTGCTTCTGTTAAATGTAAGCTCCATAAGCCTTATGAGCATTAAATGAACACCTCATTGACATCTAGTTATCTTTACTGGTCTGGCCAGACTTGGCTATGTCTGTTACTATGAGCAATTAGTGCTTGAATTACATCACAGCCAAAGAGATTCCAAGAATGCGACGGCGGACATTCTGGGAAACAGCGATTTGCAGTTATCAAACCACAGCTCTTCAATATATTCTGTGTCCTTAAAATGTGGCAGTTCTCAGAGATAATGCAAATAAACAGTGCTAGACAGACAGTCTATATATATATATATATATATATATATATATATATATATATATATATATATATATATATATATATATATATATATATATATATATATATATATATATAGCATTGTGTATCCTAGGGAAACAGAAAGGAAAGCAATTAACCCAACTGGATGTTTAAGGTTAGTCTCCATTTATTTTAAAAAAGCAAGTACGTAGCAAGTCATGAACTGGCAAAAAGATATGCATTTAAATTATCCCACTTGTTACTGTATTTGAACATATTGAGAAGCCCTGAGGATCTGTTAAAATACTAAAAAATAAAAAGTAATTTACATATTGAAAATGAAGGGTTGCCCTCAGAACTCTGGGGTAAATGGATGTTTTATGGGGGGTTTCACTTTCAAGTTTGTTTTTTTTGTACAGCCCCCAGTGTGCCGATGCTGAACCTGTTATGACCTGGGGTTTTCTGGATAAGGGATATTTGCATAATTTAGATCTTCATACCTTAAGTCTACTAGAAAATCATTTAAACATTAAATGGGGAAAAACATTTTTTCAAAATGAATCAGTTAATAGTGCTGCTCCAGCAGAATTCTGCACTGAAATCCATTTCTCAAAAGAGCAAACAGATTTTTTTATATTCAATTTTGAAATCCAACATGGGGCTAGACATATTGTCAAGTCATGTGACTTGTGCTCTGATAAACTTCAATCACTCTTTACTGCTGTACTGCAAGTTGGAGTGATATCACCCCCTCCATTTTCCCCCCCAGCAGCCTAACAACAGAACAATGGGAAGGTAACCAGATAACAGCTCCCTAACACAAGATAACAACTGCCTGGTAGATCCAAGAACAACACTCAATAGTAAAAACCCATGTCCCACTGAGACACATTCAGTTACATTGAGAAGGAAAAACAGCAGCCTGCCAGAAAGCATTTCTCTCCTAAAGTGCAGGCACAAGTCACATGACCAGGGGCAGCTGGGAAATTGACAAAATGTCTAGCCCCATGTCAGATTTCAAAATTGAATATAAAAAAAAATCTGTTTGCTCTTTTGAGAAATGGATTTCAGTGCAGAATTCTGCTGGGGCAGCTCTATTAACTGATGCGTTTTGAAAAAAACATGTTTTCCTATGACAGGATCCCTTTAAATAAACCCAATAGGCTGGTTTTGCTTCCAATAAGGAAGAATTAGCCATTCTATAACATACTAAAAGTTAACTTATAGGTGAACCACTCCTTTAATCTAGTACTGTATATATTTATACTGGTTGTCTTATTTTATTGTCTAATTCTAATAAGTTATATACACACTGGAGAGTGCATTGGAGTTGCCTATGCCACATCTATAAAATCCTCATGCTGCAGGGCTGATTCAGACACACTAAATTCTTGACTTGCCCAGGGGACTTCTGATTTTCAGTTTTATTTCCTGCCAGAATAATTTTGTCCCATCTCCTGTTCCCCATTCAGGGCTTCACCATTACAGAAGAGTGGTTAAAGCTGTTGAATAGTGAAATGAGCACAAAACAGGGAAAATTCATGTAACAAGTTAAGGCTGTCAATGACAGACTGGATGCCAGACTCCAGAAATGCAAGATTTATTATATATTTACATTTTTCCTAATGTGTGAGAGCTGGGATGGGGTTATGGGAGGGTTTTGTTCTAGCTTAGTAAGTGTATCTAGAAGCCCCTTATTCTTGTTTCTTGATATATGTGTACATTGTAAACAGTCTGTGGGTATATTTTATGTTAAATAATTAAACATTTTTAAAAATGATTTGCTTTTTCTCTGTAATAATAAAACAGTTCAGTTATCCCTTATCCGGAAACCCGTTATCTAGAAAGTTCAGCATTACGGAAAGGCCATCTTCCATAGACTCCATTTTATCCAAATAATTCACATTTTTAAAACTGAATTCCCTTTTTCTCTGTACCGTAATAATATAACAGTAGCTTGTACTTGATCCCAACTAAGATATAATTAATTCTTATTGGAGGCAAAACCAGCCTATTGGGTTTATTTAATGTTTACATTAATTTCTAGTGGGCTTAAGTTGTGAAGATCCAAATTATGGACAGATCCAATATCCAGAAAACCCCAGGTCCTGAGCATTCTGGATAACAAGTCCCATACCTGTACCTTGATTTGAATGATTACTCTTGCCTTCCTTTTGCATTGCTGTTATGGGGGGGGCATGATATTAAAGTAGGTGACATGTCTGGTTAGCCAAAAGTGTTTACTTTATAAGTGGGTGAAAAGTGAAAAGATTTATTCAGTTGTCACATTTAGCATCATATTCTGCCCAGCCTGATATTTTGACATAGACCTTAACCATAAAGTTGGCCAAACCAGAGGATTTTCTCTGATTTAAATTGGAGGGTTGGGTTTAAAATTGTTTTTTATTTTTTTACTGATCCAAGGCTACTTAAGAGTGTTTTTCCATTTGGGGTGTACAGGTATGGGATCTGTTATCTGGAAACGCGTTATCCAGAAAGCTCCGAATTACGGAATGGCCATCTCCTATAGACTCTATTTTATCTAAGTACAGTAATCCAGATTTTTAAAAATGTTTTTCTTTTTCACTGTTATAATAAATCAATACCTCATTCTCACTAAGATAAAATAAGCCTATTGGGTGTATTTACTGTTTACATGATTTTTCAATAAACTGAAGGTATGAAGATCCAAATTACAGAAAGATCCATTATCTGAAAACCCCCAGGATAACAGATCCCATACCTGTATTCTGATGTTTGTTCATGAATATTTGTAGAGTTCAATGTTAGTGCTTTGTTATAAAAAGAGATCTGTCTGAGAATCCTCCTCCTGGAGAATGTATACCATGCATCAGCTGTAGGGCGAATGGTTTGCATATTATCACAAATAAAACAAACAAAAGAATTCAAACTGTTAGTTTATTCATAGTCTTCTTATCCCGTTGAAACAACGACAAATGAAATCACAAGCTTAGAGATCTACCAGCGGAAGTTCTTTACATTGCAATCACCATCGATATCCTTTAACTAAGCACATACAATGCCAAGAAATCAAGTATTCTAAGTATGTGCATTGTAAAGCCTGTATGTAGAATGGAATTCTGAGACTCCTGATCTCACTGAGACGGGGCGTTAGGAGGGGGAAGGATGAGATCAATAAGAACTATACTTCTTCTAGGAGTTGCGTTGCAATACTGCATTTTAATATTCTCTTGTGAAATTTACAGTGTGATGCAAATAGAACGTGCATGAGATGTCATTGCTTGGAACCCTGGGAAAAGAGAGAAAGACCCAGGGGTCAGTTTAGACCAAAACAAAATATATGAAAGTGACCTGTGTTTTCATTACTTACCTGAAAGTTTGCTGGAATGCTCAGAGACACATTTTTTGATAGCTTAGAATATCTCTAAGAGACAAGCATGGCCAGCCATGTCCCTATTGTATGAACATGGCATTTAATGAAAAATACAGTTAGGCTTAGAATTTAATCTTGAGCCAATGTTTTACAGAGGTTGTACATTGGCGCTGGAGGGCTGCCGCAGTATTGCTTACAATCTATGTTCTCTGTTATGCACACACACGGCTCAGTTTGATCACATGATTCATAAACTGCCATGTTTTTTGGATTGTGGGAGAAGAGGCCCCTACAATCCCATAGAAACATGCTGAGCACACACAACTTCCATGCAGCTAGTCAGAACTGAACCCAAAGCATCAGTGCCGCCTAGCTGCCCATACATCACTATGTATCCAGATCAGGAAAACCAGACCCTAAGGACCAGCCATGTTCATACCCACCACCCAACCCACATGACCATTACTGCATCACTTCTGAGGCCAATCCATGTGGACCTGTCAGTGTTACACTGCAAACCATTGCTCCTCAGCATTTATGGAAAACCCTTTCCCACGGTTTTTAGTGGGTGGTTCTGCAAAGGATATTTCTTCAGTGGGGGGGGCATAGCAGGGTGCAGTCATGAGAATGTGTATGGTTAGGGCCAGAAGATTGCGGAGAAACATAGGCCAAGAATTCTCTCCCCCACTGCCCTTCAGCTCCTGCCGCCTACTGGCCCGATTTTTGCCACTGAAACACAACATTTTGCATTTCATCTCGAGATCAGCCCTGCCTATAGAGATGCCGAGAGATGCTCCAGAGAATTCGGATATTTGCAGCGTTTTTGACACGGTCTGCAGGCCCGGATTTGTGGAGAGGCTACCAAGGCCCGGGCGGGAGGATTTTAGGGGGCGGCATGCTGCCCAACCACACCCACATTGATTCAGAGATACTGGGGAGGCACAGGAGATAAGATGGTTTTTAAATTTCCTTCCCCATTTCTCAAGTCCCGATGATGAAAATTTGAGCGGAAAAAACAGTGGGGACAGGGCCAGGAACAACATCAGGCATAGGATCGCCTGCTATATAAATCTGGCCCTGATGGTCTGAGCCGCGAGCTGACCGCCGCATAAATACGCTAGCGTGCCATTGCTGGTTGTTGAAACCGCTAGTGTATTTACGCATTGGTCTGCTTTTTTTTAAAAACGCAGAGCGGACCGCACTGAAAATGCTGCAAATATCCGCATGTGTATCCGGGGCCTAAGGCTAGGACCGGACGCTACAGATTCTCTGCAGCATCTCTATAGGCCGCAGTTTAAAAAAAAAAAAAAAAAAAAAACCAGACCGCTGCATAAATACATTAGCGGTTTCAACCTCCGGCATTGGCGCAATAATGTATTTAGGTGAGCTCGCGGCTCAGACCACGTGAAAACGCTGCAAATATCCGCATGTGTTTTCGGGGCCTAAAGCTAAGGACACACAGGCTGTTGTCAGTGGCTGTTTTCAGCCTGCGTAATTGGGCTGACCTCAGCCTGTGTGTGACCGGATACAAATCAATGGAGCAGTGGCACTGAGCAGATCTACGTCACTCAGCCTGCTAAATTACTCAGGCTGACAACAGCTCCTGATCAGCTATGGGCACATAGGCTGTTGCCAGCGGCATTGCTATGATTACAATCAGCCTGTGTGCAGTCACATACAGTGGAGCTGAAGCTGAGGTCAGCCCAAATATGTGTAAGGGCAAGGCCAGACGTGGCATTTTTAAGTTGCGTTTTTAAAAGAGAAAAGCCAGGCCTAAATACGCCACTGAAACCACACGAGACCGTCAACATGCGTTTTTCATGCGTTTTTCAGCAAGTAGATTTTTTTTCCCAACATGCACTTCTCATTGTTCTCATTAAGAATTTGCACGCCATATTTAAAATACGTTGCATATTTACGCAAAGTGTGGTTTCAAACGTGCAGATCCCATAGAGTCTATTGATTTGGTAGTTTCTTGACGTATTGGCGTTTCTGCTGAAAAACGCCAATACTGGCGTCCTGTGGCGGATTTTGGCTTGTAAGCAGCCTGTGTGAATTGCCATAGTGTGTTTTCCATTAGTTTTAGTGGTAGTGCAGTTTATGCGTATTTACGCCTGGCGGAGCTTTTTTAAAAACGCCACGTCTGGCCTTTTCCTAAGGAGGCATCTCCAGGCGGATCTGCCTCTCTCAGACTGCAAAAAATATGCAGCCAGAGCCTTCAGCATGTGTGCCCATGGGCTACCTGTGGTAGATGGGTCAAAGTTGTACTATAAGTCGGGTGTCTCTCTGTCTCCCACAGGCACTGTGTATGCTCCATATCAGCACCTACTATGTGTCAGAACCCTGACACAAGCTCAATAGCACATAGTTAAAGTATTATCCTACAGATAAAGTGCACATCTATATAAACACACACATACATACATTGCATATTTACACATCCAGTACAGACTATACAAAGTTGGTTAATGGAGTGAGCGCCCAGCATTGAATGCCCTCGGCTTCAGGATAACAAGTTTGTCTTTATCAAATAATCAAGCCTATTTCGGGCCGCAGCTGTAATGAAGTGTGGATGAAACAAGAGGCGGAGAAAAAAAAAACGTATTTGCATTTGTTTATTTACTTCAAAGACTTGTGCCTCGTACCCGGCCCTAAAAGTAAGCTGTTAAATGAAGCGAAATTTTCCCACTCCAATGCCAGCTCTGGATGGAGTAGTCTTCTACGGATCTGTCTTCTGGCTTCCAACAACAGCTTGTAACATTCCTCCGACCTGTCTTTTTAAGCAGTTGAACATTCTCACCGAACACAGCTGTGTTTGAATTAGAAACAGTGAGGGGATAAAATGACAGAAAGTGTCCAACACATGTACAATACCAGCGTCCCATCTTACCCCTTGTGGACTGGCCCTTACTCTATTTGTACTGTACTCTCAATGTGAAGTTGGATTGTTGCCTAGAAAAGAAAAAAAAATCCTGGAATTTGGGGGGGGTTCTTTGTGTATGCACAGGAATGTAAATGGTCATGATGTGCAGCAAATGGAACATGCAAGTGTATATAAAATATATTATGAGTTATGCAAGAGTTTAGACTGTGTTGACATGCTTACAAAGCACGGCTCAGCTATCATAGAATTATACTGTATTTCCCTGTATTTCCCTGTTTTTCTGAGTATAATGTGGGAGCCATTCTTGGATTCCAACACATAGTTCCTGAATCCCCGAAACACAAGTGCAAGAGCACTATTTGGCACCATAGCACATCCCTAAGGGGCGGATTTATCAAATCAAATTTGAATTTTTGCGTTTTTTTATGGTCAAAACTGTCAAATTCGATTCGAGTTTTTAAAAATTTTTAATTCCATTTTCGAAATGTATCATACTCTGGCCCTTTAAGAACTTGAATTCGACAATTTTGAGTTGTTTCCTGCCTTCCTGACATTCTAGGTTTTTTTTCGGAGAAAAAACTCAAATCAAGTTTTTAAAAATCGAATTTGATTCGAGATTTTGGGTCGATTCCATTCATCCGAGTTTTAAAAATATGATTTTTTTTTAAAATAAATTTAGATTGGTCAAATTCTCCCATTACTACTTACTATGTTACTAAGCTGGGAATGATGGGAGCAGCGACAAGTCCTTATTATATGCAGAATTTATTGATACAGGGGAGTGCAGAGAGTCTCTTTTTTTTGTTTATATGAATATTGTGGTTGCCCCCTCATTGCCGCCCCACTCAGTGATTTAAAAATTATAAGTGGTGAGCACAGCAATCCCCTTTGCTAGAATTTAGGATACTTCGTGGTGCCTGTATTGTCTCTCAGTAATCCTTAAGTAGACATCCTTGACCAGACTTCTAGGCCTAAATCTAGTGCAGGGCTATGGGTCTATCAGTAGGACAGAGGAGTAGAGCTTGTCACTTCATAAATCAGTTGCTGGAAGCTGGAATGCTCAGCTGCAGACAGCTTGATACATGTACCCATAATATATCCTAGAGCACGCTGAATAAAATACATTATGAAATAAGAGCAAGCTGTATTTTTGACAGACACGCTGCAACTTGCCTTCATTCATTTTAGAATGCAGATGTGACCTCCAGGAAGAGCAAGAACATATGTTTTCCTTGTATGTTGAAAAGAAGAAAAGTTCAGTCCCTGTTCCCTTGTGTATTGCTGTCATATTGCCATGGTGAATGTGAATGGTTTCAGGGTCCCACAAAATGTTTAAAGGAAAACTATACCCCCAAAATGAACACTGAATCAACAGATAGATTATATCATATTAAGTGGCATATTAAAGAATCTTACCAAACTGGTCTATATATTTAAATAAATCTTGCCCTTTTATACTGCATCTCTTGCCTTGAACCACCATTTCGTGATGTTCTTTGTGCTTCCTCAGACATCACCTGACCAGAAATACTGCAGCTCTAACTGTAACAGGAAGAAGTGTTGAAGCAAAAGACAAAACTCTGTCTGTTAATTGGCTCATGTGACCTAACAAGTAAGGGTGGTTGGTATGTCTGTGTGCACAGTGAATCGTACAATCCCAGGGGACGGCTATTATTTTTTAAAATGGCAATTTTCTATGTATGATTTCCCAATGGCGCATACTACTAGAAAAGTATATTATTATGAAAATGGTTTATTGACATGAAGTAGGATTTTACATACTGTATGAGCTGTTTTATGCAATATCTTTTTTTATAGAGACCTACATTGTTTGGGGGGTATAGTTTTCCTTTAAGGACCTTGGACCTGAGAGATGAAGAATCTTTTGTCATGCCAAGTATGCCTCTAATTAGGTTTCATGTACATTTAGCCTAGGGAGATGATTTTTTTCAGTTGAGGACTTGGCTGAGGACCTATTAGAGTAATAATGGCTGCTCCCAATGATACAAATCAACCCAAATACATGGATAGCTATGGCTACCGGTTCACAAAATCCCATGCCAATATGATTTACTGAACATAAAAAGAAGTATGAAGGCAATGTACATCCTATTATAAATAAATCATATTTCATCTTTGGTGCTGGTTGGGATATACATAATACATAATACCCTTATGTTTTGCAAGATCCAAATGCACTGGGGTTATTCATTAAGGTTGATTTGTATTTTACCCTAAAAATAAAAGTTTTCAAGGGTATTTATCAAAACTCGAATTTTCAGGGTTTAAAATAAAAACTAAAATTTTTATTTTTTGAAAAAAAAATGTATTATGCCCCAAAGCTGGAAATAGCTTGAATCCAGAAATACTCCAGCTAAAACCTGTCAAGGTCATGTAGAAGTCAATGGCAGAGGTGTTTGTAGCCTTTATGATGTTTGGGTTGTTTTCAGTGGGTTTCACTTGAAAAAAAATTTTCACCAAAAACTTGATTCATTTGAGTATTCAGGTTTTTCACACCAAATTCACTGATTTGAGTTTTTTACATTCAGGTTCTTTCATAAGTCAGAAAACATTCAAGTTGTGAGTTCATAAAAATCTAACGAAGCTCCCAAACTCAAGCTTTGATAAATAAACCTCTAAAGGTCGGGTTTTGTTTTCTTTAAAAATTCAGGTTTTTTCTAGAGAAATTTCTTTTTTTTCGAGATTTATTATGCCCCAAAGCAGCAAAAAATCCTAATCTGAAAATACTCCAGTTAAAACCTGTTGAATTCATGTGAAAGGCAATGGCAGCGGTCACTTTTCACAATTAACAATTTGAATATGTTTTTTGATTATGTTTTTGGGGTGTATAACATTTGTTTTCGCTTGAAAACTCGATAAATTCAATATTTTACGCCTATAAACTTTTTTTTTTCAAGTTTAATTATTAGTAAATTAGCCAAAATCATGGATGGGAATTAGGTTGAGTTTGTTTCTGGTAAAATATGAGAAAATTTTTTTTTCTTTATATGAGTCTGCCAGGTCTTAACTAAACTTTCCTTACTGGAGTCCAGCAATAAAGCAAGAAGGCTTGAAGAATAATAACAGACATTTAATAGGCAACGTTTGCCATAGTCAGACATTCTAATGACTCACAACACTGCAGTTTGTGTTAGCCAAGGAGCCTGAGTTCAACATTGAGTCAGGATACTCATTTTAATCATCAAGAAAAGCATTGCAGAATAATTAGAATTTCTTGAAAACACATAATTGGTCAGTAGCGTGTTCCTTTCAATCTTCCTAGAAAAGGTTTAAGCCAAGACCTAGAACATGCAATGAAAAATAGATCCACCATTTCTAGAGTCTGACCTTAGATGCCCCGGAATAGATCTGGACCGAATATTCATAAAAGAATAACATGGATTTTCCTGGAATTATTAATATTACTTTCTAAGATCCAGCGGACTTCATTCTTGGAAATATATCTGTAAAACTGGGTCATTTGCTATTTACAGTATGAGAAACTGGAAGGTATCTGGAATTTATATGGAGACAATCGACTTCCAAAAGCAAATGACTCATTCTTGATAGATGAATAAAAATTTATATTGCCACCCCCTCAGTGTTTGGGATGTAGTTGGCAGCAAAAGTCAATAATTTAGCTCTGAACACGGTACAATAACTTCTTCATAATGTACTTTTTAAAACAACTTTTCCTTGTGTCACAATTTTGTATGCAAAGTAGGGAAATATAAATAATTTTCTTTTAATTAATTTAATATCAGGAGCAATGTCTGTGCCACCTCTAGTGACCCATGGGGAAAACTAAATTAACTATGGGGTTTTTTCATGGAAACTCTCTAAGGAGAAACCCATAGGCAGCATTAACTGGTCTATTTCTTGAAAGCAAACATCTGATTGGTTGCTGTGTACTTTTAGTTTCAGAGTAAACATACCTTTTTGCAATTACAATACACTGCACTACAATACCCCAGCTAGTACCAATTATTGAAGCATTTGGTTGGCTACATCCTCAGTGATGTGATGTCATGCCACCAATGTTGGACTGGGATGTCAGGGGCCTACCAGAAAACCTCAGACAATAAACCATCTCTACAATGTTGTTCTCCTCTTCTCACACACACTCTTTATTCTCATGAAAAATGGAGGCATATGTCCCCTTTAATTATTTTATGAATAAATGGTATAATGTTTTCTACTTATCTAGTCTAATAATCCACAACAACTAGTTTATAAAAAAAGCTTGGCTATAGGAATAAGACGAGAGCACCCACTAGACGGTGAGACAAAAAGCTTGTTGAGAGGTGTGCAAGTCCAAAACAGAATGACAAAAACCCTCCTGAGAGTGGCAGTCACTCATTTTAAGTCCTGCTTGGATGAATGGAGAGATGAGGAGACTGTTATACTGTAAAGCCTTTACCTTTCAGACTGTGCTTAGAAGGACTTCAATGTAATAAAAGTCACAGGTCTAATAACTCATAGCTGCCACTTATTAGGAAGTAAACAGTTGGGTGTTAAAAGGCAGAATGATCGGCTAACTATGGTATTCAATAACAAATGTGGTGGCTGAAAAATTCTAAATGAAAAATAGAAGACTCATTTATCAGTTCCAAAATCTTCATTTATTTACAAAGTTTTTAACAATGAACAACACTATGCCAGGTCTTGCTCTGATTGTCTAGCTTACAGTCTATCCCAGAGATCCCCCACCTTTTTTACCCATGAGCCACATTCAAATGTAAAGTTGGGGAGCAACACAAGCATGAAAAGCATTCATGGGGGTACCGAATAAGGGCTGTGATTGGCTATTTGGTAGCCTCTATCTGCACTGGCAGCCTACAGGAGGCTCTGTTTGGCAGTAAAGCTGTTTTTTAAGCAACCAAAACTTGCCTCCAAGCCTTGATTTCAAAAATAAGCCCCTGCTTTGAGGCCACTGAGAGCAACATCCAAGGGGTTGGAGAGAAACATGTTGCTCACAAGCCACTGTTTGGGGATACTGTATATCCCATATGGCTTGGACTCTTGACCTGCACAATATCTCAGCAACAGACAACTTGATACATGGTCAGTTGACTTCCAATTCCTGCTGTAGATATCTCCTCCTTATAACAAACTTTATTACATCACATAATAACAGGAGAAACATGAAATACAGAAAACATTGCACTGCAATTTAACTATTAATTCGCTCTCTCACACACATATAGGGGTGACAGATGCATCTCTACTCAGAAATGCTAAATGTTTTAGCAGACCCACATCCAACCTGGACCTACACAACCATGATCTGACCTGGACCTCTGCATCCACAAGTGTCTGGCTGCTCAAACCCACCTGACCAAAAAGTTTTCCATAGCCGACCCACCCCCTGCTGGAAGTCTCTCAAACTGGAAATTATATGAGTAGTTAGGGCAGACATGGGGAACCAGAAGTGAAATCACTATTTGGTTGGGAGAATGAAAGTTACATCACTAACAAGCCAGATTGCCAGGGAACTAAATATTTTTTAAAACAATGCTTTACAGCCGCCAGCAGCCTACTCAACTCCCAATGAAGGGTACCCAAGAACTGCCCACAAGATCAGGTCATCATGACTTTTTTGTCTAAATCCTAATCTCTTTGCAGATATCCTATTGGTACCTGACCCACAGCAGGACTCTAGCTCAAGGAGCATGCACAATATGCTGGACTTCAAAACCATTAATCTGTACTTCTTAAAAGAAGGATTAAGATCAAGCTTCTGACTGTAAAACGTGTCTGTTGGTCTTTGGTTGTATGTAAAAAAGCAAATAAACCAAATAAAACGTAACTGTAGTTCAGTGCTGTGTTCCATTTTGTTCTGATACAACAAGCATGCAAAACCCAAGTTACAGTAGTGCTGCCTGCTGTTCATAAACACATCATATAACAGCCTCTTATTATTTGTTTGGAAAGAGTTGAAAGATGTTGGCTTGATACTGTCTCTCCGGCGTACAGATCCATTTCAGCCTACGTGATAGCTATAAACAACTGCGGCTCATTTATATTTTTTTCCTGACCTTTGCTTGAATTTAAGTTCCAGTCTGAGGTGAAAATGAGTTTTAGCAGCGCTATAAATTGAGTGTTAGAGTAGTTTAAAAACATGGCTTGTCACAGAGGAGAAATGTGAGCCAATAATTAAAATGTGTTTCCCACCATTCCCCAAGGAACCACAGAATTGGGTTTTTTGGCTTAGATTACATTTCATGAGTTGCACATTGATTTATCTATTGCAGTGAGGTTTTTCCATTACATGAGGCATGAAGGCCTATGGCATATGTAGGGTTTTTTTGGGCCTGTAGTATGTCATAGGCCAGCACAATGATTTCCATGTGATTCATATGTTTCATGTAATTTCCATTGACACCAATGGAGATGTGTTGGGGAAATTGTGTTTTAATGGTGGATTCTGGTTTGGGAAAAAGGTGGTAGGCAGCTTTCCAGAAATTGCTATGTGTACAATAGCTAATCAACAAACTTGAGGACAATTGTTAAGTATATGCATAGGCACACTAGATCAAAAGTATCCATTGTGTAGGGTTGTCTTTATTATTTACTCGATATTACGGTAATTCGTTCATTACATACCAGCTAAGGTACAGTGCATATGTATCAACACTGACGCGTTTCGTGCCCTTAAGGCACTTCCTCAGAGGAAGTGCCTTAAGGGCACGAAACGCGTCAGTGTTGATACATATGCACTGTAATCACAATGACTATAGTTGGGCAACCTGAATAGGGTTATTGTTACGATTGGGAGGAGCCCTCGGCTACTCGGTTGCCACCAGGTCTTAATATGAGAGGACCAAGGGAAGAGTTCTAGGCAAGCAAGGGAACCGCACGTTATACAGTGTTGGAGAACAGAAAGCGTAGTTGGAATCACAGGCCAGGTCAATACCAAATGGACAGCGTAGTACAATATCAGGAGGCAATAGCGTAGTTGGGGTCACAGGCCAGGTCTATACCAAACGGAAAGCATAGAACAAAATCAGGAGGCAATAGCGTAGTCGGGGTCACAGGCCAGGTCAGAATGCCGAAGATGGACTGCCTATGAGTAAGTGCCTACTTCAGGCACGAAACACGTCAGGCTTACACATGTCCTAATAAAGATTTTTTTTACTTTCATAAAACATCTTTGGCTACTGCTTTACTACAGAATGACCTCTTACTACATTTGAATGCTCTGTATTGTCCCAAAAAATTGGCAAACCCTTGGAACTGGGGGTTACCCTGGTAAGAGATCATCTTTTAATAACATTTTGCTTTTTTGATATTGTATATTTCATTATTCATCTGCCTTTTTTCCTATTTTGGACTTTACCCAAAAAAATGGAGCTACACAACAGCACTAACATGACTTTATCAAGTACAAGGTACTATTTTATTATTACAGAAAAAAAGGAAATCATTTTTTTAATACATGAAATAATTGAATAAAATGAAGTCTATAGATAGGAGATGGCCTGTAATTTGGAGCTTTCTGTATATACATATAATACCTTCATCCTCCTAATACCATCTCTCTTCTCCTCCATGTACAGTAGATTGTATATCTTATACTTACCTTTAAATGTCATAAATGATTGTTACCTTTCCTTCAATATTAACAAACTCATTTACTGTACATATGTTTAATGCTGTTTGCTCAAATTCCAGCTAGACTATAGAATCCACAATATCACTCTCTAAGAAAGAATGTGTTGGGAGTTGTTTAATCAGACAACTGGTGGCTTCCCCATTGTTTCAAGATCATGGACTTTGCTTTCTTTTTGTCAAAAGATACACAATGGTGAGGCTATGGGGAGGGGTGACAAGAAAAGAAGGTGAATTTTCGAATGAAAAAAATGTGAATTTAAAACAAGAAAAGAAGGTGAATTTTCGAATGAAAAAAATTTGAATTTCAAGCTATTTTTGTGTAATTCGACTAGAGAATAGTCCCATTTCGATTTGAATTTGAAAAAATGTGAATATTGAAATTTATCATGTACTGTCTCTTTAAAAATTCGACTTCGACCATTCGCCATCTAAAACCTGCTGAATTGCTGTCGAATGCGCTATTCCTTCGATTCGTACGATCCAAATTCAGCTGAATATGGACCTATTTGATCTAAAACTGTTCGACCAAAGAAAAAACTTTGACTTAATTTCGCTTGGTCTTTTTGAATTCGCATTTCAACGTTTTCTTCAATTCGAAATTCGATGAACTTGATAAATATGCCCCTATATTTCAATTGTGTGAGAATATCACAGTCTACATCTGAATAAAAGTACATTTTAATTTGCTCTCCCCCTTTAACTCAGAATTGCCGACTTTTTACCAAATGCTGATTATGAGAGTTTCCTTGTTCATTATAAAAACATTTGATCCTTTTTTCTTTCTGCCATAATTGCTGCCTTGCAATCTTCTTGCCTTGAAAAGACTTTCTATGTTCACAAAGCATTAAACTGCATGGGTGAGTTTCCTTTACATTGAATTTTTTTTTTGGGTATCCATCTGGATTTAACAAAACATGGAGAACAACGAACAAGAACTGAGCGTTGTCCCACATGGCCACATTTCAAAGGAACAGATTTGGATGTTTCCGCGTCTAGACCGCAGAAGAAAAATACTTTTATACTAATTAACAACATTTTTTTTTAAAGAAATGAAAGTCTGTGATTAGGAACATTGGAAAAACACACCAGAATCTATATATCTACAGTCTGAGATTAAACACCCTGCTGCCAACAGAATATATTTTTTGATTTACGTTAATGTTTCACTTGCATGAAACTTCATTAAAACATACTTAAGCCCTATTTATAATATCGTGTAGCTTGTAAATTATATAGTTTCCATAGATGACCCAGGAGTTTTGTGGCCAAGTTACATTAAAATTGTATTTGTGGGTAGTGAAACCTCCTGTGGCCTCTATATAGTGTGTCAAATGATAATAATAAACTGGCCAGATTTGAATATAGTTGAAACAAACACTTTGACAAATTGTATTATCGCAATGGCTAATCTTGGCATTTGCATATAGGTACAATTAGCTTTCCCACATGGGGTATGTATTCTTTGTCAAAAATGTTAATTAATACAGTTTCAGTAATAACAGTAGATCTGCAGTCTCAAGTCTATAAATGGTATGTCATAAACAGGTATGGGACCCATTATCTAGAAACCCCTTATCCAGAAAGGCCATCTCCCATAGACTCCATTTTATCCAAATAATCCAAATTTTTAGAAATTATTTCCTTTTTCTCTGTAATAATAAAACAGGACCTTGTACTTAAGCCCAACTAAGATATAGTTAATCCTTATTGGAAGCAAAACCAGTCAGGTTTATTATAAAAATGGTACACATTTGTTAATTAAAGTATATTGGAGATATGTTTCTTTTTCATTAAAGAAAGTAAAAATGGCATTTTATTGTTTTGCCTTTACATTCTCTTTAATGGGCAGCCTCCTACTGGACTCGCATTGAAAAAGAGTGTGCACCTTCTAATCTTTTTTTGCAATTTAGTATAAATATTTAGACTGAGGCAAGTCTTAGACCCCGACTGCTGTTGATGATCAAGCTATTGCAATCCATCTTCATAGCTCTTTTTTGTAGAAGTAGAGTAGCATAGAGTTTTGTCCAATTATGATATCTTTCTTTATAAATCACTGGTATCCAAAAGGCATTTCCAGAGCTAACAGACAGTAACAAATCAGCTCATTGTTTTGTACGACAGGAAATGACCACAAGATTTATGCATTTGCGCAAGTCCAAGACTGCAGTCGACATTACAAAAAGAAATATTCTAGTCTTTCCTCTTTATACAAAACTGCAAAACTCAATTCGGAATCAAACACAAATGCAAAACACAAAATATCTTCAGGCATAGTGTTTGATTGGCTCCTTGGCTCCCTAAAACTTTGCTTTATGCATGTACCATGTATATAAACTAGGGATGCACCGAATCCACTATTTTGGATTTGGCCGAACCCCCGAATCCTTCGCGAAAGATTACCGAAACAAATCCGAATTTGCATATGAAAATTAGGGGTGGGAAGGGGAAAACAGTTTTACTTCCTTGTTTTGTGACAAAAAGTCACGCTATTTCCCTCCACGCCTAATTTGCATATGCAAATTCTGTTTGACCGGGCAGAAAGATTCGGCCGAATCTAAATCCTCCTGAAAAAGGCCAAATCCAGAACCGAATCCTGGATTCTGTGTATCCCTAATATAAACATTCTTATATGGCCTACCATCTGGGCATCATAACCTCCCCAGTCTGGGCATCATAAACTACCAATCATTCATTTGGGAGTGTTGTTGCCTTCATACCTCAATTAACCAGTATGATAATTCAGTTTTGCTGCCTTGTTTGCAAGAGAATGAGGATTTAGAGAGGGGCTAAGACTGACATAGGTTAGACTTAGTAAGGGACGAATTTAAAGGAATTCTGTCATGATTTTTAAGAAAGAGCCAGCACTTTAGGATGGAAATCTTAGATGCACTCTGCATCAATAGGCAAGCACACGTGCATTTGTTTTGATGCATCGATAATAATACATGGGAATAAAATTATAAAATATATTGACTTCACTTTTTCTAAATAGAGAAGAAGCAATAAAAAGCATCCAGATTACATTCACATCTGTAGTGTCCTTTCTAGATTTCCAACGGATTGCCTACAAGAAAACTATGTGTGAGAAGCATTGATTAATTCTTGAATTCCATTGCTTTCCATTCAATAAATACACGTAGTTCTCTGTTTTAATGGAATCAGTATATAATTTGCTTCATAAAATCAACTTAATGGCAGGCAGCAAAGCATGTTAAGGCATTTAACTATGTGCTGTATGAGTGAGGGTTGTTAAAGCAGACTTGTGATTCTTGAGTGGCTACCAGTTGGCAGTTGCCATTTTATTTTGATGTTGCTTTTATCTTAAATACGTTATTTGGAGAAAATATTGAAGTTGTGCATGACTTTTAATAATCATGCGAAGCTCAGACTTTTTTTCATCATTTTTGGCGTTTGATAAAGTAGAAGAAATGACTTGCAGAATGTAGGAATTCCTGGGAGAATATGGGTCCAATAAATTCATCATTTGCTCTTCAGGTAACGCTATACTGTAGCCCAGGTTCTCCCACATCATATTAGACATGTGCAGGCTTGGACTGAGATTCAAAATAGGCCCTGGCATTTCAGGTACACAGAGGCCCAAACAGGCCACAGAGCAGCCCAAACAGCCTCCCACCAGCCCAATATATAGTGACTTTCTATGGCAACTTATAGCAGCCCCTCTGGCATTTGCCTGAACCCAGAGATTGCCAGTCCGGGCCTGGACTTGTTTGTGTGTCCCTTGTCCCAAGTCCCATATCAGCTTAAGGTGGCCATAGACGTGCAGATTTACCTTCATATCGGACAAACGATCATTCAGTGCCATCTCCTGAACTGCCGTTAACCAATCAGATCAAATAAAGTAGTAAAAGAACAGATCAGACGACGTTCTGCCCCTGACAGCAATCGTACGAAAGTTATGTCCGACAAAAGCTGATGACAGTCTCCCACAGATATCGTCAGATCGGCAATACATGCAGAGATATTATCGGTAGCCGACAGAAATTTTCTAACCTGTCCGATCAACTGAACAACATCTCACGAAAAATGACGGGACACTCCACAGATGGCCCGAAAATCGTACCAAACTGAGATGCGTACAATTAAATCTTTGCGTCTATGACCAGCTTTACAATCATGAGAGCTAACCTTGTGAGAGCTAACAGGAACCCTACTGCTGAAACTTTTTAGATAACATCAGCAAATACCTTCTCCACTTCACTCTGGTTGAGCCAGCAGCTACAAATTAAATACTGCCATTGGGGTTTGCACAGCAAGAAAAGGGGATGCGTCCATACTATGAACTAGAAATCCTTTCCCAGGCAGCCAATCCCTGGTCTGAGAATTAAGCCACTTGCAAATAATCATCTGTCTTTGGGTTGGGCTTTTTTTAAAGGCTGTGTCTGTTAAGAACACTAGAAGAATGGTTATGTCCTTCCTAACATCATAGCAATTAGCAGATCCACAGTATTTTGCATACAGATAGTCAAGTGAATATAAAATTTTAAAAGAAAAAATGACTGGAAAGAAGAAAGAAAAAGGAATTTAGGAGAATGATCAAGTACAGATAATGAGAAATCTGTGTTGAGAATGTCAGATTATTCGTTACGGGATCATTCCAGACATGACATCATGGCCGGCTGATTAGATGTGCAATGAAATGTTTTAATAGAGTCTAAGGCATCAGCAGCACGTTGAGGGGTTGCTGGTCATTTCTACAGCCAGGAAAGATTGTTAACTGTTGGGTGAACAGGGCAGCTCTTACTGCACATAGGAACTGTAACTATTTTTATGAGAAGTGCAATTAATTTGGCACATAATAAAGCTGCAGTACATGACCTACAAATGTTAGGTTAATAGGAATTTCAAACACTGGATGTGATTGCTCTCCAGGCAAATATGGGGGGCATGTAGCCAAGTACAATGTTGTACAACATGTTGTACAACAAGAACAAACAAAAACTGAAAAAAGAGTAAACAATACAGTGCAGCATACATTGTCTATTAAATTGGGACATTTGGACCCAGTTTCAACTACTAGACGATATCCCTTTTGTTTTCAATTAGCACAGTATTTTTAAACCATTGGTTCACAATCAACTTGGTCGTACGATAACAAAAAAATCTTTTGAAAATCTAAAAATGTAAATAGCCGTCTTAACAATTACATCACTCAGGGTTTCCAAACAGACCTATTAGTCCTTTACCAACAGGATATGCCCCTCAATATCTATTGGAGAAACTGTTGTTTTGGCCAAGATTAAGAAAAACTTGGTGAAATTTACAGTGATCTTTACAAACACTTATAAACTATACATTGATCTTTACACACACTTGTAATGGTTTGGTTTTATAATAATTAAATGGGAGGCAATGTCAAATAATACTATCATAAAATTGCAAAAAAATATTTAGTTCGCCCATTGAAACAGAAGATAAGAACCGTAAGGATAGCACTTCCTTCCTGTGTTTGTTTACCTTTCAATGTGGTATCTGCACAGACAATGAAATCAGTTCAGGCGCTCACACCTTATCCAGCCATATCAAGACATTATGGGGCAGATTTATGAAATTTTGTAGAACGTTTGTTTCTCCGAATCTTACTTTTTAGATCAAACAAACATATTTTTTAATATAGCTACTTAATCAATGATTTTTTCGTAATGTATACAAACTATACAATCTCTGAATACTAAAGTATGGAAAGTAAAAGCTGTTAAGGTCATGTCGATATCAATGGATGTTCGGTTTGTGGTTTTAGAGGTTTTCGGAGATTAAAACGTTCATTGTCGTACAAATGTTTTGTTCGTTCATGAAAAATTCAGGGTTTTCGAATTGTTTCGACAACTATTTTCGTTTGTACTTTTTGTGATTTTAGAAACACAGAGTGTAATCATGGTTTCAAAAGGCTCTAATACCACTAACATTCAACCTTTAGTAAATGGGCCTCCTTGGATGGAATGCAGAGGACAATTAACATATAATGAATACTCCACAAGTCATTACCATTAGAATTTATAAACTCAACTTATCCTATATCAAAGTGTGCATAGAAAGAACTGTTAAACATAAACTATTTAAGAATAAGATTGTACTTTACAAGCTTGTTATTTATGTTTAATTTCTGGTTGTACATAACTTGGCTTAATTATGAGTGGTGGTATATTAACCACACAGCAACACAATTAGGGACTGGTCCTATTTATCAGTGTCAGTCATGGAAATAGAGGTAAACTCAAAAAACAGATATATACAACATATATTCAACTTTCACAGCATTTTTACATCATTCGCTGCCACAGTGGAGCTTACAATGTAAGGTCCCAATGAACTTGTCTGTTTGAGAGAAAACCCACATAGACACAGGGAGAACATACAAACTTCTTGCAGATCATGCCTGACTTGAATCAAACCTAGGTGTGCTAACCATTGCACCACCATACTGCTAGAAAAAGATTGCTTGCCACCATATCTGTGGATACAGAACTGTAGGGATTAGTATCTTCCCAGAACTCATACTCAGCAATACCAAAGCCAAAGAAATATGAAATCAAAACGTTTTTAAAGATAAAGAACCTCTAAAGTGGCCCAAAACGAAAAATAATTAAAACTGTAACAGCTCCAAAATTTTAGATTTGTGCCTAGGGTCCACTTGATCGAAATTAACAGACCAATTATCTGTAAAACTGTGTTTCTGAACTAGTTCTTATGGCCTCTTGCCAGCATAGCTAATTTTATTGAGTTAAAATACCATCTATGGAAGGGGGAAACTCTAAAATCCAGAACAGAAATAGGGCTTTTTTTGTAGCCGCCATGAAACTGAAAATAACGTTTGAGATTAGCTTTTTATCCAGCAGCTCTCCAGTTTGTAATTTTAACAATCTGGTTGCTAGGGTTGAAATTATCCTAGCAACCATGAACTGATTTATCATTTATTTTAATAAGAGACTGAAATATGAATAGGAGAGTAACAGAATAAGAAGTTAAGTAACAAATAAATGTGTAGCCTTACAGAGCATTTGTTTGAAAATTTGAAAAGCTGGAAAGGGTCAGAATTTATTAAAAAACTATAAAAATAAATAAATAATGAAGACCAATTGAAAAAGTTGCTGAGACCTGGCCATTCTATAACATACTAAAAGTTAACTTAAAGGTGAACCACCCCCTTTATGGAAAGAAAACCCCTGTTTATGAATATTTGACCTTAAAATACAGGGTCAAAAACGGGGAAATGTGCAAAGAACAAAAATTGGGCTGAACTACAGAGAAAGTGAAATGTTATATACTGTATCTTAAGGTTGTCTCATGGAAGGGTACAACATTCTTTTCCTGTGAATGATAAAGGACTCTTTTCATATGGGAAGTAGTACATATTCAGTGACCTTTCAACTGTATTCTTTAAAGAGTTCTTAATGATACAATTAAATTGGACGAGCATATAGCAGTAACAGCCATTAACCCTCACACTGTTGACACCCACATTCCATGGCACCAAATGCTTTTTATAAAGAGGCCATTAAGGATATTGGTACTCGCAAAGGAATGTGTGAAGGTTATTTAAGATGGGAGTAAAGCAAACAGTCCCTTTTTACGGGGTGAGTATAAATCACTGCACAAGCCTCATTTATACACAAAGGGCATCACAATGTTTAGCTTCACTTATCTTACAAACCAGATCAAATCGTTTCCTTTAATTACTTCTAAATAAATAATGTTTCTAATATAGTTAGTGAGCAAAAAATGTAATGTATAAAGGCTGGAGTGACTGGATATCTCACATAATAGCCAGAACACTACTTTCTGCATTGCAGCTCTTTAACCTGTTACCAGTGAGTAACCCTAACCAAATCTGAACCCTAGTTTGCACATGCAAATTAGGGTAAAAATAGGTACAAAAAGTGCATAGAATATTGTGATTTCCTTGTTCGCATTCCAAAAAAACACACTATTTTGAAGGGGTTGTTCACCTTTAAATGAACTGTTAGTATGATGTAGAGCAGGGGTCCCCAACCACCAGGCCGGGGACAGTCTTGAACTAGGCCGCCGAGCCTAGGGGACAATTTACACAGGGCACCGAATTGGACACTGGCTCTCCAGAATTGGACACCGACCCCTCCCGACCCCCTCTCCCAGTTCTTACAAACAAAATTGGCTCTACATCGGTCCCCAGACCAAAAAAGGTTGGGGACCACCGATGTAGAGAGTGATATTCTGAGACAATTTGGTTTTCAATTTTTATTATTTGTGTTTTTTGAGCTATTTAACTTTTTATTCAGCAGCTCTCCAGGTTGTAATTTTAGCTACCTGGTTTCAAGGTTCCAAATTACCCTAGCAACCATGCATTGATTTGAATAAAAGACTGGAATATGAATAGGAGAGGTCTGAAGAGAAAGATGAGTAATAACAAGTAGCAATATCAATACATTTGTAGCCCAATAGAGCATTTGCTTTTTTAGATGGGGTCAGTGACACCACATTGGAAAATTGGAAAGAGTCAGAAGAAGAAGCCAAATCATTCAAAAACTACATAAAATAAAAAATGAAGACCAATTGAAAAGTTGCTTAGTTTAGGCCATTCTATAACATACTAAAAGATAACTTTGAACTACCCCTGTAAGGATATGGTTCAGCCAGGCACTTGGATTCAGCCAGTTTTGAATCCTGCTGAAAAAGGCAGAATCCTGAACCAAATCCTGGATTCAGGGGTTAACTTACCAAAGTCCAAGTGGTTCAGCCAGGCACTTGGATTCAGCCAGTTTTGAATCCTGCTGAAAAAGGCAGAATCCTGAACCAAATCCTGGATTCAAGGGTTAACTTACCAAAGTCCAAGTGCTCATGTCCCAGACCTCCAGCTACAGGCTGGCACTAACCAGACATCACCAGTAGTTTATTTAAGAAAACATCTCAATCTGTACGTGTTTTGTGCCTTGTGGGCACTTTAATGGCAATGACTTATGCCTTTGACTAAGTGCCCACAAGGCACCAAACGTGTAAGGCTCCATATAGAGGTACTTTCTTCTTTACGTTTTAACTGCATCCACCTCTAAGTGATGTCCGGTTTGTGCCAGCCTGTATCTGAAGATGTAGTATATAGAAAAGTAGACCAATAAAACAGTTTTTATGTATGTTTGAGTAGACAAGAATGATGCAAAAAATTTTTTTAGTAGTCTTAATATTTGTGGTTTAACAACTAAAGCAGTGATTGTGAAGTGTCTATGGGCTCCCTAAACTTTCCACCCTAGGCATGACCAATGGGTACTTATATATAATCACAGCCCTGGTTGGTAGGGCTCAGGGATATGAGTGAAAGTCTTTGGAGTACACTGTGAGAATCCTGGTAGCAGTGGTGTAAATAAGTGCCCAGCAGGCTTCTAAGGGACCATGTTTGAGAAGCACTAGCCCTCAAGTCTCCTTTTGAGAGTGACTGAGTCATAATTACATTAGGGACCCTTCTTCTAACACTTCCACCAGATCCCAGTTGAGGTGTGGAGTCACATGTAACAGTGCTCTACCCTTGACTGCAGCCCCATGTACCTATAGTACTATACATATATAACATTCTATAAAGGATGATTATAGAAATAATAAATCATTCAAAGTGAAATGGAAGGAGGAGCCACAATCAGTACCACATTCCAAATATCCCTCAGTGTCATTTGGGGGTCATCCAAAGGCCATAACCTTCTGATGTTTCAAGGGCACAAACAACCAGCCCTGGATTTTTTTTTATGATCTGCAAGTAACTAAATGTCATTGCCCTACAATGAGATTTTTTTCCACTCAAAATAATGCTCCCATTAAACTGTAATCTGCTTTTGTCGCAGTTGAGCATCTGGTATTGCCTGTGACCGTTTGATAAAATATTTGCTCTTGAATAAAGAAACCCATTCTCCTGGTTTCCTAGAAATCTCTGGGGTGGATTTTTTGAAAATTAGCTCATATTTAGCCAGGTCACAGGTTCTGTAAATACATTAAATCAATGTTCACTCTTTGTTTGCATTCCCAGTTCCAACTGTCTGAGATTCCAGCTCCTTTAGTCGTTCGTAGGCCCTCAGACTGCCTCAGGGCTGAGAGACAATTCACATTAGTATCTCAGAGCTAGGGGTGAAAATAGAGTTCACCACGACTTTCACAGTTCTCAATATGGTTGTACGGGTGTGCATTTATCAAAGGGTAAAAATAGGGCAACCTCTGTTTATGTTATTCACACTGGTGAATAGAGAGCTGTAGAGTTCAATGCCAGTGAACTGCGATGAACTCTATTGTCATTCTTTGATAATTACTCCCCCTAGTGAATGAATAGGTGAGACTTTGAACTGTTAGGGCAGAGACACACGCTCTTCTTCGCTCAATTTATCTCCCTGAACTGCCTCTCGCCAGCTAGAATGTAAATCGCCGACGGGATGGCAATCAGTGCACTTCGTTTTCCGAAGTCGCCTGAAGTTGCCTCACCAGGAAACTGCGGACGACTTCGGAAAACGAAGCACTCCGAGTTCCATCCCGCCGGTGATTTAGATTCTAGCTGGCGGGAAGCAGTTCAGGAAGAGATTAGTCGCCCCAAAGAAAAGGCAATTTATCTCCAGGCGACTAAATCTCCCCGAATCTGAGCGTGTTTCTCTGCCCTAACTGTAGAATAACTAGTGCCTGATGGGGTTTTAAGTGTTATTAGACCAAACCTTGCACCATTTTCTATTTTCTCCAACCTCCTTAACTGTTCTACCCGAGTTCTGCCCCTGTACATTTTCAGGGTTAATAAATAGTCTGTTGCCTTTTGACATTGCTTTTACAGGTGAATTATAGTCAAACATTCATAGCCTATTTTTTATAATGATGTAAATATTTGGCAGTAGCTTCTGTTGGCTGCTGGTGTCTCATAAAGGATCTAAAACATATGTTTTTATCAGTTGTTATCCTGCTCCTGCGAAGAAATAAAGTGTCTCTTTACATGTTCCCTCCCTCGAGTAATTCGTCCTTTTGTCTGAAACTGTTTCGTTAAAAGGTGTAAAGAAATAACAATTGGGAATTTCAATGGAATGGATGGCTACATGTCATAAAGGGGCAGTTTATCTTTATGTTATCTTCATGTTTTAATACAGGTATTAAACATTAAATAAACCTAATAGGCTGGTTTTGCTTCCAATAGGGATTGATTATATCTTAGTTGGGATCAAGTACAAGCTACTGTTTTATTATTACGGAGAAAAAAGGAAATCATTTTTCAAAATTTGGATTATATGGATAAAATGGTTTCTATGGGAGACGGCCGTTCCGTAATTCGGAGCTTTCTGGATAATGGGTTTCCGGATAATGGATCCCATACCTGTATATAAGATGTCTTGTTTTTAGCAGCTTTTCCATTTGAGTTATTTTGATTTTTTTTGCCCACCTCTTTCCAGCTTTCAATTAGGGGTCAAAAAAGAATTATTGCTCTGTAAGGCTACAGTTTTATTATTATTGTTGTTGTTGCTCTTCTTTCTCTTCAGGCCTCTCCTATTATACAGATATAGTATCCGTTATCAAGAAACTCATCAAAGGAAGGCTATCTTCCACAGACTCGATTTTAATCAAATCATTGCAAATTTTGAAATAAATATCTGTAATAATAAAACGTGTTTCCAGGCAGTAACCAATCAGTGACTTGAGGGGGGGCACATGGGTCATAACTGTTTGCTTTTGAATCTGAGGATCAATTGCAAACTCACTGAACAGTTTTGTCCCATGTGGCCCCCTTTCAAGTCACTGATTAAATCAGAGTTAGAGAGCTGAAAAGCATAAAGTAGTGTTCTGGCTATAAAGTCACTCCAGCCTTTATACATTACATTTTTGCCTGACTATATTAGAAAAATGTTTTATTTTGCGAAGCTTATCTATTTACCTAGTTTTTATTTTTACACTGAACTGTTCCTTTCATGTAGAGCTGAACTGCCTTTTAAATGTGGCATAATTAGCTTCCCATACCCCACAACATCTCTTGAATACCAGCACCCTTTGAGCACAGTAAGCTATTTAGCAAGGATGTGCGAAAATTCAAGGTTCTCTATACTGATGGGCTGTTCAGCAGCTGATTAATCTGAGCCACTGTTCTTATGTTCCTGGCTGTTGTTATATTGTTTCTCTTTTTTCAGTTTTTCCTCTGGTTAATATCAACTTCCTATTTACCCATTACAATTTTTTGCTGATTTTGCCACGTGGTGCAGAAGGATTCATGGAAACTAGTAATTGACAAATAGAATCAGAACATAGTGGATCGACGATTTCTCTTTCCTATCCAGTGGCGTAACTACATTGTATCTGGCCCCTCAGGGCCAGAACTAGGGGTAGGAAAGAGAGGATGCAATGGTGCGGGGGCATAGGGCACATACCTCCTTACCTGCCTGCCCTTAGCTTTGGCCAGTCTGATTGAGGCAACTACTTTACGATTCGGCACTTGCGTGCACGGTGGGGTTTTGTGAGATGATTCACGCACATGAGCACTGCGTCTTGTGATGAGAGGAGCGGACGGATGTAGGTGTGCTTGTCCTGGGTGCCCCAACCCTCACCCAAAAATCTTCGGAGGGGCCCGGCAGGCAATGCAACCCTTACCCGCTCTTGTCCCCTGCCTTCTTGCATTCACTCCCCAATCACTCTCCTGCATGAGAGTGGGCGTGGAGTGAGGACTTCAGCTATAGATAAAGCAGACACAGCCTGGCCCCCCTTTTCCCATAACTCCTGCAACCACTGGGTCTGTTTCCTCTATAATGCCACTGTTTACTTCTCCTTTAAGACCTATGCTTTAAATTGCTCCGTGCATTCTGTTTCAGTATGCTTGATAAAGGGGTTGTCCCCGAAACGTCGCATGTCGCACTATTAAACTTTAAAGCAAGGGCTTTCACCCTGCCAGCAATACCTGTGTGCCGGTGAATTCTTTTCTTCATATTGTCGTGGGTTTGCCGAAGCCCTTTTCCCCGAGCACCAGGGTTAGTATTTTACTGGGTGAGCGTGAGCAGTTTGAATTTTTTCTACTTCTCCTTTAAGCCCATAGTGGCAGGGTGGGGGTTATAAAGATGTGAATCGTAGGGCATGAAGGGGCAAGGCTTGCAGATGAGTTGGTGCAGTTTGGACAGATCATGGCTAGGGCTTTTGAGAAAATGGGGCATGGTCAGGTCAGATTAAGGCATGACCATATGTGCATGAGGCATTTTTAAGGGCCCCGTTTACTTGTACCCCACCAAGCAGGCCCTGGTGATAAATATTAGGGTCCCATGGAGTCAGTAGTCTGGAGCCATATAATTACATATGGTGGCCTTATTTCTAGGACAACTGACACACTGGCATAACATGACTTTCCTCTTCCTCCTTGCGAAAGGGACTGACTGACATTACACGCAAGAGCCCCCCTGCAGCATTGTTATGCCACTGAACTGCCAATTTATCGTTTTTTTAAAAAAAATTTGGTGGTTTTGGTTTTCTACGTTTTTTCTACCGCAGCTCTCCAGTCTGATGAGCATTTACCCACTTCCCAGAACAACACGGAAGATGTGTAAAATAGCAACAAACAACAAGAACAGAAATACAATTGTAACTAAAATATTAAAAAAAACAGAAATATAGCTACAAGATTAATAAATGAATTCCATAACCAGATTTTGCATTTTTGGCTGCAGAGAAGTGAAATAGAGCCCCTAAAACATACTTATGGCCACACACACATGGCTGATATAAACTACATTAAAAACGAAGACAAACTGAATAGCACTGACAGTATTGTAGTAATAGCTAATTTAAGGGTTAACTGGGGGAGATGTCAAATAATCAGAGACTTAGTGACGATGAACTAGACAGGTTTTGTCTTCTCTTTATTATTGCACTGCTTTACATTGGCACATATACAGTAGTTTTAGGTTTGTGGTTTAGAGCAGCAGCTGTGTTTTCATTCCGGTCTGTGGGCTAGCAATTTTAGCATAGGAGTATTAATTGTACAGTTTATTTGGGAGCTGATTTTAGCCAGAATCTACTGATTGTTTTGCTCCTGTGCCACAGTCTTCCTCACCCGCAATCACATATTCTGTGCATGGACATGTAAGCTTCTTATTCATTCCCTTGCTTCTTTTTAGACATAATCTTTCCTATTTAGTCTGAACACTGACTATAGAAGCGTATGTCTAGCCAAGAGCCCACATTTCTTTTTATGTCATTTGCTTTCTTACCTTAATTTAGTTTCTCAACTGGAAACCAATGAGTTCAATCGGGTGGAATGTATTGAAATGGGTAAAGTCTGTGTTCTTCCCAGATGTGCAACACTTGTGTAGCTGCAGGAAAGAACTAGATGTGCATACAAGGATATTTCTGGTAAGTTTTACCAAGTAAAACATGTTTTTATCGCCCATTGGGTTTAACAAAGGCGATGCAGAGGGGAATAAGCAGACATGACCTATTTTTGGAGCTTGCTTCTTTAAGGTTATCTACTGTTTTTTGGAAATTAATGTTCCTTCACATTCCCTATGCCTTGTGAGCTTGCACTATAAGCACCTACGTGGGGAGGGGACTGCTGGAAAACACTATAAACAGAATAAGGAGCGGCAGTTCTTTCCCTAATCACCTGGATATATATGGCACCTTAGTGGGTCTGTTTTGACAATTTTTTCAATTTGCAGTTGGTCAGTCTAAAGTGAACATCTTCGGGATCATTTACTGATGAGGATGAGCGTGCAGCCCTTAGTGCTCATCTACCACCCTTGTGCCCTAGTAAATTCTGGTGTGAGGAGCCGACAGCAGCATCAGAAGGTGCAGGTGAGCCCTGTCCTGGCAGGTGGTAAGGACAGGGCCAAGATGTAGCCTACACCTCTTGCTGCTACCTAACCTCAGCATCTAAATGAAGCACAAGTTAGGGGACAGGAGGGGGACTTCTACATGCTTCCCCCACACCAACCCTTCACCAAGACCCCAACCACACATAGACCCCCCTCCCTTCTCCCCCCAGCTTGGTGCCCCCCGGGGAAATGCCCCTAACATCAGAGTTCACCGCAGCCATCTTCCGGGTCTTCCATAAGCTGAGTGGGAGACCGGCGAAATGTGCAGTTGGAGCAATTTGCCGATTTGCGACAACTTTGCATGCCCCGAATAGGACAGAAATTGCCGAAGCGTCAGAAGAAGACACTCCGATGCCTGAATCTGCGCCGAGGGTTAAGTATAAAGTTAAGGGCATTTCCCTGGGGGCAGCTAGGCTGGGGGGGGGGGGTTAGGGAGGGGGTCAACGTGGGGGGTAGGGTTTTTTTTGGAAAACAGTTAAATTCTCCTTTAAAAGAACAGTAACACCAAAAAATTAAAGTGTTTTAAATTAATGAAAATATAATGTAGTGTTGCATTTCTCTGGAAAAACTGGGGTGTTTGCTTCAGAAAGACTACTATAGTTTATATAAACAAGGGGCCATGGGGGCAGCCGTTCAAGCACAGGATACACAATAGATAACAGATAAGCTCTGAAGAATACCATTGTATACTACGGGGCTTTTCTGTTATGCTGTGCCTATTCTCCTTTTTTCCAGCTTGAATAGCATCCCCCCATGGCTACACAGCAGCTTGTTAATGTAGACTATAGTAGTCTTTCTGAAGCAAACACCCGTTTTACCAGTGCAGGGCAACACTACGTTATATTTTCATGACACTATTATTTTTTGGTGTTACTGTTCCTTTAAACATTTAGCTCTGTATTCATGGAGAGAGATGCAGGATTCTGCTCTGTGGCAATTCCTAAAAATCATAAAGCAGCTTGCAAAGATCAAGATTGCATGCTGTGTTCTGTAACATAAATTACGCCCCTTATCTGCCAGTAAATGTTATCCACTGATGGTTGGGGCAACAGTATCCTGCAGTGACATCTCTGACCACAGTGGTTTTAACAGAGCTACAATTTCAGCCATAAAGCATGACATTACTGTAGTTTGTGAGAAAAGGATAGAGACTTGACCCCTAAATTCCACTTCCCTGTGTAAGTAATGATGACTTTTGCAAAGCAGATCACCCAAAATGAGCAGACACTCAAAAACTCCAAAGTGATGGGTCACTTGGAGTAAAAAGTATATTTTGTTAAGTTTACATGTCCATAAAAACCTTATGGGTTTCTCACATTGGAGTATTTGAGTACCTGCTAATTTGTGCAGTTTGATCCACTCCCTCTAGCTGTGGGTTTGGGGCTTGGCACCCAAATCTTAAAATCTATGGGACTATTGACCTTCATCCTTTCATTTACAGTATATCTAAACATTTTGAAGACCAGAAATAGTTTTGCTTATCTTTTGATAGGAAATGTTGTCAAATACACATTTATTTGCATTGACTCACTAACAACATGCAGGGCTCAAATGTACAGTATGTGTTTCTTCTTTGCCATCCATGCTGCTCGCTAGTTGTAACAGGAGTATTCATTTCTGCTTTACAAGGCCATGACAGGAGAACAATGAAGTTCTTGTGCGAGACTGAATCTGCATGCAGAGCCAATAACCCCATAATAAAAGCTTTATAATCATACTATAAATATATGTTTAGTGATGTTTAAAACATCTGTATAATTAAACATAATGTACTATTATAAAGTCAAGGGCAAGTAATACAGAAGCTGTGCTTTGTGTGGTTAATGTGTTGCTAATCTTTAGCCTAGACATTTAAATTTGGAAAGTGTATGCATATGCAGTTGGCATTTACAGAGAGGAAAACAGGTGAGGAGCCCATTAAATATCTGTTCATCATGATGACTGGAATGGGTCAGGAGGGTTACATATACAGGTCAGGGTCTCAGTAAATTCCAGAGTTATTTGTGGAGTTTGGTTTGTGGCGCTGTAATTAGTATAGTCTGAGTAGGTTGCTTACCATAGCTCCCATAACCAGACTATACAAAACTGCAGTCAATAATTTACTGTTTCTCAAATAATCAGATATTTTCACAGCGTTGCTTATGTATGTATAACACTTTCCATTTATGCTAGGGGATATTTGGGCTCTGTGTGACACCTTTGTCTGTGAGTCTGTAATGCATACCAGAGAAATAAAAACAGGGAAAAGCAGATAACATGTTCCAGTGAGGCCTCCAGAAGAATAAATGCCGATAAACTAGAGCTTCTCTGTACTGCTCAGTGCGCGAATCTAAAGTACTGACCTGCCATTTGTCTGGGAAGATCTGAGAATTGTAAAGGTGGCCATAGAAGCAGAGATCCGACAGTTTGGCAATGTGGCCAAATGAGCGAATCTCCCCAATATGCCCACATTGAAGTTGGCGATGTTGGGCTGATGCAATCGTGGGCCCTAGGGCCCAACAATCGGATCATAAAGCATCCAATACGGGCGGTCGGATCACTGGACCCGATGGTATTTTTTAACCTGCCCAATCAAGATCTGCCCGACTTTCGGGCAGATATTGGTTGGGAAAGCCCGTCGGATGGCCCCACTCACGGGCCAATAAGCTGCCGACTTGGTCTGGGGGCCTAAATAAATACAACAGATCTGGCAAGATCAGCTTCTATCAGTAATCATGGAGTGCTATGCAGGTACTAATAATTTAGCAGGGAACCCCATAGATGATGGGCCATGCCAACAAGTAAAATGGGGCCCCAATGAAGACTAATCAATAGTCTCACGTAGGTCATGCCCCTGATCTTCCCAGCCACTTTACAATTATACTAAAGCTTCGTCCTTGATCCACCCAAAACCCTGCTGGTCCATATATTCCTGCCCCTTGCACAACCTGCAAACCTCACTTTTTCAGGACCTGCCTCTGCCATGAGACCCCTGACTGCAGTATCCCTGGTACATCCCTGATGGTGGCCCTGAGTTCAGAGACTGGCAATAGGGCAGATCTAAATGATCCACAGGAGTGGCTGCAGTTTGGGGGGCCTACCCTATTACCCATGCACTTGCAAACCTTATAATCTTAAAAAGGGGGTATTCGCTGTTAAATTAATTTTTAATATGATGTAGGTACTGAAATTCTGAAACAGTTTGCAATTGGCTCTAATTTTTTATTTGTTTTTTTATTTATTTCATTTTTTTTCTGCAGCTCTTCAGTTTAGAATTGTAATAATCTGGTTGCTAGAGTCCAAATTACCTAGCACTGATTTGAATAAGAGACTGGTTTATGAATAGGAGAGGCCTGAATATATAGATGAGTAATAACATGTAGCAACAACAAATTTGTAACCTTATAGAGCATTTGTTTTTTAGGTGGGGTCAGGGACAAATAATTCAAAAACTATATAAAAAAAAAGAAAGACCTATTGAAAACTTAGTATTAACCATTCTATAAAATTTTAAAAGTTAACATAAAGGTGAACCACTCGTTTAACACCCAGTTACAATTTGTGTTTACAAATTTGCTAATTTGTTTTTGTGATATGAAATGTATAATACACTATTTTTTTACAGTTTCAATTATTCTGAGGTAGCTAATTAATCACATCACAAAGTTGGGATAGAGAGAGGTGGGGGTTGACAACCTGTATTTGTGTGGTGGGGGGAGTACAGTGATTCACAGTAGGGGGGGATCCCTAGAGTGTATGAAACGGGTGGGGGGAATAAATGAGCCCTTTTGTGTTATGAGCTCAACGTTGGGAGTCACTTTTTCCAACATACATGGCAGCTTCACCCCCTGTAGAGTGGAGTCTAACCAACCCTTTACTTATTGCTAGTCTGGGTATAATGTTGTAAGATGCTTTGCTCTCTGAGTTTCTCCACATTTATTTAACAAGAGTGTTACAGAAGAGAAGCGTATGAATCATATCAGTTTGGATGTGGTACATAATTGGGGAGTTTGTGTATGTGTGTTGGTTAGGGAAGCATCTAACAGACCCAATATAGGGGGGAGAAAGTATACTGTACATTCTTGTTGAAATTCCCTCTTTGGGGGAAATTTACTAACCTGCGAAAATACGCCAGCGACAGCTTCGCACCCATCGCTACACTTCGCCAGTTGCGCAGTTGCCTCCAGGGCACCGAACGCTGGCAAATTTTTGCTAGCGTTAAGTCGGCAATCAAAGTGAAGATGTGCTAGCGTTCAATTATGCCTACCCCAACTTCGTTAGAGGTCTTCGCTCAGGCTAATTTGCATACGGCGAGAAATTATAAAGTTTAATGGACGTATATGTTGCAGCAAATACATTACATTACACAAGTCCAGGGAACTGTTATAATGGCCAACACATCAGCCCGCTGTATAGTTTACATTCCATATGTTAGAAAATGTATGGGGGAACCTGGTTACCCAAAAAAAAATTTAAGCACTTTTGCAGGCTAGCACTCTAAAAAAAGGAAAAGACACCAGCGTTTTTTTGGAACTTAGAACATTTTTCAACAAAAAATTGAGGAAGTCCTATCCACTCCATTGCACTTCGCCTCTGTTTGGCGAAAGAGGTAACATTGAGTAAAATTTGCATTTTAGTGAATTAGTGGAGTTACATCCATTCACCAGAGCGAAAATTCTCCTGTCGTTAGAGTGCAAAGCAACGCTAGCGTCTATCTCCTTCGCTAGCGAAGTGATGCCTGTGCTCGTTAGTAAATCGCGAAGTAACAAAATTATGTCAAGCTGGCAAATTATATCCAGCGTTAGTCACTTCGCACTTTAGTAAATGTGCCCCCAATTGTCTGTCCTGTCTGGGTGCTCCATTGAGTAGCCATGTCCCTTAGTAAATACTCTTACACCATCTAGTCCATCTTATAATAAAGGTACAATTTGTACAGAATCAGCTATTTTCTTTGATTAATTTTTTTGGTTCAGTTAATAGAGATTGTCAGTAATAGAAAGCAGGGTGATGTTATGCAGACTGGAAAAGCAGACTGTGTTGGTGTGTGTCATGTGAATAAGCCTGTCTGTCACGTCTGTACTACTGGCAGGCTCATTAAAGTGACAGGGATCGGGAGCAGCACCTGGATGTGTTACCCGGAACGCAGAATGAAAATACATATGCTGACACTTGGCTAGCTCTCCGTGAGAGGAATAATATTGCATAGTTTGAGGCTGACAACATGCATTAGTTCCCCAAGTTCAGGCCTTTAAAAAAATCCCTGATGAAATCCCAAACACTTGTCAGTTTGTCACAAGCAGGGACGGAGGATCCATCTCCTAAACATTGCTTTGGCCTTTAACAAATTTAAGCCTGGACATTTTACACAAAAGATAGTGAATCAAATGAAACACAAGGAAGTAGTTAGAGTGAGTTTCTCACTCAGGTGCCTCTAGGGGGCAGTGCAGTCAACAGGGCTGCCCAGTCCAAGTACAAGAGTTAATCATTCTCCTGTGTCTGGTGATTGTTGTAAACAAAATCCCACAAAATATTAGTTTTATAGTTTTTTTATAATGTTTATTAAACAGGGCCTCCTCTGTAACCCTTTATGATACAAAGGAATAGCAAGAATCTTTCAGAGGACAGGTGCAAATTAATGGACAAGAGGGGTGAAGGGTGGTGACTTTCACCCACCTGCCACTCATGAATGCAGGAAGCATTGTATTGACTTGCAGCAATTCTTGAAGGGCAAGGCACAAAGTGCAAAGACATGGCTTAAAGTGCACATTGCACTGGAAATCTGGGTTTAAGTGCAGAGCACAGCATTTTGGACACAAGCCATCCCTTTACAGGCAGGGTTCGATTGGGCTGGTGGGGAACCAGGGTAAAACCCTGACTTCCTTCTCCTGCCTGGTTGCCGCAACAAAAAGGTGCATGTGTGGGTTCAAGGGGGTTGGGGCAGGGGGGCCCAGAAGGGGCTTTGTGGCAGAGGCAGTGGTCCCCTGAAACAGAAGCCCCGGTGAGTCTTGTTCCCCCCAGTCCGACCCCGTTTAAAGGGCTCCATTGTGGCCTGTGCCCACCAGCGCTCACTAACTTGCACAGAAATAAAATATGCAAAAGTTCCGGGTCACACTGGGCCATCGGGACACCATCTACCCAGTTCTCCGCATGGCACTGTGGTTGCTCTCATGTGGTTCCCTATTACAGTGAGTACAGGTAAAACGTATGCGTTGTGGCGCAGCGGTGGGGGAGATGGAGGGTGAACGTAAGGGGGGTGTGGTTGCAGACCTGGTGAGCCCCGGACACTCAGTCCAACACTGCAAAAGTTATGAGATATCATCATGCCTTGCTCATTCACCCCTTAGTGCCTATGACTTATAGTCAATGTGTATATCCATGAACATGACTGTGCCAGGTACATGCAGGGATCCGAGCAATGTCTCCAAAATGGGACCTCATCCAACTTTCAAATATGGAGTAATTGCACGCTTATATTTATTATTTGTGGTGAAAAGATTCTTTCAGCAATCAGTGGCACTTGAAGTAAAAGGATATAATATCATATGGGATTTTTTTCCCTAGAAATACCAGGAAATGTAACTAATGAGGCAAATATTTGCAGTGCTTAAGTATCAATCAGTGGAGATAGGCATAGGATGTTATGGCTCATGTATCTGTTTTTCAGGTTGAGTGTTTGTGTGTTTCTCTATGTATATACTGTATATGTGGGAATGTGTGTGTGTGATGATTTGATTTTGTGTATGCATGTAGCTTATATCAATATTAAGGTAATTCATTCCAGTAAATTCAAATATTTCACTTACAATTTTTTTGTTGCCGCTGTCATTCTGCACATTGGTCTCGTAGAGCATTCTGAGAGAGACTTACCTTCTCTCTAGTGTTTTTCTGAATACTATGCCACAGCATACATTTATGCAGAATATTAAGTCCTTTCAGTTCAGCTATAATATAGAGCCTATGGAAATCAAATAAGGCAGAAAACCATATTGGTTGGCGGCCCCAGACAGCACCTCTGTTTGTCCATGGGCAAAAACATTTAAACATACTGTAATAAGTATGATTTGTTGCTACTGTAGGTAGTAAACAAGGCTAAGGTTTGTGTGGTGTAAGAAAGCTCAGATATTACATGTTTTTCTAACCCTGAAATCAGGCCATGCACATAAAATGTTACTCAGCATGGTTTAGGGTATTTCCTATCCCTGCCTTATACTCATGTATACTCACTATTCCTATACAGTACAGCATAACCATACAAATTCTATTATACACATGGTATGCATACATTCCATATTACATTGGGGGATCTGCCTACAGTGCAGCAAGCCCATTAAAATTAGATTTTGTATATAGTATTGATAGTTTCTCCACTGTAAGGTTTTGTTGTTTTGTTGAAATTAGAAACGGACTCCACCGGAAAAGTAGCAATCAGCGTGGAAACCAGCGTATTAAAATTGTTTAAAGACTTTATTGAACACCACTTTAAAATCACAGGAGTGAATATAACGGGCAGCTAAGTGGCAAAAAAGAAGAAAAAACAGCGGAGCACCGTGGAGTCCAGTAAAAGTATTAAAAAATGAAATTTTATTTAATGTACATATAAAAGCAGATTACAGCAGCAGTGAACCATGGCTGCCCGCTTAACCCGTTTCGTGGCGTCCTGCCACTTCATCAGAAGCTTGTTTTAGTAGCATCAAGCAGTGTTAGACTTTGTGACCAGGGCCCACTGGAGCATCCACCTCAAGGGCTCACCACTCTCACCCCTTTTGATAACTCTCTTCCCCCACCCCATCCCCACTGTGTGAATTTTGCCCCTCAATGCCCAGTTGCAATTTCCTTTCAGGCCAGAGATCTCAGCCAGCAGGGGTGTGTGAGGGCCTGCAAACCCCTGTCAGTATTCATAGTAGTAACAGTGTGTAACATGAAACGCATAAGGCTATGCTGATCTGATATAATAAATATTATACTTATTTTACTGCCTGGTGGAAGATTGCACTTTTGAGTGCCGGCTCTACAAATTTCTGGTTTTGACTACTCCCCTTGCTGAAGGCTCAGGGCGACCCCTTCCATAATTTGGTGAGTTAATTTAACTTGGTTGGACTATTATCCTTGGTCAAGTTCTAAAATTGCATAGGAAGGAACCATAGTGCAGAATGGGCAAACATTTAGGATTGATGGTTCAATAAAAGGGTATTAGTGTCCCTGCCTGGCATCCATCATACACTTGAATGACAACACCCAAGGCAGGCTCCTGTGCTACTTACCCTGTTACCATTGAACAGAATCTTTATTCACATAAGAAATGTTTATTTGTGATTTACAAGAGCGATGATATGTATAAATCCTTGTGTATAATTATGTGTATTATGTATATATGTTGGGCTATTACTTTCCTGATCAGTAGGGCTTTATGGCAGGCTCTTTAAAGGAATTACCTAATCCCTGTCTGCCACTGATTCCTTTAATGACATTATCCAGCTTTGAAATATTGAGAACCCATTTTCAAGTAGCCTTACAGTGATTATTCTATTCAGGGAAAGGGATTGGATGAAGTCAACATACTGTATAAGAGAGAGACTTTCCTACTGGCGTCCCGTGGAGACGGTTTGACTGCCACTTTAGTGGGACCTGACTATGCCAAGCCTTTATGTTGCCCGGTGGAGGCAGGTAATCTCCAAGCAGTGATGTCATGCGATTGTAACTGAACAGAAGGTTGTGAGTTCTGATTTGCTTGTTCTGGAATGACTTCAGTATTGGTTGAATAAAGGGTTTACACACATAAAGCCATCCGACATACGCATTTGGGTTCCCTTTTCACAGTGCTTGGATTTATTTAGCCCATGTATGAAGGAGTGCCTGACAAACTCAATAGAAAGCAGAACGTCGGCTAATGCCAAGCTTTACAATAAATATTCAGAGCTTAGGAAACTATGACCTAGCCCAATAAATGCCTGGCTTGTTTGGTATCTACAGATGGGTCTTTATTCATGCTCCATCTTTTGATTCAATTAATTTGAACATTTTTAAAAGCCCCTCCCCGCTGGAGAAAATATTTTAATAACACTCTTGACTTTTCTGGAATCTCCATGAATGATGTTGGCCCTGGATTGAGAAGAAACAATTTTTCGGTCTCATGGGAAATGATACCCCTGTGTATGAACAGCTTGTTTTGCACTAAAAAGACGACTTAAAAAGTAATTGGGGGTCATTTACTTTGTGTAGTGCAGGGTACACAGTGGAAAAATTGGCCACAATCAGCCATTTTTTCTGCCCTTTGTGCCCTGCCTTGTACTTTCAATAACTGGCACAAGTCTCTGTGCACAGACCTGCGTTGTACCCATTCAGTACAATGCGGCCTATGTTCAGCAGTGCTGTTTTTCAGGGACAAGCATGGGTTGTTATGTAGGCATTCTTCAGAAGCCCAAGTTATGGATCATTGGTGGAAACAGGCTGTAAGGGAGCTCTGTATTTACTGCCTTCCCATGTGGTGGGGGGGGAGGACAGGGGTGCCTTGAACCCCCTAGTACCCCAGTACTAGGTGCATAGGTCAGCCAGACCGTGCAAGTGCTTTTTAAATAAGCAGCAATACATGACAATCTTACACTTGTGTCCAAGATAAATGACTCATATTAAATCATAATATTCTTATTCTCCTTTTGAATTTCTATAATACACATTCATATAGTTATATTCCTGTTTTTGTATCTATACACATTACTTTAATTCTGCTTGTAGGTTGTACTATATTCAGGGTCTGCTGCCTTTCTCCTCCCTGCTCCCGTTCTGCCATGTGTGAAAATACAAGTAGAATATAAGGAATTTAGGGTTTACTGTACATTTTGTGATTACATGGGTTGTGTAGCCTGATGGGATGTGTTTGGTGTGCTTTTCTTAATCGCACATTAAAAGGGAGAAAATACCATATACCCATTGAGTGTGGTTTATGGTCACTTTGATTCTCTGAAACTTTTCAGTTCAATTTGTGATCAGGTTATTCTGCACACAAACCTTGATTTATTAACGTAATTCACAGTTATAAATGCATTTTATGGAAGTGTAGTAATAATAATATGTTTGTCTGCCAGACTGTCTCCTCTGCTGATGTAACATGAAATGTTGTATATTTTTCTTAGGCTGCACTGAATGGGCTTTCATGAGTTCATCCAGTTTTTTGGGTCTGTGCAGGTCATACATAACTCTATACAATCACTTAGTTGGTTAAAAAAGGTAGCTTGAATAAAACATATTCATTTTGCCACATGTAATACAGGTATGGGACCTGGGGCTTTCTGTATAAAAAAAAAAAAAAGATGTATATCATTTGGATTAAGTCTACTTAAAAATAACTTAAACATAAAACATACCATATACAGTGGGCACATGTATAGGGCAAAATAACAACTCTATTTTATTTTATGAAGCTTTCCCAGCCTTGTAATGTATTTGCTGCTACATATACATCTATTGTACTTTAACTTGGCGCCGTATGCAAATTAGGCATCGCTAGCTTAACTTCGCTTTGCTTGACGAAGTAACGCTAGCGCAACTTTGCTACCTTTCACCTCCCTGAGCGCAACTTCGGATTTTAGTGAATTAGCTGTGCCCTGGCGAAGTGCGGTGTAGCCAACGCTGGCACAACTTCGAATGTAAGTAAATTTGCATCTTAGACTTTTTTATGGTGGCCAAAACCATCAAGTTTCAAGGTATGGGACATATTTGACCATTACAACAACGTTTTGTTGGTTAAAGTAATCAGAGTGCTATGTTTAAGTATTTTGATAGCTGACCTCTCCAGAAGACTTGGAGAACCTTGCCAGAAGTTACGCTTTACCGCATGATTAAACAAGGCTTTATAACAAGGGATCCAGGTTTAATTGGAGTAACCTCTAAAAGAGTATGAAGATGACAACTGCTTCCAAGAGCACACTGCATGCACCTCTGCACAAGTATTTCCATTCTCACCTGCGGCGGAGTGTACTCTGACATGAAATGTGCAGGCCATCTGTGGCGTGTTAGTTTTGTGTGATTTAGAAAACCTATTTTTAACCCCCCTCATTAGCATTGCCACACTGCTCTCTCTTTGAGAGACACGGACCACCAACATTTTCCAAGAAACCGCATACAAGCAAAGCTGAAATATTTATTGCATGTGGCGGACAGAAATGTTTCAATCCTGCCCCCCCCCTTTTTATTTTGTTTTGCTTTCTTGTCTTGCTCTTAGCATGGGGCTTGTTTTTAGAAACAGATCTTCTGCAGTTTGCAATTTCAGCAATCTGGTTACCCCTAGCAATCATGCATTGATTTGAATAAGAGACCGGAATATGAATAGGAGAGGCCCCTAATAGAAAGATGAGTAGCAATAACAATACATTTGTAGCCTTACAGAGCATTTGGTGTTTAAATGGGGTCAGTGACCTCCATTTGAAAGCTGGAAAAAGTCAGAAGAAAAAGGCAATAATAATATATAAAAGTAGCCAAAGGTGGCCATACACGGGCAGATAAAGCTGCCGATATCGGTCGTTTGGACCGATTTGACAGCTTATCTGCCCGTGTATGGGGGCTTCCGACAGGTCTTCCCGATCGATATCTGGCCACGATATCGATCGGGAAGGTTTGATTTTTAACTGACAGAGCCCCTTGGCGCATCGATATCTGGCCATGCCGATATAGCCATGCCGTTAGTGGCATATCGGGGAAAGATCCGCTCGTTTGGCAGGGAATCTCTCTCTAAAACACCCAATCATTGGTACAAGGCACAGGTGCACAGGGCTGGAACTAGGGGTAGGCACGTGCCTAGGGTACAAAGCTGGGGGGGGCGACAGGCACGTATCTTCTCTGCCACCTGCCTACCCCTAGTCCGTTCCGCTCTCTCTTCCCCAACTGTTGATTCTCTCCCCCAGTATTTGTGCACATGCGAGTCGAATCACATGTGCACGCGAACAGCAATGCACACGTGCGTACAAGCAGCAGTTCACACATGCGCACAAGAGGCAGTTCACTAGGGTTTCCACCTGGCCAATGTTATTAATAGGGAAAAAACATAAATATATAGGAAGGCCGGTATTTTTTTTGGCAACCGTACAGTTCGCGCATACGCAGGAGTGGCAATTTGAGCCGTTGCCTAGGGCACCTGTCCTGGCTCTGCAGGTACAGCTGAGAATCGCCTCATGACAGACTGAAGGGTTTAGAGCTGAAGACAAATGCAGAAACATGTTGGTAAAATGTTGTGTGAAAGACAAAATCTGGAAACTGTCTTTTTAAAAGACAAATGCACAGAAGTGGAGATAGAGGTTTATGAATCTGGCAGGAAATCCGACAAATCTATGTCCACTTTTATTTTGTCTCACTATAACAAAGGGCAGCTTTATATATTTGTCTCTCTTTTCTGCTGTTCTGTGTAAGAAGGGGGAGGGGAGGAGGAGAGTCCCACCCCTGTGCCTGTGAGCTGACAGGAAAAAGGAAGTGCTGCACAGAGAGAGAGAGAGAGAGAGATAGAGCAGCAGAGTGAGAGAAAGGTGCTGCAATATCCCAGTGAGAACTGTGTGTGAAAAGTCAGTAGGGAACCCCAGTGGCAGAAAAGTGCTCACTATTTAGGGAGCTGAAGGAAAGGGGGCCCTTGTGAGTGCTCTGAAAAGCAAAGTGTGCTCTTCTCAGGGCACGGAAAGCCAAAGGGAGTCCTTCTCAGGACTCTGAAGAAACTGCCACAAATGTGGGGATCCCCCCCAGCAGCTCAGACATAAAACCAGTTGCTCCAGGCTGGCACACTGTATATAGCACAGTTATTTAAAGATAAAGGGTCCTGCAAATAAATCCATCAACTTTTCCTCTGGGCGTGTGATTGCGGATCAGAGAAGCTCTCAGGGAGGGGTATTACAGCCCAGTCTGTCCTGACCCTGGGCGGAGGCACACCAAATCATTGGGGGCATATTTATTATGCTGTGTAAAACAAAATTCGCCAAAAAAAAAAGTAAAAAGCTGTGTAAAATAAATGGCAAATTTATCAAGGTGTGTGTAATTTTACACCATGCAAATGCCAGATTCTCTGCCGTTGATTTACATTGCTTCTATGGGAAATCACTCTTAACACCATTTTTTACACGGTGAAGCCTGGCAATGTGTGTTGCATTATCCGCAGTTTTTTTTTACACAGCATAATAAATATGCTCCATAGTGTACCTGCTCTGCCCTGTAGAAGAGACACAGAACTGCTGCAGCACCAGGGCTAGATTGCCTGCAGTAGCAGAATAGGTCCTACATATAGAAAGAAAAGATCAGTAAAAAGTTCAGATTAGGGCAATCAGGTTGCAATTCAAAAAATCTGGATGCAGAGGGTTACTGATATTCCCCTAAACCTTACGTACACAATCCCAATTTGCACCCTGTGAGTCTTCTGTATTTGAAAACCTGTGCTCGACTTAATTCAGATGCAAGTGAATAAATAACAACTGCTGATTTAGTTATCTTTCTATTCAGACTATCTATTCATACCCTCATTGGTCCCTAACAACCAGATAACTACTTGAATTCCAAACTGAAGAGCTTCTGAACAAAAAAAGCTGAATCATTCAAAAACCACAAAAAAATGAGGACCAGTTACAAATGATCTCAGAATATCCCTGTCGATATCATACTAAAATTAAATTTAGAAGTGAACTGTACCTTTAACTAGAAGTTACTTGGCCCTACAGCGCACCCTTAAAGGGCAAGTTAAATGTTGCAGAAGATGGCATGTCAGCAGATCAGAGTCCCTTAACCGTCATGATAAGTGCCCCCATAATCAGTCACATTAGTACAGGTATGATTATTTTTTTTAGTAGTAGTAGTAGTGGTAGTTAGTGGTTAGAGCTCTGAGCTGATGTTCATTTACATATGTTATGCTAACAATAGCATTACATTTGCAATTGGAACACATTTTTTAAATTATATTGCAATATACATATACCTACTAAAGTTGGCGTCTATGTTGTAACAGTCTCAGAGGACGTGGCTTCCCTGTGCAGCCAGAAAAAAATTCTTGGAGGGAACAAGAAGGTTATTTTTTTTTTAAAGCAGGAATGTTAAGATGCAATTAAAAGCCAAAGCAGACACTCTGGATCTGGACAGACAAAAGGGAAAGAGCTGGTCATATGAAAGGTACCAAAAAGATTAATTCTGTCCAGATGATCTTTCAAAAGCCCCGATTTCAACTATAGTAATTTCAACTATAGTAATGGCAGGAGATACTCTTGAGTAATCTTGTCCTGAGCAATATACCATTACATAGTAATAGAGAAACACCCTGCCATAGATCCAGGGGTATCCTGGGAAGCAAATCAGCACTACTCACTCGGATTGTCATCCAGGCTGGTGCCACTAAACTCATAGCCAGGTTAAAGAATAGACAATCCAAAGGGCAGCCAGACAAATCTGAATGCATGCCAAATCCACTGCCTTGTTCCCTCCAGGGGCCAGTCCCATACTTTGGGAACCCCTGATATGGAACCCAATAAATGTGCAAATAAAGTTTTACAGAAAAACATCAACAACTATTTCATATAATCTAAAATGCCATAATTATGACCAAGTTATCAACACTACATACAGCTGCTCAGAGGCAGGCAAGGTGGTCAGAGGCAGAGACGTGTTCTGTAGGGTTTGAAAACTAAAGCTGGCCATAGACACAAAGATACCATCGTACAAAATGAAGGTTCTTATGAGTTTCAGACACTGTGCGGAGTGCCCCGAAGGCATATTAAATACCTCAAATCACTTCTGGCCATTTGCAATCTTCTAATTATTATAATATTGCAAAACAAACCATTGCTTAAAATTGTGTCTTCTAGGTTTTCATGAGATGACTTATCTAAATAAAGCTGAAGTTGGAACAAATGGTCAGAGTGATAAAAGCTTTATTTTTAGTAGTTTACAGTATGGACATTTGTTGACCAGTCACCCTAAGAAATAATTCCAAATGTCTGCATTGTGTTTTTTTAAGCAAAATAAAGTTTGCATACACTTTATAAACTATTTAAATCTTTGTTACTTTTGGTCTTGGAAGTCACATTACAGCAAGCAGGCAGCAGCCAATTTGTGGACACTGTTATTGAGGCAAGCTTTGTATTTGTATCACCCCAAAATCCTGTTTATGTTCCAGAATGGTGCCCATGCCTTTGCAGTGGCTACCCAATTATAGACAGTGAGGAGGGAGGGGGGAGGGAAGCGACATCTAGGAAATGCAGAATATAAAATGAAAGTAATTGTCTGCCCCGTCTCTATTCCTCAGGTATAGAGGTGGGACAGGCAATACTGTATTTGATTGACAGCTGAGATTTTTAAATATGTTTATGATAGGTATGAATGTTTTCATTTAAAAAATAAATTTTGTTTCATGTTTATTTTGAAAAGGACTTTATTATACACATTTTTGTGTCTGGGTGACAGGTCACCTTTAATAAAGAACTAGAACAGAAGATCAGTGTCCGACTGGCCAACTGGGATTCCAGGAAAAGTCCTGGTGGGCCCAGGTGTCAGTGGACCCTCATACTGCTAGACATTTGGCCTATTTCACGGCCATTCACTATTTCTATGAGAACAAAGTGGCTAAATAGATGGATTAAAGATTATAGTATGTAAAGAAAAGGAGAATAGATGAGTGAGGAAATGAAGAATAATATTACTAAGAGTGGGCCCCTGGTCTAAGATTAATCGGTAGGCCCCTAGTCAAAGGTTTTTGGGTGGGCCCCTGATGTCCCAGTCCGACACTGCAGAAGATGCAACAAGAAGTGCGGGTAAAACTGTCATATGTGTCCTTCACACTTGGGTTCATAAAATTTTGAGAATATCTTCCATTAGAATAGTGACATAAGTCTGTAGAACTATGATTCCTAATGTTTACTGTTCACATTCTTTTGTTATAATTATATTCTAATCACCCCCCCCAATTATTTTTGAATCTTGGTAAGAATGGAAACCCCAAAACAAAAAAGCATAGTACTGTATACAGGTCTATAGCCATAGATTCCTAAGACATCAGGCACATGTGAGCCAAAGCTTTTGCATTCTTCATCTACATTGATGGTAGCCTGTCCCGGATATATCAGAGAAAATAAAGGATAACAAAACCTACTAGAGAATGTTTGTGGAAAAGAAAACACCAGGAACAATTTCTAGACTGAAATTCCCAGCCACCTCCCACCAGTTGTGTAGCTAAAACAAATGGGGCTCACTCACATCAAGCCCTGCAAATATGTGAGATTGTCTATTTTTCACACATATATTAAAACTTCACCTTAGTCAGGACGTTTAATAGACCCTCAATACTCCTAAAAACCCCAGCAGGCAATTTGTCTGCTGTATTTGTCTGTCTGTCTGTCTTTCTTTGTCTCCAAAACCATATGCTAGTATATCAAGGCTTTCCAGCCCTTGGTGATTGGGTTTACTCCAAGTAGAACTACACCTAAGATATAAACTCCACCAGTAAAGGTGAAAAAAGCATATCCTTATCCATATCTTTGTTTATCAGCCATGCTTGTTTTCCATTTATATTGTCATAGACCAGTTGTTGTCAGACGTTTGCAGATCAGTACCCCCTTGGAGGTCCATCCTTTGGTCAGAGCCCCCTTCAGCTCATAACATGGTTAAAGATATTGGAGCATCAGCCATTCAGTCATAATTCAAGCAATACCCAGAGTAGAAGATTCTTGTTCGGCACTACAACTGTGTACAGCATTAGGGGATCTAAAAATGTTAAAAACCAAGTTCTCTTCTCTACACTAAGAAATAGCGATGGCAGAATAGCAAATAGAATCGTGAAGTAGTGATGGCAGAAGTGGAGCACGGGGAAGCGAATTGCACCTGCTGAGGTTAATTTATAAGATATATACTACCCTTTTCCATTGTTTCACAACTGTGCAAATTCAGTCACAAAATACACACCCACTCATGACACAGTGTGTCTCAAAAAAAAGAGATATCAGGACAAGATTGATCAAATCTGGTCCAGTTCAGCAGAAATGTTTATGTAATACAATGTAATCATTGGCAGACCGAACATTGCATTTATACACATACTCGGGACAGCAATGCAGCCATACAGAGAGTTCTAAGCATGTGTCTTCCATTTACAGAATTCCATAGTGAAATTGGTTTATTACCAAAATCACGTTTTACTAGCCAGGGCCAAACTAGGGTTGGGATGGTGCCAGAAGAAATGTGCAAACTTGCTGCGACATTTCAGTACAGTAGGATTCACTCTTTGCCAAACTCCCCCTGACAGTACAGAGTGCTAGCTAGTTAGATAAAGTTACCTAGAAATAAATGGGCATCTTTTACATTTCCCAGCAGATATGTGATCATCCTCCGGCTGGCTTTGCATCCCCCATAAATAGTCACACATCTGGAGAGTTATTTATTGAATGTGTCATTGCTATGCTGGGGGTTTCCCCTTGCAAATCACATACAGACATTGAATTAAACCTCCTAAAAGAATGGTAAATATTGAGAAAGCTTTGTTTGCTGGTGAAGCGCAAGCCCCCATTTACACAGGGAATCCAGTAGGTCAGATTTTGTTGGACTGAGAGGTGGCTATGGGCATCATCAACTGGAATAAAATGAAGAATTATAGTACAAAATTGATAGAGTCATGTAGTTATTACAATAGATTGGTTGTGGGTTTGCTAAGTTCCTATAGCTGTGGATAGGTATTCACTAGAAAAGACTGCTCTTTATACTTCTGCATTTACTTGCTTCAACAGCTTTCTGGCTTTGTATTTATTTGATCTCTTTTTCTAATGTAATGGCATAGGACAGGCATGTATTTTAAAATTTATTGACAAGAAAAATCTGATTGCAGCCATAGGCGGAGAGTGATTCTAGTGTTTGGAGGGCAAACTAAAGCCATTCTCTTTACAAATATTATAGAGGCATCTAGGAAGTATATTATCCAAAAACGCTGTGCGCGCTTGGTTCAGGAAAAGGGTGCAACTTTCCGATATCCTGATATCTATAACTCAATTTATAAGGAAATGAGGAGAGCACTCTGCAAGCAATTAATGCTGTGGTTATCCTTTTATTAGTCGACTAATAAAAGGATAACCACAGCATTAATTGCTTGCAGAGTGCTCTCCTCATTTACTTATAAATTGAAATATTATAGAGGTTAGTCCCCAAGTGTAATAAAAGGAACAAAGTTTTCCCAGGAGCAGTAACCAATTGCAACCAATAAGATGTTTGCTTTTAAACAGGTGACCAATAAATGCTTCCTATTGTTTGGTTGCTATGGGTTACTGCTCCAGGGTGCATTTTATTACATAACCCTCTATGTACCATAGGCAGATTCCATGTTTAATTGCAAAGAACACAAGGCAGGATAAATATAGTGGCTATTCATGTAAAATACGTCCTAGAATACCCACAGGATATATGCAGTGCCAATTTCATGTATAACACCCCAGAGCATCAAGAGATCAATACACTACAGTCAATTCCATAATATAATGATCCCAGAACAAATAACAAGTTAATTGCAGTGCCAGTTCCATGTATAATACCCGTGCAATGTAGGTCAGTATAAATATGGTGCCAGTTAGTGATGGGCGAATTTCTCACGTTTCTCCCGACAAAAAATTCATGAAATGCTTATTTTTACGCTGGCGTCAATTTCAACGCCGGCAACAATTTGACGCACATTAAAGTCAATGGACGCTTTAAATTGTCGCCGGCGGCAAAAAAATTTTGACACCGGCGTATTTTCACGCCAATTTCGCGAATTTGCACCTGCCGAATAAATTCGCCCATCACTAGTGCCAGTTCCATGTATAAATCCTCTGGGATGTATGTCAGGATAAATATAGTTGTAGTCATACATATAATAACCCAGAACACATGGCAGGATAAATACTATGCCAATTTTATAATATAATCCTCCCAGAACAAATACCAAGTTAAATGCAGTGCCAGTTCCACATATACTACCCTTGCAATGCACATCAATATTAATAAGGTGCAAATTCCATATATAATCCCCCTGGAACGTATGTTACGTTAAATACATTGGCAGTTTCAGATATATAATAAATACGAAGCAGGATAAATGCAGTACCAACTTCATGTCCAAAACACCATCTCTTTGTTGCAGGAAATCCATTGGTGTTAGCCTTCCCAAGCCTTTATTAAAATATGCTAAAACTCTCTTCACTCCAATGCATTATCCCAAAACGTCTATTAAACATTGCGTTTAAAACAATGAAAATACCGAGTGATTAAGTGAGCAGGTATAGGGTAGACCAGCAGCAAGATTTTCGGATAGTTTCTCTATAGAGACAACAGAGCAGTAGGCTTCCCAGTGGCTATAGAGTGGCAAGGAAAGTTGCCTATAGGAATGATCCAGTCCAGTTGACATCAAAGAATGGGCCTGTCTTTTGTAGTGAACCCATTGTACATAGCTATATATTTACATTACACAGTAGTGGAGGTCAAAATGCACACATGTATTACTTTATAAGTCTTACCAAGATTTTAGATGGAATGTTAATGACATAAGAAGCTACAGGATGATGAATCTGTCAAGTAGTACTCAAGTGTTACTGAAAAGATCCAGCGAGTCATTCATGTGCTTGTGTCTCTTGTGACTTCATGGGGGCAATTGTAACACTATATATATTTTTAAAGTATAAGGAATATCGTCTGGTACAAATTACAATTGATAGACTTCTAGCAGTCCCACCCAGTTATCAGGATACCCTAACATAGTTCCACCTTATAGAGTCCATTTTATATAGTATATTTCAAGCAGGAGGAAATTCAAAAGAGACTAGAACATGTAAAGATAAACAAAGGTGTGGGACCAGATGGTATTCACGCCAGGGTATGTGATTGTAAGACCTCTTTACTTAATTCTTCAGGATTCATTGAGGTCTGGCATTGTGCCAGGCCCGGACTGGCAATCTGTGGGTTCTGGCAAATGCCAGAGGGGCTGCTATAAGGTGCCATAGAAAGTCAATATTTAGTGGGCTGGTGGGGGTTGTTTGGGCCTCTGTGTCGGCTGATTGGGCCTCTGTGTACTTGAAATGCAAGGGCCTATTTTAATTCTCAGTCTGGACCTGCATGGTGCAGAGAAACTGGTGAATTGCTAATGTGGTACCGCTATTCTCAAAGTAATACTGTTCTCAGCTTCAGAACTATAGGCGGGTCAGTCTGACGTCAGTGGTAGGAAAGCTTTTTGAAGGGGTATTAAGGGATTAGATACTTGAGTTCATTGTAGATTATAATACTATGAGTTTGTACCAGCATGGTTTTATGCGTAATAGATCTTGCCAGACTAACTTAATTTGTTTGTATGAGGAGGTGAGCAGGAACCTCAACCCTGGAAAGGCAGTGGATGTAATCGACTTTGCTAAAGCGTTTCTTACAGTACCACACAGAAGGTTACTAGTTAAATTAAGGAATATTGGCCTGGAACAGAGTATTTGTATTTAAATAGACTGACTTAAGTATAGAACAGTGTTGTTAGTGGAGTACTGCAGGGGGAGATCGTTTTTCCCATAAAGACGATCACCGTACCAGAGGTCACCACTTTAGAGTGGAAAAGAACTTTCATCCCAAATTAATTAAGTATTAATTGGTGTATACAGGCAAATTGTCTCTGTATTAAGTGACATGCACTACTATATATGAACATCCATTTGACAATACCTTGTATTTTACACAAATCCATTTGATTAAAACATCTTTCATATGCAAAAATATATATTTAAGCTCCCCATTTTCATCCTATTTAAACTGACTGGCTCATGCCAGGGAGAGCTTCCTACAATAAAGGACACCCTCTATAATGCATTAACTGGTTCTCAATGGAAATATCATAACAGCAATGAACCAGCAAGAACTTCTACTAGTAAGAATGAGACAAAGGCAACACAGAGGGCTGTAACCTATGGAATTCAGGGTTGTACAGAACCAAAGGGCTCTTGTCACCCACACACCGCAGGACAGTGAACATAAGCATTACAAATTGCTTTAAATACAGAGCTTTTTTTTATTTGAAACTAAACACTAATTTTATTTTGCATATATTTAAAAAAAAACATCTAATTATTTAATACTTAATTGGAAAATGTAACTTTTAATTATTGCTTAAATGTTAACAGATGAAGGAAAAGAACCTACGTCTGCCCTTTCTCCAGAATGAATCAGAAAATGCTAGAGTCAGCCCAAAAGCAGATTGATTGTGAGGTTAAGTCACTGTTATTAGTTTCTATTGCTTGTCTTCTTGTAATCTCTCATTCACATGCCTGGGTGCTAGGGTTGCAGAAGTTTAACAAACAGGGGAATTTAATGCTTCTAAGACAATCCTATATGCTTGCAGGGAAGACTTATAACACATAAAACAGCACCCTCTTGAGGTCAGTTTAGGAAAATGCTACATATTCTTAAAGTCATGGTTTTGTGCTTTCATAGCTCATATGCTAGTATAATTTACAGAACATGGTTGAGGTTATAGTACTTAAATTACTAAATATGTTCCCATTTGCTTCCAGATTCCATATATTGTTTATGTATACCTTGTGATCTCTGAATGGTGGTTCTGACTTTTGCAGCAATATAACAGAAGCCAACTGATTAACAGACATTGGCATTGTTTCATGAGTCAGAACCTTCAGTGCAGAAGAGGACAATAAAATGCCGCTTTCTGTTGCAATTCCACTGACCACTTAAATTACAATTTTTGCAATGGATGGATGTTGTAAATTGCTTCGGATTCAATTTTCTTTCATTAAGCAAACGTTTATTTTTGGCTTTATGTTTCCATTAAATGAAGTGCACTATTGCTACATGCTGTTTATAACACTGCCCATGCCTAAGTGCACCATGAAACAATACTGCCATTATACATGTATGGGACCTGTTATCCAGAATGCTTGGAACCTGGGGTTTTCCGGATAAGGGATCTTTCCGTAATTTGGATCTCCATACCTTAGGTCTACTAAAAAGTAATTTAAACATTAATTAAACCCAATAGGCTGGTTTTGCTTCCAATAAAGATTGATTACTGTATATGTTAGTTGGGATCAAGTGCTGTTTTACAATTACAGAGAAAAAGAAAATACATATGAAAAATTTGAATTACTTCATTAAAATGGAGTCTATGGGATATAGACAGGCCTTCCCGTAATTCAGAACTTTCTGGATAACAGGTCCCATACCTGTATCAACATATAAAACATATCTTCATGTGGGAAGGCCAAGGTATCCTCTAATATCAGAATGTTCAGCAGGGAGTGCATTATATAAAATTGTTGTAAGTCAAGGAGGAGTTCCGTGACCATATAAAGGCACAAGTTCAACAAGTAACATTTATTTATTTCGGTTTACATGCACGGTTTCAGCAATGATAGCCTATTTATAAAAAGTAGTAACGGAAGTGTCATTGAAATATAAAAAGCATTTCAATAATGTCAACCAGATTATGGCCAGGTAAGAAAATAATGATTCCCACTCTAACTTTCCAGTCAGTGTGTAGTTTTATCAATAGGCAAAGTTTGAGAAATTCTGCAACCATTATTCTAAACGTATCTGCTTTATAAACAGGCCCCATTTATAGCTCCATCCTGAAGTTTCCATGCAGAGGTAGATAATTTGCTTTAAGGCTGTCTTAAAGTCATCTACACTAAAAAGCTGAAAATCCATAGCACATTAAACACATTAAATTATTTTTTTATTCAAACATCCATACCTGTTGTACTGGTGTTTAAATATCTGAGCTGTCAATCAAGTATTATCTGCCCCGTCTCTGAGGCATAGAGGTGGGGCAGTCAATTACTTTCACTTTCGATTCAGCACTTCCCACATTGCCCATTCCCTCCTCAGGCTCAATAATTATCTAGGGCACTGCACATGGGCTTTAGGTTACCCATTCTGGTGCATACACAAAATGTTAGGGTGATACACAGTTTATCTTAATAACAGTGTCCACAACATGGCTCCTGTCTGCTTGCTGTGATTGCGTAATTCTATGACTGAAGGAAACACAATTTAAATAATAAATACAGTGTAAGTAAAGTTTATTTTACTCAACTAACATGATAGAAAATAATTTGGAATTATTTCTTAGGGTGACAGTTCCCCTTTAATGATGAGAAGTAATACCTTGTGCCCCAAATATGCCCAACTCTACTAAAATTATCAAATGATTTAATCATCATCATCATTCTTTGGAGTTATCTATTCTTTCTCTTTCTGACAGAATATAGTTTCTAATCACTCAGTCTCAGAAAATACTATTCTAGCCCAGCAAAATACACTAATGTGTCGCTCACTTTCCACACTACGGTTCTCTTTAATATAACATCTGATTACAATTTCTCTCCCAAGACACCAATTTCTCCAATATCAAAGGATGTCTTTCTACCATCTGGAGCAAATTTCAGTAATAATAGAATGATAAAATAATTTCAAAAATTTTATTATAGAAATTTTTTTATATGTCAACATTTTTCAAGTAAGAAAAATTAGCTTCCTGCCATTCTGACCAATGAGACTGTTGGTACAAACAAAGCAGAACAACAGAAATGCTCTAAGATGGTACAGATCTGATTTTGAGGTTCGTCAAGACTGTCGGATATAAGTTCAGCCGGATCAAGTTGTTGATGAAAATGGCGAAAGTAAAATACTTGTCTGTGTAAAATTTCCGAAAAACTCTGAATCTTTTTATTCTTCATCAGAATATTCCTGTCCAGAGTCATCATTATATTGAAAAGCATCATCTTCGGGGTCCATCATTTTTGCACGCCCTGTAAGAGAAGAATTTTAGAATAACAATTCCCAATGATAGTTGTCTATTAGTTAGGTAAAAAAAAAAAAAGAAAATATTTACCTTCCTCTGCCGCAATGACGTCATTCTTCCTGTATTAGAAAAGACAAAATCACATCAATGAACATGTTGGTGAAACAAAAATAAATGATACAAGCCCTACGAATGAGAGTAATACTTACAGTCTTTTAACATAAATCCTACAAAAGGCGGCACAGGCAATCAAGCTCATCACAATTATTACACATGCCATTACGCCTGCCATTATAAAGATAAAATTCTGCCGGTCGCTCCTCAGTATTTTGGCAAAAGCGGCTTTGATTCTGTCTGTAAAGGAAAGACAAGATGTTGAAATGATCCTTTATGCGCTAAGCATAGCCTGGGAACCAACTAACTTTATAAAGCAGCTGAAATGTTTTACCTTCTTCTGTAATTTCTTTTTTGAACAGTAAGAACCGGGACTCGTCACCTTTAAAACAAAAATCAGCATAAAGTTATTATCAGCAGCAGATGGAAACAAGAACATCATTCTTATTGAAATGAGCAGGAATTATATTGCTTCAAGTAATTAATATTCAATACTGAGCCTCATGGGGCCCAAACAAGAGCAGAATGAGCAACAGCAGCAGAGGCTTCAGCAAACGAATGTACAGGGAAAGAATAACCTGGATAAATGGTAGCACTGAAAGTAAAGTATAACTATACCAACTACCTGAAGTATAACTATATAATACACAAAAGCTCTGAATATCTTGTAAATTATATCCTTTAAAACGGTGAGTTCTGATGTCATTTCTGTCACATGACTCACTGAAATTTGTTTATTATAATAAATAAAGTACCCCTAGTTGCAAAATATCAGGATATTAGAAGTTACCTCGGAGTTCCATGACCTGTATAAAAACACTCGGCCTTCGGCCTCGTGTTTTTATATAGTCATGAAACTCCTCGGTAACTTCTAATATCCTTATATTTTACAAAAGGGGGTACTTTATTCACTATATAAAATAGATACAGTTGTATCTTACCAGAACCTTCGTCTATATTCCTTTCATTTTCATCCTCATCTTCTTCATCATCATCTTTACCCTCATAATCATCGTGACTGAAATAATCTTTGTCATCATCCTCTTTATCCTCAACTGGTGACGACGTTCTGGATTCTACAATAAAAATGGAATTATTTCTATAAGTACACGTGTGTAAAATGCATTCCAAGAGAGCTTTTAGAAGCCGGGGTATGGGATTCTGAGTTTTTAGACCATTGGACTTTAAAAAATCTCGAAAAATTCGTAGGTTTTTTTTTCCTCCAAAAACCACTAATTATTTGAGGTTTGGATATTCGGACCTCGATAAATAACCCCCTATATGTCAGCTTCTATCATTTAAAATGTTTGTTGTGGGTCACTGACCCCAACAACCAAAAAACATTGCTCCGGGAGGATACAATAGTGTCAATTTGTATTACTTATCAGCCTGCCATTCAAACCACTGCCTGGTTGCTAGCGTAAAATATGCCCTAGCAACTACATAATTAATGAACAAAAATATATTTCAGAAGCCCATATATGATAATTATAGATACTTCATCTTACCAGTATGTTCTACGTCATTTTTATCTTCTTCCACATCATTACTTGGATAATCATTACTATTAAAGTATTCCTTGTCATCCTCTTCCTCATTTCCAGTAGGTGATGCTGTGTTGGATTCTTCTGATTTTAATTCTGACTCAGATTCTGTATTGAGAAAAAAAGTCAAAATTAAAATTTCTGTTGCTTTGTGTTGTATAACAATGAAAAACAAATAGATACAAGTTCATCTTACCAGTATTTTCACCTTTACTGGTCTTTTCATCCTGATCCTCATCATTACTTGAATAATCATTACTGTTGAAATATTCCTTGTCATCTTCTTCCTCATTTCCAGTAGGTGATAATGTGCTGAATTCTGCAATAAAAAACAATAAAGTGTTTATGTTGTGACAAATATCAGTGAGATATAGTTTAATAATATCAGTAAAGATTCCTACCAGTAATACTCAACGCTGCTTCAGGTTTTGGGGTTTTCTCGGATGCTATATTAAGAAAAAAGCCAAAATTAATTAATAAATGATCCCCATTCTCTACTGAGCATGTAAAGGTAGAACAGTCTGATAGTTTCTATATATATGTATATATATATATATATATATATATTGTATCAAAAAGAAACCGCACTCACAGGACTGTCATTAAAAAAGATACAAAGGCTGTGGTTTATTCCTCGACGTATCGGCTACCAAACTTTAGCCTTCCTGAGGACGGCTAAAGTTTGGTAGTCGAAACGCAGAGGAATAAACCACAGCCTTTGTGGCTTTTTTCATGACAGTCCTGTGAGTGCGGTTTATTTTTGATACAGTATATGTACATTTTTACCAGCACCCAGGCATTTAAATGCTTTGTGTGGAGTGCACCAACTTGGACTCTATATATATATATATATATATATATATATATATATATATATATATATATATATATATATATAAATATATATATATATATACATATACATATACATGTACTATTTCTGATAAATAAGAAACGGCACTCAGGATTTTCTATGCAAAAAGGATATATTCACATCACACATGCAACGTTTCAGACAATACACTTGCCCTTTATCAAGCTTTACAAAACACAACTCACTCCACCTGATGTATTTACAGGGGAGTGCAGGAAATTACATCATCATATCAGTGTTCAGTTGTCACAGCAACCATTCAAAACAATGTTAGTACACAATATTCAAAACATTATCTGCTGAAAAAAATCATTTTCAAAATAATTTCTTGGAAGAATAAATATAGATCATAATCACGGTTGAGGCCAGATGATAAAGAGATCCCAATTTATTTATCAACCATACCTCTCTCTGTTTGAGTTTAAGTTCCCGATCTCCACCCCTCTTTAATGGTGGTATATTCTCCAATACCATAAATTTCAATTGGTCTGAGGTATGGCCTTTTTCCAAAAAGTGTTTAGATCCAGGTAAGGTCATATTCCCTAAATTAATGGATGATCTAATTTGTGAGATACGTGATTTCACCATCTGTGTGGTCTCACCTATATAGATGAGACCACATGGACAGGTCAATACATAAATTGCAAACTTTTTGTAACAGGTGTAATATCTCCGTAATTTTACTTTCTTTCCATTCTGGGGATTAACAAATTCTTTTCCTTTAGAGACATGGGTACATGCCTGTCGATTTTTTTCCCAAGAAAGTATTTGTTGTTGGATTTTTAATTTTCAAATTGGAGAAAGTCACTGTATTACCCATAGTTCTACCCCTGCGATAGGAGACAATGGGAGTGGCCTTAAAATCTTGTATGTTTGGATAAGCATTCCTCAAGATATACCAATGTTTACATAATATCTTCCCTATGGATTCACTATAAGGTGTAAACTGAGTGACAAAAGGTAAACGTCTATTCTGTGTCCTTTGTTCACGTGGATAATTCACTCTCTGTTGGGCTTTACAAATATTTGTTTCTGAGAGTTATGGTGGATAAATAATGATCTATATTTATTCTTATTTGAAAATGATTTATTCAGCAGATAATGTTTTGAATATTGTGTACTAACATTGTTTTGAATGGTTGCTGTGACAACCGAACACTGGTAGGATGATGTCATTTCCTGCACTCCCCTTCAAATACATCAGGTGGAGTGAGTTGTGTTTTGTAAAGCTTGATAAAGGGCAAGTGTATTGTCTGAAACGTCAAATCTGTGATGCGATTTGAATATATCCTTTTTGCAAAGAAAATCCTGAGTGCTGCTTCTTATATATCAGAAAATGTCTATATATGGGGATGAGACGGCGTCCCTAGGGAGGCAGAGCACCAGGTCTGTTTGCGCTGGTGAGTGTGCTGAGGCATCCAACGACTTTATTTTTATATATATGTATGTACAGAATGTATTCCAGGGTATCCATCTGAAACAATGTTCACCCTCTTGGGGGTATAAAAGATGCATTATTTTATTATATAAAATAATAATAATAATAATTAATTGATGGTAGCAATAGAGGGGAGACATGTCCTAAAATAATAATGAATGACTGACATTTACCTGATATTGGATATTTCTTTGATTTGAATATTTTCATAGATTCTGCATTAAAGAAAGAGAGAGAGAATAAAGATGTTAATTGTTTGATTTGCCAGTGGCACAATCTCATATTAACATATATAACATTTACTTCTTCTATTTCAATATCTATTCGTTGTGGGTCACTGACGCCAGCAACCAAAATACATCTCTCTGTGTGGATAAATGAATGTTCATTTTTATTACTTATCTATACTTATGTCTGTTAATTGAGGAATCCCAAAAATGACCAATTGCTAATTGTCTTAGAATATCACTTACTGCCTCATAATAACATTTACTGGGCAGGAGTTAAAAAGAATAGGGGAAGGGCAGAAGTAGAGACATAGTCAGCATCTCTTTTACACCAACATATACTGTACATTAGACAACACATGGCTGCTGATAGTACATAATGAAGCCACTTTGTATAAGAGTTTATTATGGAAAGAATACAATTTTCCCAGGGGATCCATGTTGTCAAATGATATGGCTTTTACCCTGCTCTATAGCTGTGATTTCCTAAGATTTCCTAGATTTTTCCTAAGATTTCCTAGATTTTCTAATATGTTACTAAATTAAATTTAATGGCAAACTGCTCCTTAAATTTAGGTTCAGAAGGCTAATAGCACAAGTGAGATGTTATATAATAAATAAAATCTATCTATATAGCAATTACTTTAACCAACATATCATCATATTTTTACTATTAGGCAGATTTATCAAGTTAAAATTATAATTTCCAAGTTTTTTTATGGCCAAAAAAAAAAAGGGGAGTAATAAAATTTGATTCAAGTTTTTTTAAAAATTTGTATTCGATTTATTATACACTGGCCCTTAAAGAACTTAAATTCTACTATTTGCCACCTAAACCCTGCCGAATTGCTGTTTTTGTCAATGGGAGACATCCTGACCTCAATTTGGAGTTGTTTGCTGCCTCGAAACGAGGCACTCAAATCAAATTCAAATCGAGATTTTCGGACCGATCCAATTCACCTGAGTTTGGACAATTAGATATTAATTTCAAAAGCATTTTCTGCCAGAGCATGTAATTAGTGACGAATCTGTTTTACAAACGCATTAAATGTATTAAAGTCATGTGGCATTTTTTCTTATGGCAACTTTTTCTTCCTGATGTATCAAAGTCAATGGGCATTTTTTCTTATGGCGATTTATTTCCCTAATGGATTAAAGACAATGAGTGTTTTTTCTTATGGCGACTTTTTTTGTCCTAATGTATTTAAGTCATTGGCCTTTTTTTTATATTGTGTTTTTTTGTCCTAATGTATTTAAGTCAATGGGAGTTTTTTCTTATGGCAACTTTCTTTCCTAATGCATTAAAGTCGATGGGCATTTTTTCGTATGGTGACTTTTTTGTCCTAACGCATTACAGTCAATGGATGTTTTTTCTTATGGCGACTTTTTTTGTCCTAATGTATTAAAGTTGATTGCCATTTTTTCTTATGGTGACTTTTTTTGTCCTAATGTATAAAGTCAATGGGCCTTTTTCGACTGGTCGAATTTAGAGTTCATGGGCGTTTTGAAAAACTCCCATGAATTTGAAATTCGACCCTTGCTAAATCTGCCCCTAAGTTATACACATAACAAGTAAGCCCTAGCTAGATTTATCAGATATGAACTAGAAAATATCTTAGCTATTATAGACTAATATTAAATTAGTTAGCTGTATCTTATCCATTATAACAGAAAAAAGTACCTTTTGCTTCATTTTTGAATATACCAGTGATAAAGATAAGCAGAAAAGCCCAGAACAAGACTCTCCTGCCTCTCTCCATCGTGGTCGCTGTGAAACTGAACAGCAATCTAGTTCACTTAGGTCATTGCTTTAGGCCATTGTGATATCATATGGCATAATGATGTCATAATGATAGCTGGCAAATAAACAGCAATCTGGCCTAGGCTAGTTCATCTAGGCTGGTGATGTCATAATCGGGATGACATGATCAGAAATTTTGCATCAGTTAGAGATTTCAAAGAGGACTTCTTTTGTTGTTTGGTGCATTAAAACAAAGACTCAGATGGAGGGGAAAGTAGACTATTTTATTAGGGCACATCCCTCCCAAATTTTTCTTGCAAAAATTTACATTTTAATAGATAATACATGTTCTGCAATTTAGTTTAAATAAAAACATTTTTATCAACCAAAAACTGTAAAAGCATTTTATGCCTAATGCATTAAAGTCAATGGGTGTTTTTTCATATTGCGATGTTTTTTTGTCCTTATGTATTAAAGTCAATCTGCGTTTTTTCTTATGGCGACTTTTTTTGTCCTAATGTATTAAAGTCAATGGGCGTTTTTTATTATGGTGAATTTTTTGTCGTAATGCATTACAGTTAATGGGTGTTTTTTCTTATGGCGACTTTTTTTGTACTAATGTATAAAAGTGAATGGACATTTTTTCTTATGGCGACTTTTTTTGTACTAATGTATTAAAGTGAATAGGCATTTTTTCTTATGGTGAATTTTTTGTCCTAATTTACTAAAGTCAATGGGTGTTTTTACTTATGGCGACTTTTTTTGTATTAATGTATTAAAGTGAATAGGCATTTTTTCTTATGGTGAATTTTTTCTCCTAATTTACTAAAGTCAATGGGTGTTTTTACTTATGGCGACTTTTTTTGTATTAATGTATTAAAATGAATAGGCATTTTTTCTTATGGCGACTTTTTTTTCCTAATGTATTGAAGTCAATGGTGTTTTTTCTTATGGTGACTTTTTTTCTCCAAATGCATTAAAGTCAATGGGCATTTTTCTTATGGGTGTTTTTTTACTGCAAATTTTCCCACAGTGAATTTTCACTGCAGCCTTGTTAAAAAATTCGCACATGGTAAAATTTCTGCAAACAATTCCCCTTTCTTCTCTCTATCCCAAATCATGGGGTCACATTCAATACCCACGCTACACACATACTACATGTATCTAGAATATTCCTGAAAAAATAAAAGCATTAAAAAAAAGGTTTGATTTAGAACTGCAGTTGCCAGTGTTAGCCAAGTTATTTGTGTGCATTCTTCTGAAGTCTATATATATATTTAACTCCCCCTTTTAATATTCATGAGTGACCTGTTTCCATTGTGGTGGTTTCTTTCTAGAAGAATACAGGAGTTAACAACAAAGTAAAAAAAACATTTAATTTAAAATTTTATTTAGAAATTATTAAAATGTCAAAAATAATAATATAAACTGTTTGAAAGTTCACTTTCTGCTATTCTGGCCATTCAGGCTGTTGTCCCCAACAGAGCAGAAGAACAAAAAGGAGGCCATAACGTTTCTGACCCCCATCTAGTCAGTTTATTCCTGTGGCGGGGGAGGCGGTGCTGCTCTGGATATTAATTTGCTATTATTATTATTATTAATCTTCATCAGAATATTCCTGTCCAGAGTCATCATTATATTGAAAAGCATCATCTTCGGGGTCCATCATTTTTGCACGCCCTGTAAGAGAAGAATTTTAGAATAACAATTCCCAATGATAGTTGTCTATTAGTTAGGTAAAAAAAAAAAAAGAAAATCTTTACCTTCCTCTGCCGCAATGACGTCATTCTTCCTGTATTAGAAAAGACAAAATCACATCAATGAACATGTTGGTGAAACAAAAATAAATGATACAAGCCCTATGAATGAGAGTAATACTTACAGTCTTTTAACATAAATCCTACAAAAGGCGGCACAGGCAATCAAGCTCATCACAATTATTACACATGCCATTACGCCTGCCATTATAAAGATAAAATTCTGCCGGTCGCTCCTCAGTATTTTGGCAAAAGCGGCTTTGATTCTGTCTGTAAAGGAAAGACAAGATGTTGAAATGATCCTTTATGCGCTAAGCATAGCCTGGGAACCAACTAACTTTATAAAGCAGCTGAAATGTTTTACCTTCTTCTGTAATTTCTTTTTTGAACAGTAAGAACCGGGACTCGTCACCTTTAAAACAAAAAACAGGATAAAGTTATTATCAGCAGCTGATGGAAACAAGAACATCATTCTTATTGAAATGAGCAGGAATTATATTGCTTCAAGTAATTAATATTCAATACTGAGCTTCATGGGGCCCAAACAAGAGCAGAATGAGCAACAGCAGCAGAGGCTTCAGCAAACGAATGTACAGGGAAAAAATAACCTGGATAAATGGTAGCGCTGAAAGTAAAGTATAACTATACCAACTACCTGAAGTATAACTATATAAAATAGATACAGTTGTATCTTACCAGAACCTTCGTCTATATTCCTTTCATTTTCATCCTCATCTTCTTCATCATCATCTTTACCCTCATAATCATCGTGACTGAAATAATCTTTGTCATCATTTTCTTTATCCTCAATTGGTGACGACGTTCTGGATTCTACAATAAAAATGGAATTATTTCTATATGTACACGTGTATAAAATGCATTCCAAGGTAACCATCTGAAACCATGTTTGCCCTCCTAGGGGTATAAAAGAATGAAATATTGGGCCAACTGGGGTTAATAAAGAGCAATAAAATAGCTTTCTAGGGCCTGGTTCACCTTTATAGGACCTCGAGAGCTTTTAGATGCCGGGGTTTTGGATTCTGAGTTTTTAGACCATTGGACTTTAAAAAATCTCGAAAAATTCGTAGGTTTTTTTTTCCTCCGAAAACCACTAATTATTTGAGGTTCGGATATTCAGACCTCGATAAATAACCCCCTATATGTCAGCTTCTATCATTTAAAATGTTTGTTGTGGGTCACTGACACTGGCCAATTTGTATTACTTATCAGCCTGGCATTCAAACCACTGCCTGGTTGCTAGCGTAAAATGTGCCCTAGCAACTACATAACTGCTGAACAAAAAAATATTTCAGAAGCCCATATATGATAATTGTCTTACAATATCATTGTCTAAATAGATACAAGTTCATCTTACCAGTATGTTCTACGTCATTGGTCTTTTTATCTTCTTCCACATCATTACTTGGATAATCATTACTATTAAAGTATTCCTTGTCATCCTCTTCCTCATTTTCAGTGGGTGATGCTGTGGTGGATTCTTCTGATTTTAATTTGTCCTCGGATTCTGTATTAAGAGAAAAAGTCAAAATGTAAATTTCTGTTGCTTTGTGTTGTATAACAATGAAAAACAAATAGATACAAGTTTATCTTACCAGTATGTTCACCGTTACTGGTCTTTTCATTCTGATCCTCATTATTACTTGGATAATCATTACTGTTGAAATATTCCTTGTCACCCTCTTCCTCATTTCCAGTAGGTGATAATGTGTTGGATTCTTCTGATTTTAATTCTGACTCAGATTCTGTATTAAGAGAAAAAGTCAAAATTAAAATTTCTGTTGCTTTGTGTTGTATAACAATGAAAAACAAATAGATACAAGTTTATCTTACCAGTATGTTCACCTTTACTGGTCTTTTCATCCTGATCCTCATCATTACTTGGATAATCATTACTGTTCAAATATTCCTTGTCATCCTCTTCCTCATTTCCAGTAGGTGATAATGTGCTGAATTCTGCAAAAAAAAATCAAACAATAAAGTGTTTATGTTGTGACAAATATCAGTGAGATATAGTTTAATGATATCAGTAAAGATTCCTACCAGTAATACTCAATGCTGTTTCAGGTTTTGAGTTTTCCTCGGATGCTGTATTAAGAAAAAAGCCAAAATTAATTAATAAATGATCTCCATTCTCTACTGAGCATATAAAGGTAGAACAGTCTGATAGTTTCTATCTATCTATATCTATATCTATATCTATATCTATATATATATATATATATATATATATATATATATGTGTGTGTGTGTGTGTGTGTGTATGTACTAGGAATCCAGGATTCGGTAAAGGTTTCGGCCTTTTTCAGATGGATTCGGCCGATTCCTTCCGCCCGTCCAATCCGAATCCTAATTTGCATAGCGGGGAGGGAATTAACGTGACTTTTTGTCACAAAAAAGGAAGTAAAAAATGTTTCCCCCTTCCCATCCTTATTTTGCATATGCAAATTAGGATTCGGATTTGTTTCGGTATTCGGCCAAATCTTTCGCAAAGGATTTGGGGGTTTGGCCGAATCCAAAATAGTGGATTCAGTGCATCCCTAGTAAGTACAGAATGTATTCCAGAGTAACCATCTGAAACAATGTTCACCCTCTTGGGGGTATAAAAGATGCATCATTTTATTATATGAAATAAAAATAATTAATTGATGGTAGCCAAAACATCCGACGATAACAGGTATAACAGTAACAATAAAGGGGAAACATGTCCAAAAAGAATAATAAATGACTCTGACATTTACCTGATATCGGGTATTTCTTCGATTTGAATATTTTTATAGATTCTGCATTAAAGAAAGAGAGAGAGAATAAACATGTTAATTGTTTTATTTGCCAGTGGTACAATCTCATATTAACTTATATAACATTTACTTCTATTTCAAATTCTATTCGTTGTTGGTCACTGACGCCACCAACCAAAAAACATCTGTCTGTGTGGATAAATGAATGTTCATTTTTAATACTTATCTATACTTATGTCTGTTAATTGAGGAATCCCAAAAATGACCAATTTCTAATTGTCTTAGAATATCACTTACTGCCTCATAATAACATTTACTGGGCAGGAGTTAAACAGAATAGGGGAAGGGGAGAAGTAGGGACACAGTCAGCATCTCTTTTACACCAACATATAGGGGCATATTTATCAAGGGTCGAATTTCAAATTGAAAAAACTTCATAACTCAGATTCAAAAAGACCAACCGAAATTAAGTGGAAATTATTTTCGGGTCGAATAGGTCCATTTTTGATCGAATAGGTCCGTATTCAGAATTTGAATCGTATGAATTGAAGGAATAGCGCATTCCTTTGAATTTGATTCAAAGTTTTTCCCAAAGAAAAATTCGATTTTTCAAAGTCCACCAAATGACTCCAAATAGTTTCTATTAGGTTTCCCATAGGCTAAAACAGCAATTCGGCAGGTTTTAGATGGCGAATGGTTGAAGTCAAATTTTTAGGTACTACATGATAAATTTCGATATTCGAATCTTCAAATTCGAATCAAATTTGGACTATTCCCTAGTGACAACCCTTGATAAATCTGCCCCTAAGTGTTGCACATAACAAGTAAGCCCTAGCTAGATTTATCAGATATGAACTATAAAATATCTTAGCTATTATAGACTAATATTAAGTTAGTTAGCTGTATCTTATCCATTATAACAGAAAAAAAGTACCTTTTGCTTCATTTTTGAAAATTCCAGTGATAAAGATAAGCAGAAAAGCCCAGAACAAGACTCTTCTGCCTCTCTCCATCGTGGTCGTTGTGAAAATGAACAGCAAATCTAGTTCACTTAGGTCATTGTCTTAGGCCATTGTGATGTCACATGATATAATGATGATGTCATAGTGATAGCTGGCCTAAGCTAGTTCATCTAGACTGGTGATATCATAATGGGGATCACATGATCATAATGTATTTTTGGAAAGTTCAGGGATTTTGCCTCAGTATTAAATCAGTATAAGTATTAAAGTCAATGGCCTTTTTTTATATTGCGATTTTTTTTGTCCTAATGTATTAAAGTCAATGGGCGTTTTTTCTTATGGCGACTTATTTGTCCCAATGTATTAAAATCAAATGGGCGATTTTCCTTATGGCGACTTTTTTTGTCCTAATGTATTTAAGTCAGTGGCAGTTTTCGATTGGTTGAATTTAGATTTTATGGGAGTTTTGAAAAACTCCCATGAATTCGAAATTCGACCCTTGATAAATCTGCCCTAAGTGTTACACAAAACAAGTAAGCCCTAGCTAGATTTATCAGATATGAACTATAAAATATCTTAGCTATTATAGACTAATATTAAGTTAGTTAGCTGTATCTTATCCATTATAACAGAAAAAAGTACCTTTTGCTTCATTTTTGAAAATTCCAGTGATAAAGATAAGCAGAAAAGCCCAGAACAAGACTCTCCTGCCTCTCTCCATCGTGGTTGTTGTGAAAATGAACAGTAATCTAGTTCACTTAGGTCATTGTCTTAGGCCATTGTGATGTCACATGATATAATGATGTCATAATGATAGCTGGTAAATAAGCAGGAATCTGGCCTAGGCTAGTTCACCTAGACTGGTGATGTCATAATGGGATCACATGATCATAATGTATTCTTCTAAAGTTTAGGGTTTTTGCATCAGTTAGTGATTTCAAAGAGGACTTCTTTTGTTGTTTGGTGCATTAAAACAAAGACTCAGATGGAGGGGAACATCCCTCCCAAACTTTCCTTGCAAAAATGTACATTTTAATAGATAATACATGTTCTGCAATTTAGTTTAAATAAAAACATTTTTATCAACCAAAAACTGTAAAGGCATTTTCAGGCCAGAGCACTTGTAATTAGTAATCAGTAAAATCTGTTTTGCAAACGCATTAAAGTCAATGGGCGTTTTTATGAGACAATTTTTACACGTGCAACAATGGGCATTTATTCTAATGTATTAAAGTCAACGGGTGTTTTTTTATGACGACTTTTTTTGTCCTAATGTATTAGTCAATGTATGTTTTTTCTTATGGCAACTTTTTTTGTCCTCGTATTAAATTCAATGTGCGTTTTTTTTTATGGCGACTTTTTTTTTCCTAATGTATTAAAGTCATTGGGCATTTTTTCTTATGGCGACTTTTTTTCCCTAATGTATTAACGTCAATGGGTGTTTTTTCTTATGGTGACTTTTTTTTCCTAATGTATTAAAGTCAATGGGCGTTTTTTCTTATGGCGATTTTTTTCCCCTAATGTATTTAAGTCAATGGGCATTTTTTGTTATGGTGACTTTTTCCCCCTAATGTATTAAGGTCAATGGGCGTTTTTCTTATGGTGACTATTTCCCCCTAATGTAGTCAATTGGCGTTTTTTCTTATGGTGTCTTTTTCCCCTAATGTATTAAAGTCAATGGGTGTTTTTTTCTTATGGTGACTTTCCCCCCCTAATGTATTAAAATCAATGGGCGTTTTTTCTTATAGTGACTTTTTTCCCCTAATGTATTAAAGTCAATGGGCGTTTTTTCTTATGGTGACTTTTTTTCCCTAATGTATTAAAGTCAAGGGGCGTTTTTTCATATGGTGACTTTTCCCCCATATGTATTAAAGTCAATGCCGTTTTTTCTTATGGTGATTTTTTTCTCCAAATGCATTAAATATATTTAATTGCTGAACCGCGGTGAATTTTCACGAAAAAATGACAAGATTCAAAATTTTGCCACAAATCCATGGCTGGCGGGTAAATTCCCTCATCACTACTTGTAATATTATAAAATGTGTCATTTGAGTGAGCAGACAAAATAAAGCAACTTTGTTATATATAGTGAATAAAGTACCCCCTCTTGTAAAATATAAGAGTTCCATGACCTGTATAACAACACTCGGCCTTCTGCCTCGTGTTTTTATATGGTCATGAAACTCCTCGGAAACTTCTAATATCCTCATATTTTGCAACTGGGGGTACTTTATTTATTATAATACACAAGTTTTAGTGAGTCATGTGACAGAAATGACATCAGAACTCACCGTTTATAAGGATATAATTTACAAGATATTCATGGCTTTTGTGTATTATAAAGCAATATTGTACCATTTCCATTGAATGTAGGAGGTAGAGGGCAGAGCTATCAATCAAAAGCAACCTGTTTTTCTAGACTAAGGGGCAAATTCCCTAAGCTATGCAAATTTGCTAGCGACCGCTTCGCCCACTTTGCAACACTTGCCATGTATAGATTCACCAGGACAACGCTAATTCCCATAAAATGCAAAGTTGCGTCCAGGGCTCCAACCGTTGGCAACGTTCGGTAGCGTTATTTCGCCAAGCAATGTGAATTTGCGCTAGTGTTGGCTAATTTGCATGCGGCTGGAAGTGAAAGAAAATTTGCCTGGCATTACAAGCAACACTAGCTTCTATCTCCTTCACTAGTGAAGTGACACCTGCTCTCGTTAGGGAATCGGCGTAGTTATGAAATGATGTCACGCTGGCGAATTTTTGCTACCGTCAATCACTTCGCCCTTAAGGGAATCTGCCCCTAAGCCTGTATTTAGGGGTTAAGGCATTGCCAGAAATTCATTTATTGGCAAAGCCCAGAAAGTCACTCACAGTTTCTATAGTTGTGTAACTAGAGGGCACTGATTAATGTATATTATACATAACCTAGTAATAAGTGATTTGGGAAGAAAGGTTCCATACTTGTGTCTCAGTCCTGTTATTCATAGTGGCCCACAGGGTCAGACCCGCTCCCCCCAGTGGTGGATTAATACTATGTGAGGCCCCTAGGCTACCCCTAATGGTGCCAGATCACTTTTAAAAAAGATATACATTACTAATATACATTTATTAAAAATACATATTGTTTTTATAAAAAATTTGATTTCTGCATACAATTCCCCTTTCTTTTCTCTATCTCTAATTATGCAAATCATGGGGTCACATTCAATACCCACGCTACACACACACTACGGGGGATATTTCGAATTGAAAAAAACGTCGAAATTAAAAAAGACCGACCTAAATGAAGTCAAAGTTTTTTTTTTTGGTTAAATAGGTCAGTATTTGGCCGAATTCAAATCGTATGAATCGTAGGAATAACGCATTCGATTGAATTTGATTCAAAGCTTTTCCCCCAAAAAACCTTGATGTTTTAAAGTCCACCAATTGACTCCAAATAGGTTATAGGAGGTCCCCCATAGGCTAAAAGAGCAATTTGGCAGGATTTAGATGGTGAATGGTCAAAGTCAAATTCTTAGACAGTACATGATAAATTTCAATATTCGTATTTTTGAATTTTGTTCAAATTCAAATCGAATTTGGACTATTCCCTAATCGAAGTACACAAAAATACAAATTCAATTTTTTTTTTCATTCAAAAATTCACCTCAACCTTTGATACATCTGCCCGACGTATCTAGAATATTCCCGAAAAATAAAAGCTTTACAGATGATATAAAAAAGGTTTGATTCAGAACTGCAGAACTCCCCATTTTAATATTCATGAGTGACTTGTTGCCATTGTGGTGGTTTCTTTTTAGAAGAATACAAGAGTAACAACAAAGAAAAAAAACATTTAATTCAAAATTTTATTTAGAAATTATTAATATGTCAAAAATAATAATATAAACTGTTTGAAAGTTCTTTTTCTGCTATTCTGGCCATTCAGGCTGTTGGCCCCAACAGAGCAGAAGAACAAAAAGGAGGCCATAACGTTTCTGACCCCCATCTAGTCAGTTTATTCCTGTGGCGGGGGAGGCGGTGCTGCTCTGGATATTAATTTCCTCTTATTATTATTATTAATCTTCATCAGAATATTCCTGTCCAGAGTCATCATTATATTGAAAAGCATCATCTTCGGGGTCCATCATTTTTGCACGCCCTGTAAAAGAAGAATTTTAGAATAACAATTCCCAATGATAGTTGTCTACTAGTTAGGTAAAAAAAAGAAAGAAAATATTTACCTTCCTCTGCCGCAATGACGTCATTCTTCCTGTATTAGAAAAGACAAAATCACATCAATGAACATGTTGGTGAAACAAAAATAAATGATACAAGCCCTATGAATGAGAGTAATACTTACAGTCTTTTAACATAAATCCTACAAAAGGCGGCACAGGCAATCAAGCTCATCACAATTATTACACATGCCATTACGCCTGCCATTATAAAGATAAAATTCTGCCGGTCGCTCCTCAGTATTTTGGCAAAAGCAGCTTTGATTCTGTCTGTAAAGGAAAGACAAGATGTTGAAATGATCCTTTATGCGCTAAGCATAGCCTGGGAACCAACTAACTTTATAAAGCAGCTGAAATGTTTTACCTTCTTCTGTAATTTCTTTTTTGAACAGTAAGAACCGGGACTCGTCACCTTTAAAACAAAAAACAGGATTAAGTTATTATCAGCAGCTGATGGAAACAAGAACATCATTCTTATTGAAATGAGCAGGAATTATATTGCTTCAAGTAATTAATATTCAATACTGAGCCTCATGGGGCCCAAACAAGAGCAGAATGAGCAACAGCAGCAGAGGCTTCAGCAAACGAATGTACAGGGAAAAAATAACCTGGATAAATGGTAGCACTGAAAGTAAAGTATAACTATACCAACTACCTGAAGTATAACTATATAATACACAAAAGCTATGAATATCTTGTAAATGATATCCTTATAAACGGTGAGTTCTGGGGGCACATTTACATTTTAATCCATCGATCGAACGATTTTCCTTCTATCAGAAATTGCTAGGAAAGCTTATGGGGACCTTCCCCATAGGCTAACATTGGTGCTCGGTAGGTTTTAGGTGGTCGAAGTTTTTTTTAAAGAGAAAGTACTTCGACTATCAAATAGTCGAGCGATTTTTAGTTCGATTCAAAGTCGTAGTCGAAGGTCGAAGTAGCCCATTCGATGGTCGAAGTAGCCAAAAAAATACTTCGAAATTCAAAGTATTTTTCATTCTAATCCTTCACTCGAGCTAAGTAAATGTGCCCCCTGGTGTCATTTCTGTCACATGACTCACTGAAATTTGTGTATTATAATAAATAAAGTACCCCCAGTTGCAAAATATCAGGATATTAGAAGTTACCTTGGCCTCATGTTTTTATATGGTCATGAAACTCCTCGGTAACTTCTAATATCCTTATAATTTACAAAAGGGGGTACTTTATTCACTATATAAAATAGATACAGTTGTATCTTACCAGAACCTTCGTCTATATTCCTTTCATTTTCATCCTCATCTTCTTCATCATCATCTTTACCCTCATAATCATCGTGACTGAAATAATCTTTGTCATCATCCTCTTTATCCTCAACTGGTGACGACGTTCTGGATTCTACAATAAAAATGGAATTATTTCTATATGTACACGTGTATAAAATGTATTCCAAGGTAACCATCTGAAACCATGTTTGCCCTCCTAGGGGTATAAAAGAATGAAATATTGGGCCAACTGGGGTTAATGAAGAGCAATAAAATAGCTTTCTAGGGCCCGGTTCACCTTTATAGGACCTCGAGAGTTTTTAGATGCCGGGGTTTTGGATTCTGAGTTTTTAGACGGACTTTAAAAAATCTCGAAAAATTTGTAGGTTTTTTTTCCCCTCCAAAAACCACGAATTATTCGAGGTTCGGATAAATAACCCCCTATATGTCAGCTACTATCATTTAAAATGTTTGTTGTGGGTCACTGACCCCTACAACCAAAAAACATTGCTCCGGGAGGATACAATAGTGCCAATTTGTATTTCTTATCAGCCTGGCATTCAAACCACTGCCTGGTTGCTAGCGTAAAATGTGCCCTAGCAACTACATAACTGCTGAACAAAAAAATATTTCAGAAGCCCATATATGATAATTGTCTTACAATATCATTGTCTAAATAGATACAAGTTCATCTTACCAGTATGTTCTACGTCATTGGTCTTTTTATCTTCTTCCACATCATTACTTGGATAATCATTACTATTAAAATATTCCTTGTCATCCTCTTCCTCATTTTCAGTAGGTGATGCTGTGGTGGATTCTTCTGATTTTAATTTGTCCTCGGATTCTGTATTAAGAGAAAAAGTCAAAATTTTAATTTCCATTGCTTTGTGTTGTATAACAATGAAAAACAAATAGATACAAGTTTATCTTACCAGTATGTTCACCGTTACTGGTCTTTTTATCCTGATCCTCATCATTACTTGGATAATCATTACTGTTGAAATATTCCTTGTCACCCTCTTCCTCATTTCCAGTAGGTGATAATGTGTTCGATTCTTCTGATTTTAATTCTGACTCAGATTCTGTATTGAGAGAAAAAGTCAAAATTTAAATTTCTGTTGCTTTGTGTTGTATAACAATGAAAAACAAATAGATACAAGTTCATCTTACCAGTATTTTCACCGTTACTGGTCTTTTCATCCTGATCCTCATCATTACTTGGATAATCATTACTGTTCAAATATTCCTTGTCATATTCTTTTTCATTTCCAGTAGGTGATAATGTGCTGAATTCTGCAATAAAAAACAATAAAGTGTTTATGTTGTGACAAATATCAGTGAGATATAGTTTAATGATATCAGTAAAGATTCCTACCAGTAATACTCAATGCTGTTTCAGGTTTTGAGTTTTCCTCGGATGCTGTATTAAGAAAAAAGCCAAAATTAATTAATAAATGATCCCCATTCTCTACTGAGCATGTAAAGGTAGAACAGTCTGATAGTTCTATATATATATATATATGTGTGTGTGTGTATGTACTAGGAATTCAGGATTCGGTTCAGGATTCGGCCTTTTTCAGCTGGATTCGTCCGATTCCTTCCGCCCGTCCAATCAGAATCCTAATTTGCATAGGGAGGAGGGAATTAACTTGACTTTTTGTCACAAAACAAGGAAGTAAAAAATGTTTCCCCCATCCCATCCTTATTTTGCATATGCAAATTAGGTTTCGGATTCGTTTCAGTATTCGGCCGAATCTTTCGCAAAGGATTCGGGGGTTCGGCCTAATCCAAAATAGTGGATTCAGTGCATCCCTAGTATGTACAGAATGTATTCCAGAGTAACCATCTGAAACAATGTTCACCCTCTTAGGGGTATAAAAGATGCATCATTTTATTATATGAAATAATAATTAATTAATGGTAGCCAAAACATCAGACGATAACAGGTATAACAGTGACAATAAAGGGGAGACACGTCCTAAAATAATAATAAATGACTGACATTTACCTGATATTGGATATTTCTTAGATTTGAATATTTTCATAGATTCTGCATTAAAGAAAGAGAGAGAGAATAAAGATGTTAATTGTTTTATTTGCCAGTGGCACAATCTCATATTAACATATATAACATTTAATTCTTCTATTTCAAATTCTATTCGTTGTGGGTCACTGACGCCAGCAACCAAAAAACATCTCTCTGTGTGGATAAATGAATGTTCATTTTTAATACTTATCTATACTTATGTCTGTTAATTGAGGAATCCCAAAAATGACCAATTGCTAATTGTCTTAGAATATCACTTACTGCCTCATAATAACATTTACTGGGCAGGAGTTAAACAGAATAGGGGAAGAGGAGAAGTAGGGACACAGTCAGCATCTCTTTTACACCAACATATAGGGGCATATTTATCAAGGGTCGAATTTCAAATTGAAAAAACTTTGTAATTCGGATTCAAAAAGACCAACTGAAATTAAGTCGAAATTATTTTTGGGTCGAATAGGTCCATTTTCAAACGAATAGGTCCGTATTCAGCAGAATTTGAATTGTATGAATTAAAGGAATAGCGCATTCCATTGAATTTGATTCAAAGTTTTTCCACCAATCCAGTCCACCAATTGACTACAAATACATTCTAGGAGGTCTCCCATAGGCTAAAACAGCAATTCGGCAGGTTTTAGATGGCGAATGGTTGAAGTCAAATTTTTAGGCAGTACATGATAAATTTCGATATTCGAATCTTCAAATTCGAATCAAATTTGGACTATTCCCTAGTGAAAGTACACAAAAAAATAGCTTGAAATTCAAATTTTACCTCAAAATTCAAAAGTTCACCTCGACCTTTGATAAATCTGCCCCATACTGTACATTAGACAACACATGGCTGCTGACAGTACATAATGAAGCCACTTTGTATAAGAGTTTATTATCCCAGGGGATCCATGTTGTCAAATGATATGGCTTTTACCCTGCTTTTCTGTGGTTTCCTTCTAGTTTTTAAAATTAAATTTAATGGCAAACTGCTCCTTAAGTTTAGGTTCAGGAGGCTAACAGCACCAGTGAGAAGTTTGTCACTTGAAAAATATTAGGTCAGAAAAAATTCTATCTATATAGCAATTTCATTAACAAACATATCAGGTGTATTCATATTTTCACTATTGGGCAGATTTATCAAGGGTCGAAGTAAAAATTTTGAATTCAAATTTCTGAGGGTTTTTTATAGCCAAAACTGTTAAATTAGACTAGGAAAAAAATTGATTTAGAGTCTTTTTAAAAATTCAAATTAGATTTTCGCAATTTATCATACACTGGCCCTTTAAGAACTCGAATTTCTCTGTTTGCCACCTAAAACCTGCCAATTTGCTGTTATAGTCAATGGGAGACATTCTGGGCTCAATTTGGAGTTGTTTGGTGCCTTCCTGACATTCAGTTTTTTTTCAGAGAAAAAAAAATTAGACTTAATTTCTGTCTTTTTGAATTCGAATTTCGAAGTTTTTTTCAATTCGAAATTCGACCCTTGATAAATCTGCCCCTAAGTGTTACACATGACAAGTAAGCCCTAGCTAGATTTATCAGATATGAACTAGAAAATATCTTAGCTATTATAGACTAATATTAAGTTAGTAAGCTGTATCTTATCCATTATAACAGAAAAAAGTACCTTTTGCTTCATTTTTGAAAATTCCAGTGATAAAGATAAGCAGAAAAGCCCAGAACAAGACTCTCCTGCCTCTCTCCATCGTGGTCGTAGTGAAAATGAACAGCAAATCTAGTTCACTTAGGTCATTGTCTTAGGCCATTGTGATGTCACATGATATAATGATGTCATAGTGATAGCTGGCCTAAGCTAGTTCATCTAGACTGGTGATATCATAATGGGGATCACATGATCGTAATGTATTTTTGTAAAGTTCAGGGATTTTGCATCAGTATTAAATCAGTATCAGTATTAAAGTCAATGGCTTTTTTTATATTGCGATTTTTTTTGTCCTATTGTATTAAAGTCAATGGGCATTTTTTGTTATGGCGACTTTTTTGTCCTAATGTATTAAAGTCAATGGGTGTTTTTTCTTATGGCGACTTTTTTGTCCTAATGTATTAAAGTCAATGGGCGATTTTTCTTAAGTCGACTTTTTTGTCCTAATGTATTTAAGTCAATGGGTGTTTTTCTTATGGCAATTTTTTTTTGTCCTAATGTATTAAAGTCAATGGGTGTCTTTTCTTATGGCAGCTTTTTTTGTCCTAATTTATTAAAGTCAATGGCTGTTTTCGATCGGTCGAATTTATAGTTCATGGGAGTTTATGGGAGTTTTGAAAAACTCCCATGAATTCGAAATTCGACTCTTAATAAATCTGCCCCTAAGTGTTACACATAACAAGTAAGCCCTAGCTAGATTTAACAGATATGAACTATAAAATATCTTAGCTATTATAGACTAATATTAAGTTAGTTAGCTGTATCTTATCCATTATAACAGAAAAAAGTACCTTTTGCTTCATTTTTGAAAATTCCAGTGATAAAGATAAGCAGAAAAGCCCAGAACAAGACTCTCCTGCCTCTCTCCATCGTGGTCTCTGTGAAAAATGAACAGCAAATCTAGTTCACTTAGGACAGGTCATTGTCTTAGGCCATTGTGATGTCACATGATATAATGATGTCATAATGATAGCTGGTGAATAAGCAGGAATCTGGCCTAGGCTAGTTCACATAGACTGGTGATGTCATAATGAGATCACATGATCATAATGTATTCTTCTAAAGTTTAGGGTTTTTGCATCAGTTAGTGATTTCAAAGAGGACAATTTTTTTTCGTTTGGTGCATTAAAACAAAGACTCAGATGGAGGGGAAAACAGTCTATTTTATTAGGGCACATCCTTCCCAAATTTTTCTTGCAAAAATGTACATTTTAATAGATAATACATGTTCTGCAATTTAGTTTAAATAAAAACATTTTTATCAACCAAAAACTGTAAAAGCATTTTCAGGCCAGAGCACTTGTAATTAGTGATGAGCAAATCTGTTTTGCAAACGCATTAAAGTCAATGGGCGTTTTTATGAGACAATTTTTACACGTGCAACAATGGGCGTTTTTTCTAATGTATTAAAGTCAATGGATGTTTTATCTTATGGCGACTTTTTTTGTCCTCGTGTATTAAATTCAATGGGCAATTTTTTAATGGCAACTTTTTTTGTCCTAATGCAGTGATCCCCAACCAGTAGCTCGTGAGCAACATGTTGCTCTCCAACCGATAGAATGTTGCTCCCAGTGGCCTCAAAGCAGGAGCTTATTTTTGAATTCCAGGCTTGGAGGCGAGTTTTAGTTGCATAAAAACCATGTGTACTACCGAACAGATCCTCAAAGTAGGTTGACAATCCACATAGATGCTACTAAATGGCAAATCACAGCACCTATTTGGCACCCCAAGAACATTTTTCATGCTAGTGTTGCTCCGCAACTCCTTTTTCTTCTGAATGTTGCTCACGGGTTCACAAGGTTGGGGATCCCTGTCCTAATGTATTAAAGTCAATAGGCGTTTTTTCTTATGGCGACTTTTTTTGTCCTAATGTATTAAAATCAATGGGTGTTTTTTCTTATGGTGACTTTTTTTGTCCTAATGTATTAAAGTCAATGGATGTTTTTTCTTATGGTGACTTTTTTTGTCCTCATGTATTAAATTCAATGGGCGTTTCTTTTATGGCGACTTTTTTGTCCTAATGTATTAAAGTCAATGGGTGTTTTTATTTATGGTGACTTTTTTCCTTAATGTATAAAAGTTAATGGTTGTTTTTTCTTATGGTGACTTTTTTCCCCTAATGTATTAAAGTCAATTGGCATTTTTTCTTCCCCCTTTTTCCCCCCCTAATGTATTAAAGTCAAATGGGCGTTTTCATGAGACAATTTTTACACGTGCAACAATGGGCATTTTTTCTAATGTATTAAAGTCAATGGATGTTTTTTCTTATGGCGTCTTTTTTTGTCCTCGTGTATTAAATTCAATGGGCATTTTTTTTGTTATGGCTACTTTTTTGTCCTAATGTATTAAAGTCAATGGGCGTTTTTTCTTATGGCGACTTTTTTTGTCCTCATGTATTAAATTCAATCGGCGTTTTATTTTTATGGCGACTTTTTTTGTCCTAATGTATTAAAGTCAATGGGTGTTTTTACTTATGGTGACTTTTTTCCTTAATGTATTAAAGTTAATGGTCGTTTTTTCTTATGGTGACTTTTTTCCCCTAATGTATTAAAGTCAATGGGCGTTTTTTCTTCGGGTGACTTTTTCCCCCTAATGTATTAAAGTCAATAGGCGTTTTTTCTTCTGGTGACTTTTTCCCCCTAATGTATTAAAGTCAATAGGCGTTTTTTCTTATGGCGACTTTTTTTGTCCTCATGTATTAAATTCAATCGGCGTTTTATTTTTATGGCGACTTTTTTTGTCCTAATGTATTAAAGTCAATGGGTGTTTTTACTTATGGTGACTTTTTTCCTCAATGTATTAAAGTTAATGGTCGTTTTTTCTTATGGTGACTTTTTTCCCCTAATGTATTAAAGTCAATGGGCGTTTTTTCTTCGGGTGACTTTTTCCCCCTAATGTATTAAAGTCAATGGGCATTTTTTCTTCGGGTGACTTTTTCCCCCTAATGTATTAAAGTCAATAGGCGTTTTTTCTTCTGGTGACTTTTTTCCCCTAATGTATTAAAGTCAATAGGCGTTTTTTCTTCTGGTGACTTTTTCCCCCTAATGTATTAAAGTCAATAGGCGTTTTTTCTTCTGGTGACTTTTTTCCCCTAATGTATTAAAGTCAATGGGCGTTTTTTCTTCTGGTGACTTTTTTCCCCTAATGTATTAAAGTCAATGGGCGTTTTTTCTTCTGGTGACTTTTTTCCCCTAATGTATTAAAGTCAATGGGCGTTTTTTCTTCGGGTGACTTTTTCCCCCTAATGTATTAAAGTCAATAGGCGTTTTTTCTTCTGGTGACTTTTTCCCCCTAATGTATTAAAGTCAATAGGCGTTTTTTTCTTATGGCGACTTTTTTTGTCCTCATGTATTAAATTCAATCGGCGTTTTATTTTTATGGCGACTTTTTTTGTCCTAATGTATTAAAGTCAATGGGTGTTTTTACTTATGGTGACTTTTTTCCTCAATGTATTAAAGTTAATGGTTGTTTTTTCTTATGGTGACTTTTTTCCCCTAATGTATTAAAGTCAATGGGCGTTTTTTCTTCGGGTGACTTTTTCCCCCTAATGTATTAAAGTCAATGGGCATTTTTTCTTCGGGTGACTTTTTCCCCCTAATGTATTAAAGTCAATAGGCGTTTTTTCTTCTGGTGACTTTTTTCCCCTAATGTATTAAAGTCAATAGGCGTTTTTTCTTCTGGTGACTTTTTCCCCCTAATGTATTAAAGTCAATAGGCGTTTTTTCTTCTGGTGACTTTTTTCCCCTAATGTATTAAAGTCAATGGGTGTTTTTTCTTCTGGTGACTTTTTTCCCCTAATGTATTAAAGTCAATGGGCGTTTTTTCTTCTGGTGACTTTTTTCCCCTAATGTATTAAAGTCAATGGGCGTTTTTTCTTCGGGTGACTTTTTCCCCCTAATGTATTAAAGTCAATAGGCGTTTTTTCTTCTGGTGACTTTTTCCCCCTAATGTATTAAAGTCAATAGGCGTTTTTTCTTATGGCGACTTTTTTTGTCCTCATGTATTAAATTCAATCGGCGTTTTATTTTTATGGCGACTTTTTTTGTCCTAATGTATTAAAGTCAATGGGTGTTTTTACTTATGGTGACTTTTTTCCTCAATGTATTAAAGTTAATGGTCGTTTTTTCTTATGGTGACTTTTTTCCCCTAATGTATTAAAGTCAATGGGCGTTTTTTCTTCGGGTGACTTTTTCCCCCTAATGTATTAAAGTCAATGGGCATTTTTTCTTCGGGTGACTTTTTCCCCCTAATGTATTAAAGTCAATAGGCGTTTTTTCTTCTGGTGACTTTTTTCCCCTAATGTATTAAAGTCAATAGGCGTTTTTTCTTCTGGTGACTTTTTCCCCCTAATGTATTAAAGTCAATAGGCGTTTTTTCTTCTGGTGACTTTTTTCCCCTAATGTATTAAAGTCAATGGGCGTTTTTTCTTCTGGTGACTTTTTTCCCCTAATGTATTTAAGTCAATGGTGTTTTTTCTTATGGTAATTTTTTTCTCCAAATGCATTAAAGTCAATAGCCTTTTTTTTATGGGTGTTTTCATTGCTGAACCACAGTGAATTTTCGCTGCAGTTTCATGGAAAAATTTGCACATGGCAAGATTCTAAATTTTGCCACAAATCCATGGCTGGCGGATAAATTCCCTCATCACTACTTGTAATTGAAGGGTTACCTTTATGTTACACAATGCTACACAATTAATGTACGTGCTGTTCTGAGCATAAAATTTGTTTCTTTTCTGCAACTGTTACTACTTATTGATAAGCTATGTATCCTGTCACAAGATGTGTCTTGCTCCTATGCTATAGATCATATGCTTTTTATACGTCAGTTCTCTTTGTCTTTGTACTCAATATAAGCTGTTGTAACACTACCAATAAACTGAACTTGTTATGAGTCTCACTGCTTGCTAGTGTCTCTCTGGACAAGCTCCCGGTTCCGAGGAACGTACGGACGCGCTGTCCAGGAGACCCCTGGGCGTCAGCCTGTTACCCCAATAATCTGGTGTCAGAAGTGGGCTTATAGCAAGCGTCACGGAGGGTAAAAATCTGTCTTATTGACGATCCTTTCCTTGCCACCCGTATATGCTTAATGCTGTATCTCTAAGTATAGGGTTGGGGTACTAATGGCTTTGGTGGCTATTAGATAAAGAGGATCTCTGACAAGGGACCTAATAGGAATTTTAGGTAAATTCCAGGAGTCTTTGGTAGACTCTAGAGTCTTTGGTAGACTCAAAAAGAGTTTTTGGTAAGCTCAAGAGTTTGTGGTAAACTCAGTTTTGCTACTTGAGACATGGGACCCTGAATGGTTACAGCGCTTCTGTACTGTTCTTTGCATGTTGTGCATGTTATGTTGCAATGCCGTTTTGTAGTGTTTTAATGTTGTTTTAATCAACTGTATACTAAATATTCTGCAATATTAAGGATTACCGCTTGATTGAGGTGTCAGGTTTTGTCGGGACCTCTGATCCCAAGACATCCCACCCTTATCAGGTTTTCTTGCATGATATTTACTTCTCAAATAAATTTGTTGCAATATTAAGACTTATCTCGGAAATAGATAAAAGTTTTGTCGGGACCTCTGATCTCAAGACAGCTTTATCTAACTCCTGATTTATTGCAACCCATTTATAGTATAATTTTGTGAAATTTTCCTATCATGGGAAGCAAAGGTTCTAAAGATTTGCCACCACCCAATCCTGGTGAAATGTGTAAACAATATATGTATAGGTGTAGCCCCACAGGGGGATTTTATGTAGACCCATAGGTAGATAAAATAGCAGTATGGGGAGAAGCTTTTTTTATACTGAACGTCTTGTGTCAGTGTGGTTCTTCTGGTGTACACCCATAATCTAATTAGGACGGGAATAGATATCCTCTGGACTGTTTTTGTCCTTATCAATTTTGACGCCCAGAGTGGGGCTGCAGGTTCTGACTGCTCATCAGCCGATACAAAGGACACAGGTCGACCAATAGAGAACGGGACGGAGACTGATCACCTCCGGGACACGGGAAGACCTATTTTTTATTTTCTTACTCGTGTCAAACCTGCTACCTATTATAGTTCATACCTGTTGTCTAAATCGACTTCTGGCAGCCAGCAAAGACAGGTATTTTCTTGCCTGCAGCTCTTTATTGAACTTGTATAGAGCTATCTATTACCCGGTTTGTGTTTTGGTTTTTATGTTTTGTGATATTCTCTTTCCAAGTGATTTGAATGACAGGGGAGTTTTGATGATAGAGACAGGGTATCCGGACATTGATAGGATGCTGATACAACTCTTTTTCTGTAAATCATAATACCCCATAAATCCCATCGGATTAGAGGTTATGTCCTGTCCTGACTGTGTGTGTGGTCTTCTGTTTGGCATTACTGAGGGGGGCTGGAGATTGGCCAAAGACCAGGAGGTTACCCTGAACAGTATTTAGGCAGAAAAACGCCTTTTGTCTAAATGTCCCAGACTTTTTGGCATATCGCCTCAATGTTCACTTCCCAGTATTTAATAGCAGTCTAGGTCATAGTCTTATTGAAGTGTATGAGAAAGTCTCTATCGAATCAAATGGGAAAGTTAAAGTTATGTATTAGAAGCTCTAGCCTTACAAGAGTTGAGTGGTTGTAACTCATATGGCATACATAGAGCCATCAACTCCCTATGCTGGGAATATTTCCCGTCATAAGTGCAGTAGAAGAAGGTCCGATAAGTGACATACAAGAAGGTCAGGAAAATGCCTTAGAATCAGAGGATGCTAGAAAGCAAAGAAAAGAACAAGAAAAGCTGCTAGCAGAAGGGTTAAGTTAGAAAATAGTGAATAGTGAGAAGAGACTATTTATCTTTCAGTGCTGAAAACAGCAGCTCTGATACAGGCAGTTGTCAGCCTTACAGCCAAGCTCTACCCTGCCCGTAGAGAAAAAAGGGGGGGAGACAGGCGTCCCTGCAGCACGTCTCATTAACACAGACAGAAAGCACCAAATTTCTGAAATAAACACCATATATCCTTTTAAGGAAATTCCACACACAGTATGGGCTGACTCCAAATTAGACGTTGGGTTTGTAGATTGCACTCCATACATACGCCCACATACTCAACCTATCTTTCTTAAAGATATTGAAGATATTGATTCTTCATTCAATAATAAAAATCTTAAATTGTGTACAAAGTAAATATCTTTTAGCAGCAAGACTAACAAAGTATGAAGCAGTTTTACTAACACCATCAAAAGATGTAATGTCTTCAACCCTGCCACACTAATATCTGAAAAAGGGAGGGATGATCTGTTGAAATACATGAAAAAGTGAGGTACATGGGTTGATAATGTAAAAGATGAACCTTTGTTAAATCCTTATTGTGAATTGTTTGTAGATGGTTCTCGCTACTGTACTGAGGATGGTAAATATCATATGCTGTTGTAACATTTGTCTGATGTTTTAGTTCAGCAGAATCTACCTCCACACATGTCAGCTCAAGAAGCTGAGCTACAAGCACTCATCACATCATGCACACTAGCGAAAAGTCAAAGGGCGAGCATCTTTTCTGATAGCAGGTACTGTATTGGTATTTGTCTCGACTATCTTCTGATTTGGAGGGCCAGAAATGTTATGACATCATCAGGTAATCCAGAAGCTACAAGGAAATGCAAAAGCTGACGAGAGAGCCAAGTCAGCTGCCCTCTTGCCTATAATGACAGTAAGTTGCATCCTGGACATGGATATCCTGGCTACAATACAGGACTAAGCCCCTGAGATGGAAAAAGGAAAGTGGTCGAAGCTGGGAGCCTCCAAGGATGACATGGGTCTATGGAGAAATGGCCTATTATACGGTCTATCAAAAGCAGTGTATGCTATGATGGCACAACCTAACTCATGGACTTGCACACTCAGGTAAGAATGCAATGGCTGCTTCAGTTCAGAAAAGTTGGATAGCACCTGGGTTTCTAGCATTTGTTGCAAAATATGTTTTTTCTTGTGTTACCTGTTTACGTCATAATCCTGGTCAGGTAGTCAAATCTCCGAGACAGCACTTTGCTAAACCAGAATAACCCTTCCAGCGATTACAAATAGACTACAGCCAACTGCCTAAAGTAGGTCCATATGAATATGTTAATTAACCCTCGATATTCGACTAGGAACTAAAATCCTTCGACTTCGAATATCGAAGTCAAAGGATTTAGCACAGATAGTACGATCGAAGGATTATTCCTTCTATCGAACGATTAAATCCTTCGAATCGATCGATTCGAAGGATTTAAATCCAACGATCGAAGGAATATCCTTCGATCAAAAAAAGTTAGGCAAGCCTATGGGGACCTTCCCCATAGGCTAACATTGAGTCCGGTAGCTTTTAGATGGCGAACTAGGGGGTCGAAGTTTTTTTTAAAGAGACAGTACTTTGACTATCGAATGGTCGAACGATTTTTACTTCGAATCCTTCGATTCGAAGTCGTAGTCGAAGGTCGAAGTAGCCCATTCGATGGTCGAAGTAGCCCAAAAAATACTTCGAAATTCTAAGTTTTTTTACTTCGAATCCTTCACTCGAAGTTAGTGAATCGGCCCCTTACTGTGTTTAGAATTTCTCAACGTACAAAACTTAATGCTAAACATATCTACCGTGTCAGGATTCAAGATCCTGACTCTGAAATTCTTTATAAGAGTAGTTTCTAACATTATAATTTGTTTACTTCTATAGAACAACTGAGCATGTGGAAGATTTCGGCAATCATTTTTCTTGCTACATGTTTAGGATGATGATGATTTCAAATGAACACTATTGATAATTCGTAATCTGTGATAGAGGGGAACCATTCCTATTTCACAGTTCCCTTTAATTCCGGACGTCTTTTCCATGTCTCTTTCCAAAGCACTTTAAAGAAAAAGTTTGCTGACACCTGTCTCGACAAGAACACGACTATATCATGGAGATGCAAGTATACTAAGTCCATCACTTCTAAGAACTATACTTGGGATAATACCTTTTGCAGATGCCTTTACTATAAATAAGTTCAAACCATCTTTTCTAAACGGCACTGGAACATGGATAAAGAGACTTATGTTTACTAAACGCAATATTTCAAAATATATGCCATGAAATCTTTTGGGTGTTGGTTGAATTAGATATGTAATACTTCATGTTAATTCTTTTAAACTGAAGTAGTTTGTGTAGTTAGGCAAATAACTAGATTGGGATGGATTAGGAATTCTCCAGCATGTAGTTGTGTTAATTCTGCTGGTCAAGAATGAGTTCTTGGTTTTGAAGACAGGCCTAGCCCCTCTTCAGAGCATAGTAGTCTCAATACGGTTATTTGTATTTAGGTGAGTTTATAGTTTAGGTTAATTTTGGTCATGGGTGTGACCAAAAGGGGGGAATGTTAAGGTGGCCTTTATTATAATTACATATATCATATCTAATACATGGTTGTATACCACTTTAAGTTAAGTCTTTTTCTATAAGCAGAAACCACATTGTATGTCAGCATGACACTAAGCACGATCTTTTAAACAAACTTTAAACTTATGCCTCTGTTCAAGGTTGGTCCTATTACACAGGACTAGGTGAACGGTCATTCAATACTTGTTATTTCTGAAACTGAATACTCTTTTCTAATTGGTTATGGTGGGAAACCACCCTAACCCACGTTAAAGCATACCAGTTTAGTTACCTCTCTTCCCATTGGGATTCCTTCTGCTGGTTCTAATTTACCCTTTGCTGGCTGTCTCTCTAATATTACTATGTTACAATGGCATTCCCATTTGTATTACTTCTCTCCTATTCCTTCCATTTATCGTTCCCTTACCTATTTCCCACCGGTGTTACCTATTGCTAATTATCAACTCCCTGTTTCTCTGTTCCGCACACTTAGTCATCATCATACAGATACTGTTGCTGCTTATCATGAACAAACTGATAAACTGTATAATACTGTTGTTAAAACTGTTGCTACCAAACATAAATTACTTTCTCTAGGTTCCCAATTACAGGATGATTTGCAACACAATTGGTATGACATTTTCACTGGATGGTCTCCCACTGGTTCTCAAATCATGCGCGCTATTTTTTATCCTATTCTCATTGTTACTCTTGTTTTGGTTGTTATTATTTTTAATTTATATCTTCTCTGTTCTTTTCGTACCCGTGTTAAGTCTCTTCCATGGCTGGCGGATAAATTCCCTCATCACTACTTGTAATTGAAGGGCAGCCAAAATAAAGCAACTTTGTTATATAAAGTAATATTGTACCATTTCCATTGAATGTAGGAGGTAGGGGGCAAAGCTATCAATCAAAAGCAACCTGTTTTTCTAGACTAAGGGGCAAATTCCCTGAGTTTTGCAAATTTGCTAGCGACCGCTTCACCCACTTTGCAACACTTGCCAGGTATAGATTCACCAGGACAACGCTAATTCCCTAAAATGCAAAGTTGCTTCCAGGGCTCTGAACACTGGCAACGTTCGGTAGTGTTACTTAGCCAAGCGAAGCTGCACTAGCGTTGTCTAATTTGCATACGGCGGGAAGTGAAAGTTGAAAAGAAGTATATGTTGCAGCAAATTCATTACATTACACAAGTCCAGGGAACCTTAATAAAGAAAATAGAGTTGTTATAATGTCCTACACATGAGCCCAGTGTATAGTTTATGTGCCATATGTTAGGAAATGTAGGGGGGAACCCACTTACCCAAAATTTTTACAGACTTTTGCAGGCTATCACTCTGAATAAAGGAAAAGACGCAGCATTTTTTGGGACTTGGAAAAATTTTCAATAAAAAATTGAGGAAGTCCTATCTACTCCATTGTACTTGGCCTCATCTCAGGTGGCAAAGGCAAGTCTGGCACAAGACCTAAAGTTTAGTAAAATGGCGTTAGACCTAACACTAGCGTCTATCTCCTTCACTAGTGAAGTGACACCTGCTCTCGTTAGGGAATCGGCGTAGTTATGACATGGCGTCACACTAGCGAATTTTCGCTAGCGTCAATCACTTCGCCCTTAAGGGAATCTGCCCCTAAGCCTGTATTTAGGGGTTAAGGCATTGCCAGGTTTGTAAGAAATTCATTTATTGGCAAAGCCCAGAAAGTCACTCACAGTTTCTATAGTTGTGTAACTAGAGGGCACTGATTAAGTAGTGAGTATAAATCATTACAATGGGTTGCATTATACATAACCTAGTAATAAGTAGGGATGCACCGAATCCACTATTTAGGATTCGTGCAAATCCCCGAATCCTTGATGAAAGATTTGGCCGAATACTGAACCGAATCCTAATTTGCATATGCATAATAGGGGTAGGGAAGGAACAAGTGGGGAAAAAATCATGATTTCCCTACCCGTCCCTAATTTACATATGCAAATTAGGATTCGGTTTGGCCAGGCACAAGGATTTGGCAGAATCCTGCTGAAAAAGGCCGAATCCTGGCCGCATCCCGAACCGAATCCTGGATTCGGTGCATCCCTAGTAATAAGTGATATAATTTGGGAAGAAAGGTTCCATACTTGTGTCTCAGTCCTGTTATTCTTAGGGGCCCACAGGGTCAGACCCGCTCCCCCCAGTGGTGGATTAATACTATGTGAGGCCCCTAGGCTACCCCTAATGGTGCCAGATCACTTTTAAAAAAAGATATACGTACATTTATTAAAAATACATACTGTTTTTTTTTTTTTAATTTGATTTTTGCATACAATTCCCCTTTCTTTTCTCTATCTCTAATTATGCAAATCATGGGGTCACATTCAATACCCACACTACATACACACTACAGGGCATATTTCAAATTGAAAAAACGTTGAGATTCGAATTCAAAAAGACCACCCGAAATGAAGTCAAAGGTTTTGGTTAAATAGGTCAGTATTTGGCTGAACTCAAATCATATGAATCGTAGGAATAGCGCATTCGATTGAATTTGATTCGAAGTTTTTCCCCCAAAAAACATTGATGTTATAAAGTCCACCAATTGACTCCAAGTAGGTTGTAGGAGGTCCCCCACAGGCTAAAAGAGCAATTCAGCAGGATTTAGATGGTGAATGGTCGAAGTCAAATTTTTAGACAATACATGATAAATTTCGATATTCATATTTTTGAAATTTTTTCAAATTCAAATCGAATTTGGACTATTCCCTAATCGAAGTACACAAAAATAGCTCGAAATTCGATTTTTTTTTTTTCATTCAAAAATTTACCTCAACCTTTGATAAATCTGCCGACATGTATCTAGAATATTCACAAAAAATAAAATCTTTACATATGACATAAAAAAGGTTTGATTCAGAACTGCAGTTGCCAGTGTTAGCAAAGCTATTTGTGTGCATTCTTCTGAAGTCTATATATATATATATATATATATATATATATATATATATATATATATATATAACTCCCCCTTTTAATATTCATGAGTGACCTGTTTCCATTGTGGTGGTTTCTTTCTAGAAGAATATAAGAGTAACAACAAAGCAAGAAAAAACATTTAATTCAAAATTTTATTTAGAAATTATTAATATGTCAAAAATAATAATATAAACTGTTTGAAAGTTCACTTTCTGCTATTCTGGCCATTCAGGCTGTTGGCCCCAACAGAGCAGAAGAACAAAAAGGAGGCCATAACGTTTCTGACCCCCATCTAGTCAGTTTATTCCTGTGGCGGGGGAGGCGGTGCTGCTCTGGATATTAATTTCCTCTTATTATTATTAATCTTCATCAGAATATTCCTGTCCAGAGTCATCATTATATTGAAAAGCATCATCTTCGGGGTCCATCATTTTTGCACGCCCTATAGGAGAAGAATTTTAGAATAACAATTCCCAATGATAGTTGTCTATTAGTTAGGTAAAAAAAAAAAAAAGAAAATATTTACCTTCCTCTGCCGCAATGACGTCATTCTTCCTGTATTAGAAAAGACAAAATCACATCAATGAACATGTTGGTGAAACAAAAATAAGTGATACAAGCCCTATGAATGAGAGTAATACTTACAGTCTTTTAACATAAATCCTACAAAAGGCGGCACATGCAATCAAGCTCATCACAATTATTACACATGCCATTACGCCTGCCATTATAAAGATAAAATTCTGCCGGTCGCTCCTCAGTATTTTGGCAAAAGCGGCTTTGATTCTGTCTGTAAAGGAAAGACAAGATGTTGAAATGATCCTTTATGCGCTAAGCATAGCCTGGGAACCAACTAACTTTATAAAGCAGCTGAAATGTTTTACCTTCTTCTGTAATTTCTTTTTTGAACAGTAAGAACCGGGACTCGTCACCTTTAAAACAAAAAACAGGATAAAGTTATTATCAGCAGCTGATGGAAACAAGAACATCATTCTTATTGAAATGAGCAGGAATTATATTGCTTCAAGTAATTAATATTCAATACTGAGCCTCATGGGGCCTAAACAAGAGCAGAATGAGCAACAGCAGCAGAGGCTTCAGCAAACGAATGTACAGGGAAAAAATAACCTGGATAAATGGTAGCGCTGAAATTAAAGTTTAACTATATAATACACAAAAGCTCTGAATATCTTGTAAATGATATCCTTATAAATGGTGAGTTCTGGGGTACATTTACTATGGGTCGAATATCGAGGGTTAATTAACCCTCGATATTTGACCATCGAAGTTAAATCCTTCGACATCGAAGTCAAAGGATTTACCGCAATTCGTTCGATCGAAGGATTTTAATCGATCGATCGAACGATTTTCCTTCAATCAGAAATTGCTAGGAAAGCCTATGGGGACCTTCCCCATAGGCTAACATTAGTGCTCGGTAGGTTTTAGGTGGCGAAGTAGATTGTCGAATTTTTTTTTAAAGACACAGTACTTCGACTATCGAATGGTCGAATAGTCGAGCGATTTTTAGTTCGATTCGAAGTCGTAGTCTAAGGTCGAAGTAGCCAATTCGATGATCGAAGTAGCCAAAAAAATTCAACGTATCTTTCATTCTAAACCTTCACTCGAACTAAGTAAATGTGCCCCCTGATGTCATTTCTGTCACATGACTCACTGAAATTTGTGTATTATAATAAATAAAGTACCCCCTTTTGTAAAATATCAGGATATTAGAAGTTACCTCGGCCTCGTGTTTTTATATGGTCATGAAACTCCTCGGTAACTTCTAATATCCTTATATTTTACAAAAGGGGGTACTTTATTCACTATATAAAATAGATACAGTTGTATCTTACCAGAACCTTCGTCTATATTCCTTTCATTTTCGTCCTCATCTTCTTCATCATCATCTTTACCCTCATAATCATCGTGACTGAAATAATCTTTGTCATCATTTTCTTTATCCTCAATTGGTGACGACGTTCTGGATTCTACAATAAAAATAGAATTATTTCTATATGAACACGTGTATAAAATGCATTCCAAGGTAACCATCTGAAACCATGTTTGCCCTCCTAGGGGTATAAAAGAATGAAATATTGGGCCAACTGGGGTTAATGAAGAGCAATAAAATAGCTTTCCAGGGCCCATTTCACCTGCACTGCTCACACTCCATGACATATAATTACTTATATAAAGTTTTTTCTAAACAAAATTTTTCATAGCCAAAATGTTTGTGCCCCCATCAGATTTACCTTCCCACTACCCCCAATTTAAAAAAAAAAAAGTACAGTATCATTAACTATTTAAATCACATGAGCCTATATGTATTCAATAAATAGTAGCAATAAAGGGGAGAGAGTAAATATGTATATTGTTTTCTTTGCTAGTGATACAATCTCACGTTAACATGCTGTATGGGGGTTATTTATTAAGGTACGAATTTATCTCAGTATTTCTAAGTTAGAAATCCGAGCAACTCTGATTGCCCGAAAAAAGGCTGAAAACATAGGGTCGGGCACGCTTCGAAGCTTTCCCTAAAACCTCACAATTGTTTTGCGCAAAAAGTAGGATTTTTTCGTAGTTTTCTGATTTTTTTGCGCAGAAACCACAAACTCATCGGACATCAGCGCAGACACTGGGACCTTCCCCATTGACTTATTACATACAGGCCCCCAAGAGCTTTTAGATGCCGGGGTTTGGGATTCTAAATTTTTAGGCCATTGGACTTCTCAAAAAATTCGTATGTTCCCCCCCCTGAAAACCACTAATTATTTGAGGTTCAGATATTCTGACCTCCATAAATAACCCCCTATATGTCAGCTTCTATCATTTAAAATGTTTGTTGTGGGTCACTGTCCCCAACAAACAAAAAACATTGCTCCGGGAAGATACAATAGTGTCAATTTGTATTACTTATCAGCCTGGCATTCAAACCACTGCCTGGTTGCTAGCGTAAAATGTGCCCTAGCAACTATGTAACTGCTGAACAAAAAAATATTTCAGAAGCCCATATATGATAATTGTCTTACAATATCATTGTCTAAATAGATACAAGTTCTTTTTACCAGTATGTTCTACGTCATTGGTCTTTTTATCTTCTTCCACATCATTACTTGGATAATCATTACTATTAAAGTATTCCTTGTCATCCTCATTCTCATTTTCAGTGGGTGATGCTGTGGTGGATTCTTCTGATTTTAATTTGTCCTCAGATTCTGTATTAAGGGAAAAAGGTTAAATTTTAATTTCCATTGCTTTGTGTTGTATAACAATGAAAAACAGATACAAGTTCATCTTACCAGTATTTTCACCGTTACTGGTCTTTTTATCCTGATCCTCATCATTACTTGGATAATCATTACTGTTGAAATATTCCTTGTCACCCTCTTCCTCATTTCCAGTAGGTGATAATGTGTTCGATTCTTCTGATTTTAATTCTGACTCAGATTCTGTATTAAGAGAAAAAGTCAAAATTAAAATTTCTGTTGCTTTGTGTTGTATAACAATGAAAAACAAATAGATACAAGTTTATCTTACCAGTATTTTCACCGTTACTGGTCTTTTTATCCTGATCCTCATCATTACTTGGATAATCATTACTGTTCAAATATTCCTTGTCATCTTCTTCCTCATTTCCAGTAGGTGATAATGTGCTGAATTCTGCAATAAAAAACAATAAAGTGTTTATGTTGTGACAAATATCAGTGAGATATAGTTTAATGATATCAGTAAAGATTCCTACCAGTAATACTCAATGCTGCTTCAGGTTTTGAGTTTTCCTCGGATGCTGTATTAAGAAAAAAGCCAAAATTAATTAATAAATGATCCCCATTCTCTACTGAGCATGTAAAGGTAGAACAGTCTGATAGTTTCTATCTATCTATATCTATATATATGTGTGTGTGTGTATGTATGTACTAGGGATGCATCGAATCCAGGATTTGGTTCAGGATTCGGCCTTTTTCAGCTGGATTCGGCCGATTCCTTCCCCCCGTCCAATCCGAATCCTAATTTGCATAGCAGGGAGGGAATTAACGTGACTTTTTGTCACAAAAAAAGGAAGTAAAAAATGTTTCCCCCATCCCATCCTTATTTTGCATATGCAAATTAGGATTCGGATTCATTTCGGTATTCGGCCGAATCTTTCGCAAAGGATTCGGGGGTTCGGCCGAATCCAAAATAGTGGATTCTGTGCATCCCTAGTATGTACAGAATGTATTCCAGGGTAACCATCTGAAACAATGTTCACCCTCTTAGGGGTATAAAAGATGCATCATTTTATTATATGAAATAATAATAATAATTAATTGATGGTAGCCAAAACATCCGACAATAACAGGTATAACAGTAACAATAAAGGGGAAACATGTCCAAAAAAAATAAATGACTGCCATTTACCTGATATCGGGTATTTCTTCGATTTGAATATTTTTATAGATTCTGCATTAAAGAAAGAGAGAGAGAATAAATGTTAATTTTTTATTTGCCAGTGGTACAATCTCATATTAACATGTATAACATTTACTTCTTCTATTTGTTGTGGGTCACTAACGCTAGAAACCAACAAACATCTCTCTGTGTGGATAAATGAATGTTCATTTTTAATACTTATCTATACTTATGTCTGTTAATTGAGGAATCCCAAAAATGACCAATTGCTAATTGTCTTAGAATATCACTTACTGCCTCATAATAACATTTACTGGGCAGGAGTTAAACAGAATAGGGGAAGAGGAGAAGTAGGGACACAGTCAGCATCTCTTTTACACCAACATATAGGGGCATATTTATCAAGGGTCGAATTTCAAATTGAAAAAACTTCGTAATTCGGATTCAAAAAATTATTTTCGGGTCGAATAGGTCCATTTTCGATAGAATAGGTCCGTATTCCGCATAATTTGAATCGTATGAATTGAAGGAATAGCGCATTCCATTGAATTCGATTTTTCCCAAAAAAACCTTTGATTTTTCAAAGTCCACCAATTGACTCCAGATAGATTCTAGGAGGTTTCCCATATGCTAAAACAGCAATTCTGCAGGTTTTAGATGGCTAATGGTTGAAGTCAAAATTTTAGGTAGTACATGATAAATTTCGATATTCGAATTTTCAAATTCAAATCAAATTTGGACTATTCCCTAGTGAAAGTACACAAAAAATAGCTTGAAATTCAAATTTCACCTCGAAATTTAAAACTTCACCTAGACCTTTGATAAATCTGCCCCATACTGTACATTACATTACATGGCTGCTGACAGTACATAATGAAGCCACTTTGTATAAGAGTTTATTATCCCAGGGGATCCATGTTGTCAAATGATATGGCTTTTACCCTGCTCTATGGCTGTGGTTTCCTTATAGATTTTAAAATTAAATTTAATGCCAAACTGCTCCTTAAGTTTAGGCTCAGGAGGCTAATAGCACCAGTGAGAAGTTTGTCACATGAAAAATATTAGGTCAGAAAAAATTCTATCTATATAGCAATTTCATAAACAAACATATCAGGTGTATTCATATTTTCACTATTGGGCAGATTTATCAAGGGTGGAAGTAAAAATTTTGAATTCGAATTTCCGAGGTTTTTTTTTTTATAGCCAAAACTGTAAAATTAGACTAGGAAAAAGTTCAATTAGAGTCTTTTTAAAAATTCAAATTTGATTTTCGCAATTTATCATACACTGGCCCTTTAAGAAATCAAATTTGTCTATTTGCCACCTAAAACCTGCCGAATTGCTGTTATAGTCAATGGGAGACATCCTGGGCTCAATTTGGAGTTGTTTAGTGCCTTCCTGTCATTCAGGTTTTTTTCAGAGAAAAAAATTAGAATTAATTTTGGTTGGTCTTTTTGAATCCGAATTTCGAAGTTTTTTTCAATTCGGAATTCGACCCTTGATAAATCTACCCCTAAGTGTTACACATAACAAGTAAGGCCTAGCTAGATTCATCAGATATGAACTAGAAAATATCTTAGCTATTATAGACTAATATTAAGTTAGTTAGTGTATCTTATCCATTATAACTGAAAAAAGTACCTTTTGCTTCATTTTTGAAAATTCCAGAGATAAAGATAAGCAGAAAAGCCCAGAACAAGACTCTCCTGCCTCTCTCCATCGTGGTCGTTGTGAAAATGAACAGCAAATCTAGTTCACTTAGGTCATTGTCTTAGGCCATTGTGATGTCACATGATATAATAATGATGTCATAGTGATAGCTGGCCTAGGATAGTTCATCTAGACTGGTGATATCATAATGGGGATAACATGATCATATTGTATTTTTGTAAAGTTCATGGATTTTGCATCAGTATTAAATCAGTATCAGTATTAAAGTCAATGGCCTTTTTTTATATTGCGATTTTTTTTGTCCTAATGTATTAAAGTCAATGAGCGTTTTTTCTTATGGCGACTTATATGTCCTAATGTATTGAAATCAAATGGCGATTTTTCTTATGGCGACTTTTTTTGTCCTAATGTATTAAAGTCAATGGCAGTTTTCGATTGGTCGAATTTAGAGTTTATAGGAGTTTTGAAAAACTCCCATGAATTCGAAATTCGACTCTTGATAAATCTGCCCCTAAGTGTTACACATAACAAGTAAGCCCTAGCTAGATTCATCAGATATGAACTATAAAATATCTTAGCTATTATAGACTAATATTAAGTTAGTTAGCTGTATCTTATCCATTATAACAGAAAAAAGTACCTTTTGCTTCATTTTTGAAAATTCCAGAGATAAAGATAAGCAGAAAAGCCCAGAACAAGACTCTCCTGCCTCTCTCCATCGTGGTCTCTGTGAAAATGAGCAGCAAATCTAGTTCACTTAGGTCATTGTCTTAGGCCATTGTGATGTCACATGATATAATGATGTCATAATAATAGCTGGCCTAGGCTAGTTCATCTAGACTGGTGATATCATAATGGGGATCACATGATCATAATGTATTTTTGTAAAGTTCATGGATTTTGCATCAGTATTAAATCAGTATCAGTATGAAAGTCAATGGCCTTTTTTTTTAATATTGCGATTTTTTTTGTCCTAATGTATTAAAGTCAGTTGGTTTTTTTTTTCTTATGGTGACTTTTTTGTCCTAATGTATTAAAGTCAATGGGCGTTTTTTCTTATGGTGACTTTCCTTCCTAATGTATTAAAGTCAATGGGTGTTTTTTCTTATGGCGACTTTTTTTGTCCTAATGTATTAAAAGTCGCCCATGGGTGTTTTTTCTTATGGTGACTTTTTTTGTCCTAATGTATTAAAGTCAATGGGCGATTTTTCTTATGGCGACTTTTTTTGTCCCAATGTATATCCTAACTTCCATGAATTCGAAATTCGACCCTTGACCCTATATTTAATAATTCATATCTGAGAAATCTAGCTAGGGCCCTAGCTAGATTTCTCAGATATGAACTATAAAATATCTTAACTATTATAGACTAATATTAAGTTAGTTAGCTGTATCTTATCCATTATAACAGAAAAAAGTACCTTTTGCTTCATTTTTGAAAATTCCAGTGATAAAGATAAGCAGAAAAGCCCAGAACAAGACTCTCCTGCCTCTCTCCATCGTGGTCGTTGTGAAAATGAACAGCATATCTAGTTCACTTAGGTCATTGTCTTAGGCCATTGTGATGTCATGATATAATGATGTCATAATGATAGCTGGTGAATAAACAGGAATCTGGCTGGTGATGTCATAATGGGATCACATGATCATAATGTATTCTTCTAAAGTTTAGGGTTTTTGCATCAGTTAGTGATTTCAAAGAGGACAATTTTTTGTTGTTTGGTGAATTAAAACAAAGACTCAGATGGAGGGGAAAGCAGACTTTCATTAGCACATCCTTCCCAAATTTTTCTTGCAAAAATGTACATTTAAATAGTTAATACATGTTCTGCAATTAAGTTTAAATAAAAACATTTTTATCAACCAAAAACTGTAAAAGCATTTTCAGGCCAGAGCACTTGTAATTAGTAATGAGCGAATCTGATTTGCAAACGCATTAAAGTCAAGGGGCATTTTTACGAGACAATTTATACACGTGCAACAATGGGCATTTTTCTAATGTATTAAAGTCAATGGGTGTTTTTTCTTTTGGGCACTTTTTTGTCCTCGTGTATTAAATTCAATGGGCGTTTTTTTTATGGCAACTTTTTTTGTCCTAATGTATTAAAGTCAATGGGCGATTTTTCTTATGGCGACTTTTTTTGACCTAATGCATTAAAGTCAATGGGCGTTTTTTCTTATGGCGACTTTCTTTCCTAATGCATTAAAGTCAATGGGCGATTTTTCTTATGGCAACTTTTTTGTCCTAATGCATTACAGTCAATGGTTTTTTTTTCTTATGGCGACTTTTTTTGTCCTCATGTATTAAAATCAATGGGTGTTTTTTTATGGCTACTTTTTTTGTCCTAATGTATTAAAGTCAATGGGTGTTTTTTCTTATGGTGACTTTTTTTTCTAATGTATTAAAGTCAATCGGCATTTTTTCTTATGGTGACATTTTTCCCCTAATGTATTAAAGTCAATGGAGGTTTTTTCTTATGGTGACTTTTTTCCCCTAATGTATTAAAGTTAATGGGCGTTTTTCTTATGGTGACTTTTATTCCTAATGTATTAAAGTCAGTGGGTATTTTTTCTTATGGCTACTTTTTTTCCCTAATGTATTTAAGTCAATTGGCGTTTTTTCTTATGGTGATTTTTTTTCCTAATGCATTAAAGTCAATGGCGTTTTTTCTTATGGTGATTTTTTTCCCTAATGCATTAAAGTCAATGGCATTTTTTCTTATGGTGATTTTTTTCCTAATGCATTATAGTCAATGGTGTTTTTTGTTATGGTGGTTTTTTTTTTCTCCAAATGCATTAAATTCAATAGGTGTTTTTCTTATGGGTGTTCTCATTGCTGAACCGCGCTGAATTTACGCTGCAGTTTCATGAAAAAATTTGCACATGGCAAGATTCTAAATTTTGCCACGAATCCATGGCTGGCTGATAAATTCCCTGATCATTACTTTTAATATTATAAAATGTGTCATTTGAGAGAGCAGCCAAAATAAAACCTCAGTGTTATATAAAGTTATATTGTACCATTTCTATTGAATGTAGGAGGTAGGGGGCAAAGCTATCAACCAAAAGCAACCTGTTCTAGACTAAGGGGCAAATTCCCTAAGCTGTGCAAAATTGCTAACGACCCACTTTGCAACACTTGCCAGGTATAGATTCACCAGGACAACGCTAATTCCCTAAAATGCAAAGTTGCGTCCAGGGCTCTGAACACTGGCAACGTTTGGTAGCGTTACTTTGCCAAGCAAAGCAACGTTGCACTAGCGTTGGCTAATTTGCATACGGCTGGAAGTGAAAGTTGAAAGGACGTATATGTTGCAGCAAATACATTACATTACACAAGCCCAGGGAACCTTCATAAAATAAAGTTGTTGTAATGTCCTACACATGAGCCCAGTGTATAGTTTATGTGCCATATATTAGGTAATGTAGGGGGGGACCCACGTACCCAAAAAAAAATTACAGACTTTTTTCACTCTGAATAAAGGAAAAGTATGGGGTGCCGTTTGTCCCAAATACATTATGTATACAAAACTATCCCTAATACACAGAATGAATGTCTCTCATGGTATATAAGTATTTGTGACCATACACAGAGAAAACAAATATACAAAAGACTTATTTCTGAATGAGAACAAAATCTGGTTAGTGCACAAAAGGAATTGTCATTATATCACAAACTCCATTCTGTACAGTTTAACAAGCAATCTGTCTCACAAATATATAACCTCCATGTAACGGACGCACTTATGTGCAAAGTTACTTACAGAATGAATTATGTAAAGACAAAGTTGGACATAATAGTGTAACTAACTAGTGCATGTCAAGCTAGATTTGAATGACAAAATAGATATCTGTGACAGAAAGCAAGATTTTATAGTACAGGATTCATTCTTTCCACAAAATGACAGTTTTGTTTCACAAAACAGATAAAATAACCATTCGGTGAAGCAACACTGTCAGTCACATTCCTGAACCAATAAGAACAAAGCTTATTGCCATATACAAACAAGATGAGAAGTGGCCAGCTCTGCTCCACATGGCTAAGGCAAAGTATCTGACCTGCTATAGAGTGTGCCCTCTAATGTCCCCTGTGCTGCATAGTAATAAACATGAACAAACATTTCCTAAAAGAGCTGCTGTTAAACACTACAGGTTCATAAATGGAAGTTTTTACAAATGGCTGAGAAATAAAATGCTGCACTTATGATTGTAGAAAAAGAAAAGTATGCAAAACATAAATATGATCATTTTAGGTGATATGGCTATTCTTATTGTAGTAACCTGCTTGTGTGGCCATTTTGGTTAAGGGCATTCCTGCTGTTTTGCCATTATCTTATGACTCACTCCTGTTCCTCTTCCTGTCTAAGCTGAGAGCAATAATGCGACAGGCCACACCCACCTGCCATATTGTATTAAATGTACCAGAAGTTACTGTGCTTGTCTGGCTGCTTTGCCTGACTCTCAGAGTCAGTTATAAGATTACACCTATGACTAAGCGCCGGTGGGTGCGAAACTCGTAAGGTGGGGTATGTGGGGTAGTATGTACTAGCTACTATTTTAATGTGAATAACAATAAATTAATATTTTTTACTGGAAGAGGCCTTGGGACTTATATCGTTTTTGATATAAACTTTTTTGTAGTTGAATGCCTTTCTGAACTGTGGCGAGTCCCTTGGGCCTGGCTGATTAACTATATGGACTCCCGATTTTGAATTGAAACTTGTCTGGCTGCTTTGCCTGACTCTCAGATAGAGTTGCCACCTGGCCGGTATTTTACCCGCCTAGCTGGTAAAACACCTGCCAAGGCCGGGGCCGGTATTACAAATTTACCGGCAATGCAATTGCCGGTAATTTGTAATACCCTTTAAAAAAAAGCCCCTGGCCTGCCCCCAATTCGCAAAGATCGCAAAGAACTTACCTTTTTTCCAGCGCTGTGCGATGTTGCTCCGCCCCTTTTCCCGGCACGTCACATAGCTCTGCCCCCTTTTAGCATCACGGACCGCCCCCTTTTGGTGCCCGCCCCCCACTGGCCAGTAAATTTATTTAATAAAGGTGGCAACCCTACTCTCAGAGTCAGTTATAAGTTTTGAATATGAAAGTTGGACTCCAATGTCTTCTCCTAGTAATCTTGCACCAATTAGCTTGTAGTAGTCTCTTAATAATGTGAATTTTTTTCATTCAAAAATTCACCTCAACCTTTGATACATCTGCCCGACATGTATCTAGAATATTCCCGAAAAATAAAAGCTTTACAGATGATATAAAAAAAGGTTTGATTCAGAACTGCAGAACTCCCCATTTTAATATTCATGAGTGACTTGTTGCCATTGTGGTGGTTTCTTTTTAGAAGAATACAAGAGTAACAACAAAGTAAAAAAAAAACATTTTATTAAAAATTTTATTTAGAAATTATAAATATGTAAAAAATAATAATATAAACTGTTTGAAAGTTCACTTTCTGCTATTCTGGCCATTCAGGCTGTTGGCCCCAACAGAGCAGAAGAACAAAAAGGAGGCCATAACGTTTCTGACCCCCATCTAGTCAGTTTATTCCTGTGGCGGGGGAGGCGGTGCTGCTCTGGATATTAATTTGCTCTTATTATTATTAATCTTCATCAGAATATTCCTGTCCAGAGTCATCATTATATTGAAAAGCATCATCTTCGGGGTCCATCGTTTTTGCACGCCCTATAGGAGAAGAATTTTAGAATAACAATTCCCAATGATAGTTGTCTATTAGTTAGGTAAAAAAAAGAAAGGAAATATTTACCTTCCTCTGCCGCAATGACGTCATTCTTCCTGTATTAGAAAAGACAAAATCACATCAATGAACATGTTGGTGAAACAAAAATAAATGATACAAGCCCTATGAATGAGAGTAATACTTACAGTCTTTTAACATAAATCCTACAAAAGGCGGCACATGCAATCAAGCTCATCACAATTATTACACATGCCATTACGCCTGCCATTATAAAGATAAAATTCTGCCGGTCGCTCCTCAGTATTTTGGCAAAAGCGGCTTTGATTCTGTCTGTAAAGGAAAGACAAGATGTTGAAATGATCCTTTATGCGCTAAGCATAGCCTGGGAACCAACTAACTTTATAAAGCAGCTGAAATGTTTTACCTTCTTCTGTAATTTCTTTTTTGAACAGTAAGAACCGGGACTCGTCACCTTAAAAACGAAAAACAGCATAAAGTTATTATCAGCAGCTGAAAGTAAAGTATAACTGTATAAAATAGATACAGTTGTATCTTACCAGAACCTTCGTCTATATTCCTTTCATTTTCATCCTCATCTTCTTCATCATCATCTTTACCCTCATAATCATCGTGACTGAAATAATCTTTGTCATCATCCTCTTTATCCTCAATTGGTGACGACGTTCTGGATTCTACAATAAAAATGGAATTATTTCTATATGTACACGTGTATAAAATGCATTCCAAGGTAACCATCTGAAACCATGTTTGCCCTCCTAGGGGTAAAAAAGAATGAAATATTGGGCCAACTGGGGTCAATGAAGAGAAATAAAATTGCTTTCTAGGGCCCGGTTCACCTTTATAGGACCTCGAGAGCTTTTAGATGCCGGGGTTTTGGATTCTGAGTTTTTAGACCATTGGACTTTATATAATCTCGAAAAATTCGTAGGTTTTTTTTTCCCTCCGAAACCACAAATTATTTGAGGTTTGGATATTCGGACCTCGATAAATAACCCCCTATATGTCAGCTTCTATCATTTAAAATGTTTGTTGTGGGTCACTGTGCCCAACAAACAAAAAACATTGCTCCGGGAGGATACAATAGTGCCAATTTGTATTAGTTATCAGCCTGGCATTCAAACCACTGCCTGGTTGCTAGCGTAAAAAAAATGTGCCCTAGCAACTACATAACTGCTGAACAAAAAAATATTTCAGAAGCCCATATATGATAATTGTCTTACAATATCATTGTCTAAATAGATACAAGTTCATCTTACCAGTATGTTCTACTTCATTGGTCTTTTTATCTTCTTCCACATCATTACTTGGATAATCATTACTATTAAAGTATTCCTTGTCATCCTCTTCCTCATTTTCAGTAGGTGATGCTGTGGTGGATTCTTCTGATTTTAATTTGTCCTCGGATTCTGTATTAAGAGAAAAAGTCAAAATGTAAATTTCTGTTGCTTTGTGTTGTATAACAATGAAAAACAAATAGATACAAGTTTATCTTACCAGTATGTTCACCTTTACTGGTCTTTTCATCCTGATCCTCATCATTACTTGGATAATCATTACTGTTCAAATATTCCTTGTCATCTTCTTCCTCATTTCCAGTAGGTGATAATGTACTGAATTCTGCAATAAAAAACAATAAAGTGTTAATGTTGTGACAAATATCAATGAGATATAGTTTAATGATATCAGTAAAGATTCCTACCAGTAATACTCAATGCTGCTTCAGGTTTTGAGTTTTCCTCGGATGCTGTATTAAGAAAAAAGCCAAAATTAATTAATAAATGATCCCCATTCTCTACTGAGCATATAAAGGTAGAACAGTCTGATAGTTTCTATATATATATATATATGTATGTACAGAATGTATTCCAGGGTATCCATCTGAAACAATGTTCACCCTCCTGGGGGTATAAAAGATGCATCATTTTATTATATGAAATAATAATAATAATTAATTAATGGTAGCCAAAACATCCGACGATAACAGGTATAACAGTAACAATAAAGGGGAGACATGTCCTAAAAGAATATTAAATGACTCTGACATTTACCTGATATTGGGTATTTCTTAGAGTTGAAAATTTTCTTAGATTCTGCATTAAAAAAAAGAGAGAGAGAATAAATATGTATATTGTTTTCTTTGTCAGTGGTACAATCTCATATTAACATATATAACTTTCCGTAATTTGGATCTTCATACCTTATGTCTACTAAATATCATGTAAACATTAAATAAGCCAAATAGGTCAGTTCTGATTCCAGTAAGGATTGTTTTTTTTATATTATAATAATAATAATGTTAAGCTATAGTCAAATCTATCTTTCCTATTGTAACAGAAAAAGTACCTTTTGCTTCATTTTTAAATATTCCAGTGATAAAGATAAGCAGAAGAGCCCAGAACAAGACTCTCCTACCTCTCTCCATCGTGGTTGTGTGAAAATGAGCAGCAATCAGGCTGAGGCTTTGTTACCTTCGCTGATCATTGTGATGTCATAATAGAAACTTGCTTACATGAAGAGTAAACAAGAGTCCGGTCTAAACCAGTTCACCTAGACTGGTGATGTCATAGTGGGGGGTCACATGATCATTCAGTATTGGCTGCTCAAGTGGATAATTGTGAAGTTCAGGGATTTTGCATCAGTTAGTGATTTCAATGATCATTGAGTTAAAAACAAAATCTCAGGTGGAGGGGAAAGCAGACTATTTTATTAGGACACATCCATCCCAAATCTATCTTCTGAATTTATTGCATTTTAATAGATAATAGATTTAAGGTATACAGGCAATGAAGAAATATCAACATTTTTACCAACCACAAACTACAAAATGCTTTTTGATGGCCAAAGCACTTGAAATATTGAAATGGGAGGTCAAATCAAAAGTTAAAATTTGCCATTTGAGAGAGTAGTCAAAATAAAACAACTTAGTAAAATAAAGCAATTCTGTACCATTTTCAGTGAATGTGTATGGAAGCATCGGGGCAAAGTCATTAACAACTGTTTTTCTACACTAAGCTTGTATTAGGGTGGTAGGAAATTAAGCCCAGAAACTATTAGGCACCTTTTTAAGGGGGGGTTGTTCACCTTTAAATTAACTTTTAGTATGATGCAGAGAATGATATTCTGAAACAATTTGTTTATTATTCTGCAGCTCTCTCATTTGCCATTTGAGCAATCTGGTTGCTAGGGTCCAAATGACCCTAGCAACCATGCACTGAATTAATATGAGACTGGAATATGAATAGGAGAGAGTCCGAAAAAAAAGAAACGGGTAATAAAAAGTTTCAATATTTGTAGCTTTACAGAGCATTTTTTTTAGATGGGGTCTATGACCCCCCATCTGAAAGCCGGATAGAGGAAGAAAGCAAAAAAGAAATTAAAAAACTATGAAAAAGAAAAAATGATGGCCAATTGAAAAGTTCCTTAGGAATAGTCATTCTGTCATATAATACAATTTAACATAAAAGTGAACCACCCCTTTAAGTAGAGAGTACAAATCATGAGACTGTGTTGCAATATACATAACACAGCAATAGGGAATATTTTGGGTTCCATCCTTATGTCCCAGTCCTGTTATGTATAGTGACCCAGATTCAATATTTGAATAAAATGGAGTCTATGAGAGAGGGCCTTTCTGTAATTCAGAGCTTTATGGATAATAGGTTTCTGGATAACGCTTGCTAAAGGTACATTATGAAGCCACTTAATATACATGTTTATTAACGAAACATATATATATATATATATATATATATATATTTTTTTTTTTTATAATAAGTATATAATACACAAGAGCCATGAATATACTATAAATGATATCCTTATAAACAGTGCTTTGTGATGTCATCGGATATTATAGGAGCTTAGTGATGTCATTTCTGTCACAAGACTCACTGAAACTTGTATATTATAATAAAGTACCCCCTGTTGCAAATATGGTACTTTATTCATTATATTATATATATTATATTTAATATAATTTATCCAGGAGGTCCATGTTGTCAAAAAATATAGTTTTTACCCAGTGATTTCCACTGTGATTTCCTAATTTTTCAATATGTCACTAAAATAACATTTAAAGGCAAACTACCCCTTAATTTTAGGTTCAAGTGGCAAATAGCAAGTATTTGCCACATAAAAAATATTAGTTTGAGAAAAATCACTGTTATTATTTCAAGATCTTTGCTCATAGCAATTATTTTAATTTGTATTTATATTATTTCAATAGATTATATCCAGCTAGGAAAGCCCATTAAAAATAGTTTGACCATTTGATTTGGCAGCAAAACATTTCAAGGCTTTGGCATAACTAATAATAATACGTTTGAATATTTGCTATCATTAATCATTATTACCGTGCATCTCAGGTATATTTATATTTTCTCATAGCATCTAAGTCCTAGCTACATTTATCAGATATGAACTTGAAATAGTAAAATCTATCTTAACTATTACTGACTAATATTAGGTTATAGTTAAATCTATCTTTCCTATTGTAACAGAAAAAGTACCTTTTGCTTCATTATTGAATATTCCAGAGATAAAGATAAGCAGAAAAGCCCAGAACAAGACTCTCCTGCCTCTCTCCATCGTGGTCGTTGTGAAAATGAACAGCAAATCTAGTTCACTTAGGTCATTGTCTTAGGCCATTGTGATGTCACATGATATAATGATGTCATAGTGATAGCTGGCCTAGGCTAGTTCACCTAGACTGGTGATATCATAATGGGGATCACATGATCATAATGTATTTTTGCAAAGTTCAGGGATTTTGCATCAGTATTAAATCAGTATCAGTATTAAAGTCAATGGCCTTTTTTTTTTTTATATTCCTATAGTCCTAGCTACATTTATCAGATATGAACTTGAAATAGTAAAATCTATCTTAACTATTACTGACTAATATTAGGTTATAGTTAAATCTATCTTTCCTATTGTAACAGAAAAAAGTACCTTTTGCTTCATTATTGAATATTCCAGAGATAAAGATAAGCAGAAGAGCCCAGAAAAAGACTCTCCTACCTCTCTCCATCGTGGCTGCTGTGAAAATGAGCAGCGATCAGGCTGAGGCTTTGTTACCTACGCTGATCATTGTGATGTCATAATAGAAACTTGCTTACATGAAGAGTAAACAAGAGTCCGGTCTAAACCAGTTCACCTAGACTGGTGATGTCATAAAGGGGGATCACATGATCATTTAGCATTATGACGTTTGCCCTTTGGCTGCTCAAGTGGATAATTGTGAAGTTCAGGGATTTTGCGTCAGTTAGTGATTTCAATGATCATGAGTTAAAAACAAAAACTCAGGTTAAGGGGAAAGCAAACTATCTAATTAGGGCACATCTCTCCCAAATCTTTCTTGTGAATTTATTGCATTTAAATAGATAATGGATTTAAGGTATACAGGCAATGAAGAAATATAAATATTTTTATCAACCACAAACTACAAAAAGCTTTTTAAAAGGCCAAAGCAAAGGGAGGTCAAATCAAAAGTGTAAACTTGCCGTTTGAGAGAGTAGTCAAAATAAAACAACTTAGTAAAATAAAGCAATTCTGTACCATTTTCAGTGAATGTGTGTATGGAAGCATTAGGGGCATCAAGCTGTGTTTCTAGACATAAGCCTGCTTTAGGTTTGTAGGAAATTAATCTATTGGCAAAGCCCACAAACTAGCGGGCACTGTTTAAGGGGGTTGTTCACCTTTAAATTAACTTTTGGTATGATGTAGTGAGTGATATTCTGAGACAATTTGTTTATTATTCTGCAGCTTTTTTGCAATTTCAGAAATCTGGTTGCTAGGGCCCAAATTACCTTAGCAACCATGCACTGAATTAAATATGAAACTGGAATATGAATAGGAGAGGGTCTGATTAGAGAAACGGGTAATAAAAAGTAACAATATTTGTATTCCTTAGAGAACGTTTGTTTTTTTAGATCGGGACATTGACCGCCATCTGAAAGCTAAGAATGAGAAAGAAGGCAAATCTTTCAAAAACTATGAGGAAAAAAAAATGGAAGGCCAATTTAAAAGTTCCTTAGGAAAAGTCATTCTATATTATAATAAAAGTTAACATACATGTGAACCATCCCTTTAAGTAGAGAGTATAAATCATGAGACTGTGTTGCAATATAAATAACACAGCAATAGGGAATATTTTGGGTTAGATCCCTAGTCTTGTTATTTATAGTGGCCCAGATTCATTATCAGTTATTGGGAACTCTTTAAATTTTCACAGTTTCTCTGTGTCCTTGCCTACACATGGGGGCAGATTTACTAAGGGTCGAATATCGAGGGTTAATTAACCCTCGATATTCGACCAGGAATTAAAATCGCTCGACTTCGAATATCGAAGTCGAACGATTTAGCGCTAATCGTACGATCGTACGATCGAAGGATTATCCGTTCGATCGAACGATTAAATCCTTCGAATCGAACCATTCGAAGGATTTTAATCCAACGATCGAAGGAATATCCTTCGATCAAAAAAACACAGGCAAGCCTATGGGGACCTTCCCCATAGGCTAACATTGAGTTCGGTAGCTTTTAGCTGCCGAACTAGGGGGTCGAAGTTTTTCTTAAAGAGACAGTACTTCGATTATCGAATGGTCGAATAGTCGAACGATTTTTAGTTCGAATCGTTCGATTCGAAGTCGAAGTAGTAGTCGAAGGTCGAAGTAGCCCATTCGATGGTCGAAGTAGCCAAAAAAACACTTCGAAATTCGAAGTTTTTTTAATTCGAATCCTTCACTCGAGCTTTGTAAATGTGCCCCATAATATTACTGATAGGAGAAAAGATGCTAAACTTGCCATTGGTGTTTTCAGGCAGCAGGGCAAATAACATAGATTTTAATTCTGTTTACCCCTGCACATGGGATCATTATATTTCCTGTTGCTCTGCTCTTGATATATATCAGTTAAGATTTAAAATCTTGGTATTTTCGGGTACAGGAGAAAAGTATGTGGAGTGAGGAAGATTCATAAATCCCCTATAACACCAGCCCATTCTCCCTGAATAGAATTTTTGTTAATGTAATCTTTAGATCAAGGGAAAAAAATATTTAATGTTATCGTGTTTCTCTTTTTTTTTTAATTGATTTATTTAATTTTCAGTATAGTAAATCAAGGAAAATGTTAAACCCTAACTATGAAAATCAGGTTACAGGTTTGACCAGCAGAGGGCAGGGTGACATAAGATATTTACTATTTCTATATTTTCTACTATTTTTATTATAGTGTTACATGTTGCTATAAGACAGCAAAGTCTAGTTATTTCCACAGAGCAGGGTGGTTATCCAATATGACTTCCAATGACATGTTCCAAAGGCCACATTATGTTTAAAGGTTCACTTTAAGATTATTTTTAGTATTTTATAGAATGGCCAATTCTAAGCAACTTTCCAATTGATTTCCATTGTTTATTTTTTTATAGTTTTATAGTTATTTGCCTTTTTCTTCTGACTCTTTGCAGCTTTCAAATGGGCGTCGCTGACCCCTAAAAACAAATGCTCTGTAAGGCTACACATTTAGGGGCAGATTTATCAAGGGTCAAATTTCGAAGTTAAAAATACTTCGAAATTCGACCATCGAATTGAAATACTTTGACTTCGAATATCGAAGTCGAAGTTTTTTTCAGCGAATTTGGGTATCCTGCGGTCGAAGTAAAATCGTATAATCGAACAATTAAATCTTTCGAAGGATATCAGCGATCGATCGAATGATTTTACTTCGACTTCCAAAAACTTAGAAAAATGCTCTAGAAGGTCCCCATAGGCTAACATAGCACTTTGGCAGGTTTAATTTGGCGAAGTATTGAAATTTTTTAAAAGAGACAGTACTTCGATTATCGAATGGTCAAATATTCCAACGATTTTACGTAGTATCCTATTCGATGGTCGAAGTATCCAAAAAATTACTTTGAATTTAGAATTTTTTTACTTCGAAAACTCCGTCGAATTCACTTCAACCCTTGATAAATCTGCCCCTTATTGATATTGTTACTTGGCATTCCTCATCTTTCTATTCAGCCCCTCTCCTATTCGTTTTCTAGTGTCTTATTCAAATCAATGCATGGTCGCCAGGGGGAACTTGCACCCTAGCAACCAGATTGTTCAAAATGCAAATTGAAGAGATGTCGAATAAAAAGCTAAATAACTCAAAAACCTCAAAAAATGAAAACCAATTGCAAATTATCTCAGAATATCACTTTCTGCATCATACTAAAAGTTATCTCAAAGGTGAACTACCCCTTTTAAGTTGTGGGGCCCAAGTCTACAGGCCATAAAGATACCTTGGAGGATTGTTTCCCAAGCCCCCAGTTGGACAGCCGTGTCTTAATATGCTGTGATTTCTAGTTTCTAGTTCCCCTTCAATACAAGACTAATCCACCTTTATAAAGAGAAGTGCATTTGATTATTCAGGCAATACTAGGGTTAGTTATGTGAAGTCGACATATCCACACTGTCACTATGAAATATATAAAAGGTGCCTCACATAATGAATCCAAGCGTGAAAGACATAAGACAGAAAGGCACCACTAATATTGGCAAGTACATTTGTCACAATGGTGATCCATCTTCTCTGAGTGTTCAAGGTACTCACAGAGTGAGTAAAGGGCACGACCATTATAGCGAGTACTTAGCAAATTGGATCTTTAAATTAAATATGGAGATTGTATGGATTCAGTCTTATATGCAGGTGCTTGTCTAGGTCGTTTCCCCCATGTGCCTCCAGTTTTTGTTTCTCCTTGAGAGGAACACAAGAGACCATGGGGTAGATTTAATAAAGGGCGAAGTGACAAACACTGGTGACAATACACCAGCGTTACCACCCGCAGGGGCATCGGCAATTAGCTAACGGGTGTAGGTGCCAATTCACTAGCGAAAGAGACGGGCGCTAGCGGTCATTTGCACTCTATCACCAGTGACAATTCGCTCTGGCGAATGGATGTTACTCCGCAAATTCACTAAAATGCGGATTTTACTGAACGTTACCTCTTTCGCCAGACTTGCCTTCGCCAACTCAAACCAGGCAAAGTGCAATGTTGTGCATAGCAGGGCCGGAACTAGGGGTAGTCAGAGTAGGCACGTGCCAAGGGCGCAAAGCTGAGGGGGCGCCAGGCATGTACCTGCTCTTTCGCCTACCCCATGTCCGGTCCTGTGTCTCCCTGGCTGCCGCTGGTAATTTGCGCTGGCGCGTACTTTGGCGCATGCACGCTGGCACGCACGCGCAATTCAGCACACACTAAGCCGGCGCCGTGGCCGGCCAGGTTGCCTAGGGCGCCTGCCCGGGTTGGCCCGGCTCTGGTGCATAGGACTTCTTCAATCTTCTGTTACTTACATAATATTATGTGAGTGGAAAAAGCATCAAAGTCCAAAAAACACTGGCGTCTTTTCCTTTTTTCAGAGTGATAACCTACAAAAGTCCTAAAACATTTTCTAACATATGGAACATTAACTATACAGTGGGCTCATGTGTAGGGCATTATAACAACTCTATTTATTACAGGTGTAATTAACAGTGGAAATGTAATGTATTAGCTGCCATGGGGCTGTTAGAAAGGGGCGGCAGTGGCAAAGTGGCACTGACAGTTGCAAGTTCTATTTTACCAGACCATCACCGTGCCTCTCCTAGCCAGCCTTAGTGTAGCAAAGGGTTATGGTATGATAATGGTTTGAGGCTTTCATGGGTGGGAATGCTTGCCAGGTGTAGGGGCTAGGGGTTTATTTATGACAAATGAGGATATGTATAGAGCATAGATCCCCTGTAGGTGATGACAGTTGGTTTACTGTCATTATTTGCCCACCCGACCAATTCAGCTTGGGTGCAGGGCCGGATTTATAAACTGTGCGCCCATAGGCCACCCAACCCGCTCTGCCCCCTGCTCCACTCGCACCCAACCCTATCCCCCGTGCACCCGACCCTCTATCGACCTGCTTCCCCATGCATAACTCGATCCTCTAGTAGTTCCTTGTTTGCCAGCGCTGGGGACTAGATGGGCGGGAGATTCAAACTGCCAAATCTCCTTCTCAGTCCCAAGTTTCAATGCAGCCAGTGGGAGCATGCCGCCCCCAGCTCTCTGCCGCCCTAGGCCCGGGCCTATGTGGCCTGCCCACAAATCTGGCCCTGCTTGGGTGGCAGCATGGTGGGCAGCCTGCAGTTTGTATGTGGCGGCAAAAGGCAGGGTGGGTTAAGTGATTTAGTCAGCGTTGGACTAGGGGACCACTGGGGCTGCTGCATCAGGGGCCCACACGCCCCTCGGGCCCCCTCAGCCACCTCCATAGGCCCCAGTTTTCACTTATCAATTGAGGTGGGTGAGCGCACTGATTCAGGTGGCCATGGGGAGCCGGTCGGGGCCGAGGTCTGGGGAAAAAACCCGTTGTCCCTAGTCCCAGTCCGACCCTGAATTTAGTTTTATATTTTGAGTGCTAAATGATCTTGAAATGTATTTTATTGTCATCATTGTAAAGTGTGAAGTTATTAAAACTGTGGCCTTTTAATCTATAAAACTGATTCCTTCTTTATTGTCTCAAGTGGATTATGGGGTTTCAAATGGGAAGGTATATTTTATAACAACAGTGTGTGTGGTCAGGGCCGGCCTTAGGCCTATTGGACCAATTGGGCCCAATTGGGCCCCGCGCCTCTGGGGGCCCCGCACCAGAAGGCAGCACAGGTAATATTTCCCCCAGCACATGATGCTGCCTGGCCTGCCCCCAACTCCTCTCACTCTCTTACCTTGTCTGCCCCTTTCCTTTCTATTTTGTGCCTGTATGCCCTTATTTTCCTAAATACTTGGTGTGTCGGGAGCCAGCAAAACTTTGTCTAGGGGCCCCGCCAACATGGTCCCAATTGGGCCCCACATTTGATAGGACCAGCCCTGTGTGTGGTTAGTGCAGGGGGGATAAGGGGATGACACACTGGATGCTTGGAATCTATGATCCCAACTAGTGTGAAGGGGCAGGTACTGTCTGGTGCTTCTTCACCCAAGGGAGAGGATATTTACTGCCGGTGATGAAGTGCCCCATGTGATAGGGACTTTAAAGTACAAAGGCACTAGGGCTGCCTACACTGCCCGCATCATGAAACTCAGACATACAGAAATGTTTTAACTGTCTATTGCTTAAATTGTGGAACGAGCGTCTAGTAGGTGGGTGATATAAAATAAATTCCCACATTGTAACATGGGAGGATAAATGTGATTTGTGCTGGAGAATAAAGTCTGTTCTTGCAGAAAAGAATAAAACGTAATAAAATGCTTTGAAAGTTACACAGAGTTCACTAAGGATAAATAGAAATATGTGTGGATGTGGCAATCCCAACTCGGAGTCTTGGGGGTATTTTATCTAAGGTGACCTCATTGCTCCTGACTGATCCCAGCCTAATATGGGGAACATATTGTTTTCTTGGTGATCAGCTGCACCCTCTCTGTAGGAATAACCTCATCCACAGCTGAGTATGTGCGACCTTTCCTCTCTTTGGTATGTGACTCTAAACCCCTCCTTCACAAAAACACAGAAAATGATAATTCATAGGCACATAACTATCATAGCTATAAATGCCTGGAGATTCACTAAGTACTGTATGTCCTACAGAACAAAAAAACCCAGGATTGTACAGAACATTTATATTTATTTTAGAACAGCAGCAGTACTGTCATAGAATATAGAACATTTATATTTATTTTAGAACAGCAGCAGTACTTGCCTTAGAATATAGAACATTTATATTTATTTTTGAACAGCAGCAGTACTGTCATAGAATATAGAACATTTATATAGAACATTTATATTTATTTATTTTAGAACAGCAGCAGTACTGCCTTAGAATATAGAACATTTATATTTATTTTAGAACAGCAGCAGTACTGTCATAGAATATAGAACATTTATATAGAACATTTGTATTTATTTATTTCAGAACAGCAGCAGTACTGCCATAGAATATGGAACATTTATATTTATTTTAGAACAGCAGCAGTACTGTCATATAATATAGATCTGATGCCTTTCAGTGCTTTGCATAAGTGTCCCGGCCTTAGGATTTTGATCTTATTGCATTTACTTGGCATTCTTTAACAACAAAATGAAAGAGGTGGTTCACCTTTTTAGCATGTTATAGAATGGCACATGCTAAGCAACTTTTCAATTGGTCTTCAGTTTTTTAGAGTTTTTTTTAAATGATTTGCTTTCTACTTCTGACTTTCCAGCTATATAATGATAATGGGTGTCACTGACCCCATATATAAACAAATGCTGTCAGGCTACAAATATATTGTTATTGCCAGGGCCGGATTTAGTGGGTGGGCACCCCGAGCTGCATGCGCCTGCACCGGAGCGCTGAGGAGATGCGCTCCCCAGGAGGCGACTGGGCGGTATGCCGTCCCTAATACTCTGCCGCCCTAGGTCCAATCCTTTGTGGCCTCGCCACAAATCCAGGCCTGGTTATTGCTACTTTTTATTACTCATCCTTCAATTCAGACCCTCTCCTATTCATATGCCAGTCTCTAACTCAAATCACTTCACGGTTGCTAAGGTCATTTGGATCCGAGCAACCAGATAGCTGAAACTGCAACATGGAGAGCTGCTGAATAAAAAGATAACTCAAAAACCATAAACGTTAATAAAAAATGAAAGCCAGCTGCACATTTTCTAAGAATATCACTCTCTACATCACACTAATAGTTAACTTAAAGGTGTCTAGCCCCTTTAACACCTTAAAGCTGCAAACATTTTTAGTGTGACACAATCCCTAGACTTTCCCCCCCCTCCCATCTAAATGGTACATATGTAGCAGTGTGAATAATCCAATCAAGTAGCAGAGGGTTACCCCCCTACCCCCCATATTTAGTTGCAAGTGTCTTGGAACTAGGAGAGCAGGAGAGGCAAATACCTGGGTCACAACAGTTGGGGGCCACTAGGCACATGTTTGGGTGAAATTTGAGTCCAACTGGCTGCATTGCAAGTGCCCAGTGTTGGACTTGTTTTTTTACATTACATTCCCCTGCCTCCCCCAAGTCAGTCTGTGGTAGAACCAGGGCCACATAGCAGGCCAGACAGGGGTCCACCCTAGGCGTCAATGTCCACCATCCCTGCAGCACGACACTGCCCCCCACTCTCACACCCACTCCCTCCCACATCCTGACCATTATCCAGTACAGATGTGGCCTGGTGTAGGGACCTGTGTTTTAGATGCAGGCACCAGTTTGCCTCCCTCAAGATGGCTGCTTCGCTGTTTCCTGTCCTGCACGAAGAAGTCAGGCTTCTGCTGCCCTGGGCCTGTAAAAAAAAAAAGGCCTTCCCGCAGATATTAGAAAAAAGTGGAGGGCCGGCCCGGGTCACTTATTGTCTCCCAGTAACTGAATCAGCTGTTTAGCCTCCGATGAATAGTGTATATGGAAAAACTCCAAGTTATTAATGAACACTGCTAAGTAACCTTTTCACATTGCTGCTCCCACAGCCCAAACATCTGTCAGCATTCACTGAATAAAAGTGCAGACTAAGAAGATTCCATGACTCGTAGTAATTGGGTCAGTATTTCGCAAACCTCATCCCTTTTAGTTGGAGGGTATGAATGTTTATTCAGATGGCAGGCCTATGTATCAGCATATACAGAAGGGCTGGAGGTTACGGCAGTGTTTGTTGAAGAATCATTGCTAGAGGGATATCACAGGGTAACAAAAGAAGAGGTTCAGTTACAAGTGCTACAAAGCAGTTACCAAGTGCTAAATTGAACGTGTCCATACATGCTACCTTGCTACTTAAATAAGTTCCAGTAAGGGGCACAGTCTTTGTGGCCCCATATATTCTGTTCTGCAGGGCAAATACTTTATAACCCTATCTGCCACCAGTGGACAGCTACAACTCCCAAAGGAGTTGTAATTTACTAAACGACAGGCAAAGCTGTATTCATGGGGACTGCTGCAGGTCTCTGTGTTCTGATATGGAGTGCAGAGACCTGCAACAAATCATTTAAGCTTGAAGGTAGGGTGCAAAGTGCAAAAAAATGGTAGATTGCACCCATTTTTGCACTTTGCATGATACCTTCAATTTTGTAAATTACCCCTTTCATCCCAAAAACAGTTCTGTATATATACTGTATATATATCAGGATATTAGAAGCTACCTCGGAGTTCCATGACCTGTATAAAAACATATATTATATATTATATGGTCATGAAACTCCTCGCTAACTTATAATATCCTTATATTTTACAAGAGGGGGTACTTTATTCACTATATATATATATATATATATATATATATATATATATATATGTATGGTTATGTAATAAAAGGCACTACATATTGGTTGCTATGGGTTACTGCTCCTAAGCAAACTTAGTGCAAGTCATAAACTGTTTACAAATTGAATGAAATATTAAAAAAAGTGGCTTTGCTTGTACAACTATTTGTCACCAACACCCAGGCAGACAATATATTTTCAGAGCTGTTAACCACATTTTTTTTTTGTGATTTCCCCTGTTCATCCCCCAATTTCTGATGATTCTCCACAGTTTTGCCCGATTTTCAGGGGGCGGGACTGATGTGGCAATCATCGATTTGCTGATCATCATGCCATTAACTGTAATGTCCTGTCCGTGTGTGTGTGTGTGTGTGTGTGTGTGTGTGTGTATATATATATATATATATATATATATATATATATATATATATATATATATATATATATACGGTGACCTCTCTCACTTTATCCCAAAGAGACAGCTCTCTACAGATATACGTAAACATTGTGATCTCTCACACTTTATCCCACAGACAGCTCCATACAGTTATCCCCTGTGATCACCTTATCCATTTAAAGGAGAAGGAAAGGCTAAGCTTTATCAGAAAGGCCTATATAAATACACCAGTAAATCCTCAAATAATGTTGCTGAGTCCCCTGTCAAAAGAAACACCACATTTCTTTCCTTCTATTGTGTACACATGGACTTCTGTATCAGACTTCCTGTTTTTAGAATAAACCTCCAGGGCTTGGGCTTGAGCATGCTCAGTTTGCACCCCTCTCCCTTTTCCTCCTCCCACCTGTTATCTGAGCCCAGAGCTATGAGTGATCAGGGACAGACTCAGGCAGGACGTGATGTCACAGCAAGCTAATATGGCAGCTGCTATTGTAAACAAACAGAGTGAGCTTCTAGAGATGTTTACTCTAGAGATGTATGGTAAAGCATTCTGCAGAATAAATATAGTGTTGTAGCTTGCACGGTTGTGGCTAATGGATTGGTAATAAACTGCTTTGGTTGCTTTCCTTCTCCTTTAACTCACAGTAAGTTAGAATCATTGCCAACCAGACCAATATATGTGATTATGATAACCATAGTTACATCAATACAGTAACATATATTTTGATTTAAAATAAATACTCTGAAAAATGCTCAGTATTTGAAGTTCTTCTCAACAGAACTTGGCCGATTTCTGTAGTTCCTTTTTATGTTACAATATGTAGCACTAACTTTAAAAACAATAATAATAGTAAAATAATATGCTATAAGCAGCAGCTTCTACTAATGGAGCCGCACACCAGCTGAGAAAGAAATCATTGTTTAATCTGCATATAAATGGCAGACTATTTTTCTTTTCGGCCTGAGATTGTTATTGTGAGCTGAGACAGCATGTCACCCGTCAGTTTCAGCAGCATGCTGGAATTAAGGGGGAAATGTTGCCAAATCAGCATTAAATTTGCAATTTGTATGTAAATGACTGTACAGAATTTATGGGGCAGAAATGTAGAGTCAAGTTAAAGAGTATCGCTCTCTCTGTCCATCTGCTGATTTACAGCACTTATCTTCATTTGCGAAAGGTTTTGAGTCAGCTGGTTCTAGGTCAGTAGTTTGGGTTTTGTTTGGCCAAGAAGTACCGTATACTGCATACTGGTAGTTTGGGTTATATATATATATATATATATATATATATATATATATATATATATATATATATATATATATATATATATATATATATATATATATATATATATATATATATATATATATATATATATATATATATATATATATATATATATATATAATGGGGTACTGACTGACAGTTTTAATATATGTTTATGGAAAATGTCTTATACTGTTTTTTTCTGTCTCCCACTATGGGAGGTCTCTTTTTTTCTCCTCTTTTTCTTAACTCTTGATAACAATTACAATATGAAGGGGGACAGAAGCTTGAATGACAAACTGGAAGAGTCCCCCTCTAAATTTGCTCAACGAAGCTTAGGAACCAAAGGCTGTCAGAGATGATGCTGTGTCTCAGCATTGTTGCAGATTCCAGGGCCTCTCTTTTCTCTAACGCTGAATTGCTGCAACCATACATTGACTTTAATTAGAGACTGGAATATGAATAGGAGAGACCTGAATAGAAAGATGAGTAATAAAAAGTAGCAATAAACATAAATATGTAGCCTTACAAAGCATTTGTGTTTTAGATGGGTCAGTGACCCCCATTTGAAGGCTGGAAAAAGAGCAAGGCTTAAAAACTATAAAATATATAATAATAATAATTAGGACCAATTGCAAAGTTGCTAGGAATTGGGCATTCAATAGCATACTAAAAGTTACCTCAAATGTGACCCACCGCTTTTAAACGTAATATCTGAAAGCAAAAGTGTTTTGTTTATGAAACGTACCCAGTGGATTTATCAGGCTTCCCTAGTGTTTCATGGTGTCTTGGATCGAAATGGAAATTCCAGCAGCTTGGGAAATAACGCATGGCCTGCTCACATTCAGTCAGGCTACATATACCTCAATGAGAAGTCAGGTCTAACCTATTATTTCTGTAGCCTCGCATTATATTTGTATTCTGTGCAGCAGCCGGTAATCCCTGCTAGAATTCACTGCCACAGTATATTAGGTTTTATTCAGCAGAAGTGTTTCATTACTGGAGATGCCGATCACTGGATAAAACCTTGCATAGGACATGGAAATAAACGCTGTTTTATTAAAAAAAAAAAGGAACCCAGTCTTTCAGTTTAATTACCTTGTTCCCTTAGTCCTTATCTATCTGCATTATATACAAATAAATATGTTCTCTACAGTCCACAGAGGAAAATAGATAAACTAAGAATTTTATTAATAGTTGGATTGTAAACCCCACTGGGGACACGGATTGTCAAGAATGATGTTTAATCTCTTTAAAACTCTGCAGAATATGTTGGAACAATATAAAGGATATTAATCATATATAATATCAAATTGTTTGTTTCATTTATATTACATAAAAGTAAACGAAAAAACACACGAAAGCTAAAATAAGTGTATTAAAGTTGTACTTATAACATCTATATAGTCACTTCTGCAAATCCATGTATTCCTGTTGGTGTTATACAGCATGCAGTTTTAGGAGCTCTTGTAGATGAAGGCAATGGATTGTTAAAGGGGTTGTTCACCTTCCAAACACTTTTTTCAATTCAGTTGTTTTTAGATTGTTCCCCAAAAATAAATACTTTTTTCAATTACTTTCCATTATTTATTTTTTACTGTTTTTCCAAAATCTAAGTTTAAAGTTGAATGTCCCTGTCTCTGGTGATTGAGTCTGGCAGCTCAGTAATTCAGACGCAGACTCTAAGGGCAAGGCCAGACGTGGCGATTTTGCAGCGTTTTTACGTTGCGTTTTTAAAAAAGAACAGCCAGGCGTAAACATGCATAAACTGCACTAACACTGAAACCAATGGAGAACGCACTATGGCAATTCACACAGGGCGCTTGCAAGATGAAATCCGCCACAGGACGCCAGTATTGGCGTTTTTTCGCAGAAACGCCAATACGTCAAGAAACGACCAAATCAATATACTCTATGGGGTCTGCACGTTTGAAACCACACTTTACGTAAATACGCAGCGTATTTTAAATATGGCGTCCAAATTCAATGAGAACAATGAGAAGTGCATGTTGGGAAAAGAATCCTACGTGAAAGAAAGAACTACAGCTTAACTAAAGAAGTAGCTAGAATGTTGTACATTATGTTTTGGGCATCTGTACCAGCCCAAGGCAACCGCAGCCCTTTAGCACTAAAGATCTGTGTCTCCAAAGATGCCCCAGTAGCTCCACATCATCTTTTCTGCTGATTCACTGCACATGCTCTGTGCTGCTGTCACTTACTGAGCTGAAGGACCCACTCACAATATACAGTACACATAGAATAGAAATGTCACAATATAAGGCTGATTAGTAATTAATACAGATAATTACTACATGGCAGCACAGAAACCAGTGCAATTAGCATCAGCATTTAAAAATCTGCCCTGTAGCATCAGCTTATATTACAGGGGAAGCTCATTTTCTGCTGGATAATTAGTGACGAGCCCTAAGTTTAGCTTCTCAACAGCTGCTCAGAGCCCACTGAGCATGTGAGTGTCACAGACACTTTCCAAGATGGTGACCCCCTGTGACAAGTTTGAAGTCCTGGATCATTGCTGCTATTGACAAGCTGAAACTTTAGGCTGGTGCAATAAGTTCAGTATATAAAATATGGCATTTTTAACCATATTCAGTTTTAGGGTTTACTTCTCCTTTAAGGATTAAAGGTTGTTTGGAGAGCAGAGTTGAGAGAATTGTAACTTGATTTGCCCACTTGCAATTTTTACCCCACTGGATAGTGCACTCCATGCTTCAGTACATGTCAGGGTCAGTGTTGACAATGAGGTGTGGGAAGTATAACCCATGATCAGCCTGAAGTTAGCCTTAAAGGGGAAGGAAACCTAGATGGCGCAAAAACCCTCCCCCCCTCCCGTGTGTTGCCCATCCTCCCCCCTGGTCTACCCGTCCCTCTGGGCAAATGCCCCTAACTTGTTACTTACCCTTCTGCGCAGGTCCAGTCCAGGGAGTTCACAGACGACATCTTCTTCCATGCGATCTTCTTCCTGCTTTGACCGGCGCATGCGCAGTAGGAAGAAGATCGCGTGGAAGAAGAGGTCGTCTGTGAACTCCCTGGACTGGGATTATGGGTGATATTATATATATATATATATATATATATCAACTGAAACAATCATCAGTCAGAACAGACTAATCAAATGAATAATACAATGTACATCTCCGCATTGTTGTTAAACTGATAATACACCAGAGCATTTATCAATGTAAGAGGTAACTTTTCCTCTGAATCTGTATGAAAGGAGCTTTGGAGTGCTGAAACTGACTAATTTGCACCACCCTCTTCTCTCATAACAATTTCCCCTCAGCTGTGGACTAAAGCTCTGTATACAATTGCCAAACTTGAAGATTGTTGGACATTACAACAACATACATGGTGTCCTACACTGACCATTACAGGTCCAGACCTGGTCTTCTAGCATCACTTATTAGATAGGGCGGCCTTTGCGTCCATTAGGCTGATGGCAATGTAGCACCAAAGCCCTCATAGGCAACATGATTTGAGGAGTTATATTGTTAATACAAAGAATTTTCCATAATCACAAATTAAATTCGTTAATTAGAAATTTTTATATCATTGGGTATATTTGGAAAAATATTAACATCACAACAGTTCAATTATTTCCGAGTTTGGGAAGATACGATGCTCCCTGCAGAGCTACACATTGGAATCTATCCATGGGTTGAGTGATGCTAATTGATCGAAAAATAATGGTGTAAAATATCTTTCATCATTGGTATCATTAATAATGAATCAAAATGTGATTACACTACAAGAGCTGAACGTGATCTTTATTTAAGAAAAATAAGATGGGACGGAATGAATAAATGATTTGCAAATCAGACATTAGGGAGAGCATCACCTCCACTATAGTTCTTTTAGGCAGGGACCTCGTCAACTCTTGTATCAGTTATTTGTTGCCTTTTACAGGTATGGGATCTATTATCTGGAAACTCATTATCCAGAAAGCTCTGAATTATAGGAAAGCCATCTCCCAAAAACAACATTTTATCCAAATTATCCAATTTTTTAAAATGATTTCCTTTATCTCTGTAATAATAAGGTATGAAGGTCAAAAATATGGAAAGACCCGCTATCCGGAAAATCCCCAGGCCCCAAACATACACACACACACGCACACACAGGGGCACATTTACTTAGTTCAAGTGAAGGAATAGAATATATATATATATATATATATATATATATATATATATATATATATATATATATAATATATATATATATATATATATTTATTTAATATATATATATATTTATTTATATTTATAAGTCTCAACTTAGGTTTTGTTTTAGACTGTATTTCCCCTATTATCCTCTTCTATAAGGGGCAGGGCACATAGGCAGATTTGGGGAGTTTAGTCGTCCGGCGACAAATCTCCTCTTCTTCGGAACGACTAATTTCCCCCGAACTGCCTCCCCTGCCTTCCTGCCGGCTAAAATGTAAATCACCGGCGGGATGGCAATCTGAGTGATTCGATTTCCGAAATCGTCCGAAGTTGCCTGACGAGGAAACTTCGGGCGACTTCAGAAACGAATCGCTCCGAGTGCCATTTACATTTTAGCCACTGGGAAGGCAGAGGAGGCAGTTCAGGGAGATTAGTCGCCCCAAAGAAGAGATGATTTGTCGCTGGGCGACTAATCTCTCCGAATCTGCCTGTGTGCCCTGACCCTAAAGAGATGGGTCTTGTATGAAAAGCTTAAATGCAGAAAGTTGGATGACAGTATGATGGACTGTAAATGTGAAAAACAAAGACATTTCTGACTAAGCAGATCTCATCTCCCTCATTTATATCCCAAGGGCACTTCCCAAGAGGTTATTACATCTGAAAGTAAACACTACTCACGTGATCTTGGACTGAGTGATGGCGGATCCATATAATAATGTGGGATAACTCTGGGGTTATACTATAAGTAGGGAAATCTGGGTGATGCTCAAGGAATAAGTGGAAGAAATGAAACATGTCTTGTGAGAAGTTACGAGTGCTGAAGGACGAGAGGAGGTTCTATTTCAAGTTGATGTTCATGAGCTTCCAGATTCCTAAAAAGAGATATCATGTAATAAGTCTTTTGCAGCCACTTTGAACTTGCCCCCCCTCCAAATTATTCATTATGTGTTTTGCTGCATGATGGAATTATGTCCGTCCATTCTGCTTTAGTCTCTTGGGAATTACAGATAACATGTCTTCTTGGCTGGGTGAGCAACCTCAGCTTTCTGGAATATATGACATCACCATCAGGGATCACAGTAAAAGCCTTGGAGGAATAAGTTATGTTTCCAGTATTTTCTGACCACGTGGAATAATGTGTTACACTATATTGATTGTTAGGGTAAAAGGCTATTGTATGTGAGATGATGGTAAAAGCACAGTTAGGTTTCTGTTAATGTATTCCTTGGCTGAAGTGGAAAGAATAGAGTGGAGATGCTGTTACACTCATGTCAAGAAATGCTGACATTGTTACTGTAAAGCCAATAATATACACATGAAACCAAGCTGGATTTGAAGGGGTTGTTCACCTTTGTTATAACTTTTAGTATGATATAGAGAGTGATATTCTGAGACAATTTGCAATTGGTTTTTATTTTTTATTATTTAAGGTTTTTCAGTGAATTAGCTTTTTATTCAGCAGCTCTTCAATTTGCATTCTAAGCAATCTGGTAACTAGGATCCAAAATCCCCTAGCAACCATGCATAGAGTCACATGACTTGAGGCAGCTGGGAAATTGACAATATGTCTAGCCCCATGTCAGATTTCAAAATTGAATATAAAAAAAATCTGTTTGCTCTTTTGAGAAATGGATTTCAGTGCAGAATTCTGCTGGAGTAGCACTGGAGTAACTGATTCATTTTGAAAAAAAAAATTTTTCCCACGACAGATAATAGCATTCTGACTTTATTTAACCCAAAGATGGAATGCTTGTTAGAGGCCCATTTATTAAAGGTCAATGAGGTATTAGAGCTTTTTGAAACCACGATTAAACTCGGTTCCTATAAAACCACGAATGCCATGTCATTTATCAAAAGATTAGAATATAAAAAGTATGAACTGCTGAATGATATGCAAAACAAATACGGAAACCTCTAAAAATGTTAGTTTTTCGGAATTACTAGTGAAAAAAAATCCTCTAAAAGTCTGAATGGCTAAATAAAAGGTCCAGTGCTGGATCAGCGCTACTCCCGCTGACTTCTACAGGACCTCAACTACTTTTACTTGGCAAAGTTTTGTATTAGAGTTTTACATTTCATAAATATCGACTTTTTGGAGTTTTAAAGCAATAAAAAAGCACATATTTTAGAGAAAAAATAAGATTCATGAAGAAAATAGAAATGCAAATTTTTAGTAAATTGTCCCCTTAGGTGGCTTGTCCCCTCTGCATAGTTATTTTGTTGAAATATTTCATTTTGGTTGCAACATTTTTGCGTGGAGGCAAAAAGCACATTGGAAAGCTGCAATGTTGCCTTAAAGGGCACCTATCACAGCCAAAATCAAACACATATTAACAATCTGACCAGTACAAGCTAAACACGTTTAATCAAACTACATATATAGTTTTTTGAAAAAACTGCAGGTTTTAAAAAAATCCCTTACTTTGTCAAATGGGTTCTTTCACTGAGGGAGGCCATATTGAGACTCTAACAGAGACTCTAATATGCAAATTTCAGGAGCATGCTCAGATTGTAACACTGCTTTGAGTATTCTACCCAGAATGCCTTGTTTTAGTAAACTCCTCCACTAGAAGTATCCACTAGAAGTGCTGCCACCTGCTAACTTCCAGCAGGTGGCAGCACTACTGTACAGCAGCTAACACACAGGTTTGGCTGATTTGAAAATAGCTTAGAAGGGTTGATAAGCAAGCAAGGAATTTGAACTGAGCATGTGCGAGATTTCAGAGCTGCAGTTGGCTGGAAGATATAGGTAGGAGGAGCCAGTGAAATCCAAGATGCCTGCCTCAGCTAGAACTGCAGGGGAGATAGGGGAGATCTTGCAGTACTATAGTGAGCTGATCATTTACATTATACAAACAATTCTAACTGTTTTAAAAATCGGATTTCTTGAACTTTCACATAGTGTATTTACTTAGTAAATGATTTTGGTCATGATTGGTGCCCTTTAAACTTGCAGGGCTAGTCATCGCAATCCCATTAGTAACATAAGATTTGTGAGAGCCACCATGAATCAGAATTCTAATGAATTGGAAATACAGTTGTGTATGGCAAATAATATGGACAGGTCACTCACAAATTGTGGGTCATTATTACCTACTGTGCTACAGCTACGGGTAAATTTGGGAAAACCACCCTTTACTATTGTTGGGGTGTTGGACTCCACAAGATGATCACAAGTAATCCGTTGCTATGCTCTTGGGAGTATTCTGCAAAACCATTAGTGTCACATACTAATTGATGGAATACTGACTCATCCACTCCAAGTTACATTGTATATCTAATGCAATCTGGTTGTAGGATGAGCAATTTACTAATTCAGACAGAATTGCAACAGGCTTTTTATCTTGTGTGCTTATCTGGTATAAATCAGCAATGCCTGCAAACAAGAAACCTTCACTGTGATGTTTTTAAAATAGATGAGAGTTGATTATAATGAGTATTTGAGGGCTTGGAGCTAAAAGGATGGATTCTTACTGTAAAACATACTCGTCTATGGGATATAAATATCAAGTTGCTACATTGACCGTCTGCTAAAAGAGCTTAAATCTAAGAGAGGGTTATCACAAATTCACTATAAAGTGCAATATGCAATACAATAGGTCATATAAGACAATCAAGCATTGATCAGTGATCAAGCAATGAACATACTTGCCAAGATGATAATATACCTTAACTTTCCTGTAGTTAAAGGATGGTTCTTTTTGGCGAGCTCCTTGTTGAGGGTGCAGGGGTGCCAGGTACTGTAAGGAGGCATTCCACACTGTTGGCTGCACCGGAGGACCTGGGAGAATGAGATGTAGGGAGTTGGACTTTATATACAAAAAACAGTGTCCATAAAATGCCAAATATAAATTGTGCCATCATATGAGGGATTTACATCTGCAAGTGTAATGAGCAAAGTGCAATTTTTAGCACATCGCCATGTTTTTTCCCAGAATTTCAGCAACATTTTGGGGGGTACAATTGCTCCCAACTTTGTCGCTTATTGGACACAATTACGTCTGCACCTAATCCCTTTACTGCAAGTGTGCTGCTTCTTATATCAATAGGTGCCAACAACATTTGATTCAGAACATAAGGAAGCAAAGACTGAAGCACAACTATGCGGTGCACAACTATAAGTGCAAGAAGCGTATTTTGATGAAAGTAGTTTTACTTACAACTGACTACTGGAAAAGTGTGGGGACTGAATCTGCACTTGTGGACGTACAGTATATGATCTCTATGGTGTAGCATGAATTATAGAGGCAGTTGAGCCAACGGCCATTGTAGGAGCGACTAAAGTGCAGTGTACAGCAAGTCTGTGCCAGACAAACCTGTACTTTACACAGACCGTCAGGGTGCCTGCAGTTTTTGTGAGCCTAGTAAATTGTTGGCAAATTTTAAGTATGAGAACTGGTGATGAGCAAATCTGTCCAGTTGTGATTCTCTGAAAAATTCCCGAAACGGCGGAAAAATTTGCATAACGACGAACGCATTGAAGTCCATAGGCGTCAAGAAAATTTTATGCGCAAAAAAAATTTCTCACTCCGAATGCATTAAAGTTAATGGGCGTTTTGTTTTCTTGTGGCAACTGTTTTGTATTGGCGATCTTGTCGATTTTTTTGTCTTGGAGACTTTTTTCTTGTGGTGAAATTTTTTGCAGCAGTTTCACGCAAAAATTTGCAGATGGAAAAGTGCGTCATTTTGCTGCGAATCCATGCCTGGCGAAAAAATGTGCTTATCACTAATGAGAAAGCAGATGCAACTTGTGCTGAAATATACAAAAGCCTATATTTAAAACATTGGGGCAAATTCACTATGCGCCGAAGCGCCTAACGCTAGCGTCAATTCGCTAGCGTTGGTCATTTTCGTTACTTCGCAAATTCACCAACGAACGCTGGCGTAAATTTGCTAGTGTTACTTCGCACCCTTACGCCTGGCGAATTTGTACTGAACGCTACCTTTTACGCTAGACTTCCTTCGCCACCTCAGACCAGGCGAAAAGTTCAAATTTTTTCTAAGTCCCAAAAAACGCTGGCGTTTTTTCTATATTATGGGTGATAGGCTGAAAAAGAGCGAAATTTTTTTTGGGGCTCCCCTCCTTCCCCCCTACATTTCCTAACTCATGGCAACTTAACTATACAGTGGGCACATGTGTAGGGCAAAAAATTATTTTTTTGCTGTTTTGAAGGTTTCCCAGGCATTTGTAGTGATTGTACGTATTCCTCCATTGAAATTTGAATTTGGCGCCGTATGCAAATTAACCATCGCTAGCGTAACTTCGCTTCGATTAGCGAAACAACGCTAGCGCAACTTCGCAACCTTACGCTACCCCTGAGCGCAACTTCGGATTTTAGTGAATTTGCGGAGCGCTGGCGAAACTACGCCTGGCGAACTATGGCGAAGTTACGCCTGGCGCAACTACAAATCTTAATGAATTTGCCCCAATTGTGTTGAGAATGCTGGGGAAAATGCTGAATAGTGGGAAAACCACATTTCGCCCATTTTTTGCACCTTGCTTTGGGTCATGGTGGTGGAGTGAAACACCGGTATGTTAAATATACAGCCCTGGACATAGTGTGTGTTTTCCCATTGACTAGTACAGGTATGGGATCCGTTATCTGGAAACCCTTTATCCAGAAAGCTCCAAATTACGGAAAGGCCATCTCTAACTCAATTATAATCAAATAATCCACATTTTTAAAAATGATTTCCTTTATATCTGTGGTAATAAAACAATATCTGGTACTTTATCCAAACTAAGATATAATTAATGCTTATTTGAAGCAAAACCAGCCTATTGGATTTATTTAATATTTACATAATTTTCTAATAGGTTTAAGGTATATCCAAATTACAGAAAGATCTGTTATCCGTAAACCCCCAGGTCCAGAGCATTCTGGATAACAGATCCCATATCTGTATGTGTATCTCTGTAAATGCATTCTCTAGTAAAATCCTTAACGGACTCTCCTCCATCTGAGTGCAACAAGGCTATATTCTGGATCTATGGAATTATCTGCATGATCCAAGGTTATGCCTGTGGGCAATTTTCTCCAAGTGAAAGGTGACACTGTGAAAGGTTTCCATATATATTCAGCAGCATATAGAGAGAGTCCTATAGCATTTACCAGCAGATACAACAAATATCATTACATTTTGGAGGACACTGCACTCAGGGCCGGATTTACATAGTGGGTGCCCGTTGGCCCACTGCTGTTCGTTGCCCCTGTCCCCTCCTCTTTACTCGTGCATATTTTTATCATCGGGACCGGAGCAAGGGGGATTGGCGCATGGGAAATTTAAAAAAATCTCCAGCGCATCCCCAGTGTTTTTGAACCAATGTGGGTGTGGTTGGGCAGCATGCTGCCCCCCTAAAATCCTGCCACCCTTGGCCCAGGCCTAGGTGGCCTTTCCACATATCCGGGCCTGACTGCACTTTTGATATTTGGATTTTACCAAGAGCTGCTGCACACTTTAACGGCAGAGACAAAAGCAAAGATTCGGGGAGATTTAGTAGCCCAGCGACAAATCGCCTCTTCTTCGGGCAACTAATTTCCCAGAAAAGCCTTCCCGCCGGCTCCAATAGAAATTGCCAGTGGGATGGCACCTGGAGCGCTTTGTTTTTCGGAGTTGCCCGAAGTTCGGAAAACGAAGCGCTCCGAGTGCCATCCCGCTGGCGATTTAGATTCTAGTCAGCAGGAAGTCAGTTCGGGGGGGGGGGGTTTGTCGCACGAAGAAGAGGTGATTTGTTGATGGGCTACTAAATCTCCCCGTATCTTCGCATGTGCCTTTATGCGGAAAGCATCCCTATACAATGCATATTATACGGTCACCTGCTGCCTTTTATTTCTCACATGAATACCCATATGATATTATTTACATAAATATTATACATTTGGAAATCTAAAATCATGCATCTACATTGGGAATTTTGGTTAATCATGCTGTGATTGCACATTGTGATATCATCAGATTACTTACTTACTTACATACTTTGTCTGCAGTATAAGCATGTAGGCAAGATAATTCATGATATTTAAAAGGGAGTGAGAGTAAATAAAACATAAAGAAATGCATTGAGATTTTTTTTTTCATTCATACCACAGGTAGACGCTCCTGCTCTCATGCCAATAAAGATTCACCAAGTTAAGACACCTAGTGCAATTGTGTTATCGCAATGTCTGATCCAGAAAGGAAGAAATTGAATCAATTTGTCAGACTAGACACAGGCCACATTGCCTTTTCTTATCACAGATAAATTAAATTATAGATACATTACAGGCTCTCGTACATCCAAAGCAAAATTGAATATTTCAATAATTCAAAACAGATTCTGTGTCATTATGATATTTCCTACATATATGGTGGGGTGTTCACAGAAATTATGTGATCGTTATTTCTCTATCTTACGACAGCCTTAAATAGCAGTGAATGTGATTTTCATAATCAAATGCTAAAGTTGCTTGTTAACTGCATGATTAACTGCATTGCCTGATTCATGGTGCACAGGCAGAATACTGTAGCTTCTATGCATGAAACACATGTTCATATTTAAAGCTCCTTGTAAAAAAAAAAAACAGTCTCTGTAGAGCCATGAAAGATGCGCTTTATAAGAAAGATTAAGTAGATTAGTGAAGAGCACAGCTCAGTCTGGGGTTCAAGTGGGTAAAAGTGCTTTGAAGTGAAAACCAATTTGAGGGAAGAGGCTGCATGTCCAAAAGGGTCACATACATATTAAGCATCTGATTAGACAATCGGTGCCTGGTTATACTGACCATGTGCTTCCTTCTATACAAAGGGGCCTATTTAACATTTTATTTTTACACTAAATAAACCCAGTTGGATCATATATATGACCTCTAAATGATATATAAAATGTCATATTGTATTGGTCACAGAAACAAATAATCAAGAAGATGATCTATACGTGTACATCCCAGTGTGTTAGCCAAGTGGGTCCCCGTCATCAATGGTAACCAAGCTTGTAGACAAAACATTGGCCAATGTTGGTGTCTTACATGCAACACATTTACAACCTTCAGTTTATAATTGCCTCCTGGTTCAATCAATGGCACCTTAAAAATGAACTAAATCCACCTCCCTGTGTTCCATGCACCTACATCTAGGTGAAACTATCTGGTCTGGTACCCGGTCTCCAAATACAGAGCAGTAGGATGCTCAACAAACCCAGTTGGTCCTTCCTTCAAGTGTGTATACTATAGGTCCACAATTGCTGCCAGAGAGCTTGAAACTGGAAGTGGCATGGCCAAGCATGATGGCTGCCAACTGTCCTCTTAGTTGGGGAAGGGCATATCACCTACAAGCAGAAAGTGAAGCTTAAGTTACCCTTTAAACAAGTAAAACCAAAATGGAACTGAGCCCGTTCACCCAAACCTGGCACTGTCCCTTTTACACTTAGTACTAATGTCATGCTCATTAACCTTGTTGATTCATCATGCTGCTTGTGGGTAATCTTTGACTTTTCTCTAGCCTTCTCTAATGGTAATTTCAAGACTCTCACCTCTCCTTTCGGCTGTCACCTAAGAGATAACCTTAACCTTCCCTTGAAAAAAACGTCTAGTTATTTTCCTCTGCTCCACCACACATTACTATATGTCTTCAGTTGTGTCTATTTAAGTTCCTGGTTGTCTCCCCTGTCCCTCTCAAAGCCACTTCCTTTTCTCATCACCACAACCAACACCATCTCCTGTCTAATGTCTTTCTCTCTTGCTGTTCCTTTTCTCTGGAATTCCATCTCTGAATACTCCTTAAGGAACTCTTCCTCAGTCTTTTAGATCAGACTTAAGATGGCCATAGACGTGCAGATTTTAACTTTGTATCCAACAAGCGATGGGACGTCCCAATCTTCTGACCTACCACTAACTATTCAGATTAAATAAAGTAGTAAAAGAACAAATCAGACGATATTCTGCCCATGAGAGCAATCATATGAAAGTTATGTCCAACAAATTCTAGCAATAAACTTCCATAAATATTGTCAGAATCTATGCAGTGAAATTGGGGTAAATTTTCTAAGCGTCGAAAATTTGCTACACTTCGCCAGGCAAAAATTCTCTCAGACAACGCTAATTTAATAAAATTCAAAGTTGCGTCCAGGGCGCCGACCGCTGGCAAATTTTCACTAGCGTTACTTCGGAAATCAAAGTGAAGATGCGCTAGCATTCAATTATGCCTAGCGCAACTTCGTTAGAGGTCTTCGCTCAGGCTAATTTGCATACAGCGTGAAAATATAAAGTTGAATGGACGTACATGTTGCAGCAAATACATTAAACCTGGTTACGCAAAAAAAAATGTAAGGACTTTTGCAGCCTATCATATCTTAAAAAAAGGAAAAGACGGCAATGTTTTTTGGGACATAGAAACTTTTTCCAATAAAAATATGATGTAAGTAACAGAAGAATGAGGAAGATCTATGTACTCCAGTGAACTTCGCCTGGTCTGAGCTTGTGAAATAGGTAACGTTCAGTAAAATCTGCATCTGCAAGTGCATTGGCAGAGTAACATCCATTCACTAGCGAATGAGTTAATAAATCGGCAAATTGCCTGAAAGTGGTCACTTCGACCTTTAGTAAATCTGACCCATTATCATTAGCCGTCAGAAATCTTTTAACCTGTCCGATCGACTAAATGGGTGATCGCCATGGTACGAAAAGTGTCGGGATGATCCACACACGGTCCGAAAATCGTACGAAACGTTGATTCCTACGACTATATCTTTGCATCTATGGCCAGCTTTAGATCTTATAATTTGCAGCAGGAGTCCATTATGTGCTTATGGCCCCCAATGGTTTTGGATATTAGCACAGGGTTTGCTTATGACTTCTACACATTCCATACCCTCTATTGGGGTATTAGTAAGACATTAAAGGGATACTGTCATGGGAAAACAAATTTTTTCCAAAATGAATCAAGTTAATAGTGCTGCTCCAGCAGAATTCTGCACTGAAATCCATTTCTCAAAAGAGCAAACAGATTTTTTTATATTCAATTTTGAAATCTGACATGGGGCTAGACATATTGTCAATTTCCCAGCTGCCCCAAGTCATGTGACTTGTGCTCTGATAAACTTCAATCACTCTTTACTGCTGTACTGCAAGTTAAGAGTGATTTCACCCCCCTCCCAAACAAAATAACAATGGGAAGGTAACCAGATAACAGCTCCCTAACACAAGATAACAGCTGCCTGGTAGATCGAAGGACAATACTCAATAGTAAAAACCCATGTCCCACTGAGACACATTCAGTTACATTGAGAAGGAAAAACAGCAGCCCCATGTCAGATTTCAAAATTGAATATAAAAAAATCTGTTTGCTCTTTTGAGAAATGGATTTCAGTGCAGAATTCTGCTGGAGTAGCACTATTAACTGATGCGTTTTTAAAAAAAACATGTTTTCAAATGACAGGATCCCTTTAATAATAACATTTGCCGTACATGTTTCTTATACTGGATATTCAGCCCAGTATATGAAAATGGATGGCTAACAATGCAATGCACTAATATAAACCAAATACCCCTTTGATGACTTGCAAAGACAATGATAATAAAACCCATAGCAGATACTTTGCGAAATGGACCTATCACATTATCTCAAGTTGTCATTTTGTTAAATGGCCCCCACTGTATATGCTCTTCAATAAATGACCTTAATCAGTGATTCAGTAAAGTGGAATGTACTGTATGTCTTTTTGTCAGTGAGTCAGTACCGTACAGCTTTACAGTGCAGTTATCTCTGTGCAGTCAGTGAGCCCGTATTGTATAGCTTTATAGGCAATGTATCTCTTACTAGTCTGTGACTTGATAATTAACAGAGGTATTGGAGGTTCACTTCTCTGCAGTCAAGCACTCCCCTATTGTGAATTCCTCACTCCATTGTCAGGCAGTCAGTTAAATACCTGTCTGATGAGTATTTGCTATCAGCAGATTCCTCCCCACCTTATAACTAGTCTGGTTATTACTATTGTTACAGCAGGATGTTATTGTTATCAAGGAGTGACTGTTACCTTGGACATAGATGTCCCTTCCTTCATTTTTTAATGAATATATTTCACTTTTACTATTTTACTTTACCAACAATGAAGTTACCAATGATGTTAAATCATACGCATTTTGACCCGTGAGTACTGACACCTATGGGTTTGACGCTAGTAGGGCTCTTTCTGCACTTGCCAAACATAAGTAGGATAATTCACCCAGCCAAGCAAACACCAACAGATGCCAAAGTGAAGCTAAATGACATTGCCATTAGCAAAGGAGCCATGTGGTCCTCAATTATATTCAGGCAGCTCAGCAGATAATTATCTGAAATCAGATTCTGTTCATAGGCACATGTGCTATTTACGGGAAAGTGTTACTTTTTAATGTTAGTCAATTATTTAACATGCTTGGTGGAAAATGTCTGCCAAAGAGAGATTTTTCATCATGCTGCCTGGGGGTAATCTTTGACTTTTCTATAAATCATACTCTCTTGCTGTGTAAAGATTACCCCCAGGCAAAATTTTCCTATTTTTTTTTGTAACCCTGCCATATTTCAGGCGTTTTAAATATAAGAACTGGTGATATGAAAGAGAAACAGAAGATACAAATCAAAATTTTCCAGAGTTTTTCCAGATTCACTCTATTTTTTGTGGGCTTTTTCCCAAAAAAACCCAGAATTTTTCGGATTGTTGCCTGAAAAAGTCCGAAATAGTTGGATTTTCAGGCTAATTCCAGCACAGACCACAGAAACTTTAGGATAGTAACCTCTCCCATTGACTTACATAAAACCTTGCAGGTCTGACATTTGGACTTTTTCCAGATTCACTCTATTTTTGTGGGCTTTTTCCCAAAAACCCCCAGAATTTTTCAGATTTTTGCCTGAAAAGTCCGAAAAAGTCGGATTTTCTGGCTAATTTCAACACAGACCACAGAAACTTTAGGATAGTAACCTCTCCCATTGACTCACATAAAACCTTGCAGGTCTCTGATGTGAACCAGTTGAAATGTTCTGTACTGAAAATGATATTTGCATTATTCTCTGTCTATGCATCTAATTTTGAAAAATAAAAGATTATAAAAAAAAAAACCTTGCAGGTCTGACATTTGGACTTTTTCCATCCTCGGGGTATAATAAATCTCGAAAAATTCTTATTATTTTTTTACTAAAAATTCGGATTTTATAGTAAAACAGACTCGAATTTTTGAGTTTTTGGCATTCGGACTTTAGATTAAAACCCCCTTGAAGTTTTGATTACGATTCTCTGTTTAGGGCAAACCATGGCAGACAACATACGTGGAATCACTGGTAGATTCATGTGAATATGACATGAGCCGGATATAGAGTTGCCACCTTTTCCGGAAAAAAATATCAGCCTTCCTATATATTTCATAAAATTGGGATCAACCATCATTTTTAATCGCCAGGCCGGTAAAATACCAGCCAGGTGGCAACACTAGTCGGCTATGGTGCAAAAGAACAATAATGAAGTGGAATAGTTTGATGGCTATCTGGTGATTCTCATTTGAATTGTTGTGATGCTCTAATTGCTACACTGAAATGCCGGTATGTCAATGGTCTTACTTTGGAATGATTACCCATTCAACGTCATGGGCCTTTACATGGCATCTTACACATACCATATAGTATATATTTGCGCCATGCCTGCTAGCAAACTTTTCTGCTGGTCTAGCATAGCAACCAATCAAATGTGTGCTTCACACTGCAGACCTCTGTATAAGGGATTGGATCTTTTAATTTACTAGAACTGGAGAAAACATTGGATCTATAGTTAGATTAGGGGAAAACTGAATAAAAACTAGGAGGGGAAAAATGTTTTTCCTTTATATACTGTTATTTTTTTCCATGCATAAACAAACAACAAAATGTCTTTCCGCCAACTAGGTGCCCATTACAACTGTTTTCACTGTTGCAGCAAGTTTTCAGAAACTTCACAATCATATTATTATTTTGCCAAGTGAGCTACACTTTTAGCCAAAAAAAAACCTGAGTGAAAACTGAAAAGAATGCATAAAAAATAAATTACCCTACATGGGAAACTCAGAAAGATATATTCATAGGTAACTTAGTCAAATAGTGTGTTGCTGGGGCAGGGCATGTTGTAAATAATGTCTTTTACTTTAAAGATGACATATTGGATTTGAGCTAAGGGACATACTGTACATTATCATAAGTGGCCATTTGTGCCAGGAAAGCTAAATCCTACAAAATCTGACTAAGACTAAATCTCACAGCCAACATGTTGACTCTGTACAAATAAGGCATAATAAGAAACTGCAGAAACAAGGGTAATACATTTACCGCCGACAATTTGCCCTGTTTTATACCTAGAATAGTTGTGCTGTGTATGTGTCATACGGGAGGATGATGGGGAATGTGAGCAGGCTACTGTGGGAGTAAGCAAGGGGCCTGGAATCCATTTGTGGAGAGAAAAGACACAAAAGACAAAACGTCCTGCAGATATGAGTCTGTGATTCACTAAAGTCTGCTCAATTAATCATCAATCGTGACATGACTGTGCCACATTGTTCTCCATCTTACTGAACATATCAACCCACAGAATCATGCGTCACCCTGCAAACTGTAATGTCCAGCAGCTTCGCTCAGTTCTCCGTTGTCTCATTTACATACAGTAGATAAAGTGCAATGCTGTATATATATATATATATATATATATGTATATATCTTTTATATATATATATATATATATATATATATATATATATATATATATATATATATATATATATATCTACACAAAAAACTAATAAGGATAAAAAGAAAAAGTATATTAATCCGTCGCTTCTATATATATATGTGGAGGTAGGCTTAACCACACTGGATTCACACACATAACTTCATAACTTGGGTGCCAGTGGTCCTTACAATAAATGAAAACTCTTTATTGACAGAAAGGTCGGTAGAAACATCAGTAATGTAATAAGTACACTGCACACCTGAAATCCACTCACTCCAGACTAGTGGTGCTGGTCCTCCGCCGACCAGGCACGGTCCCTTAGCAACAACAACTTTTTGTTTACGGATCCGCACACACACAAATTTCATCAGGGAGGTTGTAGCCCCTGAAACTCTGATGTTGGTGGGCATTTTCCCCACTGCAGACATTTTTGTGTGTGCGGATCCGTGAACAAAAAGTTGCAGTAGAAACATCAGCCACTTCACAGTAACTTTAAACATTTTCATCCCTTGGATGCTACTTCTATTCACAACACCCCAGAGGTAGTACTCACAGATTATTAAACTAGTCCCCAGCACTAGACAAAGCTCACAAAAGTGCACTTCTCCAGGAATTTCCTATTCCTGAGCCTAACCCCTTTAGTCCCTACACTGACAGATGATACACAGGGTACTAACCCTCCCTTGTTGGAGCCTATGGCTGTTCTACTAATTACCCTGATCCTGCCTCTCACTCCTAGAGTGAACTATTACAAAACTCTTACTACTCCTACTAAGATCTTCAGCACACCATCTCCTCTAGTGAGTGAAGTTCAAAGAGATGAATATTTTGGCTTCCCTTTGGAAATCCTGACACCCTCTGGTCCTGCCAGGGAAATACTTTTACCTGGAACATTCCCCATCCCAACTCTTGGCTTGCCAAAACCCATCTCGGGGACTACCTGAAATAAAGGGTGGCAAAACCTTATATGTAATACTGAAGCACGGTAGTTCTTGCCTTCTGGGCCACAATTAGAAAATTATGACATTTTTTTTCTTCAACCTAGTTCTTGCTAAAATGCAAGTCTCCCCACTAACTGAGAGCCTCCAGCTCTATGTAACAAAGAGAGGAAGCTTGACAACTGTTGTTATATGTATTGGACATTCCTATAATAATAATAATAAAGATAATTATTGCCTTTTTATTTTTACCAAGGACATTTTATGCCAAAGGGCCACTTAAGATGTACCTTTTGCACTAACCTAACCCCAAAACTGCTTGCATTGCCTCTGACTATGTTTGGGTAAGTACAAACCTCACCTCCTCCAACAGCAGGGAGATTGTGTCAGAATTAACATCTTTTAACAATTCTTATTATGATATATGTCTGCAGTGCCAGAATAATATTCTGCTCATTTATCTCATATTGAGAACAGTGCTATTACCAACAGTCTGTCTGTTGTATGAAAACAAGCCCACACAAGGCAGAACTAATGGGTTATTTTAATAACTAGTTAATCATTCACTTCCATCCATGTTGTCACAGTTGGGTTGGTTTTTGTTGATGCTGCTCTAGAGTTGAACTTCCATGACACCGCAGTATAGTGTGACCGTTCTGTGTTATTGCCTTGAGTCATGTGATGTTGTCAGTATCTTTGCAACATTGAGTTGTAGCTGCTGATTTATAAGGAAATGACCAATCCAAATTGTGATTTTACATTACTTGATGACAAACTGCAACTACCTGCATACCCCAAGGCTTGGGTGGGTGAACACCTATGACAAGTATTCATCAGGATGAACTTGAGAGGCAGATAGGGTTTTCTGGAAAAAAAATACCGGCCTTCCTATAGATTTATGTTTTTTCCCTATTAATAACATTGGGATCAACCATCATTTTTACCAGCCAGGCCGGTATAATACCGGCCAGGTGGCAACCCAAGAGGGAGAGGCGTGTGTCTTTTCCAGTTTGTGTGACACCAGGTTGGACAAGGCTTATTTTCTGCTTGATAATTAGTGATGAGCCCTAAGCTTAACTTCTCAACAGCTGCTCAGAGCCCACTGAATATGTGAGTGTCACAGACAATTTCCAACATGGTGACCCCCTTTGACAAGTTTGAAGTCCTGGATAATCACTGCTATCGACAAGCTGAAACTTTAGGCTGGTGCAATAAGTTTAGTATATAAAATATGGCATTTTTAGACAGATTTATTGTAAGGTTTGGTTCTCCTTTAAGTAAGTTGTTGCCAACACTTAGGGGCATATTCATCAAGGATCGAATTTCGAAGTAAAAAAACTTCGAAATTCGACCATCCAATTTGAGTACTTCGATAGTCGAAGTATTTTTTACAGTGAAAACGGCCGTATTGGATCGAAGTAAAATCATATGATCGAACGATTCGAAGGATTTTTAAAAAAAAAAAAAAAAAACTTTGACTTCTCAAAACTTGCCCAAAAGCCTCAGATAGGTTCTCGACCACTCGATTTTCGAGTGGTCGAATATTCAAAGGTTTTCCAATTCGAATCAAAGTCGAATTCGAAGTTTTTTTTTAATTCGAAAATTCACTTCGACCTTTTGAAAAATCTGCCCCTTAGTAAGTAATAGACAATAGGATTGCTTTACCCAGCCTTTCTACATATTTAACATAATATAATGGCTCTCAGTGATATTGCAAATAACAGCCCATCACATCTTTGTTTTCATATCCTACCTTATAGAATATTTTCAAAACAAATTATATAGGTACTGCCCCTGAATATCTTACTTGCATTATTATTTATGGTGCGTTATCCCCAACGGGTACTCTTGATGCTGGGGACCAAGGCCAGTTCTACTTACAGTCCTATCCTAAGCCTGCCCTGTCTGCACTCAGGGCCTAGCCTATAGGATTGCAGTTGTTCTGAAAATATCATCTGACAATGACCCTTCACTAAAGGTGGATGGTGCGTCTACAGATAAGGAAGTTGAAGTAACCACAGTTCCCCCTAACTTCCTGCCATCCCCACAAAAATAAGATTGAATGGTACACGATATCCATCTGTGGTCCAATTGGTGAGATATTCCAAAGGTCAGCTTGTATATCTTTATTGATCAGATCAACCAAATGACACCTGAAACGTAGAATGGGTGATAGAGTGTGGGGTGCGATATTCAGATGGGAAATGTGTGGCCTGCTGCGGGGTCACTTTGGGAAGCCCACCAGCTGCATGTGGTTATAATGAGACTTGCATTACAAAAGCAACTTGGAATCTAAACCTGGAACTAACTCATTTTCCTGATGCAATAGGAATCAGTATGATGCGCCATGAATCACTCGCTTCTTCACATATCGACTCACCCTAGAGCCTCGCACTGACACATCACAGAGGAGATAAAGTCTCATTGATGAGATTGACCAGGGACAGGCTAAGCCACAGAAGAAATGGCTATGGCATACAAGTTCATTGGGCAGCAGTGATCAAAATGCCGGGGATGACTGCAGGATGCTTGCCACTGACTACATTGAGAAATGGAGTAAAAAGCAGTTATTTTTAGGGGTGTAAAAATACAGGCAGCAGACCCAGTGGATACCGAGGTTCCAAATACGAGTACCTTTGTCAGACGCACAAAAAAAGAAAAGAAATTCATAAAAGGGCACATCCACTTACTGAGCTGCAGTGTGCAAAGTGCAATTTCAGGAGTCAGGAGGTGAAGGTAGCTCCAGGGCTCCCCTACGTAAATAGGCGCATAGACACCAGATTTGGAACAAAGTATGGAAGGACTGAGCGTTGCGGAACTTAATGAAGTACAAATAAACGATTTAGCAACGAGTAATGAAAGTGGTTTTAGGTGCAACTCCCTGTGGGGGAAAACAAAAAGACGTAAATGATCCCTAATGAGTCTGTGACAACTGTACAAACCTGATTGCTACATCATGCTTCTCACCATTATAGGTATATTATTATCCTTTTTTATAGCACCCACATATTCTGCAGTCATTTACAATGTGCCACCATCATTTACCCCTGGGCAGACTAGTACTGATCTCTAGTTTATAATGCAGCTTGTCAGTGAGGGCTATGAATTTTTGTGCACATTAAAGTAGAGGTTTTTGTCCCGTTTTTTCTTCTTTGGTTTTAATTGAACTGTTCAATTTTACAGGTACAAGAGAGAGAGAGAGAGCAGTTTATACAGAGTAGGATCGAATGCAGGCATGGCTGTACCCTGGCTAATTCACTTCTGAGTCAGAATGGAGTGAGATTTTAGATATGAAGTCCTTAATGCAGTGCTTTCCACTTCAGGAATTATAGTGCTCTGAACAAAATGGAAAGATGAATGATAACGCGGCAGAACAATAATCAGAGACGAGCCAGGGAAGATGTGTAATTACCTTGGGCACCATTAAATCTTTAAAAGCAACCAGGGGAAGACTGTGCAGACTAACAGCTACTGCCTAGAAATCACAACTCAAGTATCTTTACGTGTTCCGCATTCCTGAGTACTTCTGTCTGGAGCAAAGAAAGCACTGGGTCTGTCACTTCTGTATATTCTGTCTCATCAGAAAATTTTCTGACAAAAGACAACAATATACTATTTGACAGGCAAAAAAAAGCTGTAAAAGCCGCAAAGGGAGTAAAGTGAAATGATAAATATCCAAGATAGGAATGTAATACAGTAATATACAGGTATGGGATCTGTTATCCAGAATTACGGAGAGGCCGTCTCCCTTAGACTCCATTTTATCCAAATTTTAAAAAAATAATTTCCCTTTTCTCTGTAATAATAAAACAGTAGCTTGTACTTGATCCCAACTAAGATATAATTAATCCTTATTGGAAGAAAAAACAGCCTATTGGGTTTATTAAGGGGTTTATTTACTAAACTCCGAATGCAAAAATCACAAAAAATTTGTGATTTTCTTTATAAAATCTGACTTTTAAAAAAACAAAAATTACGAATTTTTTGTAATTTATTAAACCTTGAGGATGTAAAAGTCTGAATATGAAACCTGTCGAGGTTGCATATAAGTCAATGGGAGAAGTCCCAATGATTTTTTGATGTGCACTAGGTTTTTGGCAATACCAAAATTCAGAGTTCTGAAAATCTGATTTTTTTTCCCCGCAAACAAAATTTTCGGGAAACTGTATTAATAAATAAGCCCAACAAACCCGTACAGCTTTGGAGTTTTTTTTTCAAATATTGAGATAAATTTGGACTTTGATAAATAACCCACTTAATGTTTACATGATTTTCTAGTAGACCTAAAGTATGAATATCCGGAAATTACGGAAAAATCTGTTATCTAGAAAACCCGAAATCCTGAGCATTCTGGTTAACAGGTCTCATAACTGTAATATAAACGCAGATAGGTGTTTGCTGTAGACTCACATCAGTTTATGCTATTATTGAATAAGGATCAGTCTCCCAGATTATTTCTTGCATCAGTAATTTTTCTGAAATGATGCAGGTTTTCACGTGGGTGTGATTTTCCCAAACAGACTCAAAAATATTTTTTTAGGAATCTGCAAAGACTTTTGCTTTAGAGACCAAATAAAATAGTTTAAACTCTCCCTTTAAATCACTAGTATACAGACGATAATTAAAGGACCAGAAATAATGAAAATAAGAGTTATGCATTTGACATACATTTACAAAAAGGCCCAAAAAGCCCCTCACCAGCGCACTAAATGGTAACTGTCTATGGCACCTTACAGCAGCCCCTCTGGCATTTGCCAGAACCCACAGATTGCCAGTCCAGGCTTGCACCTGGGCCGGTGTTCCTGCATCAGGCCAGAAAACTTCTGTGTGAACACCACAGAGCAACCTTTTCTGCTTCTTACTTCTTCTAACAGGAGCACCAGCCAGGGCTATCAGGCAAGCTATTAAAATCATTTGCCACCCCCACTGATTTTACCTTTCCTTCTCATTTAAAAGGTACTTGTGGCCAAAGGTGCTCCTGGCACTTCTGTTTAGTTGCATTTGGTGTTGGTGCATTCATCCTTGTCTCCTATTCCAAATTATACTCAAGAGAGACAATCGATGCAGGAGAACCCTGGAGGTACTCACAACTCCAGAGTTCCCAAAGTGGGCTGTGTCAATATGTGCAGCTCTCTTGTACCTAAAGAATCATGTGCAGATGTAATTTTGAGGACAAGAGATGAAAATGACATAATCCTGACTCTGAAAATTCAATGTTTTGACACATTGTCACAGTTGTGCCAGACGCACTTCCCCCTAAGGCTGTAATTATACTGGAATTGTGGGCAAATTTTGCATTCTAGGTTTAAAAAAAAAAATGATTCGTCCCTGTGGCAGTTTCTATCCCGTTCTCCAACCGGTGTAAAATTCTTATACAGGTATAGGATCCCTTATCCGGAAACCCAATATCCAGAAAGCTCTGAATTATAGAATGGCTGTCTCCCATAGACTCCATTTTATCCAAATAATCCAAATTTTTTAAAATGATTTCCTTTTTCTCCGTGATAATAAAACAGTACCTTGTACTTGATCCAAACTAAGATATAATTAATGCTTATTGGAAGCAAAACCAGCCTATTGGGTGTTTAAATGAATTTCTAGTAGACTTAAGGCATGAAGACCCAAATTATGGAAAGATCCGTTATCCGGAAAACCCCAGGTCCCGAGCATTCTGGATAACAGGTCCCATACCTGTACTTCAAAAATCTGTGAACCATCGCTTCACAAGGAAGCCCAGGGAAATACAGCAAAAAGAAAAAAAAGATAGGAATATAGTGTAGTAGGTTATATCCAAGTTTGCCACCTCTTTGTGTGAGCAATTTATTATATCAATTATTTATGAAACCCGCTCCAACATTCACCATAGTTTCTAAAGGACCACCATCAGGGCAAGGCTGATTGAAGTTTTTTTAATAGTGGGGCCTAGTGACTTCAGCGCCCGAGAAGGAACACGCTGTGAGAAGAGGAATATGCCGCTTGAACAAAATTAATACCCAACAAAACTAATCGGGTAGAAACATTTTGAATTTGGAAACAACGGCTAATTGCCCATTCTGCATGTTTTTATGTGAGTGCAACTTTTAACTTACCATTATTTATTAAAAAAAATTTTTACACTATATGAAGCACATCTCTCATAGCATATCCGTTCCCAGACAGGCGCAAAAAAACCTTAAACGTTTGTGAGTACCCAGCCTTGCCCTGATGGTGGTCCTTTAGAAACTATAGTGAATGTTGGAGCGTGTTGCACAAATAATTGATATAATAAATTGCTCACACAAAGAGGTGACAAGCTTGGATATAACCTACTATACTATATTCTGATCATTTTTCTTTTTGCTGTCTTTCCCTGGGCTTCCTTGTGAAGCGCTGTTTCACAGATTTTTGAAATATTAAAAAAAAAAAATGGCGAATTTCATCCAAATTTGCACATTGCACTTGTCCCTTAATATTTACTTCTGTCCTGTACATTAAGGTTCTCAGAATTTACTTTGCACAATGCTAATCCTACCAATCCCAACCCATCAGGAGAAAAGGAGCGAAATCCACAACAGCCCAACAGAAGGGTGAAGAATAAAGGTGAGTTCACCTTAGAATTACGTTTTGGTGCACATTATATAGTGAGACAATTTGACCGTATTCTTTTTGCATTTTTTAGTGGTTGTAGGACATAATCACCCAGCATCAACTAAGGGAGCTAGCACACGGGAAGATTCGGGGAGATTTAGTCGCCTGGTGACTGCGTGGCGACAATCTTCCCAAACTGCCTTCCCCATGCCTGCCGCCTGCTATAATGACAAAACACCAGCGCCAATGCACTCGCGGCGCTTCGATTTCCGAAGTCGTCCGAAGTTTCCTCAAGAGGCAACTTCGGAAATTGAAGCGCTGTGAGTGCATAGGTGCTGGCGTTTTGTCATTTTAGCAGACGGCAGGCAGGGGGAAGGCAGTTCGGGGAGATTGTCGTCCCGCAGAAAAGGCGATTAGTCACCAGGCGTCTAAATCTCCCCGAATCTGCCAGTGTGCTCAAACCCTAAAGTAGATACATTCTGAGGCTGGAAATGTATTAGTGTCATAGTATATTTTAATTGCTTATCAGTCCAGTCTCCTATTTATCTCCCAACTAGAACCCTACCAACATGTAACAAGTGTTTCAATTAATAACTGATGGGCTAAAGAGTAATAAGTAAAATTCTTCAAAAGCTATAAAAATAAAGCCAGTTGCAGATTATCTTTAAATGCCATTAATGGATATTGACAATGGGGGAACATGTCTTGACCAGTGTAAGTGAGATGATAGCTCCCATCTAAACAAGTGCCTTTTATTTTTCCCTTTAGATTTCCCTTAAAGGAGAAACAAACCCTTAATAAAAAAATATATATATATATGTACGATAGGGGGGTACGGGATTTTTTTTATTAAGGGTTTGTTTCTCTTTTAATTCATGTATTTTGCATGCAGAAAGTTATACAATTCCCTGGTGTGTAGTGATACCATGGGATATGTGCTATGAATTGTGCATTTATCCCGGTCTTTAGTCTGTATTACTTAGGACCTTGTATGAGCTTCTGTCAAAGGGGAATAAAAAAGCTCCAAAGTAATAGATAAGGGAAAACTATCCGGCATCAACCATACAGCCACTCTTTTATGAATATCTAGGCAGTATTTGCCTCAAACCTTACCTATACTGCCTCCAAGCTTGGCTTTAATGAGTATCAAGGAGAGCAAGTAAGCATTCTCCACAAATCTTACCTAAATTAACCATGTAACCCCCCCAACACCATTGCACCAGGCTCCACCAAGAGGACCAGCCTCACAATTTGATAACCACTACAATAAAGGAAGAGGAAAGTCTGATATGTTTATTAGACACAAAAAGCAGACAAACGACGACTCAATATTCCATCTTAAAGGAGAACTAAAGCTCAGAAAAAAGTAGGAATGATGCTACACATTATGTTCAGGGCTTCATTGCTATTCCAAGGTGACCACAGGCCTTTAGCAGTGACAGTCGGTGCCTTTTAAGATGCCCCCTTAGGATGCACAGCATCTTCTTTTTAGCCGATTCCCAGCACATGCTCTGGGTTGTTCTTGTTACTCTGAACTTATGGAACCACTACAAAAGTCATAAAGCAAGGTTAATTACTAATGGATTCAGGTTCACATTACTTGGCATCTCAGAAACCAGTGCATTCTAATTATCAGCTCTATAATAATTCAGCTTCTATGGCAGCCTCACTTTCTGCTTGATGACGCAGAAACAGCTGCCCAGAGCACACTTTAAATAGGCCTAACCAGTTCCAAGATGTTCCAATGGACAACTTTGAAGGCACAGATCATTTGTAAAGAACGGTCTAACCTCTCTGCAAGTACAGTAAGTTCAGGTATGAAATGTATCATCCACAATGCTTGGGATCTGGGAAGTTCCAGATACTTGAACGGATCTTTCTGTAATTTAGATCACCATTCTACTAAGTCTACCAAGTCTAATAAAAACATTTACACATTAACTATACCCAATAGGAATGTTTTGCCACCAATATGGATTCATGCAGCTTAGTCGCCATCAAAAACAAGCTACTGTTTTATTATTACAGAGAAATAGGAAATCGTTAGAAAACTTAATTGCTGGTTGCCCGTAATTCAGCATTTTTTGGATATTGGGTTTCAGGATAAGACATACCATACCTAAATTATAAAACTATGAGTCTTTGATTCATGATTTCCAGCCTTGTTTAACTCGGCTTTGTAGCAGTATCTTTTTCCACTGCAAACAACTTTTTTCCGATAAAGGTTGTGAGCTGGCAGAAATATGCAGGAAAAGTCCCAGCCATGGGTCATGGTAATCAAGGGAGTGCTCCGTTTAATGTGAATGGGAAGTGTGCGTGTAAAGTAAACATGGCAGATGAAAATAATATCCAGTTGCTGAAATGATTCACAATGATTGTGCCATAACCACAGAATGCACATAGCCATGTAACACACAAAGTAATGAATATGACAGCTCCGAAATTTCCATATCTCTTGGAATACAGGGTGAAGGAAGGTCAATGAGAAGAATGTAATGTCAAAGGGAAAGGAAGAATGAGCAAATACTACACACATTCCTACAGTATATGTTACTGATAACGACAGGAATGTATTATTAGTTCTGTGGTTGATAAGAAACCTACTGTATCTTGTTGACTGCACAGTTGCAAAGCTGCTAGTAACAGTGAGATGTTCACTATAAAGTGGAACTATTCTTCCTGAAAGATATTTAAGGCATGTTTTTTTTTTTCTATTAAAAAAAAAAATCTTAAAGGATTAAGTCCTTTTACACTTGGGGGTACCAAAAGTTAGGCACCCCCAAGTGATCGCATTTACGTACGTGACACCCCGGACCAGTGCTCCTATCAGCAGAAAACTTCACCGGGGTTATTCCAGCGAGCACCATGGAGGGATCGTCTTCCTGCTTCGCCTTTCTTCTTGCAGCTGCTCATGCGCAGTAGAGCAAAAAGCCGAACTTCAATGAAAAATCTGGAAATATAAAGAAACATTTTCCTTATGCCGGTTTACAAACAAAGGCTAAAGCAGGAAGCACCAGTCACAAGAGAGGTCGCATGCTGGACGGACCAATCAGTGGGCACGCTGCAGGACGCGCTGGATGACGCAGACTGGGACATGTTTCAGCACAGCTCAGATAACATCGAAATGTTTACGGAAGTGTTTGTGGGATTCATCAGGAAACTAGCGGATGATACAGTGGAAAGAACTATCATCCGAACATTTCCAACCTGCGCCTGCGCCAGTTACGTTTCTGCGTCCTACATTTATATTATTTCATTTTCTGGAGTGTTAAACATGTAAAAATTATTTTGGATGTGCTGCCGGACGTAGGAGTACATTCTTTATCTGTTTGCTGTTATATTTTTGGATTTTAAATACTTGTCTTGGGGTCACTTTCCCACCATCCTAAGGATCAATGCAGCTAGATTTGAAGGCCCAGAATTAGTTCAGTTGCAGCAATGCAAAATTAAATACTAAAACTGGGTTTATTGTGTAGCAAGGTAGATGGACATGAGGCCTCTGCACAGAGCATCATCCTTTCCAGCAGAACTCTAGCAATCTAGATGCTTGCAAATCCCTCCTCCATGTTATCTCCTCTTTCCACTTTCAGCCCTGCTCAAAGCTTTCTCAGTCCTTCTCCTTCCACCTCTAACACTAGCCCAAAGACAATGTTGCATTTGGCATTTTCTACACCAGTGGATAAACACCAAAACCACATTTGCCTGCACTCAGTGACATGACTAGCATCTGCTTGGCACTTTAAAAACAGGGGCACTTTTGGTGTATTACTTGGAGCCTATTAGGTGGATGCATTGTGCTATTAAATGCCAGGATTTCCACTCTCTCCCACAAAGATCTAAGAACAGGAAAAGAGTTAATATAATTCACAAAATGTATATAAAGTCCACATTCCAGACACTTTTAGAGACAACCCAAAATCCAATGCAATAATCAGTGTAAGGCTAACTTGCCAGCTTGTCACGAGCTCAGACACATAGCATTCCTTTCATGGTTTCTATCGTTATCTTTCCCACTTCCTGGCAGTGTCAGCATTTCCAATAATGGATGTGAAGTTGAAGAGTTATGTGGGAAATGTGCCAGTTACAGGAATCGGCAGCTTGCTGTGCACCACATGTGTGAATAATGAGGGCTTGATGAGGTATTTTCCTGTGTGTGCCTCTCCGGTGGCTGAACCCCAGTGGTTATCTGTAAGAAACCAGTAGACTGACTTGGACTTGTTTATTATTGTACAGGTGTGGGACCTGTTATCCAGAATGCTCGGACCTGGGGTATTCTGGAGAATGGATCTTTCCATAATCTGGATCTTTCCATAATCTAGTAGAAAATCATTTAAATATTAAATAAACCCATTAGACCATTTGCTTCCAATAAGGATTCATTATATCATAGTTTGGATCAAGTACAAGTTACTGATTAATTATTACAGAGAAAAAGGAAATAATTTTTTAAAAATGTGGATTATTTGATTATAAAGGAGTCTACGGGAAGACAACCTTTCCATAATTCAGCGCTTTCTGGATAATGGGTTTCTCGATAACGGATCCCATACCAGTATCAGAAAAATATAATATTATAAGCTTTACTGTATGTACATTGCTAAAATATTCCATAAAAACAAGGACAGATGCAGAAAAAATGTCGCCATATTTTCTTAGGCTATTCTGTTATTATTATTATTATTATTATTAAAGGACAAGGAAAGTCTAAAATAGAATAAGGCTATAAATGCTGTATTTTGTATACTAAGCATAAGCATGAACTTACTGCACCACAAAGCCTAATCAAACAAATGATTTATGCTTTCAAAGTTGGCCACAGGGGGCTGTCATCTTGTAACTTTGTTAAACATCTTTGCCTGACCCTGACCCTGCACATGCTCAGTGTGGTCTGGGCTGCTTAGGGATCGTCATAAACAAAGCTGCTTGAATTCTGCATGGCTGGGAAGTAAGGCAGGGGCTCCCCCTGCTGTTCAAAAGTATGATTGTTTCCCTGCTCAGCAGTTAGGGACCGTCTGACAATTCCTATCCACAGCAGTAAATGAAGGGAGAATTTCATTGCATACAGTCAGGTTTCTTATAAAAAGGGTACACATTTTTTAATTAAAGTATACTGAAGATAGGTTTCTTTTCCATTAAAGAAAGTAAAAATGGGATTTTATTTTTTGCCTTTCCTTGTCCTTTAATGCGTATTTATAATGTGGCAACATATTCCACAGTGCTGTACAATGGATGTATATATTGAACTTACATATTACATACAACCAATAACTGATACAAGAGGTAAAGAGGGTTTGCTCAATAGAGCTTACAGTCAAAAAGAATAAAGGGGTATGAGACACAAGGAGTGGGGATGGGCAAGATCAGCAAAGTGACGGAAGTGGTACTGAACATTGCATTTAGCAAGTGGTAGTAGTATATAGTTTATACGGATGGAATGCTAGGCTAGATGAGGGTAAGATTCTATAAAGGAATTTGACATCATTTAAAAGCAGAGAGATTAGGAGAAAATTGGAATGTGAGAGGGAATTCCAGAGAAGGGGGTGCAGCTCCAACATAGGGCCAGATTTAGTCAATGAGAAAAGGGTTTATCACATGAAAAGTCATAGATGAGATTCAATTTGAGATGCAATTAAAGAAAAAATGATCTCAAGGTTTATCACGTCAAAACTAGAACTGAGTTTGGAGAAAAGTTTTTTCTCCTCAAATTGAATCTTGTCCATTACTTTTCATGTGATAAACCAGGACATGACTTTCTCACTGAATTGAATCTGGCCCATACTCTTTAATATGTGTATATGGAAAGGTAATGGGTGATGATTAGATCTGTAGAGGAGCATAATAAGCAGTTCGGTAAGTACTTGGAGATAAGTTCAGAGATGTAGAATAGAGCACAGATGTGAATTGCAGAAGGGCCAGGACAAGGTGTAGGCATGCAGAAGAGGTACATGATTAGTACCCACCACCATACAACCATAGGCACGTCTGTCTACCCCTAATTCTGGTCCTGCAGAGTGGCATGGCAGAGGAGCGACAGTTGCTAAGGTTTATGAGCCTGGCAGCAGCATTAATTAGGGAGAGGTGACACTCTATGGATGGAAGGCCGATTAACAGAGATATACAGTAGTCATTATATGATGTGACAAAAGATTGAATCAGGATTTGGGTGGCATCTTGGGTTATAAATGATCTATGGTGATAGCAACGTGATTTAGTTGATTGGATGTGAGGAGTGAAGGAAAGGGCAGAATCAAGGATAACCCCACGGCTCTGGAGTCGTTAATGATAATAGACACTTCTGGATATTATGGGTGTTGGATGGGGGAAGTGAACCTTTTCTGTCTTTTAGAGGTTCAAGATATATTTGAGACAAACCTGACAAAGAGAAGAGAGACTCAAGTCAAGAGATATGGGTTGAGATTGGGAGAGGAGAGAAACTGTGTCAAAATTACATTTAAGCTGCATGTGAACTCTGGAGCTACTGCCACCTTCAAGCAGCTTTAGGATTGGGGCAGACGGGCAGATTTAGTCGCCTGTCGACTAATCGCCTCTTCTGCGTGGCGACAATCTCCCCAAACTGCCTTCCGCCTAATTGAATGAAGAATCGCCTGCGCTAATGCACTCGCAGCGCTTCTATTTCCGAAATCGCCGAAGTTTCCTCATGAGGCAACTTCGGATGACATCGGAAATCGAAGCGCCGCAAGTGCATTAGCGCAGGCGATTCTTCATTCAAGCAGGCAGAAGGAAGGCAGTTTGGGAAGATTGTCGACACGCAGAAGAGGCGACTAAATCTCCCCATCTGCCCCAACCCTTAGGGGCAAGTACCTGGAATAAATCTCAGATTCATGCTACCACTCCAGCAAAAGTCGCATGACAACAACTGCAGTGTCGCTTAATAAATGAGCCCTATAAAGATTCCTTATCATTCATCGTACCCAGCTGGGAAACATCCACATACGTCTGAACCAAAAAAAAAAAAAATTAAAAATTGAATGTATCCTCATGATACAAAAAGAACACTTAAGACAAATTAGATTTAAAGACAATGCCTAGAGACAAGATGTTTAAATTAAAATTCATTTTCTCTTGCCGCTGAATGGTCAGGTGAGATTAGCTAATTCCTCCAGGAACTGACAGTTACGGCTCTTAAACAGGCAAAGCAAAAGCTGGGAAAAAACAAATACATTGGAAAGTGGATGGGTTGATGCAGTGCAAATAGGTAGCCCAAGGGCACAAATTAACAGAAATCAAATCACTTAAATGGAATATGATTTGAATGGCTTAGTATATAAAGGTATTTGTTGTTGTAATTCATTACTGCAAGAAGCTCCACTGCTATTGACTATTTACAGGACAGCCTTAGTATTGAAACTGAGAATTGAATTAAGTGGCCTGAGATTTTCTGTTGCGCTAAATAAGATCAAAGCACATAAGATTGGAATGGTTTAGCATTTAAAACAATATTTATCACCCCTCATATTTGCTACCAGAGCTAATTAATAAAAACATACACTGTTTTGACATAGGGTTTTTATCTTGTCGTTATTTTCCCTTCATGTTATATATACAGGTGCCTACAGGTTATCCAGAATGCTCGGGACCTGGGGTTTTCAACATAACGGATCTTTCCGTAATTTGGATCTTCATATCGACTCTACTAGAAAGTCATGGAAATATTAAATAACCCCAATAGGGCCTATTGGGGTTATTTAATGTTTCCATGATTTTCTAGTAGAGTCGATATGAAGATATTGAATAAATGTATTGAATAGGCTGTTTGTCTCTCTGCAACCACATATTTAGTCAAGCCCCCCACCCCACAACTTGCTTTTCAGCATTTGGTGAGGATCCTCTTAAGTTATCACAAAGGTTACAGATAATGAAAAACATTAAGATGCAGGTTTATGCAACGCTAACTTGGCTAAGCATACCAAAAAGGGGTTAATGGCCAGCTAGTGCTTAGAACATGGTTTACATGTGACTCAAACACCCCAGGCTAGGGCCTTCGCTAAGTGGAAGTTTTCAGGAATGGTGTAGTGCAACTACAACTCTCAGGCTGCTGTGCAACAATACAGATAATATAACAAAATAACTTGTATTTGTCCAAGACAAATGATCTACAGGTTTACTTACAGTGGTACAGAGGCATTGGCAGTATATAGGCATTCCCCGCTCACACAGAGCTGACAGAGGTAGATGCAGAATATACAGGCGCACACCTGCTCACACAGAGCTTTCTGGGCCTTGCTGTACCCAGGCTCCCCTGAGCACACCCAGCCGGATCAGCATCCAGCAGCCAAAGAGGAAGATCCACCCCTTCTCTCTGTACCAGAGTGTGACAGGATGTGGTCACAGGGCCTCCTGGCCAATAGCATATCTGTGCAAATTAGATCTAACTACAGGAGCCTCCCCCCAGCAACTAGGGAGATCAGAAAGTATAGGGAATTAAAGCCACATTAACCCTGTGGGTCCCTACATTTATTTGCTGCTTAATCCGGTCTACCATATTGGGATGAAAGACTATTGAACCTTAAGGGCTCTTACCGACGAGCGTTTTTACCTGCGCTCCCCTGCGTTCCGTTTTTCTGCGTTCAGTCGCAGGGAAGCGCAGGAATAGACACATTACATTTTTTCCAATGGGGCTGTACTCACACAGGCGCGTGTAAGTGCCAAACGCAGGTTGAGATGCAACATGCTGCATTTTTCCTGCGTTCACCGCCTACATGCGACTGTGTGAGTACAGCCTCATGTAATGCGTCTATTCCTGCGCTCCCCTGCGGCTAAACGCAGAAAAACGGAACGCAGGGGAGTGCAGGTAAAAACGCTCGTCAGTAAGAGCCCTTAGGGTGGTGGCAGACGAGGCTACTGGGGGAGATTAGTCACCCAGCGACAAATCACCTCTTCTTCAGGCGACTAATCTCCCCTAAATGCCTTCCTGCCAACTAGAATGTAAATTGCTGGCGGGATTTATCTAAAGTTGCCTCATGAGGAAACTTCGGGGGACTTCGGAAAGCTGAAATGATCTGAGTGCCATCCTGCCAGCGATTTACATTCTAGCCAGAAGGAAGGCATATGGGGGAGATTAGTCACCCAGCGACAAATCGCCTCTTATTCGGGCGACTAATCTCCCCTAAATGCTTTCCTGCCGGTTAGAATGTAAATCGCTGGCGGGATTTATCTAAAGTTGCCGGCAGGAAGGCATTTAGGGGAGATTAGTCGCCCAAAGAATACCTCCTGGGCCCCTCTGCAGTCGCAGGTTCTGCTTCCTCTGTATTAACACCCATGGACCTTGGAATTTCAACTACAACAGCCCACTAAATAGTGGGGACATCTTTGTACAAGACTGCCCCTAGCTGCAAACGCCATTGCCTCTATTGTCATGAAACATTAGCTGGCTTTACATTGTAGCTCATGCTCAAAGGGCTTCAATAAATTCCCATATTTTATTTCACAATCATTTCTGAATTGTTGTATCTTCCTCTGACCAGTGAAGCAAACATATTACTAAACCAAACCAAATGATGGTGTCCACATTTCTTTCCACAACGCATAAGGGCAGGACTCCACAGACTATTCCGCCGCAATCCGACGCAGTGTGCAAAAACACAGGCGTCACGGATGTGACGGAAATAAGGTAAGTAATTCTATTGTCGGATTGTGTCGCAGTGTTGATGCGACGCGACATGACTGTTGGATGCAGACGCTGCACCCTGCATCTGTTAAATTACTTATTTCCGTCGCATCCGACGCGATGCCTGCGTTTTTGCACAGCACGTCGGATCGCGGCGGAATCGTCCGTGGAGTCCTGCCATAAGTGAGTAAATGAGATTGATTTAAAATTTGAGGAGCCAAATCTGCTTGTGCTTTATTTCTTACCCAATGAAAGTCCTCAATGTTGGTGACTGAAGATGTAATACTGTATGTAAATATGTCATTAAGCACCAAGTAAGTTTTTTTTACAATTTTAAGCATTTCCCCTCAAATGCACATACGCCAGGATATTTTTTTTTAAGTGTGAAAGCAACTGTGGTGCATGAACTAATTACCTTGTTAACTTAATCCATCTGGCTGTCCTTCACTCTCTATTCCTGGGGAAATATAGGAGAAATATAAGAAAGATAAAAAAAAGCCTGTTGTGATGTACTTAAACTTTGGAAATATCTTCCACAATAACATATAAGTGCAGCAAATGAAAACTTTATGACACAGCTCCCCTTTCATTATCACCCTTTATGTATGTTGAAGCAACATATTCCTCTGTGCTTTACAGAATTTATACTGTACATCAGTCGCTGCCCCAGTGGAGCTTACAGTCTAAGGTTCTTATCAGAGACGTAACTAGAGGGGGGCGGGCCCTGGCGCAGGGACGTGCAGCCGGGCCCCGCCCCAGCCCGTACCGATGGAAACGGCCGCAGAACAGAGTGGCGTGTGAGCTACCGGGGGCCCTGAGGGGGTGCGGGCCCTGGCCCAATCGCACCCCCTGCTCCCCCGGTAGTTACGCCACTGGTTCTTATAACCTACACACTATGATCAATTTTATCGGGAGCCAATTCACCTTTTTTTTTTGGAGTGTAGGATAAATGTGGAGCACCCTGCAAGCAATGGGAGAACATAAACGCTCCTTTCAGATAGAGCCCTGGCTGGAAGTAAATACAGTATGAAAACCCCAGCGCTGTCAGGCAGCAATTCTAACCATTGCCCCACTGTGCACTGCATCATCAACTCCATCCAGAAGAACTATCAAATAGATGAATTGCTTATTGCCGAGAATAGCTCATGACCTTGTATTCTGAATGGTATGTTTAGATCAAGCTGAGATTAGACATATGCAGCCTTGCATAATATATCTAATGTATTGATTTCTTGCGACTTGTGAGAAGTATAAAGCATGATCCCTTTCCATCAATCAATGCTAAATACAGCAATGCTTGCCTGGGACTTTCCTGTAACTGGAACAAAGGGCCTGCACTTACATCCAATGGACAAAGAATATGATGACTGGAAGTCATATTTGCACTTAATAGGATGGCTTTATAGTCCCAAGTGGCACTTCTCTGCTATAGGCAAACTCACGGCATTCCTATTATATTTAATGCAGGTAACTGGCAATTATTCTATATTCTTTACAACAAGAGATTCTGTTCAGAAGGCTGTTTAACTGCTTCCCAGACGGGTATGCAGGCTGCTGGGGCAAGGACTGCGTCAGTGAACTGAATTTTAACCCACCGGATCAGTCGGGGGCCTGTCTGAGGGCCCCGTACACTGGCAGATAAGCTGCTGACTGAAGGGGGTTAATCAGCACTTTAAATCTGCCTGTGTATGGCCACCTTAAAGTAGTTGTACACCTTTTGGTTAACTTTTAGCATATTGTAGAGAGTGATATTCTGCAATGTGGTTTTTGAGTTATTTCACTTTTTTAATTCAGCAAAACTCCAGAGAAGCTTTGCTTGCAATTTTAATTACATTCCCCCTTTGTGTCCATTATGAGCACTATGGTAGAATAGGTTCCTTGTTTCACTGCTGGGGGCTCAGTTAAACCTTTTAAAAAATTGCCCCTGCCAGCGCTAGGAAACTCTCACCCGGAGGGAGCTTCAGGGGCGAACAGTCATGTTGTGCAGAGTGTGTTCACATAATGAGCTTCTGACGTCAAGCGCATGCGCATAATGAGCAAGATGCGGCATTCATTCATTATGTGCATGCGTGTGCCCCAACATGGCCTCTTGAACCGCGAGGTGCTTCCTAGTCAGGACTGTATTTAGGTCCGATGGCACCCTAGGCATCAGACCTAAACACGTCCCTATGCTGTGCGCACTGACGTCATGTGACTCTTTAAGCGGAAGTGAGTGCTGTGTACGTGACGTCACTTCCGCTGTGTTCCTCAGACCCCCTACCCCTCAACTCCATCACCAGATTTCCTATGGAAATCCGTGGCAGAGGGTGGGGAGGGTTTTTAATAAAAAAAAAAACGTAGAAAATAGGCACCCTAAAGGCCGCCCCCAAAACCGTGCCATCCTAGGCACAGGCCTTGGGTCCTATATAGAAATACCGCCCTGCTCCTAGTGCAGTTGTCCTTGTGCTGGCCGGGGACAATTTTTTTTAAAAAAGGTTACTGTTACCCCCAACCAGAGTATGGCCTCTATTAGCCCACACGTTTGGTTGGGGAAAATTTTTTCGACCAACAGGTGCCCTTTAAGTTTTAGCTGAGCCCCGAGCATTGAAACAGGAAACCCATTCTACCATAGTGCTCTTAAATGACACAAAGCGGAAATGTAATTAAAATTGTTAAATATGTTGGTTTCATTTGTGAAATTTACGTACACTACGCATGTTCGCAAAACAGTTTCTGGACACATTTTGTTTCTTACAATAATACAAGTCCCGCTGAATGAGCTAGATGCTACATAGGAATGTGAGTGGGTGTTTTACAATGTTATGTGTGTTACTATGGATAATAAAGTTTGGGAAGACATTAGAGTGTGACTATCTAGGCATCTGACAGTCCAAATTACACAGCCATATATTGCCAAGGAAAAAAAAGGGCTGAATCAATATTATTCTTACTTTTCACATGAAGTAGAAAAAAAACAACAATTAAAACAATTATATTTTCGCTCAGTCAGGCAGCATTTTCTCAGACAGGAATTACTCAGAGTGAAAATGAATGGCAAGTGTCCAACCCACTATCTTTTCTTTTCTCAGAATGCCGAAATGCTGGGAAAGAGCATTTCTATAAAAAGATGGAAATAATTGATAATAATGTGATTCAGAAACAGGGCTGTCATAAGTGCCAATGTCATTATTTAGACTCTAAAATCCAGCCCAGGAACTCTTGTCATTGAACTACACAGTTCCCAACATCCTTGTGTTTAGTTCAAGCAAAGTTGGTTAAAGCACAGACTATACCTCAGCACACTAAATTGGTTTGAAGAAAGTACTTAAAGGGATTCTGTCGTGATTTTTATGATGTCGTTTTTATTTCTAAATTACACTGTTTAAACTGCAAATAATTAATAAAACCATATAAAATTTCATTCCTGAACCAGAAAGTGTATTTTAATTTAGTTGTAATATTGGTGTGTAGGCGCCATCTCAGGTCATTTTGCCTGGTCATGTGCTTTCAGAAGGAACCAGCACTTTAGGATGGAACTGCTTTCTGGCAGGCTGTTGTTTCTCCTACTCAATGTAACTGAATGTGTTGCAGTGGGACCTGGATTTTACTATTGAGTACTGTTCTACTAGTTCTGATCTACCATGGAGCTGTTGGATTGTATCAGGGAGCTGATATCTGGTTATTATGTTTTTTATTTTATAGTATGGGGAGGTGGCTCTCTCCTTAATGCTTGCTCTCGAAACCCCCATTCAATGGTGTTTTTGGAAGAGATCATGCTAAATAAAGAGAAAAGCAGGTATGGTCTTTCTCCCCCCAAAAATAACACTTTTTTCACTTAGGTAGGACTGACGCATGGACACTGCCTTGAGGGGGCGCGTCAGTTTATGCATATTTTGTACAAACTTTGTAACTAAAAGTGTCTTTTTTACTAGTTACAGTTCAGCTGTGCAAAAATAGGTTTCTCTTGGGGTTTTATATTGAAGTGCTGGGGTTAAACTTTGTGTATATATATATATATGTGTAATAATTCCAAATGGGCAGCACTCCGCCTTTGCAGCTTACCTCGAGTGCAAGGTAAATTGAATAGATAATAAGGAAGAAATGACCAGCAACACCGAGTTCTTTGGTGAAAAAATCAAAGTGTATTCATGTAAAGCCGAAGTGACGTTTCGGTCCACTCAGGGACCTTTCTCAAGGTCCCTGAGTGGACCGAAACGTCACGTCGGCTTTACATGAATACACTTTGATTTTTTCACCAAAGAACTCGGTGTTGCTGGTCATTTCTACCTTATTATATATATATATATATATATATACATATATATATATATATATCTTATATAAAAAAAATAGTGGACCAAACTGACATTAAGGGGCACATTTACTTAGCTCAAGTGAAGGATTAGAATAAAGAATACTTCGAATTTCGAAAGTATTTTTTTGGCTACTTCAACCATCGAATTGGCTACTTTGACCTTCGACTGCGACTTCAAATCGAACGATTCGAACTAAAAATCGTTCGACTATTCGATCATTCGATAGTCGATGTACTGTCTCTTTAAAAAAAAACTTCAACCACCTACTTCGCCACCTAAACCTCAATATGGACAAGCACAGGGATGCTCAGCAGGCAGACTGTGTGAGTCGGCTTCAACTGATTGCATTGCATTGTGCCTTCGGAAGAACCACTGACTTAAGCCTGTACATGTCAGTCAGCCTGCAAGGGAGACAAAGGGAAGCAAAAAAATGGCACTAGTTATTGAGCTGAAGGAAGGCTGCTTTCATTATGAACTGATGCATGTGTCTCACCTACGTTTTGAACTCTTTAGGTACATCCTGATATAATGGAGGCACCCATACATAATAAACATGAATTGAATAAAATTGCAAAATGCTAAATACAGAATTTATTTACATTTAAGTACATAGCATTATCTATACTTTATAGATCCCACTGAAGTTTGGTTTGTTATGGTTTCCATGGGTAGTTGAATTTGCCCCATGACTTTCTTTCCACTCAGTGGCATAATTATCATAGAATAGACACTGTTGGAAGAAAGGGGCCCAAACAGTTCCAGTTGCCCCTCCTCAGGCCCTTCTGCTACTTCTCTGCAAATTGTATGCCTTTCTTCTTACTGGCTGAAATTCATCAACCTGCTCCCAGAGTAAAATTACCCCCTGTTCTGATATAAGGCAATACAGTGGAAAACATCCACAACCAGGCATGATCGCATATGATAAGCAATTGCAGTTGAAGTCAAGCTGATGATTTGCATTTTGTGTGCTTTGTGATCAGCAGCTTCGTTCCTCAGGGAGAGCACAAGTAGCTTTCCAGAGCCTGCACCAAAATAATTAAAAAATCTAGACACCTCATGCTGGACAGTTCATTTATATCAGCAGGGAGGGGAGCAGAAGCTCTGGTCTATAAAGTAATTAAATGAGAAGCTCAGGCAAGACTGAGGTGCCCAGATGATATTCACATTGATGTCTAGATGATATTGAATTTAGATAGATCTTATAGCAAGAAGGCTTTCCATGTTGACCACTAGTTCATTAAAGGAGAACTAAAGTAGCTAGAAATGTTGTATATTATGTTTTGTGCTTCTGTACCAGTCCAAGGCAACTACAGCTCTTTAGCAGGGAAGATCTGTGTCTCTGAAGATGCCCCAGTAGCTCCCCATCTTCTTTTCTGCTGATTCACTGCACATGCTCTGTGCTGCTGTCACTTACTGAGCTTAGGGACCCACTCACAATATACAGTACACATAAATTAGAAATGTCACAATATAAGGCTGATTAGTAATTAATACAGATAATTACTATATGGCAGCACAGAAACCAGTGCAATTAGCATCAGAATTTAATAATCAGCCCTGTAGCATCAGCTTATATAACAGACAACACTCATTTTCTGCTTGATAATTTGGGATGACCCCTAAGCTTAGCTTCTCAACAGCTGCTCAGAGCCCACTGAGCATGTGAGTGTCACAGACACTTTCCAAGATGGTGACCCCCTGTGACAAGTTTGAAGTCCTGCAATTGAGAAGCTGAAACTTAAGGCTGGTGCAATAAGTTCAGTATATAAAATATGGCATTTTTAGCGATATTCATTTTTAGGGTTTAGTTCTCCTTGAAGAGTGAGAGTTACTGTCGGTATGATAATATACTACAGTCATAACTGTAACACTATGGATAGTAATGGTAAGACCGTGTGACAGAATGAAAGGGGTAATATACATGGAGTAGAACAAAAGTCATGGAAACACCAAATGATATCCAGGATTAATAACTCCGTTCTCCATTCTGCAAGTCATTTTTTTTAGATCTTCTAGAGTCTGACTACACTCACGGACAGCCAAATTTCACACTTGATATGGAGCTGCAGCCCCATGCTTCCTTGCAATGTCTAAAAGTCATGGGTAAATGCAGAAGGTCCTCACAGGTGTTTCTTTGCCAGTGGAGGAAACATAACATTAGCCTTAGTATTATTTCAATAAATCCATTAAGCTATTCATTCTGGGGCTCCCATAGAAACACATCTGTGCTAAAAACCTGACCCATCCTAAACTGTGACCTTTCCCACCAACAAATATTTTATCTTATAACCAAACACATTACAGAAAAGGTCATAAGGCTGACCCAAAGCACCATACCAGGCAAATGGAGCACAAGTGTTGATAAAGATCTCTCTTTAATCTGAATATACATGAAAAATGTATCCACCATTCATCTATTTACCCTTGGATGCTTTGCAAACAATAAACCTGCACGGAAATAAATTGATAGCGACATCCCGCTGAAAGAAATGTAAAGACAATAATGACAGCATGAGGCTTATAGACAGAGGGTTTGGCCGGGTGCCACGAGAATTAAATGTTTCTGGAAAGAATGAGCTGCGTGAATTCATCCCGAGCATTAGAGCAGAAGGATATGTTTTATTTTATGGACTCATTCCAGATAAATATCATGTTTCCCTGCTAATTGCATCAAGAATTACACAAACGTATCAAATGAAATGCCAGCTGACTTCTCACATCACAGCAGCTTTCCTTGTAAGGATTTAATGGGACAGAATTACTATCTGAATCCTGCGTGTTAATAGGATGTGATGTATAATTCACCTCTCGGATGGCTGAAATAAATCAGCAAATGGAGTTAAAATTAGCTGGTTGGGTTTAACTTAGCCGTTTATATGGAGTTGCAATGGGCAAAGATGTCATACACCCATGCGCCTATTACATCATGCAACTAACTTGCTAGACCTGCAACTAGCACAGAATTTTATGGCAGAAAAAGCCAGTGGTCCTTCTAGACCAGGGGTCCCCAATCTTTTTTTTACCTATGAGCCACATTCAAATGTAAAAACAGTTGGGGAGCAACACAAACATGAAAAAGTCAGTGGGGATGCCAAATAAATGCTATGATTGGCTATTTTGTAGAACCTATATGTACTGGCAACCTACAGAAGGCTCTGCTTGGCAGTACACCTGACTTTTATGCAACCAAAACTTGTCTCCAAACCAGGAATTCAAAAATAAGCCCCTGTCCTGAGGCCACTGAGAGCAACATCCAAGGGATTGTTGGGGATCACTTGTTCTAGAATGTCCAATGAATGATCAAGGCTTAATCTGCATTTTGGAATCCATTGGTAATTTTGGTGTCAGGTGAATTTGGATTACAGTTAAAGCAGATGTGTGCGAGGAGCTAAAGGGTCAGGGCACACACTCAGATTCGGGGAGGTTATTCGCCCGTTGACAAATCTCCTCTTCTTCAGGGCGACTTATCTCCCCCAACTGCCTCCTGCCGGCTAGAATATAAATTGCTGGCAGGATGGCACTCAGAGTACTTTGTTTTCAGAAGTTGCCTCACAAGGAAACTTCGGAAAACGAAGCAATCCGAGTGACATCCCGCCAGCGATATATATTCTAGCCGGCAGGAGGCAGTTGGGGGAGATTAGTCGCCCTGAAGAAGAGGAGATTTGTCGCCGGCATCTAATCTCCCCGAATTTGAGCGTGTGCCCTGACCCTAAAGGGGAACTGATCTGTAATGTGTGATATTAAAAATCCACCAAACTGTTGTGGAAGTTACATAAATTAATTTAGTTTACATCATACGGGTTTTTTAACGTTTTAGTGTGCTCTCTCAACCTAACACTTTTTATTTCCATTCTGCAAATAGCTCAAATATGTTTTGACTCCCATACTGATATCAGGAATAATTGGCTGTACCAGGTGAAAGTTTTGTGTGCCAGCATGGGTTCGCTATTGGGAATGTTTAAATGCCAAACAGTAGGTTAATAATAATCCAATTTATATTTATAGTTAATATCTAACAATAAGTACAAAATATAATCTATTTGTAGAACATATATATTAAGCATCTACTGCTGTTTGAGTACGTGTTTAATAGTTATGGTAGTTCCCCTTTAACTGTTAAATTAAATGTATATTATTGTAACTGTGTTTGCGTTCCTTTACTGTGTTAATCCCAACGACAACTACTGGAAGTCTATTGCATTCATGTATCAACCTCTCTGTAAGGAAGTGTCTCTATGCTTGCTTTTTCCTCCCTCTGACTTTAATGTTGCATCCCTTAGTAAATAGTAATCATCTTTCACTTTGAGAAATCACACCCCTTCTGAACTTAGGTAACTAACCATGATATACTTGTATGTTTCCCTCATATCAGTTCTTGTTTCTTTCTGAGCAATACACAAGCTCTTTGGATTTTCCTTATTTTGTCATGTCGACCATGGATCTCTATATCTGAACAAAAAAGATGTTTTGTTTTAACAATGATTTAATTGATATATTTATTACCTTATCTTTATTTTTTAGCCAATTCTATTAAAATATTTCTGTAGAGTTGGTCTCCAAAATGGAATGCGATATTTAAGATGAGATCTTACCACTCACCTATAAAGTGCAATATATCCTACTCCTTTATACTAGTAAAACCCATTCCTATGGGACCTGTTATCCAGAATGCTTGGGACCTGAGGTTTTCCGGATAAGGGATCTTTCTGTAACTTGGATCTCGATACCTTAAAGGACACCTTTTGGATGAAAATATTTTACCCAACCAAAGGTGAGGCCTAATAGAGCCCGCACTCCGGTTTGGGGAAACAGATGTTTTTTTTTTAATTGCCCCCTGCCAGCGCTAGGACCCTCACACAGGTTTGAGTGGCCATGTTGGGGTACAACTGAATTTAATTAATAGATTCCATTACAACTGAATTATTCAATTTTAATAAAGTCTACTGCAGGTGACCTTCCCATAATTCAGAGCTTTCTTGATAACGAGTTTCTGGATAATGGATCCCATACCTGTACAACCTGGTGCTTTCTGCATTGTGTATGTCATTGTATTGTGATTTCAGGTTTAGCAGATAGCACTCTAACACTACATGGGACCAGGTAAGTACTGTACCACCTGTTCTAAGTCAGACAGTAATTCAAGCTTTCCTTATGCTCAGCAAAGAGGACAAGGCCCCTGGAATGTCTCTAGTATGCCCCCAAATGAGGTGGTATAGCACAGTAGGGTCTTTGCTAATAGATAGAAAAAAAGTGCAGTTCATACATGAGCCCCCAGAGGCGCTATCCCTTAAACTTCTATCCAAACTCTATCCCAATACTTGGGCCTAATTAACCTAGCAACAGTGGCATAATGATAAGGAAGCAGAATGAGCGACTGGGGGGGGACAAGGGCAAAAGAAACATCTTAAAGAAGTGCTCAGAGAAAATAAAAGGAGGCACTCCGGATAAAAGGATGGTGGTTTATTGCAACAGATCACATCTGGGAGTTGCTCCCAAAACGTGTCAGGTGATGTGATCTTATGATTAAGGGAGTTGCTCCTGAAACGCGTCAGGTGAAACCACCATCCTTTTATCCGGAGTGCCGCCTTTTATTTTCTCTGAGCACGTCTAATTACAGTGGGAATGCTGGTGGCTGAGCACCCGGGATATCAAATGGAGCTGAATTATAGATAACACACTAGATTTCTTCCTGATCTTAAAGAAGTGCAGAGGGATGGTGCCCCCCCCATTCCCCAGCAAACACAAAGGCACATGTGTAAGGGCACAACATTTTCTTTTTTGCTCTTCTTGGTTGTACTTGACAGATTTGTCCTTTAGATGTGAGAACAAAATGAGAGCCTGCTGAATATAAAGATAAGCAATAAAAAATACTAATTAAACAGTATCCTCACGATTTATGTGTCTTATGATATCCAGAATTCAGGAAGCTTTTTCAGTTGAAACCTATACTTGGGGAGAGTAGTAATTCCAAAAACCATACAAACTAAATAATTAGAAGCAATTGAACTGTTGCTTAGAATAAATGACTCTCTAACATACCAAAATGTAATACTAAGGTGAATGTCTAGATCAGTGATCCCCAACCAGACCCCTTGGATGTCCTCCTCAAAGGCATTAGTATACATGATGTTTCCTTTATGGATTATGTGTTTCTTATAAAAATGATGTCTCTACTGTCCACTTGGTTGGATGCCTGATATTCTGCCCCAGTGGCTGTGCTTCAGAACCGTGGATCACATCTACTTGTCAGATAGTATTTCACAGACCAACATATTATCAACAGTGTTGGGCCTGCAGCCCCAGGGGCCCCACACACCATCCCCGGGCCCCCAGCCACAAACTATTCTGTGCCGTGGATACCTGCACCCCCTCTGCATACACATGCTGGTAAGTTTTTTTGGCAGAAGAGGAAGTGCAGGAGTGGGTCTGGGTCCCCCAACTGCAAACTATTCAGTGCTGCCGTTACCTCTTGCACCCCCTCCGCTTGCCGATATGCACTGGTACGTTTTTCCAGCAGAATAGGGAGTGCAGGAGCGGGTCTAGGCCAGCGGGGCCCAAAAGAGCCTGGGCCCACCGTGTTTTTTCCTGGTGTCCTGCCGGCCCGGTCTGACCCTGATTATCAATGGGATCACTCAAGAATATAGGAGGATGTAGTTCAGAGCCTAAGGAAGGTAACCCTTAACAGCCCTTAAAGGAGAACTAAACCTTAAATATGAATATGGGTTAAAATGCCATGTTTTATATACTAAACTTATTGCACCAGCCTAAAGTTTCAGCTTCTCAATAGCAGCAATGATCCAGGACTTCAAACTTGTCACAGGGGGTCACTATCTTAGACACTCAGATGCTCAGTGGGCTCTGAGAAGCTGTTGAGAAGCTAAAATTAGGGGTTGTTTTGAATTATCAGGTTTGAGGTTTGCCTGTGATATAAACTGATGCTACAGGGCTGATTATTAAATTCTAAAGCTAGTTGCACTAGTTTCTGAGCTGAAGTAGTAATTATCAGTATTAATTACTAATCAGCCGAAAAGAAGATGGGGAGCTACTGGGGCATCTTTGGAGACACAGATCTTTATTTCAAAAGGTCTTTGGTTGCCTTCGCATAAAACAGAAGCCCAAAACATAATGTACAACATTTCTAGCCTAGTTCTTTAGTTAAGCTTTAATTCTCCTTTAAACATTGGACCTTAGCAGAGCCCGAATCAGAACAACTAGCCCAGTGAATGAAGGACAATCCAGAATAAAGTATAAGATCCTAAAATGGATTTACAGCAACACATACTGTAACTTAACTAAGGAGTGTAGATGAGGTTCCGCAACACCCTGCACTGGGTTATCACAGTATCCTGGTGAATGTTACCACTAACTGTAGGGATTATTCATCCATAATCCATTTAAGGCACCCTATTAAGGCTATTGTTGGAATCATATGTGCATTCTATACATCAGAGTTATATCATACAACATATTGAAACACTGGTGAAACATCTGATTTTGCAGCACAGTGATAGCTCATACAGAGATACCCCTATGTCAAGACTTGTCTCTTAATTTAAGGGGTTTGGAATGTAGCCTGTGTCCTGCTGTAGTAAATCATAGAAGTAACGGGACACTGCTAGGGCTAAAAACATTATAAAGAATTCAGATTAGATTACTCTGTAAATGTTTTTATTCCAGTAATAAAATGCAATTGTAAAAATTGTTGACGTTTTTTGGACGAGGGAGTCAAACACAAGGCTTTTTTTGCTTTTATGAACATACACATCCCATCATTTTCAGCTGGTTATTCCTTTTTTCGTGGTTTAAGAAGTAGCATAGCAAACGCTTCATTTTTTTTTTTTAAATCACTGGAAAGCATAGTGGATTATATATGTTCTTAAAGCATGATAATGCTAATGGCTGGTCCATAGGAGGTGTTGCATTTATGCATAGCAGAGCACTAATAACTGAATGCCAGGAAAAAAATAAATGAATGTCTCATTCTGTGCATAGTTTATTCAATAAATAGCGAGCATTGTATGTGTCTTACTCTCCTCAATAGATACCATTAATGCATGTCAGTGCAATTTAATAACTACTTTCTGTTATAAATTCTCTGTGATTCAATCCAAAATGAGATATTAACATTGGCGGGCGCAGCCACACAGATACCTTCAGGCCGCTGATAAAGGCAGCTTTTTCATTTGCAGCGGCACCAAACTGTCAGATCTATCTCATGAAACATTTACAGGCATCGCTTGTGCATATAATACCATTTTTTCCATCCCCTGCGGGACACTGATAGTAGGTGAATGGTGGCGTACAGTGCAGAGTAAATAGCAGAGTGCATGAGGTAATACAATAAGAAGGCTATGAGACCTGTCAAGAGATTAGGAAGTGCATTAACTGGCAAGACTATTTGCCAGTACAGCTCGAGGAGACAGAGAGGCGTCTGCAAAATGTGTGACATGTCTTATCACACTCCCAATTATAAATGAGATAATACAGAGACAGCTCTTCAATCTGTAGTTACCCAAGGGGGCATGAATGCCTTCCCTCTGCTCCCTGAGCAATCTTTATATTCCTTTATAAACTCCTATAAAATGGACTTATCTAAAGATAGGTTCTGTTCACCCCTGTTGTTAAAGTGAGTCTATGATTGAAAAAATTAATAAAAGCTAACTGTTTCTTATATGCATAATCCTGATTTGGACGTGCCGTCATGCATGCCTTTGTTGCTTTTGTTTGGTCAGGTTTTTTATTATAATTAGGGATGCACCGAATCCACTATTTTGGATTCCGCTGAACCCCCAATTCCTTTATGAAAGATTCAGGCGAATACCGAATCATAATTTGCATATGCAAATTAGGGGTGGGAAGGGGAAAACATTTTTTACTTCCTTGTTTTGTGACAAAAACTCATACGATTTCCCTCCCCGCCCCTTATGTGCATATGCAAATTAGGATTCGGTTCCACCAGGAAGAAGGATTCGGCCGAATCCGAATCTTGCTGAAAAAGGTTGGATCCTGGCCAAATCCCAAACCGAATCCTGGATTCGGTGCATCCCTAAAGCACCTTTTAAAGCAAACTATAGGGATTAATTACACGCGGGTAGGCAGAAGTTCTGGAGAGTAAAATCCAGCAGAGCACACTGCTCAGTGGTGCAATTAAACCTTGTAGGCATTAAAGGGGAACTATTGCAAACATTTTAATTTAATATAAGCTTCATCATGCTGAAATAACAAACTTTCTAAATATAATCAATTAAAAAATCTGTATTGTTTCTGAAATAATCAAGTTACTCTCCACAATCCCTCTCTCAGCATCTGTTTCGCTTCATTCTGTCTTCAAGCAGGAGTTGGGTGTCAGATATTCATTGACAGATCGAATATATCTTATAGGGGGGCTCCCTTTCCTAGCAGATGTATTAGAGCTCATTCAAATAACTGATTCCTGTGCAAACAAAATCTAACAAAATAACTGCCTTTGGCACAAATTCTGCATGTAGAGAGACAGGATTTCTGGTGATTTTAATAGCTTGAGCTTTAATATCTTCTAGGCAAAAGGAGCCCCACTAAAAGATATATTGGATCTAACTATTGTTCAAAAACTCCCAGAGACATTTTAAGAGTGAAGAAGACGGAAGAGGATCACTCTGTGGTGCTCACTGGCAGAACCCCGGACCGGTGCAGTTTTCTGCTGATAGGAGCACCGGCCCAGAGTATCAGGTAAATAAATGCAATCACTTCGGGGTGCCTAACATTTGGCACTTCCTTCTCTTTTAATAATAATAATAATGATAACACAAATATTAAAAAGACACTGACAGTTAAAGTTGAAAAATCTATGGGAAAATTCGCCAGCAACGGCTTTGCATGCAGCGCAACACTTCGCCAGGCGAAAATACGCTCAGACAATGCTAATTCACTAACAAGCGAAGTTGCGTCCAGGGCACTGAATGCTGGCATAGTTGCACTAGCGTTAATCCAGCAAGCAGAGCGAAGTTGCGTTAGCGTTGACTAATTTGCATACGGCGGGAAGTTAGAGTTGAATCGACTTATATGTTGCAGCAAATACATTACATTACACAAGCCAAGGGAAGCGTAATAAAATAAAATAGAGTTGTTATATTGCCCTACACATGAGCCCAGTGTATAGTTTATGTGCCACTAGACCGGTACGGATCTACTGCGCATGCACCGAATGTCACAAAGTTTTCCGTGACATTCGGCGCATGCGCAGTAGAACCGTACCAGTAAATGTTCCTACTGCGCATGCGCCAGAAGACGCCGGTCAAAGCAGGAAGAAGACGCACCTGGGAGAAGATGGTGACTGTGAACTCTGTGGACAGGACCTGCACAGAGGGGTGAGTAACAAGTTAGGGGCATTTGCCCAGGGGGACAGGTAGGCCAGGGGGGAGGAGGGAGGGGGGGGCAGCACAGGGGAGGGGATTTGCGCACAGGGGGTTTCCTTCTCCTTTAATGAACACAGAAAGTCCCATGTAGCGTAAGGACTTGCTGTGCTCAGTGAAGCATTGGGGTCTGTATTTTTTCACTGCTTTTGTTTCATAATATAGAAGTGCCATTGAAACAAAGCACCAATTCCAGGACATTGTGCCAGGCTCATATATTTTAATCAGGTTTTTGTCTGTAGTCATTTAACTGACATTCACCAAGATTCTTTGCCGCGCCAGCGTCCGCTTTGCCGCACTTCCCCAGGCGTATTTTCGCCAGCGCTACACAAATTCAACTAAAATCTGAAGTTGCGATCATGGGAAGCGTAAGGTTGCGAAGTTGCGCTAGCGTTAATTCGACAAGCAAAGTTACGCTAGCGATGGTTAATTTGCATATAGTGCCAAATTCAAGTTACAATGGAGGTATATGTAGCAGCACTACACAAGCCTGGGAAACCTTCAAAACAGCAAATAAAATTTTTATTTTGCCTTACACATGTACCCACTGTATAGTTAAGGTGCCATGAGTTAGGAAATGTAGGGGGGGAAGGAGGGTAGCCCCAAAAAAATTTTCAGCCGATCACCCATAAAAAATGAAAAGACACCAGCGTTTTTCGGGACTTAGAAAAATTTTAACTTTTTTTGAAGCAATCCCTATCTACTCTATTGCACTTCGCTGGTCTGAGGTGGCGAAGGAAGTCTGGCGTAAAAGGTAGCGTTCAGAATAATTTGCGCGTCAAGTGAATTTGCGTAGTTACGTCCAATGCGCAAATTCGCCAGACGTAAGGGTGCGAAGTAACACTAGCGAATTTACGCCAGCGTCCGTTAGTGAACCGGAAAATTAACGAAAATGCGATACGCTGGCGCATTCACGCTAGCGTTAGGCGCTTCGTATGTGTTTCATTTGAATTTACTTTGTTTTTCAATTTTATTGAATATTTTCATTCAATAAACAATGACACAATCATCGCGAAAAGAGTACAAGCAAAGATTGAATTAGTCCTTGCTACTGAGCTATTCCATATATGTATCCCTCATTCTTTAAAGTAGTTTTTCCTTTTATTCCCTTTATCCTTCTCTTTATTCCCTTGATATATTTGAATGTTTCTCTCACACTATATTTTTTTTATCCCTTCTCTCTTCTAAGTTGTACTTGTGAATGTTTTGAAGTCATTCCTGATATGCTTTATGATTATTATGATTTCAGTGACACCTGAAATTAAACCTTTTTTTTTACATCTATCATAACATTGTCTTTGCATGCTATTTATATTTACTGATGATTTTATGTTTCCTAGCTGATTCCCCATATTCCTCTATGAGGGGGCTGCCATATTTGTGCAGCAGGAGTCCGTTAGCATTAGAAACTCTGACAGGTTGAGAAGAGACAGTCAGGTTGGCAAAACAGTCAAGTTTAGGAACTTCAAGTAACATAGACTTACAAAAGCAGCCCTATTAGCGAAAAATGGTACACATGACCCATAGGTAATTTTTTGTCTACATTAATATTTTGAAAAGTAGTTTTAGTGGCAGTATCACTTTAAAGGGGAAAATTAAAATAAGCTTCATCATACAGACATAAGACATTTTCTAAATTAAAACTATTAAAAATTCTGACTTGTTTGTGAAAACATCTAATTACTCTTCATCTCTTCAATCTCCCCCTCTCAGCATCTGTCTATCTGCATTTTCTCTTCATACAGGAGTTGGAGTCTAATTTTGAATGACAGATCCAATATATCTTTTGGGGGGTTCCTTTTGCCTAGAATATGTATTAGAGCTCACTCTATTAAAATCACTAGAACTTCTGTCTCTCTACGTGCAGGATTTATGCCAAAGGCAGCTTTTTTGCTATAGTTTGTTTTTGCTGGAATCAGTTATTTGAGTGAACTATAATACATCTGCTAGGAAAGGGAGCTCCCGTAAAAGATATATTGGCTATAACGCTCAATGAATATCTGACACCCAACTGCTGCGTGAAGACAGAATGAAGAGAAACAGATGCTGAGAGAGGGATAGTCAAGATAAACTTGATTATTTAAAAAAATAGTACAGAATTGTTCACTGATTATATTTATAAAGTTTGTTATTATCGTATGATGAAACTTAAATTATTACATTTTTGAAATGACTAGAGTTTTCTCCAAGTATTTTAACAGTAGACAGTTTGAACTGGCACAAATATGGGCTCAGCTGTTGGCAGACATCCCATGCTTGTAGGGATTTCCAGCTACATCTACAATGTGAAGACTTGAAGACAATACCAGTTTTTGTTGCAACTACTTTTCTAGAGCAAAGTCATCCTGACAAATCTCTTGGTATGCCTTTCAACCCTACATAAAAATGAGGTGCATGTAAACCCAGTTTATAAATACAGTACATTTACCTTTACACTTTACCCTTTCATAGATTTTCCCAATATGTAGCCTTAAACGTAACACACAGGCCTGCAATGCAAAGAGCATTCCCAGAGAAAATCCAGTAACTGTGCATTCTTTCTAGGTTCCAGCTGGTTGCATACACACGGAAGAATCCAGCCTGGGGCTTTGTGAATTTAATGAACTGCAAATACAATATCTTTGGCCAGAGAGGGAAACACATCTTGGCAAATGCAGTCCTACCGTCATGCAGTGCTCATTTTTTTGGGTGTTGACTCAAAAGCAAACTGTCCAGACTTGTGGCATGGTGGTTAAGCATATCATTTCTTGGCGTACGTACTCCCCAGACGTAACTGTGTGCGGTTGATGATAAATCACGTCTACATCCTACTTTTAAAATTTACAAGAAAAAAAAAAACAAACAGTTTGGAATGTGTGTGTGTGTGGGGGGGGGGGGCAAGTAGAACAACATCCTGAGCTTTTGTTACCATGTCTACTGTCATTCTCTGTAGTTGGTATGCATGGAGCTGAATGCAGGGTTTAGGCCATTGGTCAGTTTGGTAAAGCAATAAACTTGGCAGCTGGATTAATGGCAGCCGGCCAAGGAAGAATTCCAACATACACGTCCCATCTCCGTGCATGATCATTGGTCCAATGCTAGTACATTTTGGCTAAATCACTAAATCATTCTGACCAGTGGTCTGTGGGCCTGTGTACTTGTAGGTTGCTCATTCCCAATACATCTCTGAATATTTCTTGAAGATTTGTTGAATGTGTCTGACAAACAGGAACATACAGTTTGGTTGGCATTGGCCAGAATTGTTTTTGGGGTTAAATGAAACATAACAGGGTCCTCTTCCTTTTCCCAGCAAGAAAAGATGTTTCTTCAAAGGCAGAGTACTTTTATACAGGTCATGGAACTCAGAGGTGACTTCTAATAGCCTCATATTTTGCAACAGGGGGTACTTTATTTATTATAATACACAAGTTTCAGTGAGTCATGTGTCAGAAATGACACCACTAAGCTCTGCCGTTTATAATATAATAAGCCATGACACAAAAGCCATGAATATCTTGTAAATGATATCCTTATAAACGGTGAGTTCTGATGTCATCAGTTATAAATGGTGAGTAGTGATGTCATTTCTGTCACATGAAACTTGTGTATTATAATAAATAAAGTACCCCCAGTTGCAAAATATGAGGATATTATAAGTTACCTTGGAGTTCCATGACCTGTATAAAAACACTCAGCCTTCGGCCTCATGTTTTTATATGGTCATGAAAATCCTCGGTAACTTATAATAACCTTATAATTTACAAGAGGGGGTACTTTATTCACTATATAATTTACAGCAGTGATCAGTAGCTCATGAGCAACATGCTGCGCCCCAACCCCTTGGATGTTGCTCTCAGTGGCCTCAAAGCAGGTGATTATTTTTGAATTCTAGGCTCGGAGGCAAGATTTGGTTGCATAAACAACAGATGTACTGCCAAACAGAACCTCCTGTAGGCTGCCAGTCCACATAGAGGCTACCAATAGCCAATCACATCCCTTATTTGGCACCACCCACAAACATTTTTCATGCTTGTGTTACTCCCCAACTCTTTTTACATCTGAATGTAAGGTTGGGGACCCCTGATTTACAGGATATTCATGGCTCTTGATTATTATATACTATTGTGAATAAAGTACCCCTATTGTAAAATATATAGTGAATAAAGTAACCCCTCTTGTAAAATATAAAGATATTATAAGTTACCGAGGAGTTTCATGACCATATAAAAGTAAGAGGCCAAAGGCCGTGTGTTTTTATACAGGTCATGAACATGGAACTCCGAGGTAACTTCTAATATCCTCATATTTTGCAACTGGGGGTACTTTATTTATTATAATACACAAATTTCATTGAGTCATGTGACCGAAATGACATCAGAACTCACTGTTTATAACTGATGACATCAAAACTCACCGTTTATAAGGATATCATTTACAAGATATTCATAACTGATGACATCAGAACTCACCGTTTATTAGGATATCATTTACAAGATATTCATGGCTTTTGTTTATTATAAGGATATTATAAGTCAACGAGGAGTTCCATGACCATATAAAAGCACAAGGCGAAGCATCTCAATTTCCCTGCATGATCATTGGTCCAATGCTAGTACATTTTGGCCAAATTACAAATCGTGGGCCTGTGTACTTTTAAGATGCTCATTGACCCCCATACATCTTTTAATATTTCTTGAAGATTTGTTGAATGTGTCTGACAAACAGGAACATACAGTTTGGTTGGCATTGGCCAGAATTGTTTTTGGGGTTAAATGAAACATAACAGGGTCCTCTTCCTTTTCCCAGCAAGAAAAGATGTTTCTTCAAAGGCAGAGTACTTTTATACAGGTCATGGAACTCAGAGGTGACTTCTAATAGCCTCATATTTTGCAACAGGGGGTACTTTATTTATTATAATACACAAGTTTCAGTGAGTCATGTGTCAGAAATGACACCACTAAGCTCTGCCGTTTATAAGAATATAATAAGCCATGACACAAAAGCCATGAATATCTTGTAAATGATATCCTTATAAACGGTGAGTTCTGATGTCATCAGTTATAAATGGTGAGTAGTGATGTCATTTCTGTCACATGAAACTTGTGTATTATAATAAATAAAGTACCCCCAGTTGCAAAATATGAGGATATTATAAGTTACCTTGGAGTTCCATGACCTGTATAAAAACACTCAGCCTTCGGCCTCATGTTTTTATATGGTCATGAAAATCCTCGGTAACTTATAATAACCTTATAATTTACAAGAGGGGGTACTTTATTCACTATATAATTTACAGCAGTGATCAGTAGCTCATGAGCAACATGCTGCGCCCCAACCCCTTGGATGTTGCTCTCAGTGGCCTCAAAGCAGGTGATTATTTTTGAATTCTAGGCTCGGAGGCAAGATTTGGTTGCATAAAAAACAGATGTAGCCAGAATTGTTTTTGGGGTTAAATGAAACGTGGCAGGGTACCCTCTCTTTACCCAGCAAGAAAAGATGTTCAAAACAGTAACTCTCTCCTTAATCTAGACTGGTTAATATAATGGTCCTTCTTATCAATCTTTGTGAACCACCAATTTTTCTGTAGAACGACTTGAGTTTTTCCTGGAATGTGGACAGTTTCAATTGATGTATTGAGGAAAACTCTCAAAAAGGACCCCCTGGGTTTACAGAGGGATGACTGGAATGCCTTAGGCATAGAGGCGGGGCAAGCAATCACTTTCACTTTCCATTCAGCACTTCCTACATGTCACTGCTCTCCACATTCCCCCTGTTCTCTTCATCATCATCATTTATTTATATAGTGCGGACAAGATATGCAGTGCTTTCACCATACAATTGTGTAGGCAGTGCATGGGGATGGACATCAGGTCCCCCATTCCTGTGTACAAACAAGATTCTGAGATGATACAAGGCTTGTCTTAATAACAGTGTCCACAAAATGGCTCCTGCCTGCTTGCTGTAATTATGATTTCCCAGACTGATAGAAACAAGATTCAAATAATTTATACAGAGTAATTAAAGTGCATGTTAAAATAGGATTAACATGATAAAATAGGATTTGGAATAATTTTTTTGGGTGACGGGTCCCCTTCAATCACCTGCTTCGAAATATATTTTTTGGTTTTGCAGTTACTCTTTAATGCATTAGAAAAGGCCTGCAAAAAGAGCTCATAGAAACATGTTTATAGTCTGATTAGTGTGTGTGTGGTAGTGGGAAATGACAAGCCCTTCTGTGCAGGTATGCCGATTGCTCCCATTGACTAAATAACTGCACGGCTGCTGTACACACATTTCTGTAATTGTTCCAATCTCCCAGGGAAGCATTTGGTTTCATGCTTTACTGTACCTTTAATGACAGCCATAAACCTCCAGCCCAGAGGGATATATGTGGCATTAAACAGCAGTGCCCTGGAACACAGAGCTGTTTGGGCCTCTCTATAGCTGAAATGCCAGGGCCTATTTTGAATATCAGTGCAGACTAGGGTTGCCACCTTTTCTGGAAAAAAATACCGGCCTTACTATGTATATATATATTTTTTAATTAATAACATTGGGATCAACCATCATTTTTACCGGCCAGGCCGGTAAAATACCCTATTCCAAACCTGGGTGCAAGACTGGCAATTAATGTTTAGGTTACAGGCCTATGAAATCAGGGACAGGGAAATCATTTAATCAGGGGGCAAAACTACAGAAATCACTAGCCTATGTGCCATTATCCTAACACCAACTGGGGCTGCAGATCGGATTTCTCTATCAATTACTGGGCCCCTCTGATGCTGCAGGCCCCCTCTGTACCCTACAACTGTCCCTAAATAATTGGCCATGAAACTCACTCCCTGGGCCCCGAGTAATTTTTACACAACAACTGGATTATAAAGTTCCTTATCCAAGGTCACAAGGAAAGGAAACAGCCTATAAGCCGCGGGAAGGCTTCGGGTATGGGCAGCTGGGAATTACAGTTGTACAGTAGATACAGGCATGCAAGTTAAGAGAATGGTAACTAGCAAGGTTGCCAGGTATAATTTTCAAAACCAGCCAAAGTCAGCTAAAAAACAAGCCCAAAACTAGCCAAGAGGCAAAAAAAATGTGTAGTGAAAAAATGTCTAAAAAATAAATGAATATATGTGAAAAAGCACCTTTTTCACATTTTCACTGTTTCACAAGTTTTTCCATGAAGCAAAGTGGAACAGATTTGCCTGTCACCGGGGTAGGGTTGCCACCTTTTCTGGAAAAAAATAGCGGCCTTTCTATATATTTATCTTTTTTCCCTATTAACAACATTGGGATCAACTATCATTTTTACCGGCCAGGCGGCAACCGTACACCAGGGGCGGAACTACAAAGGGGGGCACAGGAGGTATAGGGGCCATAGTGTTGCCACCCGGCCGGTATTTTACTGGCCTAGCCGGTAAAACACCAGCCAAGGCCGGTATTACAAATTTACCGGCAATGTAGCTGCCGGTAAATTTGTAATGCACCTAAAAAAACCCGTGGCCTGCCCCCAGCCTGCTCAAAACTAACCGGTTTTCCTGGGCTTCTTGCGAAACGTGCGCATTGGCTCCGCCCCCTTTGATGGCACGACCTGTCCAGCCAATAGCACATCACGCCCCCCCTTCAGCACCACAACCCGCCCCCTTTAGCGCCATAACCCGCCCTTTTAACCCCGCCCCCTCCACCTGCCGGTGAAGATTATTTTAAAAGGTGGCAACCCTAAGGGGCCACATAAGGCCCTAATAGACATACAATCTCAATAAATATTGGTAAAACAGTTCAACTTCTAGACATTGTGGTGCCCAGCAGATGTTTGTTGCAAAATTTTCTGAAACTGAGAAAAGTCACTGGAAAATGTGAGAAAGCTTGGGGGTACAGAGCCCAAAATCTGGTAACTCCCGACTTCTACACAAGTCAGTCCTACTGCATGCTGGGTATTGTAGTCTTACATTCAACTTCACAGTTGGCAAATTGATAAAACAAAAACTACATTACCCAGCATGCACTGGGAGAAGCAGGCTTGGCACATTAAATACTTTAGCTGGTTTGAAAAGTACAAAATAGCCTAAATCCGTAACTTGGCTAGTTTGTACTTTCAAAACCCCGCCTGGGCTTTAAATAAGTTGCCCAATTTGGCTGGAAAACCGCCAACCTGGCACCCCTGGACTAGTGTTCATATTACTTGCAGCCTCTCACTTTCTCCAAGCCCGGGAGTGGGTTACAGGCCCAGCCTCCTCCTCATACGGTGGGCGGTGTTTCCCACTTTCCCCGCCCCCTCTCCCACTTTCCCCGCCCCCTCTCTCACTTCCCCCGCCCCTTTCTCTCTCTCCTTTCCTTCACTCCCCTTTAACTAAGCGGGCGCCGGGCGGATCAGTGTAGAAATAAGTTGGCGCACTCAGCTCTTAGCCTCCAGCCCGTACCCTTTAGGAGTTAACTGGAGCCGCGCACGGATCCGCATCCCGGCGCCGGAAGTCTTGCGTTGTTCCAGGGATCTGTACAGTACGATCCGATGGGCAGCGCGGTGCTGCGCGCTATGGGCTGGAGCTGAGAGTCCTCACCCCGCTGGAGTTCTGCTTGGATTATTCCTGCACTTTTTGTTTCCCCCACCCCCACCATGTTGCGGAATAGTGCGGCCCGGAGAACCCCCACAGGATAATGCATTGGGACTGGCGGCTGGGATGGAGACCGGGGGGATGGTGAGCAGGCTGCTCGCTTGGCTTCTGTCGGGCTGCGTTGTCTCCTTGTTGCTGCTGAGGGGCACTGGGGCGCAGAAAGGTAAGTGTGTTGGCTGGTGGTACACTCCGTACATGGATCAGTGGTAGCCACACTGTTAGCTGCCCCGTGGGGTGCCTTCTGCTGCATTGCCTGTACGAGCTCTGCCGAAAGACGTAAAGCGTGACGTTTGGGATGAAAACTTATTTGCTCCCCTAGATATTCCTACGACACATGCACCAATTTGTAGCCTTGTGATGAGCTGAGGGGCTCCTAAACAAAGGTTGTACTGAAACACTCCAGCAATCAGTGGGGTGTAGAACAGTATATGCTGGGGCTGCTCAGGCATCTGTTATTATATATATAAGTATGTCATGTGGGGCAGCAGGGGATGATCTGGGGCAGAGGTGTATATTGTTAGGTACAATTGCCTTGTGTTCTAAACAGATCAGACATGGGAAGACCAGTCAAACTCACTACCCCAATAGTGCCCAGCAGTGCCTCGAGTATTTGCTTTTGTATAGCTCCCAGCACCTATGACCGCTGAAGCCCTCTTCCATATAGCATTTTATATATTTATATAGAGAGAGAGATATGAGCATTCAGCCATAAATCCAATAATATCTAGAATTGAACGTGTTCAGCCCTAAATCTCCCCTAAATTTTACCTTCCAGCAGGACTGTTGTATTTATGAGAAATGGTCACTCCCAATCTCAACCCAGTTGACCCAGTCACTGCACCCCAAGCTCAGGAACCACTGCTTCTTATAGTGTATAAATAATCGGGCAGCTCAGAGAAGGGTCGGACTGGTGGGTGCAGGGCCCACCGGGGCTGCAGCTGTGGGGGCCCTCACCGCGTCCCCACACCCAGTGTCTGATTGGGATACCATGGGCCCACTTTCCAAACTATTAATCCTCTTCTCCTCACTTAACCTCTTTATTCTCCTAGTCATTTTTCTCTACATACTATACTCTATTCCAGGGGTCCCCAACCAGTAGCTCGTGAGCAACATGTTGCTCTCCAACCCCTTGGATGTTGCTCCCAGTGGCCTCAAAGCAGCTGCTTATTTTTGAGTTCCTGGCTTGGAGGCAAGTTTTGGTTGTATAAAAACCAGGTGAAATGCCAAACAGGGCCTCAATGTAGGGTGAAAATCCACATAGGGGCTACCAAATGGCCAATCACAGCACTTATTTGGCACCCCAAGAACATTTTTCATGCTAGTGTTGCTCCCCAACTCCTTTTACTTCTGAATGTTGCTCACGGGTTCAAAAGGTTGGGGATCCCTGCTCTATTCTTTCATTATTAAGCCCCTTAAGAAATAGGGAATGAAGCAATAGGGCCCACTGACACCTGAGCCCACCGGAAGATTTCCTGGTATCCCGGTGGGCCAATCCGACACTGACTCAGAGTCTGTTCTTCCCTGGGTTCTGCCATTGCTAAGGACAACTCTGCCACTGTTACTGCTTGGGCAATGCTAAATTCACATTAAGGAACATGATTGCTCTGTACTGGGTCTTGTAGCTGCAAAGAAAGCCTTATTTAGTTTCTTTTACCCTATTCCAAGGGGAAACCTGACCCACGCAATTTGGACTGCTTTGGTGTTGGGACTTGTAGTCCAGCCGATCTCTGGCATATATTCAGCTCTGGAAAACATAAAGGCTAGCCGTATATTGGCACTATTGTAAGGTTCTTCTGAGCAAGGCCCTCTTTGCCTCCTATAGAAGTCAGTGGGGCTCATTTATCAACACTGGGCAAATTTGCCCATGGGCAGTTACCTATAGCAACCAATCAGTGATTAGCTTTTTGAAACCAGCTGCAAGTAGAACAATGAATGCAGCAATCTGGTTGCCATGGGTTACTGCCCATGGGCAAATTTGCCCAGTGTTGATAAATGAGCCCCAGTGTTTGTATGTAAGCTGTATGTTTGATACACACACACCAAGACACTATGCTAGACTTTATAATGGTCTAAACGCTCTGCACTGGGAATTGTAGTTCAAAAGCTTGGCAGTTGGCCGATATAGATTGCTCCATCAGAGCAACATTCAGATTATTCTGCTGTGGTTTACCTTTTCATATGTTATATAGACAGCTCAGCCCCAGTAAAGATCAGGGATTATACTTTGTATACTATTCACCGTAGCCTGGTGTCTTTTCACTGTGGGTACCCTCATTCCGCCCAATTAAGTGCACATTGATCCAATTTGTGGCCCTTTGGCTATAGTTAAATTGATAGCACTCCCTTATACTTACAGCTGGAGCAATGTAAATATGCTGTCACAGACTCTACTATTGCTACATAGAGGCTGTAGATATTTAACCCTTTTTTTTTTTTTTTTAAGAAACTGCTACATATACACCATTGCAAATACTTTTAAAGTTAATCTCTACCCTACTGGGTTTACAGTGTTTTTTGTATCTGAGGTCACAAGCTGCTGCCTTGGGAATTGTTTTCCAGTCTGAGCTCGGTGAAGTGATGCTTCCAGCCAGTATCCGTACAGACGTCTTTCCTAGTGTTTCTCATAGACACATCAATAGCACACTGATGCTGCTTGTTATTCCTCTATTTGCCATTCAACAGTATGTGGCCCCCAGGGATATTTATTTTCCATGTCAGTACCTGTTCCTTGTGTAGTTCAGGTATGGGACCTGTTATCAAGAATGCTCAGGACCTGGGGTTATTTCGGATAATGGATCTTTCTGTAATTTTGATCTTCACACCTTAAGTCTACTAAAAAATGATTTAAACATTAAATAAACCCAATAGGCTGATTTTGCTTCCAATAGGGATTCGTTATATCTTAGTTTTTAAAAATTTGGATTAAATGGAGTCTATGGGAGATTGCCTTTCTGTAATTCAAACTTTCTGGATAACGGGTTTCCAGAAAAAGGATCCTATACTTGTTTCCAGAACCACCCATACCCACATGATACGTACTGAAGGCTTTCCTGCCACCATGGGGTTAACCATAGTACTTTTGTGTGTCCTTGTTACCTACTGACAAAAAGACTCTTGCCCCACATACAGTGTCCTGCTGGGGGTTGCCTAGTGAGCTGCAAGACTGGCCTATGGCATGTTTTTAGGGCCATGCTGGGATTCATTACTATTTTGCAGGGTTTTACTTTTCTGTAGTGGTTTTTGGAGTTTTAGTGGCCCTTCTAAGAGACTAGAATCTACACCCCACAGGGACTGCAGTCAGGGATGTTAAAGGTGTGGCTCACCTTTAAGTTAACTTTTAGAATGTTATAGAATGACTTATTCTAAGCAGTTTTTCAACTGGCCTTCTTTTGACTCTTTCCAGCTTCAAATGGGGGTCACTGACCCCATCTCATAAACAAAAGGTCTGTAAGGCTACACATATATTCTTATTGCTACTTTTTATTACTCGTCTTTCTAGTCAGGCCTCGCCTATTCATATTACAGTCTCTTGTTCAAATCAATGCATGGTTTCTAGGGTAATTTGGACCCTAGCAACCAGATTGCTGGAACTGCAAACTGGAGAGATGCTGAATAAAAGGGCTCAATAACTCAAAAACCACAAATAATACAAAATGAAAGCCAGAATATAACTCTCTCCATCATACTAAAAGTTAATACAAAGACAAACAACCCCTTTAAATTTTGGGTCTCTCCAGCTGCTGTTAAATTTCCACTATCCCAATAGTGAAATTGTATCTCAACAGGCCCCAGAATCACAAATCATGAGATGTTGCCTTTCACCGGCATGTACTGCTATAGAAAAAAAAAAGAACTGGCTTGTGGTGTTACGTCACTTTTGGGAATTGCATGGATGAGTGTGTATTTGGCACGGGAAAGCTGCTGACAGTGTAAACAGTTGTGACAGTAGTGAGTTTCCGCTGGGACACTTGTTTGTGAATTCGGCAAAGTGTTTCTCTGAGACCCTAAACATGTGAGCCCTGAGCACTTCTATACATATATGTGCATGCAAAACACTTAAAGTGAAAGAACCAAAAAAACGATGAAATGATCCCAAAATCTGCAATAAGATCATTCACATCCTTTCAGCCCATTTTCTCCCATTCAATCCCTGCCTCTCTGTTATTGGGCCATTCATGCACCAGTTAGGGTCGGGCAGTTTGGCCTTTTTCTATCACAGCCCCCCCCCCCCCTTGCTGTCTTTGCATGTATGCTAGGTTAGGGCTGAGTTTTGACAGACCCATTAATTTGCAGTTGTGTGTTTCAGATTGTGTCTGCTTATTCATCATTAGTATCATTAATGCATATTTATAAAGCTCAAACATATTCCTCATGCATTAAACATACAGATTTACATTAAAAAAAACTGACGGCAATGGACACAAGTTAATGAGGGGCCCAGTCCAAAAGAGCTTACCCCATGCCCTGTAGTGACAATCCAAGCCCAGTGAATGCCACCTACTTTTTGGTTGTTATGGGTTACTTGACCAGCCTGTTACTAAAACTAGTGATATTAAAACAGGACACAGGACAGTTCAGCAGTAGCGAGTTTCCATTTCTGAAATTTGTCATTTGGGGCATTTAAATAACCCTGGCAATAATGTTCCATGCCAGGGACATATTAAAACACAAAAATTTAAGTTTCGGGTCATTTTGTTTTTAAACTGAGGCCTCCTCCTATTGTACAGAACTGCTTCAGGCTGTTTATCATGACATGGAGTATAGGTTCTGCTGCTCTAAGCCTGCTTATTTTCTGCAGGCTGAGAGAAGCTGTATCATTTCGGGCCCCTTCTTAATGTAGCGGGAGTGGAAATCAGCCCAAATATGCAAAAGAAGGCATACACAGGGAAAAGGCAGTGAAAGCTATGCTCCATGTGCCCATAGCCTAAGGGCAAGGGTGGATTGCCAGCATCTTGCCCAGGGCTGTGGAGTCAGTACATAAATCCAAACCCAACTCTGACTCCTACAAACCACATCCTTTGGTAATTCTAAACCAAAATCAAAGTTAAATTACATTAAGTAAAATCAATTGGAAAACCTAAAACAACTTATATATTATTTGAACCTGGCATATAGCTATAGAATAGCCGTTAAATACAATCCAAAATTAACTAAAGTTCTTAAAAACACAATTGCTTCTGCTATATCCTTCTTCATAGAATCTGATTTGATTATTTTCAGTGCTTGTATTTAAAGTTAATAGAGTTGGTACATTGTTGGTGACTCCAGATACCCAAAATTGCTCCAGACTTAAGCTGGCCATAGACGCAAAGATCCGATTTTCGGACCGTGTGTGGAGAGTCCCGACATTTTTCGTCCGTCGTAGATCGGTCGTTTGGTCGATCGGACAGGTTAGAAAATTTCTGTCGGCTGCCGCGGCGATAATATCTCTGCGTGTATTGCCGATCGTACGATTTTCAGAGGGAGACTGTCACTAGTGTTGTCAGACATAAGTATCGTACGATTGCCGTCAGGGGCAGAACATTGGGTGATCTGTTCTATTTGATCGGAATGGTAAAGACTTTGATCTGAATGGTTAGTGGAGGTTCGGGAGATGGGAAAGTCCGATCGTACGTTGATTCGTACGATCGGATCTTTGCGTCTATGGCCAGCTTTAACGACAAAGCAATGGAAATCGTGATGAGAATGGGTCCCTAGAGCTGCCACTTTATAAATTTAGCCAGGGGTTGTTTGTTCAAAAAGCAAGCTGTAGTGCAAATACTTTGCAGGATTTTCAGAACTGCCAGATTAGAAATATTTTTGCTTGTATTTAACGTTTAATCTTTGCTCGACACTGTAACTGAGGTACTTATTATGCCTTAAAAGGGAAGTATCATTAAAGAACCAGTAACATCAAAAAAAATTCATTACAATACATCGAAAAAAAAAACCCACTGAGACAAATTGAACTTTCAAATCACAAAGTCTTTATCAAAAAATAACTTACCGAAACTCCGCTTGCGCTCCTCTACAGAAAGCTATGAGCCGATCCATTGTGCGGCGCTCAATTTCTCCTCCCAGCCTTCCTTATAAGAGATAGCCAGGGAGGAGAAATGGAGCGCCACACGATGGACCATCGTCATGTCGCCTTTTCTGAAGAGGAGCGCAAACTGAGTTTTGGTTTCTTATTAAAGACTTTGCGAATTTTTTTCAAAACAATTTTGATGTTTCTGGTCCTTTAATTCATTCCAATGTGTTAGCAACTGGTCTTCACTAATTTTTTGGTATTCTATCTGCCCACTAGGGTCACTTAATCCTGAATCATAGAATAAAGGTGAATAATAGAGGCCTCCCTGTATAAGAATTAAAATATGTGGGCGTATTGGTGAGCACAACTTTTTTGCTAGTACAGTAGTTGTGACCAACAGTCCATCACCATACTACTTTTATTTTATGATTATTTGCCAGTAATAGCTTTGCACTGGTTACTTCTGTATGTTTGTTTTCATTCATGGTAAGGAGAGCAGCCTTCTTTGTTCTAGCGAATTAATCTTATTTAAACCATAGCCTCTGGGGCCAAAGTTTCACGAGCATGGACAAAATTAGCATATGGATTAGTCAAGAAATAACATCTAATCTCTCAGATATGTTCAGCAGCAGAAACTATGGTTTCTTTATCTGTAATTTTGGCAGTATATATGCTGCACCTTTAATTATGGCATTCTGAATATAGTGCAAAAATGGTAATTTTCCTTTGCTGTCTTTTGCGGATTTCCAGTGTGGGGTCTTCATGAATTGATGGCTGTTTAAATAAGAATAAAGCAGAGTTGTAAGTAAGGAGGGGCTTGAAATTTGGGTGAGTCTCACTTGGAGTTGCAGACAAGTTAATATGCCTAATGAAAATTGCCTATTTATCTAAGTAAGGACAACTGCTATTGCTGTGCAAGTAAACGCTTCCCTTTCCTAAAGTTTGCAGTGCTTCCCTGTTTCCAAGACTGGCTGCTAACATTTGTGGTTTTAAAGAAGTGTTATTTTGCAGTGATTTAACTGGCCAGAATGGAGGCTCTTTGTGTTGGAAAGGATTATTATGCTCAGAAATAAGAAATGATATAGGAAATAGTCATATGGGCCTCTGGGAGCAGGTGCTTGGATCATAAAAGTCTCCTCTGCCATCAATTTGTCATTCTGACAGGTGAAGGCGTTTGTGGAGAGCTAGAGAATAAGAATTCGGAATTCACTCCTTCCTTTTCAGTAACCACCAGCTGCCAACCAGGAGAATTGCTTGTGCCCCATGCCTTGGCCGCCAATTGCTGCTTTACTTAAAGCTGAAGGACTGCACGTTGAGAACCCTGATATTTATATTCTGTATTTCCCTTAAATTGTAGCCTTTGCTTTATAAAAGACCTGGGGCATTGCCATATTGAATGAACCAGTATAGGTGACAGTAAAATCGGCGTTGTGACTGCCATCTCTTTGTCATTGGCCTAAATGTTATTGAAACTGTTGAAAGCATCTCATTTGCATCACCACTTTTACTTTGAAATTGGAAATGCAGAAACAAAAATGGTAGACCTTTCCTTTAAGAGGTATGGAAGATTTTAACTGACTCATAAGCGCCCGCTACTGTTGAGTTTCATGGGAAGCCCCTGCAAAAATACGACTGGAAGCCTTTCAACCTGAAACCACATACTGCAACATTTTAGTGCAGGTAGTGCCAGGTACACCCCATAATGGGAGACATCAGTGGATGTCAGTTAAAATGTTTGTGCAAGTTAGCATTTCTTTCCATAAAAAAAACTGCTGCCACCATTTAATCTTTTCCGGTATGAGGAATATAAAGGGAGGGATTAAGCAGTAGAATGAATACAAATTGTTTGTTTTCTTCCTTCTTTGCACAGACCATTAATTTGTAAGGGCCTTCAATACATGAATTGTGCACACCATGTGCAGCGCGACAGTCTGTGGCACATGTTATATTGCACCATGCTGTTAACAGCTGTGGGCACAAGATCCCGGGCCATAATGTGTCTTTTCAGTGTCCCTTTGGGCAGCAGGTGATATTTGCCTTTAAAGTCTTTGCAGCAGGGGCCCTTTTAATGTTTCCATGCTCTGGGCCATTTGTCCTTTCACTTGTGTGTCACAAGGGCCCTTGTGTTGAAAATGTGCAACATTCGGTTGTTATTTTGTGGAATGGAATTTAGTTGAAGCTATGGACTGGCTTTGCTCATGTCGGGGCTGGAACCTGGGGTAGGAATAGAGGAACCTGCCTAGTACCGCCATTTTAGTAAGTGGCGAATTCCAGAAGTTATAGCAGTATGCACAGCAACACACTTTTTCAGCCAGCAGCTTTTCTTATCATTCCATTTTCCACTTTTTGTCCCCACTAACTTTTCCTGACAGAGGCTTGGACTGAGATTTAAAACAATCCTTGACATTTTAAGTACGCATAAGCATACATAATATATTTGCCAGAATCTACGGTTTTCCAGTCCAGCCTGGTAGTCTTGAGTCTAAGGGGCCCACAGACTGCCATGCTTTCCTTGACTGCCCTTGAAGTATAGTACAGGTTTCCCTTTTAGTAAGTGGCATGAATGCTCTTTTGTGTACACACTGGGGGGGGGGGAGCTTTGGTATCAGTTTATGTTCTCTCTGAGGTAAATGTAATTGGGGGGGGAGGGTGTATGTAATAAATCTTAGTGGAAAAGCATCAAAAAAGCCACCTGTTTTGCTGCCTTTATTCAGTTCTCTGTTAAAATTCCCAATGTAAGAAACTGTCTAACTTTGCTTTCCTCACTTATTCTGTCTGTGGGGAAGGTTGAGTCGACCATTATATGTGCCTTATGGGTATATGTGAATAAGTAATGCTGTACAGATTCTCCAACTTGTCCCCCTCTCTGAAAGACTATTATCCATATCTGGATGTGACAGTGAGCATGGTGGAGACTGTGCCTCAGTAAAATTATCTATAATACACAGATCCTGGTTTAGTATTCCTTGGCATTCTCAACATAATGATTTCATGAGCCGCTTTTGTAGTTCTGCTGCACCATCACCAGCTGTCCAGCTGTTATGGGGTACAGCCCCTGCTGTTTGGGATATTGTTGTAGTGTACAGCAGCTGTCCTGCTAAGGGATGCTGGATATTCTAGAGCTCAGTCTATTGTCAGTCCTGCACAGTCTCTACCCTTGCTGTCTCCTCTGTACAACTTGTGTCTGGGGTACTTTTGAAAAATGTCACCAGCTGTGCATGGCTGAGATGCCATGTTGAAGTCTAATGGTGGCCATAGACGCAAAGATCCGCTCGTTAGAGGACATCGCCAATCAAGCGGGTCTTTCCCAGATATGCCATTAACGAGCATGGCTATATCAATCTGATTACGATGCGCAATGGGCTCTGGCGGGATCGGTTGGGTCAAAATCAAACCTGTCCGATCGACCAAACGACCGATCTCCGCCGGACGAAAGATGTCGGCACTCTCCACACACGTTCCGAAAATCGTACGAATCCTCAATACGTACGATAGGATCTGTGCGTCTATTGCCAGCTTAAGGGCTGAATTCTCAGCCAAGCGAGAATCACTTGCATCTTCCCATTCACTTGACATCAACTATACTGGCTCTAGTCAGCATAAAAACACTTTTTTTTTTTTTCAGCTGAAATGGAGGTGGCAATGGCACTTATGGGCGCTTCAAGCAGGCTTTAATATATACCAGTGGGAAATCTACTCTGTGTGACATACACATATATAGACCACATCATTGTGGACGTAAATAGACCACATCATATATTTAGGACATTAAGACATTTTGTGCATTAAGCTACTAAAAATGCCTTACCCTTTAGTCATTCCTGTTATGACCAGTCCTACACTCAACTTTCATCCGATTCATTAAGAATTCTAGTGCTTCAGTATACAGTTTACAAAGGACTAAAGGTGGCCATAGACGCAAAGATCCTATCGTACGAATCGAGGATTCGTATGATTTTCGGACTGTGTGTGGAGAGTGCCGACATTTTTCGTCCGGCGGAGATTGGTCGTTTGGTCGATCGGACAGGTTTTATTTTGTCTCGACCGATCCCACCGGAGCCCATTGCACATCGTAATCTGATCGTTCGGCCATAGGGCCGAACGTTCAAATTACTCTCGATATAGCCATGCCTATTAGTGGCATATCGGGGAAAGATCCGCTCGTTTGGCGATGTCGCCAAACGAGCGGATCTTTGCGTCTATGGCCACCTTAAGTTTTACCTGCAACTTACTTGCTGCTTTCAAGGTTAAAACTCCCAAACATGGTTGCCCTTTTATTGGCCACCACTGGGATCACCTGACTATAGCTGGAAAGCGTGGGAGTGCAACATGGACCTGGCCACTGCTCCTGTATAAACTATAACAAAAAAAAAAGGCAGAGTTGTGCTCGCTACTAATTTTTAAAACTATTTAGCAGGGGTGCAATGAGACTGTGACCACAATATTCATACAGACAAAAGAGGTCCTCTGCACCCTTTATCAATATATTAAGGACATTTTGTGCCTTAAGCTGCTAAAAAATGCCTTACCCTTTAAAGGACCGGTAACATCAAAAATAAATTTAAAAAAAATTGTTTGTATACTACTGTTAAAAAACTTTGTATACTATGAAATAAAAACACCAACACATACTAAACTTTAAAATAGCAAAGTCTTTATTTAGAAATAACTTACTAAATATCTGCTTGCGCTCCTCTTCAGGAAAAGGGGAAAGGGTGACAATCCATCGTGCGGCTCTCAATTTCTCCTCCCTGGCTATCTCCTATAAGGAAGGCAGGGAGGAGAAATCGAGCTCCTCACAATTGATCACCCGATTGCCTTTTCTGAAGTGGAGCGCAAGCGGAGATTCGGTAAGTTATTTCTAAATACAGACTTTGCGATTTTTAACTTTAATATGTGTTGGTGTTTTTATTTCGTAGTATACAAAGTTTTTTAAACATTTTTTTTTTGATGTTACTGATCCTTTAAACAAAACAGGGATTGTTTGTCCATATAGTCCAATATATTTAAGCAGGCCAACTACCGTATGTCAAAGTCTGAAGCCCACATATCGACATAGTTTCATTTGGGTACAGTGAACCAGTTGCTTCGCACAGTAACTTTTCATGGTGTACCTGTCCTGCCAGTGTTTTGTTCAGAGTTTGCCCCATCTGACATAATCTCTGGCATTAACATAGAGGGTGAGTCAAGCACGAGTAAGTCCCTTGTCAACCTCAGGCCAGGAACATGAGGGTGTCCTGAATACTGTCTCAGATCCATTGGTTATAGGGCTGAGGATTTTAAACCCTTAACACTAATGTCATATACAGTGAAACCTCGATTTTTAAGTACCTCGTTTTTAAGTTTTCCCGCATTTAACATTTTTTATTTGTGGTCCCACCAATTCATCATGCATTTCAGTGGGTGCGTTTCCCTGATTTTAAATAATGTTTTCCCTGATTTTACATGAAAATTTTGTCCTGATGTTCCCAGAAATTGTTTTTTTTTCCCTCTATGAATGTTATTATTTGTGAAAGTAAGAAGTTTAAAATACTAACCAGATGTATATTTTGCCATGGCTCTGTCTGTAAACGGTCAATTCGTCAATTGGTCTGCCCCTTATACAGTCCTGCACCAATCCTTTATTGCTTTAGGTTGTTTATGTGACTGACAGAGAGACCTTGCATATTTTCCCCATAGTGTAACATTAACACTGCAATGCTTAGCCCTTGTTATTAACACAGTAAATATTGTATCTCAAAGTAAAACGGACTCCTGCTCATATATACTTTCAGTACTTGAAGAAAAAGTAACTTTAACATATTTCCCTGATTTTACATAATTTTTTCTGGTCCCCTGAAAAACTTAAAATGGGGGTTCTACTGTATGCTATTTTTTGCCTTTGCGTTTTTGGCCAGTGGCATTATACTTTGGCCTAAAGTGTACATTAGTGATGTGTGGCTTGACCGATATCCGCGGGTCGGGTGGGTTCGGGTCGACCTCGCAGTGCTCCTCGCTGGTGGCGGGCAGGTGCGGGTTGAGCTCTTCTCCTGCTCTCCCCGCTCGCCACCTTCAAATGCAGGCATCCGACTTACGGGTTCCGGTTTTATAGTCTCACGTCTGCTCGCCCTGCCCCTTTTGTGACGTCATCGGGGGCGGCGTGGGTCTATAAAAGGACCCCCGGAAGCAGGTGCGGACGGGCGCAGGTCGTAGCAGGGCGGGTTAGGGTCGGGTGCGGGTCAGGGAAACCCTGACCCGCACATCACTAGTGTACATAGTGAATTTCAGGCAGTTTTTGACACCACTTTTATTCCATACTCAAATCACAGCATCAAAGCTTCTGTCACCTCCCAGATCCCCACTGTTGCCTAAGTAACTGACTTACAGTATATGGAACATCAGCTGTTTACACCCAAAAATGCACATTTATATGTTTTACAGCAATAAATAATAGAAGTAGAAAGCTGCACTGCAAATTAAAAAATCAACTCCACTGTAGAAATAAACTAGAATTATTAAGTAATAGAAATCTCCTCTTTGCTTAACAGAAGTACATAAAATGGAAGTTTTTGGTGTCATGTTAAAGCAGAAAGCTTTTGTTTCTCTGCTGCTGTGGATTCAGTAGAGTTCAGCTGTGCATGCAAACATTCAGTCTGCGAGGGAAGCAGCAGAGCTTTAGTCAGCATACACCCTCGCAGGGTCAAAAAGGCACGGAATTGGCAAAGTGAGCTGAATGCGTATTTTGACATGGTTTGGCAGCAGGCAGCGAGCATATGAAAGGGAAATGTATTGTACCACAGAATGTTTTCTTTGTTTCTGCCGCTGTGTCCCTGTCAGTTCCCTGTGTGATCACAAGATGAACTGTGCACTTTTCAACTAAGCATTTGGCGAACATTTCGCTGCACTTCTTTTCCTTGTTACACTTTGAGTATTGAGGATGAGGCTTATGTTACTGCCTGCTCATTATGTTGCAGCTCTAGATTTTACTATCACCTAGCTTTGCCTCCTCATCAACTGATAGCTGTCCAAACTTGTGATTAAAGGACCAGTAACATCAAAAAATTAAATTGTTTTAAAGTAATGAAAATATAATGCAGTGTTGCCCTACACTAGTAAAACTGGTGTGTTTGCTTCAGAAACATTACTAATGTTTATATAAATAAGCAGCTGTGTAGCCATGGGGGCAGCCATTCAAGGGAGAAAAGGCTCAAGTTACACAGCAGATAGCAGATAAGCTCTATAGAACATAATGTTTTCTGTTATCCACTATTTAACCTGTGCCATATAGCCGTTTTTCAATTTCCGCCAATGCTATTCAGCAGCTTGTTTATATGAACTATAGTAGTGTTTCTGAAGCAAACAGATCCGTTTTACCAGCGCAGGGCAACACTACATGATATTTTCATTACTTTAAAACACTTTCAGTTTTTGGTGTTACTGTTCCTTTAAAGACGAATATGAGCAAGCTCTAGTGGGTTGGTCAGAGGCCAAAGAGAGGCCCTCCCTACACAAACTCTTTTTTTGCAGAATGTCTTTTACTTAATTTTACAGATGCTGTATGGGAGCTGCCATAGGAACGGGGGTATTTTGACAGCCCATGTAGCGAATCATATTGCAGTTGGTCTGCTGGGTAGATGCACAATTGAGAACCACGGTTCCTTTACTTCCACTCTGAACTGCTTGGAATTATTTAGCCATGCATTGGGATGGCAGAGCATCCAACCATACAGGTGATTTTCGTCATATAAATGCTAGGTTGGCCCATGTAAAAGGATATTTCCATAATTTGAATTTTCTTGCCTTAAGTCTACTAGAAAATCATGTTAACATTAGATAAGCACAATAGGCTGGTTTATGGATTAATTATATCTTCGTTTAGATCAAATACGAGGCACTGTTTTATTATTACAGAGAAAAAGGAAATCATTTAAAAAAATGTAGCTTATTTGGATAAAATGGAGTCTAAGGGTCCTGGGAGCTGGTCTTTCTGTAATTCTGAGCTTTTTGGATAAATTTCCAGATTTCAAATCCCGTACCTGTACTATATCCTACAGGTGGACATTTTTTTTTTCACTCTGGAGAACCACATCAGAATCATCATTTGTTTATTCTGTACTGCACAACGTTTCGGATATAATAATCCTTCATCAGGCAATGAAGCACCCGATGAAGGATTATTTTATGCGAAACATGTTGTGCAGTATAGAATAAATAAATGATTTGATCCTGATGTGGTTTTCCAGAGTGAAAATTTTTGTTGATTTTGAAGTTTTGATGTTTTAGCGGCACCATTCCTCTGTTGAGAAGAAACCTATAACGAATCAAGCGATGTGAGGGCATTACCAGAATTATTGTATTTTACAGGTGGGAACACTAGCTGCATGTTTGTGAATCATCTTGGTCCATAACAAACAAGGGAAAGTTGTGCTCACCAATGAGGTTTTGACCACAACATTTATACAGACAAATACAAGATGATTACTTATATACATATGCAAGAGGTTCTCTGCACTCAACCCATTACCAATTTATACTGTATAAGAAATTGAGACATTTGTGCCTTGAGCTACCACATTGATAATGGGTTAAGTGCAGAGGACCTCTTGTATATGTCTATATGTAATCATCTTGGTCTGAAGTTATGACCGGCCAACTTTCGAGCTAACAGTCAGTATATCAGAACAGACAGTGTGTGCAGGTCTGTGAGGCTACTGATACACTGTTGGTGGCAAGGGGGTTCTCTGTCAAACAAGCCCAGCCGAGCATCCAGAGAAGTGTTTTTACGAGGGCCATTTCTGGAATTACAATGCAGTTTTTAATGTACTGTGCCTTTGTTTGTTTAGCTGTGTTTAATAAATACTTAATTGCAGAAAGGACAGAAATGTCCGCTGCTTTGTCTGGAAGAGGGATGTCCATGTTGCCACCGTCTGTCTGTTGGACAGCCCTGTGATGGCAGCTCAGGCATCTGTCCTATCGATTTTACTGAGTTATGGAGGAAGTTATGCATTACGCTTGCTTAGATCTACTAAATGCAAGGAAAGGGAAACTTCCTGGCAGGCGTGCTCCGAAAATACTCTTCAAGAACATGCAGCGGCTGCTAAAATTAGGCAGCCTGAGAGAAACAATGAATATAAATAAGAGCAGAGAGGAAAGCAAATTGCCTCTCTTTTGAAGGACGAAAAGCAGACTTTATGAAATATATACATTTATGTCATTTCCTGAGGAAAACCCCTGCATTGGGCCTAAGCCAACATTCTATTTCTCATGTTTTGCTCAGTATTCAGGCCTTCATCTTTGTAATTACCACCTCTTTTGATAGCACAAGTGCAGAAGGATCAATGGAGAATTCTGCACTCTGCTGTGGGGCTAGTGGGAAAACACATCATTAAAGGGATACTGCCATAGGAAACATGTTTTTTCAAGTTAATATTGCTACTCCAGCAGACTTCTGCACTGAAATCTGTTTTTGAAAAGAGCAAACAGATTGTTATGTTTTATTTTGAAATCTGACATGGGGCTAGACATATAGTCAGTTTCCCAGGTGCCCCAGTCATGTGACTTGTGCAGCCTTACAACTGAACAATGGGAAGGTAACCAGATAGCAGCTCCCTGACACAAGATAACAGCTGCCTTGTAGATCTAAGCACTCAATAGTAAAATCCAGGTCTTGCTGAGAAACCTTCAGTTACATTGAGTAGGAGAAACAACAGCCCGCCTGAAAACAATTGCATCCTGAAGTGCTGGCTCTTTCTGAAAGCACATGACCAGGCAAATTGACCTGAGATGGCGCCTACACACGAATATTACAACTAAAAAAATACACTTGCTGGTTCAGGAATTAAATTTTATATGGTAGAGTGAATTATTTTAGTGTAAACAGTGTAATTTAGAAATAAAAATATACCCCATAAAATCATGAGAGAATCCCTTTAATTAGAGGGCACGAAAATGCCAAAACAGCACACTTATCAGCTCATGTCTTTTTCTAAGGACCTGAGGTTGTATTGCAGCTCCTCACTCAGTAAATATAATTTATAATATACATATTTCACCAGCCTATAACAGTGCTTGTTGTTGGAATTTGTAGTTGATGACTCCAAATTCCAAAGGTCCATGCCATTGGCAGCCCTCTCTACGTGTTACTAAAGCACAATTGCCATCACCATCAGGTCTCTGTTGAAGAATTAAAACCATTGTATTCTAAACCGTTAGTATGTCTATTATAAAGGTAGTCACTCACTCTAGCCCAATTTCAACTGCTGCACCCATTGCTAGACAATTGTAGTGGTCCTTCTGATACACACCCAATATTACAGAGAAGGAAAAAGTTTTAATCTTGCTCATCCAATTGCCTAAATGAGGCCATGTGAGTGTCCTTATCCAAACCCATATTTGGCCTACCTGGTGCTATAGAGTTCTGCAAGGGTTCAGTTGGGCAGACCCATGCCCGACCTGTACCCACTGACCTGTAGCCTGATCCCCACCTCCACCCATCATGCTCCCCTACCTAGAACCACTACCTGAACTGGCCTGCAAATAGCCCACTTACCCCCTGACCCGGCGCCCTTGAAACTGGAAGGGACGTCAACCACAGAGTCTATTCCGATAGTTAGGGCAAGAAAGTTCACCGCAGACTCAGGGGAGTGAATGAGGCACCGATCCTGCAACTTAGCTGGGTATCCAGAAGGGTTAACCATGAACTACACACAATCAGAACGGGCAATCAGAAATTTCTGCCCAAGACCCGACCACCTTGTGGGTGTTCTGTGGGTACCCAACCCGATGCAAAACTCTACCTGGTGCTACCAGGAAGGTGAGCCTGCCAGGTATATCAGTACCTGGCGAGCACTTCTACCTGGTGCCTGGGATCATTTGAGACATTTCCCAATCATACTTGGAACCTTTCATGTCTTTCCATTCACTTATGGTTGCCACTTAACTTTTTATGTTTTCCCACCTATCAATAACATTGGCATCAATCATAATTTTTGACCGGCCAGACAGCAGCCCTACATACGGTTAGTATGGAGTAACATTTCACAGGATTAGCTGTTTCTTTTCCAGTAGATTTCCAGTGGCCCCAAGATATATCTAGTTATATATTAACAGCTCCACCCACCAATTTTTGCTTTTTGGGGCCAGTATTTACATTACTTTAAGATTATGGCTGAAGGTATAGTTTGCAGTTGTTAATACAGTCACTTTAGTTTAAGTGAACTGGTAAAGGTTGTATTGTGAAAGGTTTTATGTATTTACACCATTTTGTTCATCCTATAAGTGGTATCTGACATGCTGCTTCTCTTTTTAGGGTTTATGCCTGGACTGCAGTGAATCCCATAGTATCAGCGTGACAGATTATGACAAATGGTAGAATGTTTGCCATTACAGAATGTTCTCTGTTTATAACGGAAAGCATTTGTGTAGTTCATAGAAGAATAACCAGATTAAAATGTGACCATTTTAAAATTTTCAGAATAATGTATGCCCCTTTAAAGTGGCAGTACTTGTTATAATGGTTTATGAGTTTGGTAAGTGGTGCTATGACTGTGTCAAATGAATGGTTTCAACAAGTGGCTTAGTGCCAACATTTTATTAGCAGAACCATTTGCTAAATATCAGATTATTATCAGGACGAGTGTATAAGTGACCTGTTGGTTCCTCCTGTAGGTTACAATTCCTGATCTCTCTGCAGAATGTTTGAAGGAAAACTCTGCCATATGGGTGGGTGGGGGTTTGGCCCCAATCAGTTCCTAATGGTTTCCAGCTATGGTTCTGCTAAAGGCTGTCTCTGGATTCTTAAAGGGATAATGTCATGGGGAATTTTTTTTTTCTAAATGAATCCGTTAATAGTGCTGCTCCAGCAGAATTCTGCACTGAAATCCATTTCCCAACAGAGCAAACATATTTTTTATATTCAATTTTGAAATCTGACACGAGGCTAGACATATTGTCAATTTCCCAGCTACCCCAAGTCATGCTCTGATAAACTTCAATCACCCTTTACTGCTGTGCTGCAAGTTAGAGTGATATCACCCCCTCCCTTTTTCCCCCCAGCAGCCAAACAAAAGAACAATGGAAAGGTAACCAGATAGCAGCTCCCTAACACAAGATAACATCTGCCTGGTAGATCTAAGAACAGCACTCAATAGTAAAAATCCATGTACCACTGAGACACATTCAGTTACATTGAGAAGGAAAAACAGCAGCCTGCCAGAAAGCATTTCTTTCCTAAAGTGCAGGCACAAGTCACATGATTGGGGGCAGCTGGGAAATTGACAAAATGTCTAGCCCCATGTCAGATTTTAAAATTGAATATAAAAAAATCAATTTGCTCTTTTGAGAAATGGATTTCATCGCAGAATTCTGCTGAAGTAGCACTAGCAACTGAAAAAAAAACATGTTTTCCAATGATAGGATGCCTTTAAAGGAGATTTCAACCCATAATAAAAAAACCCTGCCCCCCTGGGCAAATGCCCCTAATTTTTTTACTCACCTCTCCGTGCAGATCCTGGCCTCAGAGTTAACGGCAGCCATCTCCATTATCTTCAATCATTCTAACTAATGGCAACAGATTAAGAAGCCTGTATCATTGGATACATTTAATACATCCGCTCCAAAATGAGAATTCTGCATAATTTCTAGAAAAAGATGAGAATTTCATAGAAAAATGGCTGTAGTTAATTTTTGCAGGGTTTCTGTGGGCACATCATGGATCTATAGCTCCACTCAATCCAGTAGTTTGCTTGGGGTTTATTTAGGCAAGTGACAAAAGATGGCTGAGCACAACAGAGCAATTAGCAAGCACTGTAAAACTTCTACTTCCGATATAACATATTTACATGTACAGGATAAAAATAACTGGCAGTTTTGTTTTGCTGGTCCTTTAAGGATATCCTATTACAGGTCACTCAAACATCTGTTATGAATTATTGCCGCTCCTTGTTTATACTTTTAGTCTCTGGGGTTTGCCATCAGTTCTTACTGAACACAGGGATGTCAGGCCCTGGCCGATTAAATTTTGAGTTGAACACTCCAGAGATGTTTTCATCAGCAGGAGAAGCATCAATTTGCATATTTATATACAATTAATCACAGCACTTGGTTAGGAAAGTATGTTAAAGCTTTATCCAAGTGAAAAAAGCCTTGTTTTATTCTGACAGATGGGCTCTTCTGTGGGGTTAGCCCTTCATTTGGCAAACTTCCACACCCATATCTTGAATCTGTTATTTAACCCATAGTTGTATTAATATTATTGTCCTTTCTGTCACAGGTGATGGTTGTGGTTACACTGTTATTGGCCCAGAAAGCGGAACTTTGACATCCATGAACTATCCCAAGACCTATTCCAATAACACTGTGTGCGAGTGGGACATCCATGTCAAACCTGGCGAGAGGATCCTGATCAAATTTGGAGACTTCGATATTGAAAATTCCGATTCTTGTCATTCGAGCTATTTGAGGATCTATGATGGCGTTCGGGAATCCCGCACTGAGATTGGTAGGACTTGTTTTTTCATACTTGTTCTTATTGTTGTTATCAGAGGGAAATGGTGAAGTGTACAATTAGTTTGTGGCTATTGTCTAAGCCGCGGGTCACTTTTTTTTTTTTTTTTTTACCAATGAGCCACATTCAAATGCAAAAAACAGTTTGGGAGCAACATATGCTTGATAAAAGTCCCTGGGGATGCCAAATAAGGGCTGGGATTTGATGCCCCTATAGACTGACAGCCTGCAGGAGGCTCTCGGAAAAATCACAACTCAATCTTGGATAAATTATTTTTATTGTGTACTGGTAGAACTGAGCCTGATTATACAGTTAAAATGTGTCAGTGCTACATCATTTGATAATAAAAAGAAACTCTTGGTGGAAAACCAGTGAGTTCAGATACTTAAGGCATGCACATAAAGGTCACACAGTCATTGGACAGGCAATTTTGATAAATGCAACATATTTTATAAATGCTTTACCTTTAAATATTGTAGACTCGGTCTATGAAGGTGTTACTATGTTCTCTGAAGGTTGTGTCTGCACTACATTTGTCTTCCTATAGGAAATTACAAGAGTAGCTTGTATGGATGTTTAATCATTGAAAATTCATAATAAAAGGTGGTATATTTATGAGTGGTTGGGTTTTTTTCTTTTGTGCTTTAGTTTATTGGTACCAGCAAACAACAGACCTCTAATCCACTACTCGGTGTAAAGTAATAAACTTCAAGGTTCTCATGGGACCAGTTGCCTTGTGATTGGCACAGTCATCAATGCACTGGGTCTTGTAACTCCCCGCTGCCTCTCCCACCGCAGCTGTTTGGCTGGTTCCTGTGTGGGTTTGGGTTGAAAGCTTATGATAAATGATAATAACAAGGCTATATGGTGCCAGCCATAGAAATATAATTTGTTACCTATAAAGCAGTTAGGAAGCAACAAAGAAATCTGAGGTTGAACATTTGTGGCCTTCAGTCTCAGGATTCATGGCTTGTGAGCAGATGGGGCTTAGTAACGGCATCATTTTTATTATTTCTGACTAATCTGTCATGGAGAATGGCTGATTACAGGAACAGCCTCACCTCTGAATTGGGAAAAACAAACAGTACAGCTGATGGAATGTCTAGTGGCCAAGGAAATGTAACCCAGAGGTTTTTTTGTGGCTTTCTTTTCATGCAGTCTTCACTGGCTTTGTACACCACCTAACCTCCGCATGCAGGCAGAATTTTTATTTCATACTTTCCATTTCTGGCAGAATCTTTGCTCAAAAGTTATCTGTTGTGCTTAGGGCCATACTAGCACAGGTACAGAATGACCTATTCTTAGCAACTTTTCATTTGGTCTTCATTTTTTATATATTATAGTTTCTGAATTATTTGCCTTCATATTCTGCATCTTCCCAGCATTCAAATGGAGATCACTGGACCCAGCAGCCAAAAACTATTGTGTGATGCTACTGTTTTGTTACTTTTTACTACTTCTCTTTCTTGTCTTTCCCCCTACTATTCATATTACAGTCTGTCATTCCAGAAATTGTCTAGTTACTAGGGGATATTGAAATTCCAAACAAGTTTCTTCATAAAAGCTAAATAATTAAAAAAAAAAAAATTAAAAAAAAAAGTTGTAAATTGGTCTGTACATCATACTTAGAGGCAGATTTATTAAGGTTCAACTGGTGTTTTTCATTTATTATACGATCACCTTGGAAATAGCTTGAATCCAAAAATGCACCATTGAGGTAATGTACATTTTGTAACGGGAATGGATTGGTCCAGTCTGAAGGGGTGGTATGTTGTAGGCGTAAGGCTTCGGATTTCCCCATATTGATTTTAAATCCAGCTATAGTGCCAAATGCGGCAATCTTTTGCAGGATTACAGGCAGCTCCATACTAGGCTTTTCTAAGAAAAGGAGAATATCGTCTGCATATGCTATCAATTTAATCTGTTGTGAGGCTACTTTAATACCTTGAAAGGTGGACCCTTTGCTGCGACACTTACTTAATGACACCACCTTTCAAGGTATTAAAGTAGCCTCACAACAGATTAAATTGATAGCATATGCAGACGATATTCTCCTTTTCTTAGACAAGCCTAGTATGGAGCTGCCTGTAATCCTGCAAAAGATTGCCGCATTTGGCACTATAGCTGGATTTAAAATCAATATGGGGAAATCCGAAGCCTTACGCCTACAACATACCACCCCTTCAGACTGGACCAATCCATTCCCGTTTACAAAAGCCAAAACTCACATAAAATTCCTGGGAATCCATCTGACGCAACACCACAAAGACATATATAAATCGAACATCAGACGAGTCATAGACCAAATTGAGCAAGACACTCAGAAATGGATGAACATGAACCTAACGTTCTCAGGAAGAATCCATTTGATAAAAATGACGTTATTCCCTAAACTACTTTATAAAATGCAGATGCTTCCTTACCGCATCTCTACCACTGATAACAAAAGACTTCAACACATTTTTAGGACCTTTATATGGCATAAGAAACGTCCGCGAATAAAATTAGCCACGCTTCAACACCAAAAACATGATGGTGGACTCAATCTCCCAAACGTAATGGTATATAATGATGCTGCCCTTCTTAGATATGTAGGTGATTGGCTCCATCATAGGAATATTTACACTACAATATCTTTAGATGCCTCCCTGTCAGAAGGGATGTCGCTTAACTCACTACTACATACGCCATTACAGGAAATCCCCAAGAACATGCAGGAAAATCCCCTATTTATCCACGCCTATAAAACCTGGCACTCCATTCGGAAAAAAGCAGCCTTATCTCCTTTTAATTCGATCAACCTTACCTGGTTCAATAACAAAGCCTTTTCTCCGGGCTTGCATAGCCTGATTTTCAAAGATTGGCATTCCAAAGGCTTACAAACCATTAAAGACGTGGTCACCCCTACTACCATAATCCAACCCATTTCGGCCTTGCTCCTAAAATATCCATTTTTGCGGCTCCATCAGTTTTCCCTGATCCAACTCTTACATTTCGCTACACAACAACTGGCCAAACTCACGGACAGAGATAAAAACAATCCAATTGATTCCCTTTGGCGTCGAAACGTGAAACTATTAAATCCACCGCACACATCTACAAACAGATTAGGACTAATGTCGATCCTGATACCACTACTATGGCCTTTACAAAATGGAAATCCATCATCCCACAAGCCGAGAATGTGGATGTTCTCCGATACCACACGCGCCTGATGCAAATTTTGCCTGCTAGCACTTACCAGGAAATGTCCCTGCAATTATTGCACCACACTTACCTGACGCCTTTGAAAAGATTTCATATCGGTACAACACACTCAGACAGCTGTCTGAAATGCGAAACTCCCAGAGCTGATATGATACATTGTCTATGGTCCTGCCCACTCATACAACAGTTTTGGAAGGAGGTCGCCAGTTATTGGGAAACCCTTTCTGGGAAATCTATAACCATTAACGCCACTTGGGCTATATTTAGCAAACTTCACTCTACCCCACATATCTCCAAGCCGGAGAGGGCCCTGGCGGAACGACTTGCGGCGGCAGCTAGAAAGACTATTTTACATACCTGGCTGTCCCGACTTCCTCCGCCAATCTCTTTGGTGCGACAGAAACTGCAATACCTCTTCCACTTAGACTGGATAGAGACCCTAACAAACAAAGAAAAAAACACTGAAAAATTTTTTGACACCTGGATGTCTTACATAAACACCTTCACACCACTTACAAGATCACTCACTCTTCAAATTTTTCAAAACACCACGTGGTACGAAAGGGAGCTGCTGTTGGGGACAGATCCTGTCAAATGGCCGAGGTTCCTTGAACCATTTGAAGATGTTAATAGCCTTCATGATGTTCGAGTTTTTTTTTTTTGGTGTGTTTTGTTTGAAAACTCAAGCAACTCGAGATGTTTTTGCCAAAACACCCAGAACTTGCCAATTTGAGTTTTTTCTTAAATCAAGTTATGAGTTCATTCGAGTCTTAAAAAATGCTCCCATAGTTTTAAAATGTGACCTTTGATAAATAAGCCCTAAAATTTAAGTTAAAATTGACCTACCCCTTTATCAGCAGAGATTGCAGCATCACAATATAGTTTGTCATTATAAAATAAAAATGTATTCCTTGTAAAAGTGATGGATTCTGATACTTAAAGTTACTTGGTCCCTGTATGTCTCTGTTTAAAGGAACAGTGTTTTTGTACCTTTTTTTTTTTTTTTTTTTTTACTGAATTCCCTGTAATCAAGCGGGTGTCTACACCTAGAAACGCTACTCCTACTCCTGCTCTTACATACCCAAAAACTGATGAAAATTTGCTTGCCTTAGGTATGGGATAAGTTATCTGGAAACCCATTATCCAGAAAGCTACAAATTACGGAGAGGCCGTCTCCCATAGACTCCATTTTATCCAAATAATCCAAATTTTTCAAAATTATTTCCTTTTTCTCTGTAATAATAAAACAGTAGCTTGTACTTGATCCCAACTAAGATATAATTAATCCTTATTGGAGGCAACACCAGCCTATTGGGTTTATTTAATGTTTATATGGTTTTCTAGTTGACTTAAGGTACGAAGATCCAAATTATGTAAAGATCTGTTATCCGGAAATCTCCAGGTCCCGAGCATTCTGGATAACGGGTCCCATACCTCCACAACATTTGTGTATATTTGCTTCAGCCTCCAAGAGCTACATTTATCTTGATTGTATTGTATGAGTGACATCTCGGGAGAATGTGCAGTTCCAGCCATAAATTGTAGTCCTTAAATGCGTCAATTAATGTCACTCAGAAATCCAATCTGCTCAGAGCAGCCGTCACTCAGTGACAGAGGATCCGCAGTGTATGTGACTGCAGCCACTGCTCTCCATAAAAATTTATGATGTAAGTCAAACCCTGCTTGGTGTGTGGGAAGATGGTCAGCACCCAAATACTGGCTCTGGGTTTTCCTTTTCTGTCTCTCTCTGGTGTCCAAACTGTCATTCCATATGGCCATTGCACTGCCGTGCTGAACTTGAGCATTGCACACATTGTAAAGCAATGAGCACGGAAACACGGTATGGCTTCTGTATCTTGTCATTTTGTATACCTTAAAAACTCTATACTGAGTCACCGTGAAATCTATGCCCTGTAAATATATAGTTTAATTAGCAAATAATCCCTAGTGATGTGCCACTATTACATCTTACCCAATATCATATTTTTTTTACATAATTCATATTTTCTGGCACAGTTAAGGTTCCATTATTGGTTGGTATTCTGCAATTTGGATCATACTTTAAGGGGGTTATTTATTAAAGGTCAAGTTGAGTTTTTTTAAAAAATTGAGTTTTTCAAGGGTAGTTTCACTAAAAAAAATTTTTTCAGAGGAGGGAAAAAAAATAGGGATGCACTGAATCCAGGATTTGGCCAGGATTCAGCATTTTTCAGCAGGATTCGGCCGAATCCTTCTGCCCGGCCGAACCGAATCCGAATCCAAATTTGCATTTGCAAATTTTGGGGCGTTGAGGGAAATCGTGTGATTTTTTTTTTTTGTGACAAAACAAGGAAGTAAAAAATGTTGCCTCCTTCCCACCCCTAATTTGCATGTGCAGATTTGGATTCGGTTCGGTATTCAGCCAAATGGGTTTTTTTTTTTTATTATCGAGTTTTAATGTGTATCGAAGCTGCTAAAAGCCAGAATCTGAAAATACTCCAGCTAAAATCTGTTATAGTCATGTTGAAGTCAATAGCAGAGGTCCCTGTTTTTTTTTTTTGCCTTCATGATTTTCGGGTTTTTATACGAACAGATTAAACAACCCCAATAGGATTGTTTTGCTTCCAATAAGATAATTATATATATATAGATAGATAGAGATGAGAGAGAGAGAGAGAGATAATTATATCTTAGTTGGGATCAAGTACTAGGCACTGTTTTATTATTGACCCTCCCCTAATTCGAAGCTTTCTGGATAATGGATCCCATACCTGTACTATATTTAATGACTTTACAAATCTGGAAAATCAGGGCAGGGCAGAGTGCGGACACGGCTTGATCAAACTAAAACCACTTTCCTCCTTAAAGGGGTTGTTCACCTTTGAGTTAACCTTTAGTATGTTGTAGAGAGTGATATTCTGAGACAATTTGCAATTGGTTTTCATTTTTTTATCATTTGTGGGTTTTGGCTTATTTAGCTTTTTATTCAGCAGCAGGGATGGGCCTTGTTTCGCCACAGAAATGACGGCCACAGACTTGTATTTTTTCGTGCGACAATAAAAAAAGACGCGCGTCGTCTAGCCAGTGGCAAATTTTTGGCAAAGCGAAACGGGTCAAATCCGGCCATCCCTATTCAGCAGCTCTCCAGTTTGCAGTGTCAGCAATCTGGTTGCTATGGACCAAATTATCCGAGCAACCATGCATTGATTTGAATGACAATATGGAATATTAATAGGGGAGGGTTGGAACAGAAAAATGAGTAATAAAAAGTAGCAATAACAATAAATATGTAGCTTTACAGAGGATTTGTTTTTATAGGGGGTCAGTGACCCCCTTTTGAAAGCTAGGAAGAGTCAGGAGAAGAAGGCATATAGTTCATAAACTATAAATAATGAGGACCAATTCATATGTTGTTTAGAATTGGCCATTCTATAATACATACATACATACATAGAATAGATACTAAAAGTTAACCTGAAGGTGAACTACCCCTTTAAGTGAGTTTGTTTTGTACATTGATGCACCTTATCCTTATAGTTGTGGGACAATTCATAATGGTACAGGTATGGGATCTGTTATCTGGAGAACCTTTATCCAGAAAGCTCCAGATTACATAAAGTCCATCTCCCATAGACTCCATTTTATCCACATAATCTACATTTTTTTTTAAATAATTTCCTTTTTTCTCTGTAAATATAAAACAGTACCATGTACTTGACCCCAACGAAGATAAATCCTAAATAATCCTTATTGGAAGCAAAACCAGCCTGTTGGGTTTATTTAATGTTTACATGATTTTCTAGTAGCCTTAAGGTATGAAGCTCCAAATTACAGAAAGCTTCATTATCCAGAAATTACCGGAGCATTCTGGATAACAGGTCCCATACCTGTATGCTTAAAAGAACTGTTCAGTAATGTTGAATACATTTAAGCTCTCTGTGTGTGTGTGTGTTATGCTTCCTACTCAATATTGATTTAAGGTGTCGGTCCTTTTAATGAAAAGTATGACGGAACGGGATTTAAGGTTTCCAGTTTGCCAACATTAAATCTTTTTTCTGTTTGCTTTCTCTTCACAGCTAAATATTGCGGCTCAGCCTTGCAGTTAGAGAGCCCCATCAAGTCCAGGACAAATAAAGTCACCGTGCAGTTCATGAGTGGGACACACATCTCTGGGCGAGGATTTCTGGCTTCCTATTCTACCACTAATAAAACAGGTACAGGAACAGGCAAGGCCTGGGCTTCCTCTCCTACCGCTAATAAAGCACATACAGGGATCACCATAATAATCTTACCTTGTTATCTGTATCCTTAACCCCGGCTCTAAATTCCGTAGTATTTATTCTCTGCCCTTTTGTTATCTGCTTCCCCATATGTTTCTTATTAAATGAATGTTATCTGTGCAACCCTCTCTAGTGTTTTTCCAGAAGGCAAGAAAAGGTCTAATTTCTGTTCCGAGAAGAGATGTTTATTTCTCCCTGTTAGCTAAGATTGCATAATGCTCAGAGGAATGATTACATTTATAAGAGCTCTGGGGAAGAGCAAAAAAGTATTTTTTTAATTTTTTTTTAGATTTCATTCTGTTGTACCCAAAGTTCTTTCCATAGTAGTGCTAGTCAAGCAGCGTAACCTTCCCCTGCACTTTTCCACATACAGGTATAGGATCCCTTATCCGGAAACCTGATATCCAGAAAGCTCAGAATTACGGAATGGCTGTCTTCCATAGACAGTAGCTTGTACTTGATCCCAACTAAGATACAATTAATCCTTATTGGAAGCAAAACTAGCCTATTGGTTTATTTAATGTTTAAATTAATTTCTAGTAGACTTATGACATGAAGACCCAAATTACGGAAACATCCGTTATCCGGAAAACCCCAGGTCCCGAGCATTCTGGATAACAGGTCCCATACCTGTACCAGTATTTCGCTTTTATCAGGTGCATCTACTGTTATTATCACATGCACAACCCCTGCATTTTAGCAAAAAAGATGGTTTCAAGTTACATCCTGGGTCTATTCCCGCGTTCTCTGACTTAAGGCCCCCATACACAGGCCGATAAAAGCTGCCGACAGACCGAGTTGGCATCTTATTGGCCTGTGTGTGAGGCAATCCAATGGGTTTCCCCGATCTATATCATGCCCAAAAGTCACCCAGATCTCGATCGGGCAGTTTAAAAAATCCTGTTGTATCACGGCCGCATCTGTGCGTTTATCAGACCACCCATTTCGGATGCATTATGATCCGATCGTTCAGCCCTAGGGCCCACGATCGGATCAGCACGATATTGCCCACTTCAATGTGGGCATATCGGGGAAAGATCCGATCGTTTGGTGACATTGCCAAACGAGCAGATCTCTATGTCTATGGCCACCTTTACTCTGTAATATCTTTCTGCCTGCCTTCCTTGTTGCTCAGGGCAATCATGACTGTTGGCCAGAGGGTATAAATGCATACATAGCAACAAGCACACTGATAATGACAGCTCTACTTGGATCTAATATATTTAAAGGGGAACTATAAAAGTTAATATTGGCTTCAGCATACTGAAAAAGAAACTTTCAAAATAAAATCAATTTAAAATTCTGTACCGTTTCTGGAATAATCAAGTTTATCTTCACTATTTCTCTCTCAGCTTCTGTTACTCTTCATTCTGTCTTCATTCAGGAGTTAGGTGTCAGATATTCAACACTTAGATCCAATATATCTTATAGGGGGTCCTTTTGCCTAGAAGATGTATTAGAGCTCACTCTATTAAAATCACCAGACATCATGTCTCTCTACATGCAGAATTTGTGCAAAAGGCAGTTATTTTGTAAGATTTTGCTTGTACAGGAATCAGTTATTTGAGTGAGATCTAATACATCTGCTAGGAAAGGAGCCCCCTATAAGATATATTGGTTCATTCATCTAACATCCAACTGCTGCATGAAGACAGAATAAAGAGAAACAGATTCTGAGAGAGGAATAGTGAATATAAACTTGAATATTTTAGAAACAATGCAGAATTTTGAACTGATTGTATTTAGAAAGTTTCTTACTTCAGTATGAGGAAGCTTTTATTTCATTTTTATTAAAGTTTCCCTTTAATGAGCTAGCCATCATTCATTGCATTGTGCACTTTAAGAAGGCCTCCTGTAAGGATACAGAAATATATAAGACCAAGAAAATGGTATTTATCCTGTATCTGCAACTGCTCACATAACCCTGATTTCTCCTCTTATTTTATCTTAGATCTTATAACATGCTTGGAAAAAGCAAGCCATTTCTCTGAACCTGAATACAGGTGAGAACTATGAGGTCTTAGATTGGGAGGAAGTAATGTGCAGGTTGACCCGAAAACCACGGTGACCCGTGGTTTAACCATCGGTTGGGCAGGTTTGGGTTGAAATTTGGCCAGCCATTGTGGTTAGGGTTGGGTGCGGGTCAGGGTACACTCTTCCTCTGCTCCCGATAATTCCCTGTTTTGGAACCAGAGACGCACACAGAAGTAGTACACAACGGATTAAGTCATGGGTAGGGTGTGGATCCTACAATGGCAACACTTTGCGTATTAGGGTTTGGGTTGAGTTTTTGCTGACCCGCACATCAGTATTGGGAGGGTAAAAAATGAAGAGAGCTTGTGCTATGCTCATAATGTCATTTATATGTACATTCATTTAGGTAGTCTGTTGTATTGGAATACAAATCCCAGCATTAGGTTTTTTTTTGTTTTTTTGTAGGGGCCCTGTCCACTAATGCTTTTTTTAAAAAAACTTGTAGGGGCCCTGCACAAATATTTTTCTTAATGGCTTGTAGGTGCCCTGCCCTGGCCAAATGTTTTTTTTTATAACTTGTAGTTGGCCACTAATGTTTTTTTTTCGTTTTTCTTTTCTAATATTTATCATTTTTATTCGTTTGCATTTGAACAAATAAAATCAACAAAGTACAGTATGTATTCAGCTACAAGCGAGTCCCAGCATTAGGTTTTTAACTTCTTGATGGAAGTTCAGCCAACATTTAGAGGAGTACGGGATGGACATACCTGTCATCTGTCCTGTTTAATTTAGCACACTGTATTGGAAAAAATGGTTTAACTATATCCACCCCAAATGTGCAGAATATGTACATTCATATTTTAATAGTTTGCAACTAGTGACCCGTGGTGGGCTAGTGAGATTTTTGCAAACATTATAGTTAAACACCTAAAAGTTAAGGCTTGTGAATAATTGGATTTTTATTTTCGCAGCAAGTACTGCCCAGCTGGATGTATGACACCTTTCGGGGAAATTTCAGGCACCATTCCTCTTGGATATAGAGACGTAGGTGCACTTTATTGTTACATTTGTCAGATCTATTGTTTTGATGTCCTCCTGAAACCTTTACACCAGAATAAGTTACCGGTACCATTCACAACTGTTCTGTCCTATACAAAGAAGTTTGTGAGCTACTGTGCCTGTAACTAACAAGGGTGCAATTTTTTCCTCACTGCCTGCACAGCATTCTCTTCTTGCTGAGAAGTGCAGAATTGTAATTGCATACATACACATACAGCAACTTTACTTAACTGTGCCTAGTTCATTTTAGCCAATGTCATTTTTAAAAATGTCAGATTTGCTGTCATGTTTGTCTTTGCTTAAATCCGATTACAAGATGATTGTGCCACTTTATTAGCATCAGAGCTTTGTTCTTTGTTTCTAAAAAGTCAATAAAACAGGCCGTTGTCTCTTTGCTTCAGGCCCAAGAGGTTATAAATGCAGCACTGCTGCTGGTTTCTATTAAGACCAAAGGACGTTAATACATTATAGGAGTTTGTTACACTGTAGCTTTGGGAATTCTAGTGTGTGCCATAAAACTGGTTATTGCTGCTGATGAATAGCCCCAGCAGTAAATGGCAAGACATAAACAGGATTGTTCTTTTCTTCTCTCTAGTCTTCCTCACTGTGCATGGCCGGGGTGCATGCGGGAGTAGTGTCCAACATCCTCGGTGGCCAGATTAATGTTGTTATCAGCAAAGGCATCGATTTTTATGAGGGCTCCCTGGCAAACAACATCACATCCAAAGTGTAAGTATTACCCTTATAAGATTAACCCGTCTGGTCCTACTTTGGGAGTTGGCCACAGATCTGTGTGGGTGCCAAAGTAATTGATAAGACTGACTTGTGCATTAATATCTGGTTGAACCTCAAACAGAAACCAGTCATATCTGCTATGGATCACAACTACCCAAGTGTAGACACCTGGTGAATGTTAGAGTATTTGGGGGTCTAAGAAGAACTATCGGTTGTGGACCCTGCAGTCATCACATGCTATTCAGTCATTCATATTCAGCCTATGATTAAGTGTTTGTAACACGAAACGCGTCAGGCTGTAGACACAATAGATTTTCTTCACTTTGAACTATTGCCTGTGGACGTTTGCCTCATTGAGTGCCTGCTCCATATTGGTTTCGTCGATTCATCTTTGTTACCAAAATTGATTCAGTTCCTTTTGACCCACAGTTTCAGCAACTAAATCATGGCCAAATATTGCCATACAAGTGATCCTAGTAACGCATGGTCAGATAGAGCGTCCATACTGAATTCTCATAACATCTGTATACCGTTACATAGAATGAAATAAGGATTAAACTTCCTTAACCTTTTTCAAAACACATTTTAGGATATAAAATTTACAATCAAAGGTAAACAAGTTAAAAAACTTTATTGTAACTTATTATTTATCTCATTAGTTCATCAGTTATATTTTTCACCTTTTACAGGGGCTCATTGTCTTCAACTCTGTTTACATTCAAGACAAGTGGTATGTAATGTTTTTTTATATCGTGGTATGAACGGAGTTCATGACTTTCTAATATAAAATCCCCAATAGAATACGGATAGTGTGCTTATGTGAAGTGCCCCAGTGTCTGTAATATGAATTAGTATTTCCTCCTAGTGTACTCCATCACTAATTCATACTGTCATTCATGTTATCTGTGGCTCTGCACAGCTTGCAATCTACAGGTATAATAAAGAGGTCTAGTGCATTTTTGGGATTAACCAAATGAGGCCAATTTATAGGGCTTGTAAATAGGATTCATTTAGGCTACAGAGGCTAATAATAATAATAATTTGTTTTGACAAATTCTGATTTAAAAATGGTTTATTATTTATTATTTTTTACAAAGTGGTAATGGTTACAGCTGGCCATACACTTACCTATAATATCATAGGAAACTAAATTATGATTATTAGTACAGGTATGGGATCTGGAAACCCGTTATCCAGAAAGCTCCGAATTACGGAATGACCGTCTCCCATAGACTCCATTTTATCCAAATAATACAATTTTTTTAAAATGATTTCCTTTGTAATAATAAAACAGGACCTTGTACTTGATCCCAACTAAGATATAATTAATCCTTATTGGAGGCAACACCAGCCTATTGGGTTAATTTAATGTTTACATGATTTTCTTGTAGACTTAAAGGGGTGGATCACCTTGAAGTTAACGTTTGTTATAGAATGGCCACTTCTAAGCAACTTTTCAATTTGCCTTCATTACTTATTTTTTTTATCGTTTTTTAATTATTTGCTTTCTTCTTCTGATTCTTTCAAATGGGGGTCATTGACCCCATCTAAAAACAAATGCTCTGCAAGCCTACAGATGTATTGTTATTGCTTCTTTTTATTATTCATCTCTGCTATTCACATTCCAGTCTCTTATTCAAATCAATGCATGGTTGCTACGGTAATTTGGACCCTATAAACCAGATCGTTGATATTGCAAACTGGAAAGCTGCTGAATAAAAAGCTAAATAACTCAAAAACCACAAATAATAAAAAATGATAGAATATCACTCTCTACATCATATTAAACGTCAACTCAAAGGTGAATAACCCCAAATTACAGAAGATCCAAATTACAGAAAGATCCGTTATCCGGAAAACCTCAGGTCCCATACCTGTACATGTATAATGGTATGCTGATCCTGACATCCATATTCTATCTTGGTTTGCGCAGGTTTAAAAATGTAGTGCACCAAGTCAGCTGCGGGAAACCTATCCAGCCATTATTTCATGCTGTAACTTAACTACATTCCATGTTTCTTTTCTGTACTAAACATATCCAGCCCTGGGTATGCATCTCTCTTCCAGCTATAAACCTCAGTCACCCAGTATTTGACACCAGAGGTTGGATCGTAAAGGTTTAGTCTGTGTACTTAGCTGTCCCACACATCAGGGGTCAGATCACTTGTGCATATGGCAACTCCGAGGAAGAAATCCGAGATGTGGTTTAGCAAGTAAATGAAATAATGGCAGGGTAGGTTTCCAGCCTTAGCCAAGCAATTACAGTCTTATCATCTAAGCTATGCACTTAGTGGCACAGATTCCTGACATGCTATGAATGTGCTGACAGCACTAACCTCTGCCACTTGGAATCTTACACACTGGGCATTTGTTACGTGCTCGGAGTAGCTGCCTGTAAAATGTTATTTTTAGCTTGTTTTACGTATGTTCTAATGTCACTTGTTAATTTTTTGTGCATCCGTTATTCCGAACAAGGAACCTTGGTGATTTGTGAATCTCTATATTACAGAAAAAGCCATGAATAATCTGTAAAAATGTATCTTCATGAATGTTGCTCAACCCTGTGTTATGGACTGCAGGTTGCCTATCTCTTCCCTGTTAGTTGAACAATGCTCGTACTTTGTTACTGAGCTAGAAAAGCCGTACAATAGGCTATTGTTTTCCAGATCCATAATTAGTGTGAATAACATGGCTTTAATGCTTCCTGTTGGCTAGGGTGCTATGGAACTCTGGGAATGGAATCTGGCGTTATCCCAGATGCCCAGATAAATTCCTCGTCTTTTCTGGAATGGACGGACAACACAGGGCAGACTAATGCTTGGAAATCGGCAAGGGCCCGGCTGAAGAAGCTAGGGCCCCCCTGGGTGGCCTCATTAAGTAACGAGTTTCAGTGGCTTCAAATCGACCTTAGCAAACTAAAAAGAATAACCGGTAAGTAGTGAAGTGTTTTCATGTACATAACGGGTCTTCTATGGTGTTTCCACAGTTCTCTGTTATGATTATGTATTTATGCAGGATAATGTCCTGCTATTTGCTTATGAACTAGAGTCTCAAGCTCAGGACTGGACCTGGAGCGCATTTCCCTATGTGAAATTGCATATGAGAAAGTTCATAGAAATGGGAAATAAAGACCTAACCCCACAAAAAAGTAATGTCATATTGCTCAAAAATGTGCATTATATTTGATATATAATGATGTCACCCCAACCCATATGCTGCTTTTTTTTTTTTTAGGGATGCACGAAAACCACTATTTGTTTGTGAAAGATTAGACCAAACCAAATCCTTATTTGCATGTGCAAATTAGGGGAGGGAAAGGAAAAAGTAGAACATTTGGTTTTTTTTTTTTATTTTACATTTTACTTGTTTTCTGATTTAAAGTCACATGATTTCCCTTCCCGTCCCTGATTTGAATACGCAAATTCAGATTTGGTTCGTCCAGGGATTCAGCCGAATTGAATCCAGCTGAAAAAGGCTGAATCCTAGCCAAATCCTGATTCGTGCCTCCCTAATTTTTACCCTTCTAATAAGATAATTTTTAAGAACAGAGCTGCTGGTTCTGGACAGCTGTATTGCGTTACTTCAGCTCATTTCTAAAGAACCTCACATTCCGGCAAATTGTAAAAAGAGTTCAAAACGGCAACCTGTGCAATGTTACTGTCAGTACAACTAAAGTCAGTGGCTTGCAGGCAGCTTTTACCTTGTAAATGGTGTTCTTATAAACAGTGCTTAGTGATGTCATCAGTTTTAGTGCTCAGTGATGTCATTTGTGTGAAATGTGCTTTATACTGTGACAAATAATATATAATATTAGATGTCACCTAGCAGTTCATGATCTGTATAAAAGCATTTGCCCTTGTGCCTTTATATGGTCATGGAACTCTTTGGTGACTTGTAATATTCTTATATTTTACAATAGAGAGTACGTTATACACTATATAATCCTGTCTTCATTTTTCCTTTTATCATTTTTGTACACTATGGGGCTGGGGCATATTTATTAAAAGGTGTAAAATATTATACGCAAAGGTGAAAGTTAATGTAGAAAACCTGGCATGTTTATACAGCTCCTTCACTGGAATTATTGCAGACCAGCATATTGATAAAGATTTAGGAGTAAACCTAAATTAACGCCAATAGTTTACACTCTAGGCCTGGAATAGCCATGGCATTGAAGTGGAAGTGCTGTTTTGTTCACAGAGAGTGATAAACCTGCATATATTTTTTTCTAGGCATCATAACAACAGGCTCAACCATGGACAAATTCAACTACTATGTTTCTTCTTACAAGATTGCTTACAGTGAAGATGGCACCAAATGGACTGTATACAGGCAGCCTCATGTGGATCAAGACAAGGTACCGTTACCGACCCGTATTTTGTTAGGGGTACTGGAGGGATCATTGAAATATGCAGATATATATGGGGTTCTGGTGGGAGTATTGCCAGTGAAGGCAGATATTTTTGGGGGTTCTGGAGTGAGTATTTCCAGAGAAGGCAGCTATATATGGGGTTCTGGAGGGAGTATTGCCAGAGAAGACAGCTATATATGGGGTTCTGGAGGGAGTATTGCTAGAGAAGGCAGAGATTTTTGGGGTTCTGGAGGGAGTATTTCCAGGGACGTCAGCTATATATGGGGTTCTGGAGGGAGTATTGCCAGAGAAGGCAGAGATTTTTGGGGTTCTGGAAGGAGTATTTCCACGGAAGGCAGCTATATATGGGGTTCTGGAGCGAGTATTGCTAGAGAAGGCATTGATTTTTGGGGTTCTGGAGGGAGTATTGCCAGAGAAGGCAGATGGGGTTCTGGAGGGAGTATTGCCAGAGAAGGCAGAGATTTTTGGGGTTCTGGAAGGAGTATTTCCACGGAAGGCAGCTATATATGGGGTTCTGGAGCGAGTATTGCTAGAGAAGGCATTGATTTTTGGGGTTCTGGAGGGAGTATTGCTAGAGAAGGCAGAGATTTTTGGGGTTCTGGAGGGAGTATTGCCAGAGAAGGCAGATGGGGTTCAGGAGGGAGTATTGCCAGAGAAGGCAGATGAGATTCTGGAGGGAGCGTCTTTTTTTTTTTTTAAAGAAGATATATATAATATAGCTTTCTCATTGAGTATTTTCTGCCCTTTTTTGTTTTTCAGATATTCCAGGCTAATTTAGATTATAATCATGAGGTTCGCAATAACTTCATACCGCCTATCGTGGCTCGGTTTGTGAAGATCCATCCTCTGCAGTGGCATAAAAAAATTGCCATCAAAGTTGAACTGCTTGGATGTCAGTTTAATGCTCCTCCAAAGCTAGTGATGACAGAAGTTCCAGTACTGAGGCCACGAGCCAATAACAACTCCCCAGTGCGGATAGACAAGACCACCTCTCCACCCGAAATCAAGAATACCACTGTTACACCAACTATTAGCAAAGGTACAGAGGCTTAGCGCAAGTCCAGATTTAGCATGTGCAGAATGACATAGTCCTGCCATATTGTTTTCTAGGTCTATTCTTTACATTTATTAAGGGTCGAATTTCGAATTCATGTAAGATTTTTAAAACCCACATAAATTTAGATTTTACTCGAAATTCGATTATTTATTAAAAAAAATGTAAAACTCGGACGAATTTTACCCACTCGAAAACTGGAGTCAAATGCAACCAAACTCGATTTGAGTTTTTTCTCTGAAAAAAGCTTGAATGTCATGAAGGCTACATGCACCTCTCCCATTGACTTATACAGTAATTCAGCAGGTTTTAGGTGTCGAATAGTTGAATTTGAATTCTTAAAAGGCCATGATATGATACATCTCGAAAATCGAATACTATTTTTTTTAAAAACCTCGAATCGAGTTTGGAAAATTCCCTAGTCAGAATTGACAGTTTCAACCTTCAATAAATCTGTTCCTTAGTTGAAACCTGTAATGTTTAGTACTTCTTGTACTTCTTCTATTCTCTATCTGCTGTAACTATTGATTGGGCTGGTAGGGGGCAGTTTGGGTCTCTGTGTACTTGAAATGCCAGTGACTAGTTTGATTCCCAGTCTGGAACTGTTCACTTCTTTTCAGTGCCGCACAAACAGAGGGCAGTATTGGGGTACAGGGTATTTGATGCATGCATAAGGACTTTTCCCTTTCCTTTAAAGGAGAACTAAACCCTAAAAACAAATAGGGCTAAAAATGCCATATTTTATATTCTGAACTTATCGCACCAGCCTAAAGTTTCAGCTTGTCAATAGCAGCAATGATCCAGGACTTCAAACTTGTCACAGGGGGTCACCATCTTGGAACGTGTCTGTGACACTCACATGCTCAGTGGGCTCTGAGCAGCTGTTGAGAAGCTGAGCTTAGGGCTCGTCACTAATTATCAAGCAGAAAATGAGGTTGTCCTGTAATATAAGCTGATGCTACAGGGCTGATTATTAAATTCTGATACTAGTTGCACTGGTTTCTGTGCTGCCATGTAGTAATTATCTGTATTAATTACTAATCAGCCTTATATTGTGACATTTCTATTCTATGTGTACTGTATATTGTGAGTAGGTCCCTAAGCTCAGTAAGTGACAGCAGCACAGAGCATGTGCAGTGAATCAGCAGAAAAGAAGATGGGGAGCTACTGGGGCATCTTTGGAGACACAGATTTTTACTGCTAAAGGGTTGTGGTTGCCTTGGGCTGGTACAGAAGCCCAAAAATAATGTATAACATTTCTAGCTTCTTTAGTTTAACTTTCCTTGTCCTTAAAGGAGGCCCTGCGGGTATTGTCACCCCAGAGAGTGCAAGAGCAAGAGTCACAGCTGTTAATAATAATAGTATTTGCCTTCATGTAGAAAGGTCCCGAGGAAACAAACATCCAAGGATATTTACTTGTGCGCCAGTAATATTGAATATAAGTAAATTATCCCTTGAATGGGCTGCACCATTTCTGCACTGATTAAATGGAAAGAGTTCAGGGCCCAGAAGGAGGGGACATGTTCTTTTTGTAGAGATACTCTTGGCTCTGCCTTATATCAGCTGCCTGCTCCTGGTCAGGAATGCTGGGTTTGACATCAGAGGATTCTCGTCTCAGCAGCTATTGGCCTGACTCATGCTGGGAGCTTGGAAAGGGGCCTCCTTTAAGAACCCTATCCCTGCTGGCGAGAACACTTCATACTGTTGCTGAAGATCCGTGCAGCGTCTTGTATAGAAGGAAAAAGTATAATCACATCGAATGTTTTACTGTAACCTGTAGATATTAATTGTTTCCTCCCCATGGCTATTGGAAATTGGACCTTGTTCATTTAACAGGAAAACCAAGCTTTGCCTATCCAGCTGTTGTTTTAAAAGGAGCAGAGCTGCTGGAGTGAGCTGTAGTTATACAACAGCGGGAGTGGCAAAGTATGGCTTCCCTGGATGGAATCTCTTGTGCATAGGCCCTTTGCATCTGTGAGAAGTGCATTCCCTGTTTGTGTTACCCTGACACAGTTAATCTTTCCAACACCTACGCAAAAATGCGGTGACTGATTGCCATGTGAACGGTCTGTTTTCTTTTAATGGTTTACAGATCTGCCCCTGGTCACCATCCTGGTTCCTGTGTTAGTCATGGCTCTCACCAGCATCATCCTGATCTTAGTCTGCGCTTGGCACTGCAGGAACAGGTCAGTCTTATCATCTCCCTCTTCTCTAAAGGGAAAGTAAAGCCAAAGTGCTTTCTGGAACATTCATAATTGCTTCAGTTTTTCATGGCTTAAAGGAGAATTCAACCTGTGGGGAAGAAACCCGTACCCCCACCCCAGGTAGACCCCCCCCACCCTCCTCCCCCACATGCTAACTACCCCCCCCCCAGTGAAATGCCCCATACTCCATACTTACCCCTCGCTGCAGATTCTTCCAGCGAAGTTGCACGCATCCATCTTCCGCGTCCTCTGTAAGCTGACTGAGAGATCGGCAATTTCCGTTGGAAGAATCTGCGGCGAGGGGTAAGTATGGAGTATGGGACATTTCCCTGGGGAGGTAGTTAGCATGGAGGGAGGGGGTTCTACCTGGTGTGGGGGGTACTTGTTTTTTTTTCCCCCACAGGTTGAATTCTCCTGTAAAGGGGAACTATCGTGAAAATTAAAGTTTAATACAAGCTTCCTCATACCGAAGTAACAAAACGTTCTAAATATAATCAATTAAAAATTCTGCATTGTTTCTAAAATAATCAAGTTTATCGTCACTATTCCTCTCTCTGCATCTGTTTCTCTTCATTCCCTCTTCATGCCGCAGTTGGGTGTCAGATGAATGATCCAATATATCTATATCTTATATGGGGGCTTCCTTTCCTAGCAGATGAATTAGAGATCACTCATATAACTGATTCCAGTACAAACAAAATGTAACAAAATAACTGCTGTTTGCACAAATTCTGCATGTAGAGAGACATGATGTCTAGGGATGGGTGACATTGTTTCGCCGCGGAAATGAGGCCCATAGACTTGTGTGGCGTCATGCATCAAAAACAAATGGCATGCGTCAAAAAAAATTCTCCACACATCAATTAAAATTTGACGGCCATAGACTTTAATGGGTGTTGGCGACATTTTGTGAATTTTTGGCGAATCGAAACGGGTCAAATTTGCTCAAGCCTAATGATGTCTGATGATTTTAATAGAGTGAGCTCTAATACATCTTCTAGGCAAAAGGACCCCCCCTATAAGATATATTGGATCTAACTGTCAATGGATATCTGACACCCAACTGCTGCATAAAGACAGAATGAGGAGAAACAGATACTGAGAGAGGAATAGTGAAGATAAACTTGAATAATTCAGAAACGATGCAGAGGGCTAAACCATTGAAGCAAGTAAAAACAAAAGTGATGATTTTATTACAAATGAAAAGCCTGAGAGCATGAATATTGTGAAATCCCTTCTATATTAGCACAATACAGCATCCTAACTCTGTAACTGACATAATGGCTCTCTCCTTTGAGCAGCAACAGAAATAACGGGGTCATGCAGCTGTGACGGGAAAGTAATGATTCATTGCGTTTTTTATTGTAGGAAGAAGAAGGCAGAAGGAACATACGATTTGCCTTATTGGGATCGTGCAGGTACAAAGCTAAACTGTCATTTATTTGACATTGTTCTGAAGATGTGCAAATGAATTTTAAATATCTTGTACTTTGTTGCACATAAATATTTGTAGCTGGTTTTGCTTCCGATAGAGATTAATTAGATGTTAGTTGGGATCAAGTACAAGGTACTGTTTTATTATTACAGAGAAATCATTTTTAAAAATTTGGATTATTTGGATAAAATGGAGTCTATGAGAGACGGCCTTTCCATATTTCGGAGCTTTCTGGATAATGGTTTCCGGATAACAGATCCCATACCTGTAGTACCATCTGTAGCCAAATAGCCATGCAGATCTTTACAAAAGCACCGTCTAGACATGATGGTAACTTTGTTGTGCAGGAATAAAAATGACTGAATATCTTTGTTTCCAAAATACAAAACTGGTTGTTGGAGGGATGTGGTCTTTTACCCCCAGTGTGTTCCATAAGCAGAGTGATTGTCAGGTTCTTTTATGGCATTATTTTGGGAGAACCACTATATTCCAGTTGAGCTCAGTGTAAATTAAAATAGTCTGTGTGGGCTATAAACCTTATGGTTTTATGGTTACCAAAAAAAATAAAATACCCCATAAAACATATCACATGTTCTAGACCTACATGGTACAAAATCTTATGCATCCGAACACCGTCTTCCTCATTACTATTAGGGATGAACTGAATCCACGATTCGGTTTGTGTTTTGGCCGGTATTCAGTCTTTTTCAGCAGGATTCGGATTCGGCGGAATCCTTTTGCCCAGCCAAACTGAATCTGAATCCTAATTTGCATATGCAAATTAGGGACAGGGAAATCCCGTGACTTTTTGTCACAAACCAAGGAAGTAAAACATTTTCCCCTTCCCACCCCTAATTTGCATATGAAAATTAGGAATCTGGTTGGTATTCTGCCGAATCTTTCGCGAAGGATTTGGGGGTTCCAAAATAGTGGATTCAGTGCATAACTTTAGTATTCAGTGGTATTCATCATTACTATTCAGTAGTGTTCATTACTATTCAGTAGTGTTCATTACTATTCAGTAGCATTCAGTAGTATTAAGTACTATTCAGTAGTGTTCAGTACTATTCAGTAGCATTCAGTAGTGTTCATTACTATTCAGTAGTATTCAGTAGTGTTCATTACTATTCAGTAGTGTTCATTACTATTCAGTAGCATTCAGTAGTATTAAGTACTATTCAGTAGCATTCAGTAGTGTTCAGTACTATTCAGTAGTATTCAGTAGTGTTCATTACTATTCAGTAGTGTTCAGTACTATTCAGTAGCATTCAGTAGTGTTCAGTACTATTCAGTAGCATTCAGTAGTGTTCATTACTATTCAGTAGTATTCAGTAGTGTTCATTACTATTCAGTACTATTCAGTACTATTCAGTAGCATTCATTACTATTCAGTAGCATTCAGTAGTATTCAGTACTATTCAATACTATTCAGCCTAGAGTACAGTCAGGGGGACATGGCAACTCTCAATACAATGGAAAATGCACTTCCAATCAGTCAAGTGTTGATTGTGTTTTATTAGAGTTTTTCACAGGATTACCCCCTTTGTCAGGTACCTGATGGAATATGCTGAAACATTGACACAAACACATAGGGGCTCATTTATAAACAGTGGGCAAATTTGCACCTGGGCAGTAACCCATGGCAACCAATCAGATGATTGCTTTCATGCTCAACCTGCAGCTGGCTTTAAAAAGCAAATCACTGATTGGTTGCTGTGGGTTACCGCCCAGGTGCAATTTTGCCCACGGTTTATAAATGAGCCCCATGGTGTTCACTGTGCTTGCACTGGTTGGACTAGCCATTATTCTTTGCTTATTGCGTGTACCCCAACCCATATTCTTACTTGCTTAGATTTTTACCAATTCTAATACTTTATATTTATCATGTCTTTTCTGCTACTTGTCCCGAAGGCTGGTGGAAAGGAATGAAGCAGTTTCTTCCAGCTAAATCAGCAGAGCATGAGGAGACCCCCGTACGGTACAGCAGCTGTGAAGTGAGCCGAGTGAGACCCAGGGAGGTGGCGACCATGTTACAGGCAGAGTCTGCAGGTACACTTTGTTTCCCTGTCAGTGGGCACTTAAAGGGCTTATTCACCTTTAAATGAACTGTTAGTATAATATAGAGAGTGATATTCTGAGACAATTTGCATTTGGTTTCATTTTTTATTATTTGTGGTTTTTGAGTTATTTAGCTTTTTATTCAGCAGCTCTCCCATTTGCAATGTCCGCAATCTGGTTGCTACAGTTCAAATTACCCTAGCAACCATGAACTGATGTAAACAAGAGGCTGGAATATGAATAGGAGATGCCTGAAGCGAAAGATGAGCAATAACAATACATTTGTAGCCTGAAAGAGCATTTGCTTTTAGATGGGGTCAGTGGCTCCCATTTGAAAGCTGGAAAGAGTCGGAAGAGGGGAAATCATTAAAAAATAATAAAAGAATAATAATTATGAAGACCAATTGAAAAGTTGCTTAGAATTGGGCATTCTATATACTAAAAGTTAACTTAAAGGTGAACCTCCTCTAATATAGAACACAACACTACTTCCTGCTTTTCAGCTCTCTAACTCTGAGTTAGTCAGTGACTTTAAGGGGGGCCACATGGGACATAACTGTTCAGTGAGTTTGTAATTGATCCTCAGCATTCGGCCTCAGCAACAGTTATGACTCCATGTTTCTGATTGGTTACTGTCTGGAAACCAATCAGTGGAAAGCAAGAGAGCTGAAAAGCAGGAAGTAGTAGTGTTCTGGCTATTATGTTAGACATCCAGTCACTCCAGCCTTTATACATTACATTTTGCCTAGCTAACTATATTAGAAACATTTTTTATTTTGCTTGCACAGCCTGTCTATTTGCCCAGTTTTTATTTTTACACTGAACAATTTCTTTAAAAGCATGGCTAACAATAACTTGACAGATATTTTGTTCTCTTTGCTGGACAGAGTATGCCCAGCCTTTAGTTGGGGGAGCAGTGGGCACCCTTCATCAGAGATCAACCTTCAAACCAGAGGAATGCAAAGAACCTGGTTACGCCGATCTGGATTCCTACACCAACCCAGACGATGCCATTTATCATGCCTATGCAGAGCCGCTGCCTACAAATGGACCGGAATATGCAACCCCTATAATCATGGATATGTCGGGCCATCCAGTTGGACCTATGGGCTTGCCGTCTACATCCACATTTAAAGTCCCAGGGAGCCAAGCCCCTCCGTTAGTGGGGACTTACAATAAGCTCTTATCTAGGACGGACAGTTCAGCATCCACACAGGTACTATACGACACCCCTAAGGGGACACAGGGAGTATCCGCCATGGAGGAAATGTTGTACCAAGTACCACAGAGTGTGCCACAACAAACCACGAGCAGGGACGTGCCTCCTTAGTATATACGGCAACTACAGACTTAAACCACGTTCCACGAAACGGCTTTCATTTCTACGAGCACGTTGCATTGTGTGTAGGTGTGCATTTACAGGTTGTAATCATATCGATAAAACCATCAAACAAATATTCCAATCACTGTTCACCGCTTGTACACCTTTCCATCACAATAAACAGCCCAATGCACCCACTGAGGATGCTGGGAGTTGCAGTGCAGCACTTGCTGTGCTGTGTTTTATGACTTGAGCAATATGGAATTGAATGTTCTCCCTGTAGTACATGAGCTTACTATAGGCTTTATTATCCAATGGGAGCACAGCCTATCCATCCGTCTGTGCAGCTGGGAAAGCTTTTCTGTTAGAAATCATAGCGGCCCCATACTGGGGGGATCTAAATGTAAGTTATGGATAATGAGTGCACGTCATAGTTGTGTAGTAGCAGTGGGAAGCTAGTAGGTATGGTTACTAGAGGAACCTTTCATCCAGTAGTTGTACAGTAGTCACTTATGTGGCCAATGTTTATCAAGTTGTGTTAAGGTGAGGGTTTCCCCCGACCCCCGTCTCGAAGCACTAGATCTGTCTCTGTTTATCTGACCCACCTGAGATTGGGACTGGGGTCACATTTTAACAAAGGCAACAAGAAATGTTTATTTTATGGGTGTTCACACTGCTGCCCAGAGAAAATAATTCTATTTTTTTTATAGTCAAATGTCTAATGGTTATTTTTGGATAGAATGTTGGGTTTTTCCATGTTTTTATGTGTGATTGTGTCTAATACTAAGCAAGAGCATTAACACACAAGAGTATTAGAAGTGGTTACATCCAGAGTAGTATCAGTGCCACTAGTTGTGTATTCAGTAGCTGTGCTACCCCCTTCCCGCCCCTAATTTGCATATGCAATTTAGGGTTCAGGTTCGGTCGAATTTTTCACAAAGGATTCGGGGGTTGGCCAAATCCAAAAAAGTGGATTCGGTGCATCCCTAATAATATATAGGTGGGACAACAAAACCGCAATGTAAAATGAGGGGAAACCTAAAATCGGGGGATGTAAGGTGCTGGGTGACATTTTGGATTTGGGTGAATCACATGGAATCCAGGGCAGTGTGGGGGTTGCTTTCCCATAAAGCATCAGCACTGGTTCCATTTAGTTTGGAGAATTCTGTTCCCCATTCCTTTTTACCTGCATCCCGTGGAACTGGCTGTCTTTTTATATCCTTATAAATGGCACATTCTGACATCAGAACAAGCCGTTTATAACAGGGGTCCCCGACCGCCGAATTTGACGCCGCACGTCCGAATTGGACGCCTTCGGCCTTGTGCATTTATATGGTCACATAACTCCTCGGTGACATAATATCTTTATACATTACAATAGGGGGTGCATTATCCACTATATAATTACTGTTGTTAATGAGAACTGAAGAGAAGATTTTATTGGCTTGTGATGCCGACACCAAGGGGCACATCCAAGTTTGAGATCAAATTCTAGTAACTTTTGATGAAAGAAAACTGGATTTCCATGGCTTGGGAATATTAGATATGTGCATTGTTTCTACAAAAACATTTGAGACTTCCAAGTGAAAGCAAAGTCTGTATTCATGACGGGGGATCTTTCTTTTGCTCCACTGGAGTATTTTTAGGTTTTTCTTGCTTGTGAAAACCGAAGCAAGAAATGATAAATACCTGATGGGGGAAAGACAAGAAATGTTTCCTGCAAAAAATTGAATTCACTGTTCATTATAGAAAAAAAAAATTAATTGCTCTTCCTACTTTTCAATATTTTTTGATTTTCCGATTTATCAGATTTGACCATGTTTGTGTAGCCAAGGCTTCAACCCCCACTCTGTAAGTAGTACAGGCCAGCCAAGGCTCTTTCAGTATATGAATTGTGCGTCACCCTTATATTACATTGTGTTATCACACTGGGAATGTCTCCATTATAACAAGAGTTGAATTTCTACGAGTTGTGCTGTTTATTTGTAGGACAGTCTGGTTAGTAAAGGGGTGGTCAGCCCTGAGCTCATGTCTAATTCGGGATGATACAGACTATCCGCTAGAAGCCACATAACAAGGGGCAGATTTATCAAGGGTCAAATTTCGAATTCATGTTTTTACAACTCCCATGAGCCATCTAAATGTATTATAAAAATTGAATTTTTAAAACTCTGGTGAATAGGATCGACCCGAAAACTCGAATCTCGAATGTCAGGAAGGCTGCAAACAACTGCAAATTGATCCATGGACGGTTCCCATTGACTTAAACAGCAATTCGGCAGGTTTTAGGTGACAAATAGTCAAATTCGAGCTCTTAAAGGGCCAGTTTATGGTAAATCTCAAAAATCTACTCCCTAGTTGAATTTGACAGTTTTGATAAAAAAAGTAAAAAAATTTGAATTTTCAATTCAACCCTTGATAAATCTGCTCCGTAGTGTTGCTAATTCATTGCACAAAAGCCACATTCTACATACCAGCCTGCTGTGATGTAAAGAACCCCGTCACTTACAGAGGATGCTGGGAGTTGTACTTCAGCACAGCGAGACGGCTGCTAATGTAACATCCCAGCCCTGTGCCCATTGTTCCAATTCATTGGCAGATACGATGGTGGAACTTCCACTCTCCATGTGCCTGAGCTGGGAATGGATCTGTTTTGCACTATTATAACAACCAATCAGCTTTTAGGGCAAGGCCAGATGTGGCGTTTTTAAAAAAGAACAGCCAGGCTAAATACGCCACTGAAACCACATGCGACCGTCAACATGCGTTTTTCAGCACGTAGGATTCTTTTCCCAACATGCACTTCTCATTGTTCTCATGCAGAATTCGGATGCCATATTTAAAATACGCTGCGTATTTACGTAAAGTGTGATTTCAAACGTGCAGATTTCATAGATTCTATTGATCTGGTATTTTCCTGACGTATTGGCGTGTCTACTAAAAAACGCCAATACTGGCGTCCTGTGGCGGATTTCAACTTGCAAGCGCCCTGTGTGAATTGCCATAGTGCGTTTTCCATTAGTTTCAGTGGTAGTGCAGTTTATGCGTATTTACGCCTGGCGTAAACGTAAAAACGCCACATCTGGCCTTGCCCTTAGTCAAAACAAATGTGAACTATTGAAAGGACACTCAAACTCTTAACGGTTTATTGAACTACAACTCGCCCTGCAGCGGTTACATCCTCGCCTCCCACGTATCCATTTATGAACAACTTGTCATGTGATTATACGTTACAATACTGCCGTGGAACAATGCACTTTTCCTGACACCTCGCGCGCACCGTATTTATCAAATGAGAGTTTTTATTATTTAAAATTCTAAAATTTTTGATTATTTTTTTTTTTTTAAGACATGAACATGGCATGAGATGGACTTGCTTGTAAAACACTGCTTTCAATTTATTCAGGTACTGCAGTGGCCAATAGTTTCCAGAAGACGAGGTGCTGGTGGGTGGCACCTTGACTGTCATTTCCTTTCAGATCCGCATGTACTGTAGACACATTGTATTTGTATATGTTGTTAGATTCTAGAGTGTGTAAATGAGAAATTCTATGTTTCTGTTCTGAAAACATTGTAAATAAATCCCAAGAATTCTCAGAATTGTCTTTGTCCTAAAATACATGTAATACTTTATAATTTCTATGAGGCCAGATGTATTAAAGTCATGGAATCTGTGTTTTCTATTCACCAAGCAGACTTAAAGGGATTGTTCACCCTTAAATTAACTTTTAGGGGCAAATATATCAAGGGTCGGAATTTCGAACTTCGAAAAGACCAACAAAGTTTTTTGGTGAAACAGGTCCTTATTTGAAGGAATAGCACATTCTATCGAATTCGATTCAAACTTTTTTTAAAAAAAACTTTGATTTTTCAAAGTCCACCAATTGACTCCAAATAGGTTCTAGGAGGTCCCCCATAGGCTAAAACAGCAATTCAGCAGGTTTTAGATGGCGAATGGTCTGTCAATTTTTAAAGAGACAGTACATAATAAATTTCGAATTTTCACATTTTTATCGAATCGGGACTATTTCCTAGTCGAAGTACACAAAAAAATAGCTTGAAATTCTATTTTTTTTTTTTCATTCTAAATATCACCACCTTTGATAAATCTGCCCCTTAGTATGATGTAGACCAGTGATCCCCAACCAGTAGCTTGTAAGCAACATATTGCTCTCCAACCCCTTGGATGTTGCTCCCAGTGGCCTCAAAGCAGGTGATTTTTTTTGAATTTCAGGCTTGGAGTAAAGTGTTGGTTGTATAAAAACTATGAGTGCTGCTAAACAGTACTCAATGTAGGTTGACAATCCACATAGGGGCTACCAAATAGCCAATCACAGCACTTATTTGGCACCCCAAGAACATTTTTCATGCATGTGCTGCTCCCCAACTCCTTTTACTTCTGAATGTTGATCACATTTTTTATTATTTGTGGTTTTTGAATTATTTAGCTTTTTATTCAGCAGCTCTCCAGTTCGCATTTTCAGCAATCTGGTTGCTAGGGTCCAAATTCCCCTAGCAACCATTCACTGATTTAAATAAGAGACTGGAATATGAATAGGAGAGGGTCTGAATAGAAAGATGACAAATAAAAAGTAGCAATAACAATAAATCTGTAAGGCTACACATTATTTGTTTTTGGGTGGGCAAGAGTGAGCCTGAAACAGCGCCTGGCTGTTTGACCTAATAAATTAAATTTTTCGCTTTTTTCAACAAAGAGGTGCTGCAGCGGTTTATTTTTTTCCTGTACGTCTATGCAAACCTCTGGCAAGAGTTTCCAGTCTGCTTTGCACCCAACCTACAAAGTTAAATGAGGTATTTGAAGCACACACACAATATTGAGTGCTTGAGATGGGGTCAGTGACCTTCATTTGAAAGCTGGAAAGAGTCAGAAGAAGGAAAATAATTCAAAAACTATAAATGAAAAAAAAAATGAAGACCAACTGAAAAGTAGCTTAGAATTAGCCATTCTATAACATACTAAAAGTTAACTTAAAGGGCATGTAAATGCAAAAAAATAAAATCCCATTTTTTACTATCTTTAAAGGAGAAGGAAAGGTTAAAACTAAGTAAGCCTTATCAGAAAGGTCCATCTAAATATACCAGTAAACCCCCAAAGTAGTGTTGCTCTGAGTCCCCTGTCAAAAGAAACACAGCATTTCTTTCCTTCTATTGTGTACTCATGGACTTCTGTATCAGACTTCCTGCCTTCAGTTTAAACCTCATTGCCCTGGGCAAGAGCATGCTCAGTTTGCTCCTCTCTCCCCCCCCCTCCTTTCTCTACTGTAATCTGAGCCCAGAGCAGGGAGAGACTCAGGCAGGAAGTGATGTCACACCATGTTAATACTGCAGCTCCTATCCTAAACAAACAGAGAATTTCTAGAGCTTTTTACTCAGGTATGGTAAAACATTCTACAGAATAAATATAGCATTCTAGCTTGCACTATTGCAGCTAATCTATTGCCAATAAAATGCCTCCGTAGCTTTCCTTCTCCTTTAATGAAAAAGATATCTATCTCCAATATACTTTAATTAAAAAATGTGTACTGTTTTTATAAGAAACCTGACTGTATGCAGTGAAATTCTCCCTTCATTTACTGCTGTGGATAGGAATTGTCAGATGGTCCCTAACTGCTGAGCAGGGAAACAATCATACTTATGTACAGCAGGGGGACCACCCGCCTTACTTCCCAGCCATGCAGAACTCAAGCAGCTTTGTTTATGACGATCCCTAAGCCCAGACCACACTGAGCATGTGCACAGTCTTAAGCTGGCCATAGACGCAAAGATCCGATCGTATGAATCGAGGATTCGTACGATTTTCGGACCATGTGTGGAGAGTCCCGACATTTTTCGTCCGTCGGAGATCGGTCGTTTGGTAGATCGGACAGGTTAGAAAATTTCTGTCGCCTGCCGATAATATCTCTGCGTGTATTGCCGATCGTACGATTTTCAGTGGGAGACTGTCACTAGTGTTGTGAGACATAAGTATCGTACGATTGCCGTCAGGGGCAGAACATTGGGTGATCTGTTCTTATTTGATCGGAATGGTAAAGACTTTGATCTGAATGGTTAGTGGAGGGTCGGGAGATGGGAAAGTCCGATCGTACGTTGATTCGTACAATCGGATCTTTGCGTCTATGGCCAGCTTTAGTCTTGCAAAGATGTTTAACAAAGTTACAAGATGGTGACCCCCTGTAGCCAAATTTGAAAGCATAAATTATTTGTTTGATTAGGCTTGTGGTGCAGTAAGTTCATGTTTAGTATACAAAATACAGCATTTCTAGCCTTATTCTATTTTAGACTTTACGTGCCCTTTAAATCCGGCTCCATGATCTTTGTCCCTGCAGCTGGAGTTGGAAACAGTAAACGGGATGAAAAGGCAAAAATAAAATTCAATACAAATCTCTACACAGTTGCCGACTGCTCTACAGGGAAACAAAGAAAGCTGCTTGAGTTCTGCATGGCTGGGAAGTAAGGCGGGGGCTCCCCCTGCTGTTCATAAGTATGATTGTTTCCCTGCTCAGCAGTTAGGGACCGTCTGACAATTCCTATCCACAGCAGTAAATGAAGGGAGAATTTCACTGCATACAGTCAGGTTTCTTATAAAAAATGGTTCACATTTTTTGATTAAAGTATATCGGAGTTAGGTTTCTTGTTCAGTAGAGAAAGTAAAAAATGGGATTTTATTTTTTTGCCTTTACATGCCCTTTAAACATAAACCACCCCTTTAAGCTCTCTGCCTCATCATCTCACTGGTCAAACAGACTGAGGGTTTTCTCACCTGATGGCCTTCCAAACATGTCGAATAGATGTGGCCTAGTTGGACCAATAAGCTGGTGTCTCAGTGGGTGCATGGCCAGCTTTACAGTACGTTAGGCTGCAGCTTCCCGGCCTCCTTGTGGAAATGTATCAACCAGAGCTTAAAGGGATACTGTCATGGGAAAAACATGTTTTTTCCAAAATGAATCAGTTAATAGTGCTGCTCCAGCAGAATTCTGCACTGAAATCCATTTCTCAAAAGAGCAAACAGATTTTTTTTATATTCAATTTTGAAATCTGACATGGGGCTAGACATATTGTCAATTTCCCAGCTGCCCCAAGTCATGTGACTTGTGCTCTGATAAACTTCAATCACTCTTTACTGCTGTACTGCAAGTTGGAGTGATATCACCCACCTCCCTTCCCCCCCCCCCCAGCAGCCAAACAAAAGAACAATGGGAAGGTAACCAGATAACAGCTCCCTAACACAAGATAACAGCTGCCTGGTAGATCTAAGAACAGCACTTAGGGCTATTCCACACGGGGAGATTGCCTTGCGTTTGCGGTCGCGGCGACAAAGCGCCGCGCCAGTCGCCGCGACCGGCGCAGGCGACAGTTTTGTATGGGCGCCTATGTAAAAACGCCTGTGCTAACCACACCAGGCGATGCGCTTTTCAACAGTCGCCTGAAAAAGCCTGGCGAGGCATTTTCAGGCGACTGTTGAAAAGCGCATCGCCTCGTGTGGTTAGCACAGGTGTTTTTACATAGGCGCCCATACAAAACTGTCGCCTGCGCCGGTCGCGGCGACTGGCGCGGCGCTTTGTCGCCGCGACCGCAAACGCAAGGCAATCTCCCCGTGTGGAATAGCCCTTAAAGTGAAACTGACACTTAAAAATGAATTTTAGCATATGAATGTACATTAAATGTTACCTATAGGTCATGTTGATCATTTTTTGCTGAGAGGTTTGTTTTTGTATATAATTTTTAGTTGAAGTTCCTAAGCCTGACTCTCTGACTTTGCCAACCTGACTGTCCCATCTCAGCCTGTTAGTTACAGTTTCTAATGCTAACGGACTCCTGCTGCACAAATATGGCAGCCCCCTCATACAGGAACATGGGGCATCAGACAGGTAATGTAAAAGCATCATGCAAATACTTTATGGCAAAGTTATAAGTAGCTTGCAAAGCCAATATTATAATAGATGTATAAAAAAAGTTTAATTTCAGGTGTCAGTATCTCTTTAATAGTAAAAACCCATGTCTCACTGAGACACATTGTTACATTGAGAAGGAAAAACAGCAGCCTGCCAGAAAGCATTTCTCTCCTAAAGTGCAGGCACAAGTCACATGACATGGGGCAACTTTGAAATTGACAAAATGTCTAGCCCCATGTCAGATTTTAAAATTGAATATAAATAAATCTGTTTGCTCTTTTGAGAAATGGATTTCAGTGCAGAATTCTGCTGGAGTAGCACTATTAACTGATGTGTTTTGAAAAAAACATGTTTTCCGATGACAGGATCCCTTTAAAGGTTGTGTTTTCCTATGAGCTGTGGCTGGGGGAGCATCAGACACAATGGTTGTTGATGACAATGAATTCTGTAAGTAATCAGTTTTAGTGTCCTGGCCCATTTGTAGGTGCATAAAATGCTGGATCTGGATGAAACGTCAATGTGTAAGCAAACCTGAACTCTTTGTACATCAAGGTGATTTTTCTCTCATCAGGCAATTTTCTGATTGTGTATAGAGAGTGCCAAAACTCAGAAGAAACAGATTGATCAAATTAATTTAATATACTGTAGTTCCACTGTAAATAAAAAAAACACTATTTATATAACCTGTTATTTATACAGCACCAGTATATATTCTGCTGAGATTATGTCATTCACATCAATCCCTGCCCCAGAGGAGTTTACAGTCTATGTCCCTATTACTATGGTCAGGTGTCTGGCAGTGATACATAAACCTTTACAGATGAGCAATCTAATCTGGAGGTAGAAATGTCAGACGTAAGGGTAATGGCACAGAGAATCGCTGCGTCCCAGCTAGAAATCGTATGGACAGCAGAACACTGGGAAAATAGCTTTTCATCGACAATGAATGGAATTGCGCTGACCCTTGGGCTTATCACTTGGCCGTCAGTGCGATGGTAACGTCTCAATGAGATTCAATCCAGTGGCAGCAAACTGATTATTGGATGGACGACATGATTGATATATTACAGCCTGATCCCCCTTTTTTTTATAAAACTCATGTAAACAAGTTCATTACAGAATAATTCATTCTAGATTTCTTATACTGGTTTTCTTATGTTTCTTTACTTAGCCTGGTACTGGTATAACATCATATTGATACAGGAAGAAATGGGATAGGCCGTTTGCTGGAGGCAAAGAAAAGCTATTTATTGCCCACGCCATTAACTATTAAGGGGTTATTTATCAAAGGTACAATTTTACAGGTTTTTAATACCTCAAATGAACTCACAGCTCAAATGGTTTCAAATTTAAAAAAAAAAAAAAAGATTCAGCGAGTTCAGGGTTACCCTTAAAACACTAATTAATTGAGTTTTTGCAAAAAAAACCCTCAAATTGCTAGAGTTTTCAGGGCTAAATCCTCAGAAAAAAACTGGAACATCATGGTTCATATGGTTCAAGGGATGGTGCCATTGACTCCTACATGTCCTCGACAGGTAATTTTTCGGATTTGAGCTATTTCCAGGGTCAGGATACAATAAATCTTAATATTTTTTTTTTTTTTTTAAACCCCAAAATTAGGAGTCAAAATAGATTTTTGACTCCTAAATCCTTGAAAATGCAAATTTTTCATGGAAAACACAACTCAAAACTTAAAGGGATCCTGTCATCGGAAAACATGTTTTTTTTCCAAATCGCATCAGTTAATAGTGCTACTCCAGCAGAATTCTGCACTGAAATCAGTTTCTCAAAAGAGCAAACAGATTTTTTTATATTCAATTTTGAAATCTGACATGGGGCTAGACATTTTGTCAATTTCCCAGCTGCCCCTGGTCATGTGACTTGTGCCTGCACTTTAGGAGAGAAATGCTTTCTGGCAGGCTGCTGTTTTTCCTTCTCAATGTAACTGAATGTGTCTCAGTGAGACATGGATCTTTACTATTGAGTGTTGTTCTTAGATCTACCAGGCAGCTGTTATCTTGTGTTAGGGAGCTGCTATCTGGTTACCTTCCCATTGTTCTTTTGTTTGGCTGCTGGGGGGGAAAGGGAGGGGGGGTGATATCACTCCAACTTGCAGTACAGCAGTAAAGAGTGATTGAAGTTTATCAGAGCACAAGTCACATGACTTAGGGCAGCTGGGAAATTGACAATATGTCTAGCCCCATGTCAGATTTCAATATTGAATATAAAAAAATCTGTTTGCTCTTTTGAGAAATGGATTTCAGTGCAGAATTCTGCTGGAGCAGCACTATTAACTGATTCATTTGGAAAAATTAAGTTTTTTTTCCATGACAGTATCCCTTTAATAAACCTGCCCCGCAATGTTCTTGTGTCTGATTGATGTCTGTGGTGTAAAACTTTTCCTTTAGAAAGTCACATTACCCAGCTATAAGCAAGTATAGCAAAAAGATTTTTTTTCCAATTCACTAGCAAAGAATAAGTACATATGTTATTGTGTGCACAGATGTAGGTGAGGCAAGTAGTGCCCGGCGGGGTTTTTTGTACATGTGGGACTGTAGATGTTAGTTTGCTAAAATAATTACATTTTTAAATACAGTTTTGCCTGTGACTGAAAGCTGCTCAAATGGAGGCCTGTGTGGTGTTCCTATAGCTTAGTGTAGCTTATGGAAATCAGAAAAACTTGTGAGAAGTGGAACTGCAAGTGACAAAGCTATCAATTCTAACATTTAAATGACCCATCATCTGTAATATAATGTACCTGTCCTTTTGATTAGCTGGAAGAGCACTAAAAGTTATTTTTTTTGTGGGAAATGGGGGTTGGCTCAATTTCAAATACTTTCCTTTTAAAAAACATTAAAGTACTACTATCTGTGAGAGTGTTAAGATGGCCACTAGCTGATCCTATCCAGTATCCAACGCATTGAACCACAGACTGAATGGCTACCACACATGGTCACCTTTTGACTTTTCAGTCTAGTAATTCGAATTACAGCTGCTTCTCCCGTCCTAATTTGCTGCATCAGCAGATCATTTTCAAATCTGCCCAATCAACAAACGGATCTGTACTGCACAAGGAATGGGTCATGATCAACCGATAAACAAATATGTAGTGAGAATTAGAAGAAACTTGGATTTCATCAGTATGAGGATTGGCAGCCTTACAGTTAACTCGTGTGTAAATCAGATTTACCTTCATATAATGACCAACTGTTTCCATGATAAATACACAGGAATAGCATTGTGACCAGGTCCGGACTGAGAATTAAAATAGGCCCTGGCATTTCAGGGACACAGAGGCCCAAACAGCCCCCACCAGCCCACTAAATACTGACTTTCTATGGGACCTTATAGCAGCCCCTCTGGCATTTGCCAGAACCCACAGATTGTCAGTCCGGGCCTGATTGTGACTATTGTACATGTTGCTATAAAGAGGAGTGGTTTCTGTTTTTGCAGTTATATTTGTACTTTTAACCTCTGTAAGATCTTCTCCCTTTCCAGATAGATCTCTTTCCGATGTACTAGCCTCTGAAGCCTGCGGTTCATTCGCTCTCTTTCTGCTTCATTCACATTGCTGGTTGGCTTTGCAGCAGCAGCCTGTTTCAAGCAGCTGATTTGTGCTCTCTTCTCTTGAATACTGACCTGTTCACATGAAAAGGAAAAGGGATGCAGTGAATTTGCAGATACATTTATACATAGTTACGGCATGTTTATATATGGAGTAACATTATGCAATAGCGCCACCAACTGATGAAACTGCTGTCAGCCTTTTCTTATAATACAGGCTAAAGCAATTTTTAGAAGTCATAACTTTGCAAACGTCCATCAACGAGCCCTATACAGACCATTATAAAGCAAAAACAATTTCCTCTATATTCATGCTGTTATAAAAATATATTTATTGTATCATATTAAAATACATATCAATTTCTGCCTACCCAGCACCCAGTCATAGGCAGCAAACTTCTGCAAAACTTGTCACAGGGGGCGAAACAGATCTTTACTAGGGATGGACGAATAGACTTGTATGGAATCGTGCATCGAAAAAAAAAAAAAAAAAAAAAGGACGCATCAAATAAATTTAGCCGCGTGTCCAAAAATTCCTGACGCCCATAGACCTAATGCGACATTTTGGTAGCGGCGAATTTTTGGCGAAACTAAACGGGTCCCATCCCTAATCTTGTCTGCTAAAGAGCCGTGGTACAGAAGCACAAAACATAATGTACAACATTTCTAGCTAATTCTTTAGTTTAACTTTAGTTCTCCTTTACCAGTGGTGTGAACATGATCAGAGAGGGATCAAAGGTTACCCCCAGACATGACAAGTTATAAAGGGGACAGATTGCCAGGTTTCCCAAGGTTTCAGGCAGTCCCGGATTTATAAAGCGGGCACCCCTAGGCCTGCTGTCGTTTGTTGTCCCTGTCCCCTCCCCTTTATACACGCAAATTTTAGGAGCAATGGGGATTTCGTATATCGTATTTCCTGCGTATCCACAGTGTTTCTGAACCAATGTGGGTGTGGTTAGGCAGCATGCCGCCCCCTGAAATCCTGCTGCCCTAGGCCCGAGCCTTGGTGGCCTCTCCACAAATATGGGGTGCCGTTTGTCCCAAATACATTCTGTATACAAAACTATCCCTAATACACAGAATGAATGTCTCTCATGTTATATAAGTATTTGTGACCATACACAGAGAAAAAAATATACAAAAGACTTATTTCTATTAAAGAATGAAAACAAAATCTGGTTAGTGCACAAAAGGATGTCATTATATCACAAACTCCATTCTGTACAGTTTAACAAGCAATCTGTCTCACAAATGTATAACCTCCATGTAACGGACACACTTATGTGCAAAGTTACTTACAGAATGAATTATGTAAAAACAAAGTTGGACATACTATATAATAGTGTAACTAACTAGTGATTGTCAAGCTAGATTTGACTGACAAAATAGATATTTGTGACAGAAAGCAAGATTTTATAGTACAGGATTCATTCTTTCCACAAAATGACAGTTTTGTTTCACAAAACAGATAAAATAACCATTCTGTGAAGCAACACTGTCAGTCACATTCCTGAACCAATAAGAACAAAGCTTATTGCCATATACAAACAAGATGAGAAGTGGCCAGCTCTGCTCCACATGGCTAAGGCAAAGGATCTGACCTGCTATAGAGGGCGCTCTCTAATGTCCCCTGTGCTGCATAGTAATAAACATGAACAAACCTTTCCTAAAAGAGCTGCTGTTAAACACTACAGGTTCATAAATGGAAGTTTTTACAAATGGCTGAGAAATATAATGCTGCTGCATTTATAATGATTGTAGAGAAAGAAAAGTATGCAAAACTTATATAAATATGATCATTTTAGGTGATATGGCTATTCTTATTGTAGTAACCTGCTTGTGTGGCCATTTTGGTTAAGGGCATTCCTGCTGTTTTGCCATTATCTTATGACTCACTCCTGTTCCTCTTCCTGTCTAAGCTGAGAGTAATAATGAGACAGGCCACACCCACCTGCGATGTTGTATTAAATGTACCAGAAGTTACTGTGCTTGTCTGGCTGCTTTGCCTGACTCTCAGAGTCAGTTATAAGTTTTATATATGATAGTTAGACTCCAATGTCTCCTCCTAGCTGTAATCTTGCACCAATTAGCTTTTAGTAGTCTCTTAATAATTTGCTTAGCTATAGTTCAACTACTACATAATAGCTTTACCGCCTTTAGCCAGAGACTTGGGACTGATCATGTGCACACACATTGTGTATAGTATGATGTGTAGGTTATATGAGCAGCCACTCCTGAGTACTGTGTGTAAACAAAAGGCTTTAGGACTTCAACTTCACCTCCTTTCGTGAATTCGGGTCTTTTCCCGCGCTTCGGGACTTCAGCTTCGTCTTTTCGGCACTTCCGCATTCTGTAATATGCGAAATGGCCGCATGGCTCGGGCGCTCGTAAAGGGGACCCGGCTCTTTGAAAAATGCAGCACTTCTGGGCCCCCCTTCAGGCCTGGAACACTTGTCCCCCCTGCTCGCGACCCTGGACATGCATGTGACATGGGCACAGTTGTGCTCTCTGTTTTAATGTTGTGTCCCCCTCCACCCACTCTGATGTGAAAGGGTTAAGCACTGGGCAGGTAAGGGGACGACATCATTAGAGTCTTTTGTTATAAATAAATATAAAGCATTGTGCAGCTTGTTGCTTCTATATAAATAGATTATGATCCCCTAAAATTGCCCCTGCCTAAATGACCCCCCTTTTGTTTACACGCAGTACTCAGGAGTGGCTGCTCATATAAACTACACATCATACTGTAGAGAATGCGTGGTCATACCTCCCAACATTTTGGAAGTAAAAAGAGGGACAAAAAATTTGTAGTCATGTAGAGCGGCAATTTTTTTTTGACTACACCCATTTTTGTGGCCACACCCCTTAATTACCAGGTTCATTTTACAAAATTTGGCAGGTTATAAAAGTTTGAAAATATTTCTCCTTATCTAAACTGTTAAAATTACTTATTTTCTTATCTCAAAATTGTTATAAAGTATCTTAGTTGCACCTGTTAGCTGTACTGGCCTCTCTGCCAAAAGCCAATTAAGTTAGAGAAAAGAGGGACTTTCCAGTACAAATGAGGGACCTCAGGTTGAGCTGTCAAAAGAGGGACTGACCCTCTGAAAAAGGGACAGTTGGGAGGTATGTGTGCACATGATCAGTCCAAAGTCTCTGGCTAAAGCTATTATGTAGTAGTTGAACCATACCTCGCAACATTTTGGAAATAAAAAGAGAGACAAAAAATTCTTTTGCATGTAGTGCAGCAATTTTTTGACCACACCCATTTTGTGGCCACACCCCCTAATTACCATGTTCATTTTACAAAGTTTAGCAGGTTTTAAAAATGTGAAAATATTTCTCCTTATCTAAACTGTTAAAATTACGTATTTTCTTATCTCAAAATTGTTATAAAGTATCTTAGTTGCACCTGTTAGCTGTACTGGCCTCTCTGCCAAAAGCCAATTAAGTTAGAAACTTTGTTTTTTTTTTCTGGCAGTTCAGTGCAGAGAAAAGAGAGACTTTCCAGTACAAATGAGGGACCTCAGGTTGAGCTGTCAAAAGAGGGACTGACCCTCTGAAAAAGGGACAGTTGGGAGGTATGTGTGCACATGATCAGTCCAAAGTCTCTGGCTAAAGCTATTATGTAGTATTTGAACTATAGCTAAGCACATTATTAAGAGACTACTAAAAGCTAATTGGTGCAAGATTACAGCTAGGAGGAGACATTGGAGTCTAACTATCATATATAAAACTTATAACTGACTCTGAGAGTCAGGCAAAGCAGCCAGACAAGCACAGTAACTTCTGGTACATTTAATACAACATCGCAGGTGGGTGTGGCCTGTCTCATTATTACTCTCAGCTTAGACAGGAAGAGGAACAGGAGTGAGTCATAAGATAATGGCAAAACAGCAGGAATGCCCTTAACCAAAATGGCCACACAAGCAGGTTACTACAATAAGAATAGCCATATCACCTAAAATGATCATATTTATATAAGTTTTGCATACTTTTCTTTCTCTACAATCATTATAAATGCAGCAGCATTATATTTCTCAGCCATTTGTAAAAACTTCCATTTATGAACCTGTAGTGTTTAACAGCAGCTCTTTTAGGAAAGGTTTGTTCATGTTTATTACTATGCAGCACAGGGGACATTAGAGAGCGCCCTCTATAGCAGGTCAGATCCTTTGCCTTAGCCATGTGGAGCAGAGCTGGCCACTTCTCATCTTGTTTGTATATGGCAATAAGCTTTGTTCTTATTGGTTCAGGAATGTGACTGACAGTGTTGCTTCACAGAATGGTTATTTTATCTGTTTTGTGAAACAAAACGGTCATTTTGTGGAAAGAATGAATCCTGTACTATAAAATCTTGCTTTCTGTCACAAATATCTATTTTGTCAGTCAAATCTAGCTTGACAATCACTAGTTAGTTACACTATTATATAGTATGTCCAACTTTGTTTTTACATAATTCATTCTGTAAGTAACTTTGCACATAAGTGCGTCCGTTACATGGAGGTTATACATTTGTGAGACAGATTGCTTGTTAAACTGTACAGAATGGAGTTTGTGATATAATGGCATCCTTTTGTGCACTAACCAGATTTTGTTTTCATTCTTTTAATAGAAATAAGTCTTTTGTATATTTTTTTCTCTGTGTATGGTCACAAATACTTATATAACATGAGAGACATTCATTCTGTGTATTAGGGATAGTTTTGTATACAGAATGTATTTGGGACAAACGGCACCCCATACACAAATCCAGGCCTGTCCCCAGGTTATTTACGAGATCGAGTCTGTAGGTTTGGTGTTAAGTTGAATTTGTATGTAAGTTGAAACATATACATTTATTTATTAAACTTAACAAGACAGATGTTTGTCTTAACATAGTATTTATTTTTACCTTTCTGTGCTCTGCAGTAGACAACACAAGCCAAAGGGGATTGAGACGGGCGGTTTATTAAAGCTAAATGCTAATAAAGGCCAAGCAAACCATTGTACATTACTGTAATAGCCTCTGTATGTAAGTGTGAGTTGTATGTAAGTCGGGTGTATGTAAGTCGAGGACTCCCTGTAGTGCTACATTCTTAAATATCAGTGTCATTTTCCATGTATCTTTAAAACGTACCTCTGTTTCTGTAATATCGATCTGTGTTTTTTCAATCTTGCTTTTAATAGCAGCAACTTCTTTCTGAAAGCAGGAAAAGGAAGGCATTGGCCACACGAATACATCAGAAAGAATATTTTACACAGCGAATTGATTTCATTTAGAGGTATGTACATTTGGCATGATTTGACTGCTGCAGTTCTCCCTGAGAGGGCTGTGACAGTATGGGGGTTATTTATCAAAGTCTGAATTTATCTCAATATTTTCTGCTACAAACTCCGATCAAATCCGTTCGGGTTTTGTGCGCTTATTTATTATTGCATTTACCTGAAAATTTGCTTTGTTTAAAAAAAAACAAACAGATTTTCACGATTTTTTCCACAAAAACTTCGGGGTATTGCACGAAACCCAGCACCCATCAAAAAACCATTGGGACTTCTCCTATTGACTTAAATGTAACCTCAACAGATCGGAGATTCCCGATTTTCTGGATGCGGACTTTTCCATCCTTGGGGATTAATAAATTCCGAAAAATGTGATTTTTTTTTACCTAGGGTCGAATATTGAGGGTTAATTAACCCTCGATATTCGACTGCGGCATTGAAATTCGATATTGAAGTCGAAGGATTTAGCGCTATTCCTACGATCGAACGATTAAATCCTTCGAATAGAACGATTTGAATCCATCGATCGAAGGATTATCCTTCGATCAGAAAATTGTTAGGAAGCCTATGGGGACCTTCCCCATAGGCTAACATTGGCCTCGGTAGGTTTTAGGTGGCGAACTAGGGGGTCGAAGTATTTTTTAAAGAGACAGTACTTCGACTATCGAATGGTCAAACAGTCGACCGATTTTTAGTTTGAATCAAAGTTGAAGGTCGAAGTAGCCCATTTGATGGTCGAAGTAGCCAAAAAAAAAACACATTAGAAATTTGACGTTTTTTTCCTCTATTCCTTCAAGTAAATGGGCCCCTTAATGCACGATTTTATTAGAAAAAATCATGAATTTTTCGTGATTTTTGCATTTGGAGTTTAGTAAATAACACCCTTAATGTTCAAGTGGGCTTAAAGACATATGCCAAGTATCTGCAGCATCTTCAGATATTATGGGCAAAAAATGACGGAGTTCCACTAATAGAGGCAAATTCATTCATGAGCCAACAAGATTATACACTTTCTCTTATGAACAGCCATTCAGCTCTGAGCACATCTGTCATTAGAAACTGAATGCGGATGAGAGAAGCAATTTAAATATGGATACAGATGGCACAAAAAGGTCCTTTCATTAAGATAGCCTGCTTCCACCTTATAAATAATTATAATCTGATATCAATCCTCTGTATAACAAGGAGAAAATCCTCTTACTTGCAATCCTTGTACTCGAGATTCTGCCTCCTTCATTTGCCGGTCATACGATTCAGTCTCCAAACTGAAAAGAATATGTAAAATGCAAACAATGTGAGACTCTTAGCCTGTCAATGCAGAACCTGTGCACAACTGCAACGACAACCATACAAGCCTGCTCACCACACATATGTAAATTGCACATTTCAATTACATTTTTTCTGTTGGACAAAACTATAATACATTTGCATATTAAAGGGGTGGTTGACCTTTAAATTAACTTTCAGTTTGTTATAGAATGTATTAAGCAACTTTTCAATCGCCTGTCATTATTTATTTGTTATAGTTTTTAATTAATTTGCCTTCTTCTTCCGACTCTTTCCAGCTTTCAAAGGGGGGGTCACTGACCCCATTCTAAAAAAAAACAAATGCTCTATAAAGATACAAATTAGGGATACACCGAATCCAGGATTCTGCCATTTTCAGCAGGATTCAGCCGAATCCTTCTGCCCAGCCGAACCAAATCCTAATTTACATATGCAAATTAGGGGCAGGGAGGGAAATCGCTTGACTTTTTGTCAGAAAACAAGTAAAAAATGGTTTCCCCTTCCCACCCCTAATTTGCATATGCAAATTAGGGTTCGGATTCGGTTTGGTATTCGGCCGAATCTTTAGCAAAGGAGTGCTTGAGATGGGGTCAGTGACCTTCATTTGAAAGCTACAAAGAGTCAGAAGAAGGAAAATAATTCAAAAACTATAAAAATAAAATGAAGACCAACTGAAAAGTAGCTTAGAATTAGCCATTCTATAACTTACTAAAAGTTAGCAACAGCTTTAAGTGCAATTATGTCTGTGTCTTACACGAGCAGTACTACCAACACCAAACAGAGGGCAGAACAAGACTAAAGAGATTAAACCGTTTCACATACCTGATTTTTACTTCAACAGTGGTTTTCAAACTTTTGTTCATTTCTCTTCGCTTGGTCAGGTCTTTCTGAGCTGCTAAGAGCTGGACTTTCACTTTCTGGTGCACTTGTTGGATGGACATTAGTTTTAAATTCTTCAGAATATCTTCAGCAGCCAAATCTTTCACGGCTGTGGGATCTTCTTGTGTCCTGGACAGGAATTCTCTGCCAAGCTGCACGGTATTTTCAAATGATTTCTTCTACAAAAAAAATAAAATAAAAACAGGTGTTTTTTTTTTTGGAAGAATGGTATACATTTTCTTGCAGGAAAGAGGAATTATTTATTATAGTAAATTGTCTCCTATTGACCATCAATGGCAGATTTGTTTAACAGAAAGAATAGCAGAAGCACTGCTGTGTAATATGTTTCTCATTCCTTCAGCAAGTGAGAAATATCAGTGTGAAAATTATGAGAGAGAGAAGACAAAAAATACTGCACGTTTCTGCAGTGCCAAGCGCTGGCAGTCAAAGGGTTAAAGCATGCCTTCGTCTAAGGGGTAAGCTCACCTTAAATTCAATTTATAATGCAAGCAGTATTCAAAGATTTTCTAACGTGTCTTATTTTGTGGTTTTTGAAATGTTTACATTTTTTTTTATCTCGGTTGGAATTTCCGCCGCTATCTGGTTGCTAGGGATTAATTACTGCAGCAACCAGGAAGCGAGAATGGAAAAGCAGAAGGAGTGAACCTTAAAACCGAGGTATGCAATTAAAAATAGGAATAATAAAATGGAACCTTCACTTTAATATCTTTTTTTTTGGTTGTCAGGGTCAGTGACCTGAGAAACAAGCATTTGTTACAGGCTTGAAAAGGCAGAATAGGAATGAGAATTATTAAAAGATGAATCTAAAATAGATGATGAAGACCAGCTGAAATCTTTCTTAGTATAGGTCCATCTGTAACATGCTATTAAAGTTGACAAAAGTGTTTAACAGAAATGTTGCTATTGTCCGCAAATTCCAAGGCATCAGTCACAATTACAATAACCAGATAACGGTGCTCTGTTGTGGCCCTGGATTCACCAGTCCCTTATCCAAACCAAATTAAAAAAGTTACCATTTTATGAATGTCCTCTTCAATCTTCTCTTTTTTTGCCATTTCCAACTCCATATTCCTGTTTGCTGTAGTGAGTCCCTTGCGCAGACCACTCAGTTCACCCTGGAAGAGAAAACAATAGCACTACGTTTCTAAACGACAAGCACCCATTGTGTCTATCAGTTTGCTGAACCTCCAAATAATCCAGAGGGCACATCGGGACATTTAGGGAGTTATTTATCAAAGGTCGAATGTTAAGAGTTTTTTTTATACCTTGCATGAACCCACAACTCGAATGGTTACTTATATAAAAAACCCGGGTTGCACAACCCAAAAACTCATTTGGAAAAAACTTGAATCGCTTGAATTATTCGGGTTTTCATGCAAAACCCTCCAAAGAAAAACCTCAAACATCATGGAGGCTATAAATCTTCAAATGGTTCAAGGGACGTCTGCCATTGACTCCTACATGATCTTGACAGGTTTTAGATGGTGTATTTTTGGATTCAAGCTATTTCCAGACTCATGTATAAAAATGTAGAATTTAGATTTCTGACAATCCTTATTTGGTTAATATTTCCTATGGAGCCTTACTCACAAAAGTAAAAAAAAGAAAAAAGAAAAAACACACATTTCTGAAAAGTCAAAGGGATACAAAGGGAAAACATGTTTATTTTAAAACACACCAGTGAATAGTGCTGCTCCAGAAGAAATCTGCACTGAAATCCTTTTTTTAAAGGATTTATATTTATATTTTGCAATTTGAAATGGGGCTGGACATATTGTTAGTTTCCCAGGAGCCCTCGGGTCATGTGACTTGTGCTCTGATAATCTTCAGTCGCTCTTTACTTTAACACTGCAAGTTGGGGTGATATTACCCTGTCCCACCCCCCCCAGCAGCCAATCAACAGAACAATGAGCAGCTAATCAGATAGCAGCTGACACATCTGCTGAAGGATTTGTTTGCATAGTCTCACCTAGTGGTAGACATGAGAATAGCACCAAAGCAGAAAACCCCTGCTTGGGTGCTATTCTCATGTATACCCAAGTTGTGGTATACTACAATGAGAAGGGGAGAAACAATAGCCGTCTCAAAGCAGTTCCATCCTGAAGGGCTGGCTGCTTCTCAAAGCTCAGGATCAGGCTGAATGCACTGAAATGGCTGCCTCCACACCAATATTACAGCTAAAAAAAATACATTTGTTGGTTCAAGAATACAATTTTAAATAGTAGAGTGAAGTGGTCATTTTCCAGGCTTAGCAAGGCAATCCAAGTGTTTTATGCAGCTTCTAATGGAGACAGTTGGTACCTTTAACACTTTTATTTTTTCCAGGTTTGCTAGTTGCTCCAGGAACTCTAAATCTTCACTGCGACATTCATACCCAGGCATCTTTTTAAGCACCCCTGAAACACGTATTTTATTTAATCCTGGAAAAGAAAGCAAAGTAGATACGTGAATATTTATTAAAAGTAAATGGGTCAAACAGGATTTCATCTGTAAATGCTACAAATGTTACAAAGCCCACCAACTTATTTACAAACTTTATACAAAATATAGATTGAAAATGACATGGCATTTACTTTATCTGGACCCTAATTGTACAAAAAATTACAATGAGATGAAGGTACATTTTTTTTTAGATGTTACTACTTTTATTCAATGAACTGAATGGGTTTATTTTAAGATCAAGTAACCTAGAAAGACGGCTTAACGTACCATCTAGCCTCTTTAGTTGAGAGACATATAACTGTAAACTTTAAAGAACAAGAAAATTTTAATTAATGGAGAGGGGTAGCCCATTTGTTAGGCACTGCACCCATGAATAGTGTCACATCCTTTCTAGAATCACTTTTCTGAAAACTTTTTCTACAACAGACACCATCCAAACTCTGGATAAGCAACTATGTTGCAATATTGGAATTTGCTTTTTTTGTGATGCCTTTATGAAGGCTACAATGGATTTGTTTTATAAATCCAGTCCACCACACGTTATACATGATTAAGAAAGGACTTACCCTGAACAGGAAGTTCACTAATTCTCCGGTTAACTTCAGCACGTCCGTCGCCTCTTTCAACCTGCAATAGGAGTAGTTACTTAAAAAAAAAAAATGTTCCTGGTCTCTATGAACATGTAGCTGCATATGAGAAGTGAGAGCATGACTTTTTATTTTGATTTAAAGGGATACTGTCATGGAAAAAAAAAATTCAAAATGCATCAGTTAATAGTTTGGCTTCAGCACAATTCTGTACTGAAATCCATTTCAAACAGGTTTATTTTAAAATCTAAAGGAGAAGGAAAGGATTGGTGCACTTGTCGGTGCCAAATGTATTGACTTACCTGAAACCCCTGTGCCGGTGTTCCTATCAGCAGAAAACTGCACCGGCTCGGGGTTATACCAGTGAGCACCACGGAGCGATTCACTTCTGGCTTCTGCTTTCTTCATATTTCCTGGGGTAAATGCATGCGCAGTTAAACGAAATAGCCGACTGTTTAGTTAAAGTTCGGCTTTTCATTCTACTGCCCATGCCCAGCCGTGCGAAGAAGGGCGAAGACGGAAGAGGATCGCCCCGTGGTGCTCACTGGTATAACCCCGGGCTGGAGCAGTTTTCTGCTGATAGGAGCACCGGCCAGGGGTTTCAGGTAAGTATATACATTCACTTGGGGGTGCCTAACATTTAGCACCCCCAAGTGCACAAAGCCTTTCCTTCTCCTTTAATTTTGAAATCTGACATGGGGCTAGACATATTGTCAGTTTCCCAGCTGCCCCCAGTCATAGTGCTCTGAAAAAATCCAGTCACTCTTTACTTCTGTACTGCAAGTTGGAGTGATATCACCCCCTCCCTTCCCCCAACAGCCTAACAACAGAACAATGGGAAGGTAACCAGATAACAGCTCCCTGACACAAGATACAGCCGCCTGGTAGATATAAGAACAGCATGCAGTAGTAACATCCAGGTCCCACTGAGTCCTACATTGAGTAGGAGGAACAACAGCCCGCCAGAAAGCAGTTCCATCCTAAAGTGCTGGCTCTTTCTGAAAGCACATGACCAGGCAAATGACCTGAGATGGCGGCTTCACACCAATATTACAACTAAAAAAAAATACACTTGCTGGTTCAGGAATGAAATGTTATATTGTAGAGTGAATTATTGTACACAGTGTAATTTAGAAATAAAAACTACATCATAAAAATCGTAACATAATCCCTTTAAGAACACTGCTGTCATTGCCGTTTATTGTGAATATGTATTTTTACTCACATTACTCGCATTCATTTTGGCGTTGCAGTTCGCAATCTTCTCATTTGTCGCAGTGTCAGACAGTATGGGCTCAGGGCATTGTGTTTCTAGGAGACAACTATTCGCTTTATTAATAGGATCCTTTTCAGACCCCTTGATGTTCAGCAAATCCTTCAGTTGACCCTCTGTGTTAGAGTCCCCTGGCAATGTACCAGTTTGGATCCCCCCCTGTAGCTGTTCTTCACTCAGGATACTAGTTTGTTGTATCAACGCTAGTTTGCCTGATAGTACAGGAGTGCGCTGAAGTTGCCTGCCACAAGGGACCGTATTGTCTGCACCTTTTATACCGTTTTTGTTTATTGACTGGTACAGGTCTTCAAATACTTCTCCTACTGGATCCTTTGCCTCAAATATCTGGGAAGGCAAGAGAGGCAAAATCCCTGGACCTGGAGTTCTTGGAAGCTGCCGACCAGTGTGCAGAATATTCCCAGGAGAGGGGTACACAGAACATTTTTCTTTGGGATTGTTTTTTTGACGAACGTTGTCCAGGCCATTTTCCTGCTCCTTCCTATTCAGCTCTGTGAATTCTTTCAGTAGATCTGCCACTTTCTGATCGCTGAGGGCAGTTTTAGAGCATTTCCATCCAGAAAATCGCTTTTCTATACTTTGCATAGACATGGCCTGTAAGAAAGAACAAGATTTGTAATCACACAGAATGGAATAAACATTTCACGTAAAAGAAAGTGCAAGAACATAAACGTATGCTGCCGTTACAAACAATAGCTAAAAAGTCCCATTTTCCCATGGGAAACTTAAAAGGAAAAAAAATAAACGTGTTTTCTGTTAGTTTCTGCTATACAGGTACGGGACCAGTTATCCGGAAACCCATTATCCAGAAAGCTCTTAATTACAATAAAAGGCTGTCTCCCATAGATTCAATTTTATCCAAATATCCTTGTTTTATTTTTTATAGTCTGATGTCAAGGAGGCACATATATAATTTGCCCTCCCTGCTGCGCTGAGCAGGGCCCTCTTTACCTGTGGTATATGTTGGCACTTTATAAATATATAATAATAATAATGATGGTTTAAACGGTGGTACTAAGCACATGCACAATGTAAATTGTTGTTCCCTTCCTCTGATACTTTGTAGCATAATAGCGGTATAAGGTTATTATACAACCACCCAATAATGTTAGCATCGTCAGTCTCAGCACTTTTACAATACAGATAGCTCAGAATTACTGTAAGATTGTCTCCCATAGACTCAATTTTATTTAAAAATGATTTCCTTTTTCTCTGTAATAATAAAACAGTAGCTTGTACTTGATCCCAACTAAGATATAATTAATCCTTATTGGAAGCAAAACCAGCCTATTGGGTTTATTTAATGTTTATTTTATAGTAGACTTAAGGTATGACTACCAAATTACAGAAAGATCCCTTATCTGGAAAACCCCAGGTCCCGAGCATTCTGGATAACAGTTCCCATACCTGTATATTAAAAAATATGTTCTACTGTATAAGAGATAGCAAATGATATAGGCCCTGAAAAACTTTTATTCTTGGGGCAAAGGTAGGAACACCTTCCCCTTGGGAATATGGCACAGGGATTTAATGGAAACTATATAAATAAGTGCAGCATCCCTAAATAGGTCAGACTAGGTGTTATGTAAAACAAAGAGCAGGTAAATTAACATTTAATTACATTTGATGTAGAAAGGGATACTCTGAGAATCCAGCACAAATGAAGCTGAGGGTGCTGGGAATTGCAGGTCGGACATCACTGATATAAGCGATGCCACCCACGCCCAGACTGGGGACCCCATCATCCCAAGCTTTTCTACATTGCCACCCACAGACAGGGCACCCCAAGCTTTTCTGCATTGCCACCCCCAGACTGGGAAACCCATCACCCCAAGCTTTTCTGCATTGCCACCCCCAGACTGGGAAACCCATCACCCCAAGCTTTTCTGCATTGCCACCCCCAGACAGGGCACCCCTAGCTTTTCTACATTGCCACCCCCAGACAGAGCACCCCAAGCTTTTCTGCATTGACACCCACAGACAGGGCACCCCTAGCTTTTCTACATTGCCACCCCCAGACAGGGCACCCCTAGCTTTTCTACATAGCCACCCCCAGACAAGGAACCCCAAGCTTTCCTTCATTGCCACCCACAGACAGGGCACCCCAAGCTTATCTGCATTGCCACCTCCAGACTGGGGACCCCATCACCCCAAGCTTTTCTGCATTGCCACCCCCAGACAGGGCACCCCAAGCTTTTCTGCATTGCCACCCCCAGACAGGGCACCCCAAGCTTTTCTACATTGTCACCCACAGACAGGGCACCCCAAGCTTTTCTGCATTGTCACCCCCAGACTGGGGACCCCATCACCCCAAGCTTTTCTGCATTGCCACCCCCAGACAGGGCACCCCAAGTTTTTCTACATTGTCACCCCCAGACAGGGCACCCCAAGCTTTTCTGCATTTCCACCCACAGACAGGGCACCCCAAGCTTTTCTGCATTGCGACGACTTCCAACCCGCCCCCGACACAGCCAAACTACAAGTAAATGTCTCCGGAGAATGCTGGGAAGTGCATTAAAGCTGCAATTGAGAGGCAACCTGCTTCAAACCCACTCACCTCACGGTCACCCTGTCCCTCTGTCGCAGCCATTCACCAACCTACTCCTTTCCCCCAGCCCTTCCTAAAAAGTTTTCAATTTTAAATATCGCGCTACTTCCACAAAAGAACGGAGTCGTTCAATTGGATGACGATAACCACGTGCTGGCCTTGATGTTGTCTTCGGCGCCCTCTAGTGCCCGTGATGACGTCGTTCGCTTCCCAAGATCCAACGCTGCAGCTTGAGCGCCAAATGTGTAACTCCGCCTTTTTTGTAAGAAACCCAGTACTCCGTGGCTTGTGGAGTAATGTGATGTTAAAGTGTATAAAATGGATATAATACTAGTGATGTTCACTTTCTAGAAACATCCTCTTTAACGTTTTGCTTGCCATGCTCATGGGTGACTGAGGGTGGCGGGGTGGGGACTAATTCCCAAGAGTAAATTTTACCTCAGAGAAGTAACCTGTATCAATTGTAGCTGCCGCCTGGCCTGTGGGAAGGTCGCATCTATTAACAACAGATAAAAAACGGAAAATACGGCCCTCGACTTGAGAAACGTGGTTGCTAGTATCCTAGCAGGGCTCCCTGAATCCTGATTGATTTTATTTAAATTTGCCCTACACCACTAGATACATTAAGCTGGCTCTAGGAAGTAGATCTTTGTCAAACTAGTTCATGAATCAAATGAATGCTGCCAGGTATTGGGACTGAGATTCAAAATAGTCCCTGGCATTTCAGGTACACAGAGACTAGGGTTGCCACCTTTTCTGGAAAAAAAAATACCGGCTTTACTATATATTTATCTTTTTGCCCTATTAATAACATTGAGATCAACCATCATTTCTACTGCCCAGGCTGGTAAAATACTGGCCAGGCTTGTAAAATACCAGGCAGGTGGCAACCCTAACAGTAGGGTTGGCACCTGGCCGGTACTTTACCGGCCTGGCCGGTAAAAATGATGGTTGATCCCAATGTTATTAATAGGGAAAAAAGATAAATATATAGGAAGGCCAGTATTTTTTTTCCAGAAAAGGTGGCAACCCTAGTCTCTGTGTACCTGAAATGCCAGGGACTATTTTGAATCTCAGTCCCAATACCTGGCTGCATTCATTTGATTCATGAACTAGTTTGACAAAGATCTACTTCCTAGAGCCAGCTGAATGTATCTAGTGGTGTAGGGCAAATTTAAATAAAATCAATCAGGTTTCAGGGAGCCCTGCTAGGATACTAGCAACCACGTTTCTCAAACTGGCAACCCTACCTAACAGAGACCCAACCAGCTCAATAAATATGGAACCTTACCACAGCCCCTCTGCCATTTACCAGAATCCACAGGTTGCCAGTCTAGGGCAGGAGACAGTCATTTTGCACTTGAACTGATCACAAAGGCTGCTGTGGTCTCCCTACAAATAAATATTTCTCGCCTATTAATTACATTGTAAGCATCATTTCGACTGGCCAGGTGGCAACCCTAGCTGTGCCATGACGAAGCTTCCAACCAACGAGGTTCTGTCCATCCTGCTTGATATCCAAGCAAGCCCTCATCAGATCAGTGACATAATGCCCCCCGGTTAATGTCTAGTAAATGCAAACAGACAACTTCAATTCAGATTTTGTTTTAATTTTTTCAAGTATTTGTTTTCCTATTCAGCCACTGCAAACAGCAAATGGTATTCTTGTAAGGGGCAGTGAATACAATATCCAAAGGCAGATGATTGGGGTGGCAGTGTTTAGTAGTGTCAGAGGACCCTCGCAACCTGAAAGAAGAGAATTTGTACGTTTTAAAAGTAGGTTTCGACTTGATGTAGATCCAGGAGGATGAAGAACCAGTGCTTATGGTTTCTACCACATAAATGACAGAGCGAAGAGAAGACCATTCAATAGTTCTAGCTGACCAAGGTTTCAGACACTGACGCAGGTGTAGATTTTCTGAGTAGCCGCCAGAGTCCAATTGTCAGAATGATAAATGCGGTAACTCCGATAACAATGGCTATCCTGATCCCTCGTTTGTCTAGTGGGCTCTTGGTAATGGGAGAAGCTATAAAAGAATTAGACAATACTTCAGACACTGCATATACGCCACATGACCAAATTTATTCGGACATGTCTGGGTTTACCAACTCATTCCCAAGCCAAGGGTATCAATATTAAATCTGCCTCCCCTTTACTACTATAGAAGTCTCTTCAGGAGGGGACTTCCCAGTAGATGTGGCTGAAGCACCAACAACAAGAGCATTAGTGTAGAAGAGCAGCATGACACTCGACCACAGAACTGGGCAACCCAGATATGCTGCCATTAAATTTAAAAAAATTAAATTTGTTTGCATTACCTCCCGTGACTTAAAAAAATCATACACAGAACAGTCAGCAATGGCATAAATTGAAACAAGCTTTTCGACAGTTATTTGAAATTTGGTTGCAGTTGTCCTGGATATCCCTACTGATATGCAGATGAATAAGAGTCCCTGTGAAGAATGCCTTTAAGAGGCACATCTGGCCTAAAGGCCTTCAGTTGGACAGCCCTGTTTATATGAAAACTCAAACATTTTTGAGCAGTAGAATATCTCCAGAAATGAATAGTTTGTCCGTACAGACAAATCTAGAGAGTTGTCCCTGCTAGAGAATGTAATTTATAGTGCCATTCAACTAGCCACTTCCACATTTAAATCATTTAATGGCACAGGGCTGCTCTGTCTTGTTGTAATATAATTATATTACATGGGCGATAAGGACACATATGGCCACCTTGAGAGATTGTGACTGCTTTCACAATCCCAGAACTGCAAGTAGAGCTAGTAATACCTTAACTCCGCTTGGGGAAATCAACCAAAAGGAAAATAAGATACAATTAGCTGCTAACAGTTTCCATTACCAAATTTAAAGAGAAAATAAAACACGATTGTATACTAAATATTGTATAATATTTTTAAGATAATCTATCCTAGGCAGTACATGAGGTTACCCAGAGCAAACAAAACAGATTTTACTTTTGTTTTCTAATTTGTGGGCGACTGTTCAAATCTAATTGCTGGTTGGTACATCACCGGTGATGTTTGTCTCCAATGTTAATAAATACGCCCCAAAGTGTATAATCATTAAAAGTTTTTGGAATTTGTTGAGACCTAGAGGACAGTCAAGAGGATTCGTAGTATGAGTAAATCCAGTCTCCACTGCCTGCCTTGCAGTCTTCAGTGTCTCAGTTTTTACTGGGTCTGTACTTTAGGCATGGTTTGCTAATAGCAGCAGATTATAATATAAAGGAATAACTGGTTTCCAGCAGTTTGACTGAAATGACTGGACATCCACATTCAACTATTACTGGCCATACCTGGCATTGCAGAGGCACGCTATAATACATACATAAAAGAACCACTGCATTTGAATAATTGAGAACAAAAGGAGAATGGTAGTACAGGTATGGGACCGCTTATCCAGAATGCTCGGGACCCAAGGTTTTTCGGATAATGGATGTTTCTGTAATTTGGATCTTCATACCTTAAGTCTACTAGGAAATCATGTAAATAAACCCAATAGGTTGGTTTTGCTTCCAATAAGGATTAATTATATCTTAGTTGGGATAAAGTACAAAATACAGTTTTGTTATTACAGAGAAAAAGGAATTTTTAAAAAAATGTGGATTATTTGGATGAAATGGAGTCAATAGGAGACAGCCTTTCTGTAATTTGGAGCTTTCTAGATAACTGGTTTCTGGATAACGGATCCCATAACTGTAATAAATTATCACTGGCTTTTTTTTTTTTCAAGACTCGAGATCTTTGAATCCATAACTTTACAAACAATAGTTGACTGTTTCTTCATTAAAAGTCAAACCTCCAATGTTTTCCATTGCCTATTGTTTAGCTAAAAAAACAGGATTGTTTGAGACTTTTTATTCAAGTTGTTAACGCTTTTGCCTGTACAATGGAAGGGGAAAAAAATTCATACCTGGCGGGATGTCAGCTGGGAGGAAAACGACCCCTTTGGAAGACACCAGCTTGGAACCATTCTTAGGATCCTGCTTATCAGAAATACTTTCTGAATACAAGTAAAAAAAAAAAAATTTTTTAAATCATATTAAGCCTAATTTAAAGTTTAAGTGATACTTCTAAACTAGTGGCAGTATTGGAATACGGTCATAAAATGCTTGCATTTTATTATAATGTTTTAGGCCACCACAGATTTGACACTTTCTCTAGACAAGTGCTTTGTGAGCTGTAGTGGATTGTGGACACAAAAGGTAAGACACACTTTACGTTCCATAGCAATCATGCATATCCCGGCTATGAATGCATCCTCTCTTTTGGCTCAGTCAAGGTTGTTACTTCAAATACATTAGGCTAGGTTGTACTGTTGTACCTAGTCTCTCCCCCCCCCCTTATTGTACACAATAAAGAAGCTGCTGTTAAAGTACCTACAGTACTTTGTACTCAGAAAGCTTAGCTGAGGGTTCCAGAGTGGAAGAGTCTAAAAAACTAAAAAGATACCTTCAATTGTCATATTTGGATTCAATGGGTCATCATGGGTGGAGGAAGTGAGGGTTAGCAGAGATAAATCATGTTCTTTAACTTCGTCAATGGAAGGAATATGGCATTTGATGTGTAGCCTAAGCACCGAAAAACAGTTTTCCATTTAAGAATATATATTTGCATGGAGTCATCTGATATAAAAGTAAATAAAAATATTAAATTGCTAGTTAACATCTCATTTTTAGTTTACGTTTCCCTAAATAGTTTAGTACTGTTTCTCACAGCCTGAGCATGAAGGGAAAGAGATAATGCATTTTAGGCTGTAGCTTATTTCATAGCAATATGTCCAATATTTGCCTTGGTCTATTAACCAACTGCAGTCAGTAAGGTTCTTCCTTTTAATTAGCTTTTATTTCCCATGTTTGCTAAAAATCATTGCCTAGGTTACTACAGAGTGATTTAAACATCCTCACATTTCTACATAAAGGCCAACATGAGGCTGTGGACCTTGGTGTGAATGAAACATAGAAGAGACCATCTTACCGCAAAGTTCTGTCACTGGAAAGCAGGACATCTATTGGGTTTGCCATATCAGTTTCCAGAACCAGATTGTTTGCATAAATTACATGGTTTTCCATTTCCTGCAAGTTGGCATAAAGACAATACAATATTATCACTTTAGCGTTCTACATTTATCAGCCAAACATTACATACATGGGCAGATATGGGATTTTCCACCTGGTATGATTGATATCTGAACCACAATCAAATATTAAATGGGAAATGCAGTTGGCGACAGGCCCAGATTTGTGGCGAGGCCACAAAGGCCCAGGCCTAGTGCGGCAAGTTATTAGGGGCAGAATGCCGCCCAGCCTTTTGCGGAGGAGCACTGTCTGTGCTCGCTAGAGCGTTGCGGACAGCGGGCGCTAGGACCACGCAGCCTAGGGGTGCCCGCCGCTGAAGTCCGGCCCTGGCTAAAGATTCAAGGCAGCCAATATCTGCCTGTAAATAGGCACTTTAAAGTGGCTGTTCAGCTTTAAGTTAACTTAGTATAGAGAGTGATATTCTGAGACAATTTGTGGTTTTCATTTTTTTTTTTAATTTGAGGAGCAGCTCTCCAAATTAACTTTTATCAACCAGTCTGGAATAGGAATATGAGAGGCTTGTATAGTAAGAGGATAATACATAGTAACAATAAAGATACTTTTGTAGCCTTACAGAGCATTTGTTTTTTTAGATGAAGTCAATGACTCCCCCCATTTGAAAGCTGGAAAGAGGCAAAATAGCAAGGCCAATAACTCAAACTATAATATATAAAGTAACCACTCCTTTAAGGGTGAAGTTATCTAGAGATCTAATGAGAAAAGAGGCAATGGTGAAGGTGTAGGTATACTAAATACGGATTAAAGACAACTGCATAATCTGCTACAAATCCTGCAGATTTTTGATGCAATAATCATAGAGATGCACCGAATCAAGGATTCAGTTCGGGATTCGGATTTGGCCGAATCCTTCTGCCCGGCCGAACCGCAAATGCAAATTAGGGGTGGGGAGGCAAATCGCGTGGCTTTTTGTCACAAAACAAGTAAAAATGTTTCCCCTTCCCAAATTAGGGGTGGGAAGGGGAAACATTTTTACAAATTTGGTCGAATCTTTCGCAAAGGATTCAGGGGTTCGGCCGAATCCAAAATAGTGGATTCGGTGCATCCCTAAATATAATATATTATATTTATTGCCTGCAATTAAATAATCAATTGTTGTCACAACCAATAAAGCATAGTTTTTCGTTTTAAAGGAGCAGTAATACCATTTTTAAATAAAAATATAATATACTGTTGCTGTGCACAGTTTATATAAATAAGCTACTGTGTAGCCATGGGGGCAGCCATACAATCTGAGACAGGAGAAACGTCACAGGGTACTTAACAGATTGTTTCTACAGGGCCTGTTACCTGATATGTAACCTGTGTCATTTAGCCTTATTTCAACTTGAATGGCTGTCCCTATGTCTTCGCAGCAGCCTCAGCATTTCTGAAGCAGAAACACCAGTTGTACCGGTGCAAGGCAACAGTAAATCATTACTTTGATGCAGTTTCATTTTTTTGGTGTTACTCTTCCTTTAAAATCTCCTAAAGTAAGTGTATATTCAACTCTTTCACTTACCTTGATAATTGAACCGCAGGATGAAAGGGGAAATTGGAAAAGGATAAAATTATTAGTCCTTATCACAGGCTTGCAGACAGCACCTTGTCCTTTCATTAAGTAAATAGAGTCCATATTGAGTGGCGGTACGGTGAGGTCTTTTGACAAAGCAATAGAGAACTGTCCTTTATGCGTACATTGCACAGTTACTAGGTGTGAACAGAGAACATGGAGTATAAACATTAAGTATCTGCAGATACTATTTATGGATCCAAAAAAACAAAGGCAAGTCACCTACCCTTTCCTCCATAATAACAAGGGATATTTTCATCACTTGAGTCAAAGCAGCACTGCCGTTTCTCACAGGCCTCTTGGGAGATTGAGGGATCTGAACAAGAGATTCGCTCTTTCTTTTGGATGGCAGAACAATGGTCAGAAGTGAGAGCTGCAAAAATATCAGTGACAGGTTTAGATTTGATAGTAGTGAATTTTTGACTTTTTTCAGTCTCTGTACCAGCCACTACAAATAAATTGAGGGATGTTAGGAATAATTCACAAGGTGCCAGAGAATATTGCAGAGGGGGAAAGGGAGTCAAGGGATGAATAGTTTCTACTCTACCCTATAGAAAGGGAGCCTGTGGTGCACATTAGGGCACCATTCCCCCCACAACCAATTACTCCTTTATCAAATCAGATTGTTGGTGCTTAGCTATTCAATAATAGCCTATGCATACTCTATTCCTTTCTCTTCCCTTGCCATTTAATCTAGTCTTCTACCTGCATGCTCTGCCCTTTATCCAATTCCATCCTTCCTTGTTGATCAGTCTTTCTCCATCTCAGCCATCCTCCCTAGCCTAAACTGCCAGGATTGATAACATGGGATTACAATTTGGTTATGGTTAAGCAGGATTATGAACCAATGAAGAAAGGAGTGCCAATGACTTTTGATCTCTTTCCATCCTTACACTATGAATCAGCCCGTTTCTCTCTCACTTTATCCCAATGCATTAGTCCATTTATTCCCCCAGATATAACTAAATTGAATTTTGGTAGCAATATTGGATATCTCCTTGAATGTAAGGCATGGTCTTTACATAAGCATAGTGTAAACTATTAGATATAATACCACTATTTTGTGTATTTGAAATAATTACCTTGCAAGGTGGGACATCTGAGCTCCTCAATCTTGGGGGAAAGCCATTTTCCAAAAGAATATCCTTTTTCAATGGAGATGGTCATGACATGGTCATAGATCTTACAGAAGAAGAATGAAGAAAAATGGAATACAGGAAGGACAGGAATGAGCATATAAAGGCTAAAGATTTTTTTAAGCATCATGGACTAGGACAGTGCTGTCCAACTTCTGTGGTACAGAGGGCCAAAATTTTACTGACCTATGTGGTGGAGGGCCAATAATGGAAGTCAGTGTTGGCCACTCACCCTTTTAAACCACATCCATATTACCACAAGAACTTTTAAGATCATATCCACATTAACGGTGGTAGCACACCAAATGGTTGGTGCTCACTGCAGGGAAATCACCGGTGTCTTTTATACTCAAAGTGTCAGCAACCCAAGTGTGAACCAACTATGCAGGTTGGCTATAGTAAGAAAGGGTCACTGTCACTGACTTTGGAAGAGAAGTACTGAGCTGAAAGCCTGGTACAGGTATGGAATCTGTTATCTGGAAACCCATTATCCAGAGAGCTCAGAATTACAGAAAGGCCATCTCCCATATACTCCATTATAATCAGATAATCCAAATTTTTTAAAATTATTTCCTTTTTCTCTATAATAATAATAATCATAATAAAACAGTACCTTGTATCCTAACTAAGATATAATTAATCCTTATTGGAAGCAAAACCAGCCTATTGGATTTATTTAATGCTTACATGATTTTCTAGTGGATTTAAAAGGTAAGAAAATCCAAATTATGGAAAGATCCATTATCTGGAGAACCCCAGATCCTAAGCATTCAGCGGCATTAGAAAAAACAGCTATAAGGCTGCAATAACTGTACTTCTTGTAAATGTAACCTTAACTTAACCCCCTCCGCAATCCCAGAGAAGAACATTAAAGTGTTAAACCATAGGGGAAAGGGTGATTGCTTCACATTTATGATACAAGGCATAGACAAAAACATTAAGTTACTCGGTACATGAAGACTGTGCTACCCTCTTCTTCAGCAGTATTTCAGTTCTAGAGCAGAATTCATCTTTGTACACTTGACAAACTCACCTGCTGATGAACATAACATCCATTATAGGCAGCACTGAGGGTAACGGAACCATCAGAGTTTGCACTGATCCATATTCCACAGTCACTGCTGTTGGACAACTCCACCACGATTCCTAGTTTATCTTCAGAAAACATGCAGTTATAAGGAGGCATGGTGTATTTGGTGAACTAAATATCATGGAACTCAAATTCTCATATTGTAAAACAGGGTGTACATTTTATAATAATGCACAAGCAGCCTGTAACATGTATCCTTATAACTGATGCTTAGCAAAGTCATCAGTAATAACATGGTGATGTAATTTGTCACATGAAACGTGCATTAAATAGAAATTTAAAAAAAAAAAATGCACCCCCTATTGCAGTGATCCCCAACCACTAGCTCGTGAGCAACATGTTGCTCTCCAACCTCTTGGATGTTGCTCTCAGTGGCCTCAAAGCAGGTGCTTATTTTTGAATTCCAGGCTTGGAAGAGAGTTTTAATTGCATAAAAACTAACTATAATGCTAAGTAGAGCCACCTGCCAGCCACATAAGGGCTACCAAATACCCAATCACAGCCCTTATTTGGCACCCCAAGGGACTTTTTCATGCTTGTGTTGCTCCCCTACTCTTTTTACATTTGAATGTGGCTCACGGGTAAAAAAAAGGTTGGGGACCCCTGCCCTATTGTAAAAGGAGTATATTAAATCCTATAGAAAAGCATTGGGCCTGATGGCTTGTTCCTTTATAGCAGGGATGTCCAAACTTTAGGCTTTGCTGGGCCACATTGGAAGAAGAAAAATGTTCTGGGGCCACACTCGAAATACACACAAACACTAACTTTTGATTTATTTTGTTGTAAAAGAAAAGAGGGTATTATAAACCTATGATCGGTTTGTTCACTGCTTTTCCTGCTCTAGGAAGCCACACACCGCACATCCCATGTAAAATTTAAAGCACACAATTAGCAACAGCTACATACGCTCTCGGTGCGTGACATTGCAACATGACGTTTCCTGGATTGGCGCAAGTTCAACCTGGGCCGGGCCGCATTCATATCCATCCTGGGCCACAGGGCCGCAGTTTGGACACCCCTGCTTTATAGGGTCATGGAATGCCTTGTGACTTAATAACCCAACATCCTAATAGTTTACAGAACAGGTGTACAGTATTTCCTTTACACATAAGTTACAATAAGACTTAGGACAGATATTTCTAAGCATCTGACGGATGACAATCCACAAGCATTTCTAAGGATATATTTTCCATGCTATGTGTGTGTTCCGATGGCATCCAGTTGTGATAAGCCAACAGATTTGTATCATTCTTAAATGGTATTTATTAATCAGTGGGGTGGTGGGTCTAACTGTGCCCAGGACCCTCCCCACCAGTGATGTCAGTACTCCAACCCTAGCCCCTGCTCAGTTGATGCTCTCATTTATAGACTCATGCCCAGCCCCTCCAGTGACATAAATAGGTGGGTTTGGCGCAGGTATACAAGTAATGGTATTTCAGTACTTTGGGCTGGGGTAAGGCATGTGTGAACAATTTTTTGATCTGCACATTAGGGATATGTGGGTCATGAAAAACTGAACCCGCACCCAACCTTAACCCTCAAAAAACCTACACCAACCCCTAAACTGCAAAATGTTGCCATTGTAGGACCCACGCCCAACCCATACCCACGTCTTTTCACTCTCTATACTACTTCTGTGCATGTCTCTGGTTCCAAGACAGGAAATCTTCATGATCTGAATGGAGTGTACTTCCCTAGTCAGACCCACCCATAACCCACAGCAAATTTCAACCAAAATCCACCCAACTGGGGGTCAACCCACACTTCTCTAATAGAGTTTATGGCTCAACACTAGTGACAAATGTACGAGAAGGCAGAATCTTGCATTTTTTAAGTAAGAGATGTGAGAAGATGTAATGATGTCAGCCACTACTCCAAAACAATTCAAACTCTAAATTCAATTCTCTAACAATTTTTAAAAGTGGATTAAACTGAAATTGGATTAAGAAATAATTGTTGGAGTTCCAAAAAAAAGTAAAAATTCCAAAAATAAATCCCTTATTCAGAAACCCATTATGCATAGAGCCAATTTTACGAAAATAATTCTAAACACGATTTCCTTTTCCTCTGAAATAATAAAATAGTACCTTGTACTTGATGGTAACTAAACTGCAAGAATCCATATTGGTGGCAAAACATTTCTATTGGGTTAATAAGCAAGGATAGTTAATAATATCAAATAATGTTTAGTCTGTCAGAATTGCTTTACTGCAATTTATCGACCTATAAAAAAAATAAAAAAAAATGCTGCTGGAATAGGGTGGCATACAAAAAAAAAGTTGGCGTTTGAGACTCTTGCGAATTTGTTGATTTTCTGGCATAATCAAACATTATACACCAATTTACTGTCAAATAATAGTTAATGCCACTTTTGTGAATGTCCCACCTAGTTTTCCATCCATCTATAGGCTGCTGTTGGCAACTCAGCTGAAACATATGTATGGGGAAGAGTTGTTAGTGCAGGTTTTCCTTCATTGCATTTGTTCATATTTAAGTTCTGGAAACACAAAGTATTTTGGGACCAGCACCAGTGTATGTAATAAATCATCTTACGAAAAACATTGAGCCCAAAAATACACAGGTATGGATTCGTTATCCAGAAAGCTCAGAATTACGGGAAGGTCATCTCCCATAGACTCCATTATAATCAAATAATTCAGATCTTAAAAAATTATTTCCTTTTTCTCTGTAATAATAAAACAATACTTAGTGCCAAGATAGAATAAATCATTATTGGAGGAAGCACAATCCTACTGGGTTTAATGTTAGTAGACCTAAGGAATGGAGATCCAGACCCATTATCCAGAAAATTACAGGTCCTGAGCATTCTGGATAACAGGTCCGATATCTGTACCACCTTTATGCAGGTCTTAAAAATTGTGCTATGCCCAAATAGTATTGGCAATGAAATTACATTTACCAGTATATTTGTTGATTTAGTTTCCTTACTAGAGTTACCACCTTACCCCTTTAAAACCAAATACATATGGAATGCACAGCCTGCATGGCTAATTAGCATTTCATTTAGGGTAGGACCCCACGACCGATTTTGTTGCGATCCGACGCGCTGCAACAAAAATAAAGCAAGAGATAGAATTGTCGCATGGTGTCGCAGCGGTGATCTGCTCGTGGAGTCCTACCCTAAAATGCATGCTGCAGACTGAACGGATTTATGTGCAGCTATTCATCTAAATGAACTGCTAATTAGCCATGCAGGCTGTGTATTCCATATGTATTTGGTTTTAAAGGGATAAGGTGGCAACACTTTTCCTTACAGCAGTGATTGGCATCTGGAAGCTTGTTTGATGTTGTACTACTATTACTTCCAACAATGGCAATTGTACTGAGCGAAAATGTATTTTTAAACAAAACGATTATATATATATATATATATATATATATATATATATATATATATATATATATATATATATATATATATATATATATATATATATATATATATATATATATATATATATAGTGTTTTTGTGCAGGTCTGTAATACCTCAGATCCAAAAGAGGTATCAATGGATTGAACAGTCACTACAGGATACCAGATGGAACAGACTCTACCATTAATATCAAGCATGGCTGTGTTACGCATGTTACCCCTTATCAGGTTGCAGTTCTCTATGTTACTAGCTGCCCCTCAGGAACTTAATTTTGAACATTATATTGAGGAAAGTCACTTACCTAGAGCAGTCACTCTCACAGAAGGAGCCTTCTGGGGCCCAGTAGGAATGTTGTACTGCAGACTCTGTGTTCCACACTCCAGTCTAGGGTGAATAAGTGGGCTAACCCTCCAAAACCCTTTTTGGGCACAACAGACAACTCCACTATTAACCAAGACCAGCCAAACTCCCAGTCCAAACCAACCCCCACCCATACTTACAAATCCCACGTAAGGAACTATTGCCACTAGCTCTGAAGAAACTTGCAGCTTCCAAATTAAGTTACCGCCTCGTCCCTTTAAGATCAGGCAGCTTATCATTTGCACATGTTAAATGCCTAATTTAATTCAAGTACATGCTGCTTGGTTGCACTAATTTCTCTGCAGCACACACCTTAATTAATTTCTAATTATCCAAGTTATTGAGGATCTTGCCTAAAATAATGTCATGTGTAGGTTTGGCACTTCCTGTGTTTAATATAAACAAAGAGGAAATTAACATGGCCAATGACTGATAAGGACAGATTTTTGTTCTCATATCATTAAAGCAATGTTTTAATTGGTCCTTTTGTTTTTTAATTATTTTGCACCATCTTCTGTCTCTTTCTAGCTTTCAAATAGGGCCCAGCAGCCAAAAAACTATTGCAGTGTGAGGCTTAAGTATTATTGCTTATTACTTATACTTGTCTTTCTGTTCAGGCCTGTCCTATTCAACTTCCAGGCTCTAATTCAAACCACTGCCCAGCTGCTAGGTTAAATTGGACCATAGCAACCCCAATAACTGCTAAAATTCCAAATGAAGAACTGCCAAATAAAAAAAAAAGGCTAAGTATTAAAAAAAAAACATAATTAACTGCAAATCATGTCAGAATATCACTGTCTACATCATGCGTAAGGTTACTTTAAAGGTGAATGTCCCCCTAGAATATGTACAAGTATGAAATCCATTATCTGGAAACCTGTTATCTAGAAATCTCTGAATTATGGGAAGGGCAACTCCCATAGAATGCATTTTAAGCAAGTAATTCAGATTTTTTTAAAATGCAAACTATGCATCTGAGGTCCCAAGCATTCTGGGTCATAGCCCACCATATCTTTACCAAAATTAATGGGAGGGGTGCCAATTTGTTCTCTACTAAAAAAAAAACATCTGGCCCAGGGTATTGGGATGTACGGTGAGGCACAACCATTTTCTTTCATCTCCCAGGAATTTCTTGAGCAGACTTGGGCTGAGCTGAGTACATTCACAGTATAGCAATTATGGGAAGTCAGACTCAGTTCACACAAGGAATAACACCTGACAAATAGAATATTATGGCATCATTGTGCTCACCCTGAGAACCTTCCATATATAATGTATGTGTGTTATTCCATTTGGTCCAGTGTCTGCTGAGGGACTTTTTTTTTAAGAAAATAGTTTTTTAAAGGAATATTACAACAGGATATAACACCATGACACTGATGAGAATCAGGCTACTGGTGTGCCTATCCAATACTGCTATAGGGCCTTATTTTCAATTAAAGTGCATTTATTTGATGAACCAACATTTCATAATTCCATTGCTCACTGTACATTTAGATATGGTCCCATTTTATGCTTTTCATTTACGTACCTTCTATAGGACTGAATGTATATTGCATTTACTATTTTCAAGGAACTGGGGTTAGCTCATTTAGAAATCAGTTATGGAGTAATAAGGGCTCTTACTGACAAGTGGTTGTAGCTGCGCTCCCCTGCGTTCCGTTTTTCTGCGTTCAGCCGATGGGGAGCGCAGGAATAGACAGACGCATTAAGTTTTTTCCAATGGGGCTGTACTCACACAGGCGCCAAACGCAGGAAAAATGCTAGCATATTGCGTCTCAACCTGCGTTCGGCGCCTACACGCGCCTGTGTGAGTACAGCCCCATTGGAAAAAACATAATGCGTCTATTCCTGGGCTCCCCTGCAGCTGAATGCAGAAAAAACGGAACGCAGGGGAGCACAGCTACAACCGCTCGTCAGTAAGAGCCCTAAGGCAGCGACATCAGTAATCCATGTCATCAATCAAGGATATCCTATCCAGCTCTGTCATTATTTCAGATCAAGCTGCAGTTTACATCAAGGCTGGATCATAAGTTCTCTACTAACAAGCAATTGGTGGACATCTGTTTTCAACATTGTTTTTAATGAACCAGATAATGTTTTGCTTATTGGTGTTATTTCAGTGTTTTTTCCCTTGGAAAAGTAGCAGGGCAAAGCACATTTCTTGGGTTCACTAATCTGAGACCCTGGGCTACTCACAGTATTCCCATTAAGATTAGAAGTGAGCAAAGATGATTCTCAGAGTTTTTTTAAAATACCCACTGCCAATAGTCTAAGGCCAGGGATTTTAACCTATGGGTTGCGGTTTAAAAAAAATGGGTCTGCGTGGTGTGTATAGTTCCCTGCTAATAAAGGGAAATTACTTTATAAGGTTAGGACTACACAAACTATTCTGGCGCGATCTGACACGCTGCGACAAAATGCATGCCTCAAAAATAAGGTTTGTCGCATGCGTTTTGTCGCAGCGCGATGGATCGCGACGGAATCATTTGTGTAGTCCTACCCTAATAGTTTCACAATTTAATTGCTACTAACTGTAATCAAATGCTTTGGTTGACACCAACAATTAACCTGGTGAGGAAACCGTTAAGAAACCGAATGGGAAAATGGTAGAGCACATATAGTATAATTTGTGCATGCAAATTTGAATATGCAAATTAGAGGTAGGAAGGGAAATCACACTTTTGGTCACAAACAAGGACGTAAACAATGTTTGTTTTTTTCCCGCTTCCCGTCACTAATATTATTAATAAATAATATTATTATTAATAATAAATTAGGATTCAGTTTTGTTTACAGCCAAATCTTTCATAAAGGATTCTGGGATTCAGCTGAATCCTGAAATAGTGGATTTATTGCATCCCTACTTTAGAATGATCCACCCAGCAGTCACACAAGTAAATGATGCAACAAACCAGTCATAATTACCAGCTGACCCAATAGAATGGACACGTAACTCAGAAATAACTGGAGATCTACAGGTTGTCTATTACTGCATAATAGCTAAACCAAACAGGGCTTTACCCAACTACTCCTAGTATTACTTATTTATTTGGTCTGTGGTTACTCCAGCAGATAATTATATTGTCACCTAAACACTCTGGCTTTGGGAAGATCCTAGTCTTTTGGAGTGAAGTTTGGTTTTCGGTGAAAGCTCATATTATCACTGGATTCTGTTCCTTGCATTTTTTCTGCAAGTTTTATTTAGGCCTACCCTAGTTAAAGGGATTCTGTGATTTTATTATGTCGTTTTTATTTCTAAATTACACTGCAAATAATTCACACTACCATGTTAAATGTCATTCCTGAACCAACAAGTGTATTTTTTTTAGTTGTAATATTGGTGTGTAGGCGCCATCTCAGGTCATCTTGCCTGATCATGTGCTTTCAGAAAGAGCCAGCACTTTAAGATGGAACTGCTTTCTGGCAGGCTGTTGTTTCTCCTACTCAATGTAACTGAATGTGTCGCAGTGGGACCTGGATTTTACTATTGAGTGCTGTTCTTAAAGGAGAAGGCAAGGTTAAAACTAAGTAAACCTTATCAGAAAGGTCCATCTAAATATATCAGTAAACCCCCAAAGTAATGCTGCTCTGACTCCCCTGTCAAAAGAAACACTGCATTTCGTTCCTTCTATTGTGTACACATGGGCTTCTGTATCAGACTTCCTGCCTTCAGCTTAAACCTCATTGCGCTGGGCAAGAGCATGCTCAGTTTGTTCCTCTTCCCCCGCCCCTCCCTTCTCTGCTGTAATCTGAGCCCAGAGCAGGGAGAGACTCAGGCAGGAAGTGATGTCACACCACGTTAATACTGCAGCTCCTATCCTAAACAAACAGAGAGTTTCTAGAGCTTTTTACTCAGGTATGGTAAAACATTCTACAGAATAAATATAGCATTCTAGCTTGCACTATTGCAGCTAATATATTGGCAATAAAATGCCTCCGTAGCTTTCCTTCTCCTTTAAATCTACCAGGGAGCTGTTATCTTGTGTTAGGAAGCTAGTTACCTTCCCATTGTTCTGCTGATGGGCTGCTGGGGGGATGATAACACTCTAACTTGCAGTACAGCAGTAAAGAGTGACACAAGTCACACGACTGGGGGCAGCTGGAAAACTGACAATATGTCTAACCCCATGTCAGATTTCAAAATTAAATATAAAAAAAAAATCATTTTTCTCTTTTGAGAGTCGGATTTCAGTGAAGAATTCTGCTTGTGCAGCACTATTAACTGATGCATTTTTTTAAAAAAAAAAAAAAGGTAACCCCTTCCCCATATCAACTTTGGCTTCTGAGAGTGACCATGAAAAAAATAATTGCTCTTCTTCTCCTGAGCCACCTATCTTATGAAGAAGATCTGCTGGACTGTGACCAAACAATTTAATTTTATTTTTTGTATAAGATTAATTGACATCTTTATTGCTCTAATACCAGGCTTCTTTGGCAGGCAAGCATTTATTTGTTATTAGTATAGGTATTCTGGGATTACAAACAGAAATTGTGCAAAGAGAGCAGCACTCTAGACTTCTAGTAAGAAGACACTAATAGTTGTATATATAAAAATAATTTCTGACGAAAAAAAAACAATTATTCAAGGGTAAATGCATAGCAACCAGCAAAACAACCTTGGGAAAGTAGACAGACACCCTTTTAATCTTGTGCTATAAATGCCTACTCATTTTGACGGCATCTCTAAACCTTTGCTCATCTCATTTGAGAAAAGGGATTTGTACATGGTTTGGGTTGGTTTTTTTCCTGACTAATTCTTAGCAGTTTACCCGTGTCTTCATTTTGTTCTCAATCATGATTACTTTACATATCATATTAATAATTAAAAAAAAATTAAATCAGCTCCATGCAATTTTAGTTCTTCATTCATTGACACAAAGAAATGTGGTTGGAGTGGTTTAATTAAACATGTTGATTTGGAGTTCTAAAGCGTGTTTGTCTTCTTAATGTCCATACTAAAATGATGAATCCAGTGATGCTTCCAAATAATAGACCAACTGCAGCAACGGCACACTCTGTTCTTGTATAATAACCGGAATGAACAATTTCTAGAAGAGAAAAAGTGATAAAAACAAGATCACAGAGCGGTAAAAGCCAGGCAATATGAGGCATTTGGGGTCAGGCTTAGAAGAGATTGCCGTTATAAACCCAGGCATGTCTAATTGGCTCTGGACCATCAAGGTACCGTTCAAATTTTTTTTTCCCTTAACTAAAAGGAGCTTGCTTTGGATTGAGTCCACTGACAAGTCTACTGGCTGCCCACATTCAGCTGCATCTTTAAAAAAGAAATAGTGTAATATATAGTATATAATAATAGAGTCACTGAGACTTTAGCCTGATAGTAAGTTGTTGTAGAACTTTGTTTCGTCCATTATTACAATAAGCTTCATGTTTCCCCAAACTCCCCAAAGTAAATACACAAATACAGAAAGTACCTTTTTGCTTATGTTCATAGCGATGGAATTCAATCGGTCCCTCTACAGATATAATACTCAGCTGTTCCAAGCTATAGGCACTTCTTTTGGCTGTCAAAATATACACCAGCAAATTAACTCATGTTCACCAATGCAAAAATACCTGTTTATTTGAATTGTGCACTCATGCTTGTATCTTTTTAATCGAATGGCCAAATTAGCAGCAGTTACAAAAATAGAAGTTCACCTATAAATAAAAGTTTATTTTGTTATAGATTGGACCTATTCCAAGCAACTTCTGACTTGGTCTTCAATTCGTTTTTCTGATGTTTTTTTTAATTATTTGTCTTCCAATCCTGCTGTTTTCAGGCCTGCAACTATCTGGTTGTCCGGGTCGCTGACCCCGGCAAAATAACAAACAAACAGCAAGGCTTCTATTTTATCATTACACTTTTTTATTGCTAGTTATTTCTAATATTTCTTATCATTAAGAATATAAAGGTTAGCTGCAGTTTATCATAGAATATCAAACAACCCTATAGATCCCCATTTCTATTGCCAGACCTTAGAATGATAGAGGGGAAATACTGTGATTTATTCAAGAAACACACCAGATTGTATTACAAGGTGGGGCAAAGGGCAACTGCTTTGGAGAAAGCTTGGCCTGTGTTGGTTTCCCCAACTATGGAGGTGTCATTTAGCTTACACTGTATACATTTCCATTTTCTAATTTGCAGCATAGGGTTACAAGCACTTAGGAGCAATGACATCACTAGCAGTATACTCTTGCTAGTTTAATATATACAAAAAAACACTTCATTCTTGCACATATGAGAAATTAAAACAAGGTAACACAGGGGGCAGTACCCAACAGCAACTACCTTCTGTGGGTAAAAAAAAAAAAATGCATGGGTGCATAGTTGCCCACTGTTAGTAAATAAGAGACTTATTTTATATATCTTGGGGGACCTCTTACTCCTTGAAGCTGTGCAATTATCCATGCAGGAGTCCAAAGAGGAAGGTGTACAGGTGGATGCACTGCAGTGTATATATACCTAGAAAATAAACAGGAGATTAGTCTGCATGCAGATTGTGCCGTCCACATCTCCTGTGTACAATTAGGGGATCAGGAAATCAGTTATCCATAAATCTCCAAATTACGGAAATGCCGCCACCCATAGACTCAATTTTATCCACATAATCCAAATTTTTAAAAAATGATTTCCCTTTTCTCTGTAATAATAAAATAGTTGCTTGTACTTGATCCAAACTAAGATATAATTGATTGTTATTGGAAGCAAAACCAGCCTATTGGGTTTAATTAAAGTTGGAATGAATTTCTAGTAAACTCAAGGTACGATTATGGAATGATCAGTTATTTGACAAACCCCAGGTATTCTGGATAGCAGGTCCCATACCTGTATTAAATAGATACTAGAAATTAACAGGGCTGAAATGATATAAGAAGACTATGACAAACACAGCCCTCAGAAATCTCTTTTCTCCGCTAAACACATGCAGCTCTGTTGCTCTTTTATTCCTTATTCTAATCAAATGTGCTATGATACAACTTGCTTTGAATGCAAGTCAAAAATCATCTTGTTTTCCCTATGGTGAATGAAATTCCAGCATCCAAGCAACAGGATAGGTAATCTGATTGATCATCAATGTAAAGAAGCAGATCGTTCCACTTACCAATCCGTCTAAAACTTGCTGTGAGATAGGATTAACAAACGTGAAGGTCCTGACAATGAATCGTTTATAATAGTAAGGAAAGTCTTCTCTGCCACTTAATGGGAGCAGTTCAGTTTTGTAATTGTCCCCAGCAGATGGACACCTGAAGACAGAAATGTGAGTAACTGATCCATATGCAAAATGAATACAGGTGGAGCATGCCTTATTGAAGCATCTGGCGCACACAGCAGCACCCTTTTTCCAGTTAAAATTAATGGTTGCTGTGAGGTCACGGTACATTAAGGGGTAGATTTATCAAGGGTCGAATTGAAAATTCAAAATTTCTAATTTTTTATGGTCAATACTGTCAAATTTGGCTAGGGAGTTATTCAAATTCTATTCAAGTTTTTTTAAAAAATTTGAATTTGATTTTCAAGATTTATCATACTCTGGCCCTTTAAGAATTTGAATTAGACTATTTGCCACCTAAAACCTGCAGAATTGGGAGAGGTCCAGGGATCAATCTGGAGCTATTTGCAGCCTTCCTGAGATTCAAGTTTTTTTGGAGAAAAAACTCAAAACAAGTTTTTTAAATTCGAATCAAATTTGATTCAAATTCAATTCGAGTTTTTGGCCCGATTCAGTTCATCCGATTAAAAAAAATAAATCAATTTTATTAATAAATTTTGAGTTTAGGGGAGTTTTTAAAAACTCAAATGAATGTGAAATTCGACCTTAGATAAAATTGGACCAGACTATTAGAGGCCCATTTGTCAAAGAGTTAAGGTGGCTATATATTAAGGCACAATTTTTTTCTCCCAGCGTCTATTTTGACGCCAAAAACCCCAAAAAGATGCATTTTTTTGTGATTATGCGTTGAATCTGTCCCAAGTCCAAAAAAATATTCCCATCTAAAACCTGCCACATTCATGTAAATGTCAATGGCTTTCTGCAAAAACTCGATTTTCCGTGGTTTTCAGGCATCAAATGCAAAAAATTCGGGTTTGCTGTAGTCAAAATAAAAAGGCTTAACCAACAAAGAAATGGAAGGGGGAAGGGAAGTATACCCAAAAAATTTGTTTGGCTTAATTAATCTTTAAAACTTTTAGCATTTACAACAGTTATTACATATTGTTTCGTTTCAGCCCCCTAACTTAAAAGACAGGAGCTAATTTACTAACATAGCTACTAAATTGCACCAATGCAGTTGCTCATAGTAACCAATGAGAATTCTGATTGTTTGCTATGGGTAACATAGATAGCAATTAGTAGCATATATATATATTAATAAAATAATTTTGTACCAGAGTCTTGCATCAGAGTGCAGCTTTAATTTTCAGCCCTCGTGCAATATAGCACCTGGTAATAAATCAGTGCTAGAGTATTGAAATATATAACGTGGAAGAACTTTAAAGGCTTTATAATAATTTGCATTGGAGTCCATATAAAATATCCATTCAGGGATTTCCTCTGAATATCCACAATGTTTAAGGCAACATTATCATGAGCAAAAATAGGTCATATTGTTACTCACATGAGCTAGCCCGTGTGGGGTCTCCTCCCCCTACATCACTGATGCATTCTAAAAAACCAGAGAGGTATAAGGTCACGTTCCAGAGGCAAATCTAAACAGCGCAATTCTGCAGATTAACAGTGTAACCAAACTGTTCTTATTTTGAGAGGCGCTAAGAACAATATACTATGCATTCCTAGGAGCTGATTTTCTGGGATTGACACTGCCACCCCCAAAAATACATGAATGAACCTGGAAAGTTAGTTTGTTGGACTTGCATAGGGGAATACAGAAATCTACTTGACTTCCTAAGTTACTGTACATAAAGTCAAGTGTCAAAGTTTGGAAGGATCTACAGCTGGAACACGCGTTTCAAAAAAACAAAAAACAAAAGCAAGTCATCCCTAGAAAATAAGGTCTCGGGTTGATATATACGTATCATCATGTCAGTATCCCTTTAATTCTCACATATCTTTGGGTATACTGTCCCAGAGTGAGAATGAAAATGAAACAAAATTCAACACCTATCTTCATCATCCAAACGGTTTTCCAAAACATGTACAGTATCAGTTATTTGCATAGTGTTACAATGAAATCAAAGCCTTATTTTTGGGTATACTTTCCCTATTTATGGAATTGGCAAAAGGAAATAAAAAAAATTCAAAATCTCTTTTCAAAAACTAAAAAAGGCATAAGAGTAGTTTTACTGAATCTCCTTCAGAATTGCATGTGTGCATTTAAAGCCTGTAAAACTTTGATGAGTACCGGAATGAAACAGCATATTACAGAGGTTTTAAATGAAGGATTTATTTTAGAACTCACCGGCTAGTTAGAATTGGCCACTGGGGTTGCTGTAAAGGATTTTCAGAAGGGTTTGCCCAGCAGTGTTCCAGAATTAATGTCAGTGCTGGGTCGTTCCTGTGAAGGATACGAACCTCTACAAAGATAGGATCCCGGAGAACTTTTCTGACAGGGTAATCGCTTACTGTATAGTATTCCACATACTGCTGGTCTGAAAAACAAGAAGCCAAAGAATTAAACCTGCACAGGTATGGGATCTGTTAACCCAGGAAACCTATTATCCAGAAAGCTTTGAATTATGGAAAGTTCATCTCCCGTAGACTCCATTTAATCCAAATGATCCACATTTTTAAAAATGCCCCTTTTCACTGTAATTATAAAACAGTGCCTTGTTATTTATCCAAAACCAAGATACTTAATCCTTATTGAAGGCAAAACAATCCTACTAGGTTTAATTCACGTTTAAATCTAACTTTAGAAGACAAAGTATGACGATCCAAATTACGAAAAGATTTGTTATAGAGAAATCCCCAGGTCCTAAGCATTCTGGATAACAGGTCCTATAACTATTGTGTAACACACACGCATTACAATACAAGTGATATCTATTAAAGGGGAATATTTGTGATACTAAGGGCTTTCCATAAAAGGAGCCTCGCTCTTAAAACATTTAGGGGCAGATTTATTACGTTTCGAGTCGTGTTTTTCACTAAAATTAAAGTTTTCAAGTTTTTCAGTCAAAATGCACATTTTCGGATGAAAAAAAAACAACAATATTTTTCGAGATTTATTATACCTCGACCCTAAAAAAATAGCTTGAATCCGAAAATACACCATCTAAAACCTGTCGAGTTCATGTAGGAGTCCATGGCAGAGGTCCCTTGAACCATTTGAAGACGTTAATAGCCTTCATGCTATTCGAGTTTTTTCAGAGGGTTTTGCCCGAAAACTCGATCAACTCGAGTTCATTCAGGGTATATAAAACTCTTCGACCTTTGATGAATAACCCTCTTAAATGTGGAATTCAATACAATATCATTATTTTGTCATAAGCATTGATTTGTTTTCACTTTGGTAACCTTAAGTAAATAGTACTGGGGTTGATTTACAAACAGTGGGGCAAAACATATGCCTCCATGGGGAGGGGGGGGGGGGAAGAGTGAGAAATACATAGGAGTCTATTATCTGCCTCTCTCGTGATAACATAGCATGGCAGATTCTGGGGGCCTCATCAAAATGTACCCAATGGCGCGAAATTCTTTATGAGGGGGGCTCAGACACCTCTGTTATTAAATTTTAGTCTTCTAAGCACCTAATAAATGTTTTTATGTGTGATATTGCCAATTTGTGTTGTTCATTTTTCAAAAATTATTATGCAGGATCTTGAGCGGACGCTGTTGTTCACACATATAATGACTCATATATTTGCTCTTATTATTTATAGAACTATAGTCAGAGGAATAAAACATCATTATGTGCCGATTTGTTCTTTATCTATGCGGATTACTTTGCCGTGTACAGCTGAACTGCCCATGGATATTACTAAAGGTTAGTTGTGGCCACTGTATTAGATAACTGATATGGTATTGGTATCTAGCAGAGACAGATATATCTGTGTATATAGTTTTCAAGGGGGCTTTGTTGCTGTTGAGTCACAAGATCCACTGTAAATTAGGATTATTTCATCTTTCCTGCACTTATGGAGCAAAATCTGTAGAATTTGTTTCCCTGCTACCTGAAAATACCAATAGTAGTTTTGTGACTTTTCTCCCATCTGTACTTTTTGTAAGCAATTCTAGCACCTGAAACATGAAATTAGCAATTCAGTTACTTGAAAATTCACCACTATTAGATGTATGTGCAAAGAGTGAGGGCACAATATGCAGAGTAACGCCGCGGCAGATAGAAGTGAGCAGTTACCTTTTGCTATCCTCATTTCCAATGTGAGAAGGCCAGAGCTAGAGGCCGGAAGGGGTGGTGGGGGTGTATAGACCACGACATTCACAGGCACAAAGCTGGCAGCGCTGAATCTGCACTGAATGTACAACCTAAATCAAACACAGGCGTTACGCGTGTATAATCCATACAGTATGCTAGCTAGTTTTTAGAATTGTTGCTTAAATACTGTGTAGAATATTTAATTAGGGTTTCTTTAATTAGGGTTTCTTTTTATTAGAACCCGTGTTAGGTATGTTTATCCCATAATAATACACAAAAGGCATGAATATCTTGTAAATTTTATCCTTATAAATCCTTATAAATGGTGACTAGTGATGTCATCAGTTATAAACCGTGAGTTTTTGAAACATACTTGTGTATTATAATAGATAAAGTACTCCTTGTTGGAAAATATGAGGATATTAGAAGTCACCTGTATAAAAACACTTGTTCTTTAATATGGTCAAGGAACTCCTCTGTGACTTATAATATCCTTATATTTTACAATAGGGGTTACTTTATTCACTATTTATTAACAGTGTCTTTTACTTTTCCAGACAACAAGCATTTTATAATAAGTAGAAACTAAATGATAGATAATACCACCCAGTAGGACTTATTTCCTAAAACACTTTTAATAAATATATATCTATATCTTAAATACACAAAAGCCATGAATATCTTGTAAATTATATCCTTATAAACGGTGAGTTCTGATGTCATCAGTTATAAACGGTGAGTTCTGTCACATGACTCACTGAAACGTATGTATTATAATAAATAAAGTACCCCCTTCGGCCTCGTGTTTTTATATGGTCATGAAACTCCTCGGTAACTTATAATATCCTTATATTTAACAAGAGGGGGTACTTTATTCACTATATATAACCATTTATTAGTCAAATTAGTAAAGTTACGAAATTAGTAAAAGTACGGAAGAAACGCACCTAAAAGTGCTGTCCCGGGATATTGATACTCCATTCCAAGTAGAAACATACTTTTCTGCCATCAGATTATTCTCATAGATTATGGTTGATCCATCCTCCTGTTAACAAAACAATTCATCCTTTTTGATGGTGTTAAAATTAGCCAGAGACTCCAGATAAAATATCCATAAATACAAATATCATACTAAATATGATTGTGATGTTGAGATCCTGGTGTATATAACAAAAAAATACTGGGTCCAAAAGCAGTCACAGATATATGTGGCGTGCAAATCACATTATGAAATCAAATCATACAGTTAGAAAATGTGCGACATATTGGGTCCGGGGGATGACATAGAAAGGACTTTTAAAACTGTGTCAGTATGGCTTTAAAGAAGCAAAATGGTGCGGAACAAATAAATCAATAATAAAATAAGGTGAAATACATTCATTTAGGACTGACCCATGGCTGTGAGTTGATGGTGTAATTTTTAAAGGAAAGTTTACAGAAATATCTGTCTGGGAGAATATCAAATATTACTTTTATCACCATTATCCAGAATGCTCAGGACCTGGGGTTTTCCGGATAACAGATATTTCTGTCATTTGGATCTTCATACTTTAAGTCTAATAGAAAATCATGTAAACATTAAATAAACCCAATAGGCTGGTTCTGCTTCCAATAAGGATTAATTCTATCTTAACTGGGATTAACAACAAGTTACTGTTTTATTATAATTAAAGAAAAATCATTTTTAAAAATTTGGATTATTTGGGGTGTATGGGAAACTGCCTTTCTGTTATTCAGAGCTTTCTTGGTAATGGGTTTCCAGATAACTGATCCCATACTCGTATTTAAGTTAGAAATGTATTGATTGTAGCCAGAAGGATAATGTCATTTTATCAAATTCTGACTTACATTACGGGTGGTACCACAAGCTGTCAGTGGGAACTGGAATAGGAGGAATGCATTATTTTGGGCCACTGGGCTGCATGCGACACCGGTTCCACGTGGAAATCGCACAGAGTTGAGAATAATCGGTGGCTGTGTCAGATATTTGCTGATAGCAAGAGAGAACACTCCATCTCTTGTGCACTGAGCAGTAACTGCAAGGCAAAACAAGAATTAATGGAAATGGATCGAACTGGCATTAGTCTAGTCGAGAAATTGTCCCCCACTATTAGATTTTCCCCCTTTTTAGAGTAAAGGCACACATATTGATTCCAGGCATTTAGTCGGAATGAGTAGTCTGCCTATCTATCTATCTATCTATCTATATATATATATATATCTATCATGGCAGCATTGTATTACGCTAAGAAATTGGTTGTGATGGGTTGGCTGGGAAACAGCACCCCAACAGTTGCCACTTGGATTAATTTAATTAACAAAACCTTACCATCCCTTAAACTCACTTGCATTGTCTGGGGCTGTCCTGCCAAATTTGAAAGATATGGAACCCCTGGCTAGACACTAATCTGGTAGAGATGCCTAGTTAATCCCATTGGCTAACTAGGTGTAACCTATTCCCCACCCCGGTTGAGATATGAATGATGCAACCTGCCATGAACAATGCTGTATTTGTCTTACTTTTACAAATACAATTGAGGAATCTCTGTATACTATGCATTTTGGATATGAACCATGTGTTACGTGTTATTACTTGTTTTTTTCTCCCCCCCTCCCTTGAAAACTTAAATAAAAACCTTTAAAAAAAATAAATATATCACGGGCTAGCCCATGATTAAGTGCCCTGGTGGGTACAAAATGCGTAGAGCGGATGGAGATGCAAGTATAGATTTTTAACTTTGTAAAATAAAGATATATTTTTTAACTTAAAACTTTTCTAGTCCTGTGGCTCAGTTTTAGTGCCGAAACAGCCCTGTTCTTTCTTCAATTTTTCTGGAATGCTTTAAACAGACCTAAATATTACTTCAAGAGGACCTTAACAGGGTAGCCGGACACAGTGTAAAGTGTATATAATTATCCAAGCTCTAAACATTATTTACATTTTTTCTTACCAACATATGAGTGATAGCAATCTGTATGCGGCTATTTCCTATAGTCTACATTAGCTTAAGTGAGTTTTTCCTTACCTTTGTTATTATAATAACATGGAGTTACAGAGTCATTTTGGTCATAACAGCAGCCCCTTTGATGACAGAAATCTGATGAAGAGGTGGGGCCGGCACAAGGAAATCTATCCGACTTCGGCACATCAGAGCACTTATTTAGGGCAGGAGCGTCCATTGCTAACGAGGCAGAAAGGACACAGTATATAAAATGTTACTTAACATAATGAAATAAATAACATTTTAAGAAAGATGCAAATACATGCTGAAAAAGTCAGCTGTGACATTTCGGTCTCTGGGCCAAATATCTGGTTTGTAACATTGTCGTCCTAACTGGAAATCAGCAGCTTATTGACCCTCCAGACTAGATATAGACCAGAAAGAGTTTAACCAATAATTGGTCTGAGTTTGGGCAGATATTGATTGTGGAGTCTGGGAATCCCAGTGAACCACATCAAGGTGAGGATACAACCCCTTTCTGATGGGTCTGCACAGGCTTCCCATGTGATCCAATCAGAGGCTAAAGATTTGATCAGCATTATTTTATCCCACCATCTTTATGGAACAATTAGGCAAATACCCCTGGGCTTCCCCCTCCCCCCAACAACACGTTTTTTTCATGGCTATTGTGTATATTATTATTCATAATTTATGTGTGTGTGTGTATTTTATCCAACTGTGAAGCATATTAAAAATCACAGTCACATAACATGGGACTCCAGTGACAAGTGCATGTTTTATACCATTTAGGACAATGTTAAATAAAGTTTAAAACACTTTGTAGAAGAATCTTTACCTTGACAAAATGGACATCTCAGATCTTCCTTCTGATACACCTCCCACTCTCCTGTTGTATTGTGTTCTATAAATAATGTCATCCCATAGTAATTACCCTGCCGTAAACATTAAGCACATTTTAACATTCCATGAACAGCAACTAGAGGGGGGGGGGGTGGTGATAGAGAACCTGGGTGCTAATCAAATATAGAGTAAAAATGCAAAAGCCAAATTTCTCTGTAATAATAAAGCAGTACCTTGATCCGAACTAAGATATAATTCATCATTATTGGTGCCAAAAACCATCCTATTTATTTGTTAACATGATTTTCTAGTATACTTAGTAGACAGATCCAAATTACAGAAAGATCTGTTATCTGGAAAACCCCAGGTCCCGAGCATTCTGGATAACTGGTCCCAAACCTGTATATGTATTTTGAATCAGGTGAAGTACACAAAATGTGACTTTGCTTTGAATATAAGACAGTCCCAGGGTTGACTGGAGCATTTGAGATGCATGATTAGCAATAAATATTTAACAAGAATTCAGATGGGAACCCATTACTGAATTCTGATTTTAATGAGGTCTCAGAGTCTGTCTTGATGGCTAACACAATCGGCAATACGTTTGATCAGGAGTATTCTAGAGAGGTCCAACATGAGAAGTGGCTGCTGAAATGCCCTTTCCAGTATCTGCTCTTGTGCAATGGAGTAGATGTCCCCCTGATATGCTGCCAGTTTAGATAATAATTTGGCTTGGCACAGACTCTAATGATAAGTAGCTGTATGAATGAAGAAACACCTGCCCTGGGAGCCTTTGAGAACTGAACTAGAAACCCGTTAATGCCATCTGTTTTGTTTAGTGGTACATGTCTCTAATACCCTATACTCGGCAACATACAGAAGTGGCTCATTGGTTTTTTATTTACCTGCTTTTTAATGTAGCAGCCATCATAATACATGTCTATGAGCAAAGAGCCATTGGAATTCGAGGTAACCCAAATCCCACAGCTGGAATCATTTGCCAGGATTTTCAGCTTCCCATCATGTTCTGTGAATGAATAGACAGTTTTACATCATTCTGCAATTGCCAGTACAGCTTCAAGTACAAAAAAAAGTCTCCAACTCCATTACAAAGACAAAGACTTTTTCCCCAAAGAGCACTTATTACAGACAGAGATTAAGATCTGGGCCAATGGAAAAGTGAAAGCGGGGTTATCAGAAGACTGGTGATAGGCAATGTGTCCCATGATGACATGCATCTGTTCATATTTGTGTCTAAAACCACCTGTCATCACTCAGAAGTCATCTAAATGATAGGTAGAGACACTATCTGGAATATGCCAGTGAAGAAAAGTTTCATGGAGTTACCAGAATAGAAGAGATTACGAGCAAAAAAAAAAATAGTCCCAATTCACTTTCTGCAGGAAAAACAAAGAATATATAAATATTATCAGCAAAATATATATAACCGATGCACGCAGGGCTGGGCATTAATCAGAGATGCTAAACTGCTGGCAAGAAGTCCAGCCCTGAAGCCTGAATTTTTAAAGTTGTTCCACTGTGCAATGTTTTATCTAGTCTGAATAAATACACAGTGCATACAAACATGTATTTTAAGGACAGCTCAATTATATAGATTATAGTAGGTAGGGATCCCTCTACATGCACACCATATAAAGGTCTCTACTAAGGGCAGCTAGACACCCTCTGGCATACCACCTGTTGCAGAACTAAAATTTGTATTAAGGATGCAGGGTATGTAGTAATAACAGTTTAAAGGGTGCCCTTTTGTCACCCTAAATTCGGGAGCCATTCCTCAGCAAAGAAGATTTAGATGCAGTATAATTGTATGAATAAGAATGAGCCCTATGGCTGTGTGTGCTGGATGCAAGAAAAAACAGAATATAGGTGTTATTTCAACCCTAGTGGGTGCAAAGCTAATTTAAATGTTAACCTTTTTTTGCCCCATAGATTTTACTAATCGGCTTCTCTGTAATATTTGCTGTGTCCAAGCAATGCTGTTGCTTACAACAGAGAGTTCAGCACAGAGTTGTGCTCAGTATAATCAGGTGCCTATAGTTGTTGGTAACCCTAGCTCTGTATTAACAGGAGGTCTGGTTATGGTGCTTCCTATTCACAGGTGCAACATGGAGTGTTGCGCTTTGTTTTCAGGCTCTTTAAGAGGAATACGTTGTTTTATTACAATGTAAAGAATAGAAAGCTTTTATATTATTTGGTAAACGTTACTGCAGACCCTTACCTTGTACTAAGATCCTTAAGGAAGCATTCGGCATGGGTGAAACACTATACTCCATACCCTCATCTCCACAAATCAGGTCTGGGTCATCATAAAAAGAGTCGTCTGTTGTCGTTAAATCCTGAGCAAGAGAGACAACAACTCCCAACACTCCCAGTAAGACGGCTCTCCAGCAGTAGCCACAGTTCCAGATTACAGCCATTCTGCTTAGATGAATAGCAGAGCCGAGCAGAACCACTCCAGTGTATAATGGATAGGGGGCAGGCAGCATTAGAACTAGAGGGCTGTTACCTCATATCCATACAATTAGCCCTGACTCATCTAAATGTTGTATTGTAGATCTGTTGCCTTATGATCCAAGCAATGATCCTAAGCAATGAGAGCCCCAGAAAGGGCAGAAATTCACAAATTCAAAGTAATTTTACTCCAGAGTTGTAACTTGTAGCAACCAATTAGCACTTTGCTCTGTTGCAAAAGTCTAACTGGTCACTATGAGCAACTACACCTTACACCTGTTTGTAACTAGTTCAGGTGCCTTATTTTACACTAATCACTAATGCACCTTAACGGATTAACAGCCCTTAACCCTGCTGTCCCAGCACTTCTACTTTCAAATATAAAGCAAAATCTAGGACCCTGAAGCCATGGGTATTTCCGTATACTTTTTAATTGTTCATTGACTAGGAAAAATGCTGCATTGTGGGTAGAAAAACATGGTAAATTGTGTCCATAACTGCACTTTGCACACTGAACTTCATACATGAGCCCTATTGTTATTCAGATGAACTACAATACCCAGCATCCTCTGCTATTGCTCAAGGATATAAAATAATTTGTAAATAATAATTTGTTTTCATTGTGTATATAGCTACTAAAGGAGATGATCACCTAAAAATTTGCTTTTTTTTTGTGGTGTTGAAAATGACGTTCTAAGATTCATTTCTGCGCTTCATAACTTTCTAAGGTTTTAATATGCTATTTGATTGCTAGGGTCACTTACCCCAGACCTTTGTTTGAATGACAAAAGAAACAATAAACAAGAGCCTAAATGAAACATAACAATACAAATCAAGTCCCACAGGTATCCTAATTTCTAGTTGCCAAGGACACTGATGCTAGTAACCAAATAACAATTTAAGTTTCACCCTAGATGTTATGTTTATATACTTCATAAAAGTGTTAAGAGGCCATTTCTATATTTGTGTATACTGAATGTAACATTTGCATAACTGCATACATTCCTATCAGAAACCTCAAGAAAAGAATATTAAGCTAGTCTTCGAATTGGCTTAGAATTTATTGAATACTGTTGTGGAATTTTAGTTCGATCCCTATCCATTGGTGCATTTCAGTTGTTAAATGTTTGACCATACTTTGCTGCCTTTGGATATAAAATGTGTTGCTTGTATCTGTGGTTAAAAGCTTGGCCATATTGTGCATACCATCTGGTGCGATGATCCTAGGGATGAGGGCTTTTATCATTAGAATTTATCCACTACATCTTTTTAATTGTATGTAATGCTGTTATATTGACCATAACTCATTGTCACGGTCGGCACCCTAAATCAGAACTAGTGCCATGCTCCATGTCTCGGCTTCACCAGTAGCGTGACTGCCTTTGGCTTCAGGAGGAGCCCTCAGCGTACTAAGATGCCACCTGGACGTTACGAGAGGAGCAAGGCGAGGAGTTCTGGCAGGCAAAGGGGCACGACAGTTATTAAAGTCAGTTAGGCCGAAGGTCACGGTACAATGGGATAAGGCAGAATCGTAGTCAGGCAGGCTGGGTCGAGGCAGGCAGATAGCAAGGATCTTCAAACAGGCAAAGGGTCAAAAACCAGGTGATCAATCAATCAATCAAAGCAGAAGAGTAGTCGTAGGCAGGCAAAGGTCAGGATACAGATAGTCAGGAAGCAGGCTGGGTCAAACAAGGATAATCAGATCAGAATTCAAGCAGACGCACAAGGCTCAGGAAACCACAAGAACAAGTTCTATCACGGGCAATGTCTGAAAGCCTTTACTGGCTATTTATACATTTAAATTTGGCGCCATTGTGCGCTGGCGTTATCAAGAAGGTATTTAATTCCCACCATGCCTTGCTTAAATTACACTTGATAAAGGGTTATGCCCGAAACATGTAGTGTGCCTACACTGCTAAATCAACACATTGCAGTTTAAAATTACTGCCTGAAGCTGTTTTGATTCAACTACTATTCTTAAATTAGGAAAACTGGGCAGGATTCCCTATGATTGACATGGCCATAGGCGATAGCCCCGCCCCCGACATCATGATCGCCCCCTCCGCGACCTGCCCCCTCTGAGTCATAGGTCGGGTCTCCATCCAGCTTAAAGGTGGCAACCCTAACAGGGTATAGTATGTTTAAATTAGGTAACTTTATGAACTTGAGGTGGAGAAGCATTTTGACAAAGGTTTTAGACCAAAACAGAAACTTTAATGGAAATGTATTTTTACATAATCGAATAAAAGGAGAATTTATACTTGAGTGAGCACATTCTCTGAGCAAATATTTTACACACAACTTAGTGCTGCACCCTGAACTAGGCCAAAGGATCTTGAGAGTGCGGACTGCTTTGGTAATATATATACTGAATATGCTATTGCCTATGATCACATCACACCAAAATTGTTCTTTTAACATGACCAGCAAACATTGGTTGAGTCATATATAGTGAGTAAAGTACCGCCGATTGCAAAACATAAGGATATTATGGGGCAAATTCACTAAAGTGCGAAGTGACTAACGCTGGCGAAAATTCGCCAACGTGAAGTCATTTCGCAACTTCGCAAATTTACAAAATAGTTGAAATTTTTTCTAAGTCCCAAAAAACGCTAGCGTCTTTTCCTTTTTTAAGGGTGATAGGCAGAAAAAAATCATAATTTTTTTTTGGGGGTACCCTCCTTCCCACTACATTTCCTAACATATGGCACCTAAACTATACAGTGGGCACATCTATAGGGCAAAATAACAACTCTATTTTATTTTATGAAGCTTTCCCAGCCCCAGGCTTGTGTAGTGTAATGTATTTGCTGCTACATATCCGTTCATTTTGTACTTTAACTTGGCGCCGTATTCAAATGAGGCATCGCTATCATAAATTCGCTTTGCTTGACTAATTAACGCTAGCGCAAGTTCGCTACCATTCGTCTCCCTGAGTGCAAGTTCGCATTTTAGTGAATTTGCGTAGCGCAGGCGAAAATCCGCCTGGCGAAGTGCGGCGAAGCTGTCGCTGGCGCAACTTCGGATCTTAGTGAATTTGCCCCTTTGAATTACAGAGGTGTTCCATGAGCATATAAAACCACTAGGCTGAATGCTGAGTTCTTATACAAAGGTCATGAATTCTGTGGTGACTTCTTATATCTTCATTTTTTACATCAGGGGGTACTTTGTTATAACACACAAGTTTACGTGAGACAGATATTAAATCTGTAAGCACCGATCATAACTGATGACATCACTAAGCACCGTTTATAAGTATATAATTTACAGGATATTCATGGCTCTTGTGTATTATAAGGGGGGGTATTTACTTGAACTCAAGTTTCTCATTTTATCAATAATTCTTCTCAAAAAAGTTGGAGCAAAAAAAACAAAAAAAAATCGAGCTTCCATTTGCATCGTACGACTTTTTCGAATTGACAATACAAAAACTTGACATTATCGAATTGTTTCAGCGAAAATTTATCATATTATCGGACTAAAACCAGCGTGTATTACGTAGTCAAAAAACATCTTCATGGACATCTGCCATTGACTTCTACATGACCTTGACAGGCTTCAGATTCGGCTTTTTAGCAGCTTTGGGGTATAATAAATTTGAGTTTTTTTCCTCTAAAAATTTGGGGTTTCCCTTTTAAAAACTTGACCAGAACCATTTGAGGTTTTAATAAATTGGCCCCTAAATGTATTATTAGTGAACTCGTTGACAATAATGAATGTAGTATGAAAATAATAATTACTGATGATGGGCCAGATTCAATTCAGTGAGAAAAAGGTTGATCACGGGAATAGTCATGGATAAGATTCAATTAGAGAAGCGTTTCAATTCAGAAAATCTTATCTCATGGTTTATCACTTGAAAACTTTATTGAAGTCTATGGGAAAAAAACTGGAACTGAACTTGGAGAAAAGTTTTTCTCCTTGAATTGAGTCTCATCTATGAGTTTTCTTGTGATAAACCATGAGATAACTTTTTCTCACTGAATTGACTCTGGCCCATTATTTCTAATAATTACTGTTATATATAATACTATGTAAACTATTCATTAGTGTTGTCATTTGCGGTGACGCCAAATAAATCCACAAGCTTTGTAGCGTGACGTAACTGAGCCCCACCAAATCTGCAGCTGTCCTAATATAATTCTGCAACGAGCACTTACACTTTTATAAATAGCACCAGCTCTTGCAGGACAAACTCAGCACATAGTGAACATGCTCACACACTCTAATGTTCTTTAAAATGTATTTATTGTGTAGAATAACGGCTTTTTTTCTTCTTTTTCTTTAAGTGCACAGCTAGCATGGCGACTGCCACCAGTACAACAACTGCTCCCGTCACTGTGTATGCGATTCCCAGGAACAAGTTCTTCCCTCCACACCAGGTCAGTGTCGTCAGGTATAAGTACTTCTGGCCGTTGAATTTAGAGACTGGAAAATCTGGGGGTGCAAGTTAAGGTTCTGAACAGCAAAAAATAGTTGGAAACGATAAAAACAATGACCGGACCCCTTGCGCTGAAATGCTGAGCTAACAATATCCTGCAATTCACAGTGGTAGCCATCACGAGGGGGGTCCTTTTCCAGCATTATGGGTCAGTATTTCAAATGATCTCTACTTGAGTAAGGATGAGTATCTCAAGGATTCGGTTGTTCTGGACAATATATCATATACAGTAGAACTGACATTTGCCAACACATTATATTTATATATTTTAAATTACAGTATGTAGCATAAGGCCATTGTTACTGTTCTAGTTCATAGACATGGCAAACCTATCACTAAAAGAATCATAGTTTTGATACTGACGTTTTCTTATTATAGTGGACCTTATTATAGTGCATTGTATTTAGTTGTGATTAGACATTGTAACTACTGGAGTATGCCAGAACATCAAGAATATCAAAATAAATACATAAATATAACCCAGGGCTTCAACTAGGGGTAGGCAGAATAGGCTCGTACCTAGGGCGGAAAACGTAGGGAGCGCCAGGCATGTACCTTTTACTGCTGCCTACCCCAGTCCGGTCTGCAGAGTCCAACTAGCTGCGATTGTTTACAAGCATGCGCCCGCATACGAGCGGTGAGGGGGGTAATACTGTTGGTCATGTATGCATGGGTGGTGGAGTGGGCGATGTGACCGGCCGGGTTGCCTGGGGTGCCTGGCCGGCCTGGCTCGGCCCTGATATAACCCATTCTTTTAACCCACACAACAAACAATATGCTTTGCACCTTGTACCTTGACCAACCTACAAGTTTGCAAGTTTGATTAAACAGGAAAAACTACTGCCTGTCATTTAGGAAGTTCCCATTATCTAATATAGAATTTTGATAAATCTGCCCCTAAATAAGATCAGACAGGGGAGCCTTGTAGCTTATGGTTTTCACCCCCTCCCTTTTAAAATGGGCAACTACAATAAATGCTGACTAAAACCATCTACACACAACCTCTGCTGCCCAGGATACTGTAGTCAATGCTGTAGCTGTAATTTCCTGCTGGAAGGCCGTTGGTAAATGGCTGAATACGAGATAGACGCCGATAGAGCTTTCGGAAGTTTGGGAAGGCAGCGACTCTCATCCATATAATAAAGTCGTCATTTTCATAGCCGTTGTTGTAAGGGTCGGAATCAAGTAGATATGGAGGTTTCTGCCAATAAGGTGGCCTGACACTCCCTATAGAAAGGAAGAAATAAATATAGTTAACTCCACCACCCTCCCCGAGGTTACATAGTTAAATTGGGTTGAAAAAAGACAAAGTCCATCAAGTTCAACCCCTCCAAATGAAAACCCAGCATCTATACACACACCCCTCCCTACTTTTAATTAAATTCTATATACCCATATCTATACTAACTATAGAGCTTAGTATCACAATAGCCTTTGATATTATGTCTGTCCAAAAAATCACCCAAGCCATTCTTAAAGGCATTAACTGAATCAGCCATCACAACATCACCCGGCAGTGCATTCCACAACCTCACTGTCCTGACTGTGAAGAACCCTCTACGTTGCTTCAAATGAAAGTTCTTTTCTTCTATTCTTAAGGGGAGGCCTCTGGTACGGTGATCCACTTTATGGGTAAAAAGGTCCCCCTGCTATTTGTCTATAATGTCCCTAAGTTACCCACATAGAGGCCAATCATTTACAATATCTATGCACCCAACCACCACCCTCCTCCCATTTTATATATATCTCCAGTGCTGGGAGCTTGTTTAGGTGTTCTTGAACACAGCTCACTATAATTGCATACCACAAGTGATAAAAAATCTCCCTTTTTTATGTAGTGTAGACCTGCTAAGGGTTGAAATGCTGAACAGTACAATAGTCTATAGCCAACGAGTAGCATTACCTGCAAATGCTTGGACCAGATTGTTTCTTGGCTGCGGATTTTTAAACTTGATGTTCTTATCGGACCACCAGGTATTTCCTGTTCTCAGGAGAGGAACTTGGATTTTTGTAGTTGCGGTTGGATAGTAATAGAATGTTATAGTGTCTGCAGAGATAAAACAACCTCTATAAATGGGGAGCAGGATCATAGAAGGTAGGCAGAAACCTAACCTGCCCAAACAATAGAAGGTAGGCAGAAACCTAACCTGCCCAAACAAAAAAAGCAAGACATATATGCTCATGCCTCTTTGCAAAAATGTTTTTTAAACCCTTCATTACCAACATTAAAATGTGCCCAGTGTAAGTAAATACACCTTAATCTTTTGCCCTGGTACCCCTGTCAATCACATCCAAAAAGTTTGCACTCTGATAGAAAGCAGATGAGGGCTGGGGAACAGTGGAGGTGGACTCGGGCTGTACTAGGGAAGTAGGAGCTTTCATGTAAAAAAAAAACGGCAACAATTATTTTCTAGGCTTAAACAAAGCTTAGCTATTGGAAAATATCAACGTCTGGACAAAACTATTTTATTGGTTGCTTGGTTTATACTTTATCTCGTTGACCAAGTGCCAAGGAAAAGTGATTGCCTTGTTCTGCTGGCAAACTACATTTGCAAAATAACAGAGCTCAGATGGCTTTTATTAGGGTAAATGGAACATCATGAGTTTTTCAAAAGAGCTTTTTCTTTAATTCTTTCCATAGAAATATAATGTTCTTTCGTCCCAGGAGAAGGATTTGGGTCATCGTGGGCATTTTATGATTTCTCTCTAATTTCTCTTCTGATCATTGAAGAGACATCAGTCTCACTAATATATATTGTGAGGAATTTAATAAACTGAGCATTAAGTAATGTTAAAAATCCCTTGACAAGTCCCTGCACAAAGAGAAGTTTAACTTAAAAGGGTTGTTCACTTTCCAAACACTTTTTTCAGTTCAGTTGTTTTCAAATTGTTCCCCAGAAATAAAGACTTTTTTCAATTGCTTTCCATTGTTTATTTACTGTTTTTCCAAAATCTAAGTTTAAAATTGAATCTTCCTGTCTCTGTTGTTTCACTCTGGCAGCTCAGTAATTCAGGTGCAGATTCGAAACACTTTTGCAACATTTAGTTTATACATTTCTCCGCAGCATCTCTGAAGTATTAGCAACTATTGTATCAATTCTAACAGCTGCCTGTAATGAAACCCAGGGATTCTGCAGGGACAAAGGTAAGAAATGTTTCAACTTAGAACAGTTTACAGGGTCGGCGACCCCCTTCCCAGAGCTGCTTTAGAAGATGAAAAATTACACTTTACACTTCAATATTAAATAAACGGTGACACATAGAAAATAGAAAGTAATCGGAAAAAATTGTTATTTCTGGTGATCTGTATGAAAACAACTAGTTATTTGAAGGTGAACAACCCCTTTAAGGTGGTTCACCTTTAAGTTAACTTTTAGTATGTTATTGAATGGTAAACAACTTTTCATTTGGTCTTCTTTATTTTTTTATAGTTTTTTGTTATTTGCCTTTTTCCTCTTACTCTTTCCAGCTTTCAAATGAGGGTCACTGACCATCTAAAAAAAACCAAATGCTCTATAAGGTTACAAATGTATTGTTATTGCTACTTTTTATTACTCATCTTTCTATTCAGGCCGTCCCCTATTCATATTCCAGTCTCATTCAAATCAATGCATGGTTGCTAGGGTAATTTAGACCCTAGGAACCAGATTGCTGAAATTGCTGAACAAAAATATACAAAAAATAAAAAATGAAAACCAACTGCAAATTGTCTCAGAATATCACTCTCTTCATAATACTACAATTTAATTTAAAGGTGAACAACCCCTTTATGAGTCGTTTATATTTCAGGGAATACTTTTTTAAAATGAGACTGACTTATTGAAATATGTCAATTTAATATTTGATGCTGTGCATTTAGTAAAGGAAGCAATGTCAGGCTCTTAGCGGTTAGTAAAGGAAGCAATGAGTAAAGGAAGCATTTAGTAAAGGAAGCAATGACAGGCTCTCAGCAGTTAGTTGTTAGGCAGGGAATCCCCTTGAGAAGGTTCTAGATCAGGTGCCTCTCAGTATTATTCAGGAAGTAAGGGAATTGCCTTAGGTAGTGTATAAGGAGTAGAACAGTTGAGGCTCTACAGAGAATGAAGAAGGTGGCCAGCACCTGGTGGTACCTTGCCAGCCAGGGGCACAGTGAATAGGGGTTGAGTTAGAGAGGTCCTGTAGCTGCAGAAGTGACACCCTTGTCCCGTGCCAAGAACCAGGGAGCCATTAGTGACACCCAATCGGAAAGAACAGTATCACAAGGAGAGTCAGCAGGAAGGCCTACACTGCCTAACAATCCTTGTAAAGTGTTTCTATTTATGATATCAGGAATTGTATGAGGGAGGGGGTTGGGGCAGGGGTTCTGGAAATTGTCTTTTAACCACAGCTGGATGGATAAAGGTCAAGTATTTCAGGCTTTGTACCATACTCAAAAGAGGACTGACTATGCCTCTAATAGTCGTGGTGATTTCAGCAATAATGATCATTGACCCAAATCCAAACAATCAGATGTGCATGATGGGCAGTAGTCTATAGGATTTTTTTTTTCCAGAACTTGGTACCCGTTGGTGTTTTTGTGTCATCATTTATTCTAGGATTAACTGGTGTTTTGCACGTATGCTGCTGAAAATCCCACAGAAAAAAAGTTAAAATATACGTATGAAAACTTACCATTGAACAAACTGTTGGCAATTGCGCCACAGGGAGCCATTGGGGTTCCATTGTTATAGGTGGAAAACGGCGCACAGTAAGATTTCGATATAGTCTGTGCAGAGATATAAATAAAGAACGAGAATGCTTCCGTTTTTTCTTTTGTATGATAATCACCTTCATTACAACGGCAGAACTCTGCTTATCTCTAAACTTGTTTCATGCAAGAACAATGCTGTTTTTATGTTTACATTTATAGAATAGAAAACCTGGTGAAACCACAACCAGTCAGAATTCGATTTTATACACCTTCTTAAATTCTACAGCCATAATAATGCTTTGCTTGCATGGTAATATGAATGTTGCAGTATATTTGAGTCTCTTATAGTCATGCACAGTCTCCTATTTTTGGAGAACCATACAAGGGAGGGCCTTTTACTAATCTGGCCTGTAAAAATGATGCTTGATGCCAATGATATTAAATAAGGAAGAAAGCTTATATATAGGCACTCTGAAGACTGCACACTAACCCTACCATTATTGAACCTTTTTATGGCCATGTCCACCAAGGAAATACCCATAATAACACTCTCCATGGAAACTTTTGGCTTCCCAGGTCGTTCTCATGCTACTGTAACTTGTGCAGAACTGCAAGCCAATCTGTATCTCACATAACAATAATGGGATCTTCTTCATGGCTTGACCTCTTCTTTTGGGGTCAATTTCACCTTAGGATGTACATTCACATATCTACCACACTTTGTTTTTTTGCTGCCCAGTTTGAAATCTCACTCTTTTTCATGTTACTTTAGCTTGTTCAAGACTTAAGCCCAATCTGTATCTCCCATAACAATAATGGGATCTTCTTCATTGCTTGACCTCTTCTTTTGGGGCCAGTTTTGCCCCAGGATGTACATTCACATATCTACCACCGTTTTTTGCTGCTCAGTTTGAAACTATTTTCTCTTTTTCATGCTACTGTAGCTTATACACAACTTTAGCCAAATCTATATCTCACATAACAGTAATGGGATCTTCTTCATTGCTTGACTTTTTCTTTTGGGGCCAGTTGCGCCCCTGGATCTACATTCACATATCTACCATATTGAGACTTTTAGGCTGCCCAGTTTGAAACCTCTCTCTTTTTCTTGCTAATGAAGCTTATACAGAACTTTAGTCCAAGACTTTCTCACATCTCAGTAATGGGAACTACTTTATGGCTCAATCTCGTCTTTTAGGGGCTTATCCCATATACATTAAAGGGATACTGCCATGGGAAAACATGTTTTTTTGAAAACACATCAGTTAATAGTGCTGCTCCAGCAGAATTCTGCACTGAAATCCGTTTTTCAAAAGCGCAAACAGATTTTGTTGTATTCAATTTTGAAATCTGACATGGGGCTAGACATATTGTCAATTTCCCAGCTGCCCCCAGTCATGTGACTTGTGCTCTGATAAACTTCAATCACTCTTTACTGCTGTACTGCAAGTTGGAGTGATATTACCACCTCCCCCCCCAGCAGCCTAACAACAGAACAATGGGAAGGTAACGAGATAGCAGCTCCCTAACACAAGATAACAGCTGCCTGGTAGATCTAAGAACAGCACTAAATGGTAAAAGCCAAGTCCCACTGATACACATTCAGTTACATTAAGTAGGAGAAATAACAGCCTGCCATAAAGTAATTTCATCCTAAAGTGCAGACACAAGTCACATGACTGGGGCAGCTGGGAAACTGACAAAATGTCTAGCCCCATGTCAGATTTCAAAATTGAATAAAAAAAATTTGTTTGCTCTTTTGAGAAATGGATTTCAGTGCAGAATTGTGCTGGAGCAGCACTATTAACTGATGCGCTTTGGAAAAAACATGTTTTTCCATGACAGTATCCCTTTAACAAATCCATCCTTTACAAATGGGTGAATTCTACTGTGCGCTGCACAAAAATATATTATAGAAACTGTCAGTCCTCATAGACAAATACAATAGATTTGCAAAGGAGAAGTAAGTACTGCTTTTCACCTCAGAAGTGGTCACGTTTCTCCCAAGCAACTGAGTGTCATATCTGGATATTACATAACGGCGATGGTTCTGGAAAAAGTTATTGAGTCCATAGTATAGAAACACATCCCCCTGCGGTACAAAAAGAAGACACAGAAAACATTAGCGCAACGTGCATGGGTAGGGGCTTATCCATTATGAAGCTTATATAGGTGTGTGTGTTCATACATAACATACTTTGTGCTGGTGCCATAATTTGCACATATATGAGCTCACATAACCAGAACTGAACCCAGATCCAGTAGCAAATCTTGGAGAGGCAGGGACAGAAATAAGAAAATGCTTTAGTGTCATGGTTTTTAGCTGTTGCAGACACAGAAGTCGATTGGTCATAACAAGGAGATTAAAGTGTTCTGCAGTATGATTGCCCATATATTTTTATTATTATTAGCATAGTTATTGATATCATTATTTTTACCAATGGTTTATCAGTGTCCAGGGGTAGTTATAATTACAGTCTGATGCTAATCAAACTGGGTAGATACTTCAGTGAATTATCCCCAATAAATGCACTGACTGTACTATATAACTAATAGGGTGGTCTGGGAGTCACTTATAAAATGAAGTTCCGCTGGGGCAGGCATAACTGTCAGGTACTGGAGTGTGGGGGGCGTTAGTTTGCTCTGGTTCCACCTACCTGCAGTTCCTCGGGCACTGTGAAGTTCACAATGCAGTTACAGGGTTTCTCTGAATTGGAGGAATTTTGCCGAAGCTCCGAACAAATTGTACAGGCGTTGGAATAATTGATCTGTGAATACAACAGAACAATACATTTATTTGTAAGTGATGCAGTTACATATTTTCCCAATTTGTACTATGTTGTATGGTTATTATAAGCAATTGCCTACGTCTCTAATAGCAAACTGTCCCCCTTAGGGCAAGAAAAGTTCAAATGCTATCACTAGTTGTTTTCACTATAGAAACTGGAGGGTGGTTTGCCTGCTGCTATGGAGGTACAACTTCCAACCACTGCTATGGGGGCATGCTGGCAATTGTAGTTTAACAACTGGAGGGTTACAAGGTGGACATCACTCGTTTTTATCAGCCTTCTGGAATCCACTCCTTCTCAAACTCTGGCCCTGAAGTAAGACTTATGCATGGTTTACAATAAGTACAGTAGAACCCCCAATTTATGTTTTTCATGGGACCATAAAAATTGTGTAAAATCTGAGAAAATGTAAAACCAGGGAAATGCATTATGCATAATACATAGGTGGGGCCATAAAAATGATGTAAAATGAAGGGGAACTTCCCAAAAACATACCTTTAGATTTTTGAAAAGTAAACATAATTTCAAGCAACTTTGCAATATACATTTATTAAAAAAATATGCAGACGTTTCATGATTTTTAATGGTTTCTGACAGTTCCTTAAGCTTAGCCCCCTGCTCTCCTGCTGATCTGTCTGACTACTTTGCTGAGCTGACTGACTACTGTTACTTTGTATCAACAGCCATCTGTCCTTAGCCTGCATCCTCCAAACCCCACAATTCCCTGCACACGTGATTTCAATAAGGAAAGGAACATCACAGTGCAATGCATTGTGGGTTATGTAGTTCCTGCATGCTGTCTGTAAGCTGTGTTTTAGCGCTCCCTTCCCTGCCAGGATTTCAAATGATGCAGAAAGAGAAGAACTGTTAAACAGCTGGATTTCAGCATAGAAAATGCAATTTATTCATACTTTTTGAAGAAACATGTATCAGTGATGGCTATATTAGGGGTTTGTGTGTTATGTGGGCCTCTTTATCAAATTTTGGTTTGGAAGCCGGAGTTCACCTTTAAAATTAGGGGATGTAAAATGAAGGTTTTACTGTATATACAATCTGAAACTTGCACTACTTGCAGCAACAGACAGGGGGCAGCAATCCTGGCATAAAATGCAATTCAGCTGGTGTCACCAATAAAGGCGGCATTGAAATATATTGGAATGTGAAATATTATTTTGAGCCATAGTTATGTTAGTGTTTCTATGGTAAAAACATATATTTTGACCATATCTTGTTACCTACCGATTTATTCTTGACATTTTTCTTGAATCCTGATTTCTGAAAAACCCTAGAAACATCTGTAGCAATTTATAGGGCTTCCTTCCATAACCAATGAAGTTGTTTACAAGCAAAACAAAATCAATGGTCGGGATTCTGAGATCATGACGTGAGCAGGTTCCAGGGGATGGGCACTGAAAGCAGCATAACAATAGGGGGCAGATTTATCAAGGGTCGAATTTTGAAGTTAAAAATACTTTGAAATTCGACCATTGAATTGTAATACTTCGACTTCAAATATCGAAGTCGAAGTTTTTTTCATCTAATTTGGGTATCCTGCGGTCGAAGTAAAATTGTTCGATCGAACGATTAAATCCTTCGAATCGAACGATTCGAAGGATTTCAGCGATCGATCGAATGATTTTACTTCGAAAAACTTAGAAAAATGCTCTAGAAGGTCCCCATAGGCTAACATAGCACTTCGGCAGGTTTTATTTGGCAAAGTATTGAAATCAAAGTATTTTTAAAGAGACAGTACTTCGATTATCGAATGATCGAATATTCAAACTTTTTTTTACTTTGAATCAAATTCTAAGTCGTAGTATCCTATTCAATGGTCGAAGTATCCAAAAAATTACTTTGCATTTCAAATTTTTTTACTTTGAAAATTCCCTCGAATTCACTTTGACCCTTTATAAATCTGCCCCTAGGTGTATGCTTTTATTATAGTGGGACAGTTGGGGAGAAACAACATTGATGGGAACTTTCCATATATGCATACTAAACAGGCAATATTCCAAAAAGGGTTATAACCCTTTCTGTGCTGGTCATCTTTTTACTCTGCTGCACCATAGATTAAAGGACCAGCAAAGGGTGAAAAGATCTAGCCTGGTGGGACCAGTAACTTCTGACTGTTGATGGTCTGTCCATGAGGAACACAGCTGCACCTGAATTTGCAATGATCATTTCATTAAAGGTATTGTTTACCTTTAAATTAACTTTTAGTATGATGTAGAGAGTGATATTCTGAGACAATTTGCCATTGGTTTTCATTGTTTATTATTTGTGGTTTTTGAGTTATTTAGCTTTATATCCATCAACTCTCCAGTTTGCAATTTCAGCAATCTGGTTGCTAGAGTCCAAATTACCCTAGCAACCACGCTATGATTTGAATAAGAGACTGGAATATAAATAGGAGAGGCCTGAATAGAAAGATGAGTAAAAAAAAAAGTAGCAATAACAATACTTTTTATCCAAACAGAGCATTTGTTTTTTTTTACCCCCATTTGAAGGCTGGAAAGAGTCAGAAGAAGAAGGGATATAATTAAAAAATAATGAAGACCAATTGAAGACCATAATAATGAAGACCAATTGAAAAGTTGCTTAGATATTGTCTTTCTATAACATAGTAAAAGTTAACCACCCAGTTACTGTATTTTCTAATCTACTTTCTTTTCTGCCCCACTCTTGTTTAGTCCCCACCCAGTTGATATGATTGTTGTTTCTACCATGTAAACCTGTTGCAGTTTCTCCTATTACCAGCATCTGCAGCATACAGGGGCGTAACTACAGAGGAAGCAGACCCTGCGGCTGCAGGGGGGCCCAGGAGGTACAGGGGGCCCCATGAGGCTCTCATTGATGAGCAATTTGAACATATATTGGTAAAACAGGACAAACACTGAATATGTTGGGGGCCCTAAAATTAATTTGCTGTGGGGCCCAGCAACATCTAGTTACGCCACTGGCAGCATACATTTTGTATGTGTGCCTTTATTTGTTGAACTCCCAAATACTTTAGCACCAGAAATGGTGATGATTGAGACATACAGGTATGGGACCTGTTATCCAGAATGCTTTGGACTTGTGGCTTTCCGTAATTTGGATCTCCACACTTTAATGGGTAGATTTATCAAGGGTCGAAGTGAAAATTCTAATTTGGAATTCAAATTTTCCCGTTCTTTTATGGCCAAAACTGTCAATTTCGACTAGGGAATTCGATTCCAGTTTTTTAAAAAAATTCTAATTCGATTTTTGAGATTTATGATACACTGGCCCTTTAACTCAAATTCGACTATTCACCACCTAAAATCTGCCGAGTTGCTGTTTTAATCAATAGGAGACACCCTGGGATCAATTTTGAGTTGTTTGTAGCCTTCTTGACATTTGAGTTTTTTTTCTGAGAAAAAAACTCAAATCGAGTTTTTAAAATTTGAATCGAATTCGATTTGAGTCTTTGGAGTTGATCCTATTCACCCGAGTTTTGAAAATGCGATTTTTTTTAAATAAATTATTTGATTAAAATGGAGTCGATGGGAGATGGACTTCCCGTAGCTTTCTAGGATAAGGGGTTTCCAGATAACAGATCCCATACCTGTACAATAGTTTAGACCTCTGTGTGATATTCCTGCTACTCACCGATATTTCTTTAACGTTGACCGTTGCCACAATCCAGCTGATGCCCACGGCCAGGCAGAAGGCGCCGATAAGAAAGAAAGAAGAGAGGACGGCCTTGGCAGAGAGGGTGAGTCTCCAGGCTGGGACGCGCTGCTGTTTGAATGCAGTGTTATCTGGGCACTTGGACACTGGCCCCTTCTCTTTCAGCTCCTCTTCCTTCTTCTTCTTCTTCATGCTTTTTCCACAAAAGAGGTTAATTAATTAATTTAAAAAAAGGGATTTTACTTAAATATAAGGGTGCCGTTTCATAGTCGTGTCAATGCATATAATGGCAGCACCACTTCCTGGAATTACTCATTAACTCTGATGGGCAGGTAGGAGTCTCATTGTGTGCTCGCACATTACTATTCACCTTTATCAGTGTAGGACGATCCCACTTGTACAAAGTGCTGTACTTTGCTCACATACAATAGATCTTATCCCTCTGTTTACTTTCCAAAGAGCTTTATGGCTAATAGAAGGCTACAGTTTTAATGACTAGTAGTTTGTTTTTTAAAGGCGAACTAAATCCTAACTAAGTAGGCTAGAAATATTGTACATTATGTTTTGTGCTTCTGTATCAGCCCAAGGCAACCACAGCCGTTTAGCAGTAAAGTTCTGTGTCTGCAAAGATGCCCCAGTAGCTCCCCATCTTCTTTTCTGCTGATTCACTGCACATGCTCTGTGCTGCTGTCACTTACTGAGCTTAGGGACACACTCACAATATACTGTATATACAGAATAGAAATGTCACAATATAAGGCTGATTAGTAATTAATACAGATAATTACTACATGGCAGAACAGAAACCAGTGCAATTAGCATCAGAATTTAATAATCAGCCCTGTAGCATCAGCTTATATTACAGACAACCTAATTTTCTGCTTGATAATTAGTGACGACCCCTAAGCTTAGCTTCTCAACAGCTGCTCAGAGCCCACTGAGCATGTGAGTCACAGACACTTTCCAAGATGGTGACCCCCTGTGACAAGTTTGAAGTCCTGGATCATTGCTGCTATTGACAAGCTAAAACTTTAGGCTGGTGCAATAAGTTCAGTATATAAAATATGGCATTTTTAGCCACATTCATTTTTAGACTTTAGTTCTCCTTTAAAGGTGAACAAAATAAAATATAAAGTGATTGTTATGCGTATATTATAATTCTGCTGTTCATGGATGGGGAAGTTTCTAAGCTGGGGTAGCTTTATGGTACAGGTATGGGACCTGTTATCCAGAATGCTCGAGACCTGGGGTTTTCCAGATAAGGGATCTTTCCATAAATTGAATCTCTATACCTTGTCTACTAAAAAAATATTGAAATGTTAATTAAACCCATTAGGATTGTTTAGCTTCCAATAAGGATTAATTATGTCTTAGTTTGGATCAAGTACAAGCTACTGTTTTATTATTACAGAGAAAAAGGGAAATATGTTTCAAAATTTAGAATTATTAGTTTCATTATAATAGAGTCTATGGGAGATGACCTTCCTGTAATTTGGAGCTTTCTGGATAACAGATCCCATACCTGTATTTGAAACTGTGTAACAAATTCTCCATTTTCTGAATGCTGCCTGGAAATGACCATGGTAATTTGAAGTTGCATTGTACTATTCTATTGGCTACATATAACGTGGGTTTGCTTATATGACCTGCAAAGTACGAACAAAGACTATTGAAATTAAAAAAAAAATAGTGTAAATGTACATGTATATTACATTTCTAAAAGTATAGAGACTCCTGACTGTCCAACATCTCAATTCAAAACCAAGGGCATTAATATAAAATTGGTTATCCCTGCTTTCTCCCATTTTAAAACTTTGTCTTAGGGTTTGCATTATGTAAATACAGGTATGTGATCCGTTATCCGGAAACCCGTTATGCAGAAAGCTCAGAATTATGGAAAGGCCGTCTCCCATAATCTCCATTTTATCCAAATAATTAACATTTTTAAAAATTATTTTCTAGTTCTTGATCCCATCTAAGATATAACGAATCCTTATTGGAAGCAAAACCAGCCTATTGGGCTTATTTAATGTTTACATGATTTTCTTGTAGACTTAAGGTATGGAGATTCAAATTACATAAAGATCCCTTATCCAGAAAACCCCAGGTCCCAAGCATTCTAGATAACAGGTCCCATACCTGTACTAAAATCTGAATATATTTATTTTCTATAAGCTTTATTTATGCAAAGATATTATTAACTTTTTATTGTTTGTTATTATTTGTGGTTTCTGCGTTATTTAGCTTTTTATTCAGCAGCTCTGCAGTTTGCAATTTTAGCAATGTGGTTGCTAGGGTTCAAATTACCCTAGCAACCAAGCATTGAACTGAATAAGAAACTGAAATATGAATAGGAGAGGCCTAAATAGAAAGATACACAAAAAGTACAAAAAAAAGTAACAAAAAGTAGTAGTGATGGGCGAATTTGCGCTGGCGTCTCGTTTTTTTTACGGCGGGGCCCGTTTTTGACGCCGGCGTCTGTTTTTCGAATAAATTCGCCCATCACTAAAAAGTAACAATAACAATACATTTGTAGCCCTATAGAGCAAGGCAAATGATTCTAAAATAAGTGGCAATCTGTAGGTTGTGGCAAATTGCAGAGGGGCTGCTGTAAGATGCCATAGACATTATTTATTTGGAATAGCAAAAAAAGGATTAGAAGGCACACATCCTACACATCAATGTGAGGTGCAATACTTACTGGACTCCCCAGGAGTCACCAAGGTTTCTGGAACATTCCAAAAAAAGAGAAGATTGCACACTCAAAAATAAAATAAATTCATTTTATTTCATCAAAAGAAAATAGCTACAAAAATGGCCCCAAAAGCATAGGCCCTACGCGTTTCGACCATTAAGGTCTTCATCATGGGAAAATAATATAAAATACATAAAAGAAAAAGGCAGGTATATTTATTTATGTGCATTGGGGCTAGAGATATGTCAGGATTAAATGAGCACTAAACCCGAAAAGTTTATATAGCTAAAATACCATATTTTACATACTGAACTTATTGCACCAGCCTAAAGTTTCAGCTTGTCAATAGCAGCAAATGATCCAGGACTTCAAACTTGTCACAGGGGGTCACCATCTTGGAAAGTGTCTGTGACACTCACATGCTCAGTGGGCTCTGAGCAGCTGTTGAGAAGCTAAGCTTAGGGGTCGTCATAAATTATCCAGCAGAAAATGAGGTTGGCCTGTAATATAAGCTGATGCTACAGGGCTGATTATTAAATTCTGATGCTAATTGCACTGGTTTCTGTGCTGCCATGTAGTAATTATCTGTATTAATTACTAATCAGCGTTATATTGTGACATTTCTATTCTATATGTTGTGTACTGCATACCTCCAAACTGTCCCTTTTTTGGAGGGACAGTCCCTCTTTTGACAGCTCAACCCGCAGTCCCTCATTTGTACTGGAAAGTCCCTCTTTTCTCTGCACTGAACAGCCAGAAAAAGAAACAAAGTTTCTCACTCAATTGGCTTTTAGCAGAGAGCCCAGAACACCTAACAGGTGCAAATAAGATACTTTGTAACAATTTTGAGACACAAAAACACAGTTTAGATAAGGAGAAATATTTTCAAACTTTCATAAACTGCCAAATTTTGTAAAACAAACATGGTAATTAGGGATGTGGCCACAGAAAGGGGTGTGGTCAAAAAAGTTGCTGCGCTATGTGCGGAAAAAAATTTTTTGTCCCTCTTTTTACTTCCAAAATGTTGGGAGGTATGGTGTACTGTATATTGTCAGTCCCTAAGCTCAGTAAGTGACAGCAGCACAGAGAATGTGCAGTGAATCAGCAGAATAGAAAATGGGAAGCTACTGGGGCATCTTTGGAGACACAGATCTTTACTGCTAAAGGGCTGTGGTTGCCTTGGGCTGATAGCTACTTCTTTAGTTAGGCTTAAGTTCTCCTTTAACATCCTGGGGTGCCCTCCCCCTGCCTGATAATGGGGAATGACTAATTGTTCCCTCAGACAGGCTTCATGATATCAGGAATAGAAATTACATTCCATACCATCTTCTCTGTATCAGACTGCTGCTGTATTTAATGCTTTTAGAATTAGGAGCACCGCAAAAGCCCATTGGCCTGTCCCAAAAACTTTTCTAGATCTGAGACAGTGGCCCAATAAATGTGACATAGCAAATATATCTAGTGGCAGTATAAAGTGGAATAGCTGATCTAGTGCCGACTAGAATTCCCCAGTAACTTGAGTTCTGCTCAGGAACGGTGGGGGAGCAAGGTGAGAACAACGAGGCCAGGTGAAAGCTCAAAGATTGTCACTGGGCTATGTGATAAAATGTTTGGAGCACTCTGAGCTACATGAGCTTTTGGTTGTTGTACTCTGGGCCAATAGATTTGATATCAGTGGTCTATATAGTGTTCTGTATATGGTGCTCAGGGCTTTGCACACTGGGCTATAGGACAGACCACTTTAGGTGACTGGGCGCTGTTTGAAGCACTATTTGGGGTGATCTGGTGAACCATAACCTCTGACATCCAATTCCTCTTGCAACTAAGAACAATAAGCATTCTAAAGCAAATATTGGGTTATCGCACTCACTGCAAGACTTGCAGCCTAACAAGTTAAGAACACCAAAATATGGCAACATCTATACACATATATATAATGCTTACTGGCTTATATATATTGGCCCTCTATGTAATGTACTTAACTGCCACAGGGGGTGAGTATTGAGCTTCTCTACATTGTGGCTTCCATGCTGTGGCTCGAGTTACAAGGCAATTTGCAATGAAAACACTAGGAAAACTCTCATATTTACATAAAAAGTTATTACGTTTGTTTGTTTGATGGGATGAGTGAAACTAGCACTATTTTTAATGTGAGAACCAGACCCTTTATGATAGACACAATATTCTGTGTCCCCCAACCTATATTATTTCAGGAAAGGTAACTGAAAGGTACACTATGGGGCACATTTACTATTAATTAACCCTCGATATTCGACCATCGAAGTTAAATCCTTCGACTTCAAATATCGAAGTCGAAGGATTTACCGCAATTCGTTCGATCGAACGATTGAAGGAAAAATTGTTCGATCGAATGATTAAATCCTTCAAATCGAACGTTTCGAAGGATTTTAATCCATCGATCGAACGATTTTCCTTTAATCAGAAATTGCTAGAAAAGCCTATGGGGACCTTTCCCATGGGCTAACATTGGTGCTCGGTAGGTTTTAGGTGGCGAAGTAGGTGGTCGAAGTTTTTTTTAAAGAGACAGTACTTCTACTATCGAATGGTAGAATAGTCGAACGATTTTTAGTTCAAAACGTTCAATTCGAAGTCGTAGTCGAAGGTCGAAGTAGCCAAAAAAATACTTCAAAATTCAAAGTATTTTTCATTCTAATCCTTCACTCGAGCTAATTAAATGTGCCCCTATATGTATATGTATAAATTGAGTTTCCTTAAATGGCCTGTCAGGACTGAGTTTATATGTACTTGTTACTGTTGAATTATAATATTTGGTTGAATTTAAAAGGAATGTATAGACCAAATTAGTATTTATTGTAAAACTACTCAGGAGTTCTCTCATGAACACATTTATATTTTACTATATATATAAATTAAGTCTACTAAAAATTATTTTAAACATGAATTAAACCCATATATATATATATATATATATATATATATATATATATATATATATATATATTCTTTTTAAGATATCATTATATATCATATCATTATATATATTTTTACACTGCAGGAGAAGACAGGAGAGGTCTTGCCCATTATCTGATCGGTTCTATGGCTCCTGTCACATTGAGCAATACAGCTGATCAGATAATAGTCAACAGACGCTTCCGGCCTCAGAGAGACAATCATTTGCTCTTCTGGCCAAAAGTATCTGAACACCTGCCTGTCCCACCTCTGAAAATATGGTTGTATTATGAAGTTGGTCTTCCCTTTGCTGACAGTTTTATATTGGATGTTGAAACATTATTTGCATTTGCTTCGAGTAGGCCCTAAAAGCATTTATGAGGTTGGGCACTGATGCAGGGTGATTAGGCTTAGCTTGCACTCAATGCTTTCAAACAGGTCTGGACTTGGAGTCAAAATAAGCCCTGGCATTCCAAGTACACAGAGGCCCAAATAGTCCTCCACCTGCCCACTAAACAGTCTATGGCAGCAGGCCGGACTGGCAATCTGTGGGTTCTGGCAAATGCCAGAGGGGCTGCTAAGTTCCAATAGAAAGGCCATATTTAGGGGGCTGTTTGGGCTTCTATGTGGGCTGATTGGGCCTCTCTGTACCTGAAATGCCAGGGCCTATTTTAATTCTCAATCCGGACCTATTAATGGCAGGCATGTACAAAGTGCGGCCCTTTTGGAAATTTACACTGACCCTCAGCCTCCATCATGAAATTAATAATAATGAGGCCCCACAGCACAATCAGGAATCCCATAGCAGTAATATTTGGACACAGTGAAATGATCTGCCACTTGGTCTATACTGCTGCCTGTGTGCTGAAGGTGTTAGTAATAGACATGTACTGGCACATAGAGACGCGCTGTTTTCGCATACTTCTTTAGGGCTGAAGGTGTCAATAGACGTACTGACGTGCCAATACAGTACTAAACTAAAGAAGTATGGCGTCACTATGTGCCACTACGTGTCTATTACTAACACCTTCAGCACACAGGCAGCAGTATAGACCAAGTGGCAGATCATTTCACTAATGTGCCCAAATATTACTGCTACGATTACTCGATTCCTTTAATTTAATGTTAATGGTTCAAAGGATGTCTGGCTGACTGGTTGGCCCCCACACATTTTCACCTCACCAAATCTGGCCCTCGTTGCAAAAAGTTTGGGCACCCCTTGTCTATGGGAACTTACAGCAGCCCATCTGGCATTTGCCAGGACCCGCAGATTGCCACATCGTCCCACAGGTTTTCATGTAGGCTGATGTCCGGGTTCTGTGCAGGTCAGTTAAATTCAGGTCCTGATTGTCTGTGATTGATCTGTGGATTATGACAAGTGCCAGTGGGGCTGCTGTAAGATGCCATAGACTGTCACTATGTATTGGGTGATGGGGGCTTTTTGGGTCTCTGTGTAGCTAAAAGCTCAAGGCCTATTTTGAATCTTGGTCCAGACCTGGTTAAGATGTTTCACTCCCATATCTGCAAACATACTACACAGACCTTGCTTTCTTCATGGGAGCATTATTGTGCTGATAAAGGACTGTTGTCACAAAGTAGAAAGCACAGAATTGACAGGAATGTCTTTATACTGCGAAATCAGAAAAACACTGTATGCAACACATACAGAACTCCCTCTCTGTCCTTGTCTCTTTCTTTTGTTGCTTTCAAACAAGTCTACTATTTTCCTCAGCCAAATCTACCAGCTATCTCTCAGTGTCCATTTATAGTTATGCTTGTTATGTGCCCATTAATAAAAAAAAATCATAATTTTCCTTCCTAAACTGTGTTCCTTTTCTTACAATAAATAAGTTACAGTCTGATGTTGACCTTGCCCAAGAACATCTACAGACCCTTTGCAATATCCAATAATGCATTTAGAGTTACAGTTAAAATTGGGTTATCAAAATGGGGACCCTCCACTTGTTAGTGTACTGCAGATCTGTACACCCACTAGTGTACACAACAGGCATTATAGAGGATTCTGGGAGCTGTAGTCCAGCTGGAAAGGGGCAAATCACAGCCATTGGTTGTCAGTGGAATGCTGAAGGCTACAGGGCAACAACAGTACATAGAGTAAATACCTAACTGTCCTTGTACCTACCCTAAATCCATCCCTGTGATACTGACACATATTTGTGACACAGACAGGTTATTTGAGATAAAACTTTATTACACACGAATGAGGGATAAAGATTAATATGCAGATTGGGGACACATTTCTCCGTTGGAAAACACATCATCTAAAATGAAACATGGAGGCAAAGGAAACGTCTTTATTTAAAAGAGGCCAATCTTCAGAGTCCCTGCTCTACTCGCACGGATAAGGCCGCTGTCCAAGAGTTCCAACGTTTCTTTCTTCACCTGTATTAAAACACACAACAACAATCATTACAGGGTGCTCTCAGCAGTTTTCCTTCATGGTTTATAGTGACACTTAATATTAAGCACAGACACCTTTGAAATGAAAATACACAGAGGCTGGGAATACCTTGTGTTTTTTGGAGCAGAACCATTAGGGCTGGGGCAGGCTGCTCCGGATACAAGGCCATGAAATAAGAGCTCATGAGAAGTGGACCATTCTGCTTGTAACTGGAGAGCAACAGACTGATAGAACTGATGTATAATTTGGTTCCACCCAGTGGTGTAACCATATTATATAGGAAACAGACCCCATGGGAAAGGTGGGCCCCAGGGAAAAGGGTGCCTGGACTACAGGGTCTGCTTCTTCTATAACGTTTGAATCCGCCTCCTCACCACTTTTTCCTCTTCTTCTTCTAGTTGACGCACTTGCGCCTGTGCAAGCTTGCGGCTGCGGAGGGGGGTTGCGAACAGGACTATGTTAAATGTTAATACTAATCAATGTTTCAATTGGCCTTCCTTTTTTCTTTTTTTTATAGTTTTTAATTATTTGACTTTTTTTTCTGACTCTTTGTAGTTTTCAATTGCGGTCCTATTCCATTCAGGACTCTCCTATTCATATCCCAGTTTCTTATTCAAATCAGTGCATGGTTGCTAGGGTAATTTGGAACCTAGCAACCAGATTGCTGAGATTGTGAACTGGAGAGCTGCTGAATAAAAAGCTAAAGCCACAAATAATAAAAACAATTGCAAATTGTCTCAGAATATCACTCTACAACAGTGATCCCCAACCAGTAGCTCATGAGCAGCATGTTGCTCACCAACCCCTTGGATGTTGCTCCCAGTGGCCTCAAAGCAGGTGATTATTTTTGAATTAAAGTCTTGGAGGCCAAACAGAGCCTCCTGTAGGCTGCCAGTCCACATAGGGGCTACCAATAGCCAATCACAGCCCTTATTTTGCAACACCAGGAACATTTTTCATGCTTGTGTTGCTCCTCAACTCTTTTTACATCTGAATGTTGTTCACGAGTGAAAAAGGTTGGGGACCCCTGCTCTACAACATACTAAATGTTAACTCACAGGTAAACAACCCCTTATCCCACCGGGGTGATAATACCTCAGGATGAGACATAGGTGTGGACCATGTATGTTTCCTATAACCCTTACCAATGGAATTATTACATACAGTATACTGACCATACAGTTCTACAGAATATTTCTGGCCAAAAAAAATCCCACCAGCCTACCTCTGGAATATCCATCATCCGCCTCAATTTCTGATCTCTCCAGTTCCAGTCAAACACCAGGTATTTCATGGATTCCAAGCTTAATCCATCTGTGGGAAAAACAAGTGGGAAACAGGGGAATATCACTTTTAAACTAATGTACAAATAAAGGGATACTATCATCAACTTGAAAAAAAATCAGTGTCTGTGCCATAAGAGGAGTTAATACAACGCTTTAGGTTCTCTTCAAGAATAAATCATATTTCTGGGAAATTTACCGGTGGAATATTTTTAGATGAGTTCTGTGGAAGTTGTGGTGGCACAAACGCTGCTATAGGGCTGCCAGCACTAAATTAATCAGATGGAAACAATTAAGTACACATTAAGTACCCATTAAAATGATATTAAAGGTAATTGATGAAATGAAGGCAAAGACAGGGCTGGAGGTTAGAACAACAGTGGGGGCATTTATCACCAAGCTGCACTTTCATTTTGTTTTCTTTAAAACATGTTAAAACGTTGCACGTTTTGTAATTTGGGATGTGATTATTTGTCACGGTCACATGTATTAAACTGTATTATTTGCAATGTGCAAGTGATTTAGAAAAATCCCAAAATGTATTTAAGGCTTCGCTGGAAAACAGCTACTTTGGTCAACTATAAACAGACAGTGCTGTATTTCAATTTACGAATATTCCAGTAATTTAAAACCAGTTGGGTAAGCAATAGCAATGTCGCATACAAATATCGGATGTTGTCGCAGGGTTCATCCGACACGACTGTTGGATGCAGACGCAGCATGTAGCCTCTGCATCCGACAGTCGCGTTGTGTGGGATGAATGCTGTGACAACATCCGACATTTGTATGCAACATTGCTATTGAATCCGCCGGAATCGCAGGGAAGCCGCCTGTAGAATTCTGGCCTAAATGCCTTCCTGCCGGTTACAATCGTCGGCAGGATGGCACTTGGAGCGATTCCTTTTCCGAAGTCCCCGAAGTTTCCTCGCGAGTGCCATCCCACCATCGATTTATATTCTAGCTGGCAGGAAGGAATTTAGGGGAGATTAGTCGCCCGAAGAGGCAATTTGTCGCTGGGCAACTAATCTCCCCAGAATCTTAGTGTGTGTCACCACCCTAAAGAGAACATAAAAAAGTGAATGGCTATTTATTATTTTGTTCTTGCTTTGTTTCTCCTAGCTTTTGCAGTGTCTGAGTGTTTGCTGCTCGAATAAGACTCCATTATGTATAGGCTGTCTGGCTTCAACTTCCTTATTAATCCCCATAGCTAGGTTTGCCACATTTTTTGTTGAACTATACCGGCCGGTCTGGGGGTGCGTCCATAAGGGGGCAAGTTGTGGTGTTAAAAGGCCAGGGTTGTGCCATTAAGTGGTTGGGAGTCATGAAGTTGAGGGTCGGGTTGTGATGTTGAGAGGCCACACTCATGAAGCCTGGAACTGGCTGGGGATCTTGTAAGTATAGAAGCTAGGATATATTTTTAGTATATATTTTGTACTTGTAAAATGTATAATGAACGGTAACTTTGCTTACCTTGATCTATCAAAGCCTTAATCCTTCCTGGCGTTCCTATGCCAATATGTGTAACATTTTTTTCCAGAAGATTTATTTGATCTTTTATCTAGGCAACAACAAACAAATTGTCATTTTAATATCCTAAACTGAGACGTGCTCTTGAATATGTGTATATATGTGAGTAAGTATACTTTATACGGATATACATACACATTCACACACACAGATTGTATTCAGACACTCACAAAGACGGGACATTTCATTGAATAACAAACCCTGCGCTAAACTCTTGTTCCCTTTTAGCCACGTTCCTCACTGTGAAGTTTTCATGTTGAATTTGGAGACAGTCTGCTTGAAGGCATCTCAATTGTTTGTCTTTCCTGATTTTGCTAAACTAGAACACCCATCGTCGTTATCCCCCCATCTATTGGCATATGCTGGGATATCATCATGCTTGTTTTGCCATAAAAAGAGAGTTTGATACATAAATTAAAGGTTGGATTTTGGCTAACCTCATGAACTATTCCCTCTCCTCAATGTATTTACTCCCTTGAGTGGCTTTTAATAAGCAGAGTTCTCTTTTTATTTATTAGCTACACTTGCTCAGTTAAAATAAACCGTAATTAATTTGCTGCAATGAAACATTACACGGCCAAACAAGCAACGTCTGGCCTTTCCTCTTATCCAGTTCATAGATCAGCCCATAACTAGGACATATTTATCTAATTACTCCAGAGACAGTGGGGGTATTTATTTATTGCCCTGAGAATAAACTTGGTGCTATTGAAAAAAAGGACTGAGAAGAGAGCAAATGTAACAGCAACACAAACGGGGTTATTTATCAAAGTTAGAGTTGTGTTTCAGTAAAAACTCAAATTTTTGGGATAAAAAAAGCGGAAAAAGCTTGAATCTAAAAATACTCCAGCTAAAACCTGTCGAGGTCATGTAGAAGTCAATAGCAGAGGTCCCTTGAACCATTTGAAGATGTTTTTGGTTATTTTTTCTGTGGTTTGCATCGACAACTCGATCATTTTGCCGATAACTCGATCACTTTCGAGTATTCAAGTTTTCCCCCCCGATTTCATTCATTCAAGTTTTTTCATAAATAAGCAAACATTCGAGTTGTGAGTTTATTCGAGGTAGAAAAATCCTCACAAACTCAACCTTTGATAAAGAACTCCCAAAGTGACATTATTCCCTGCTTTACTATAATGACACAATGCCATGTCCATTATCCAGAAACCCATTATGCAGAAAGCTTAGAATTACAGAAAGGCCATAGACTCCATTTTAATCAAATAATTCTAATTTTTAAAAATGATTTCCTTTTTCTCTGTAATAATAAAACAGTAGCTTGTACTTGATCCCAACTAAGATATTATTAATCCTTATTGGAGGCAAAACAATCCAATTGGGTTTAAGTAATGTTTAAATGATTTTTAGCAGACTTAAGGTATAGAGATCCAAATTATGGAAAGATCTCTTATGTGGAAAACACCAGGTCCCGATGTTCTAGTCTATGGCAAATGCTGAAATGTAGAATAGTGACAGATAAAGCTTATGATATTGTCTGCCACCACTTTAAACAGCAGAGTGCAATGATGTTAACTTTTCCATATGATGGGTGATTTTTCTGCCCATCCTTTCCACCCAGGCCACTCCTAATTCCACCAAGAGCACACCCTGTCCTGATGGAGACTTTTGCATACTTTGATTAAAAGAAAAGCTGAAGCAGGAGATTTTGGGTATTTTGAACACCGTTATTCTCTGCATGGTCATCAATGCCCCATTTGTGATAGGCCTAAGAGTTAAGTCCCTACTGAAATTATATAAGTATAATACACAAGAGCCATGAATATCCTGTAAATCAGTGGTCCCCAACCAGTAGCTCGTGAGCAACATGTTGCTCTCCAACCCCTTGGATGTTGCTCCCAGTGGCCTCAAAGAAGGTGCTTATTTTTGAATTCCAGGCTTGGAGGAAACTTTTGGTTGCATAAGAACTAGGTTCACTGCCATACAGAGTCTCAATGTCTGTTGACAATCCACATAGGGGCTACTAAATGGACAATCACAGCACTTATTTGGCACCCCAAGAACATTTTTCATGGTAGTGTTGCTCCCCAACTCCTTTTACTTCTGAATGTTGCTCATGGGTTCAAAAGGTTGGGGATCCCTGCTGTAAATTATATCCTTATAAACGGTGACTAGTGATGTCATCAGTTATAAACGGTGAGCAGTGATGTCATCAGTTATAAACGGTGAGTAGTGATGTCATCTTTGTCACATGACTCACTAAAACTTTGTGTATTATAATAAATAAAGTATCCCTTGTTGGAAAATATGAGGATATTTGAAGTCACCTCGGAGTTCCATGACCTGTATAAAAACACTTGGCCTTAGGCCTCGTGTTTTTATATGGTCATGGAACTCCAAGGTGACATATAATATCCTTATATTTGACAATAGTGTGTACTTTATTCACTATATAACAATACCCCTCTTGTTAATGATAAGGACATAGAAAGCCACAGAGATAAAATACAACTGGGATGGGTTGTCAGAGAAAATGAACTGTTCCTAAATCCTTCATACCTTTATGTGCTTTGCAAACAACTTCATCACCTTTGTGTCAGCTTTGAATGCATTTATCAACCTGAAACAAGAAAAAAGACATGTTAACAAGGAATTATGTCAAGCATATAAAAAAATATTGCCCTACAGACAATAATAAAACATGGCGCATATGAACAGAGATTCCTGCATCTAGAAACATTCAGGACTTGGTTGACTAGGCATCATTGATTAGAAGAAGACAAAGCAAGAGACAGCTGAAAGGTGCCAGTAATACTAAATACAGGGTAAAAGCTTGGGCAGAGATCACAAATATATATACTTAATAAGCTCCAGAGTACGGTGGGCTGAGCTGCAGACAACCAACAGCAGGACAGACTTCTTCTCCTTGTGGTTCTTGGACAGTTTTGACCATTTGGGACAGACTGGAAAAAAAATGAATGTTAGTTTTGTGTTTTCTCTTGTGACTACAGGTATGAGACCTGTTAGACCCAGAATGTTCGGGACCTGGGGTTTTCTGCATAATGGATCTTTCCGTAATTTGGAACTTCATACCTCAGTCTACTAGAAAATCATGTAAACATTAAATAAACCCAATAGGCTGGTTTTGCTTCCAATAAGGATTAATTATATCTTAGTGGGAATCAAGTACAAGCTACTGTTTTATTATTAGAGAGAAAAAGGAGATCATTTAAATTTTTTTTAATTATTTGGATAAAATGGAGTCTATAGGAAACAACCTTTCTGTAATTCAGAGCTTTCTGGATAATGGGATTCCTGATAACGGATCCTATACCTGTACTAGAAACAAAGCATGAAGCAAGCAGACCTGCCTCATCTACATAGTTGGAATTTGCAATATAAAAGAAATCAAATACCGTCCCAGCCGACCAACTGCAACGAGGGTTTATCAGACAAAATTAAACTGTTTCTGGGCACACTGCTCGCCAGCAGTTTTTTTCTTTTATATGGGACCTATGAACACTTGTGTAATGGAATCTGCAGGTTTCTCTATTTTTATCTCTATAATTGGAAGTCTCTTTGCTCATATTTCTTACTGTATGGGGCATTTCCAAGCAACTAGTAGGAAAGCACTTAATTGCTGATGGATGTGGTCCATTATGCGTTGTACAACACATAAAACCTGCTGCTATGTGAAAGGAGATTATAACACAATAGGAGGGCTGAGGGTTGTCATAAGAAAGGCTGCTGTCCGACAGTGGAGAGTGGAGGGTTAGGCAAGGAGTTGCATTCACCACTTATAATTCTGAACAGACAAATACAAAGGAAATATCAATATATCAATGTACCTACTCTGGGGCCGTGTAATGTGCTTTCAGCTCTAATATTCTGATGCAGTTTCTAATATATCACTTAAATATATGATAAAACAAACAAAAGCCAGATTCTCTGAGAGGGGGGTTGGTCCCCTCTTCACTAAGTTAGAGTCCTGTAGCGAGTCGGGTACCTGTGGGTTACCCGTAAAAAAAAAAAAAAAAGCGGGCACCCTGCTGAATAGGGTTGCTACCTTTTCTGGAACAAAATACTGGCTTTCCTATATATTTATCTTTTTTCCCTATTAATAACATTGGGATCATCCATAATTTTTACCGGCCAGGCCGGTAAAATACCGGCCTAGATGGCAACTCTACTGCGGAATGAGGGGAGGATTTTCAGGTGCGGGTATAGATGCGGGTCTCATCTAAATGTACTATTGTCCATATTTTACTTCTTTTAAAGTTTTACAAAACTTGTTTCTGCCCGCCCACTTTTGATGATGTCACGTCCGGTTTGCAGCAACGACACTTCCTGTTTGATGGTGGTCGGCGGGTTGCGGATTAGGCTGTTGCGGGTCCGGGTCAGGTAGTGGATCAAAGTGGGTAAATATGTGGTTTGCAGTTCGGGTTGAGGGTCTGGGTCTTAGAAATTGGTTCTGTGCAGGACTCTACACTAAGGAACTGGCAGTTGGCTTCTATAGGACCTATGGCACTAACACGATGGCACAGAGAAGGTACAGGTATGGGATCCGTTATCAAGAAACCCGTTATCCAGAATGCTCCGAATTACTAAATAGCCGTCTCCCATGGACTCCATTTTATTCAAATAATCCAGAATGCTACGAACTACCGAATGGCCGTCTCCCATGGACTCCATTTTATTCAAATAATCAAAATTTAAAAAAAAACTATTTCCTTTTTCTCTGTAATAATAAAACAGTAGCTTGTACTTGATCTTAACTAAGATATAATTAATCCTTATTGGATGCAAAACCAGCCTTGTTGGGGTTATATAATGTTTACATGATTTTCTAGAAGACTTAAGGTATGTATATCCAAATTATGGAAAGATACATTATCCGGAAAATCCCTGGTCCCGAGCATTCTGGGTTGCGGGTCAGGTTGCGGATTAGGCAGTTGCAGGTCCGGATCGGGTAGCGGATCAAAGTGGGTAAATATGCGGGTTGCAGTTTACATGATTTTCTAGAAGACTTAAAGTATGTAGATCCAAATTATGGAAAGATCCGTTATCCGGAAAACCCCTGGTCCCAGGCATTCTGGATAACAGGTCTTGTACCTGTATACAGACATGATATGGCTCAATATAGCAAATATGTGAGCACACTGAGCATCTGGCTCATGTTATATATGGTATATAGTATATGGTATATAGTACTTACTCTCTTTCAAGTACGAGGACAGAGTATGTGTAAGGTCGTTTTCTTTCACAAAGCACGTATCTAGAATAAAGAAAACCAGTGTAAATCAATTCAGTCAAAATAGACAATTCAGTCTAATAGAGAAATGCTGTATTATATCAATATAGAGATTCAAATTCTAGGCACAGCTGTCAGCACACATTGTTACATTAATTTCACAGAAACGATTGTAACAAAACTAGGACTTCATTTTTTCTTTTTTAATTATTTGCCTTCTTTTTCGGACTCTTTCCAGCTTTCAAATGGGGGTCACTGACCCCATCTAAAAAACAAAAAGCTCTATAAGGTAGCCTAAGCTGCTTTTTATTACTCATCTTTCTACTCAGGTCCTATTTATATGCCAGTCTCTTATTCATATCAATGTATTGTTCCTAAGGTAATTTGGACCCTAGCAACCAGATTGCTGAATAAAAAGCTAAATAACTCAAAAACCACAAATAATAAAAAGTGAAAACCAATTGCAAATTGTCTTAGAATTTCACTTTCTACGTTATAGTAAAAGTTAATTTGAAGGTGAACAACCCCTTTAAGAATATACTGAAAGGTACTGTATGCTGAAGGGGGAAATCATAGCAAGTAAGTAAAGGAGCTTTTACTTGGACCATTATAGGACTGTGACTTTATGATCCAATATAACATCAGATTTCCACAAAACTTTAATAACATAAATAATATAAAATGCCCCTTTGTCACTCATTGTAACATGGCTAACATATGGGAGGCTTGTCTGTAAAATATAAATTAAATATAGCAGACTCTGCCATTTGTAGATTACCAAAGATCTTTTGTGTCTCAAACATTGGTGCGTCTGAAACCGAATAATCAGATATAAAAGAGACTGGAAACAAGGCTATTATTTATAATTCTATTCATAGCAAACAATGTCCACTGTCTGACCCTGAGAAATAGGATCTGACTGATGCCCACAGCAGAACTGCCCAGGGCCACTCAATGCTGAAATAATAAAATGTTGCCAAGCAAAGTAGGTCATGTCATTCCGACCAACAACCTATTTTGTGAATATAACCCACTGATCCCCTTAGTGTGGAAATAAACAGACAATAGAAGCATCTTTCTTGCAGACTGTAGCTGTAAATACAAAAGTATGGGAGAATATTTCTGGAGAGGGGTCGATAGAGGCAGTACATCGAGCATGAAATGAATGTGTGGAGGTTCCCATTCTTGGTTCATGCCGAGTGCAAGCAAACAAATGCCGAAAGACACAGCTCAGCTTATACTGGGATTTCACCGCAAAGAAAAATGTATGTGGTTTCCAACACTGCGATTGTTACATTTTGTGTGGTTTTTCAGCCTGTAGAAAGAGTTATTCTGGAAACATGAGAACTAAATGACATACAGTTGGATCACGCCCAATGGAGAGTGTTTCATTCCTTGTACAATGCCCAGTAAGTAGGGACATGAGACTTTAGGAACAGTCCTTTTTTTGAAATGATATGAATTTGTATAATTTCTTAAGCAGAAGGAAAGTCGTATTCCACTTGGGGGTGACAAATGTTAGGCACCAAGTGATTGTATTTACTTACCTGAAACCCCGGGCCAGTGCTCCTATCAAGAGAAAACTGCACCGGGCCAGGTTATTGCACCACGGAGCGATCCTCTTCCGGCTTCTTCTTTCTTCTCGCGGCTGCACATTTGCATTAGAGTGAAAAGTTGAACTTTTACAAAAAAGCTGACTATTTCGTTCTACTCCGAATGTGTCTGCCCTGGGAAATTTGAAGAAAGAAGAAGTTGGAAGAGGATCGCTCTGAGGTGCACGCTGGAAGAACCACAGGCCAGTGCAGTTTTCTGCTGATAGAAGCACCGTCCCCGGGGTTTCAGGTAAGTCAATACATTTACTTGGGGTACCTAACATTTGGCACCCCCAAGTGGGATACACCTTTCTTTCTCCTTTAAGACAGTAAGTAAGATGAAAGTGCTGCCCCTACCTGGTATCTGTAGTTCCTCCAGTTCAATCACAGACCGTTTGTTTTCAAAGTGCTCTAGCACCAGCTTCTGCATATCCTCTGGTGTGCCTGCTGTTGGAGCATGTTGAGCAAGAACATCAGAAATTGTCTTCTACAATAAGAGGAAACAGCACAACTTATATATATACAGTAGATGTAGGCATAAAAATGAATAACATTATTTTGTTCTATATGGCATCAGTTTGTTTAAAGGTGATTCGGAGCAGCTTGGGTCAGGCAATAACAAATGCTTCATCAATTCTGCACATGCTGGAGAGCTAAGGGCCCATACAGGGAACACATGTGGTTATGGCATTTCTCAGTGCATTAGGGTTAGTATAAACTTCAGTTTAAATTATTTTCATGCATTGCACCCCAGCTGTAGTTCTTAATGGATTGTTTGTGATGGTATGGTCAGCTGTCTACCCTTTACTGGAAATCTCCCTAAATGGGTGCACTGTGCATACTGTATGTATGCTGGGGGATCCAGGAACTAACAACTGCAAGTACCTAGCAGTAATTTTTAGGGCTGTCCTGGAGGGTTATGCCCATGAACATCCACCAAGTGAATTTGACATCACCGATGCTATTATTGTGCATTTTGCGCCTGCATTTGTAAATGGGCAGACCAAAAGTGAAACATATGGGAGATACGAGGACCGCAAATTTTCCACCACTGCTCTATTCATCACTTTGTGCACACTAGTGCTGGTGCATTCCTGCACTCCACTATCAGGGATACAATACATCAGTTGTCCCCAACCAGTAGCTCGCGAGCAACATGTTGCTCTCCAATCCCTTGGATGTTGCTCTCAGGGTCCTCAAAGCAGGTGCTTATTTTAGAATTTCAAGCTTGAAAGCAAGTTTTAATTGCATAAAAACTAAGTATAGTGCCAAGTAGAGCCCCTTGTTGGCTGCCTGTCAACATAGCCAAATAGCCAATCACAGCCCTTATTTGGCACCCCAAGGGACTTTTTCATGTTTGTGTTGCTCCCCAACTCTTTTTACATTTGAATGTGGCTCACAGGTGAAAAAGGTTGGGGACCACTGCAATACATTCATCTCTGGAACACAGCAAAATTGTAGCCACAGCACCAACCCCTTTCAGACCTCCTTCACCATATAGTTTGGGTGTCTAATATAGAGTAGCCTCAATTGTGTGGAACCTTGAGGGTGTAATGTGATATTGCCAAGCCAACCAGCAAACGTGAAGACAGCTCTGATCTAATAGCCACCTACTTGGTTTCAGAAGTACAGCCAGTAGTTTCATAATTAAGTAGCCCAGTAGCCCACTACCTTCTTGTCTCTTCAGCCAGGTGCCCTTTAAGTTGTTTTGAGGTTCTTGAGTAGAAGAACCCTAATCTGTGGGCTTGCAAACAAATTGGCCAAATCTTTGTCCTCATTATATATGCAAAAAAGTAATTCTCTGGAGAAAGTCTTGGAAAGACCATTAAATAAATGATTTTCCTTCCAGAGCGGAGTTGGGTCTGTGGTCCCATTAAGCTTCCAGTTTAAATAGGACACAGGAGAAGGAGTAAACATCTGTCTTATTTGTATATTTCTCTATGTTTCTTACATCCTCTCTTACAGTTCCTTTGTGAATTTGGTAATAGCAGCTCGATACTTTGGTACCTCTGTATAAGTCATTATAGGCAAAGCTTGGGCCTCACAAGGGGATTCCAGGAGCATTCAGTTTACAATCTGAGACTTACCCTGCCCTTCTGCGAAACGGACACAATACAGGACAGACAGCAGGATTTATTGCTTAGGCATTAGTAGTATGTTTACATTATATTAACGCTATAACTCATTCCCCAAAGTATTGTAATGCTTTTCCAAAAAACAAAGCCTATTGCTGGCATCAGTTTGCAGAGATCGGATCAATTCTGACAAATAACACTTACCTGTAGCAACCAATAAGCTGCTTGCATTCATTATGTTTACTTAACTATATCAGCCTTTTATTTCTACAGATTGGTACCACCACTATTTGCATCACTATCAGAAAATACCCTACAACCTGAGCAGATAGTAATTCTTTCTTTAAGAATACAAATCAAATCCACCCTAACAGACTTATTCTTCATTCATCTCATTACCTTCTTTCTTCTTTTCTTCTTTGGCGCCGAATCTTCTTTTTCTGCTTCTTGCGACACTTTTACCTGAAGAATGTTTTTAAGAAAAGAAAATGAATGCCGTCACATGTTACAGTAAATATAAATATTTATATTTAGAATAAATTACTAGCCAAACTAAATATTTTATTCACAAGTAAATATAAATATATATAATATTTATCCAAGATCCCTAAAGTCATTACAGACAAATCTCTGCATCCTAGATGCTGTACAATCCACACCCAGTTGGGACCCATATTCACTCAAACCCTGCCCACTTCCAAACCAGGTTTTACCAGCGTTTCTGTGCTCTACTAGCAATTACACATTGCCTAAAGATACAAAGGGACACCAAATAACATTATGATCAGAAAATAAAGTACTTATTTCCTTAAAGCTGGCCATACATGGATAGACCATTGTTAGATCTGGCCACCCAAGCAGTCGACCACGCTAGAGTCCTGTATCAGGTCGGGTACCAGTCGAATACCTACAAAGTGGTTGAATTTTGGGAAAAAAGTTCAGATTCCCTTATCGTGTGGGTATTACGCAGGTAAATCGCCTGGGTACCTGGCTAAGGTGTGAGATTGATCCCTTTTACCCTCCGCTGAGGTTATCTCACAATTTGTCCCCTTACCCATCTGATTAGGCTCTGGTGTGATGTCACTTCCGGTTTTGCAGGTCCCCAGGTCTTACAGTAAGTTAGTTATGTGTGGGCCTGGTTGGATATAAATAGAGGCATATATTGGGTGGCGGTTGCGGGTCGGGTTGCTGTTTGTGTGTCTGGGTCAGCCACGGGTCTGCCGGGTCCGGCCCATGCAGGATTCTAGATCATATGGTGGGTCTTATAGATAATTGCAAAAAAGAAAAACTTACACTCGCACACCCTGGCCGTCCAAACTCAAACGACTCCCAGGTGCTCGATGTAAGAGGGATTGGGCAACCTCAAAAACAGCGTAGACACAGAACACACCGGCACAACATGGGTAATTCTAGCAGGTATAACCTTGCTCGTTTATTGCGGATGCAACGTTTCGGGGAGTGACCCCTTTCTCAAGCATGAGAAAGGGGTCACGCCCCGAAACGTTGCATCCGCAATAAACGAGCAAGGTTATACCTGCTAGAATTACCCATGTTGTGCCGGTGTGTTCTGTGTCTACGGGGTCTTATAGATATTCATTCCACAATGATGCAGTCTTTGCCCTAATGGATTTTCAAACCTGAAATATATGACCATTCATTGGACAGGCTGCCTAATCAGAGGGCATAATACATAGGCTTTGATCGGCCAGTTTTAGACATAGAGGCCATTGTTTACTCACCAGGTATTGTTTGTGTATCCATAACATCCCATTTACATGGAGCTCCTATCATATCTATCTGCCCCAGTTTCACCACAACCCCCAGACATTACAGTTATTAGTATAACAGCATGGCGCTACTCCAACAGAAACCAAAAGATTCTACACTTTTTTCTACTGAAACAAAAGTTTATTAATGTATGTTTTCTTTCCTTTTTCCCAGTCCTGCGGCTGAAAGTTAAGCGTTAGATTATACAAGTCATTTTGCATGCGCGTGCTCCCAGCCTGGATTTAATGTGACCTTTCTGAGTAAATCCCTGGGACTTTCCGTTGAGGAGAGATATATTAGTTCTACACATCTGAACTCTCACCACACGCAAACAGCAGACACCGCAAAATCACTTGGATCTATGTGCAGACCTGACTGAAATGGTGGCTGTGTGCAGTGTGGTGAGGGTCCCGAGGCAATACAGCAAAGCTGGGGCCTTTACTCCAGAAAAAAGCAACTTAAACCAGTCAAATTTTATTTGCTACCCTTTTACTGGTGACTACAAATCCCAGTACCACCTAGCAGCTGCATGCTATCCCTTAAACAGGGATTATTGCCCTCAGGGATGTTTTAGGGTCTGCTGAGGCAGTAGTTCCAATGCACTAGAAGAGCTGAATTTCCATTTTAAAAAACTGAGATTTGGCCTGCTGTTGCTCTATGCCACAAAAATTTGAGTCCCATTGCAGTCAAAGATGTGGGAAGTGGGCCAGGGAGGGAGGTCAGGGCAGGGAAGAGGGCCAGAGAGGCAGGTCGGGGCAGGGAAGAGGGCCAGGGAGGGAGGTCGGGGCAGGGAAGAGGGCCAGGGAGGGAGGTTGGGCAGGGAAGAGGGTCAGGGAGGGAGGTCGGGGCAGGGAAGTGGGCCAGAGAGGAAGGTCGGGGTAGGGAAGAGGGCCAGGGAGGGAGGTCGGGGTAGGGAAGAGAGCCAGGGAGGAAGGTCAAGGCAGGGAAGAGGGCCAGGGAGGAGGTCGGGGCAGGGAAGAGAGCCAGGGAGGGAGGTCGGGGTAGGGAAGAGAGCCAGGGAGGGAGGTCGGGGCAGGGAAGAGAGCCAGGGAGGGAGAGAGGCAATGCATCAAGAAGGAGCGGGTCTGGGCCGGCCGAACCAGTCTCTGGATCAAGACCACTGTACATCTGGTACCCTGAACTCTGGGTTGGCAAATTGCACATGTGCTTTGCCCTGCAACCAGCAGAAGGAAGGCCAGGACAGAGTAAGATTATCTAAATCGCTCAAGGGGGTCTATCTTAAGTGGCACAGGGAAACTGTTGGCCATGGGAAACAACCCCATGTCATGAGTCAGTGGTACCCAGTACCAGCATAGCATCCCTGCATTTTTGCCAACAACCAATGAGTTTATCTTCCAGAGGTTTTGAAAACACTGACTTGATGAATGGGTTGTGGTTCCAATAAAGCACACAGCTGTCAGTTTGCTCTCAGTGGACTTTATATTTTCCATGTCAGTATGACTCCTGATATGGCAGATCCAGATGCCATAGTTTCAAAGACTGATCACCTCCATCATAAGTGTAATAAAACAACCAAGATAATAAGGGAATTTAGTTGTGTTTTACTCTATGATAATATGGCTTTTGTTATTTTCTAAGTATCTGGGTGCTCATTAGCTTTTTTTCTTTTAGATGATCTTCTCAAATAGTGGATATGCAGCTGAAAGGAATACTGTGGCACTACACCTTTAACACATGGGCTGTTTAAATTTAATAGTGACAATATTCAATATATAACACTAGCATGTCCTTTATCCCCCTTGCCAAAAACCTAGCATATAAGTGCTTGGCAGTGCTGTGTAGTTACACTCTTGAACCTGAGGAGTGAGTTGTTCCCCCAAAAGGACTCTGGGGCCTTATCAATATTTACTCCAAACCCGAGCATTAAAGAGGTAACAATACAATAGGGTTGTCACATTTTCTGGAAAAAAAATACCAGCCTTCCTTTATTTTTATAATAACTGCCTAATAATAGCATTGGCCTTTAAGCATCGTTTTTACCAGCCATTCCAGTACAACACAGGCCAGGTAGAAACCCTAAATACAATGACACATGATGCTTTTAGTATATGTGAAATTGTATTGCTTAACTTATACAGGTCCTCAGATTACTTGTATGGTCATGTGCCCCTACAAATAACTAAATCCAGTCCTTTATGGCTCCTAATTTGGTATAGAAGCTGTCACTCAAACTAAACAGAAGCAAATTGGACATATCTAGAATAAAAACAAATACATAACAATACAATACATACAATAGTTTATCATTATTTTTCCAAAGATCTTTTCTTTGCATGGGGCCCCAGCAAATATCCACAGTGACCTTCCATAAAGCCTTGGTTCTTTGCCGTCATGTAAGATGACATATGAAGCACCCTTTACAATAGGATCCCTGCCAAACGCTGCCTGAAATAACTGTAACATGGATGCCGTGATGCCTCTAACAGCTTCCTAATAAAGCTCCTTGTAGGAAAATCACATACACTGCTGCCTTGGGGATTCGTGATGGAAAATGAGCCCAACTTCATTAATTCTGGCATTCCAGTGGTGATATGGAGCAAACTCTGCTCCTTCATGACACCTTGGGAACACATGCACATGCATTGTTTTACACCACGGAATATGCTCAGGGTCATATAAATATTGAAGCAGCCCTTAAAAGGGTGGTTCACCTTTAAAGGGATACTGTCATGGGAAAAATTTTTTTTTCAAAATGAATCAGTTAATAGTGCTACTCCAGCAGAATTCTGCACTGAAATCCATTTCTCAAAAGAGCAAACAGATTTTTTTATATTCAATTTTGAAATCTGACATGGGGCTAGGCATATTGTCAATTTCCCAGCTGCCCCAAGTAATGTGACTTGTGCACTGATAAACTTCAATCACTCTTTACTGCTGTACTGCAAGTTGGAGTGATATCACCCCTCCCTTTTTCCCCCCAGCAGCCAAACAAAAGAACAATGGGAAGGTAACCAGATAGCACAAGATAACCCTAACACAAGATAAGAGCTGCCTGGTAGATCTGAGAACAACACTCAATAGTAAAAACCCATGTCCCACTGAGACACATTCAGTTACATTCAGAAGGAAAAACAGCAGCCTGCCAGAAAGCATTTCTCTCCTAAAGTGCAGGCACAAGTCACATGACTGGGGGCAGCTGGGAAATTAACAAAATGTCTAGCCCCATGTCAGATTTCAAAATTGAATATAAAAAAATCTGTTTGCTCTTTTGAGAAATGGATTTCAGTGCATAATTCTGCTGGAGAAGCACTTTTAACGGATACGTTTTGAAAAAAACATGTTTTCCGATGACAGGATCCCTTTAAGTTAACTTTTAGTATGTTATAGAATGGCCAGTTTTAAGCAACTTTTCAATTGTTTTTCATTATTTTTTATAGAATTTTTTTTAGAATTATTTGCCTTTTTTGTTCTGACTCTTTCCAGCATTCAAATGGGCGTCACTGACCCCATCTAAAAAGCAAATGCTCTGTAAGGCTACAAATGTATTGTTATTGCTACTTGTTATTTCTCATCTTTCTAGTAAGCTCCTCTCCTATTCAGATTCCAGCCTCTTATTCAAATCAATGCATGGTTGCTAGGGTAATTTTGACCCTATCTAGCAGATTGCTTAAAATGCAAATTGAAGAGCTGCTGAATAAAAACCTTAAATAATAAAAAATGACAACCAATTGCAAAGTGTCTCAGAATATCACTCTCTACATCATACTTAATGTTAACTCAAAGGTGAAAAACCCCTTTAACAGCAATTTGTGTTTTATTAAAGGGTTGGTGTACCTTTAAGTTAACTTTTAGTACATTACAGAATGGCTAATTCTAATCTACTTTACCATTGGCCTTCATTGTTTCTTTTTGTAGAGTTCTTGAATGATTTGCCTTCTTCTTCTTCTGACTCTCTCCAGCTTTCAAATGGGGGTCACTGGACCCTAGCAACCAGATTGCAAAATTTGTAAACTGGAGAGCTGCTGAATAAAAAGCTAAATAACTCAAAAACCACAACTAATAAATTGTTTCAGAATATCACTCTCTACATCATACTACAAGTTAATTTATAGGTGAACAACCCCTTTAATCAAAATGTACGTCCCTTGATGCCACACTCATTATCTGACAGAGCGTAAGGTGCAAATAAAAGCAAACTACTCTGTGTTCTGTTAATTATATCCATAAATATAACTTGGGCCTGCTGTAAGAGACCTTCCACCTACATTTTAATAAAATCCAAAGTAGTGCAGTAGGGTTGGCAGCATCTGTCTGCTTGAGTTCCTCTTCCCAGCTGTCTGGCGTCTAGAAGTAGTTGAAGCCAGTCTTTTCCTGACTTCGACTATTCATGCTTTTGGTTGGTGATCACCGCCAGAGATTTGGGAAAAGGACGTCCAGCTGTCAGAGATGGTGGGCCCCTGTTTCCATGAAATCAAACCTTAAGGCTACAGCATACAATGACATTCTTGACAATTCTACGCTTTCTACTTTGTGGCAGCAATGAAGGCTTTTTTCATATTTTAGCACAATAATGGCCCCATGCAGAAAGAAAAGGTTGGTACAGAATGGGTTTACTGAGATGGCTAAACTTATCTGGCCTGACCTTAACCCAACTGAACACCTGTCACATTGGAATGCTGAATGTAAGCCAGGCCTGATCCACAGCATTAGTGCCCAATTAAATGGATGTAAATCCTACCAACAATATTCCAATAGCTAGTCTATGATTATGCGCCTATTGGCACGAAACGCGCAAGGCTATGCGTTGATCTACTTTGTGGCCTTAGTAAAGTTCTCAGTTCTTTTACAAGCCTGTTTGTGAGTGCCTGCCATTTTCTCTTTTGGTTTAATATCTAGTGAAAACCTTTCCCAGGAAAAATAGAGGCTGTTATAGCACCAAAGAGAGGACCAACTTCATTTTAATCCTCCTGGTTTGTGAATTCTCAGCCAGCTTGGTTTCTTGTTTCCTACCCCCTAAAAAGTGCAGAAAACCCCAAAACACTATTGCGCATGCACCTTCCTTCCAGTTAATTTGCATTTCAGTGTTCCGATTGGCTGGCACACTTCAGCCTATAGGGTTGGATGCACAGTAGCACTTGATCCCAAACTTACTACTCTGTCATCTAGTCTGTCCACTGTTGCAAGCAGGGGGTCGGGTTCAGAGATTTATTTAGGTAGGCCTGGCAAAGAGGAGCTGTAAAGCTAAATATCATGGTAACGTTCAATTTTTAAAAAAAACAATGTCAATTAGAAAGATGTTTGTAATAGCATGGGCTGGTCACTTTCAGACATTTGTCTGAAGGTGAAAATCCCCTTTAAAAATAAAGGTAATTATATGTACTAAGCTCCATTCATCCGTGCATTTCTCAAAAAACAAGTGGACAATTTGCTAATTTTCCAGTTTACCCAAAGCAACCAATCAGCCGATAGTATTTACTGGTCTACTGTTTGAAAGCAAAATACTGGTCAGTTGCTTTTAGAGTTGCCACCTGGCCGGTATTTTACCGGCCTGGCCAGTAAAAATGATGGTTGATCCCAATGTTATTAATAGGCAAAAAAGAGAAATCTATGGGAAGGCCGGTATTTTTTTTTCCAGAAAAGGTGGCAACCCTAGTTGCTCTGGGTTACTAGACCTGAAGAACTAGCTATACAGGTTTGTATATTAAACAAGTGTTTTGTTGAAACCTGAAGACTTTTACTTAATATTAAGGAACAATATAAAGAATGGCAACTTATGCTGCAGCTCCAGTGTCGGACTGGGCCGATGGGACACCAGGAAACAACCCGGTCGGCCCAGGTCCGTACCCACATCTGGCTCCTAATGCCGCAACCCTCTTTATCGGAGGTCGTGGCAAACAAAGGTGCCGCTCGCATGCATACAAACGTGGCGCCAAGTGCATGCACAGAGACGGGCCGCACCCGCTGGCACAGTAAGGGAGCCGGAGGGGGCCCTGGGGCAGTAGCTCCAGTGGGCCCCGGTCCCCCCAGTCCGACCCTGTGCAGCTCTGACTTTCTCACTTTGAAAAAATAAGCAGGTGCTCTTTTGGAAAATAGATATTTGGAGGTGATAAGGAGAAGTCCCTGCTCTGCAATTTTCACAAGGGCCACTAGCTACACACCTAATACAAATTGATTTGTCAGCCACATCTTTCTCAGGTTACTCTCTGCAGCTAAAACGGCTGGCTATGAAACATGCCATAAACTGAGAGATTACCTCTTTCTTTCTCTTCACTTGGGTTTTGCCTGATGGGATCTTTTTCTTTTTGTTTCCTTTAGATTCTTCACTTTCCTTCACTTCTTCTGCCGGTTCTGTGAAAATAAAATGTTCATTTTAGAAACAAGATTTCGTTTAGTCACCAATTACCGTAGTTGTACTACATTGTAAGCATGTGTTCAAATTAAGGATTATATTGATGGCATTTGCAGTTGTGGAATATATAATAACAGTATTGTAAAACCTCTTATCATGTGCTGATTTATGAGGTCACACAGTATTTTGGCAAACCACAAAATTACATACGCATGCATTTATGGTTGAAACTAATTTATTATCAAATATTAAAATCCATTAGACCCCACAAAAAAGCCCAATGTGTTTCATGTTTACCCAGCACTTTATCATAGGCATCCACACTGTACTTTGGGATTATCTAGACCCTCTAAAGGGATGACAGAATTTTAGATATCTCTGACCTAGGAGAATATGGTGAAATCCTTCCATGAACCATACCCCAATGCTCTCTCAATCTGCAGAGACTCCCTTAGTGGGTCATGGTGATGACCTTCCCTCACCTTGCTTATATCGGCTGAGCTTGAAGGCTGCACATACCATATCTCTTATAAACACAACCCGTATCCCAGTACCCAATGGAGCAGCCGTGCTGAGCAAACTTTCAGCAGTTAAAGGTTTTATGATTGTAACAGATACCCAAACCCTGGATGGAATGACTTGCATGTCCCTGTACTCCATCTGCATGGGACATATTGATTGCTGGCTCTGCATGAAAGGAAATATTGCAGCCATTGCAGCTTTACGCATTATATGAAATTGGGCTGCCTGGCTGATGGATTTCTTTTTCTTGGCATGAGATAACTATTTTGATAACTGACCCAAAATGCGGATGAACCAAGAGAGAAAAACATTCTAATGCAACAGGGAAACAGTTCTTCCTTGGCGGGCATTGCTGGGTTATAAAGCGCCATTAGAATTTTTGTTTTCTCCAAGTATGGCCAGCGCTGGTTCTACAAAGAACAACATAATTCATTGTTTATTTATATATATATATATATATATATATATATATATATATATATATATATATATATATATAAAGGAATAAAGAAGCTCGCACTCACAGGGCTTATCAAGTCAAAAAAGGTGTTTAATTTAGATCAAAAATCAACTGACGTTTCGGCTTGCACTCAAGCCTTTCTCAAGTGCAAGCCGAAACGTCAGTTGATTTTTGATCTAAATTAAACACCTTTTTATCTATATATATATATATATATATATATATATATATATATATATATATATATATATATATATATATATATATATATATATATATATATATATATATATATATATATATATCCTGATGACGGCTCCAGGTGAGCAGAAACGCGTTGATACCAGCCTATTGAGTTTATTTCATGTTTACATGATTTTCTAGTAGACTTAATGAATGAAGATCCAAATTACAAAAAGTCCTGAACATTATGGATAACAAGGTTTAATGCCTGTAACATTAATAAGAGGGTCCTGTTTTTGAAATTGTATTTAATGGAAGAGACAGAGAATGCCACACACAAAATGAATCCAAAGACAAATCTTCCAATATATATATATATATATATATATATATATATATATATATATATATATATATATATATATATATATATATATAGACAAATACAAGAGGTCCTCTGCACTCAACCCATTATCAATATATTTAAGACAGCGACATTTTGTGCATACTGCTACTGAAAAATGCCTTACCCTTTAAACAACACAGGGATTGTTTGTCCATATATTGCAATATATTTAAGCTGGCCAACTACGTCAAAGTCATCCCATATCTGGCCAGTCCTACGCTTAATTTTCATCTCATTCATTAAGAATTCAATTGCTTAATTATACATTTTACAAAGGGACTAAGTTTTACCTGCAACTTACTAGCTGCTTTCAAAGTAAAACTTCCAAACTTGGCTGCCCTTTTATTAGACACCAGTGGGATCACCTGACTATAGCTGGGAAGGGTGGGAGCTACAACATGGAGCTGGTCACTGCTCCTGTATAACTATATAGTGGTGAGCACAACTTTCCCTTGTTTGTTATATATATATATATATATAAACAAGGGAAAGTTGTGCTCACCACTAGTTTTTAAAATCATTAGGCGGGGGTGCAATGAGGGTGTGACCACAAAATACATATAGACAAATACAAGAGTCCTCTGCACTCAACCCATTATCAATATATTTAAGACAGCGACATTTTGTGCATACTGCTACTGAAAAATGCCTTACCCTTTAAACAACACAGGGATTGTTTGTCCATATATTGCAATATATTTAAGCTGGCCAACTACGTCAAAGTCATCCCATATCTGGCCAGTCCTACGCTTAATTTTCATCTCATTCATTAAGAATTCAATTGCTTAATTATACATTTTACAAAGGGACTAAGTTTTACCTGCAACTTACTAGCTGCTTTCAAAGTAAAACTCCCAAACTTGGCTGCCCTTTTATTAGACACCAGTGGGATCACCTGACTATAGCTGGGAAGGGTGGGAGCTACAACATGGAGCTGGTCACTGCTCCTGTATAACTATATAGTGGTGAGCACAACTTTCCCTTGTTTGTTATATATATATATATAAACAAGGGAAAGTTGTGCTCACCACTAGTTTTTAAAATCATTAGGCGGGGGTGCAATGAGGGTGTGACCACAAAATACATATAGACAAATACAAGATTCCTCTGCACTCAACCCATTATCAATATATTTAAGACAGACATTTTGTGCATACTGCTACTGAAAAATGCCTTACCCTTTAAACAAAACAGGGATTGTTTGTCCATATATTGCAATATATTTAAGCTGGCCAACTACGTCAAAGTCATCCCATATCTGGCCAGTCCTATGCTCAATTGGCCAGATATGGGATGACTTTGACGTAGTTGGCCAGCTTAAATATATTGCAATATATGGACAAACAATCCCTGTTTTGTTTAAAGGGTAAGGCATTTTTCAGTAGCAGTATGCACAATATGTCTGTCTTAAATATATTGATAATGGGTTGAGTGCAGAGGAATCTTGTATTTGTCTATATATATATATATATATATATATAGAGATATATATATATATATATATAGAGATATATATATATATATATATAGAGATATATATATATATATATAGAGATATATATATATATATAGAGATATATATATATATAGAGATATATATATATATATATATATATATATATATATATAGATATATATATATAGATATACACTATGTGTGTATCAAAAAGGTTGTTTATTGGTGCATGGTGTATCAACGTGATACAATTTATGTAAAATGAGATATGTTTGATCAGAGTATTACATTTAGGCTTTTATAATAATAATGTACAAATGTATGATTGTGAGTCACATTATATCTGTTAATATTATATGGAGAGTACAACATGAATGCTGATAGCTTGCATTGCTCTATTTCTCAGCCTACCATGTGCAAAATGGCTTCCTTCCGGTAATCGTCTTTCTGCTGATGATACATGCAATCCTGCCTTCTGCTTTAGGATTATAAGAAAGAGATAGTGATGCCAAGGAAGCTTAGGCTAAGCCTGTTACAATTGGATGCATCTGATCCTCTTGTTTCTAATGCAGTCAATAAAGAAATATGATATGCAGCTGATCTGACTGGCAGCTCTGGAATGGGGCAAAGTAAGCATCCATGTACATAAAGTATTTACATGGTGTCAGCAATGCACAGGCCTTTAAATAGCCATTTCCTCCTGGTGCAATAAGTGCAGATCATTGCCTGGCTATCCAAGGATAGTCTGTCTGTCTGTGTGTGTGTCTAAGACAACTTTATAAACACAAAAAAAGGGGCAAATTTACTAAAGGGCGAAGTGACTAACAATGGCATTGATTTTGCGTAGATTCGCCAGGACAACACTAATTAATCAAAATCTGAAGTTGCGTCCAGGGCGCCGAACGCTGGCAGCGTTACTGCGCCAAACAAATCGAAGTTTCGCTAGTGTTGCCTAATTTGCATACGGTGGAAAGTTAAAGTTGAATGGACGTATATGTTGCAGCAAATACATTACATTACACAAGCCTGGGAAACATTAATAAAAGAAAATAGAGTTGTTACACAGTTGTTGTCCTACACATGAGCCCAATGTATAGTTTATGTATGGGGGAAGCGGGTTACCCCAAAAAAAAATTGTGCTCTTTTGCAAAAAGGAAAAGACGGTAGTGTTTTTTGGGACTTTGAAAAAATTTCAACTAAATTTTTGAGGAAGTCCTATCTACTCTATTGCACTTCGCCTGGTCTGAGGTTGCGAAGGCAAGTCTGGCGCAAGAAGTAACATTCAGTAAAATCCGCATCTTAATGAATTTGCATAGTTACTTCCATTCGCCAGGTGTTATGGAGCGAAGTACCTCCAGAGTCCATCTCCTTCGCTAGCGAAGTTAAGCCAGCGACCGTTAGTAAATTGGCAAAGTACCGAAATTACGTCACGCTGGCGAATTTTCGCCAGCGTTAGTCACTTCGCCCTTTAGTAAATTTGCCCCTGTGAGCGAAGCCGTTGCTGGTGAATTTTCAGAGGTTAGTAAATTTGCCCCTAAGAGGCACATCTATGAGACAGTTTTTATTTACAAAAACTAAATGAGTCAGCTACAGGTATGGGACCTGTTATCCAGAATACTTGGGTTTTCCGGATTTGGATTATTTGGATAAAATGGAGTCTATGGGAGACAGCTTTTCTGTAATTCGGAGCTTTCTGGATAACGGGTTTCCAGATAACGTATACCATACCTGTATTTACATTTTTAATGATCTTATAAATAAAGATACACATGGTAAAAAAAAATATCACTTCCTTGTTTGTATGATGAAGTCACATGATTTTAAGGATTCAGATTTAGTTCGGCCAGGCACTTGGATTTAGCCAAAATCTGAATTCTGCATAAAAAGGCTAAAACTGGATTCAGTGCATCAAAATGGGCAGGATATATATTGTTAGGCTGTGGAATGCAAATCAATGAATTAATGTTTATAGGGGGCTCTGAAAAACTAGTAATGAAAAATATGACAAACAATTTGCTCTCTTTGTGTACCTTATCACTATATACAGCGTGAGTGGACACATTATTTGGTCCTTCTAACATGCTATGGAAATGTAGTAACTAATAAAGGGGCAATTATGTTCACATCTGGTCGTAGTGGATCTAAGAAAGTGATCTTATCTCATTGTATCTCATTGTCATGTTCATGAAATAAAATCTTTTAACTTTGTGAATGAGTATTTATCCAAAATACTTGGTACCTGTGAGTTTTGTCTTTATGTGGTGGTGAATAAAAGCACTTTTTGCAGCAGCATCCTGGTGCCTCATGGTATCAATTCCCTTACACTTTATTGCCTGGATGAATTGCTCTTGATGAGAGCAAGAGATTACAATACCGAGTAAAGCGTTAATATACTAGCTAAGGCTTTTTTTGCTACATTCTTCCAATAAAGCTTGGATAGGTAATCCCTTACACATTGCCATCATCTGCCCCATTTAGATTGTTGCTTGACTCAGTGTTGAAATAATAAGCATGTCTAGTAATGTTAATAGGGCTATTCAAAGGAAAACTATGACTTTAGTACCTGTTGTGCCTATATGGCAGCACATTCTGTAACATTCATTTAAATGAGTTTTCAGGCCTTTGACAGAGCTTAAAGGGATTGGAAATAACAATCAGTATGATGTAGAGACTGATATTCTAAAACAATTTGGAATTAGTATCCATTTTTTTATCATTTGTGTTTTTGAGTTATTTAGCATTTTATTCAACAGCTCTCCAGTTTGTAATTTTAGCAAACTGGTTGCTAGGGTCCAAATTACCCTAGCAACCATGCACTGATTTGAAAAGAGACTGGAATTTGAATAGGAGAGGCCTGAATAGAAAAATGAGTACTAAAAAGTAGCAATAACAATATGTGTAGCCTTACAGAACATTTGTTTTTAGATTGGGCCAGTGCCCCCCATTTGAAAGCTGGAGAGAGTCAGAAAAAGAAGGTAAAAAATTAAAAAACTATAAAAAAAAAAAAAAGTGAAGGCCAATTAAAAAGTTGCTTAGAATTGGCCATTCTATAACATACTAAAAGTTATTTTGAAGGTTAACCGCCCCTTTAAAGTGTACTAAAGGGACACATTAAAAAATCTTATAGGTACACGTTCCTTCTTAGGAAGTACACTAGTATTTAATATAGGTATTTAATATATGTATCATATGTATTACAATGTATTTATTATTTATCTATTTAGTTCTTTTTTTTTTTCTTTATCTTTCTCTCTCTTTTTTTTTTTTCTTTTAAGTAATGTTTACAACAATGTCGATATTACCTTTTGTAATTTGGAAAAGTTAATAAAAAAAAATCTATTTATTTTCCTGTAACTATTCAATAAAACATTTTGCCTTATGCACAGAAAGACTTATTTACCAAATGTGCTTCAAACTTAGATATTAGCCATATATCAAGGCCAGTCATCAGGGGCGATCCTGGCCCCTCCACCGCCTGAGGCAGCAGCAGTTGCTGCTGCCCCCCCCTCCCCTGGAAATTCGCTCTTAAAGTACCAGGAGCTGCATTTTTGCTGCTCCTGGTACCTAGTGGGGCGCTGCCGCCTGAGGCAACAGCCTCAACTCGCCTCATTGGCGAAGCACCCCTGGCAGTCATGGTTAGAGAATCCCAAATGGGCAGGATCTTACTGTAAAATGGGCATGTTAGGGTGTGGCTGGATATAATTGGGAGTGGCCAGGGACAATTCCACGAGGTCACCCATTCCGATTAGAAGAAAAGAGGTTCCGCCTAAATATTCGGAAGGGGTTTTTTACAGTGAGAGCTGTGAAGATGTGGAATTCTCTCCCTGAATCAGTTGTACAGGCTGATACATTACATAGCTTTAAGAAGGGGTTGGATGGCTTTTTAGCAAGTGAGGGAATACAGGGTTATGGGAAATAGCTCATAGTCCAAGTTGATCCAGGGACTAGTCCGATTGCCATTTTGGAGTCAGGAAGGAATTTTTCCCCCTCTAAGGCAAATTGGAGAGGCTTCAGATGGGTTTTTTGCCTTCCTCTGGATCAACTGGCAGATAGGTAGTTAATAAACAAAAAAACAAAAAAAAAGGTTGAACTCGATGGACATGTGTCTTTTTTCAACCTTACTTACTATGTAAATGGGCAGGATCTTACTGTAAAATGGGCATGTTAGGGTGTGGCTGGATATAATTGGGAGTGGCCAGGGACAATTCCATTTTCCACATATGCTACACATGGAAGTGTATTTCATGGCAGCAAAATTCCTCTTCTGCCAACATTTTTCCCCCATCTCAGTGTGCATTAGTCTGGCCGTGCATAAGATTTATGGACTGTGGAATCATTTAGAAAGTAAGATATGATATAACAAGTATGGTTGCCAGGGATTATTTGTATTAATGGGGATAAACATGCCATTGCAATATTACATCACTTTGTTTCTCGCTGTGAGATCTGGCAGCCCTGCTAACCAGAGTGCTGTAGATGTTTTTGGTATGTTCTTTGAAGGAGATCGCTACAAATAGCAGATAAGTGGCACAGGCCAACTGAATGACTGTTTCCTGATCTTGCTGTGAGAATGGGGCCGCACTCTGGGAAACGCTGTACATTTCTTTCTCGGCACTTACGAATATTCCTCGTTCTCTGCCAAATCTCGCTCATGACTTCCATCAGCCAACGACCTTAAGCTGCATGCCCTAATTACTGGAATGTCAGCACCGCAGAAAGCTGCCATGCATCCCTCGTGATGACAAACCGACCAGAGCAAGCTCATTTATCTTCATCAAACACGCAAAGCCATTATTATAGTTGTTAACGGGGAAAACATCAGTTTAGGGTTTTTTTTTTTACTTTTCTTTTTGTGTAGTATTTGTCATTTTAACAATTTACAACATGCACCGCAGTGCAAGAACAAAAATGAGAAAGAAAAAGGTGGAAAGAGTAGAAATATGATGCTTCCTCCAGGGGTGAAGTAAAATTTGTATGTTATGTTCCATTGGTTCTATATATAAAGTCCAAAGGGGGCCCTATGCTCCAAACTGTCCTGTCAACTTCTGCCAAATGCAGTAAATATCCACTTATGTGAATGGAAGCTGCAAGTGGGGAAGGACCATTTGGACACCACTGTATTCCCTGAGAGGACCACTGCAGTCAAAATGCCTGGAAAGCCTTAGCCTTATTTATTGCTGGAAAGTACCCTTTCCAAAAGGTTTTATCCAACTGTGATTCTGGACACGGTTCAGGTCGAACTTCCTTCTGCCAATCCACAAGGACAGATAATCCTCAATCCACTAGGACATCAGAATTATCTGTTTTTTATGATCATGTTTTAGTGAGTTTTTAGTCCGTTTACACGATTATTTCATACCGTCATATTTGGATCAGTTGATGAAATATAATCCAGGCAGTTAACAAAAGCTTGGATCGTTAGGTCTAGGGAGCATGCAGGAACTAATTCATCTAATACCATCTGCCAGTGGATCACATTCAGGGGAACAGGAATAGGAGGAGGGAATGTATTTACCAGTGACGGGTGAATGGAAACATTTCTAACCTCTACAAGCACGGTGACACCGGAAGTTAATTTCCTGATGGCAGAAACGTGTTGAAGTCTTTGGCAGGTCACATTATGTATAGTATTAATGAGAAGGGAGACCAAGAGCAAAACATTTTAGAAAAGAAGAGCTTGCCTTGGCCACTACTGATGTCAAATAGTCAAAAACCTGATCAAAATGTTGCATTTGATCCCTGAACACTGTAGAAAGCATTTCTCATGGGCCCTTGCTTGTCACTAGGGAAACCTCAATATTCAATCCAGGTCATATGTCAACACTAAAGATACACTAGACACCCCACAAGTGTTTATTACCACCTCTGCCACCACATTCTGTGTAATCATTGGCAGATTTTGGCTACATACTGGACATCCGTCTGGGTGTTTAATGGCACATTACAGAATTGTCTTCTTCTCTTTCCATTATCTTAAAGTGATACCGACATTTTCAAAATATTAATCTACGTTAAAAGTTGCCAAAAGGTCATGCAGCCCCATCATAGAGGAACATGGGGGTAAGAAAGGTACTGTAAAAGCATCAGGCAAATACTTTTATGGCAATTAGAAATAGCATTCAAAGACAATGTTATGATAATTAAAAGGTTATTTTCTGGCGTCACTATCTCTGTAAAATGCTTATTACTTTTACAACAAAAATGGAGTACAGGTATGGATCCTCAACCTGCTATCCAGAATGCTCAGGGCCTGGGATATTTCAGATAAGGAGTAGTAATAATAATAATAAATAATAATAAAACAATAACAATTATTTTTCTGTTAAGCAACCTTACAGTTGTATAGGTTAGGCATCTGTATATTATATAAGGAGAGCCCCTAAAACACAGGCCTCAGGGCCCCAAATCACAAAACCTAGCCCAAATAATAGTTTTGTGACTACGACTAGGAATTAATTTAAAGTAATTGTTCAGTGTAAAAATAAAAACTAGGTACAGTAAATAGATAGGTTGTGCAAAATAAAAAATGTTTTCAACATAGTTAGTTAGCCAAAAAATGTAATGTATAAAGGCTGGAGTGACTGGATGTGTAACATAATAGCCAGAACACTACTTCCTGCTTTTCAGCTCCCTTGGTTTCCACTGATTGGTTACCAGGCACTTAAGGGGGGGCACATGGGTCATAACTAGGGTTGCCACCTTTTCTGGAGAAAAATACCGGCCTTACTATATATTTCTTTTTTTCCTATTAATAACATCAGGATCAACCATCATTTTTACCGGCCAGGCCAGTAAAATCCCGGCAAGGTGGCAACCCTAGTCATAACTGTTGCTTTTGAATCTGACTGAGCTGAATGCTAAGGATCAATTGCAAACTCACTGAACAGTTATGTCCCATGTGGCCCCCCTTAAAGTCGCTGACTAACTCAGCGTTAGAGAGCTGAAAAGCAGGAAGTAGTGTTCTGGCTATAATGTTAGCATCCAGTCACTCCAGCCTTTATACATTACATTTTTGGCTAACTAATGATATTAAAAAAAATTTTTATTTTGCACAACCTATCTATTTACCCAGTTTTTTATTTTTACACTGAACTGTTCCTTTAAAGTGGAACCCAAAAGGTGCATCTTTCATATATTAAAGCGGTTGCACTATAACTAGCTCTGTACTACTGTACCTATCTTTAAGATACTAGAGAACTGTTTCTCAGAAGAGTCTAAAAGTGACCTCTGCCGGTGCTAAAACTGTAATTTAACCTGTTTGCTTCCAGAGGGGAATGTTGCCTGTTGGAGAGTAGGTGCCCCCCTGCTGCCATTTCCAGCAGAGCACTTCAGGCTTTAATGAGTTATGTGAAAAATAGCTGCCCTGTCACAGACTAATATATGTGTCCCACAGCAACTGACTTCTCTTTTTAAGGAGGGCAGGCACAGATCATCTAAAATAGTCTAGCAGAGCTTGGAACAGGCAGACGAGATCTACCTAAATACAGTGGTGAATGCAAGATGGAAATAAAAGAGCAGATAGGTGGGAACACTTCATGTAAGGGCCAACCCCAAGGGGGAAACTATGCACAGGGCACTCTCTATGGCAAAGAGAAACCACTGTGTTGTGTTCAGCACTGTGAGGCCATTTTGTTGGTGGTGGGAAATACCATCTATATTATACACAGGAAGTTGTCACACTGGGCCCTTGTGACACACCAGTTACCAGGAAGAGTTTGTATGCTCTATAAGATTAGACTCCTCATTACCTTATATATAGCCACATATATCCCTAGGGCAATAAAGATATTTCTCCCAAGCCCATATATATAATATATATATATATATATATATATATATATATATATATATATATATATATATATATAACAATACTGCACAAAATGACAGCACTCCAAGGAAGTTCACAGTGAGTCGATGTTGCTAAAGTGGAGGTCTTTATTGAAGATCCAACGTTTCGGTTCCTTACTGGAACCTTCGTCAGGGATTATCCCTGACGAAGGTTCCAGTAAGGAACCGAAACGTTGGATCTTCAATAAAGACCTCCACTTTAGCAACATCGACTCACTGTGAACTTCCTTGGAGTGCTGTCATTTTGTGCAGTATTGTTCTATATGTTATGGACTAGCACCCAGGTATCGATTTTTTCTTATGGTTGTGCACTCCATTCCCTCTACTCTATATATATATATATATATATATATATATATATATATATATATACACATATATATATATACGGATAGATGCTGGTGCATACAGGCAGTTTTTTCTTCAAAGTTAATCTTTATTTGATCTATGTTTCGGTCCTCCATTGGGACGTCGATTAAAATAAAGATTAACTTTGAAGAAAATGTTCCCTATGTGCACCAGCATCTATCCATTTATATAACTGAATTTATGGTAGCACCAGGGTGTGAGCAACAGCCAACTCTATATTTGTATATATAAAGTAACATAGTACCGCACTCAACGGGAATACTTGTGAAAAAAAAATCAAGATTTATTGAAAAAAATTTTGATCACCAACTGTGCTCTTTCTCAAGCATAACAGGAACCGAAAGAGCACAGTTGGTGTTCAAAATGTCACATTTTTTTCAATAAATCTTGATTTTTTTTCCCCACAAGTATTCCTGTCGAGTGCAGTACTATGTTACTTTATTTACCAGCACCCGGGCAAGTTGCTAAACAAGTTTAGGATGCACTCCTCCATGTTTATATATACAGCCACATTGCACCCCCGACTAATGGTTTTTAAAATTAGTGGTGAGCACAACTTTCCCTTGTTTGTTATAGTTATATAGGACAGTACACTGTATTCCTGGATGAACCTTGTCATAAGTAAGTTAATGGCACCCCTACATATACAATAAAAATGCATCTGAAGTAATGTACACATGTGGCTCGTTTAGTTTAATGAATATCTAATAACATTTGCTCGATTGTATTCTATTACCAAAGTGCAGGAATGCTCTTCAAATGCAGACTCCTCTTAGTAATATAGTGAGGGGCGGCATCAGAGGGATGTCTCTCAAAGGATGCTGGGGATTGTAGTCTAAACCAGTTGATGGACTGCAAGCTAGAAATGCCCAAAAATGTAAAAGATACTTAGAGGCATTCAATGCCCCTTCATTAGCGACAGAATGAGGCATACAGGCATGGTTTTGCAGTGTCAAACCCTGGAAAGTCATTGCTGAATCCTAATGAGGGAGGATTTGAAAAGGTGCCACCATCTGCAGTAACAGCCAAACCCCCTGTACTGAACAAAATCCTCATCCCATTGTGACATCTCTATGCTGCTGCAGTGATCAGGAACCCAGCAGAGACTCCTCCAGCTGTCACTGAACTACAGCACCCAGAATCCCCTACTAACATGTACCTGCTAAGGAATGCTGGGAGCTGTAGTTCTGTGACAGCTGAAGGGATGCACTTTGAACATCCCTGTTTGGCTGAAACAGCAATCAAGGCAAATGTTTGTTGTTTTCTTTAAGCGGATGGCTAGGTGTATTTTATCCCATTACAGGGCAGCTTTGCCTTGCTGGATGCCTCTGTGGATGCAGCCAAACACCGGGGTCAGCTTTCTGACAAGGCCATCTGCCTATGGAGGGAACTATTAGTGGGTGGGTTATATTTAGAGCTTGCTCCAATGAATTGCTAGGGCCGTAGTGACTTTCCAATGCAGCTCTCAACACACTGTGCTTCATGCATGTGCAGAAGGACTCATAGGGGAAAAGACAGGGACCCAACATTATACTACAGACAGGTATCCAAGGGGGTGCAGGAGAAACCCCAACTTACTCGCTCACTAAAGAAGCCCTAAATTATAAAGAACACATCTATTTTTGTATCTGGATTAGGCTGTATGGAAACCTGCAAAGGCCCAGTCAGTGATGCTCCATAGGCAGTTTGTTCTCAAGGTAAGTTCCTTCTGATTTCCATCATTCAAATTTATTGCTATTTACTGATATGTATTATACATTGTCTCAAACTTGGGCAAAGTTCCACATGCTGGTGTATATACAGGATTGTGTGTGTTCTTTTTTCTGGATCCTATTGTTATTTAAGGTGTAGTTTGCTTATGATTCATCACTTCCAGAACAGCATTAGATGGTAAGCTCTTTACTACAGGGCCCTTTCTGTTCTAACAGTTCTATATCGGAACACAACCTTGGCAGAGAGTGTTTGTTGTTGTATATTACTAAAGAAAATAAATGGAATTTCTGATATACCAGTCCAGAGTAGAATTTAACAATAATAATATGGGCATAAATCAAAGCAGACACTTTTTTCTATCCAGTCCAATTAAAAATTAAGCTAAGCACGATAAAGGCAATCATGACCAGAGGCAGCCTCACTGCAATTTAATTTGGAATGAAAGTCAAGAAGGACAAGCACTGGGTTCCTCAGTCTGGGTTACAGGACTGAGCGTAATACTGATGTATTGCATTATATGCACCAATTGCTTTTGCACAAATGCATTATCCACAGTGCACCTAAACAGGAAAGCAATATGCCTGCAGCTACAGGACCCTGCTTCAGATGTAAGTTCACATGGGGCAGCAAAAAAATGACTCCAAGTAAAATGTGTGGGATAAGTAGAGGGTGGCATCAGGTGTGCCATCCAGGGTGACAAATACAACCGAAGCTGTTAAAGTGCATAATAGGAAAAATGTCTTCCTCTTTCAGTAATTATGATCTACTTGTAACAAAAAGTTACTGCCAGTTATTGACAGGGCCAGTGATAACCTTAACTACACAGAAGTTGAAATGCCAGTTTGGCATGGCACACAAGAAAGTAGAAGAAAGTATAAAAAAAAAAAAAGAATTTGCACACGTTTGTCTATTGTATACATGACAGTTGTAACTTAAAGCATTCCCTATAGGGAAATATTCTTTAATAAGGGCTTTTACACAAATGTGTTTCTTGTGCTGTGGATTTTTAATGTGGCCACCCAGACCCCATTATATTCCATAGTGACAGTACCCACTGCACCGCCAAATGCAAATGGAATGCTGCATTTGCATCTCACCTGCGTATTTACAGGTATGGGATCCCCTTATCCAGAAAGCTCAGAATTACAGAAAGGTTGTCTCCCATAGACTTGATTATAATCAAATAATCAATTTTTTTAAAAAAAATGATTTCCTTTTTCTCTGTAATAATAAAAAAGTAGCTTGATCCCAACTAATATATAATTAATCCTTATTGGAAGCAAAACCAATATTGGGTTTATTTAATGTTTACATGATGACTTCTGTTGATCTGTTATCCAGAATACCCCAGGTCCCAAGAATTCTGGATAACAGGTCAGTTCAGTACAGTGCAATGAGTACTGTCACTATTGTATAGAATGGGGTCTGTTAACTCATGCTTTCCCATGTACAGGGGCGTAATTACAGAAGCAGCAGACCCTGCATCTGCAGTGAGGGCCCAGGAGGTATAGAGGCCCTAACTCATATACAATTTCAATAAATATTTGTAAAATAGGTCAACCTCTAGACATTTTGGGGGCCTATAAAATTACTTGCTGTGGGGCCCAGTAATTTTAAGTTATGCCACTGCCTGTGCAGTGGAATATACAATTTGAAAAAGCCATTGCATGGGATCATCTACAACACAGGCGGACCATACTGTATGATGCTGGGCTGGAGTTGGCAAAATCCTAACAGAGTCTGGAATACAAATATAAACAGTCCTCAAGCCTATTGAAGGATTGGGCCATCCCAGCCCAGTGTGATTGATAGAATGCAATTTTATTAAATAAAATTATACGGCAGCTATTTCATAGAAATATTAATACAAGACTATCAATTATAGATACAGGTTATCATCAGGTAGGTAAATACAGGTAGAGGTTACGGATATTTCAGTGCCATTACAATGCAAAGATGCCAACTTACCCCGTCGTATCATTGTGATAATGAGGCACTACGTGAATACAGGCATGTGAACTAAGGGGGAAATAATCTTTTATATAAAAAAAAAAAAAAGAAATCCAGGACTGGATTATTATCCTCCTTAAAACAGAGGGTCAGGTGACATCTCTAAAAATGCCCTTCCCCCAGCAGCAGCTGCTTCCCACTCTGGTGCATGGGAAAAATCCTTCCCTAGGGCACAGTGTGGTACCATTTAGTGAGCAACACTGAGTGTTGTTGCGGGAATATAGAATACTCACTTATTGACCATGAAGTAGGCCATCGGGAAGCATGTCCAGCATGAGAGTGGAAAGGACATATTGATTTTACTGGTTCTCTCTAGCACAGCAGTAGTGATTAAAATATCCCTTTTATGAACCATGGGAGTTGTAGTTTTATAACAACTGAAAACTTGGTGTTGGACCTTACTGTCCAAGGCACAAAGGCTCAGCAGACAAACCGATTAAAAAAAAAAAAGCTTCTATAAAAAAGGAAAGGGGAAGAGGAAATTTAAAAAAAAAAAAGGGATGCCAATTAATGTATACTGAGAAAAAGTTGTAATACCAAATGCATGGACATGTACTGTTTATAACACGAAAAGCCTGTCTATTCATCATTAATGAAAAGAATATATAAAAAAAAAAAAGCTTCTATATAGTTACACAGGCATAAGAGACCCATTAACCAGAAAGATCCAAATTACGGGAAGGCCATCTCTCATAGACTCATTTTTAGGCAGATAATTCATATTTTTGGAAATTATTTCCTTTTTCTCTGTAATAATAAAATAGTACCTTGTACGTAAACCCAAATAAGATACAATTAATCCTTACTGGAGGCAAACCCTAAAATAAATGTTTAAATGATTTTTGTACACTGTATTTTTGTATAGAAAGACCTGTTATCTGGAAAACCCCAGGTCCCTTTTTAAAAATTTAAGTATTTCTGGATAAAGGTTTCCAAAACACTGATCCAATACCTGTGTGTCATAAAAATTCATTTTTTCTTGATATCAAGAAAAAATTTATTTTTATGACACTAGGGAAAAGAAAGTCACAATGGGTTAAATCACTAAATTAACTAAGTTTGGATAGCAAGCACTGATTGGAGAATTTGAATTTGTAAGGCTATTTAAGATTGGCTAAATGTTTTTGTATTATCCTTGAGAAAGGTCCCAACAGGGACCGAAACGTTGGAATGCAACAGAAATAAAAACAGATATATTTTTTATATATGGGAGTGCTGGTTCTTCTGAAAATTTAAATACATATATTATAGCTGGATAAGCTATATTAGTGTGCCTTGGAGTACGGATACTCATTGGACCGTGATATATATATATATATACACATGTATATAATTATATATATATATATATATATATATACATGTATATAAATATATATATATATATATATATATATATATATATATATATATATATATATATATATATATATATATATATATATATATATAAAATTTTCAACTGCATCTGAAGGTGAAAGGCAGCACCTGGGCATGCACAGTTCCCATATAAAGTAATCAATCTGAAGATGAACCAGGAATCAGACGGAAATATGAGGCATCAGGTTACAGTTTGTGCAGAGCTTTTCCAGAGACTCAGTTGCCCTGGGTTCATTTCAGCAGCTGCTCATATCCAGTGCTTGTGACTTTTGTATGACTTTTATTGGGAAATGTTAGTTACTGCTGCAGGCCTGTTGTTATTCCATATGGAACAGTGTCCTTAGCAGTGACAATGACTTATTTTATAGAGCCTATATAATGTATTTATGGAACTTAAGGCACGTGCATACTGCCTGCATCATGGCCATGGCACAGTAGCAAACCCAGTACGGGGGGGGGGGGATATTGATGGGTTGTAAGTGTGCAAAATAAATCTGTATGTAGTTGCCAATGAAATAGGGAAATCAGTAATAGAGCCAGTTTACTTGCATTATTTCACCAAGGAAAAGGTCTGAAAAATGTTAAAGGAGAAGGAAAGGCTTCTTGCACTTGGGGGTGCCAAATGTTAGGCACCCCCAAGTGATTGTAGTTACTTACCTGAAACCCCAGGCCGGTGCTCCTATCAGCAGAAAACTGCACCAGTCCGGGGTTATACCTGTGAGCACCACGGAGCGATCCTCTTCCGTCTTCTTCCCGGGGCAAACGCATGCGCAGTTGAACAAAATAGACAACTTTTTAGTTAAAGTTTGGCTTCTCAATCTACTGCGCATGTGCAGCCGCGCAAAGAAGGAGGAAGACGGTGGTGCTCGCTGGAATAACCCTGGGCCGGTGCAGTTTTCTGCTGATAGGAGCACCGGCCCGGGGTATCAGGTAAGTACAGTGTCGGACTGGCCCACTAGGATAACAGGAAAACTCCCGGTGGGCCCAGGTGTCTGTGGACACTTGTGCTGCTAAACATTTGGCTTATTTCATGGCCATTCCCTATTTCTTTGAGAACAAAGAGGCTAAATAGATGGAATAATAGATTATAGTATGTAAAGAAAAGAGACCAGGATAATAGAGGTTGAGTGAGGAGATTAAGAATAATAATACTGAAAATGGGCCCCTGGTCTATGGTTCTTTGGTGGGCCCCTGTAGTCCCAGTCCAACACTGAGTAAGTAAATACAATCACTTGGGGGTGCCTAACATTTGGCACCCCTAAGTGCTGCAAGCCTTTCCTTCTCCTTAAAAGGGGTGGCTCACCTTTGAGTTCACTTTTAGTATCTTACAGAATGGCCAATTATAAGCAACCCTTTAATTGGTTTTTAGAATTTAATTTTTTTTATTATAAGTCTTTCCAGCTTTCAAATAAGAACAATTGCTCTGTAAGGCTACAAATGTATTGTCATCACTACTTTTTATTACTCATATTTCTATTCAGGTCTTCTCCTATTCATATTCTAGTCACTTATTGAGACTGGAATATAACTTCATTGTCTCTAGGGTAATTTGGACCCTAGCAACCAGATTGCTGAAACTGTAAAGTGGAGAGCTGCTGAATAAAAAGCGAAATAATCAATTGCAAATTGTGTCAGAATATCAATCTACATCATAATAAAAATTATCTCAGAGGTAAACAACCCCTTTAAAGGTACCAACTGCAAGGACATAGTGGGAAGCTATGATATTTGGGGAATTCTGTCTCTATGGCATGCATTGTTTGGGCACTGTAAGTAATGTGATGCATTTTTTAGACTCTCAGGGTTATACAATACACAGTTTGTGTACCTTGTGATGCACTCATATATTATTGGCAGTACTGGACAAATTGATGCAACTCTGGGACATAGTGTGTGTGGATATAATGTTCAGAGGAGGAATCTGTGGGCCATTTGACGTTCTATAGAGGAAGACTATAATAGAACTGGTATATGGGGCTACTTTCAGCAGAAAACTGCACAGGCCCGGGGTTATACCAGTGAGCACCGTGGAGCGATTCTCTTCCGTCTTCCTCTTTCATCGCGCGGCTGCCCATGCGCAGCAGAAGAAAAGCCAAACTTTAACTAAACAGTTGGCTATTTCGTTCAACTACACATGCATCTGCCCTGGGAAATTTGAAGAAGTGGATCGTTCCATGGTGCTCAATGATATAACCCCGGGCCGGTGCAGTTTTCTGCTGATAGGAGCACCGGCCCAGGGTTTCAGGTAAGTCTTTACAATCACTTGGGGGTGCGTAACATTTGGCACCCCCAAGTGCAAGATGACTTTCCTTCTCCTGTTCCAGTTAGAGCTGCATTACTTCCTGTCAGGCGATCAACAAGTGACAAACAGAACATCATAAAATGGTGGCTGAAGGGAAAAGATGTAAAAGGGCAATATTTAATCATATGTACATGACAATATGATCAGATTCTATAATAGATCACGTATTAGAATATAACATATCCATCCAATGGTTACTTTTTTCCTTCAGGAGTGCCATGTCTGTTTTGCTTATTTCTTCCCTAAAGGCACATGATAATACCACACATCATGCAGTGCCAGTCATTCACCTTTTGTGGTAACAATTGTTTTACACGTAGTTGATTTCCCAATGTTTAGCAAGGTAAAATCTTCCACCAGCCTGACTGATTTATTATAATGATAGCATCCCTTTACATTATCTGCAGCACTTTAGGAATAAAGATTTGGGAAGCACTTTCCACCACATCAACTGGAGAAATCTTTTTGCTAAATGTCTTTCTTCCCTGCTGTACTGTAATTCCATGTATATATTTCTCATTGCCCTAAACTGGACATCTTAATAAAAGCAATTGACCTTTCAATGTTCCTTTAAGAATGGTGTTTGGAAAGTCAAATCATTTGCTATATATTTAACAACAAACATTTACTTGCTGCCCACGGAAACACATTTTTGCTTAAACCCTCTCTATATATATTGCTGCTTCCACCTGTTGGTACTTAATCACCTCATGGGCTGCACAATCGCTTCTTAATACCAAAATTATTCTACAAACATAACTGGCATCACCGTAAAGCCTTGACCTGATACACTGCTTGGCACATACTCAGAATATCCTCGTTTGATTTTTGGAGGCACAAGCTGAGCTTGTGAAGTCAACTAAATAAGGCAGTTGGGAGCCTGGGGCAGCACTTGGACTTTCTAAGAACAGTTCATTGGTAGGAGGTGTCTGTCACACACAGCTGTGCCGAGGAGGAAGAGTGAGAGTGTATCCGTGCACTGAGGCACTTATCCATCTCCAAGACACGGATCAGTAGAAGACAAGCTCACGTATCTTCCAAAGAAACAGAGGATGGATATAGTGTGGATAGAATTACCAGCTTTTCTTTTCCATTGAGGAAGCCAGCCTATAAAACTGAAACACTCCAACACGTTTGGCCATAACTCTATTATGGCTAAAAGAGTTCAGTGTTCATGTCTTTCATAAGTCGCAAAAACTAGTCCGGGTCGCCTATACAGCCTGGTCCCCACATACTCCGCTGTGGGGCAATACTTACCTCCCCCACTTTCACTCACTCCCACACATTGCTAGGTTGGCGCAGCTGGGGATAAAAACTCTTGGGTATATTGTCTCTGAGGATGAATGAAAAACGTATGACACAATACGACAGGAGGTCAACCCCCACCCAGATGTGCTATTTAGGTATTTGCAAGTACGCCACACTTTTTATGTACAGTTACCAGTAAGACCTGTAAACCTAGACCTCGAGACCTATTTATAAAAACCCCTATCCTGGTTATAAACTATACTATCTACCACTGGTCCCTCTCCCGTTGAGAGAGTTAGGGACAAATGGCAAAGAGATATCCCCGACCTGGATGAAGAAAAATGGAAGGATGCTCTTAAGCTTGTAATGGAATTATCCATCTCTAAACAGAGTCTACTTAACCCCTTATCGGCCAGCAAAAATTTATGGAACAGTATCAGATCAATGCCCCAAGTGAAGAGAGGAAATTGGCACCATGTTCCATATATTCTGGTCCTGTCCGGAAACCCAGAGATACTGGGGTGTAGTACTTCAATACGTAAATGAAAAGCTGGCATTACCAAAATATTCTCTAATCAGAACTCTGTCTGTTGGGGTTAACAGGGATTTTGCAGCTCCATCCCTACTCTAGAATCTTACAGCTGCTATACTATGCCAAAAAAGCCATATTAATGCATTAGAAATCCCCCAACCCCCCTTCAATACAATATTGGCAAAAAAATGACTCTCTCTCAAACCAGAAATTGACCTATCTGGCTAGAGTTTGCCCAGGAAAATTTGAAGCTATTTGGGGTACATCTAAACTCATACAGTATAATGTGTATGACAACTTGTACCTCTGTCTCACCTCCCCTCTCTGCCTTCTTTCTTCTTCTCTGCCTTCTATTGGTTTTTGTAAATGTTCAGAATGAAGATTATTTACCTTTTTGCTAATTGCTAAAGCACAAATGAAGAAAGCCACAATGTATCCAAATCATACTAAACGTTAATTTAAATGTGAACAACCCCTTTAATAAGTAATAATATATAACAGAATAACATTTATTCCGGCGTTTGTGGTGGAAATTAAACCCATGTAAAAAAAGGAGTAGATCCCAAACCCATTTGTACCTGCAGAAGGGATGATCTCAGGGCAGGATTTACATAGTGGGATCCCCTTGGCCCACTGCCGTTAGTCGCCACTGTCCCTCCCCTTTATTCTTGCAAATTTTCATCATCTAGACCAGATCAATGGGGATTAGTGCATGGGAAATTAACTGTGTATCCCCAGTGTTTTTGAACCAATGTGGGTGTGGTTGGGCTGCATGCCACCCCCTAAAATTCTGCTGCCCTAGGCCCAGGCCTAGGTGGCCTTTCCACAAATCCGGGCCTGGATGTTCTTACCACAGAGGACTGTAGGAACAGGCAGACACACATAACTAAGAAGGTGTTGGGGTACCCCCCCACCTTAACACTTGTTGCACATGTTAAGTGGCAGCAGCTCTAACAAGAGGAATATGCCATTCTTATTATAGATCTCTATACACGTACCATGTTTATCTATAGAAATAAGTCAAATCAACTGGACTTGCTGGACTCAGCAAGTCCAGTTGATTTGACTTATTTCTATAGATATACCATGATGACCTGAATGAATGAGAACTTTCACAAATATGTACCATGTTTGTTCAGTATAGAAAATGTAATAATACATATTACCCTATTTTAAAACACTAGTTTCGTTATTTTTCTATAAAAGTAGGAGTAACAACACGCAGCGCTTCTCCTTCTCCAAGCCACTTAAACCGTACAATTGCATGAAGGAAGGAAAAGCATTTTAACGTGAGGCAGTTTTATGTGGGCAACAAAACAGCCCACGTGCCATTGCCTTTATCCCAATATAATGCATTACCATATGTTATTCTGCTCAGTTATATTCTTAATTATTAATGGGGTTGTTCACCTTTAAATTAACTTATTATTTGTGGTTTTTGAGCTATTTAGCTTTTTATTCAGCAGCTCTCCAGGTTGCAATTTCATCAGTCTGGTTGCTAGGGTCCGAATTACCCTAGCAACCTTGCACTGATTTGAATCAATGGTCCTGAATAGAAAGATGAGATATAAAAAGTAGCAATAACAATACATTTGCAGCCTTACAGAGCATTTGTTTTTAGATGGGGTCGGTGAACCCCAATTGAAAGCAGGAAAGAGTCAGAAGAAGAAGAAGGCCAATGATTCAAAAACTATAAAAAAAATGAAGGACAATTGAAAAACAATGGACCATTGTGTAACATACTAAAATTTACCTTAAAGGTGAACCAGCCCTTTAATATGAGTAGGAGCTTCCACACTGGTTAGTATTGGAGAAACCAGTTTAATCTTATCCAGTGACCAAGTGGCCTTTGACAGGCAAATTTGTTATGAAAATCATAATTCTAAATGTAAAAAGATGTTTGAAAACCAAGCACAAGTGATAACAGCAACTAGCAGGCAGACCAGAGCCAGGAAAAGATACTTTGCTCAGTCTGATAGCCACCGTTTACAATATTACAATATGTGAGAGCTGCCATATGTTTTATCATTTATAGAATACATTAAAGCATAATCCCTAATTTCCAATTTAGAAGGAAAAAGGTGGAAACATTGCTCTAGAGATAGGATCTCTACAATATTGTATATCCTCTATTTCAGGCAAGCCATATTTTATCATACGCCAAAATGAGTTGGTATAGTGACCATAAAGGACGGATCATAATGTGCTTGCTTTTATAAAGGGTCTCCAGTCAATTATATGCTATGGGCAAAGGATGCCTGCAGCTCGTCAGTGACAATTTTAGCGAATGTTAAACATGCAGCTAAGAGATTAACGTCCTAGATCCAAAGCAGCAGATGAATAAATAGCCCTTATCCTTTCAAACTTACAGCTGGAACCTGAATAGGGAAATATGCATCGGGCCTGGCATAAGAACAGGGACAAACAACCTGCCCTACTTTTGAGGGTAATCAACACCAGTGATGGGATGCGGGCACACAAATCCTACAGTCTATTTTGGAGCCTGGAACATAAGATGACAAAGAGCTTTTGTCAAGGTCGTGCAGAACCCAATACCAGGTGTTCAGATCTCTTCCATTAGCCAGTGATGTGCTTCTCCTATTCATCTTCCAGGCTACCATTGCCTGGTTGCTAGGTTAGACAAAACCCTAGTAACCAGATAGCTGCTGAAAGTCCAAACTCAAAAGAGCTGTTGAAACTCCAAATTAAAGCGCTGCTGATCAAAAAGTTAAATAATTTAAAAAAACATTTTTTATTTTTTTTTAAAATGAAGACAAATAGCAAATTGTCTCAGAATATCACTGTCTATATTATACTATTGTTAATTTACAGGTAAACTGTAATCTTAAACTGTCATTGCAAACTAACAGGGGTTGTGTAACAAGACATAGCAACCAAACAGCAGTGTTTTGCTGACTGATCCAAAAATTCAATTCAAATTCAATGGCTGCCACATTCTGTATGTCCTTCTGAACAGATGGCTAGTGGCAGTTACCCATGTCATGATCAGCACAGAGAGTGTTCCCCTAACTGTACCTCTATTGCAAGCACAAGGTATACGGTCATGTTTTCTTAAGGTTAAGCAAAGGGTCAGGGAATCCTGGGATGTGCGTGGCCTCTACATATTCTGGTGTCCAGTGTCCCTACTCACTCTCTCCTCTGTCACTTGGCTTCCTGGAACGGCTTTACTAATGGGAGTCTATTTCAGAACGTTCAGGGAACATTTATTACCCCCCCCCCCACAAAAAAAATCCAGTTTTGGACTAAAAGCCATAAGTCAGCAGGGCAGTAACTTAATACAATGCATTTGATTCCTAAGGGGGCTCATTTACAAAAAAAAGGGGGTACGACTACGAGGGACTGGGCAAAAACAATCTTTTATGTGGCCCCTAGTGCTTCTGCCAGTACTTTGTGGGTTACTTCTCATGCACAGTGTACACACCACTTTGGATTCAGATGTAGAAATGTGCTTTAATCTTCATTTCTGTTTTTGGTTTCCCTCAATGTCTGCTTTATAAAGTACACGACTTTATTGTATAAGAGGTGCAGTCATGTTCTATACATCCTAAGGTTCTTCATGATTCTTCCTGCTGGGTATTTTGGGAGCATCGCTTGATTCATTTGTTTTACCAATATTTTTTCTTCTTTTGAAACAACATAAAATTTTCCCAGATCCCAAGAAACCACATACAGTGTAATTCCTTGTTTATCTATTGCTGTACATAGACATCAACTCATAACTGGGATTTGGGCAACTCTATCTCTGTCAGTGTCACCTCTTTAACCCAGCTGGTCTCAGCTATTATCACTATGCTGAACATGGCCAACCAATCAGCTGTCTCTGTCTGCCTCCTTCTTTGTCAAAACAAGTGTAACACAAGCACAGCCATGTTCATGATCAAGTCTATCAGTCTAGCTAGCACAATGATCTTTTCGGCCGGAGGAGGCGAACTATAGGCCAGTTAGAGAATTGGCAGCAATGAATATTTCCTGCCTTGGAAACCAATGAAATGCCAGCTTGAAGACCAATGAAATGCCATCTTGAAGACCAATCATAATGAGATATAGGCAAACATCTATTGCTGTCCTAGATGTTCTTGGAACTATGGCTGATAACATTGGTTTACATATGTCGTTAACCTTGCTATGGCTACCCTGGACAAATGGGGGCTTGATATGAATAAGTCTGACCAATATCTACCTTTGTGTTGCCATTTCCTAATCATATAAATCTGGTTTATTTAGAGCAGTTTCCGAATATTTTAATAAATCAATCTGACTGATGGTAATAAAAGTGAATACAATACTGGCTGAATGGAGAACATAAAGGATCCTGTACTGGCCATTGTGGTTCTCCTTGACTAGAGCTGGCCTTTCAAAAGCCCAAGTTTGGCCTCTCCTTGGAATCCTTTAACTTTTTTTTCCTATACATGATGTTGGAGATTCACACACATATATGATTTGTTTCCAAGATTTTGTGTATTGTAAAAAAGCAGCCTTAACATTCTTTCAGGCACATATGGGAAAACAAAGTTAATAAATTCAAAAGCTCTTTGTTGTTTTACTGTTACCAAAATTAATATTAATGTAAATGCCAATCTTGCCTAAATTTTTCTACGACCTCCCAGTCATATTGCTGAAGAAGTTATACTTTGTTTGTGGCGGTATTTGTAAAGCATAATATATGTACACAACGTGCATGTTGTGATATGGACTTTAGATTGATAATTTCCACAGCATTTGTTAGGAATTCAGCCCTGGGCCCTGCTCATAAGCAGAAGGTAGTTTGTTGAGAGATGTGTCTCTGTAATTAGGGCAGCAGGAACTAAAATACACGTGTGGGCCTTTGGCCCCCTTGCTCCTCCATGCCTGTGCTGCTGGAAGGTATCTGAAGATCAGACTTTGACAGTGACACTGGCCTTTCAGATGGAAAAGTACATTTCTGAGGTGGGTTATAATATCAGCCTTAATTGGTCACTCAGACTCGTGTTGCTGTACATGGAAACAAGCCAAGTAGAATAAAGGCTATTACTATCGCATAGCCTCAATGTTCCTTTTAATTTCCTGTGTGCTGTGCAGGCAAAATTGTCCCCTCTTCCAGCATGCCAAACTTATTTTCTTGTAATGAACTGTTCTACAGAGGAGCAGCTCTGTGGGGCATCTTTGGCCAATTGGATTGCTCAGTCTATATGAATGATCCGGTTTATTGTAAGTAACCACAGTTAAGGTGACCATACATGGGCAGATTTTGCCTCCGGTCTGTGAACGATCCTATCGGCTAAATGATTGTTTCAAAGAATGATTCAAGCATCCAAAATATACATAGTAACATAGTAAGTTAGGCTGAAAAAAGACACACACCCATCAAGTTCAACATTTTAAGCCTATATATAACCTGCCTAACTGCTAGTTGATCCAGAGGAAGCAACCCCCCCCCCCCCATTTGAAGCCTCTCAAATTTAAAGCCTCTCAAATTTGCCTCAGAGGGAGGAAAAATTCCTTTAATTCAAAAATAACTGAAAGAGACCCATAGATAGTAAATACAGTAGCAAAAATAATTATAAAAATTAAAGATATTTATTACGACGTGTTTAGCCTGATGTGTTTCATGCCAACTGGGCACTTTCTCATAGGCTTATGGTCCCATCCTTGTCCATGAGTAAGTGCCCAGTTGGCAAGAAATGTGCCAGGTTAAACATGTCCTAATAAATATCTTACATTTTTATAATTATTTTTGCTACTGTATTTATTATCCATGGGTTTCTTTCAATTATTTTTGAATTAATCCAATTTTGGTAAACTTAGAACTGGTGGTTTGATCATGAGACCATATGGGGATATTTACATCTCCTATAACTTAATATATATACTTTTTTTCTTCCTGACTCCAAGATGGCAATCGAACCAGTCCCTGGATCAACTTGTTCTATGAGCTATCTTCCATAACCTTTTCTGCTTTCTGTTAAACAGCATATCATTGGATCTCTTGCTGTTTTATTACATACAGGATATGTTTTACTCTTATCAATAACATCATTAATAGCATCAACTATTGTTTTTATCCCTGGAACTAGAAAAAAATGTGATCATATATATGCTAAAAGTGCTTTCTAAAATTGATTTTAAAATATTGTTTTTTTTTTTTCTGGCAACTCTGCTTACACAGCAAAGAAGAAACGGTCATAATAAACTCCGTTTGTTAGGCAGATTATCATCTTATTGCAGAGACAGAAACAGTGGGAACTAAATCCAGGTGATTTGACTCACGCCCCATATACAGGTGACACCAAAAAATCTGGGAGGGTGACAGGACTGGTATTGGTACATCACACCATGACCATATACAACAGACAGGAGGGTTTTTAGTTATTTCATAAATAATTCATTGGGCCACTTTGGCAGGCGTTGCCAAAACTAAGGCAATCATCATTTTTTGGCTCAATGCTTAGACAAATGGGGTAGAGGTGTGGGACAGGCCCCGACTGGCAATCTGTGGGTTCTGGCAAATGCCAGAGGGGCTGCTGTAAGTTGCCATAGACAGACACTATTTATTGGGCTGGTGAGGTGCTGCTTGGGCCTCTGTGTAGCTGAAATGCCAGGGCCTATTTTGAATCTCAGTCCAGACCTGGTGTGGGACCTGTTATCCTGAATGGTGGGGATGTGCAGTTTCCCAGATGAGTTCTCTCTGTAATTTGGATTTCCATATCTTAAGCCTACTAAAAAATCTTTTAAACATCAATTAAATCCAATATGAATTGTCTATAGCCACCAAGGTTTAATTGTATCATAGTTAGGATTAACTACAAGGTACTGTTTTATTACTCCATGTATATGAGTAGGCCCAGGTGCTCTGCCCGAGCCTTCAGCTTGAGGGAGCAGACATAAGCGTACTGTTTGAGTGCCTACCCTACAAACAATACGGTATTGTTTTATTACTACAGAGAAATAGTCTATGGGAGATGGCCTTCCCATAATTTGGATCTTCCTGGATAACGGCTTTCTGGATAACTGATCCCATGCCTGTATTTTACCAATCACCAGGGGAAGAAATGCAGAGCATGCCCATTAGTGCTCCTTCATCAATGGCGTCTCCCCACCCGAACCGTTATGACTGCAGTCAAGGAAAGGTAGGGGTCATGAGTGTCTACAACCCTCATGAATATAGAGATAAAAACCCCTCTCTAATGATACAGTCAGAGGAAACAGATATACATTTTGGGGACATAGTGCAGGTTCTAGAATTAAGATGACTTGCTTTTTGGCAAGGAGTCATTGAGGACATTATCAGAATAAGCCATGTATAGCTCAAGCACCCAGACCTTGTGCCCAGAAATGTTTCTTCAATAATTCAGACCTTCTTAGGATGGGTGACTTCCTGTGTCATCATGTTTTATTTAAAGAAGTATTATCACTGAGGTTTTTTTCAGTATCCAATGTACCTGTCATTGCCAGTATGACTAAAATGGCATCAGCAATGTCATCTTCCTTACATAAGATTGCTTTATTTAACAACTTGCTGGTGAGGACTCTTCAAATATTTTCTCTTTTATAGAACGTAGTCCAGTCACAGAAGCCTTTCTGAAGGCTAAGAAGAGGGTGGTGCCTTCCTTTCCTAAATTGTGTTTTTCTCCTTGGTTTTCTCATTCAAAGACAAGAAACATTAAGGAGCGAACCTTGAGATTTCTTCAATTAGTCACACTACACGTGGCCTTAATGGTAGGATCGTCTTTGTAAAGTAGAATGTTGCATTGATATTTCATGGACAATGTAAAAAACAAGTATTAATAGAATTCTACTGACCTAGCCACCATATTCACTAAAAAGAAATAGGAATTGTCATTGGAAACTCCAAGCCCCATGTCTTGAGTGTTTATCAAGTCAAAATCTCTGCCAGTGCATATACTGGGTGTATTTTGTATTAGTGATCCTAAAAACTCTCACCAAAACTATATATTCCCTTCATAGTGACCCTTAACTATTTACCTTTCTTACACCCTGTAGCATATTTTAAGGAACTGGTGAGTCCTAGACATGAGCATTGGTCACATAACTAACTTTTGCAGTTGTTAACCTTTTCTAGTGCAGGGTTCCCAAAACACCAGGGCCAAGAGAATAAGAATTCTCTAAATAAGAGGTGAGGAGAAAATATAAGACCATGTTTTTAAAATAAAGGCATAGGACCTGCAATCCAGAATGCCCAGGACCAGGGGTTTTCTGGATAAGGAATCTTTCTATAATTTGGATCTCCATAACTTAAGTGCACTGAAAATCATTGTAAAATTAAATAAACCCAACTGGATTGTTTTGCTTCCAATAAGGATTAATTATATCTTTTTCGGGGGTCCAGTAAAATGTACTGTCTTATTATTATTACAGAGAAAAAGGAAATCATTTTTAAAAACTAGAATTATTTGATTAATACAGGCTCTATGGGAGATGGCCTTCCCGTAATTCCCAGATAACGGATTCTGTACCTGTATATTTACTTGCAGTGAATGATTACATAAGTAGAGGGGATGTGCAGTGGCAATCCCTTCCATTTTTTGATTACGTTTTAAGATTGTAAGCTCTTTTGGGCAGGATCCTCTAACTCTTTTATCAGTTATATATGTTGCTTTATATGTTAATCTATCTGTTAAATGTATATACAGGGCTGAGGAATTTGTTCCCCTTACATGATAATATTTCAATTAATATGGTTTTAAAAACTCTCTCCAAACATTTGTTTTTATATATACAATATACCCCATTACTGGATCAGCTATTGATAATGTTGCTCATACAGGGAACAAGTTCCTGGATATCTGAATGATCACCCCCCATCAATCAATCAATAGCACAATATGGCCGCTCATGGGAGGGAAAAGTGCTTTGATGGACTGGCCTAAGTTGAAAGTACAGGCCTGTTCCAGAACTCATAAATCTATACATGCCCTGAAAGAGCTAATTGGTCAGTCCATTTTTCATTTTTTTTTCATCACAGCAGATTAACCATTTGGAAACCCACATGAACAAGTATAGAGCTCAGTTAGATATTAACTAAATTGTCTTTATGTGGACTAAACAGGTCAGGTGCCAGAATTATATATTGTGCCTTTAATCCTTTCATGTTCTTAAATGTTCCATATTAATTAAAAGCCAGTTTCAAATTCCATTCTTTGAATGCTTAATGGGGAAGTCAGGGCACACTTTTCGGATATTTGACATGACTTCATTTACAAAATTCTGACGCACAACCACATTAAAGTGATCTTGCCTCTCACCGTATCAATAGACACAGAAAAAGACTAACAATATGAAAGTGCTTTTTAAGTCCAACTTAGATAAACACGCCTGCATTTGTTATTTCAGAGCTTCTGGTGAGCCACAAATCACGCCACTGGCAGTTTAGAGTGATTAATGCTGTACGATGAAATAGGCACTTCTTAGCTAGAAGCCCCCATGGAACCCAATGTACACCACTATGCTAGGAAAGCAGGGTTATTTAAGGAACCACTCATTTATTTTGGTACAAAGGATGCCTCAGAACACGCTCAAACCCCTCAGCTGAAACCCAGTACAGAATTCATTTCAAGGCCAAATTCATAAAACTGTCAATAGTGTAAAAACGGTTTTAACGTGAATGTAACACTACATCAGAAGAGCCAAAAAAACAGCCAAAAATGAAAATATTCTCTTAGGCGTTTGCATGTAATATTCCCTTTATCAATACTAAATACTTTTATTCAGGGCCGATCCGCGCCTATATGCCGCCTGAGGCGGCCTTCCGTTGCCGCCCCGACCCCTCCTCACGGCGCTCACATTTTCTGCGCAGGAGGGGGTCGGGGCGCTGCACGACGCTAGTGCAGAGAGCGCATTTGCACTCTCTGCACTAGAAGAGCCGAATTTCCGGGTTGAAAACCGGAAATTCGGCTCTTAGTTACCAGGAGCGGCATTTTTGCCGCCCCTGGTAACCAGGGGGGCGCTGCCGCCTGAGGCGAGTGTCTCAACTCGCCTCATTGGTGGAGCGCCCCTGCTTTTATTTTGTAGGCATTTCTGTCCCGAGTAATCAGAGGCCCGAGTGCTGAACGTACATATTCTAACGCTAAGGGGCAGATTTATCAAGGGTCGAATTTCGAGGTTTAATAAACCATCGAGTTCGACCCTTGAAGTAAAATCCTTCGAATACGAATATCGAATTTGAAGGATTTTATCGCAAATACTTTGATTGAACAATCGAATAAAAAGAATTAAAAAAAAAAGAACGATAAAAGCATTCGAAGGATTTTAATCGATTGATAGAAGGATTTTAATCGATTGATAGGATTTTTATTTGATCACAAAAAACGTAGAAATGTGCTAGGGAAGGTCCTCATAGGCTACCATTGCAGCTCAGTAGGTTTAAACTGCCGAAGTATGTAGTCGAAGTATTTTTTAAAGAGACAGTACTTTGACTATCGAATGATTTTTAGTTCGAATTGGAATCGAAGGGCGTAGTAGCCTATTCGATGGTCGAAGTACCCAAAAAAATACTTAGAAATTCGAAGTTTTTTTCATCCGAATCTTTCACTCGAGCTTAGTAAATGTGCCCCTAAGTATAAAGTGGACATGAGAAACAGGGGGTGTTATAGAGAGGAAAATAAGTGATATAATTTATTGCATAAGACAAAAAATGTTGATGTGGGGTGTGGTTTATAAGCTAAGATATCTATTGAGAGGGTTTTGAAATACTGTAGGAGAGGACCACATTGGCCCATTGATTCTGTCCTTTCCAGACAAGTCTCACTAGGCCCCCCTTTATGATTCAACCATTTGACCCAGGGGCAAATTGTGGTGGTCTTCCAGTGTATGCCATCATAGCAGTGCATGATATCTGCAGATAAGGAGATCAATGAGCTGACTGGTGAGAATGTCCCATCCACTCTACTGCACCTTCTTTAATATCCTGAAACCTTACCCTTCAGGTGGATCTCAAGGGCAAACACTTCTCTCAGCAATCTGATATAGGTGTCCTGCACTCTGCTGACAGTCATTATCTTGGAAAGATTAATAGCATGAGAAGGATGAGTAGATATTGCCTAAAAATACATTTTGTACTGCTGACCCTCCAAGAAGCTTCAGCAAGGGCAGCGGCAATTCAGGAAAATTATTAATAAAGTGTCACTTACAAATGTGCAGCCTGCCCCGACGCTTCTAGCTATGCCCGGCTATTTCTGTCTTACCATGGTAACGGAAAAAATCAAATATACGTCCAGCCCAGAAATAGAGCCATTTACAGGCCCGGCAGATTAAATAGTATAAACAAAAATATCTACGGGACTCTAAGTCCGGCCGCTTGTCAGCAAGTAGCGTGTAACAGTATCTGATCAGATAAAGCACACGGAGCGTTGGGAATTGTTATTCACTTTAGTGGTTACTATAGAGAAGTGCATGCATGCTCAAGCAACATAGACAAACATAGCCATGTATTAGGATATGGTAAATTATATGGAAAATATATGGTCACCTGTAACCATTCCATCACCATGATACTATTCCTGCTACCTTAAAAAGGGCACAAGGATTCATTTTCCGAAGTCATCCGAGTGTCATGTAGCCGGCAATTTTGATTCTAGCGGGCAGGAAGGCTTTTCGGGGAGATTAGTCGCCCGATGAAGAGGCGATGTGTTGTCGGGTGACTAAATCTCCCTGAATCTTAGCGTGTGCCTTACCCTTAAGCTGCAAGAGAACCTGCTTATCTTAAATAGTTTCTTTGCTTATCTTAATTTGTTACAAAAGTATGGAAGTGCACCTGCCATGTATTCTGGGCTCTCTGCCCAGAGCCTAGAAACGTTGTATCTTTTTCTGGCTGTTCAGTGCAGGAGATCAAAGAGAAAGTCAGGACATTTCAATAACAATCTGGGACTACGGGCTGAGCTGTTAAAATTTGGGACTGTCCCGTGAAAAACAGGATAGTTGGGCGGTATCAGTGTAACGGGAGGGGGATACTCAGGAGAAGCAGGGCCTCGTGCAGAACATGTTCTGTTTCACCATATCCCTTTGCCTTCCTCATACTAGCCGTTTTTCACAAGAAAATCTTATTACTGGCCTAACGCTATCAAATCCAATAATACAAAATAAAAACAAAGCAGAAAAGCATTAGCATCCAACACTAAAAGTAAGAACACATCTAAACTTACATATGAAGAAACATAACAAAACTGGCTTTTACTGCCATTACTTAAAGATCTGGCGCCACCTGTTGGCCTTGATGAAAAATGAATTAGTCATTTCAGTTGTATTTCTGTGAAGCAGTGGTTCCCTAACTGTGGGGCTGGACCCTCTCCTGTGGGGAAATACAAGCACTACTGTACAGCACCATTCAAACCACCGTCTAAAAAGCCTAACTATCAGTGTCTTCTGCAATTTAGAACTGTCTAAATGGGGATTTTTAAGAGCTGCGCCCTGTTTAAATACAAACATACAAAGGGGATGAACCTGCAATGAATGCTTTCAAAATACATTTAAATTATCTCTACTCTTGGGGGCAGATTTATCAAGGGTCGAAGTGAATTTGAGGGAATTTTCAAAGTAAAAAAAATTCGAAGTAATTTTTTGGATACTTCGACCATCGAATAGGATACTACGAGTTCGAATTTGAATCGAAGTATAAATCGTTCGACTATTCGACCATTCGATAATCGAAGTACTGTTTCTGGAATAAAAACTTCGACTTCAATACTTCACCAACTTAAACCTGCCGAATTGCTGTTTAGCCTATGGGGGACCTCCTGTGTGATTTGCTACGTTTTTTGAAGTCGGAGGATTTTTTGGGAAAATCGTACGATCGTACGTTAAAATCATTCGATTCGAAGTACAATCGGAGTACAATTCGAGATACTTCAAATGTCGGAGGATTCTATTGGATGGTCGAAAGGCTTTTTCTACTTCGAAATTCGACCCTTGATAAATCTGCCCCTTGGTGTGAGGATGCTGTCTCTTTAAGCTCATTTAAAGGAAAACTTTACCCCCAAAATGAATATTTAAGCAACAGATAGTTCAAATTAAATGATATATTAAAGAATCTTACCAAACTGGAATATATATTTAAGTAAATATTGCCCTTTTACATCTCTTGCCTTGAGCCACCATTTTGTGATGGTCTGTGTGCTGCCTCAGAGATCACCTGACCTGTCTGTTAACTGGCTCATGTGACCTAACATGTATGGTATGTTTGTGCGCACTGTAAATCATACAATCCCAAGGGGCGGCCCTTATTTTTTTAAAATGCCAATTATCTATTTAGGATTACCCAGTGACACATACTACTAAAAAAGTATATTATTATGAAAATGGTTTATTTACATGAAGCAGGGTTTTACATATGAGCTGTTTTATGCAATATATTTTTATAGAGACCTACATTGTTTGGGGGGTATAGTTTTCCTTTAAAGGTAAATTAAATCATTCTGATCAGTCCCTTATGCTGTTGCCTTGTGCCGGGTGTGTCTGCAGACTTTGCTGATTTGTGAGCGGAGGTGGTGTAAATTCCATTTTTAACTATATGCGTGCATCAGCAATTCATTTCATCATCCACTTCTTTATTATTATTTTTTTTAATACAAATCTAACGTCAGGCTGCCCAGCAAACGGGTGCACAAATTCATCCCAGGAATAAGTCTTTTCATAATAGATAATGGCTCTTTAAATCGGCTGGCTGAAAATCTGCCCCAAAAAAATGTTTCCCCTTTCCTTTTCGTGTGTATTTGGGTACGTTCATATTTTCTGTTTCTATTTAGCACCATGGTGCTACTCTATACCCACAAAATATCTACTTTCTGTATGCCATCAGTCCATTATTCCACAACATGCTTGAAAACTAGCAGGGATAATTCAACTTTTAGTTTACTTTTAATACGTTTTAAAAAAGCTAATTCTAAGCAACTTTTTGATTGGTCTTCATTTTTTTTCATAGTTTTTTTTATTTATTATTTGCCTTCTCCTGCTGATTCTTCACTGACCCCCATCTAAAAACAAATGCTCTGTAATGCTACAAATTTATTGTTATTGCTACTTTTAATATTTATGTTTCTATTCAGGCCTCTCCTATTCATATTCTAGTCCCTTATTCAAATCGAAGCATGGTTGCTAGGGTAATTTGAAACCTAGCAATCAGACTGCCGAAATTGCAAACTGGAGAGCTGCTGAATAAAAAGCTAAATAACTGAAAAATCACACATAATAAAAAATGAAAACCAATTGCAAATTGTCTCCGAATATCGCTCTCTACATCATACTAAACATTAATTTAAAGGTGTACAACAAGGGGTTGTTCACCTTTGAGATAACGTTTAGGGATGCACTGAATCCACTATTTTGGATTCGGATGAACCCCTGAATCCTTTGCGAAAGATTTGGCTGAATACTGAACCAAATCCTAATTTGCATTTGCAAATTAGGGGTGGGAAGGGGAAAATTTTTTTACTTCCTTGTTTTGTGACAAAAAGTCACTCGATTTCCCTCCCCACCCCTAATTTACATATGCAAATTAGGATTTGGATTTGGTTCGGCCTGGCAGAAGGATTCGGCCGTATCTGAGTCCTGGCCGAATCCCGAACCGAATCCTGGATTCGGTGCATTCCTAATAATTTTTAATTTGATGTAGAGGGTGATATTCTGACACCAAATGTAATCGGTTATCATTTTATATTTTTTGTGTTTTTTTTAGTTATTTAGCTTTTTATTCCGCAGCTCTCCAGTTTGCAATTTCAGCAATCTAGACTAGAAGAGGGCTGGAATAGAGAGACGAGTAACAAAAAGTAGCTATAGCCATAGATTTGTAGCCCTACAGAGCATTTGCTTTTTTAGATGGGGAAGGCAAATTATCAAATAACTAAAAAAAAAAGAAATAATGAAGACCAAATGAAAAGTCCGTTAGACCCTTGGCCGTTCTGTAAAGTACTCAATGTAAACGTGAAGGTGAACCACCCCTTTAAAGAATGTCCAAATCTAAGCAGCTTTTCAATTTTATAGTTGTTGAATTATTTTATTTACCCTTCTGCCCCTTTCCAGCTTTCAAATGGGGGTTGTTGACCCTGGCAGCCAAAAATAGGGGAAAAAAAACTATTTTGCTAAGGTAAATTGGACCCAAACTGGAGAGCAGCTGAAATTCCAAACTGGAGAGCTGCTGAACAAATATCGAAATCACTCTGGGGGGGGGAAATGAAGACCAACTGCAAATTTCACTGCCCACATCATACTCCAAAGTTCATTTAAAAGAGAATATCCTCTCTAATGATTAGCAGGTAAAGAACAACAAGGAAAACTGGGGTCATTTATAAAGTTTGTGCAGTGCATATTTATTGGCAAATAGTTGTATTGCCCATGGTTTTTTCCTGAAAGCTAAAATATTGCACTGCTGGGCCCGAATTCGCATTGTGAATACTTTTCCGCAATTGGCTCGCAAATGAGACAGGTGTTTGCGTGAGTGCACCCAGTGTGCGAGGTTGTTGTGCGCGAAAATAGCCTTGACAGTAACTTCAATTCGCAATTTGCAAAACTGTTTTGCGAATATTTTCTTCGCCACCAAAGTTGTGGCATAACTCATTCGCAATTTGCATTTTTCGCCATATTTAAAAAGATCTTATGGGCATTCGCAGTGTGAAAAGAATTTGCAAATTCTGTTTGCACATTAAGTACACCACTCGTATCCAGCTTTATAAACTAAGGTTATAAATGAGCCCCACTGTCTCTCTCCCAGATGGAATATAACAGCTATGGTTTTAGCCACATTTGAACACCCAGTATTGGCCTCAGTTGGCTCCAGGTAACAAGGAAGATAAAGATCGAGCCCTGGGAGGGGTACAAGCCATTTTCTGGATATTAGAACTGGATCTGAGCCTGATCATTATCACCCTAGTAAACAACAGAAAAGTCATTGGGGCACATCATTGCTCCTCTGACGACTGGTTACAGCATTGGAGTTGTGCTGAGAGTCGCTGAACTAACCCCCACACTTCCATGTGCAACATCTGCATGTGATTATTACTTTGTCCAAAGTAGGAAAAGAATCATGCTGCGTCTCTGATTGAGGGCCACGCACTGAATCATTCTCTGATCTGATTACATGTACAATTGGAGATGACCTTAAAGCTGAATAAAAAAACATAAGCAACAGGGCAGATTACAAGGCAGCATTGCTAGACTCTTTATCATAGCTCTGATAATTCACTCATTATCTGCCATCCTTGCATCAGATAACAGGAGCAATGTTAGGGTAAGGGCACACTGGGCGATACGTTTTCCGAAGTCGCCTGAATTTTCCTTGTGAGGCAACTCTGGGCGACTTCAGGAAAACGAATCGCCGCGTGTGATTAGCGCCGGCGATTTTTCATTTTAGCCAGGCGCAGAGTGAGGGAAGGTGTTCGGGGAGATTGGTTGCCGCAAAGTCAAGGCAATTAGCCACCAGGCGACTAAATCTCCCCCAATCGGCCAGTGTGCCCTTACCCTTAGGGTCTAGTACACAGCACTGCACGCGTTTATAAAGAATAATCAGTCGCTATTAAAAAGAAAGAAAATAGAAACTAAGCTGCAAAGGGAACGGCTCACCATGCATTTACATACCTCCCAACTGTCTCATTTTTTGCGGGACAGTCCCGCTTTTGATAGCTCAACCCATAGTCCCCGATTGTTACTGAAATGTCCCGACTTTCTCTTTGATCGCCTGCACTGAACTGAACAGATACAATGTTTCTAAAACTTAATTGGCTTTTGGCAGAGAGCCCAGAATAGATACTTTTGTAACAATTTAAGATAAGCAGGTCTCTTGGGGAACCTGTGATTTGCAGCTTGAATGTCAATTCTACTTAATTAGCAAAATTGTAATAACAAATAAAAACCACAGAAAGTTTGTAAAATGGACATGGTAATTAGGGGTTAAATGGGGGTTGTTCAAAAAATGCAGCACATCTTTTTGTCCCTCTTTCAATTTCTAAAATGATGGGAGGTATGCATTTCGTTGCTCAGTGATTAAAGGGGTGGTTCACCTTTAAGTTAACTTTAATATCTTATAGAATGTCCAAGCAACTTTTCAATTGGTCTTCATTATTTATATTTTTTTTTAAATATTTGCCTTCTTCTTCTGACTTTTCAGCTTTCAAATGGGGAGTCGCTGACCCCATCTACATTTATTGTTTTTCAGGCCCTCTCCTATTTATATTCCAGTCTCTTGTACATGGTCTCTAGCATGGTTGCTAGGCCATTGTGGAACCTAGCAACCAGACTGCTGTAATAGCAAAGCGGAGTGCTGCTGAATAAAAACCTAAATGACCACTAATTATAAAAAATTTTTTAAACCAAATGCAAATTGTCTGAGAATATCCCTCTCTACATCATACTAAAAGTTAATTCAAAGGTGAACAACCTCTTTAAGGCCATTCTGTACACTCCAAATACCATGCAGGACACCTTATACTTGTCAGACAGCTTCTAGCTCTGGAGATTGTTCATAAAATACAATGATAGGTCAATCACACTCAATAACAGCAGCAGTGACGTCACTATAGTTCTGGGTGCAGCTGATCACATGAACGTAAATGGGATTCCAGATGTACCATTCTTGGTGCTCATTTGGGCCCTTCTGGAATTTGAGTTTTGCAACTTTTGGAGTGTCAAAGGTTAACTCTACATGGCTCGGGAATGAGCAGCTGTGTTGTACCGAGGGGCAGCAGGATGAGCCAAAGAAATTAACACTAAATGCCCCGATTTATGAATCATTACAGTAGGCAAATTGCTAGAGTTTTGCACAGTTCTAAGAATGTTTCAACCTATTTATGAACCTTCAATTAGGAGAGCAATGTTTCAGCCCAACACGTTTCTAACCTCAATCTAATTTCCCCTATTTATTTGTCTTTAAATACCAATGGCTCCTATTGTGGATGGCAAAACAGGAGAAAAACATGATTTGTCTACAAATTGCTTACTTTGTCAGAATCATTAAAATGCTATTAAATGAATGGATTTTGTAGTAAGGTTTTATTGCTCTGATGACGGTTCCAGCCCAACAGCAGCAGAACAGTAGCTATAAATCAATGTAAAGCATTGACCCGCGTGTATATAATTTATATATGTATATAATGAGAGGTGCCCCCCAGTGTAAGTGTTTATTTGCAGGGATATGGTACCCCATTGCTAGTTATATTTTTGACAAATCTTGACACCACCTATTACAAACTGCATGAAGCCAGGGCTTTTTGTGCAGTAACGGTAACTGTTCTATGGCTGAGCAACGTGCAACAAAAGCTTATTGAAAGGCTGGAGTAATACTTAACAGACTGGCGGTATATGCAAAGAGATGTCATGTTTGATGGCTTGTGGAAAATCTAATTTAATAGAATAAAATGCCAGCTGACTAGAATAAAATGTCATACTCAAATTATCCACGAGTGAGCGTGAGCATGTGTCGGAACTCTGGGGATGATGCATACAGGAGTACATGTCCCCAGTGCTCTCTTGGATTGCGGCTGGGCGGCACGCAGCCCTTAAAATCGAGCAGCCCAAGGCCCAGGCCTTGCCACAAATCCAGGCCTGGATCCATTATTTAGAAAAACTGGCGCATTTCAGACAATACCTGTACCCATGCCTTTGTCCCATCCAGCTCACTTACCAGGCAACTTATTTAAGTGGTCTGTAGCTCTGGTTCCTGCCCCGGTCAGCTATGGGAGGGCAAGTTGCCCCCTGGCACAGAAGAAGGTGGGGGGTCCATTAATCCACCACTAAAACAAGCCTTTGTTTCATTATTTATCTCATCATCATATTATTATGGCAGCAGCATAATGAGAGCGTCATTCTATCCCTGAACTTACTGAATACCAAAACCTCCTTAATAATAACAATATGATAGATTTCAATGCATGACGTCTCTACCACCACTCCATTTATCTATAAAAGGCAGCTTGGATATGAGAAAGCCTAACAGTTTCCTTTCTCTAACCACTCGCCCCCCTCCGGCTGCCATACCAGAAATCTCAACATTTACATATTTCATCAGTTACTAATAGAACCGAGTTTAAAATCCATGCACAATTACATGTAAACGTTCCTTTGGCAAACGCTAAAGCTTTTCTCTTTTTCTACAGGAGCAGATTTGCACTATATAAGGAAGGGGGCCGAGTGCCAAAGAATTGCATTAAAATAACATGCTCTGCAGATTAAAACTCTTGTCATTCAGCAATCCACTTAAAAACATATCATTCTGATCCTAATTAAAATATATCATTAAAATTGTTAAATAATCAACATGGATAACAAGATATACAACCCCAGGTTATACAACATGCTGTTCAAACACTACTCGCTTCCCGTCTAAATTACAGGGCGATTCCCCTTACATGCTGCCTTATACATACTTACACCATAAACTTTGACTATGGTAGGTCAGCTGGCTTTTCTGTTCTCCTCTACCCAAGATGCCCTTGGCTTGGAGTGTTCCTGTTCTACTAAACTCAATTATGATACATGACCATCACTGAGCGTCCAATAAAGCAAAGACGGAAGTTTAGCTTAGACTTCCAAAATGGTAGACCCAAACTTTTATGTGCCCCAAATGTTCTGCAGCCCAGTACAACTCCAGCAACCAATCTATATTATATTTTATCCTATCGTTTTTCCTTTACTTTTTCTTGTAAAAAGATCTATATAAAAGTATTACATAGGCCAGCGTTGCCAAAATCTTTTTGTGAGGTGGGATAGTTGTCCAGCATACCTATATGGTATGCTGGACGTATATAAGCGTTCCAAAACAGAAGCAGAATTATCCTCCTGATAGAGAAACAGAACCATCCAGCCCAAGATAACCAGCTACCTGATATATTCAGTATTACTAGGAGCAAGCATTGTGCTACAAATCAAACTCAAGAGCCTTCCCAGTTGGCTCATAATTGCTTAGCAATAAAGAGCTTAGGGACAAGATGCAGACAGAATTCCTCACATCTACCCCCAATTCTACCATCACAGAATTAAGAGTCTCCCTTAAATGATGGCTGGTGGCCACCAAGCAAAGTGTAGACTCAAAAGGAGCCCATTGTCTCGCTCAGCTTTCATTATTTTAATTACATCTTTAAATCCCAGCTTACCTACAGTGCAATTATCCATTTCTAAATGCAGTGCTATCTGGCTTTACATTACCATGCTTGGTTAGACTGAGACTCAGCAATGCTAGAGCGGTATAAATGGCGTGACCTGAAGAATGATCTCATTGGTTTCCTTACCGCACACACAAATAAGAAGGACCTCTTTGCTTTATTTGTTTTGTTGAATAAAGATTAGGAATACAATGAGACATTCAGGCCCATGCATTGTTTTGCAATGAAGTCATGCTTTCTGGCGATTCGAGGTAGTTAGGCCTTCAGCTTCAATCACACTTTACCTTATGCTCATTACAATGGTAAACATGAATTGCTGTCTAGTTAAGTACTCTCCAAAAAAGTGCACATTATATGCACCGTTTTTATCGAAAGGGAAAGGGCAGGTACTTGAACTGCTCTTCAACACAGAAGGGCAAAACAGAAACCTGAAATAGATGCATTAAAAGAGAAGAAGAATGAATGGCCATTGTGATGGACACGTATCTTGGGTCCAGACGGTTTCAGCAATGAAATGGCAGCTCCTCTTTACTATCGTGGGACAAAGGTATTCAGAAACTGCAAGTACCTCACTAGCTCTGAAAAATACTCTGTAGTGTATTAGCAATAACCAGGGCAGTGGAAAACCAGAAAAACTTCCAGTGGGCCCAAGTGTCCCCTCTTGCGTCTAACCATTTGGCATATATCATGGTCATTCCCTATTTCTTTTTAGGAAAAAGAAGGCTTAATAATGGAACAATAGAGTATAGTAAGTAGATATAAAAGACTTGGAGAATAAAGAGGTTAAGTGAGTAGATGAGGAATAATAGTTTGGAAAGTGGGCCCACGGTATAAGGTTTTCTGGTGGGCCCCTAACATCCTAGTCCGACACTGAACCAGGGCATCGCCTACTCACCCCCCAATTATATATATCGAATAATGTACCCCCTATTGTAAAATATAAGGATATTATAAGTCACCAAGGAGTTCCACCACCAAAGATAGACACAAGACTTCTATACAAATGCTTCTATACAGGACATGGAACTCCAAGGTGACTTCTAATATCCTCACGCAGGCGGTGCACTTATTATTATAATGCAGAAGTTTCAGTGGGTCATTTTGTTAATTAAAACTAATAATGTTACATATTTTAGCAACAGCCAACAAAAAAATGCTGTGTGACCCAGCAGAAGGGTATTTCCAACGAACCAAAAATTTTGGTTCTACATGTCACACTCTCCATGGACAGTTGGATGTCTGTAGTCTAATCGAGGGAAGCACAGCAATCAAACCAAACATTTATGATGGTAAGGGATGAATCGACTTTCCGTAATTTTTTGAAATCCTTTTGGCAATTTTCTCCTTGAAAATTCCTGTCCATTTACGTACAGGAACACTTGACCTCACACTATTTTGTTTTGGTCTTTGGCAAAAATAGGAAGCTGGGAATGTAGGCTGAGAAAAGACGTGCAGAAAACGTTATCTGATACCTCATCTAATTAAAGGAGACCCGGCTTTACCTCTAGATTGCATTGCTTGCTGTGGTTGCCCTATAACATGACACAATACTACAGTCATCTATCGGAGGCTTTTCTAGGCTTTCATTTGAAGAAACGAGTGGATTCTGCCCCTTTAATAAATTACATTCCTCAATTAAAATCAAGAGCTACAAAGGAACACTCTGTTTCAAAGATCATTTTGGCTCCGAATACCCCATAATTACCTACACAATGACATCAGTTATTACACGTGACTGAAATGCTTTTTAAGAGAATTTCCAGTATAAAGAGGAACTTTAGAAATTTCAGTTCTCATGGCTGCTTAGTTCTCCGCTAATTAGCTAAAATATGCCGCATGAACGAGAAAATATATATGTGTATAAATCATCAAAATCGGAACCAGCCGTTTCATGAGAAATTATTCTGTTTTCTTAACATTTTTTAACCCCAAAAATATGTGGGAAATAGCATACATTACTGTAAACTTGACAGTTGGCCAAATAAACATATGTCTGCATCAGCTTGGCTTAAAATTTTAATTCCATTTTTTCAGAACAGTTAAACTTACAACTCTATCTAAAAGGCTTAAGTGGCTGTATCTAGTTTTGAAAGGTGACCATACATTGTGTCCAAGTTTGGGTACTTCATGCGAAGATATCTGACCAAAGATCGGGCAGGTTAGAAAATTCTGTGAGTAAAGGATGGCACTGGCATGTTGATGAGGTCCCAACAGATCTCTGTAGGTCTGATCATTGGCCTCGGGGCAAATATCGGAGTGGCTCTTTTAGCCAGTGGCACCTAACCAGTGGCTCGCCAGCAACATGTTGCTCGCCAACCCCTTGGATGTTGCTCCCAGTGGCCTCAAAGTAGGTGTTTGTTTTTGAATTCCAGGCATGGAAGCATCTTTTGGTTGCATAAAAAACAGGTGTACTGGCCTGGTAGATCTAAGAACAACACTCAATAGTAAAAACCCATGTCCCACTGAGACACATTCAGTTACATTGAGAGGGAAAAACAGCAGCCTGCCAGAAAGCATTTCTCTCCTAAAGTGTAGGCACAAGTCACATGACTGTGGGAAGCTGGGAAATTGACAAAATGTCTAGCCCCATGTCAGATTTCAAAATTGAATATAAAAAAATCTGTTTGCTCTTTTGAGAAATGGATTTCAGTGCAGAATTCTACTGGAGCAGCACTATTAACTGATGCGTTTTGGAAAAAAAAAATTTCCGATGACTTTAAGGATTTAAGAAATACATCACTTTGGTCCTATCTAGCCAACTCTGTTGAGGTGCTAGTTACAGAATGTATAGTGGCAGTTGTCTGTCTTTGGGGGGGGGGTGAAAGTGTGTTTGTAGTTAAGTTCCCATTATGTTATTGCTATGACCAAAGATGGTTCACAACTGGCTGTACAACAAGCATCCAAAAGTCACCTATCACCCATCTAACCAATGTCCCTAATCTGCTCGTCTGCTACGGGTGACTTCAGAAATCGAAGTGCCGCGAATGCATTATCACAGACGATTCTTCATTCAAGCAGGCGGAAGGCAGACGGAAGGCAGTTTGGGGGGATTGTCGCCCCGCAGAACAGGCGATTAGTCGCCAGGCGACAAAATCTCCCCGAATCTGCCCATCTGCCCCAACCTTAAAAACAGCAGCACATTTTTTTTATCTGCAGTCCAATAGATATAAGGTAAGTTGTAATGACTCAAGATAAAACCACAGAATTGAATGTCCTGTTCATCCTGCCAGCCATAAATTGCATTGACCGAAGCACTTTATTGTTTGGCAGTTGGAAAAAAGGAGCAATGTGACTGATAAACTGCTCCCTGTAAATGCTCCCTAGATGAATTCATTTTTTTAATTCCATAAACAAGGGCAAGCACAATTATTTTTTTATTGAATACAACTGGCCACACAAGGGCCCATTGTTAGGCCTTTCTATTTTTCAGTCTGCAGGAAAAAGTCACTGGATGATGTGATTTGGCTATAAACAGGGATGACCAGTTTGTCTGTTGTTTGGTTCTTGGATCAGACAGTCAGACGAGGTGCGGTCCCATACTGACTAAAGCTTATCCCTTGACCCCAACTGATCCCAGACTGATAGGGTATTCTCTTTCTTTCTGTTGTTCTTTTTCTTTTATCAAATTAGAATCTGATGGATAAAATCAATCAGGAGCTCCGTGCTGGAGAAAACAAGTGGAAAACTTGGTTTATATGTGTGTGGCCATATGCTAACAGCTGGAATGGACGGGGAGGGGCGGAAGGAGTATTTTTTGAGGGCTAAACACTCAGATGTTAGTGGGGCCATCCACCATGCACCATGAAGCACCATTCTAATAGTGATATATATATATACACATTACAGTCAGTGTTTTGAAGGCTATGGTATCGCTAGTACAGTCACATTGGGACAGTAATATATGCACTTTAACATATATTAATTTGGGGATGTAAATGTAAGGGCTGAGTGGTGAGAGTATTAGTAGCATAGAGAACACAGACGAGGAGACTCATGTACGACCTTGCAGTATGCAAATTGCCATTTTGGAAGTTTTTCCCCCTACTATGCAGATTTCCCCCCCAAATAATTCCAGTGCTACGCATCAAAGTGGAGACAATTGTGTGGCAGACATTTTGGAAGTGGGGCTAGTGTCAATTCTAGCATGTTAAAAAATGGCATTAGCCTCCGATTTACTGGGTGCAAAACTGTGTGGCAGCTACTGATGCAACTTAACTTAACTTAACGTGGCACACTTGCACAAGATTTAGCAGCGAAGGAAAGACAAATGCATTGGCATCAGTGCAACAACCTTGTGTCCATTATTAGTGTTACCTTTACTTGTGGTTGTATATGTGCTTGAGACCTCCTACACTAAAGGGCTCAAACTTACATTTTTCAGGAATTGTTCAGTGTGAAAATAAAAACGAGGTAAATAGATAGGCTGTGCAAAATAAAAAATGTTTCTAATATAGTTAGCTATTCAAAAATGCAATATATAAAGGCTGGAGTGATTGGATGTCTAACATAAAAGCCAGAACACTACTTCCTGCTTTGCAGCTCTCTTGGTTTCCACTGATTGGTTGCCAGTCAGTAACCAATCAGAGACTTGAGGAGTGGGGGGACATTACATTACATTTTTGGCTAACTAACTATATAAGAATTTTTTTAATTTTGCACAGCCTATTTATTTACCCAGTTTTTATATTTACACTGAACTGTTCCTTTAATATATCATGTTGCATTGGTCCAAGACTGTCCTTTCCACCCAGGAGGTTACAGGCTTTGTCACTAAGGGGAGCATTTGCTGGTTCATGTTGTGTGACAGAGGGGTGGATCTGCTCAATCTGCACCCTGGCAGTAGCCATCTTTAGTGGTGGCAGGGACCAGGGCAGACTTTGCCAACAACTGAAGGGCTTCCATGTTGGACAGCACTGACAAAGTGATATGTGCCGTAATAAGCAAACAAAATTACTAGACTGCGAACGCCCATGGTAATATCTGTAACTCCATGATGACTTAACCAACTGTCTAAAAATAAGAAGAAATAGATTCATCAAATCGTCACAATCTACAGTACAATATATTGCACCTTCTTAACTTCCACGGCCTAGTGGAGAAAGCGGAACATAAGAAGAGGTATATATTTATATTTCCCTTACTTTCTCTTAAAGATTGACTTTAGTGCTTGGAGATTTATTCCACGGCCTTGGCGCAGATCACAAATCCTGAAGAGACAATAAGTGAAATCTATAAAACATGCCCCGTCTCCATGTGTGGCAAGATGAGCCAACATGTGCCGGAGCTCAGCCAAACTATCAGCTTTCAAAGCAGTGTGGCATCTTGCTATTGAGTTCCCTGTAATGAATAGGGGTCAGACACATCTATCGCACTGTTGCTGACCCACAACACAAGACTCAATGAAAGCTAAATCATTAGTGCTCTATGCGTGGAGCAGAAATGTTTTCACTGTAAATGTATCCATCACTCTTCCCCCAGCATTGTGTACTGCAGGAACGATCTTTGCACTGATAATTGGTTTCATCTGTAAATATTTTAGGATACAAAAGCCAGTACAGCATCTGGGGGGTTTACCTTAGCACTCTTGCAGAACAGTCTTTTCACGCATTAACCGACTAGCAAATATTTGTTTAGCTTTTAGCCTAATATACCCATATCATATAGAGTCTTCAGGCTTCCGCTGCGTAGTGACACCCATTGGAGCGCTCTTATAAAGCCGTGTAAAAAAAGTGGAGCTTGTATACACTGCATATCACCACTTAAACTCCATGCTACACCATGTGAAATCAAGTGGATTTATAAAAATGAGCAATTGCTACATAAAACTGGTGTAAAGTTGTACCAATTATATACCACTTTTTACTCACTGCTTGCACCCCTCTACAGTTGCGTAAAATTGCGATGTAAATCCAACATACACATCAATATAAATGAAACACCTTTATACATGACATCACCTTTTATACTGCCTTGTACTTTTCAGTTTCATTGACTTTCATGGGTTAAACCAGTTATGGGGGGTGACAAAAAATAATGTTTATAACATAGTAAATCCCTATAAACACCTTTATAAACATCACCCCTTTTAACTTTATCATGGGTTCTGCCTGCTGACGGAAGGTAGAACATTTCCATTTGTGTTTCACTGAATAGGGAACTTATTTCGACTTGTCTGATAATTACCGCTGCCTACAAATAATATAAAGTAATATATATATAGAAGGACTGGGCAGCTTTTCCATTTGCAGCACACAGTGACAGTGTGAGGCCAACACTCCAGTCTATAAACTGTATGGGGCACATTTACTGAGCTCGAGTGAAGGATTCAAAAAAAACTTCGAATTTTGAAGTTTTTTTTTGGGTACTTCGAATATCGAATAGGCTACTATGACCTTCAATTCGAACAAAAAATCGTTCGATAGCCGAAGTACTGTCTCTTTAAAAAAACTTCGACTACCTACTTCGGCACTTTAAACCTACTGAGCTTCGATGTTAGCTTATGGGGACCTTCCCCATAAGGTTTCTAAGCTGTTTTTGATCGAAGGAAAATCGTTCGATCGATGGATTAAAGTTTTTCCTTCGATCGAAGTATTTGCGGTAAATCCTTCGACTTCGATATTCGAAGTCGAAGGATTTTACTTCGAGGGTCGAATATCGAGGGTTAATTAACCCTCGATATTCGACCCTTAGTAAATGTGCCACTATGTGTCTGTGCTCATCTAAACAATTCAGTGCACAGTCGCAATGCTCCAGTATCGTTATTGTAACCCCCGACGTTCCTTAACCCCTAGTTGCATAGCTCTGTATCAATTTACAATGCTCACTGTGCCCAGTTCAACTGGTTTGTGGCCATTTATATTAATGAAAACTCAGTAACATTGCTGATAATTCAGTTCCATTGCCCTGTAACCCAGTGTTCTGTGCCCACATATATTAGTATGCATTTGCATAGTGCCAGGTGGCCCTTGTTCATCAACGTAGGACTTGGCTGGCTGCTTCTAGGAGGGAGCAGGAAGATTTACAATACTCAAGATTTCCAGAGAAAACGAGAGAAAATAAACGTTCATTGGGCACAGTGGAATCCAAGTAGAGAAGTGCTGGGTGTCTTCTCTTCCTCAGTGTTTCTTGCTTCTCTACCAGAACTTCAGGTAGATGCTCTAAAGCGGCCATTGCTTTGCAAGTAGGGATCATTTCCAAGATGCAGGACTGCCATAAGGGGGGCACAGGGGGTACTAACGTACTAGGTCTAAAGGGGGGCCACTTTTCAAAATAGCCGGGTCCCCCATGACAGCACCAAAGCCGTGCCTAAGCCACTGAAGTCCCGTACCACCAACGCCATGAAAAGCCACAAAGGGAGCCGAAGTTGAAGTCCAGAAGCCGTGAAAAGAACCAAAGCAATTAAAGGAGCCATAGTTGAAGCCCCAAAGCCACAAAATGAGCCACAGGTGAAGTCACGTAGCAGCAAAAAGACCCGAAGCCACGAAAGGAGCCAAAGTTGAAGTACCGGAGCCGCTATTCAGTAGCTCTCCAGTTTGCAATTTCAGCCGTCTGGTTGCTAGGGCCCAAATTACCTTAGCAATCATGCATTGATTTGAAAAGGAGACTGGAATATGAATAGGCCTGCATAGAAAGATGATTAATAAAAGTAACAATATATTTGTAGCTTTAAAGAGCATTTGTTTTAAATGGGGTCAGTGACCCCCATTTGACAGCTGGAAAGAATCAGAAGTAAAAGACAAATAATTTTAAAAAAAGTATAAAAAATAAATAACGAAGACCAATTGAAAAGTTGGCCACTCTAAAACATACTAAAAGTTAACTTAAAGGTGAACTACCACTTTAAGGGCTACCAACGTTCATATATAGTAACCATCAGTTCACTTTTTAAATTTAGTCTCTATAATCCTAATTTTGGTCAAAGTGCTGCTAACATTTTTTGTAAAAGACAGGCGAGTAAGTAGTAAGAAAGGCAAACAATTTTGTTCTCAGATATACAGGTGAAAGTGTCTCCATTTTCTACTCTGTGTTAAAGGAAATATCTATTAATATCGTTTTTAATTGTAGAGACCTTTCAGCAATGTGCTGTACAATTATCCATTTTGTCTCTGCCTTAGGGGGCCTATTAAGAAACCCACTAATTTCCTTGCGTTAATATCCAGACTACAACAGGTCTTTCATGTGTGTTGTTTGGAATGTGGACTTGAGGAGACCTGTGCATAACAAAGGGTGCACAACAGAGTTCGACACCTGTAGGAAACTACAGACTTAACATGCAGAATATGTGTATACAACTGTATAAAAAAACTACAGGGGTGGGACCTGTTATCCAGAATGCTCGGGATCTGGGGTTTTGCAGATAATGGTTCTTTTATATCTTAAGTCTACTAGAAAATCAAGTAAACATTAAATAAAGCCAATAGGCTGGTTTTGCTTCCAATAAGTAGTAGTAGTACTACACGGACGTTTTTGGAGCAATCCAACGCGCTGTGACAAAACGCATGCGACAAATCGCATGTGATGGAAATAAGGTAAGAGATAGAAAAGGCAGCTGTTATAGGCAGAAGTGTGAGACGTATCTGGGCCCCCTTTAGTCTTGGGGATCCCATTTTCTGTTTTTGAGGTTGCACCTAGAGCAGGGGTGTCCAACCTTTTGGTTTCCCTGGGCCACATTGGAAGAACAAAAATGTTCTGGGGCCACACACGAAATACACACAAACACTAACGCTAGTTTTTGTTTCTTTTATTGTAAAAGTTAAAGAAAAGAAGGTATCATAGACCTAGTGAGATTTTTGACATTGTGTTTGAGTAATTAATGTATCAATATCTGGTTGAATGGAAGTAGTTGCAATTCTTAGTGAATTCTCAAGGTGCTCATCAGATAATTTGGTTCTAATTTTACTCTTAGTGTGTTCATTTTTGAAAAAAGTTGCTCACAAATGTAGGCGCTGCATATTTCCCTATCATAGCGGGCGATGCGGCTGAAGAATACTTACCTGCCTTTGTAAGTAACCGAACGCTCACTTTTTTTTCTGCTCTAGGAAGCCACACACCCCATGTAAAATTTAAACCACACATGCAGACAATGAGCGACCGCGTACATACGCTCTCTGTGCGTAACACTGAAACATGACATTTCCTGGATTGGTGGAAGTTCAAGCTGGGCCGCATTCATATCCATCCGGGGCCACATGCGGCCCTCGAGCCGGACACCCCTGACCTAGAGCATAACATTCCAATGGCAGAACACATCTTTACATTACAAACTCCAAATAACCAGTTGCAGCCAGGAAGATTAAATACAAGATGAGACCATGTAATCGGGTTTCCAATTTACAACGGTTCACAATGACATCAGTTCTTACGCGACAGCCAAATCCACAAAATTAGATCTTCCCTAATTATACAATTCTTATGCAAGGGATCAGGATCTGGGCAACACTGTAAGTGCAGGGCCTATAATACAAGCCAGATATGTTTACTGAAATGTTCTCTGTGCATTCTTTTATAGGCCCTAAAGCACACAGACCTTTCTACTTAAGAAAATGAGAGCCTTTAGCATCTCTTTTATTCTGACCTCACTTTCAAGGAATTCTTCAATTAAGTTTACGATACCTCTGTATCCAATATGAAAACAAATTGTGCTTTATGCTTCGTTTCAGAATGCGTGGCTGCCATCGGCTTTACTCTGGACACAGTCAAGGAGTCTTGGCATTTTGCAGTTTAGGTTTTTTCTTTTAGGTTTTAATTTCCTGCATTTAATCTAAATTATCCAAGCAAGATTCATGTCCCTACCATGAACGGTGCATTTCTAATGCCAGAAAGATTAGTTTGTCAAGCTAAATAATTACATTTTTATGGAAAAAAAAATCAGCATCACAGGTCCCTTTTAATACACAAAAATTATATATTATGTGTAAAGACCAAAAATACTTATGGCAGCTCATTAACAAATGTTTTATTCCATAAATTTATGGTCAACTAAGAATATAAGTTAGGAACGTGTCCTTTCCAGAAGCTCACCGTTTTATTTCAAATAGTTACAATAACACAGGAGGAGTTAATAAATCTAATTTCTCATGTCTGTGCACAAGGAACTCTATCTCCGATGGGTTTATACTACAAATATATTAGACTGGAAGTGCTAATGAGAAGGTCCCTCTTTAACTTCTGTATCTGTCATAATTTGTATTCTTTTCTCAATAATTTATTTATGTGTAGGGAATGTAGTCTGGCATTCCTGCGCAAAGAGAGTGACCCATCTAACATCCCTGTGTCAAAATTCATGCAACTGACATCCATGCGTCAAAATCAAAGCATCAAGCAATATTGAGTTGCTGTCTGGCAAGTTTCCATTGAAGGTAGGGATGCACCCAATGCAGGATTTTGCATATATAAATTATGGTAAGGAAGAGAAATCACATGACTTTTTGTCACAAAACATGGAAGTAAAGGGATCCTGTCATCGGAAAACGTGTTTTTTTCAATACGCATCAGTTAATAGTGCTACTCCAGCAGTATTCTGCACTGAAATCCATTTCTCAAAAGAGCAAACAGATTTTGTTATATTCAATTTTGAAATCTGACATGGGGCTAGACATTTTGTCAATTTCCCAGCTGCCGCCAGTCATGTGACTTGTGCCTGCACTTTAGGAGAGAAATGCTTTCTGGCAGGCTGCTGTTTTTCCTTCTCAATGTAACTGAATGTGTCTCAGTGGGACATGGGTTTTTGCTATTGAGTGTTGTTCTTAGATCTACCAGGCATCTGTTATCTTGTGTTAGGGAGCTGCTATCTGGTTACCTTCCCATTGTTCTTTTGTTTGGCTGCTGGGGGGGAATAGGGAGGGGGTGATATCACTCCAACTTGCAGTACAGCAGTAAAGAGTGATTGAAGTTTATCAGAGCACAAATCACATCACATGACTTGGGGCAGCTGGGAAATTGCCAATATGTCTAGCCCCGTGTCAGATTTCAAAATTGAATATAAAAAAATCTGTTTGCTCTTTTGAGAAATGGATTTCAGTGCAGAATTCTGCTGGAGCAGCACTATTAACCGATTCATTTTGAAAAAAATGTTTTTTCCCATGACAGTATCTCTTTATCAAGTTTTCCTTCCCCTCCCCCTATTTTGCATATGCATTTAGTTCGGTATTCGGCCAAATCTTTCACAAAGGATTCGGGGATTTGCCCGAATCCCAAATAGTGAATTTGGTGCATCCCTCATTGAAGGGATCAGAAAGCCTGTGCAACTAGGTGTGCACCATACGGACCCAAAAAAAATGCCTTAAAGGAAAACTAAACCATAAAAATTAATATGGCTAAAAATGCTATATTTATATACTGAACTTATTGCACATGCCTAAAGTTTTAATTTGCCAATAGCAGCAATGAACCAGGACTTCAAACTTGTCACAGGGGGTCACCATCTTGGAAAGTGTCTGTAACACTCACATGCTCAGTGGGCTCTGAGCAGCTGTTGAGAAGCTAAGCTTCGGGGTCATCTTAAATTATCCAGCAGAAAATGAGGTTGGCCTGTAATATAAGCTGATGCTACAGGGCTGATTATTAAATTCTGATGCTAATTGCACTGGTTTCTGTGCTGCCATGTAGTAATTATCTGTATTAATTACTAATCAGCCTTATATTGTGACATTTCTATTCTATGTGTACTGTATATTGTGAGTGGGTCCCTAAGCTCAGTAAGTGACAGCAGCACAGAGCATGAGCAGTGAATCAGCAGAAAAGAAGATGGGGAGCTACTGGGGCATCTTTGGAGACACAGATCTTTACTGCTAAAGGGTTGTGGTTGCCTCGGGCTGGTACAGAAGCCCAAAACATTATGTACAACATTTCTAGCTACTTCCTTAGTTACACTTTAGTTCTCCTTTAACAGCAATGTAATTTCACATTCCCCATTGACTTCCCAATGAAAGTTTAAGGTTTATTCTGAAAGAGAAAAGGGCTAAAAAAGGACATAGCTAAAAGGAACATTAGAAGTAACAGATAACATCTATGGTGATATAAAAGCATGAGTGTGAGGGTGGCTACTATTATACAGGACATGAAACAAATACAGACGTTATTTTAAAACTAATCAGATCACCTCATTAGTAATTAAATTTAATTAACTTTCACATATCTTGGCTTTCCTGTCACCATTGTTATGTGAGATGTATGTGGTAGAAATCTGCTTATCTTTCTAAGCAGAGTCATTAAGTTACTGGTCGTATTAAAGGTTAGGAAAACAGCTACATGATGTGACATTTGTTTCTATGGAGTCGGCATAGATACACAACTTTGAAGATGATAGTTTACCTGAAGTGCCACTGGCCAACCATGCTGGTATGTTTTTGAGCAGTGATTGCCAATGGTTGAAGGCAATCAAGGGTGAGAAGCTACGGTTTTGATCCCCTAACTATCCATGATCAAAATTGTGTATGCACATCATAGCCCTATACAATAGAAGTGTTGCAGAAACAACAACAGAAGAGGCAAAGTCAGGTGAGGGTAAGTCTAAGAAATGTCCAATATGAAGTCAATGTTGTCCATAAATAAAAGCTATTCATTATAATGTTTGGCAACTGTCATTCTAGCAAGCATTTGGTTTCTATATGGACTGGAGATCTGCTAAGTAATGAAATGTGAAACCACTGCAAAAACATGGTGTTTGTAATACTTGTTGTAAAGCAGTAAGTACTATGTGTGTAGTCTGAGGCATGTGAATAACTTCTATAAGACTTTTTTCAAATTTCTGGTACTGTGGAAAGCGCTTTGATTCCTTTTGTTCCTACTCACCCTATCCTTGACGGTTATTTTGTTTGGTTGCTCTCAACGTCCTACCTCCTCCAAAGCCATCGACAATATCTTAACTAAAGCAAAACAGTCTGTCTGCAAATTTGGATATAGCTCTCCCAAAAAGTGGCTGCTTATGTAGTGCCTGCTCAATTCATAGGGTGTATTTCCCAGCAACCCTTCATATTGCGGTGAAGACACACTAGGAGATTAGTTGGGGGGCAACTAATCTCCTAGTCTGTCTTCACCCTTAAAGTCAGCACTGTGGATGTGCCTTAATGGTAAGCAGCAGAAAGAGGATACAATTACTCACAGTAAAGCTGCTGGTCATGGGAAACTGATCAGAAGTCCGACCAGTAAGACAGTCCTATGACTAAGGAGGACTTTAGTTATTGTTCAGTTGATGATGGTTTTGTTCTTTTGAGGGTAATACAAATAGACCTGAATGCCTTTGTCAAGTATGGTTCATCTGGGTTCCAAGCCCACTGCAATTGAGCCTTCTTCTACAAGAACTGTCAAACATGGTCTGTGGCCTACTAACGTTCTGTGAGGTCTCTAACGTGTCATTGCAAATATATAGACCAGTGATCCCCAACCAGTGGCTCACAAGCAACATGTTACTCTCCAATTCCTTGAATGTTGCTCTCAATGGCCTCAAAGCAGGTGCTTATTTTTGAATTCCAGGTTTGGAGGCAAGTTTTAGTTCAAAACCAGATGTACTAGCAAACAGAGCCTATAGGCTGCCAGTCCACAAATAACCAATCCCAGTCCTTATTTTGCACCCACAGGATCTTTTTCATGCTTGTGTTACTCTCCGACTGTTTTTTACATTTGAATGTAGATCACAGATAACAAAACATTGGAGACCCCTGATATAAACAAACAGACAGGATAATTGGCTGCCTTTTCTATGTATTGAATATAGAGCTTTCTTTCCTTAAATACTTTTAGTATGATGTAGGACGTGATATTTTGAGACAATATGCAATTGGTTTTCCTTTTTTATTACTTGTCTTTTATACGTTATTATAGCTTTTTTTTCAGCAGCTCTCCAAATTCAACAACTGGTGGGTAGGGTCCAAATTCTCCTAGAAACCATACATTGATTTGAATAAGAGACTGGAATATAAATAGGAGAGGCCTGAATAAAAAGATGAGTAGGGATTCACCGAATTCAGGATTCTGTTCAGGATTCTGCCTTTTTCAGCAGGATTCTGATTCGGCCAAAGCCTTCTGCCCGGCCGAAGCAAATCTGAATTTGCATATGCAAATAAGGGGCGGGGAGGGGAATTGTGTGACTTTTTGTTCCATCCCTAATTTGCATATGCAAATTATGATTTGAATTCGGTTCGGTATTCACCCGAACCTTTCACGAAGCATTTGTGGGTTCGTCCAAATCCAAAATAGTCGATTCGGTGCATCCCTAAGAGCATTTGTTGTTTAGATGAACGACATTGGAAAGCTGGAAAGAGTCAGAAGAAAAAGGCAGATAAATAAAAAGACCAGCTGAAAAGCTGCTTAGAACTGTCTACTCTAGAACATACTAAAAGTTAACTTAAAGATGAAGCACCCCTTTAAAAAGTAATGCTAAATTAAAAGAGGCTTTTCCTTTGTTTAAACATTTCTAAGTGGCATTCTTAAAAGCGAAGAGCAAGAGAGCAGTAACTCAATTAAAAAAGGTGGAAGAATAACATCAACTGACTTTAAAGTGAACCACAATGGCAATAAATCTATATTCCCGAAGATGTATGTTTGCTTTAAAGGTCAGATGTGCTCTGACTGCTGCAGTGGAAAAACCAACAATGCTAGGAAGGGATACGGATTCCATTCTGCATTGCAGACTCCATAAAACTGAAAGCAAACCTTCAGAAAGCAAATTCATAGGGAAAGTGAGACTTCCTGTTCATTAAGCCATTATCAGAAGCATCTAATGCAATAAGAACTATGGCAACCAGCAGAATTTCAGTCAGTGCATGACCTCGGGGAGACGTTAAAGTGACAATTGATATTAACGGCACGCTGAAACACGCCAAAAAGGAAGCTGGGTAGACGACAGCGAGCCGGTTAGTTCAGCGTATATATCATTATCCCATGTTAAATTTACTTCCTGAGACTACAATGCATTTCTGACACAGCCCGAATTGTGTCATTGGGTGGTGGAAATGCAAATATTGTCACCGATATAACAGTTAATGGCTGGCCACTTTCACTAATGCTGTTTTTGACTCAGAGCCGGGCCAAGCCGGGAGGGCGCCCTAGGCAGCCTGCCCTGCTGCTCCCTGTGAGCTAGATGCTCGAGTGTGCGCGAATAGATCCTGGTGTGCGAATAGGCACTTGTGCACATGCGCGAATAGACGTTTGTGCAACTCGCTACCGCGCATAGATGACAACAAGTAGGCGATCGGCAGAGAAGGGACCAAACTAGGGGTAGGAGTAAGTATGTGCCTGGCGCCCCTCCACCTTTGCGCCCTAGGCACGTGAATACTCAGCCTACCCCTAGTTCCAGCCCTGTTTTGACTGATAAAGGACTTGCAGGCAGCACACATGGCCTGCACACAAAAACCATTCCTTTCTGCAAACAAAGATACGGATCATACATAAAAGCCATAAATAATGTGTATAATATAGTCTTTCATTACTTGAGATGTGGGTCACTAATGCAAATTATTTGATCTCGGATATTTATGACCTGATAGCGCTTAGCTTTTGGCCATGTAGCACAAATACTATAATGGAAATCCTTGGCAACTTCTAGTGGGTTATTTACTAAACTCCGAATGCAAAAATCACGAAAAACACGTGATTTTTTTCTAATAAAATTTGACTTTTAAACAAAATCACGAATTTTTCAGAATTTATTAAACCCCCGAGGATGGAAACGTATGAATCTGAAAATCCGGCAGACCTATCGAGGTTACAAATAAGTCAATGGGAGAAGTCCCAATGATTTTTTGATGTGTGCTGGGTTTTGGGCAATACCCCGAAGTTTTCGGGTGAAAATTACGAAAAATCGTGAAAATCTGATGAAAGAGTCAGAAAAAATCGTGAAAATAAGTTTTTTGTCACGCAAAGCAAATTTTCAGGAAAATGTAATAATAAATACGTTTAAAAAACCAGAGCGGATTTGATCGGAGTTTGTAGCAGAAAATATTGAGATAAATTCAGACTAACCCCCCTATATTTTACAATAGGTGGTATATTATACCCTATATACATCTCAAGGGATAGGCAATAATGTAACACTAAGGGGACTTTAAATGACAGTATGAAAAAGAATTTATGATGCTGAATAAAATAAGAGAAAAATATGAAAATTAATATTTGTACCTGTACCTATTTATAAAAGCTGTTATAACATTATGCTAGAAAATTTAAAATGTTATAATAATTTAATTATAAATAGTTTAGCATATTTGGTATAGCTTACATACTCTATGTCCATGTACAGGTATGAGATCTGTTATCTGGAAACCTGTTATCCAGAAAGCTGTGATTTATGGGAAGGCGTCTCTCATAGACTCCATTTTTTTCCAAATAATCCAATTGTTCAAAAAATGACTGTTTTGTTATACTCCTCCACTGGATAAAATGTATATGCCATGTGTATGTATACTTGCAGTACATTTACAGTTTTTCTTGAATACATAACCATACTCAAATCTCTTGAGTGATCACAAAAGAAGATGGGGGAGAGGTGTCAAGCATTTAGATGTATAATATTATTTATAAGTACTTTATGGGCAAGACCAATAATGCCTTATAATAAACTGCACATAAAATGCCTTTGGGCCTCAGCCACAGGATCTCTTTCTTGTAATGAGAATAAGCACCCAAACTAAGACAACTGGTCATAAAAGTCATAACTAGTATGTGCATTGAAGGCCATAGGTCAACAATGGGACTGATGCAAAATAAACGCTGCCTGGGGGGTAATACTCTTGTGACCTGCCTGATGCCTGTCAGTATTAAGCCCCCCACCCTGTGACTAAATCTAGCTGAAGCAAGCTACCCAGACAGGTTCATGATGGAAACAAAATCCTCAGTGAAAAATAGTTTGTGATTCAAGACAAGAACATTCTGGAAAAAGCATGTCAGATTTTTGTTTGGTAGGTTATCATTTCTAAGACCAATAATGGAGCAGCAATGTTCTATGCAGTATAAAGATATGCCTCAATTGCCTCTGCAACCTTCTGCAAGACTCTGCAGAACCCTAAAAACCATGTACGTAACCAGCCCTCTCAACATTTTTACCACTCAGATCCAGCAACATGTTACTCACAAACCCCTTGAATGTTGCTCGTAGGAGCCTCAAAGCAAGCTCTGGCTTGGAGAGAAGTTTTTTTGCAAAAAAAACAACAGAAGTATGGCCAAACAGAGTCTCCTATAGGCTGCCAGTCTACATAGGGGTAGCCAGATAGCCAATCACAGCCCTTATTTGGCTTCCCAGGAACTGTGGCATCCCAGGAACTTTTTTCAGGTTTGGGCTGTTCCCAACACTTTGGCTGTGGCTCACGGGTATGAAAGGTTGCGGACCCCGGGCCATACACTATACCCTGACCTTTCCCAGCAGAACTGTGCTACTTAAAGCAACAGTAATATCAAAAACAGATCGTGTTTTAAAGGAATGACAATATAATGTACTGTTGCCCTGCACTGGTAAAACTAGTGTGTTTGCTCCAGAAACACAACTGTCGTTTATACAAACAAGCTTCTGTGTAGCCATGGAGGCAGCCATTGAAGTACAGGAAACAGAATGGATAATACATAAGTTCTGAATATACTACAGAGCTTGTAGTTATCTGCTGTGTATCCTGTGCCTTTTCTTGAATGGCTGCCCCCATGGCTACACAGCAGCTTTTTTATAGTAAACTATAGTAGAGTTTCTGAAGCAGACACACCAGTTTTACCAGTGCAGCACAACAGGACATTATATTTTAAAAGAGTTTAATTTTTTGGTGTTACTGTTCATTTAAGTGAGATACCTGTCCTTTATTTTATCTCTAAATTCAGGATATAATAAAGCCCAGAGAGCATTCTCCACTATGAAGAGGATGATTTATGGCCCTTTATTAGCTGGTCATGCCATTACTTATGTCTGTTAAGATTTCTTGACCCAACCTAATTATTATATACAATATCTGTGGTCTCCAAATGGACTTTTGGTGCAGGGCCCAAGGGTGCTATTAATATTTTTATTGCAGCCTTTCTAGAATGACAACTTTTTGATAATTTTGTACAATCCTTATTTGCTAGAGAGAATTCCCAGAAAATGTCCTTCATAAAATGTTCCAAATAAGTACCAAGATAAAGTTTACAAGGTAATTTCTGATCCAGTAACACGGGTTGTTATGTTTCAGCCTCCTGTAAAGCAAGGGTAATGGGGCAGGAGACAGGAATGATAGATTGCCGTGCTTAATGTGAGCTTCAAGCAGCAGGGCTGCAAGTCAAAATGGTGTCAGCTCAGGCTACTAATGCACTCGCTCATATGGATTTAATGTAAACCAGGTTGTTTATATGTAGCACAAAATAGATAGAGTTCAAAGAAACAAATTGCTTTCCCATTCAACATGAAACCCATACAAGCTAACCCTGGTGCTCCCAAGGCAATGATAAGGATCCGTATTTCAACAATTCCACATTGTGTATGCCACAGAAATCCCTAAAACCAGTAGCTGCTGATCACAATACCGGCCTTTGACAACCTACCAAACTTTTCATGTGATTCGCGTGTCACTTCCAACATTCTGCTTTTATGATGGCAGGAGTCTGGGTTTTGCCAATTATTATACTCATCATCCAGAAAGCTCCAAATTACAGAATGGCCATTTCCCCTAGAATCTATTTTATTCAAGTAATCCAAATTTTTCAAATTGATTTCCTTTTAATCTGTAGTAATAAAACAGTACCTTGTACGTGGTCCAAACTAAGATATAATTAATCCTTGTTGAAAGAAAACCCAGAATATTGGGTTTATTTATTGTTTAAATGATTATCTAGTAGACTTAAGGTACGAAGAGACAAAATACAGAGAGATCCTTTATCTGGAAAACCCCAGGCCCAAGCATTTTGGATAACAGGTCCCTTACCTGTACTAAATGATGACTGTATAATGTAGAATGATTGTACCTGCACCCCTACAGCCTTTTAGTATGTTATAGAACAGCCAGTTCAATTGGCCTTCATTTTTTATTTTATATAATTTCTTTATTATTTGTCTTCTTCTGGCTCTTTCCCGCTTTTTAATGGGGATCATTGACCCCAACAGCCAAAAGTTGAAGAAGCTAAAAAAATTCAAAAACCACAAGTAATAAAAAAGAAAATGAAGAACAAATGCAAACTGTCTCAGAATATAACTCTCTACATAAATGGCTTGCGAACAACATATTACTCACTAACCCATTGGATGTTGTCCCCCAGTGGCCTCAAAGCAGGTGCTTATTTTTGAATTTTTGGCTTGGAGGCAAGTTTGGTTGCATAAAAAACAGATGTACTACCAACCAGAGCCTCCTGTAGGCGGCCAGTAGACATAGAGTCTACCAAATAACCAATCATAGCCTTTATTTTGCACCTCTCATGAACTAGTTTCATGATTGTGTTGCTCCCCATCTCCTTTTACATTTAATTGTGGCTCACGGGTAAATAAAGTTGGGGACCCCTGCTCTACATCATACTGAAAGTTAATTTTAAGGTTATTAACCCCTTTAAATTATGGCTTCTAGTTAATGACTGGAAGGAGTTGTTGATCAGCTACTCCTGGACATCAGCCTTGATATATATAAATGAATGTTCCTCAAGGAAAAATGATAAGCCCCTAAGCCCTCCAGTTCCTGCATTACTAAACTCCAAGTATCCTCAACAGCCTAACAAACACATTCTTCAAATGTATATTATTGGAATATTACGATAGACTTTAAACATTAACATAACATTGGTTGGTAGCCAAGACATTTGTGACCCCTGCAATTTTTACCACGACCCTCCTGAAGGTCCCGACCCAACGTTTGAGAAACGGCGACCCGCAGTATCTAGAATGTGAGCTCTGACGTGGCAAAACTTTTCCCTTGTGCACACACATTAGGTTTCATATGGGAAGACGGGCAGGAAACAGTTTACAATAAAACATTTGCATTACTTTTGTATGACATATGCCAGTAGCAGTCCTCACGGTTTCCACATGGCCTTTTTTTTCTCCTACGCTAATTATGTCTCTGGTGGGCTTTGTTAAAGGGCAGGTAACTTAAGAAAGGGCTTTGTATACATTTAAGCAGCACTCTGTAAGTACTTCTTCAGAAGTTCTCATTTCTGTTATGCTGATTAGGGAAATATAAGATGTAAGAAATGGCTGCTTGAGGTGAGGTTGTCATGATTCCCATCAATGGCCAACAGACAAGACCCAGGCACATCAATCCCAAGGTTTTTCAAGGCTTGTTGCAATTGGTTGTTCATTGGTCAAGCAAACATGCAATCTGACCACAATTTATAACTGAATGGTGTGTATGCCATATCAAACCAGAATTTTCAGGGGATGCACCAAGAAGATCAAGGTAGAGGCTGCCAGAGGCTAATGTTATCCCTGAAGTCCAGATGTGGTTCTTCTTCAGTCTGCAATAAGAACCTGGCTCCCGCACACTCCTTTCCAAATTATTTCAGTGGCGTCTGGTGCACAGTGGTAGAGGTCCGGCCACCTCAAATCCAATATCTAGAAAAAATTATCCGAAGGCACACAGAACTACTGCAAGCACTGCACTTCCGCATTAAATGTGCAAGGTGTTCCTTGCTTGCAGCAGTTCTTCTTCAGTCTGGGCAGCTTCCCTCTAATCATTGAACAAAACAACTAGAAAATACAAGTTCCTCAGTAGTTCTAGAAGGTCTCCTGCAGTGCTTTAGATCAAACTGACTGATAATGAATCTGGAATATACATATTCTACTAAAAACTGAAGATTTGGGAGTCCAGCATCATCTACAGCTGTCTGCTCCAAAGTGAAGGCAAGATCATAATAGTACCTACCACACCCCAATCTTACTCGTATGACATATGCACAACCCACCCCTTCAATATTGCAGCTGTAAAGCACTCTAGCACAGGAAGATGCCATAAATAACAGGAGGCTCTTATGGAACAGCTTTAGGTTTATACAGATTTATATACATATACTTACATGCCAGTACAGTCTACATTTGTCTATTCATTTGCAAGCATACTAAGGACTGTAAACGGCCACATTGCTTACTCCAACATATGAATTCTCCATATTAATAACAAGTCATTTTTTTTAACCTTGATGTGTAGGGTTACACAGAAGCTATTCCTCATATACCCCCATATGTAATAAACGGTGCTAAGTTTGCCCAGTAGCAGTAACCCATAGCAACCAATAAGATGTTTGCTTTTAAACAGGTGACCAGTAAATCCTACCTGCTGATTGGTTGCTATGGGTTACTGCCCCGGGGCAAACTAAGTGACTTATATTACATGACCCCCATAGTGTATAATATATCCATGCAAATATGCAAAGAATGCGCTATATCATATAGGGTATTGACAAAAATTGGAGTGGTCTATATATAATCACTGCTTTACCTAAAGATTATTAATTAATTTTCTTTTTGTAAGTAGACAATAGCGAGGTTGGCACAAAACCCATAGGACCTTCTCCATGATATCCCAATCCTACTTCTTATATGGAAACTGGTTTATATACTTGCGACATCAGAGATGGTCAGACACATGTTTATAAATCACTGGAAAGCAGGTGGCAGTGTCAGGCTAGGGACTGGTTAGTGAGGGTAAAAGAATTTGTAACCCACCCATTACCCATTACTAGAATACAAGTAATGTGTTGCTGCATTATTGTTTTGGTAATGTCTAGTCATTCAAGCTACTGAAGGCAACAAAAAACAAATAGAAACATATATACAAGTGGTTTGTGGTCATGTATAAGGTTTAAAGGAATAAATTAAAAATAAAACAAGAATACATTACCAGAGACTCGACGCAAACTCAGTCGCTTACCTGAAAAAGAACATATAACACAATGTCAGTTCCCTGATTGTTCGTTTTCAGTTATTTTACAATGCATTTTGATTACACCTGCAGGTTGCTCATTCAAATTACATATGATCATTACATTTTTTACCCTGGGATGGTTTCTTTTTTTCCTAAACGGAGCAACAGCCTAAGGATACTGACTTCACGGGGGATTTCTAACATTTCGGCACCTTCGAGTGAATCAGGGTTTATTTTGCCCTTTAAAATAATATTTGCACAGAATTGTCATACTGATATTCATATAGAACAGGCATATTATATCCGCACCCACGCTCCAGACTGCCAGCTCATGTATCAAATGCTTGCCTGGATTGGCACATCAACACTGGCATCGCATTGCACAGGTGTTTTACCCAGGGGTATAACTGCAGCTGGACAGAGATTTTTTGAGCAGGTTATATCAAGTCTGCATAAGACTGTTGTATGTGATAATCAGGTCAGCAGCCTTGCGCATTGGCACTGCTAACATGGCACTGCTTGCCCCAAGTTGTGGTCCAACTACCAAAATCCATTTTGAACAACTTGCATACTTATCAAAGTGTGTCTCCTTGCAATAGCCTACATTTTAAATAATGACCACCTGCACATTTCAATGATCCTATCGGCAAAATGCAACTCTCCTAGAAAGCAAGGGAGCGGTGCAGAATGCCCCCTTTTTTTAAGAGCAGCCAAGAGTAGATGGAAAATGTTTTATGATGTTGGCGATATGCCAGCGAGACCTCCTTTTGCTGAATTTCTCAGTCTACATACTGACAGGCAAAGAGACCCTCCCTTCCTGTTTTAATTCTGTGCTATAGGAATCCACTACTATTACCATCTCTCATCTTAGAGTATACAATGCACATTTCAGCAGAGTTATTCACAGTGGAGCAATGAACCTTCCCACTAGGTTGTGTGTGCCAGATGCTTCAGTTAAACCGGTTCCATCTTTAAGTGTATGCGCACATAGACCTGTCTTACATCGTGGGCATTGATTCCCCAGATTTATAAAGGTTCATTTACAAATGCAAATCTTGGTGAAGGGTATGGAAACATTACAGGTAGAGTAAGCTCAAAGGAGAACTAAAGCTCCACTAATGAAGTAAACCAGAAATGCCGAACATTAAATGGTTCTTTACCAGACCAAGGTCACCACATCTCTTTAACTGTGAAGATCTGTGCCTCTAAAAGTAACCCCAGTAGATCCCTATCTTATTTCATGCGGATTCCCTGTACAAGCTCTGGATTGCTGCTGACTGACATGCTTATAGACCTACAGGGCTGTATCTACCATATAGGCACCTGTAGACCTGAGGCTAGGGAAAGCAAAAAAATGCTTAAATACAAAAATTGCTTGAAAAATTATTCTCCCATCAGACATTCAGCAACAGGGCTGAATGGTGGTGGTACCTGCCTCTGCTGCCAGCTGTGCAACTGCCAATCGACTGGAGAAGTGGGCAGGTCAAGATCTGATGCCCAGAGCAACTTTCCTGCTGCTGCTCCTTCTATTCCCCCCGTGTTCACCTTTTCCGTCCTGGAGGGGGTCCGTATCGCTACAGCAGGGATCAAAACTGTGCTCTCTGCACTAGAACAGTTATATTTCCAGTTTGAAAATTTGCCTGATTGGCGCAGCACCCCTGCCGGTGACTTCATCAGAACTGGATATAAATTAAGCCCTGGAAACTGAATCAGCATATATAGTACAAGGGAACAATGGTAATTAATTACTACTTCATCAGAATTTAATAGTAAGCCCTGCATCATCCTCTTTTACGATAGACACACTTACCCTACCCTACATTGACACTCAAAAGATGGCCCAACAAGATCCAAGATGATATGCTCCTGAGGACAATTTGAAGGCTTGGGTTATTACTGTAATAGGACTGTTCAACTTGCTGTGTATACATTAAGTTTACCATATAAAATACCACATTTCTAGCCATATTAATGTGTAAGCTCGAGTTCTCCTTTCAATCAAATGGTATATGCATCCCGGACGCAGCATTTGCTTCAATGGAAAACAAGGTGTAAGTTACTAGGCTACAGGTTCCATCCGTATCAACTAACGTTTATAGGCTGCCATTTTTTCTGAGAAAAGATGTGGATCTGAACCTAAAGATAAATCTGTTCTTTTATAAATGAACTTTCTGGGATAGATAGATGGTCCACAATTGGCCCACTAGCAAGGTTTTGAGGTTGTGGATGTATGTATCTTGTAGTTATGTCTCTTAATAAGTTCTCCCAGTGAGGTTTTCTACAAGTGACGATGAAACTGTGATGAAATTAGACTGTAAGTTCCACTGAGTAAAGAACTGATCTCAAATACTGGCTGTGCTCTATATGGAGCTATGTACCATGGTGGCCCCATTCTAGGGATAATAACAAATAAGCACATAGCAGTGTAGCCAGCTAATACACAACTCAAGCATCAAGAATATAATGTTTAGTTCTCCTTTCCAGTCCAATCAAGGGGTTTTTGGAAGCCAGGCACAGAGCTTAATCATATTCTAGTTATGTCTCTTAATAAGTTCTCCCAGTGATTGTGTGGGTTTTCTACAAGTGACAATGAAACTGTGATGAAATTAGACTGTAAGCTCCTCTGAGCGGAGGACTGATCTGAAATACTGGCTGTGCTCTATAAGGAGTTGTGTACCACGGTGGCCCCATTCTAGGGATAATAACAAATAAGCACAAAGCAGTGTAGCCAGCTAATACACAACTCAAGCATCAAGAATGTAATGTTTAGTTCTCCTTTCCAGTCCAATCAAGGAGTTTTGGAAGCCAGGCACAGAGCTTAATCATTTACTTCCTTCAATGGTCATAGAGTTATGAAAGAGTTTGTGTAATTCTGGAACCTAAAAATAGGCATTTTGTGTATGTAACACTCTCTGGGGTTAACAAGAGCAAAACACACGCAGCCTAGGAACGCACGATGGAGATCTCCAGATACTGAAATTCAACAAACCATTTTGATTTATGTCCAGTATAAAATAGCAGGCTAATGTTTAGAGGTGTGGCGTAACTTTGCTCTTAAAACTCGCCCTGGCTTATTTTCCACTGATGGATATGCTTTAATTTAAACCTCATGAAATAAGCACAGAATAAACACATTTATAAGCTTCAGAGGGAATCGGTGATAGTATCAAGAATGCTGCACTGGAAATTACTATAAATATAAAAAAAAATAATGGTCTTTTCGCCCCAAAGATCTGGTTTGACGGGCATGATGGGCTTGATATAATGAAACAACAAGGCAATCTCTACACTGAAGTACAAGTAAACTCTAGTGCGGCTCTGGAAAAATATATCAGCACAACAGATCAGCATTTCCAGGATTTCAGTAACACAACTCTGTTTAATATTAGAATGCCAAAGAGAACAATAATGACATCCGAGCAGATATTTCATCTCTAAAACAAGTTTGAGCAATAATTGAATTTTTTTTACCTCTCTTTAAAGGAGAGAATCAGTTTTAAGGTTTGGATGTCCTTTAGTGGTATTCAATTTGGGTGGAACAGCTTAGCTTGCACATGTGACATGGGTTTATGGAGTATCCCTGATGGTGGGTAGTGGTTATTATTATTATTATTATTATTAACATGTATTTATATAGCGCCAACCTATTGCGAAGCACTGTAAAGTAAATGTGATTATACAACTAAATCAAATGAATTATATACATAGAACATATGGAGTTACATACATCACAATCAATATAGGTACAAAAAGGTGAGGAAGGCCCTGTGCATAGGCATACAGTCTAAAGGGAAAGGGAGTAATACACAAGGTGTGGGAGTGGGCAAGATCAAATTAAGTGGGTGAGAAATGTGGTATTGTATGCGGTGTTGCATTTGGTAGTTAAGCAGAGTGAGGGTAGGCTTCTCGAAAGAAGTGCGTTTTAAGAGATTTCTTGAAAGCAGAAAGGTTGGGAGAAAGTCGGACAGACCGTGGGAGAGAGTTCAAGAGGAGGGGTGCAGCCCTTGCAAAGTGGTTAGTGGAGATTGGGGGGTAGGTCTGGATGTGAAAGAGTGGATCTTTGGATTGTTCACCTTTAAGGGAGAAGGAAAGTCGTTCAACACTTAGAAGTGAATGTATATACTTACCTGAAACCCCGGGCCAGTGCTCCTATCAGCAGAAAACTGCACCGGCCCGGGGTTATACCAGTGAGAACCACAAAGTGATCCTCTTCCGGCTTCTTCTTTCTTCAAATATCCCGGGGCAGACGCATGCGCAGTAGAATGAAATAGCCAACTTTTTAGTTAATGTTCGGCCTGTCACTCTAATGCGCATGCGCAGCCACGTGAACAAAGAAGAAGACGTAAGTGGATTGCTCCGTGGTGTTCACTGGTATAACCCTGGGCCTGTGCAGTTTTCTGCTGATAGAAGCACCGTCCCGGGGTTTCAGGTAAGTAAATACAATCACTTGGGGGTGCCTAACATTTGGCACTCCCACATGCTGAACAACTTTCCTTCTCCTTTAAATTAACTTTTAGTATGATATAGAGAGAGATATTCAGAAATGATTTCCATAGGGTTTTTACTGGCCTGGGATCTGGGCAGGGGACGGCCAGTGAAATAATGGGGGTAGGTCACTGACACTGTGGGGCGGGGAGTTGATGTGATGGGTGGGGCGAGGGGTGTACCAGTGGTGGGGCTATGACTTGGCAATCACCAATTGGCTGATCGCCATGTCAATCAAGGGGAATCCTGTTCGGGTTTCCTTATTTGGAAAACCGGGCGGGCAGTCTTGACCCAGGCAACACTTCTGAAATCCTGGCTGTCCGGGTCAAAACTGGATGAGTGGCAACCCAAGATTTGCAAATAGGATTGTTTTGCCTGCAATAAGGATTAATTATATCTCAGTTGGGATCAAGTACAAGCTACTGTTTTATTTTTACAGAGAAAAAGGAAATCATTATAAAACAAAATTGGATTATTTGGATAAAATTAAGTCTATGGGAGGCAGCCTTTCCTTAATTCTGATCTTTCTGGATAATGAGTTTCTGCATAATGGAAACCATACCTGTAAAAAAAAAAAAGTACTGCAGAATATGGTGGCCCTATATAAACAAAGTATGATACAATAAAGATAGATATTTGTCTAGTATCGTTACAATGGTGAATGTAAATGGCGGTTGCTTAGGGCTTTCTGACAGTGTTAAGCTGAGTTACATAAAACCTGTTACTAGTAATATTTTTTCCATTGTAAATAAATCACAATTAGCAATAAATTTACATCTTCTTTTGCAGAAGGCACCACTGACCCAACTGGCATTTGAGAAAGCGGAGATCTGATTCACAAGTAAGTAAATGCCATTTCTCTATAAGTAATTCAGGTGATTCACCCCCTCTTCCCTTTGATACTTATTTAGTAAAAGAAATACACATCTGATTGCCGTGAAAACCATTGGCGCTTATCATAAGTGACAGATGTAATACTATTGTGTAAATAGCTAGGCTGCCCAGATGTCAGGATGGAATTCCAGTTCCCCAAATAACATTTGTTTCCAATGCAACTGAAATCCAAAATTCCCGTCATACTAATGTTGGTTGATGCCAGTGTGATATAGATGGCCAAGAGTCTTATGGTTGTGCCAAGCTTTTGGGGAACCCCTCACAGCCCATGGGAGCTAGGCAGTGTACAATGAGAAAAGGATTTAGAAGCGTAGATGCTTTCTAATGGTTTCCTGGGATGCAACTGTCAGTAATCATGGTAACATGATTTACTGTGCCTCCTTCAACATAGTTTTGCATTGCAGCAGTTGGTAAATGGCAAAGAATTGGGCACAAGATAGGGGGAGGTTTAAAGCAAAGGGGCTGGAAAGTTACTAGAAAACTTAGATGCAACCTCTACATAACTTTTAGTATGATGTAGATTAGAGGTCCCCAATCTTTTTTACCCTTGAGAAACATTTAGATGTAAAGAGACTTGGGGAGCAACACAAGCAAAAAAAACAAATGTTCCCGGGGGTTCCAAATAAGGGCTGTGGTTGGCCATTTGGTAGCCCCTATTTGGACTGACAGACTACAGAAGGCTCTTTTTGGCAGCAGGCCTGGTTTTTATACAACTAAAACTTGCCTCCAAGCCTGGAAGTCAAAAATAAGCACCTGCTTTAAGGCCACTGGGAGCAACATCCAAGGAGTTGGTGAGTAACCTCTTGTTTACAAGTCACTGGTTGGGGATCACTGATGTAGAGAGTGCTGTTCTGAGAAATTTGCCATTGGTTATTTATTTATTTATTTTTATTTATGGCTTTTGAATGATTTAGCTATTTGCTCAGTAGTGATCTGGTTGCTAGGGTCCAATTTACCTCTAACAATCATGCAGTGACATAAATGAGAGACTGGAATATGAATAGGAGAGGCCTGAACACAAAGCAAAGTTATAAAAATGAACAATAGCAATAAAATAGTGGATTCCCAGAACAATTGTTTTTTTGGCTGCTGGGGCCAGTTGAAAGCTGGAAAGAGTCAGAGGCAAATAATTCAAAAACTATATATATATAAAAAAAAATCCCAATGGAAGAATTGGTCATTTTATAACATACTAAAAGTTAACTGAAAGGAGAGAAGAAGCACCAAGTGACGTCGCTGTAATCTTTCATGTGGACAAATGTTAAATCCATAAGTTTGCAAAAGGGCTGCAGTTCACCTAAAGGGGTAGGTCACCTTTAAAGGGATACTGTCATGGGAACATTTTTTTTTTTTAAATGAATCAGTTAATAGTGCTGCTCCAGCAGAATTCTGCACTGAAATCCATTTCTCAAAAGAGCAAACAGATCTTTTTATATTCAATTTTGAAATCTGACATGGGGCTAGACATATTGTCAATTTCCCAGCTGCCCCAAGTCATGTGACTTGTGCTCTGATAAACTTCAATCACTCTTTACTGCTGTACTGCAAGTTAGAGTGATATCACGCCCCTCCCCCCCCAGCAGCCAAACAAAAGAACAATGGGAAGGTAACCAGATAGCAGCTCCCTAACACAAGATAACAGCTGCCTGGTAGATCTAAGGACAACACTCAATAGTAAAAACCCATGTCCCACTGAGACACATCAGTTACATTGAGAAGGAAAAACAGCAGCCTGCCAGAAAGCATTTCTCTCCTAAAGTGCAGACACAAGTCACATGACTGGGGGCAGCTGGGAAATTGACAATATGTCTAGCCCCATGTCAGATTTCAAAATTGAATATAAAAGAAATCTGTTTGCTCTTTTGAGAAATGGATTTCAGTGCAGAATTCTGCTGGAGTAGCACTATTAACTGATGTGTTTTGAAAAAAACACGTTTTCCGATGACAGGATCCCTTTGAGGTAACTTTTAGTATGTAATAGAATGGCCAATTCTAAGCAACTTTTCAGTTGGTTTTCATTATTTATTTTTATACCACATTCAGATGTAAAAAAAATTTGGGAGCAACACAAGCATGAAAAATGTTGTTGGGGTGTCAAATAAGTTCTGTGACTGGCTATTTGGTAGCTCCTATGTAGACTGGCAGCCTACAGGAGACTTTGTTTGGCAGAACAGGAAGTTTTATACAACCAAAACTTGTCTCCAAGCCTATAATTCAAAAATAATCACCTGCTTTGAGGCCACTGGGAGCAACATCCAAGGGGTTGAAGAGCAACATGTTGTGGAGCGTCACTGGGTAGAACTTCTCACAGCTGCTCAGGTTTACATGAATTCCCCCGGAGACTAGATCTAGACCCCGGACAGAAGTGCAAGAGCGCTAAGGGGTTGAAATAATACCAATACCTCAAGTCTTGCACGCATGAATGCAAGGGATGTAGTTAAATGCATTTTATGCACCATTAAAACTTCAGAATAATTATATATATATATATATATATATATATATATATATATACACACACCCCTTTTTTAACTTATTAGGGCTTTCTGCATAGGGCTTTTAAGATAACAGACAGACCATGTCTGCAGACACCAGAACTGACAATAGGCACAAGGCAATAAAAGCAGGGAATTTGCGTTAGAGAAAATATTTTAACATGGGCAGAAGTGAAATAACTAATATCCCAGTTTATATCACTTTATTTTATGTGCCTCGCAGCAATCTGTTGAATTTTAATGGAAGGTGGGTGTTAGATGGAACTGTAGGAGAGCGAATGCCATACTAGATATTCATAACGTTATACTTGTGATAGCTTTTAAGGGATATCTGTGCTTTGTCCAGATTCTTGGATATGAAACGGCAGTGCACATGAAATGCTGCAGTAATTCATCCTATAATCCAGGACCAAGTATATTACCATGAATAACCAATCCACTAAGGAATGCTGAATTCATGTATACTTGGATTACATGGCTTCCCCTCGACCTTACAGAATGAGAGTCCATAAGAGTGTATGTGCAAATGTAGAACTATGCAACCCAGGAAGGTCTTTTAGGGTTTTACTGATGTGGTCGTGTAGTTTGTTGTGGTTTAGTATCACTCTGGCTGCTATGTTCTCTGCTGCCTGGAGACAATTAGTCTGGCTGTTTGGCAGGCCAAGGTCTAGTGAGGGATATGGAGTTAGACAAATGGCTCCAACTCCTATGTTATTCTCTTAAACTTCTCTTCCAATTTCTCTGAAACCTTCTGAATGCTCCATAGTGCAAATAAAAGGTTTATACTGGGTCCTCTCTCAGCACAACGATTATCTGGATATGGAAATGTTGGGTGAACATTGGAGCGGGTAGCATATATATACTGTAGGTTTGAACTCCAAACCCAGCATTAACCAAAATCTCAAACAGCACAAAGCTCATGTTTACCACTGATTTACCATTTTAGTTATATATGATGAAAAAAAGGCCAGTGACAGAATGGGTTTCCAGTAAATATTTTCTAAAATGTATGTGAAGACTATTTAGGTGGAATTAAGTGGACGCAAATGGCTGTTTCTAATGATGGTGTTGGTGGAGTCTATTCTTTATGTTTATTGGTTATACCTGTATTACATGTTTAAGGGGTGGATGATATTATACAAAAACATCTAATGAGCCCTAACACCAGTAGTTCACAATCTTGGCAGTTCTGAAGGCCAGTTAGAATGAGATTTGAGGGGGAATGCATTTAGCCAACATTAGATACACCTGGAAGCCCACTTAAAGGTTAATTGGGGTGAGATTTTAGATGAATGCTTATTTGCTACCTTAGATATCCTTCAAACTATGTCTGAGTAGCTGAAACAACAATGGTTTCATACATCTGTATCCTGGTTAAAATCCAAGAGGGGGCCTTGACCAAATGTTGGATTACAAATAGAGATTGAACCTAGTATTAAAGGAGAAGTAAAGGCTTGGTGCACTTGGGGGTGCCAAATGTTAGGCACCCCCAAGTGATTGTATTGACCAGTGAGCACCACGGAGTGATCTTCTTCCGTCTTCCTCTTTCTTCAAAAAAGTACAACAAAAAGCTAAATTTTAACTAAAAAGTCATCTATTTCATTCAACTGCGCATGCGTTTGCCCGGGGAAATTCAAAGAAAGAAGAAGATGGAAGAGAAGTGCTCCTTGGTGCACAATAGTATAACCCGGGCCGGTGCAGTTTTCTGCTGATAGGAGCACCAGCCCAGGGTTTCAGGTAAGTTAATACAATCACTTGGGGGTGCCAAATGGGGGTTATACCAGTGAGCACCACAGAGCACTTCTCTGCACCAAGCCTTTCCTTCTCCTTTAAGACAACTGCTTTAAATGAGAACTGTCACTCAGAAATAATAAAAAAAAAAACTGTAAAACAAAAGTCTTTTTAAAACTGATCAGAAACAGGCCCGGATTTGTGGCCAGGCCACAAAGGCCCAGGCCTAGGGCGGAAAAGAATTAGGGGCGTCATGCTGCTCCAATCGCTTTCTCTGGAGCACTGGGGACACGGAGCTTCGACAACGTTGTCTTCGTGCTTATCGCGTGGGGGAAAGGTAGTACATATGGTCAGGCCGGCGCTAGGGGGCACCCATCCGTGAAATCCGGCCCTGATCGGGAAACAATTTATTATTTAACATCTAATGTTCTCAGCTGTCAATCGTATATTGTCTTTTCTACTTCTGGGCCACTGGAATAGCTATCCCTTAACATATTACACTTCCACTTCTTACTGTATAACGTCACATGCTTGGGTGCATGCTCAGCTCCTCCTTTTAGGCACATGCAATCAACAAAAATGGCATCTGCCTGCTCACTATGATTGTGGATTCCAAACCACAGGCCAACCACATTTTCTGCTTGATAATTTGCTATGACCCCTAAGCTTAGCTTCTCAACAGCTGCTCAGAGCCCACTGAGCATGTGAGTGTCACAGACACTTTCCAAGATGGTGACCCCCTGTGACAAGTTTGAAGTCCTGGATCATTGCTGCTATTGACAAGCTGAAACTTTAGGCTGGTGCAATAAGTTCAGTACATAAAATGTGGCATTTTTAGCCATATTAATTTTTTTTTTAACTCTTTATTTATTTGAAACAAGTCATTGCTTATTATCACATTTCAGACTCATCATTTCACATGAGATTAGGTGATCTAATGGTAAGGCATTCACAGTCGTACAAGTAAGTCCTATGGAGTAACGCCCATGGGCTCTCCTTTAAGTTGGACAGTCCTGATTTAGCACTTTAGACACTTTTGTACTCCAAAAATTTTATGTTTTTAGTGCAAAATATTCAAACCTGAATAGATACATTTTCCAAATCATGAAGAAGAATGAAAGCAATGCATAAAATGTAGTAGCCTGGGAGATGCCTTCCTGCCACCACATCAGTAATGCCCAAGTACTGCCCCAATTGCCCTGCCAGTTTCCGACATGCAACGTAGTACAGCAAGGTTGGTGGGTGCCATTTAATCTGCTTTCTGAAATGACTTGAAATATTCATACTCAGTCTGAGCGATCACTTCAGAGAAGATGGCACCTGCCAACCCCACCGTGACTGTATTGGGGTGACACACGGGTGCTGTTAGAGAAGGGGTCTCCCTAGGGCTACTATATTTTATACTTGGAGTTCATTCTCCTTTAAAATGATAATCTGTGCAACTTCATGTCATTTGTAGGATGTGAGTAATGATCTGAGGTCATTCAAGAAAACCTCTGGTGTAGTTCAGCTGTTCGAGACAGAGCAATCTACTGATAGGAAGTATGGATTCCATTTAATGTAATTTAAGCAGAGATTAACATTCCGGGGATTTATCTAGAAATCAGTCCGATTTACTAAAGCTCGTTCTTTATCAAATCTACTTTCGGAACATTAAAAAAGACTTCAGTTTGTGAATTATCCCCGTTTGCTCAAGCATTTCATTTCACTGGGAGGGTTAAAGAGCTAAATTGCCTGGGGTGAGGTAAGTGTGATCTAAGCATGTTAAAGAACAGAGGATAGCAAAGTCTCAGCACATGACTCACGCACACATTAAACCGTACAGGAGATAATTCTCAGGTAAACTTTGCCTGAGCCTGTACGTCATCCCTCTGCGAGCAGCTTGCATTAATCATGCTCCTTGTCTTCTGATGTCAGCCAGCAGGAATGTCTGATTTACAGGGAGCCGGGGGAATAGGTCGGAGCAGAACAAATACATCCTATTGTCAGATAATGGGAGGAATAAAGAAAAAAAAAACGGCATTTCATTTTACTCGAGTGTGTAAAATCTTTCACTTGTTTGGTAATTTGCTACTGTACAGACACCCTTGTGTTTATATACGCTGATATAAATAGCACCAGTAAAAACAATCACTTTCAATGCAGCAATTTCTGTTTGTACGGCTGAGTAGGAAGGCAGGTGTATGAGATAATCCTGAGGCCCGTGGCACACAGGAGAGCGGAAAACGTCACCTCTTCCCATAGAGCTTTATGGAAAATACACTACTTAAAGCACATGCATACAGTAGCGATCCTAGAGGGTGCGTGACGCGCAGCCGGCCCCGCCCCCTCCGTACGGCCGCATTTGTTAGTGGCGCACGGACTGCCGGACTGCCTGAGGGGGTGCGGGCCCTGTGGCCCTGTTCCCCCAGTAGTTCCGCCACTGCATGCATACCTCCCAACATTTTGGAAATAGAAAGAGGGACAAAAAGATTTTTTGATAATCAGGGCCACAGCCCCTTATTATTATGTTCATTTTACAAAATTCGTCAGGTTTTGAAAGTTTGAACACATTTCTGTGGTTTTTACAGTTTTGCTAATGAAGGTGAATTGCAAGTCACCGTTTCCCCCAAGAGACTTGCTTATCTTAAATTGTTACAATTGTTTCTTTGCTTATCTTAAATTATAACAAATATATCCAAGTGCACCTGTCACATATTCTGGGTTCTCTGCTAATAGCCAATTACATTTTAGAAACTCTGTATCTTTTTGTGGCTGTTCAGTGCAGGAGATCAAAGAGTAAGTCGGGACATTTCAGTAACAATTGTGTGCAGTTTAAAGGGGGGCACACTTGCAAGGGTCGGGGGGTCGGGTGACCATCTGGCCTAGGGGGGAGCCCAAACAGAAATCCAACCCTGAGGGTCATAGTAAATGACCCTTCTAATCTGGAAAAAAAATCCTATGAAGAAAAGCTCATGTCTCGAAACCTATATCTGCACATTGTTTTCAAAAAAGAAACTTTTTTTTTTATTTATAAAACATCTTTTTAAAGAGAACGTAAAGGGATTCTGTCATGATTTTTATGATGCAGTTTTGATTTCTAAATTACACTGTTTACACTGCAAATAAGTCACTCTACCATACAAAATTTAATTCCTGAACCAGCAAGTGTATTTTACTTTAGTTGTAATATTGGTGTGTAGGTGCATCTCAGGTCATTTTGACTGGTCATGTGCTTTCAGAAAGAGCCAGCACTTTAGGATGGAACTGCTTTCTGGCAGGCTGTTGTTTCTCCTACTCAATGTAACTGAATGTTTCGCTGTGGGACCTGGATTTTACTATTGAGTGCTTATATCTACCAGGCAGCTGTGATCTTGTGTTAGGGAGCTGTTATCTGGTTACCTTCCCATTGTTCTGTTGTTAGGCCGCTGGGGGGGGGGGCAGAAGGGGAGGGGGTGATATCACTCTAAGTACAGCAGTAAAGAGTGACTGAAGTTTATCAGAGCACAAGTCACATGACTTGGGGCAGCTGGGAAATTGACAATATGTCTAGCCCCATGTCAGATTTCAAAATTGAATATAAAAAAAAATCAGTTTGCTCTTTTGAGAAATGGATTTCAGTGCAGAATTCTGCTGGAGCAGCACTATTAACTGATGTGTTTTCAAAAAAACATGTTTTCCCATGACAGTATCCCTTTAATGTAAAGCTAAAGCTAAAGCTCAAGTTCTTCTTTATAGATAAACACAAACATTAGAAAAGCATATTGTAATGTTAAAACTGAACTGAGAACTGAATATGTCTATTAAAGGAAAAGGGAAAAAAAGCCCGAAACATGGGGTAAGACTGCAGAGGCTTGGCTGATCAATTTCAGAATTAATTTGTCTGTTTAATGTCTGTAATACATCCCTTGGTAACTAGGATTGTACAGGCAAGTTTCGTGTTACCTTGGCTCCATGGCTGCATAACACCCATAGGCATTCGGCCCTGGTGAAAAAGACTGGCAAATAGTTGTAATGAAACTGAGATACATTTCATAGCTTAGGGGTGAAATGTAGGAACGAATGATAGATTTCATCAGATCCCTAAAGTGAATCCCATGGAGCGATTGCATTACTCACTTCGGCTTCCAATTGAATTATTCTTTAACCCTACATGTATGACCGGGTTTTCTCCTATCCCAGTAGAAAGAAGAAGAAACCCCATGCAAATGCCAAATTATCACTCACCTACATCTCCTGGTTCATATTTGCACAGAGGGGTCACATACGATTCAGTCGGATACTAACTTGTACGATCATTGGGTTTGACTCCACTGGAGATTTTGTTGGATGGATAAAACGCATCCTACAAGTCAGATGTAGCTGCATCAGTCAAAACATAATGGGACTAATGAAAAATCTGCTGTGTAATCTACATTTTAAAATTTGCCAACTGCTGAGACACGACTAGTGATGGGCGAATTTATTCGCCAGGCGCGAATTCGCGGCGAATTTGCGCAATTCGCTGCCAGCGAATAAATTCGCGAAACGCCCGTGAAAATTCGTGGGAAAAATTCGCCGGCGTCAAAAAAAAATTTTTCTAAAAAACGCACGCCGGCGTCAAAAACGGGCGCCGGAGTCAAAAACGAGACGCCGGCGCCGCTTCGCGAATTTTGCGTGAAATTTGCGAATTTTTCGGCGAAGCGAAACAGCGCAAATTCGCCCATCACTAGACATGACTGTTGATGGGAGAGCAGCATCTGCATCTTCATCCAATGACAAGATAAAATCCGAGGGTGTCTGACCGACTTTTTTTTTTACCATTGAAATAAACTGACTGTTGGATGTAGATGCATTAAAGGAGAAGGAAAGCTACGGAGGCATTTTATTGCCAATAGATTAGCCACAACAGTGCAAGCTAGAATGCTATATTTATTCTGTAGAATGTTTTACCATACCTGAGTAAAAAGCTCTAGAAACTCTCTGTTTGTTAAGGATAGGAGCTGCAGTATTAATGTGGTGTGACATCACTTCCTGCCTGAGTCTCTCCCTGCTCTGGGCTCAGATTACAGTAGAGAAGGGAGGGATGGGGGAAGAGGAACAAACTGAGCATGCTCTTGCCCAGGGCAATGAGGTTTAAGCTGAAAACAGGAAGTCTGATACAGAAGCCCATGTGTACACAATAGAAGGAAAGAAATGCTGTGTTTCTTTTGACAGGGGACTCAGAGCAGCGTTACTTTGGGGGTTTACTGGTATATTTAGATGGACCTTTCTGATAAGGCTTACTTAGTTTTAACCTTTCCTTCTCCTTTAACAAACTACATCATCCAACTTTATCTAAGCCGACTTTACATTCTAGCTATAGGGGATTCGATTTTGTAGCATCCTACAAATCTCGTGGTGTTGCATGGCAAGATCAGATAAAATCAGATCAAAATCTCCCCTGTAGTTTTACCTTTAAAGGCAAAACCAGACAGCTTGATGAACACCTTGGCATTTATACAGGGTCAGTGGAATGATCCGGCCACAACCACAATCCAAATTACTGGATAGCCATCTCTAAAAAACTTCATAATAATCAAATAATTAAAATTTTTGAAAATGATTTAAATTTTCTCTGTAATACTTGATTTAACTAAGATATAATTAATCCTTATTGGAGGCAAAACCAGCCTATTGGGTTTATTTAAGGGGTTATTTATCAAAGGTCGAATTTCAGAGTTTTTTTAGACCTTGAATGAACTCACAACTCTAATTTAAAGGGCACCAATCATGACCAAAATCATTTACTAAGTAAATACACTATGTGAAAGTTCAAGAAATCCGATTTTTAAAACAGTTAGAATTGTTTGTATAATGTAAATGATCAGCTCACTATACCTTCTGCAAGATCTCCCCTATCTCCCCTGCAGTTCTAGCTGAGGCAGGCATCTTGGATTTCACTGGCTCCTCCTACCTATATCTTCCAGCCAACTGCAGCTCTGAAATCTCGCACATGCTCAGTTCAAATTCCTTGCTTGCTTATCAACCCTTCTAAGCTATTTTCAAATCAGCCAAACCTGTGTGTTAGCTGCCGTACAGTAGTGCTGCCACCTGCTGGAAGTTAGCAGGTGGCAGCACTTCTAGTGGATACTTCTAGTGGAGGAGTTTACTAAAACAAGGCATTCTGGGTAGAATACTCAAAGCAGTGTTACAATCTGAGCATGCTCCTGAAATTTGCATATTAGAGTCTCTGTTAGAGTCTCAATATGGCCTCCCTCAGTGAAAGAACCCATTTGACAAAGTAAGGGATTTTTTTAAAACCTGCAGTTTTTTCAAAAAACTATATATGTAGTTTGATTAAACGTGTTTAGCTTGTACTGGTCAGATTGTTAATATGTGTTTGATTTTGGCTGTGATAGGTGCCCTTTAAGAAAAAAACCAGAATGGAAAAAAACTTGAATCAGCGAGTTCGGGTATTAACAACCCGAATACTCAAGTTTTTGAGTTTACTCAAATTTTCAGTGAAAGATTGATTGAGTTTTTGAGTAAAATCCTTCGAAAAAAACTCGAACATCATGAAGGCTATTAACATCTTCAAATAGTTTGAGGGACCTCAACAGGTTTTAGATGGTGTATTTTTTGATTCAAGCTATTTCCAGGGTCGGAGTATAATAAATTTAGAAATCTTTTTTTTTTTTTAACTTGAAAAAATTCAAATTCAAGAATAACCTCAAAATCCCGACTTTTTCGTGGAAAACACAACTCCAAACCTAATCTGTTCCTAACTGTTTAAATGATTTTTAGTAGACTTAAGGTATGGAGATGCAAAATAAAGAAAGATCCCTCAACCGGAAAACCCTAGGTGCTGAGCCATTACCACTTTAATTTACAGAAGTCAATGAATTTGATTACGTCTATATTCATTCCAACCCGATTCAGAGCTCGACCACTTATTTTTTAAAGACATATTTATGAGCAGTAAAAACAACTGGATGGAAGCCTGTATTGATTTCTTTCAGAGAGTGCCACTCAAGAGACCACATAAACAAGACGAGATATATCTGATAAACCTTGACAGGCCATGGCACAGACCTGGTTGTACATTTAGCAAGAGTTCCCTCCTGGGACGTGCCATTTCAACACATTCGTATACCAAGTAAAACACAGCACATCTGCTCTTAATAAAGCCCAATAGTTTGGATAATTCCCCTGCACGCTGGGCTGAGGATATACCCTAAAAAGTCAAAGATCAACTTCTAACATCAGAAACGCTTCGGCATAACACGGGCCAGCTTTAGGTGACATAATTCAGTTGGAATCAATAAACGTTGAACCGTAACACAAAACAGCTATTGGCATCTAATTCTGGAATGTGCAGAGTTTCCAGGGTCTAACCTATAAATAAACTTTCAATATTATAATCGTTAAAAAACATGCACATTTATTGTTTTAAGGCAGCTGAATCAATTGGTACATGAGGCTTGGACCCTTTTTGTATGTTTTGGTATTGGATATAACCCTGCCCTCTGTGCGGGTTGGGCCTGTAATCTTCCTAAGGCCTACCATTACATTTACAAGCCCCACTCCCGTGGTGCTCTCTTTCACATGGGAAATTATGGAACGGCTTAACCCATCTCTAATAGACTTTAAATATGTTATTACTAAAAACCTTTATGAACTGAAAACGTGCGCCTCCTTTCTCATGATGCCATTGGGATAATATGAGATTGCCCCAGAGATGAGAAGGGATTTTGTTTCCTTACTGGAAATTCTCCATGTTTTTATTCATAGAATCATCTTGTATTCATAGAACAAGTTCTGGCAAATTGGGTACAGGCCACAATTGAAACGTCGATTATACGGATTGTACTAGTTCTTTAAATATTGTAATGTTTTTTTTCTTTTTTAATAAAAAAAAATGGTTGAAATGAATATCTGTTTTTAAATGAGCTTCTAGATTCCATTACCGAGAAACATAATCAGCCGTCACAGAAAACACTTATATTAGAGAAAAAATGTGTAATTTCTGGGATTAAGGAAAGTTTTGTATGAATAAGAGAAAGGGGATTCCATGGGAATTATTGAAGTTGGAAAGAGCAAAACAGATTGTTGGTAAGGGACGTCCTGCTTGAATACATGGGAAATGTTACAATCACTACCATACAGTGGTGGAATAGCATGTAACGGTATGGGGCCACCCTTTATCCAGAAACCTGTTATCCAGAAAGATCTGAATTATGAAAACCCCCATTTTATAAAAATAATAACATTTTTGAAAAATTATTTCCTTTTTCCCTGTAATAATAAAACAGTACCTTGTACTTGATCCCAACTAATATATAATTAATTAATTAATCCTTAATGGAAGCAGTACTACAGCCTACTTGGTTTATTTAATGCTTACATGATTTTCTAGTTGACTTAAGGTATGAAGATCCCTACAGGTCCCACACCTGTACTTTAATACAGGATGGCACCTGACGTCATGTCAACTCCAATCAAAAAATGTATATACAAAACAATATAGGACTTGATTCACGCCAAACCCTATACTGAAAATATTGATCCACTGAGAATTTTTTTTTTTTCTTCCAGTGGCCCAAAGTTTAGCCTTAAGTGTTCTTTTGAGTTCAGAATCTTCATAATTTTTTAAAATTGGCCTTTTTTTATATAAAAATTATATTTGCAGACCATAAGGGACCCCAAACTGTAAGATCAATAACAAACATGTAAAATTGTATTTGTATTAGTGTATTTGTTGGGTCAGTAGCACAATGTGCCCTCACATTGGTGTCTTGTGATTCAGTTGAGCGTACCTTATTGAAATACCTCAATAGATTTTATTTGCATGGGCCTAAAGGTCCCCATAGACCTAAAGATTTTTCTTTGATGAACGACCGATTTTAGTGCAATCCAACCAATTCGTCAATTTATCGTGAGGTTAAAGGGAATTAAAGGATCATGCATCTAACGATTTTTTGTCCGAACATCAGTCAGAAAATTGATCGGCCATGTTGGAAAATTTTCATTGGTCACAGTGAAATGTATCCATTGTCCAATTGTTTGCAGGGCCAAGCAGGCAGCTTCCCTCAGTTTTCTTGGCTTCAACTAGACAACATCGCTTGAAATCGTCTTTTTAGTTGATGGACAAATCGTACATTTAAACGATTGTTTCAAGATAAGCTCGGTCTAATGATAACAAAAAGATCTTTTAAAAGTCTTTACATCTATGGCCAGTTTAAGGGATTATTCTCTTAAAATGGCCATAAATGGTTCAACCTCTTAGGGCAGTGGTCCCCAACCTTTTTCACTTGTGAACAACATTCAGATGTAAAAAGAGTTATGGAGCAACGCAAGCATGAAAAATACTCCTGGGGATGCAAAATAAGTGCTGTGGCCATTTGATAGCCCCTATGGGGACTTGCAGCCTACATGATGCTCTGTTTAGCAGTACACCTGGTTTTTATGCAACTAAAACTTGTCTCCAAGCCAGTAATTAAAAATAAGCAACTGCTTTGAGAGCCACTGGGAGCAACATCCAAGGGGTTGGTGAGCAACTGGCAAGTCTCTAGAATTGTGGACCAACAGGAACATAAAACCGCAGATACTGTGCTGCAAGGTTTTTTATTTTTCACAACATGTTTTGAGAAGTGGCTCTTTTTCAAGTGAACCTGAAAAAGAGCAACTTTAGCTCGAAACATGTTGTGAGTACAAGTGCAGTACATGGGCACCTTTCAATTGTTCCATTTGCTCAGTCCGACTTATCTGAACAGCAGAAAGTGAAGTGAAAAATAACTGTGGCTTCTCTTTACTCCCCCAATATACACAGGCAGATATGGTGCATCTGCAGATAAACTGCCTAATCCATGAACGGTTTTAAATCAATTGTACATGGATATTGGTCAATGGACCACGATACACACACACACCAAAAATCAAACAAAACTTTTGATCTCTACATGCATGGCTTATGTTTCATGGAAGAACATAATTTAGCGATTACAACAACAGATTCCTAGTGCATTACAGGTGTCAATACCCACTGGGAATTGGAAACTCAATCCTCTGAGAATTCCTTGCATACCTTCTGTCACACTGCTACTCATGCGAGTGGTTAAGGAATCCTCTGATGGTACGGTCATTGGGGTTGCTTAGGTTACTTGGTCAAGGGAAGCCAGTTTACAAAGACAACAACAAAAAAAAAAGGAATGCATTTTCAAGCTGGGTCTGTATTTAGAGGAAAACTATACCACTGAGCATAACAGGGTTTTCGGCATTTTATTTTACCCACAATGCATCATTTCTTCCCTGTGATTTATCCAAATAGACTGGGGGGGGGGTTTATAATGAAGATTTTGAAAGCATCAGGAGACCTGGTAAACGTCAAGACACGCAATGTATTCAAGCTAGGAAACAGCCTCCACTTTCTTTGTAACATCTGTGGGAGTGTGAGAAGGACCTGTTAGGAACCTTGTATCATTGGCTATTCATCATACAAGAAGCGGGGAAGAGACAACCCGCTGAGGTAGAGTTTCACAAATCCTACAGTTCACTACAAAGCTATACCAAACCCATGAGCTAATGCAGACTAACTGGTGCCTTCTGCTACTGCTCTGTCATTATCTATCAGTAATGGAGGGTTTAATCTAAAAAAAAAAAATATGGTTTTTACTGTTGGCACCGGCATGAACAAGGGAAGAGAACAATTTGAAAACACAGTTTAATCTCCGTCTACCAAAGCAAATGTCAAGACTGTGTATTAAATGGTATCAGTGAACAGCTTTTCTCTGAAACCTCCAGTTTTAAAACAAGTGATTTATTGAACGTGCTTAGCACTTACCATTTATTTTTCGTCCTGCATAATAATGGCAGAATTATTTCATACAGCTCCACCACTAAATTCAACATGTTTCAATTATACTCCAAGCAGATGATATTTCTTTTATTTGTAGTGACACGTGTTTTACAGGATTGCTGTAAAGACCACCTTGTAGTCCTTCAGTAACAACTGAACTCACTTAGGGTAAGGCCACACTGGGCGTTTGGGGAGATTGATCGCCACAAAAACGAGGCGATTAGTCACCAGGCGACCAAACTCCCCAAAAACGGCCAGTGTGGACTTACCCTTTGAAGTTTGTTCCATCGTCACTGAGTTAATCAAACTTTGTCGTTAGCCAGAGAGCTTAATAATTAGATAAGTGTAAGACAGTTTGGATATGTGTAGATAAGCAGAGGATTTATTTCACCCTTTTGAGATGAGATCAAAAGAGATTAGCTCATCAATGTCAATGATGTTAAAATTGACCTTGAAATTAAAGTTAACCTTGAAATTAAAGTGTGATTATTTATAATCATTTTTTATATAACGCTGACACATCTACATAATATTTTAGAGATAGCTCATAATTCCCATCAGTCTGTGTCCTAATGGAGCGGACAATCTAAAGGTCATATCACAAATTCAAAACAATTTTTGTAGCGTAGTTGGGAGGATCAAAGGACATCAACATGTTCGAGCAGGGGCCTCATATAACTTTTTGGCAAGGCCAACCACCCAGGGGGACCAGTGACAGGTTGGCTAATAATTTGGGCAACCTGGGTAGTACAACTTAGTAGGATAGGGCCCCATGATTACTGATGGCAGCCCTGATTAACCATCCAGTTGTAGTTCTAAGGATATCTGGGAGCAAAAGAAGTGTTCTCCCAAATCCCACTAAAACCGATCTTCAAGCTGGGATTTCAAAATATCTAAGAGAGCAAATAGGCATTCTCACCAAACGTAACAATAACTGGTCTAAAAGGTGAGCCACCACCCAACCATTTCTGTGGGTTACCACAGGGGGCCCGGCCCCACAATTTGGGAATCAATGTCTTAGTTTATGCTAAAAGTTAAATTATTCAGCCCAACTTCAGGGTGGTTGCTGATTAGGTTCTTTAATAGATTTTAGTATGGTCATACTTTTTAACTAAGAAACACTATTTTAAGATTATTACTAGGGATGCACCGAATACAGGATTCGGTTCGGGATTCGGCCTTTTTAAGCAGGATTCGGCCGAATCCTTCTGCCTTGCCAAACTGAATCCAAACCCTAATTTGCATATGTAAATTAGGGGCGGGGAGGGAAATCACGTGACTTTTTGGTCACAAAACAAGGAAGTAAAAAACGTTTTCCCCTTCCCCCCCTAATTTGCATATGCAAAATAGGTTTTGATTCGTTATTCGGCCGAATCTTCCGCAAAGGTTTCGGGGGTTCGGCCGAATCCAAAAAAGTGGATTCGGTGCATCCCTAATTATTACATATACACAGAACCCAAAAATTGGTTATGTCCCTCAACTCAATGACATAAATATAATAAGAATTGCAGTATCTATACTTCTGGGAGCATTTTCAAGGGTGACACTAGCAGTTTGTTGAGAAACTCCTTCATTCAAAGCAGATAATATAAAGATAATAGGAACTGTGGTGCTTTGCAAATATCAGTTTTAAAAACAGACCTTATTGGTATGTTTTTTTATATGGTATTGGTATGTAGAAAGCCAATAAACGTTCTTTAAGAAGAATTCTATAAATGGTACGTGAAGTGGTGCCATTAGGCTTCAGTATTCAAGCTGGATGTTGCGGCCATTTGTGGATGAGACTGTAAGTGATCTATACCCAATAAAACATTCAGTAGATTGTAAAGTGCTCTTCTTAGCTTGAAGTATTGTCTAATTGGAGGAACATCTAGGACTTGCATTAAGTAAGCCCTTGTTCCAACCCTTATTCCATGTTTTTTTTATCACTAGCTATTACATGCTAGTGTATTCCAGAAACAGGAAAATAACAGGCAAAATAAAAATAGCGCAGGAAGCCCTATCAACAGAATCTTCTCACTAAACCTGCTGCATATATATACATTCAACTGTTTCTTTTTACAAGAAATAATAGTTATCATCTTGGCTTTGTACAAGCATTAGACAGATTTAACTTGAATTACCAGCCATTATGTCATTACAAATAACATGCCTGTTTACCTTAAAATGATCTGTTTTTACAAGGTTTCCTATAAATGGCAGATTTAAAGGATCAGAACAAGCATTGTTCAGGGTGATTAAGGTTAATGTTTACTATCTGTAGTTAAGCCTAGGCCAACAGCAAAGAATCCCTTTGCTGGCTTGTTGAGCAAGATGGAAGATGTAGAGTCTGTACCAATAACCTTTTACATTTCCCTGCAATACAGAAGTATGATATATTTCATTGTACAATAAGCTTTTCAGTTACATTTGTATTTTTTGGAGGTTCTTTGCACGCAAACAACAAATTCAGCTTGAGGCTAGTTCCCTTGCATATAATCCTCTTCATGAGACAGTGATTGTGCCAGTAACACAGCAGTTATAAGACATTTCTTAGAAACCTATAAAAAGCCATCAACCATTAGTCTTCTTTATGTCCTGGATTATTCTCATACTAAAGATATAATCAGCAGGATTCATCATGTGTTAAGTCATGACACAACTGGTTTGATTACCTGTACCATGTTAATGCTCCAGAGAGATATAAATTAATCAGAACCTCTTTAAATATAAATCAGAAACCAGCTCTCCAAGGACTGGGACTGTGGGATAGCAGATATAGTAGGGAGAGATGGTGCCTATAGTAACAGTGGATAATAGTCTCTGGGAAAGGAGTGTGGCTGTGGGATAGCAGGTATAGTAGGGAGAGATGGTGCATATAGTAACAGTGGGATAATAGTCTCTGGGAAGGGAGTGTGACTGTGGGATAGCAGGTATAGTAGGGAGAGATGGTGTCTATAGTAACAGTGGGATAATAGTCTCTGGGAAGGGAGTGTGACTGTGGGATAGCAGGTATAGTAGGGAGAGATGGTGCCTATAGTAACAGTGGATAATAGTCTCTGGGAAGGGAGTGTGACTGTGGGATAGCAGGTATAGCAGGGAGAGATGGTGCCTATAGTAACAGTGGGATAATAGTCTCTGGGAAGGGAGTGTGACTGTGGATAGCAGGTATAGTAGGGAGAGATGGTGCCTATAGTAACAGTGGATAATAGTCTCTGGGAAGGGAGTGTGACTGTGGGATAGCAAGTATATTAGGGAGAGATGGTGCCTATAGTAACAGTGGATAATAGTCTCTAGAAAGGGAGTGTGACTGTGGGACAGCAGGTATAGTAGGGGGAGATGGTGTCTATAGTAACAGTGGGATAATAGTCTCTGGGAAGGGAGTGTGACTGTGGGATAGCAGGTATAGTAGGGAGAGATGGTGCCTATAGTAACAGTGGTATAATAGTCTCTGGGAAGGGAGAGTGACTGTGGGATAGCAGGTATAGTAGGGAGAGATGGTGTCTATAGTAACAGTGGTATAATAGTCTCTGGGAAGGGAGTGTGACTGTGGGATAGCAGGTATAGTAATGAAGAGATGGTGCCTATAGTAAGAGTGGGAATAACAATAGCAGCGTCTGTGCTGTGGGATTGCAAATAATTTGGGTTTAAAGCAAGTCCAATCACCTATAATGAAAACAGGAAATTATTCCTCAGTGATCCACCAGTAGCTTTTAGTAAATCAGACTCTTCCACAGACCAATGGAGTAGCCATCTCCACCTCAGTAACATAAAAGAACAAGAAAGTCTGGAGAGTCTTTGCAAGTGTGTAGTTTTATTATCGCACTACATGTTTCGGACCCATCTGGCCCTTCCTCTGGTGCATATCACCTATATCTACCGATTAGCAGGTAGCATTTACTAGTTGTCTGTTTAAAAGCAAAAGTCTTAATGGTTGCTATGGGTTACTGCACCTGGGTAAACATAGTGTGTGTTATTACATATGGGGGCTATTGATGGTGTTAATAGTTATCAGTGAGAAGGGAGGGATTGTGCTGCCTGGACTTCAGCATATCAGTTAATGCAGTCATTTGACAACAGCTGAAAGGACATAGGCTAAACACTCTTACTATATAATAAATACATATATATATATTTGGGGCCCACAAGTCTGTTCTGCCCTGGGCACTACCACCAATAACCGGCCACAAGTTACTGCAGACACAATTTAACCACACTACAATGAAGTCTTGTGATTCAATTCCAGCCAACAGTTTACAGAAACACATTTAATACTATAAAACAGGTGCCAAAAAAACATAATTATACTGTTTACATCTAATGTACAGTTTGAGAATGGTCTAGGCTGGGGGTCCGGGAAAGAGGTGATTACATTCTTCTGTCAAATGTGATTGGAAGACAGGAAACACAGACCACCAATTCTGCCCCAAAGAAGCCAACTAGCTGCTCCTGCAAACCTGTTTAGCTAAATAAGCACACTGTTTAGGTTACGAAAACATTTTTATTGTTCCCTTGAGGGATTTTGGACTGTGAGCAATGTTATGCTTGTATAATATTTTTACCTTGTTTATTCCTGGTATGACAGGATATAAAGAACACGCCACTAGTCCCAAATGATGTTAGCAGAGATCATAGAGACAATACACGCTCTGTCTTTAAGGTTCATTAGCTCACGGATGTCAAATCCTAACCTCACTGCTTACATAGACTTGTCAGCACGAGCACATATAACAGCATGCAGAGGACTTCCAGTCAGTCTGTGCCTATTCTCAGATATCGTTGTGGTTCGTATATCACGTTAGGAAATTCTGCTGGAGGCACAATGCACATTTACTATAAATTCAAATCATCTAAATCGGTGGTTCCCAAACTGTGGTACTGACCCCCCGGAGAGGAGCTTGAAGCAGTAGTGAGATGGCTCAGCCGAATGACCAGTTACAGCGAGAATTACAAAGAATGATCATTTGGTCTCCTGCATACACCTGAAAGCTTGAAGGTCGGCTAGGGTGAAATTTGGGGCGAATCCATATTTTCAGTCCTTCATATTCTGGCTGATTGACTGATATACCAATATTTTCCTAAAGCAGTGCACATTTAATGAATTATGGGAGGTCCCGACCAAATGTGGGATCTTCAAGAGGTGCCCAGACCAAAGACAATCTTCAAGGAGGCTTGAATTGAAAAGGTTTGACAACCACTGGTTAATAACAAGACATGTGCAAAAAAAGGATTTTCATGCAACCAAAACAATGATCTCAGATACAGTATAAAACAGGGATGGCAAACTGTAGAGTAGAGTTATGTTCCATCTAAGAAATGCTACGACCGGGCACCTCTTTTTTCAAACGGCAACACAAACGCTCATTTGGATTGAGATCGATGCTTTGACTGGGCCATTGATGAACAGTCACCTTTCTGTTTCTATTCAAATATTACACGGATCTTGTGTAGGGGATTATTATCCTGTTGAAAGATGAACTTTTGGAATATTCACTGGGTGGCATCCATTCATCCTTCTTATCTAAAAAGATGCTCACCTCCATACTTCACTTTAGGTATGGTGCCTTGTAAGGTGTGGACAATGTTACATTTGTGCTGCGTGAAGTTTGGCCAGAAAACATTATCTTAGTTCTTATCTTTCCACGCCTCACACTTTTAATAATTTTTTGGCTTTTTAAACTTGACTAGAAAATGTCATATTTGGTCTTATCTTCCTATAGGACAGAATTTCAGAGGTGCTTTCACATGCTTCTTCACAAATAATATCTTACTTTGTGCTGCCCTCACATTCAGGCGAGTGCCATGTATAGTTCTCCATATGGCTCAGATCAGGAGAGCTGCAGATCATTCAATGTGATCATTGACCTGTCTGTGCATTGAGTTTTGACCAATGACCTTTCTTCGGCATCATCTGAGAGGTTTAATGTAGCTTCAGCTGTCTTTAATTGAACCAAACACTTGGCTATTGTTTTGCGACCTTTTTTAAAAAAATTTTGTAATCTGTAAAAAAAATTTGAATGCTTTTTAGTCTCCGTTGTTCTAGCAGTTCTTCAGATTCACAATTAGAATTTCTTATCTGTGGGGGTTTTATCCAGAAATTGTGGCAGTTATTTTAATGATTCACTAGTGGAGACCAATGATAAGGTAACTGGGTCCTTGTTATGGCAACATTTATTCTCCTGTGTAAAGATAGAGCTTCTACAACCCAGCAGTTGAATACTTATGCAAAGAGCACATTTCAGTTTATTGTTTCAGTGATCTAACATAATATCTCACAAAATTAAGCTTTAACATATTATTTGGTCAAATTAAAAGAAAATGTTCAATGTCTGAATTACTATATTGTCAGGAACTCTATATATACTAAGAATAAGTAATTGTTACACTGCGGATCATACTTTTCGGTCGGCAGCCCTGCGTAAATGCCATGTCCGTCCAGGGCCGGAACTAGGGGTAGGCAGAGTAGGCGCCTGCCTAGGGCGCAATCATGGGAGGGGCGCACTTTTAAGGGGAATTTTTTCAGTTGATTTTAAACCCTGCTTTGCTTCGCCTTTAATAGTTTTTGAATTTTATAAACCGCCTGTTCCAAACCCCTCTTGCACGTGATTTGTACAGAGGGCAGAAGCACTACCCACCTCCCTCTTCGCTCCTGCTGGCAAAAGTACATATTTAGGGGAAATTTTGTGAATTTTTTTGGCTGCTGCTGGCACAGGTACAGATTGGGGGCAAAATGAGGGATTGGTTTTGCTGCTGGCTCAGGTATATGGGACAATATGGTGGTTGCTAGCACAGGTACACATGTTTGGGGCAATATGATGGATTCTTGGCTACTGCTGATTGAAGCCCTTGCCTAGGGTGCCAAAACACCTTGGCCCAGCCCTGTGTCCGCCTGACCCAATACAAGTCTTGACCATAGAAAAGAAAATAGTTTTTCACTGTTGTTCTACCTGTTTGTCACAGCACCCACCGTGCCAATTAAAACCCTGCTCACCCCACAGAGCAGAGTTTTAATTAGACATTTATTGCACTTTCCTCTGTGATGTCATTAGAACACTAAGCATGCTCAAAAGGGGAAAAAAATACAAGCCTGCTTTTTGCAACAAATACTGATAAATGTGACAGCCTATAAAAACGTAATCTTATGCTTCAAAAAGCCAACCGTACCCTTATATGGAAGCTCTGAAAATCCTTCGGCTTACGCAAACAACCATATTCCCTTTACAGATAACCTCTTAAAAATAGCATAAGAAGTGGCAACAAGGGGAAAGTATTTTAAAATGATGTGTAACTAGAATTCCTAACAGTAATGGAAAACTTGGAAACCAGCTGGCCTGTTTGAAAGAAAAAAAAAAAGCCAGTAATTGGGTACATGTTGCCTCACATCAAAGTCACAACACAAGGAGTTTGGTACATCATAAATGCCGTTTGTACTCCCAGAAGTAAGAACGCAAAAGGACAAAGAAATAGCAAATGAAACCTCTTTGTTCGGAACTCGGCCAACACCCAAATGCCTGCGCCATAGGTGTAATATGTTAGGATTCAAGTAAAATAAACCACATGAACCATGAACAGGTAAAAACTGTCCAATGTATCTGGGTATATGAGAGTATCAGATATTAGGCAACGGTTGGACAGGTAGAAGTATAAAGCAATGATTAGAAGTAAAGTGAAGATGTCAACGTTGTAGGGTCAACAATCAAAGCACAATCAAGAAGTTCACCCCCAGTATCGATCAGTATTTGTTTGAGTTATACGCCTCATCTCGTCCAAACATTCATCTTTGCCAGTTGTTATAAACAGATGGTGGCATATCTTTGCTGGGATAATCAATACGGCAGCCCACATATAAATGCAAATCATACAGTGAAGAAATGTTCTATGTACATGAAGCCATGGCAATAAAAAGAACAATATAAGTGAAAAACATACTAATTAGTTCATATAAATAAGAGAAATTCTATCCCATATAGAATGTACTTGTGATAGCAAGGCTGGTGATTGTGGGATTTCTCCTTGGAGAATGTTAACTTCTCACATATGTTCAGTATGTATCAATCTAGCGTTAGAGTATTGGCCAAGTTTTTATGGAATTTCAGACATGCTAATACAAACTGACCAGACAAGGCGTATGTGGTTTCTGACACAATATATCCCTTGTATGTATAAAAGCAGATTCACTCCGCAGACGTTTATTACTCATCATGTGTCATTTTAACAGAACAATATGCTTTAGAATTTTTTTTGCTTATGCAAAGGGAAGATCCTATATTCTGTACTAAAACACACTTATAAACTTATCCAAAGCAGGGATTTTTTTTAGAGAATGCTGAAACACATAAAAGGAGAGAACCGCCAACCTCAGATTCCCAACTTTGAGCCAAATAAAAGGAATAATCTGGGTTTTACATTTGTACCCTAAGCACGCACTCTAGCTATGGCTGGTAGGCTAATTTAATTAAGGGTAACACAGTACAAAGCAATGGCAGGTAACACAGGGAATAACACATAAATGGGGTTCACCTGCCATTGGAGAGTGCAGTTCTATAGAATGAGTTATTATTGGATGTCCCAACGTGGAGATTTGTAAGGTTTACGGTTTGCCTACTTTTTGCTGGCATTATACTGGGTGGGCGAGTCTATGATGGGGCATGCAAATGAAAGGGAACTGACTGAGCAGGACGGGGGTCTGTAAAAGATAGGGGCAGGAGTCGTTTTTGTATGGAACGGAGGTGTACCGAGGGTGAAGGGCTAGTTCAGGGGTCCCCAACTTTTTTGACCCAAGAGCCACACTTAAGTATAAAATAACGTTGGAGAGCAACACAAATATGCAAAAAGATCATCGGGCTTCCAAATAAGAGCTGTGAGGATTGGTAGCCCCTATGTGGACTTGCAGCCAACAGGAGGCATTATGTTTGGCATTATACATGTTGTTTATGCAACTAAAGCTTGCCTTTAAGCCAGGAATTCAAAAAGAAGCATCTGCTTGGATGCCAATGGGAGCAACATCCAAGGGGTCGAGGAGCAACATGTTGCTCATGAGCTACTGGTTGGGGATCACTGGACTAGTTACTACAAATTTACTGGAAAGTGCATTGCTGGTAAATTTGCAATACTGGCCCAGACAACCCTTGTGTCAGGTTTCAGAGCAGTGAAATCCAGACAGGTGGTTTTGAACTTGGCTTGGGAAAACTTGGTTTTGGAAAACTGGGTTCAAAACCAGACAGGTAGCAACTTTACTTTGCTGGGGGGGGGCAAGAGTGAATGGCAGGAGAGATTTGTGAGAATAGTTACTCAAGCACAACATTTTATTATTGATTTTTTTCCAAAAGGTTAAGTGTTCTCATCTTTCTCAGCATTCCAGACCATGCGTTCGAGAAGCAACAGCATTGAATGTCCAGCCATGACCTGCAAACTCAACCACTGCACCAATCCAGAAGAGGCAGATTTACTGGAGCCGGAGCTTGGCTACATGAGGAAGGGAAAGAAACACAGAGACTATGTGGCTGAAACTGACACTATCCTAAGGAGCCACAAATTAGAGACGAAAGCAGAAGCCTCATCCAAAAGGGGAAATGACCTGTCTCGGGATGACCTGCTCTTCCTTCTGAGTGTGCTGGAGGGAGAGCTGCAAGTCAGTCATATTTCATACTCTGCTCAATAAACAGACTATACGTTTGGCTTATACATATCCACGCCTTTGTCTTGCCAGCAATCACTTGATACTATAAATTATATCTAAAAGGGCTGTCATTATTACATACTAATGGTATGCATGCTGTAAGAGGTCATATCCTCTTGCTGTTGCAATAGATGAGTACAGGCAAGACAACGTTAAACTCCAAATATATTTATTTTTTTGTCATGTGGAGAATGATGTTCTCTTTAGATTACCTAATGTGACAATAATGTCATGCAGTGCACATGGATTGAATTTAAATACAAATGTTCGGGAGAGATTTATTTTCTCCAAGCACGGTCGATTTTAGATGAACCGCATTAAGTTAATGCTAGGTCAAAGAGAAACATTTTTTTTTTTTTTTTACATTAATATGTTCCCACACTCTGATTGTTCTCCTTAGGCTCGAGATGAAGTCATTTCAGTGCTGAAAGCTGAGAAGATTGACTTGGCCTTGCTGGAAGCGCAATATGGCTTTGTGACTCCTAAAAGAGTCTTAGAGGCCCTTCAGAGAGATGCAATTCAAGCAAATGTCCCACAGTGGCAAGAAGATATCTATGAAAAGCCTATGAGTGAGGTATATTGTGTTTAATATACATCTATTCCTTATAAGAACGAGGCTATTACACATGTTAAACACATCAACCACAACAGGAAAATAAATATTCTTTCCAAATTTCACCCTAAGTGGGCTGCAGGCTGAGGTCCAGCCACTACTCAAGGTCCTCCTATGGGGGCCCAGCAGAGCCACTCTGCTAAATTAATTCTTCCAAACTGTGTTTCATGCAACATTTTCCAAGAAGTGATCAATGTGCCAGTTTGAAATAGTTCACACTTGGAGTGAAATCTGATTTTCAACAACATTGGCCAAACATTTGCTGTATGTGTGGGGCCTTGGCCAAAATTCTAAGCGTCAAACATAGAACTTGGTCACAGTCAGGTGCTTCAGGCTGAAAATCCAGACAGGAAACCTCCCTTCTGCATTCATGTAATCTAATCATTAGACTTGTGGGCCAACCAGTCTCGTGAGTGCAATAAGGCCACCCATATGGTTGAACAAAGTCACACACGATCCAACTAAGTGGCCAATAAAACAGAAGTCTGCCTGTGAGTTACCAAATTATTCTTTTTTAAGTTTGTGCCATTTTTGCATCCAAAGGCATATTCTCTCTGTCTTAATATTTCATTTCCCATCCTTTGTAACAGGAATCACAAGATATTTTCTCAGTTCAGTGATGAATATGGAATGTAATATATTTAATTTTACTACAGCAGATTCTGGTCCTATGGGGTGCTGCTGTTCCAGGGCCGCTGGAAGGTCCATGCTGATCAGGGCCATTATTTTTTTTATAAAGGCAATTGGGTGCCTACATATTGTTATATTCTATACTTTTCTGAGAAATTTCTGGAGCCCTCAGCCCACTGCCACAAACTTGATACAAATCTGGCAGCGGAGCGTAGAAGGAGTGGGGTAGCCCTCTGATCTAGTCTATGGGCACAAGCCAATCAAAGTGGACGAGTAAAAAAAAAACAAACAAAAACTTTCACCCAATGATAAATACAATTCTAAAAATCCCATAGGAAAGAAGAGAACACGGGTGAGATTTTATTTATTAATATCTAAACTCACATTTTGATAAATCTGCCCCTTAGTGTCTTAAAACTGCACCGTAAAAATACAGTAGGCATGGCATTTTTTATTGTATAACTAAAGGATAATAATGTAAAAAAAAAAAAATATAATAAATATATTAGCCTAACATCTATCATGCCTTTGTTGGGGCAAAAAATAATATCAAAATACATTAAAAAAATAGCAGAGAATATATTTCTACAGCTGTCATTAAAGTCCTGGGAGCTTGCTCTCATTTCAGAAACAGCTCTTTTTGAATGATTTACCCTTTGGAGTTGAACCTTATCTGCTTTCAGTTAAAACAAGACATTTTTATGTTGAAGGACTAAAAGTTCAGACATTTACAAAGAATCTAAGTTGCCACGTGAGGAAGAATCTTAGTTGACATGTGACAATGACTTTAGGGCTGCCTTCAAAGCAGGAAACAATTTTCATTTTATTTATTCTAAACACAATATATTGTGGCCTGTTAGCGGAGTTAGTACAGGTATGAGATCCAATATCCAGAAATCCCTTTTTCAAAGACCATCTCCCATAGAATTCATTTCATCCAAATAATCCAAATGTTTTAAAATTATTTCCTTTGTCTCTGTAATAATAAAACAGTAGCTTCTACTTGATCCAAACATACAATATAATGAATCCTTATTGGAAGCAAAACCAGCCTATTGGGTTTATTTAATATTTACATGATTTTCTAGTAGACTTATGGTATGAAGCTCCAAATTACAGAAAGATCCTATATCCGGAAAACCCCAGGTCCCAAGCATTCTGGATAACAGGTCCCATACCTGAATGTACATAGTGTACAAATGTCCGAATGGAGATGTCTTGCCACACGACTGTTAAAACACTGAAATCTTGGCCAGTCTACCAGCTCAGTCTTGATGCCAACCTAAGGCAACGCTAGACAATTTGTCAAAATTTTCTAAAAAAAATTACTTGTGCAGGGAGTGGGAGTTTGGAATAAAAAGTTGTGTTGCTGGCTGCGCCGGACAGGGTGGTCTGGGACCCCCCCCCCCAGGGCTTCTGCCTTTGGGTCCCCAACCCAGCGAATACCCTGATCTCTGGGAGGAGGTCATGCTGCATTACCCAGGGCTTCAGGGGGAGCGGGTTTGGATTGGAGGGTCCCACTGGGATTTTTCCTGGTGTCTCAAAAACCGAGTCCAACCCTTGCTGCTGGGGTTTCACTACCCCTAGTATACAATTAGTTGATTGAATCACTGACAGTAAGATGAAAAGAAGACCGTCTACATAGAAGTAATTCCAATAATCCAGCCACAGGTCAAATCATCCCTATGTTTAGGGTCCGACTGATCCTCTTGAATACCGAGAGAAATCCTTATGGGGAGAAAGAATCCTTTCTTCCAGCATGTGATAAGTATTTAGGAGGAAAGATTGGGACTGGTGCTGCTGAGATGCACTGGCCAGGACTACCCTATAAAGCAGGACATTTGACTGCTCAAAGCAGTTGAATAAATCTATCAGCTCTGATAAATATCAACTCCTCAAACACATTCCTGACTGTTGGAAAAACTAGCGAGAATCCTTCAGGATTCCCTAATTCTTGTTTTAGCAAGCAATGTGGCGTTTTTAAGCTATTGGAAGACACAAACAAGAGATAACAGCTGTGTAGTGTAGTATGTTCAGTACCAACAATCAGTAATCACCCAAGTACCAGTGATTATAATCCATGTTTCTTATGTTTTCTTATGATATGTATTCACCATGGGGCAAATTTACTTACGGTCGAATATCGAGGGTTAATTAACCTGCGATATTCGACTGTCGAATTTCGAAGTCGAAGGATTTAGTTTCGATCGAATGAAAAATCGATTCGAAGGATTTTAATTCATCAATCGAACAATTTTTGTTCGCCCAAAAAATCTAGCAAAGCCTATGGGGACCTTCCTCATAGGCTAACATTGACTTCGGTAGCTTTTAGGTGGCGAACTAGGGGGTCGAAGTTTTTTCTTAAAGAGACAGTACTTCGACTATCAAATGGTTGAATAGTCGAACGATTTTTAGTTCGAATTGTTCGATTCGAAGGTCGAAGTAGCCAAAAAAAACATTCAAAATTTTTTTCCTCTATTCCTTCACTCGAGCTAAGTAAATGGGCCCCCATGTGTAAAAATATTATAAGCAAATCTCCCAATGTCTTAAAAATAGACTTACATGAAAGGTAGTGGCCCTGGAAGGCCCTTCCTCCTCTGTCCTGCAATGAACCATGTAAGGTTTTAGTTTGCAATTAAAGGCAACACAATTAAGACAGAGAGAGCATACACCTTTGGATGCAAATCGTTAAAGGGGTGGTTCACCTTTAAATTAGCTTTTTGTATGTTATTGAATGGACAATTCTAAGCAACTTTCAACTGACCTTCACTATTTATTTATTTTTTATAGTTTTTGAATTATTTACCTTCCTCTTCTGACTCTTTCCAATAGGGGCTTAAGCCTTACTTCATAAGGCTACACATTTATTGTTACTGCTACTTTTTATTACTCATCTTTCTATTCAAGGCCTCTCCAATTCATATTCTAGTTTCTTATTTAAATCAGTGCATGGTTGCTAGGGTTCAAGTTAGCTGAAATTGCAAACTGGAGAGCTGCTGAATAAAAAGCTAAATAACTCAAAAACTACAAATAATAAAAACTAAAAACTAAATGCAAATTGTCTCAGAATATCACTCTCTACGTCATACTTAAAAGTTAACTCAAACCATTAGTTTCCAGACTTGGAATATACCTGTAGAAGACAAGCAAAAATGCCAAGTTTTGGTTCTTCAGTTTCAGGCAAGAGATGTACTGTATAAACATTTATAGTTCTTTTTCTTAGTAACTAAAGTTATTTACAACATTCTCATATAATACGTCTCTGTACATTTGTAGCTGGATAACGTTATTGAGAAACACAAAGAGACGCACAAGAGGATGCTAGAGCAACTTCTACTGGTGGAGAAATCACAAAGGCAAACTTTGTATGAGTTAGAGGATGAAAAACAGAAACATACAGACTATATGGAGAAAAGCGATGAATTCACCAACCTTCTTGAACAAGAGAGGGAAAGGTAAGATTCAATGCATTTCTACCTGATCTAAGTAAATAAATATACCGTAAATATCGTATGAAACGCCATTAAAGTGACTCCAACACGTGGATATGAAATTGTTGTTTATGCAGAAGATGATACTGTTTTTTTTACCCAGTCTGACTTGTTTTATTTTATATAAAGACTGACTTTGGTTTAGTTATTATTCCATTTGTAGCCCAAGGCATGATGGGGATTGTACCATGGAAGTTTTAGCAGCAGCTTAACAGCCAGAGATAAATATTTTGGTTTGTCCTGTAGTTATGAAGCATTAAAATATTTATAGAAAAATAACCAAAAATATTTAATTAATAGTTACTGAGGTGAGAGAATTAAACAACATGTTGATTTATTATAAAACTTTGCTACTTTCAGGCAATGCAGTTCATTTGCAAAAAAACGTAAAAACCCCATCAACCTTGTTTGAACAAAAAGCTATTGGCCCCTAGTTATTAACCCAGCCTTTTCTTTCTGGGTACAACCCCAGAACCCATAATTTAGCAGAGCTAAGTAGCTTTCACACCAACAAGTGACATCCATGCAGCAACATATAATTGTGGCCAAAAATAATGGCACCTTTTTGCAAATAACGCAAAATCAGTTTAAAACCAGGTCTTCAGAATGACTTATTTCCTAAAACAAATGGCAATAATGAAATTATTGACACTTTAGACTTAATATATGGTAGTACACCCTATGGTATGGATAAATGAAATGGCGTTCTTCGCATAGCCATTGGACCACTTCTTTTGCACACTTCTCAAGTTCTCTAACATTTAAAAGATGCCTTCTTCCAACTACAGTTCTTAGATTTCTCCACAAGTGTTCAGTGGGATTTATATCTGGGCTTATGGCTGCCCACTATGGAACAGTAAATTATTATAAGCAAAAATAATTGATGCAGTCTGGTACTACATTTTGTCTTTAGCCATTCTTGGGTGCTCTCTGAAGTCTTCTTCTGGTCTTCATCTTGCTGGAAGACCCATGATCTGCAACACAGACCCACCTTTCAATAAGGATTTAAAATTGTTAAATTGGGTACTCGGTGTAGGCAATTCCAGGGGCACCAAAAGTAACCCCAAGGAATCACGGAACCTCCTATTCGGTTGGTTTTAAGGATGGTGTTCTTTTCTTTGAAGTCTTCACTTTTTTTTCTTTTAACAAAGAGATGTTGTGCATTAACAAAATAAGATTGGATTTCATCTCATCTGTCCACAGGACACTGTCCCAGAAGGATTCTAGTGTGTTCAAGTGTCTTTGGCAAACCTACCATAGAGCCCCTTTTCATTAGCTACTGATGGAACAAGTATAAACTGTTGTACCTTGTGTCAGAAGGTCATTTTGAACCTGCCTGGAAGTTGACAGAGGTTCATTACAGTCTGAACATTCTGTCATCAATTCTTCTCTTACGTCCATGTCCTGGAAAAATGGCTACAGTGTCATGGGCCTCAAGTTCTTGATAACATTGTGTAAGCTGGACAAAGGAACTTTAAGTTCTCTGTAGATGAACTTGTGGCATTGAGATTGAGTGTGCTCTCTTACAGTTTTCTATGAAACCTCTTCAGTCAGTTCTCTGCTTCTCTTTTCCTTCTCCACGTTCAATGAGGTGTGCACAGTCAATTCAAACTGGCTGATTTTGTGCTTCTTTTATGGTAGGTACCAGCAACTCTGGTGAGTTGACTTGTACATTTCTGCCTAAACTGGTACATTTGAAAAAAGGTGTCAATAATTTTAGACATTATTGTAAATGTCAAAACCTTATAGATGCTGGGAAACAAAGAAAAGAGAAATACTGAGTGTTGTACACTTTAAAAATGTGTGCAAAACAGACCCTTTTGTGGATGGGGCTATAAAAATATTCTAGCCTGCGTAGAACATTCAAGATAGACCTCTCCCTCCCAGAATGTCACTAATTCATGTTTACAAAGGGGAGTGGCCTGCCAGGAATGGTGGTCCTGCGCTTCGTAAAAAAAGTTTAGGAGGTGAACAGGTAGGAATTCTGAGTCATGGACACTGCTGTCCAAAAAGAATAAAAGCAACACAGAAACAGCTGGTAAATATCTGTATAATAACGCAAGGGTGTTTGCAGATGTGAAGGTCATTTTCAATGATCCAGACTATGGCAAAGTCCTGCAGTCTGACAATTTCCCCTACAGGAGGGAATACGTTTATTCAGACAGGTCACCCTTTCTGTTGTTCCCACAGTTTTATGAAGATCGTGGACTGATTAAATTGCTTATATTGAAAAGGCCTGAAACTGTGAAATGATTTCATAGACAGATGAACAGATAGATGAGCAGAAAGAGTAGACAGCGGAGGTAGACGGACAGGCCATGTTTTTATTATAATACATATATAAATGCATGCTGCTTTCTTTACAAGACATCAGCTCCACTCCAAGGGTCTTTTTTATTTGAGAACATCTTTTATTACCCCCTCGCTGTCCTTTAAAAGCTAGTGAAACAAAAATAGCGCATAACCATTGCATTCCACATCTCACATACCAACACTTACAAAAGAAATCGTTTCACAAGACACAATAGTAATCAGTACAAATGAATCATGTTAGACCAGAATATCTGTATCTTCTGAAAATGATCAGAAATTAGTGCAATGAGACACTAGAGTAACTGTACAAAAACACATCTCTTCCATCAACACCCTTGTATCCTTGTGTGCTATGGACATAAAGCACAAAGGACTTTAACAGAAGTCTCCAGGGAAATAATAACAGTGACATTGCCTTCTGTTCTTTGTTATTTCAGTACTTTCAGATAACAAAATATAAACAATGCATACCCACTACAAGATATTTATATTCTGTAAACATCTTGGTCGAAGTGTACATAGAAATGTGCACAGATCTTTGCACGCATAGCAGCTGGGTTGGACTGGGCCGGCGGGACATGGGAAAAGACCTGGTGGGCCCAGCCGGCCCAGACCTGCTCCCCACTACTGGCAAAGCTATTGCTCCTTCCTGACCTCCCCTCGTCACATGAAGAAATAACATCCTTGATGGAGGTACGAGCTGGAAGGGAGGGGGGACAGAGGGAGATTTGCAGAAAGGGACCATTGGGATGGCGGAGAGGGGGTTTGGGGGGGCCGAGGGGGATATACAGGGCCTTTATGTGGCAGCCCAAGACCCGCCCAGTCTGTCGCTGTATAGCAAAGAGGATATAAAAATGGCCATACTGTACATATAATATCTTCTCATTTGGTAGGTCTCCTGTGAAGGAAAGATTACTGGATGTAGTCACATAAGTAGTTGGTCAATTGGACCTTCAGGTCAATAATCAGATCGAACAGGGGGATTTTTGACTCAAGCTGATAAATATCTATAAGAGCTCCATTCTGATATCAGTCAGGTTGTAGATTGTTTAATTGTGTATAAATGCCTCTTTACTAGATCCACAACTGAAGGAAAAGGAAGCACCGACCCAGCAATCTGGTTGCCATTTGATACTCACATAGGGAAGCCATGCCTGACTCCTTCTGTGCCAATCTTAATTCCTGTACCAGACAGAATTTTCTTGTAGCCTGACTTTATCTATAATTATATTTGGAAGTATTTATTTAGTAGATTGTTTCTATAGGAGTCAAACCTCATTATGGATTTACAGCACTCAAGGCTGCCATAACAGGACACGGAGGTTCAAAATGAGATGCTCCTGAAAATTTCCATCAAAGTCTCTAGCATGACATTGGAGGTAAGGTCACTAAACCCCTCAAATTGGCTACTGATGTGGAGCATCTCAATGTATAACATGCCCCACATATCAAAAACTTTCAAGAGTACAAAAACAGGTAGGGAGTATAGGATAAATCACTTTATCAACTGCAATACAGATGTGTGGTTTATCTATTGACCTGCATGTGATGTATGATACGATATGTAGGATGGACAACTTGTCCCTTAGAAAATTGGATGCAGGAACACGTAAACCAAATATCTGTAAAAAGTGAAGCCACTAAGGTTTAAAAAATTTTTTTTGACCTTCATATGTACAAGACATAGATAGTGTGATAGGATAGATAGATAGAGGAGGTGACAAACTTAAAAAGCTGTTACCAATTGAGGTGAAATGGATCTTTCACCTGGACACACGTGAGCCTAATGGACTTAACATAAAATAGGAAGTCAATTGCTTTATATAGAAACCTTGAGTGCATAAGGTATAAATAAATGTACTTATTTTTTATCTTGAATTCATTTAATCATTTAAATATCAAATAAAACACAAAGGTAAAAAATTATATTGGAATAAATAAAATACAAATGTAAAAAAAATAGATTGGAGTAATTTATTAACAATTTTAAAATACATTTCAAGTAAAAAAATCTCTGAAATAAAACTAAAATGTTACTTAAATTAATATATTTGCAACAAGCTTTTTAAGAATTTAACGATTCAAAGGATTTTAGTCCATCAATCGAAGGATTATCCTTCCATCAGAAAATTGTTAGGAAGCCTATGGGGACCTTCCCCATAGGCTAACATTGGCCTTGGTAGGTTTTAGGTGGCGAACTAGGGGGTCGAAGAATTTTTTAAAGAGACAGTACTTCGACTATCGAATGGTCGAACGATTTTTAGTTCGAATTGTTCGATTCGAAGTCGAGGGTCGTAGTCAAAGGTCGAAGTAGTCCATTCGATGGTCGAAGTAGCCATATTCGACCATTCGAAATTCGAACTATTTTTCCTCTATTCCTTCACTTGAACTAAGTAAATGGGCCCCTAACTGTCCATGTTGATAATAAGGTTTCAATGTTGCAGCTATTCAGTAGATGGAAGCATTTATTTCACTTAGCACAATACAATGTGAAGCGTTAATGTTTGTGGAGCAATTACGTTGTGCTAGTAGTGATGCCAGTTCCATTTGCCTGTTAAATGTTTGTTTGTTACTTTTATTTTATGCCTATAATTATGCGTGATACACACGAAACGCGTCAAGAATTCAAATATGAAATAAAGCTTCGGTGAAATTTTAAACCGCATCCAGGTCTGTGAAGTGCGCGCCCAGGTTGGTATTACGGTGGATTCACTGAACCCCTAGGCAAAATATTCCTTAGGAAAGTCTTTTCATCCTGCTGCCAAAACTTCTAGTATCAATACTTACACCCACAAAGTTCTTGGCATGAAAAAGTAATTATATTTGTAGAGTGACCCTATAAGTCCAGTTTTCTCTCTGTTATCACTCTGCTCTTTGATTTGTATAGTTTTAAAGGAATGTCTACCTAGACTACACTCTATGGGGAAATCCATGCAGGAACATTATAATAATACTCCCTTCAGTTGGAAAATAATGAATTATACAGGGGTTCGATAACCAGTCTGTTCACCTACCCAACAGTTTTCATTTAATAAAGTCACAGGCCTTCCCCTTTGTTAAACAACTTGAAAGCACATAGAATCATTAAATTGAGGTGCCAGGCAGTGTTTAAAATGTACAAGTACCTCTTTTGACCCCATTTGTTATACCAAATTTCCACTCCCCCCCAAAACAAATTCCACTCTCCGCTCTGCTGCTTGAGGCAAGGTAAATTCCCCATGTTATTACAGGGCCGCCATTGTTCCTATAGAGTGACATCATTGGAAGCTGGCAATACGATAGGGTTCTAAGCTTTAGTGCTGTTTCTAAGCAACATCAGAAAGTCGTTTATGTTTCAAATCTTAGGATTAGGTCCATTGCCCATTAATCAGCTCCGCAAGGCATTTGTTGATTTTACATTTCAGTGTAAAAACATTTAGTTCAGTTCCTTCCAGAAGCCAATATCTTATGGAAAAATCTGCATCAATGTCCTAAGCAAAGAGCTTAGTCACTGTTCTTTATATATAAAAAAAAAAAATTTAGATGGAAAAGCAGATTGAAGCTTCACGCTGCCCATGGGTATCCAGCAGAAGCACACAGGGAGCAGGGACAACAGGATGACTATGCTAGGAGTAGTTCATTTGATAAGATGGGATAGTGTGTGTCTTGACATTTTGTCTTATAATGAAGTAGGGAAAATAATAGAAAACCGGGACAAAGATGTTCCTGGTCAGTCTTTCTCAATCAAGCAAATTCACTCCCTAAATTACAATGCTTCTTGATTAGTTTTGAGCTTTCAAAATCTCAAGAGACTTTTAAGATGTGAAGTTTAAAGTGTCTCTCCAGTTTTTTTTTTTGTTTTTTTTTGCTGGCAACGACCATCACGAGCACCATATTAAATCTTAATAATACTGTTACCTTAACTAAAAAATTTTTTTTTGGCTTACATAGTCCCTAAACTATAATTTTAAAATATTGGAGCCAGCATAATCCAACCGCTGCCAAATTTTGCTCTGATATGAATTACTTCTACATCATGAAACCAGCATGATGTTGAAGTATTAAGTAACCCATAACATAACTCATAACACAACCTACAAGACTGCACAAACACAATTACCAAAAGTGCCCTAATTTCCTTTCACACTTTGTGACAGCCAAGTTGCACAAACATATAATCCTAGGTAATTTTCTTCCATCTCCGGAAGATTAGACCTTCTCTATAAATGAGAGACAGTCCACCGGTTTTACTCAACTATTAAGCTGTCTGCATTTGTTTTCAAGGGGACCCCATGGAGCTCAATTATGAAACATTAAAGTGAGATTTGCAAGCATAACCAGGTCAAGTTTATCCACCATAAAAAAAACAAAACCCTGGGAATCACCAGTTGATAGAAAATACTGCACATTTTGAAAAGGCATTACATTTAGGCCATAATCTCATGGCTGGTTCATATTTTAAAATATAAAAGATCAGGGTTATGTAAATGTCTTTGGGTAGATATAGTGGAGATTAGAAATTGTTATTGGGTAGGTTATGTGGGAGATTAGAGAGGGTTGTTGGGTAGCAATAGTGGAGATTAGAAAGGGTTATTGGGTAGGTACGGTGGAGTTGGAGAGGGTTGTTGGGTAGGTATAGTGGCGATTAGAAAGGGTTATTGGGTAGGTATGGTGGAGATTGGAGAGGGTTGTTGGGTAGGTATGGTGGAGATTGGAGAGGCTTGTTGGGTAGGTATGGTCAGGCCCGGATTTGCAGCAAGGCATGCCGACTAGCCATGCAATTAGATTGATTTCGGAGCACTAGGCGCTAGCGCTCCAGCCAGAAGAAATGATGCTTATGCACACTATACTTTACGAGAAAGGGGGGCGAATGAGGACGCCGGCCTCCGGGCGCCCTCAGGGCAAATCTAGACCAGGGTATGGTGGAGATTGGAGAGGGTTGTTGGGTAGGTATGGTGGAGATTGGAGAGGGTTGTTGGGTAGGGGTGGAGATTGGAGAGGGTTGTTTCATTTGCTAGAATCAGACCATAACTACTGTATATGGAATACATAAGGCAGACTGAATAATGCAAGCAAAACATATATTACAGTAATTTCCATACTATTCACTTGGGTAGCCATCACCAGGGTGCAGTAGATATACAGCCCTGGGTATAATCATTATAGAGACCTTAGAATTTTTTCCTGTACCACAAAGGCCTTTAACTACAAATGCTGGGATCCACAAATCCAGATGGATTTCAGGTGCCGACAACCATTAGTTTAACTTATCAAACTTACGGTACTGAATTGGCTAATTTCCTAAGTTACACCTGAAGCATAGTAATCATCAATTTCTTTTTAAACAGAAAAGTTAAAATATGAAAAGCAAATATCTGACTTGTTGCTATTGGGACATACACCGATTTCTCTGTGTGGGGCAATAAAAAGGATGATGCAGGGATGGTACTGACAGACGGTACTATAACGGCTGAAAGCTGATGCTGCCCAGACCTTGTTAAAAACATTATCTGGCCACCACTGAATGTTGTTTCTCACACCCAAACTTTTCCATCTGGAACATAATGTTAACTTAAGGGAAATACTACAGATACAGTGAGACTCCCATGTGTTATATTGATATCAACTGGTATTGCTGGTATTGTACTGGTCTCAGATGCCCAATATGAAACATTGTCTTTATTTTGGTTATGTTTTGTTTTGAAATGGTGACTTTTGCCCCAGTAAAGCAACCGTAGTCCACTCTGTGTTAAATAAACATATATAGATATAGGGTCTATGATCTGGAATTCTTGGGACCACTCCAAAAACTTTTACAAAAAACAAACGAGAAAAAAACAGGATTGTTTTTTGCCATCAGTATTGATTTATGTAGCTTAGCTTATATCAGCTATACATTGCTATTGTATTACCGGTATGGGAACAGTTATCCGGAAACCCGCTATCCAGAAAGCTCCGGATTACAGAAAGGCCATCTCCTATAGACTTCATTTTATCCAAATAATTCAAATGTATAAAATTATTTTCCTTTTTCTCTGTAATAATAAAACAGTAGCTTGTACTTGATCCCAACTAAGATATAATTAATCCTTATTGGAAGCAAAACCAGCCTGTTGGGTTTATTTAATGTTTACATGATTTTCTAGTAGACTTAAGGTAGTTAGAACCAAATTATGGAAAGATCTGTTATCTGGAAAACCCCAAGTCCAAAGCATTCTGGATAACAGGTCCAATACCTGTATTAGAAAACAAACTCAAATAAAGTAAAAAACATAAAATTTGTTTTAATAGAAGAACTCTATGGGAAAAAAACATTCCTTTATAAGAATTGTCCTATATTGTATAAGATGGCAATTGTTATTGGAATAGGAGGTGGTGGGAATGGTGGGGGAGAATGGCAACCTTAAAGTGCTCCTTTACTAAATCCAAATTGTCTCACTTTTTTACCCAGAATGTAGTATTTTATTTCAGAATTATATGTTTGATTCCAGAACTCTGCTATAATAGTTGGGCACTTGCACAATAACAGATCCTGCTACATGCGTCAGCCTTTGTAACTCATGTACTAGTCCTAGAGCTGATATTCTTGGAGTGGGTGTGACTGGCATCTTAGTGGGTACACTACCAAAAAAACTTAGGCTGTCTACAATTCAGTAGCTTGCAATGGGAGCACTGGAAGTTGATAGTGCTTGGTGCAAGTTAAAGTAGATAATATTAGGGCCCTGCAAAGTCTGTTAGGGCCATCTTCCTTTGTGATAGAGCCATGGTCCTACGGCATACAGTGTGCATTATATTTATTATATTATTCCATTTAAAGTATACCTGTCTCCCAGACACAAAAATCTGTATAATAAAAGTCATTTTCAAATTAAACATGAAATCCAATTTCTATTTTTTATTAAAGCATTCATAGCTGTTGCAAACCCATTTAAAAATCAAAACTGTCAATCAAGTATGCCTTAGGCATAGAGGCGGGGCAGACAATTACTTTCACTTTCCATTCAGCACTTCCTAGATGTCACTACTCTCTACACATTCCCCCATTCTCTTCACCGTTTAATTGTGTAGCCAGGGCATGGGGATGGACATTGGGTCCCCATTCTGTTGCACAAACAAGATTCTGAGATGACGCAAGGCTTGTCTTAATAACAGTGTCCACAAAATGGCTCCTGTCTGTTGCTGTAATTATGAATTCCCAGACGGAAAGATACCATATTCATATTATTTATATCATGTAATTAAAGTTCATTTTGCTTGACTAATGTGATAAAATAGGATTTTGATTTTTTTTTTTGGGTGACGGGTCCCCTTTAAGTGACTAACAGGCTGAACTGCCATAATGGGGAGCATCAAGTGCCCTTGGCCTAAGGACTTATTACAAAAAACATCTACAAACAAAGCTCCAGTGTGATTCCACATTGATTGGCCTGTGTAGTTTCAGATTAAAGATGGGCTAATCCAATGTAAACTTTCAGGCATCTCCAATTTTAATACAAATCTGCTCAGTACTGAGTTAGGATAACCTACAGAGCAGAAGTGACTATTTGCAAATGAACAATAAACAGAGAGTACATAAGTAAGAAACAGCAAATTTATGAGCACTGTGTTAGTTTAATACACAAACATTGAGTCCCACTGGGGCCCTTATTTCCTCCTAATTGCCGCTAATTGATTAGCCATGTAGGGGGAACACGTTAAATGAAATTTAAACAAATAATGCGCAGTCACTATGTATCATGAACCCCTCTCCCCTCCCTTTGGAACATTAATATCCCTTTCCAATGTACTTTATGCTCAATGTGTTCTAGATATCAGAGTGTCAATAAATCATTGAAATGGTTTCACAAAATTGCATGATAATCCAGTATCATAATATACTTTATCTCAGGCACAATAAACAGAAAATGATATTTTCGGCTCCAACATAAATACTGTAACCAAGGAAGTGACTAATACTTGGCAGCGTGGCTTTTGAGTCTTAAGGAAAATCCTAAAGGACGATGACCTCACAGAATGACCTCTGTCTAAAACGCTCGCCAAGTGATGTCACTGAACATTTGTTTGGTGATGTCGTGTGGTAATCACTGAGAGTTCTGAATTTCTGGCCTATGTTAACATAACAATCCCTGTTGCCACTGCATACAGAATTCCCATGGGTGGGAATAATGCCTTCTATTTCTTGGGAACTCAATAACAGAATGTTGTTGAAGTTAAAAAAAAAAACAAAAAAAACTTTCTAGTGGAAGAAAAAATGGGGTTGTTTAAAATAAAATGAATCATTTTCCTATTACTTTGTACACATAACTTGCATAAATGTCATCTGGGAAAAATAACAGTCCCACCATGTCATTTAATTCAGTTTTACTTATAAAGAGCCGCACTAAAGCTTTCCTTCTAGAAACTTATGGCTATTAAGAAGCTAAAATTGAAGATTCAAGCTCAATCTCATCTCCAAGTACCAATCCACACTACTTTAGGGATGTCATCATGACTATAGCCTCTTTCAGTTGCATGGAAACCAACTGGCTGCATTCTGGCCAGCTCCAAACAACTGTAGATATCTGGAACATTATGTGTGCACACAATAATTTAGCCAAAATTACTTTTCCAAGTAACCTTAAAGGGATACTGTCATGGGGGAAAAAAAAAAAATTTCAAAATGAATCAGTTAATAGTGCTGCTCCAGCAGAATTCTGCACTGAAATCCATTTCTCAAAAGAGCAAACAGATTTTTTTATATTCAATTTTGAAATCTGACATGGGGCTAGACATATTGTCAATTTCCCAGCTGCCTCAAGTCAAACTATAATAAACGATAAACTTCAATCACTCTTTACTACTGTACTGCAAGTTAGAGTGATATCACCCCCTCCCTTTTTCCCCCCAGCAGCCAAACAACAGAACAATGGGAAGGTAACAAGATAGCAGCTCTCTAACATAAGATAACAGCTGCCTGGTAGGTCTAAGAGCTGCACTCAATAGTAAAAACCCATGTCCCACTGAGACACATTAAATTACATTGAGAAGAAAAAACAGCAACCTGCCAGAAAGCATTTCTCTCCTAAAGTGCAGGCACAAGTCACATGACTGGGGGCAGCTGGGAAATTGACAAAATGTCTAGCCTCATGTCAGATTTTAAAATTGAATATAAAAAAATCTGTTTGCTCTTTTGAGAAATGGATTTCAGTGCAGAATTCTGCTGGAGCAGCACTATTAACTGATTGATTTTGAAAAAAATGTTTTTTCCCATGACAGTATCCCTTTAAGATTCAACAAGCGGAATACCGAGCAGGTCACTTGAGAACATGGATTCCCCATACTAGTGTGCAGCGACAGTCTCAATTAATAGTTTATGGCCTTTTAGATCCAAGTCCTGTTGTTCCAGAACATTTCAAAATGAAACATTTTCCACACAAAATATCCATGATCTAATACAGTGTATGCCCTTACCACCAACTTTGATTCTTCCATAACAAAGGCTAAAACAAAAATATCTCACCACTTTTCTGTACAGAATATAGAGCAGGTGTCCCCAATCTTTTTTACCCGTGAGTCACAATCAAATGTAAATAAATGTTGGAGAGCAACATAAGATGCCAAATAAGGGATGTAATTGGCTATTGGTAGCTTCTGTGTGGACTGGCAGCCTACGGGAGGTTCTGTTTGGCAGTACACTTGGTTTTTATGCAAGTAAAATTTGCCTTCAAGCCAGGAATTCCAAAAGAAACACCTGCTTTGAGGTCACTGAGAGCAACATTCAAGGGTTCAGAGAGCAACATGTTGCTCCCGAGCCACTGGTTGGGGATCACTGATATAGAGTATACTGATGCAAGGAATTAACACCTGCCCTGAGGAGTTGTTACTTTTATGGCTCCCTTGACTTGCAGCCAGTGATTGACACTCTAACGCCAATGCTATTATCTACTGTGCGTGCATAGACACGCTAGATGCTAAGTTGTGCATGCTGTTGGATTTCTGAAAATAATTATGCAGTTAGGTGAAAAACATGGAAGTTTATGTTTGCTTTTGCACCTTGCATACTGTACTTCAAAAATGAGCCCTACTATCTCACCTCAGCGGAATCTCTAAATACTTTTTCAAACAGATAAAAACTTTATCGGCAAGGGTGCTCAGTCTGTCACCAATACTTTTCCTCTAAAACCTTAAGTTTCATGGTCTTCAGGGACTCGCCATTCTTCCTAGACTTTAAACAAGTTCCAATTTGGCCTTCACAACCCAAATTTAATTTTTTATCCCACACACATATACAACTGCCAGTTTTAAGATACATTTATGGTACTAACCTGCCAGAATACATTGCACAAAGCCCAAAGATCGTGTGGTTTATGTTCTGGTGCCCCAAGAACACACTCATGCATCTTCCTCCAAGCTCAATGGCAAATTGCTGGGAGGCACACCTCCATCTAGCCATTCTTCTTGTTTTTAAGCATCTCTTTACATTGCATCTTTCCTCAATCCCCCATGTTTCCATTTTCTGTAAGCTGGCCATTCCTTATTTTTAACTCTCCCCTTTTTTGCTTCCCATTATTCATACCAACTCTTCATTTCATTTACTCAGCCTTTACTTTACATGCATTTTCCTTTAAAAACATTTCATATTGGTGTACTTCCAGGGGAGGATGCCACTAGACTTTTTACTGCCCCGACCAAAGCAGCCACGTACATTTTCAAAGACATCACCATCTATAGTATGTTACTCAATAAGTGGAACTATTCTATGAAGTCAGCTGAGGAAAGCAGCATGGCATCATACGGTATATGTATAAACATTAAATACTTAGACAAGGTTTGTTTTGTAAGAAGAATAAGCTATGCTCTCATCCATCAATTGACAGTCTATTTAAAGGAAAATAAGTGGATGATAAATGCTTCTCATAAACACGGAATGTTTTCTTGAGTCCTCATTAAAAGAAAGCCTGTTGCATTTACTGTGGATCATTACAGGTTTCAGAGCTATAGGAGAACTGTTCAATTTAACGTTCCATACAAGAAACAACATCTGGTATTAGTTGTTTAAGTAGACTTTAGTATATTGGACATTGTTTTTATAAACCTCTGTAAGGCTAATCAGAAAATAGAATCATGACGTACACTTGTACTGATATTCGAAGAATGCCAGCACATCTCAGGAGATTTGCGTTGCCTGTGTGTGGTCACGAAACGTTAAATGAATATACTGAATAAAACCTGCACGAGCACAAATAGCTGCAGCAAAAATTAATATGTATTCATTATTATTTTTCTCTTTAGTTAATCTCACATTAAGATCTAAAACTAGTAGTACCTGTACATTTCCCTTTTTAATGTTCAAGTGCGTAGGTGAAACAGACACCTAGCTGCTCCTATCACAACATGGATTATGTGTTCATAACTGCAAATAATTTCAGGCGTTCTGCAGAAGGGAAGAAAGTAGCCTACATCAGTTAAGGGGAGCTGCAAAGACAGACTCAACTTCTGGCAAAGACCACTGTGGTAACAAGTTGGAGTAAGTTTGGGGGACTGGGGCTTACATCCTCCAAAAAGTGCTCAAAAATTGTTGTCCAAGTAGGAGTTCCTTTTCCCTAGGGTTGCTGCCACCCTCCCCCCCCCCACACTCAATGTTTAAAACTCTAGCATCGAAGTGGTTCAAGGGAGGACCGCATCGCTAGTCTGCATTAGCACAGCCTCATTTTTGTGTTCAAAATGGAAATTTGGCAGACGGGCAGATTTGGGGAGATTTAGTCGCCTGGCGACAATCTCCCCGAACTGCCTTCTTCCTGCCTTCCGCCTGCTTGAATGAGAAAACACCAGCGCAATGCACTTGCATCGCTTCGATTTCCGAAATCGCCCGAAGTTGCCTCCAGAGGAAACTTCGGGCGACATCGGGAAATCGAAGCACTGCCTTTTGCCCAATAAACATCTTATCACAGTGTATAATGTAACCCCCCCCCCCCAGACTTTAATCGAAGCCTTTACCCAAAACCGCTCTAAACAGTTCTGGGTCCATAAATGGTTTTTCACACCATGTTTCTCCCAGTTTAAAAGGCATACTTCATATCATGTACCTGTATGATGTACACTAAGCTACTTAAAAGAGTAGCATGTCCCTTTATTCAACATGAGTTTAATAAATGGGGTTTTTGCTGAAAATATTTGCTGATTGTTTTACTCATGACAAATATAAGGTGTTTGTTATTTCTTGAGATAAAAAGGGGAAACAGGGAAAATGAAGCTACTCTATGGTCCTTGCAAGGTAGATAAGTAAATTACCAGAGCTCAGGTATTCCCCTTTCCTAATAGACTCTGTGCACTGATAATCTAGTTATCGACCTAGCAAGGACCAAACATGGAGTAGCTTCAATTTCCCTGTTGAGCTCAAGAAATAACAGAAACCAGATTATTGGGGATTAAAACATTAGGCAAACAAAATATGTTCAGCATGAATCCGATTCATTTAACTCATGTTGAACAAGGGGTATACTGCCCCATTAAAAGTAAACTCAAGGTGCAGTAAGACATCCAAGGTTTTTTTTATGGGAATCAGGGCAAATATGTTTGACAGTACAGTGGCTACAAGGACCCAATGAAAGGTGAGGCTGCTAATCGTATTATGGGGCACTTTTTTAAAGGGTATATATTTTTTGAAAATGGTATAGATTCTGTGGGGCAGATTTACTAAAGGGCGAAGCAACTAACGTTAGCAAGAATTCGCTAGCGTGACATCATTTCAATACTTCACCGATTTACTAACGGGCACAGGTGTAATTTCGCTAGCGAAGGAGATAGACTCTAGCGGTAATTCGCTCCCATAAGCCTGGCGAAGTTGCACTCTGGCGAAGGGACGTAACTATGCAAAATCACTAAGATGTGGATTTAAATGAACGTTACCTCTTGCGCCAGACTTGCCTTTGCCACCTCAGACCAGGCAAAGTGCAATAGAGTAGATAGGACTTCCTCAAAAAAAAAGTTGAACATTTTTCTAAGTCCCAAAAACGCTGGCGTTTTTCAATGTGATAGGCTGCAAAAGATTGTAAAATTTTTCTGGGGTAACCACCTTCCCCCCTACAATTCCTAACATATGGCACATAAACTATACACTGGGCTCATGTGTAGGGCAATATAAAAACTCTATTTTCTTTTATTAAGGTTCCCTGGGCTTGTGTAGTGTAATTTATTTGCTGCAACATATACGTCCATTCAACTTTAATTTCGTTGAATGTAAATTAGGCAACGCTAGCACAACTTCACTTCGCTTGCCGCAGTATCACTAGCGCAACTTCGCCAGCAATCGGCGCCCTGGACACAGCTTTGGATTTTAGTGAATTAGCATTGTCCTGGCAAATCTATGCCTGGCGAAGTGTTGTGATGTGAGCGAAGCAGACGCTAGCGCAAATTTGGCGCTTAGTGTATCTGCCCATGTATCTCTTTAAAAAGCAATGTTCTTCAGAAAGTCCTATTCCATTTCTCTGCAGGCAACAAACCCAACATGCACTGTATTCTCTGAGCTAAAATGAACCCATATCTGTCTGTGGGAAAACCAAAGCGAGAGATGTTCAAAAGCTGCATGCAGAATTCAGCAGGGAAGCCTATGCGTAACTGGGTGTGAAAATCATTTTGGCAGGAAAGGCTGAGCCAACCCCAGTGCTTATTGTATTTCTATTCATTTGCACAGAATCACAATAACAAGTCAGATATGAGAAAATGTTTCAAAAGCTACAAATAACTGAAAACAGTTGTTTAACTCTGTGCAACACAGGCATCGATGGAGAAACTGCGAGGATCCCCACCTCCATCTCTGCTTGGATTCTTCTCCAATTGCTGAGTGGTGCTCCCAGGCACAGAGGCAGAATGATTGCAAAATTCAGGGTGCTCCAGTTGCTAAAGGGGAATGCAACTTTCCAGTTAGGGCATGCTGAGGTTTTCTAGCTGGGCACGGTTTTATCCTATCATCAGGGGTGCTTCGCCATTGAGGCTGTTGCCTCAGGTGGCAGCACCCCACTAGGTACCAGGGGCAGCAAAAATGCTGCTCCTGGTACTTTAAGAGTGAATTTCCGGGGGAGGGGGGGGAAGCAGCAACTGCTGCTGCCTCAGACAGCGGAGGGGCCAGGATCACCCCTGCCTATCATCCTTGTGTGTTGATTTTTAATACACCAACTATTTATTAGTGTGCAAGATAGTTCCCTAAGAAATGGCTGGTCTTTCTACACAACCAGGAACATCAATCTTCTAGTGCAGCCAAACCAGAGTAGTCTCTTGGGGTGCCTCCTAAGCCAAGGTATAGTTCTACTGGTTGCTGGTATAGGAGACACTATTCAACATTCCCTCAAACTCCAGGGTTTCTGTGTTTTTTAAGGTTCAAAGTCCCTGCTTTGAGGTTCAACGTTTGGTCATGGCCCTACAAGCCCATAGAAAGGTTCCATATATAGGAAACAGTGATGCTCTAGCTATAGTTTCAAGAATATCTAAAAAGGAACATGTCCGGTGGAAGTGGGGCACTAAGAGGTCTCAGGCTTAAGTTCACCCTGCACCTGCCATCAAACTTTGTGCGGAAATTGACCCAAACCCACCTGAACTGCATGTCCTCACTATCGCGGTAGCCATCACTACCGCCTCCTCTCCTGTGTGCCTCCTGTTGGGCGTGTACCAAATCTGGAATTTACATGCACTGTGCATGTGCGTCCAGTTTATTCAGCGCGTGCGAAATTTAAATATTTACAGGGCCCGCAGCCAAATGTTCCTTTCCCAGTGTAGGTCTATTTCCTGATAGTTCCTGGGTGTGATTCGTGTTTTATTAACTTTTCTTTGACCCCTGTATGTTCCTGATTGTTCACTGCCTGTATTGACCTTTGCTTGTTCCTCCTGACCATTCTCTTGGATCCTGACTTTGTACTGCGTTTCTGTTTGTTTTGACCCAGGCATGTGTCCTGACTACGCTCCTGGTTTCCGATTCTGTACTGCACTGACTGATAGGTATAAACCTCGTCCTGACCTTCGACTACGCTCTCTGGGGCAAATTCACTAAGCGCCGAAGCGCCGAACGCTAGCGTTACTTCGCTAGCGTTTGGCATTTTAGTTACTGCGCAAATTCACTAACGAACGCTGGCGTAGTTTCGCTAGTGTTACTTCACACCCTTACGCCTGGCGAAGTTTCGCTAGCGACGTAACTACGGAAATTCACTAACGTGCGCAGTGTACTGAACGCTACCTTTTACGCTAGACTTCCTTCGCCACCTCAGACCAGGCGAAGCGCAATAGAGTAGATAGGGATTGCTTCAAAAAAAGTCAAAATTTTTTCTAAGTCCCAAAAAACATTATGGGTGATAGGCTGAAAAAGATCGAAAATTCTTTTGGGGCTCCCCTCCTTCCCCCGTACATTTCCTGACTCATGGCAACTTACCTAGACAGTGGGCACATGTGTAGGGCAAAATAAAATTTTTATTTGATGTTTTGAAGCTTTTCTAGCCATTTGTAGTGCTGATACGTATTCCTCCATTGAAATTTGAATTTGACGCCGTATGCAAATTAGCCTTCGCTAGCGTAACTTCGCTTTACTTAGCGAAGCAACGCTAGCGCAACTTCGCAACCTTACTCTACCCCCTGAGCGCAACTTTGGATTTTAGTGAATTTGCGAAGCACTGGCGAAACTACGCCTGACGAAGTGTGGCAAAGTTATGCCTGGCGCAACTACGAATCTTAGTGAATTTGCCCCTCTGTTCCTTGTCCTTCCAGTATACGTTACAGTTCCCTTGTCTGCCTAGAACTTCCCCCTTGGTCCTCTCACTTTAAGACCTGGTGGCATCAAAGTAGCGGAGGGCTCCTCCTGAAGAGAAAGGCGTTTGTTATAAGCAGAAGTATGAGCGGAGACTGGGGTTTGCTCTGGGTTTTGGGATATCATACTTTACAAATAGTTTGTAGTGATTAAAAGTAGAAATATTGACATTGGTCAATAAATAGTAGCTGAATCCTCTAAATAATAAAGGTTCCAATTACCAGTTGTAAGACACACTGCAGCTGTTCAGCTGCCCTATACACAAAAAATTAGGCCATTATATTTTGTCTTGAACTTACTACCATACGTGAAATGTGACATCTTGTGGGAAGCAACCAGATGTTTCAGCAAACAAGAAGCCACTTGTATGGGGGGAGAACATGGACTATAAAATGAATGGATGGGGGAGAACATGGACTATGAAAGGAATGGATAGAGTAGCTGTGTGGATTCGGTTGAATACTGAATCAATCACAAATATTTGTCTTTATACAAATAAAAAATTGTTGACCACAGCAAATAAAACCCTCTGCCACTTGCCTTAAATACTCCCACTTCTAGTTTGTTACTCTTGCCTATATTTTTTTCAGAAGGCTACACTGACCAATCAAACTACATTTTACTTGTGAGAGTATTTCCTGAAAAGAAATAACAAGCTGTCTCATTTGTAATTAATAACATGTCACTTACTTACCAATGACATAGACGACTAACACAATTACCCCTAACCATAATTCACAAACACTTTCTATCAAATTAGAGGTTAAATAAATGTTAATTAATGGTGTAACTAGTTTTACTGGGTAGGAAATGGCAGGAACAGTATACTTTGCCGATTAAGATGGAATTTACAACCACATTTCCTCAATTCAGAAACACTATTTAGACATCACTGTTAAATGGTGACAGGGAAATTAAACTGCCCTTAAATACTGTAATTATTTTCCAGCTTTATCAAACATGCCAAAGAGCACAGGAGAAACCTGGGCCAACCACTACTTATCATGTATTCCAGCCAGTCCTTTATTTCCTATTGTAAGAGGGAGAAATTCTCATGGCATGCAGGAAATGGGTTCACCCAACTAAAGGTGCATGTAGAAGCACAGCCAGAGCAGAAAATATCTAATTCTATAGTGTTATAGAACACATTAGCTTTAAATTTCTAATAGAATGTCAAATGAAATATCAGTAAATACATAGTCACTGGTTCAGTCATATTTGGTTCTTTGATGTCCACCCCCCCCTCCCCAGTTTGAAGTTCAGATGCACTGAGCTTTATAGCTCTCTTGGCCAGCATGTGCTTTGTATTGGATGCATGTGAGTGTTATAAGCAGGGAGCTTATCTATTATAAGGCCAGATCCAGACACAACAGTCACATGAGAATGTCATTGGTTTGGTGTGAATTTTCAGCATTTCAGCAGAAAACAGAATTTACAAATAAAATCTGAATCAGACTCTCAGTGTTGAAAGTAAGTATATTTTGGTTTTATAATGTGTAGCAACACATTCTTTTAGAGGTTCGGTTTCCTTAATTCTAGGCTAGCACACGTGTTTGCTCTGCACAATGGCACATAGATAGGGGTCTGCATGGGACCAGCCATGAAGATTTCCAAATAATTGTTGGGCGAAAAAAATCCCATTTATTAAAGGTGTCAAAATACACTCCTTGTACCTCCATACAGTTGCTTTTGGCTTGGGTTAATCCGTTTTACCTCCTGTTCCAAATGAAATCCAATGATGCAGGGGCACCTTGGAGCTATCCCCACCGTAGCTGCAGGGTTCCCACAGTGGCCTGCATCAAAAGACGCAGAGCACTTGTCGGGAGCACCTATCATTTTATCTTTTTAATTTAAAAGATTTTTACTTTTTAATAACTCACAATTAGTCTGTTGTTTGGATCATGTGACTATTGCATATAGTGTATATGTAGACTGTGAATCTCCCATGTATGAGATAGGAGGATTGTGTATACATCTCCATTCAAAACAACACACTATATGAACAAAAGTATGGCTGCCCGACATCTCATTGTACAAACACAGGTATTAATATGAAGTTGGTCTTGGCTCCTTAAAAAAAGCCTCTACTCTTCTGGAAACGCTATCCAATACACGGTGGAACATTGTTGGTAGGGTTTTTTCCCATTCATACATAAAAGGGTGAGTATGGTTGTTGGGGGATCAGGCCTGGCTCACAGTTAGGGGCAGATTTATCAATGGTTGAATTGAAAATTTGAAATTAGAATTTACAAGTTTTTTTATGGTCAAAGCTGTCAGTTTTGACAAGGGAGTTATTCAAATTTGATTCGAGTTTTTCAAAAAATTCTAATTTGATATCCGAGATTTTATCATACTCTGACCCTTTAAGAACTCAAATTTGACTGTTCGTCAACTAAAACCTGCCGAATTACTGTTAAAGTCAATGGAAGACGTCCAAGGATCAATTTGGAGTTGTTTGCAGCCTTTCTGACATTCAAGTTTTTTTTTCAGAGAAACAAAACTCGATATATAGTGTCTGGGTGTATCCTATTCACCAGAGTTTAAAAAATAAGATTTTTTATAACAAGTTTGCAAGTTCTTCCACTCCCATCCCTGTAAACCAATTATTTAGGGACCTGGCTTTGTGCACAGGGTTATTATGGAGATTGTCAAAAAATGTTAATGTATGGGGTAGTGGCTGCTAGGCTGACAATGGGTGTGGCTTAAATATTGAGAAGGCGTGTCCACATACTTTTTGGCCATATAGTGTATCCTGTGTGTGATTTTGTAACAGCTGTACATGATATCCAAACATTGACCCATACATTAAACATTAGATTTCCTTAAGCCTCCTAAGTGTACTTATGGCGTTGTCTACAGGATTTAGTTGTTGGTGTGGTTATCAATCTACACTATTTATTTTTCTAAGTAACAGAGCTGTACATATATACAGTACATTTGTCCAGAGCTGAAAAACATATTGCTGTACATAAAAGAGGGGAGGGTTTAAGGATTGTGTCTATAATAACACCAATATTTAAATACTTAAACATTTTTTTAAGTGACTTTTTCTACTGAATGACACCAGAAAGGCTACCACTAGTTATTTTGCACAACTGGTTTTGGTGTTAGTTGTTAAGAAATGCCGAGTAAAAACAGGAAGCATTTGTTTAAAAAAAAAAAATGAAATGTTAAAATATTTTCTGTACGGTTTTAATCCCTTATTTTATACACGGCAACACTCTGGAGACATCTGTTTGTATTTTATAAGTTATACAGGACTGTATAAAACGTTTTAACTAAACATATAAAATGAGAGTATTCTACAAAAACACATCCGTTTTGGAATTTGTCTTGGAACAGTTTAGGCATGTGAAACCTAAGTGAGGCTAAGGCCTCTTATTCCGGATCACACATTCACTCACAGAGCTCTTCGGAGTTTCATTCACGGCTTATTCTGATTCATAATGTATGTTTTGTTAGCGACCCAAGATGTGGGCTGGCAATCATAACATCTGCCCCATTTTTTTTGAGGGCATGGAATAGAATGAATGACCAAATGCAACAGAAATCAAAAGGAAAAATTGTCATTATTGAGTATTGCAGTTATTCTTAATATATGGTTTGTGCATACCTCCCAACTGTCCCGTTTTTAGAGGGACAGTCCCTCTTTTGACAGCTCAACCCGCAGTCCCTCATTTATACTGGAAAGTCCTGTTTTACTCTGCGCTGAACAGTCAGAAAAAGAAACAATGTTTCTAACTTAATTGGCTTTTGGCAGAGAGCCCAGAACAGCCACAGCAGCAGATAAGAAACAATTTTGAGATAAGCAAATAAGTAATTGTAACAATATAAGATAACAGGTCCCTTGGGAAAAGTTAGACTCACAGCTTAAAGGGCAATGCACCTTCAGTAGCAAAACTGTAATAACTGGAAAAAAAAACACAGAAATATGTTCAAACTTTCATAACCTGCCAAATTTTGTAAAATGAACATGGTAATTAGGGAGCGTGTGCACAAAAAAATGGGCGTGGTCAAAAAAAAGGTGTCTTTTTATTTGCAAAATGTTGGGAGGTATGGGTTTGTGTAATTGGAGGGGGAGAGTAAGTGCTCAAAGTGCAGGGATAAAAAAGACAATTTCTCTAATCACATGACTTAAAGTCACATGGTTTTAAGGGTTCAGGTACAGTTCAAACGAATCACAAACCAAATCTGGGTTATGTGACTGCTTCAGCTAAATAAATTATTTTTACAAACCAAGGGCACACATACTAGCTATGTGACATAAGCCGATGAATGAACATTAATTGGCTTTTACTCCCACACTTCTTCCTGTTACAGTTATTATTTACTGTCAGGTGATGTCGGAGGGAGCAGAAAGGCCATTTCAATATGGCGGCTCAAGGTAATACAAGTAAAAGGGCAATATTTACTGAAATATATATATGCCAATATGATAATATTCTTCAATAGGCCCCTTATATAAATATAAACTTATAAATTATATGTTTTTATTCTAAAGGAACAGTTTCTAAATAATTTTTAAGAATTGAATAATGGTAAAATAAAAACCCTCTAACCGTCAGTCAAATGCTTACCTGTTTTTTTTGTTTTTTTTAATAGAAATACATAATACAAATATAATTCTACTGACTGGGGGCATAACAAGAGCAAGAGGCTGCTGAGTAACAGATTGTAGATGAATTGTCGATGGATTGTAGATGGCCCCATGAGATCCTGTCTGATATATCTTTTAAAGACAGGCCATCTTCCATCAGATTTTGGGCCGCTAAAAAAAAGGGACCCACCAACTTTGAGCTATGACACAGTCTTAATGTAAAAAGCATTCATGTTTTCTAAATCCTTATGGTCAGTGAAAGATTTTATGAGCTGTAGCACTCTACCACCCTAGTCATTATTCAACTAGAAGATCTATGTCTTTTACCTTTTGATTTAGCCATTGCTCTTTATGCCAAGGGGACCTGTCACCCTAAGAAATAATTCCAAATTCCTTTCCATCACATTAGTTATGCAAAATAAAATGTACATACACTATATTTGTTATTTACATTTTGTTTCCTTCATTCTTGGAATTATCAAGCAGGCAGCAGCCATTTTGTTGACAATGCTATTAAGGCAAATTTTATATTACCCCAAAATCTTGTGTATACACCAGAATGGAGGATCTAATGCCCATGCTCAGTGCCCTACACAATATAGGGTGTGAGGAGTGAAGAGGGAATGTGAGGAGAGCAAGGACATCTGAATTGCTGATTGCTGAATGGAAAGTGAAAGTAATTGACTGCCCCACCTCTATAAAGTCATAGAGGCGGGGCAGGTAATATATGATTGACAGCTCAGATATTAAAACACCTTTACAACAAGTATGGATGCTTTAACGAAAAAAAAATTATTTAGGTTCCATGTTTAATTTACAAAGGACTTTCATTATACAACTTTTTATGTGTGGTTGACAGGTCCCCTTTAAATCCCTGATCTTAGGAACTCGATCAGTCTATCGTGTTCTTTTAGAATTCATTGCAAATAACGGGCAACGTTTTGCTGATTCACTGAGCTTGCAGCTATTTATCTTAATCAGCGCCCCTTATCTTTCCCTTTGCCTTCTTTTAAACAACAGTTCATTTGACTTTCCCTGCTCTTGCAATCTCTTTCAATAGCAGCATATGATTCTTATTATTAGCCCATATGAGTTGCTGAAATGTCTTTGATACGGTACATTCAATATTTTAGGGAATCCTGCTTACTATATTTCTAAAGCATTTATACAGTTGTGTATTCCTAACTGGAGACAAATAGTAATGTAGCAAATGAGAAGTGACCCTCCAGTAGCAGCACGGAAGACTGCTGATGGGTAATGAAAGAAAGGCTCTGGTCTTATACTAGCGTCTTTGAAGGTCTTGCAAGACCAGTAGTGTCCAATATACTGGGGACTCTCATCTTGACTACTGCTACTGTAGTCTCTCTATCATCCCCAAAGAAATCTCAAAACATAAAGATTGCTACCATTACATTAATCGTTCGAAGAAACCAACATGGGAGTTACCAAAGTGCTACCTGCTGAGGCTCTGACCACACAACCTAGTGCCATAAGCAGATGACAGTGCATGCATTAAGCTAATTGCTCATATTTTTCTCTTTTTAAAGAACATACATAGTTACAAATAGGATATTGTATCCCTTTAATATATTTAGCATGTACAACATTTCTGCTTTTTTTTCTTAGAGAGCATAAGTGGTTTTTATGCCCTCCTTAATGAGAGGTACAGCTGTATAAGCAAAATCAGAGGCGGGTAAGGAAAGGTGGAAATGGAGCTTTCATACTGAACAAATCCCAAGCTTACAAATCTATGCCAGTTTATGCAAAGGAAAAGTGCCCTCACACTAGGTTTCCCAGCAGGCTTTTCCCAACCACTAAACTAAGTATTTACCGTTACTACGCCATATAAAATGTATTAACATCTATGAATGAAGAGTTTTTCTAAGAAATATGGAAGAGCCTACTGTTCACGGTTTTATACCCAAAGGAGCTACAACTCTCTGTATAAAGAATAATGCATGATTTCAGCACAAAGGGCTTCTTCTTCTGCCTTGAAGGCATCTTCTAAAGGAATTAAATTAGAGGTGGCCTCCACCACATGGGCATTCATTAAAAACCAGTTAACTATATGTGTTTTAAAATAGACTCATGTTTTCAGAGAACAACGTTGAGTCATGTTTCCACCATGAACATTTAACTCCCACTTTGCCTGTAACAATTTCCTTGGATTTGGCTTGATTCCTTGGATACTTGTGTACAGGTTAAAGAGATTTCTTGGTGAAATAATATCTAGAAGGTAAAGCAAGATCAGCAAATCAAGGCCGAAGACATGCAAAGGTTTAGGCTGGCAGACTTCATACATATATTTGCCCTGATCACATACATTGATCAGGGCAAATATATGCACATAAGAACGGTCACCAACAAAGGCACCCAAAAACACTACATTTGCCTTTACGAAAGGAAGTATGTTTTTCCCAGCAAAATGATCTAAATGTTAAATATCTTTCTAATTAAGGAGATTTCAAGTTAATACAGTAAGGTTGAAAAGGTTAAATTTACTCTCCTAACATACACTAACATACTTCCAAACTGTCCCGTTTTCAGCGGCACAGTCCCGATTTTGACAGCTCAACCAGCAGTCCCTTGTTTGTACTGGAAAGTCCCGACTTTCTCGGCACTGAACAGCCACAAAAAGAAACAAAGTTTCTAACTTTTGGCAGAGAACCCAGAACAGTCACAGCATTATATTATAACAATATAAGATAACAGGTCCCCTGGGAAATGTTAGACTCATAGCTTAAAAGGCAAATCACCTTCATTAGCAAAATTTTAATAACTGAAAAAAAAAAACAGAAATATTTTCAAAATGTTGGGAGGTATGCACTAAAAACTACTACTAGTTCATGAGTTGGAAGAATGGAAAGCAAATTAAAAGGACTCCATTATCAAGGTTACGCTAATTCAAAGTTAGGCCAAGACGCAGGGGCACACAAGGCTGCCCACCATCAACTTCTGCAGCCCGCCACAACTATCTGCCAACAACTCCCAGCCTGCTTGTGTGCCACCACCCATTCTTTTCCAGATACCCTTTCCCATCCACTGCCAGTCCCCCCATTCCCAGTGTTGTATGCAGAGGGCTTAGCAGGGTGGGAGCACATGTAAACCATGAAATAAAAACAGTGTTGGACTGGAACACCAGGGGCCCACGCAAAAACCTTAGACCAGGGGCCCACTCTCAGTACTAATATTCTTCCTCTCCTCACTCAACCTCTCCCAGTCTCTTTTATTTACATACTAAAATCTATTATTCCACCTATTTTGCCTCTTTGTTCTCATACAAATCAGGAATGGCCATAAAATAAGCCAAATGTTTAGAAGCAGGATGTCCCACTGAGTCTTTGGCCCATCGGGAGTTTTCCTGGTATCCCTGTGGGCCAGTCCGACATTGAATAAAAATATTTCCAGACCCGCCTGCCTACCTCTACTTCTGGCCCTGCACCGATTCCTAAAAACTCAACACTAACAATCCAAACACTTTTTTTTGTACTAAAAAATCACTACTATTGCCACTGCCAGTCAATAAGTAACTGGGGCCACCACCGACCCAGGTCTGCTCCCCCTGCCAGAAATGCATGTGCCATCATTCCCACCGCCCTCAATGGTGGCACAAGAGGTAAAAGTGGTATGCCATGGGAGAATGGATTTTGCAACTGGGGTGGGGGCCCGGGCAGCAGTCCCGATTGGCCCCAGACATCCAGTCTGTTCCAGTCAGTTTGTAAGGTTTGGGGACAAAGTTTGGCTGTATATTGTAGTGTAAACTCTGTATTAGCAGTGTCAGTGTAAATTATAGGCTCAATTTTGCAGCAACCATCTGCAACCTGGAACTGGCACCCGGCCCAACATTAGTGCATCATTTAAAACACTCGATTGGTTTTCATTTTTAGGAATTGGGTTTAGGTTTTAATAGCTTCTCAAGGGAAGGGAAAATTACAAAACCACATTGTTGTGACACGAGATGAAATGAGTCATCTCTCGTCACAAATTTTTGAGCATTTGGCATTAATCTAGCAGACAAACCATAAACATTTTCTGAAAAAAGTTTCTGTAATTGTTCCTAAAAAAGCTCCAGTAAATCATTGGAAATCTCTTATATGTAATCTGCTTGTTAAAAATACCTAATGTTAAAGAAACAGTAGGGCTCCATGCACTAATGTATATTTGCACTTGGTGAGCTCCCTTCCGTTTCAAATCGACTGCTGCTGCACCTAGAGTTACCGCCACCTCCAAGCTCCAGGGTTCCCACAGTGCCCATCATATTTAGGTGTATTGCAGATGTGCCAAAATAAACAGCTTTGTGTGTCAGCTTTGTAGGCTGGATACAACACCGAGCAGACCATCACAATTTGGCCAATCCACGTTAATTTTTACACAATGACCTCAATTGCATTAGATGCAACTACCCCCATCAACTACAATAACACTGGAATTTGGGAGAGGGGGATAGTGCATTGTGAAAAAGTGTCATGCTGATTGCGGTGAAAATTGCACTATGCACAATGCAATTGCAGTCTTAATGGCTCAGTAAGTCCGCAGACACAGTGGACAACTTGTACTTTTCCATTAAAGGTTCCTGCATCCAAATGTGCTCTTCACACTTCCATATAATTCACCGCTCAGCGCCGATCAGTTCTTCGTGTCTTCTGTTCTGAATTGAGCCCTGCTGTGGCTATTGAAACACGGTGTTGTGTGAACCCTGAGACTACTATCACCTCCTGACCAGGAGTTAGCTCCAGAGATCCATAAACGCCTTGCATCAACAGATGCAGCACACTTGCGCCTAATATATCGGGCACAGACATCATTCACACCCTAAAAACTGGAACTGATATTTAAGGGCACCAACCATTTTAGACCACCATAGATGTGGGCTAAATTTGCCCCCTACTTTGCCCAAAAATACTCATAGCAAGTGATACTGCCACCCACACTTGGATGCAGCTCCCGTTGCGAGTGGCCATGTTTGGTAACACAGATCTGCAAAATAAGCGGGTCTCCTGGCTTGCCTATTAACCACCTGGGTGTGAAACCACAAACATATATCAGTGAGCGGGGACTCTTAACGCTTACAGACCCAATATGGCCGCCCATATACGTAGCTGCTCAATCAGGAAGTTCCCTCCCAGTGTGGACAGCACAGTGCTCACTACCTGCATTTCTTTCGCCAAAATAGTATTGTTTTTCCCCATCCAAAGGGTGGGCACGATTAACCTGCATTTATGGTAAGGGGAGATGCCCTTTAATCAGATAAACAGAAACTTAATTAATTCATGTTCTTCAATATGAATCTATATAAATATGCCCCATTGTTAAGTATTAAGAAATAAGAAGCCAATGAGGAGTTCAATGAATGCAGAGTGATTTTATACTGGTCACTTAATGCAAAAACAAGCAATTGCCAGCATGCTTATACTTTAAAAGAGGGCAATCACTGCTTTGTTACTTGTTTTTTTATTTATTTTTTTATAGTAAACACATTTTATTAAGGCACAAATGACCGTTTATAAGTGATGTCATCACCAAATGTTACGTGAAGGTTATTTGTGGTTTTTAAGTAATAAACCGGAATGAGGACTTCCCAACACGAAGCAGTCATTTTCCCATCATTAAACATTAGCACATGTGAGATTCTGTGCAGCCCGTACAGATGCAACACAAGATGCTAGTTAGCAAGCAAACCCAAGCCTTTTTCCTGCGCAGGAAACCTAAAAATTGCAGTTGCACGGAATTATAAGGTGGAAAGAATGACACAAGAAACATGGCACAGCTCACATTTAATTCAGCCGAAGCTACGCTGTCTGTATACTCTCCTTTTACATGGCGTCATTTTGTATGTAATGCATCTGCCTCCACTTTGCCATTATTATGTACAGATGTGAATACTTTTTTTTCTAATAAGCACACTGAAAGTCTGTTTATTCCCTTGGCTAAACAATAATAACCTGACACTCCAAGTGTACTTAGGACCATTTACTTGAAACTTGACCAGAGGATTTTGATTTCAAAGACCAGGATTCGGCCTTTTTCAGCAGGATTTGAATTCGGCCGAACCGAATCTCAATTAGCATATGCAAATTAGGCGTGGGAAGGGATATTGTGTAACTTTTTGTCACCAAACAAGGAAGCAGAAAATGTTTTTCCCCTTCCTGTCCCTAATTTACATATGCAAATTAGGATTCGGTATTCAGCCGAATCTTTCATGAAGGATTCGGGGATTTAGCGGAATCCCAAATTGTGGGTTTGGTGCATCCCTTTCTGTTATGCGGAAACCCATTATCAAGAAAGCTCGAATTACAGGAAGACAACCTCCCATAAAATCCATTTTAATCAAATAATTTCAAATTTCTACAAAAGAATTTTGTAAGAAACGAAACCTTCTGTTTTTGATCCTAATTAAGATCTAACTTATCCTTGTTGGAGGGAAAAACATCCCATTGTGCTTAATTAAAACACTTTTTTGTAGACTTAGAGGCAGATTTATCAAGGGTTGCATTTCTAGGAGATCGGAGTTTTTTTAAACCTTGAAATTCAAATAAAAAAAGACCAATCTAAAAAAAAAAAATCAAAGTTTTTAACTTCGGGTGAATAGGCTGTATTCGAATTGTTCGAATCAAAGTTTTACCGCATTCGATTGAATTCGAATCAAAGGATTTTTCAAAGTCCACCAAATGACTCCAAATACATTCTAGGAGGTCTCCCATAGGCTATAACAGAAATTCAGCAGATTTTTAGATGGGGAATGGTCGAAGTTTTAAGTACATGATAAATTTCGATATTCGCATAGTCAAATTTTTTCAAATTCGAATCTTGAACTAGTTGATAGTTGAAGTAAACTAAAAATAGCTTGAAATTCTAATTTAAAAATTAAAATTTTTACTTTGACCCTTGATAAATCTGCCCCTTAAGGTATGCAGATCCATATTATGAAAAGATCCTTTATCCAGAAAACCCCAGGCCGAGTATTCTAGATAACAGGTCCCATACCTGTAGAATTTTAAATGTGTGTGTGTGTATATAGCTTGCTTATGAAAAGTACACATTTCTGCCACATTGCTTCCTCTGCTGAGATAAACAAAATATCACACACAGAGTAGAAAGAAAGTACCGCTATACAGAGGAACCATCTTCCATAGACTCCATTTTAATAAAATAATAAAGGATTTTTAAAAATATTTCCTTTTACTTTGTAATAATAAAAAGGGGCCTAGGAATTCTAACTACAATTTAATTATTCCTTAATGGAAATAAAACAATCCTATTTAATGTTTATTAATAATATTTTTAGTAGACAAGGTATGGAGATCCAAATTACAGAAAGACCCCTTATCCAGGTCTCAAGTATTCTGGATAACAGGTCCAATACCTGTATGTAAATACATATAATCAGCCAGAAGAAGAGACCATAGAGTTCAGAAAGAGCACCATGTAATATTTCTGTATACAAAGTAAAGTTGGCTTTTATCCAGTATCACATTTATACCACTTGTTTAAATGTAGTGCGAGTGTTTCTTCTCCTGCTGATGGCAAAAACCTCCTCCTCTGCACCTGTGTTTTCTATGAAGACCTATTAGTTTATATCCAGAGTCTTCTGTCTGGGCACCTTGTATAAAATCTTCATATCCCTCTTAGGTGGATTTTCTAATGTAAAGTATTCAAACTTGGCCGGCCCATCTCCATAGCTGAAACTTCCATTAGGATCACTAATATTCTATGGTTCCTCTGAAAGCTTTCCAGTTCCATAATATACTTTTCATGAGGTGGCAACCAAAATGTTACTGCGAGATGAAGTGTTACTAGTGCTTTATTACGAGGCTCACTTCCTTCCATTCATCTATACCGCATTGAATGTAGGACAATATACTGCTGTTCCCGCTTCTTCTTGCAACTAAAATTGCCCTTAGGATCAAGGACAATCTCCGTGCATCTCTCTGCATGGGGGGTTACTGAACCCCATTACACAGCATGACTCAACAGATCAAACGCAAAGAGGCCAATTACATAGTCTATAATACTGAATTTGCCTTCATTTGGATCTCCTACACCATAAAAAGACACCAGAAACATGTCTTTATACATATGAAAATAGCGTTTAGGGGCCAATTTATCAAAAAAAATAAAAAATCATGCAAGATGAGGCAAAATAGCAATCGCAACTACAACATTTTAGAAATCCTGTAAAACACATTGTAAATTACACCTGCTAAAACTGGCCTAGATGTCTTAGAAAGTAAACAGGTCCTTAGTTCAATAAAAATCAGGGGACTATTTGCAAAGCTCCAACTGGATCCAATTTTTGAAACCGACAACCCACATTTTACCCACTTGAACCCACAACCCACTAACTTGCAGCTGGCTCACTCGTAGTGTGACCATTAAACCTGAAGTGCCGTAACTGCAAACCAGAAGTCAGCAGGGTCGAAAACACACCCAGGAAGATAAAGGTTTTAAAGGATTAAAATTTGCATATTAAAATCCAAGACCTGCACCCATAACCTACACGCAGGTTTGACCTTTTCTTCAGGTAACAAGCAGGTACCCAAGCCAAGGCATTCTACATTTTGTGTGGGTTAATTGGCTCCTGAGAAAACGGATAATTTTGTGTGAATGTGGCAGGGATATTAAACTGTAAGCTCTTTAAAGAAGAAGGAACGCTACAGAGACAGTTTATTGCCAATAGATTAGCCACAATGGTGCAAGCTAGAACACAATATTTATTCTGTTGAATGCTTTACCATACCTGAGTTAACAGCTCTAGAAACGGTTTGTTTAGGATAGCAACTGCCATATTAGCTTGGTGTGACATCACTTGATGCCTGAGTCTCTCCCTGTTCAGTCATACTGTAGCTCTGGCCTCAGATTACAGCAGGGACGGAAGAAGGGAGAAAGGAGCGGAAGAGGCGCAAACTGAGCATGTTCAAGCCCTGCTCTGGAGGTTTAAACTGATAACAGGAAGTCTGATGTGTTGCTTTTGACAGAGGACTCAGATCAGCATTACTTTGACGGTTTACTGGTGTATTTATATTGACTTTTCTGATAAAGTTTACTTAGTTTTCCTTCTCCTTTAAGCTCCTTAACAGACTTCATTATTGTGTGTTATATCTTCCTTATTTATTTCCACACCGTGCTGCAAAGGTAAACTGTTTCCTTCTTGAACCCCATAATCACCTTAAAAATATCAGCATTAACCTTAGGAGAACTTTCTAATCATTCCCATTCCTAATCTCCCTCAGGCAGCAGAGGTGTCCTGCAATGAGTTGGTTACGAGTGGGTCAGGTTGTGGGTTCTAATGTAAGCTTTACTTTTTCTAAAATGTAAAATGTTCAACATTCAGAAGACATCACTTCTAGTCTCCCATGACATCACTTCCAGTCTACTATGACATCACGACCAGTCTACTATGACATCACTTCTGGTTGTATCCTGACTAGTGAGCAGCAGGTTGGATCACGCAGCAGGTCCAAGGGGTTTAATATAGATCCATGCTGGTCTCTAGTCAGCGGCAGTGAGGGTGTATTTATTGGACTACATGGATGACTATGTCAATTCCATACTATAAATTCATGGTGACCAGGAGTCCATTGGCGGGTTCTGTCTAGCTGAGCAGAATGGTTCAAGATGAAATCATATCTTATTATAGAATGCACAGTGAGAATGCTTGCATGCACCAAGTAATCCGCAGGCTTTTGCATTCAGAGCCCATGAGTCATGGATATCTTTATGGCTACCCAATTTTGTACACAAGGGATAAACTCAGAGCAAAGGGGAAAAGAAATGAAGAGAAAACAGAAGTGTGAATATGTACTAATGGAGTTCCTGGTGGCTCCACATAGTCTGCCATTCCATCATGCATACGGAGGGCAGAGCAGAGATTCCTTTCCTGGCATATAAGTGGCAACATATGTTGGAAAGGGAGAGTGGAAACTGGCAGGCGGGGAGAACGACAATCTTTTGGTAGTAGAACGGCAAAATTACATTTGTTGCCCTCTCCTTAGCTGTGTAATTGGTGCACTTATCACAGAAAAACTGCATAAAACGCTGTGTCGATTTTTCCAGTTCCATTTGGATTTAATAAATGATTCCCTAGGGTGCCAGGCCGACCGAAGGTAACTGAGCACAATAACGTGATTTTCATTACACCGCCCAGCAATGAGATAACATCAGGGGGCTCACCTGCAGGTCAACTAAAATAGGAAATGTGCACTTAGGTCATTTTCCTGGTTTTCTCTTGTTTTTCCATCATGTCATCATGAAATATCTGATGATGCATCAATGAATAATATTTCATGAATACATTTACAAGTATGGGACCCGTTATCTGGGGATTCTTCATACAAAAAAGCTCAAAAACAAGGAAACGTTTATATTTTGAGTAATTTGCTTTTTTTCTTGTAAGCAAAAGTTTATTTAGTTTTTTATTCAGCAGCTCTCCAGACAGATGAAGACAAACTGTGCATTGTAGTAGCACGCCATTGTCTATGCATCTGCTTCATTGATATTTAAAAGAGAAGGAAAGCTACAAAGGCAGTTTATTGCCAATAGATTAGCCACAACAGTGCAAGCTAGAATGCCATTTTTATTCTTTAGATTTAAAATGCTTTTCCATACAGTTCTAGACACTGTCTCTGTTTGTTTAGGATACAGCTGCCATATTAGCGTGCTGTGACATCACTTCCTGCCTGAGTCTCTCCCTGCTCACTCATAGCTCTGAGCTCAGATTATAGCAGGGAGGGGAGGGAGAGAGGAGCAAACTGAGCATGCTTAAGCCCTAGCCCTGGAGGTTTAAGCTGAAAGAAGGAAGTCTGATACAGAAGCCCATGTATACACAATAGAAGGAAAGAAATGTGGTGTTTCTTTTGACAGAGGACTCAGCATTACTTTGAGGGTTTACTGGTGTATTCATATAGACGTTTCCGATAAAGCTTACTTAGTTTTAACCTGTCCTTGTCCTTTGAGCTCCTTAACCCAACAGGAATATAAAAATCAAATAACTGGTCAATGTGGAATTAAGCAAGGGCACTTGGAGAATTTTTATGACACAGAAATCACAGCGGGTGGTCAGGAAGTCTGTTCCATAAATATTTGCCAGTGCATTTAAGCACTGGCACACACGCCTCTGGTGAGATACTTTGTGGCACAGCATTACCCACATCCCGTGCCCTTATTTAGTATTTATAGCATTAAATAGTTTCTTGCTCATTTTCCCACACTGGGAACTAAGTGGATAAGTAGATTATTTTTACAGTAAACTTCATCCCCTCTAGTGGAGATACAAAATCGGATCATCTTAACAAATGTCCATAGCTCCCATCTTCAATTTGTACAGAGCCTTGGTTGGCCAGGTATAATATTCAGCACTCAAACACAAGGCTTTTAGTTATGAACCTTCCTTGTTGCCATTTTCCTTTGACATCTTGTTTTTTTTCTGTTTGTAACTTTGGATAAAATGCCATAAGGCACAACCCACAGGGGCATTAAACCCCCAGCCAGATTTAAATACAGAGATTATCACATCAGAGAAGCTATGAGAGGTGAGAGGTGATAATAAAGGTTCTAGCTGGAAGGATCCTGAGAAGAATGGCTTCTTTAGCAAGAGTGAAACTGCAAGCTATAACCGCCTAGTATCATGGTCCCCAATCAGTGGCTCATGAGAAAAATGTTGCTCACCAACATGTTGGATGTTGCTCCCAGTGGCTTTAAAGTGGGTGCTTATTTTTGAATTCCAGGCTTGGAATTTTAGTTTTAGTTGCATAAAAACCAAGTGCCAAATAGAGCGTCCTGTAGGCTACCATTCCACATAGGGGCTACCAAATAGACAATCACAGCCCTTATTTGGCACCCCAGTAACTTTTTTCATGTTTGTTTTGCTTTTCAACTCTTTTTACATTTGAATGTGGCTCATGGGTAAAAAAAAAAAAAGAGGTTGGGGACTCCTGCCCTTGCCATTGACAAAAAGAATGACAATATTGTGGCTATTTAAAAAATAGTTCTATAAGGAAAACCATGGTAAATTTTTTGTCAAACTATAACCCATAAACTTTTGATATGCTTCAAGAAGGACGCTGGATATTTGACATCCTTGGAATAAAACAAACATGCTGAAATATCACACAAGTTAAATGTTAAAAGCTCTATTCCTCAGCTTGTATAGATTTAAGAGGTTTTATAAAATCACAATAAAAACAAATACATTCCCTTGAAGGATTACTTACTATTGGTCACCCTTTTCTGTAAATCATTTTCGGACGGCTGGTTTAGGGCGCTGCGTCAAACCTTATGTTTTTAATATCTTTGTTTGGCATTAACAGGATTCAAACTCTTCTTATGCCAAATATTTATTTTGTTTATAATGCTAAACATGTATGTAAAACCGAATGCTGGATTTTCAGATTTTACTCTGATCTTTCAAGCCAGATGGTAAACTTACTGGTTCCCGGCTTTTGGTTTTTTGGAGTTTTTTGAGTCCACACTACTGAAAAGGCATGTTCCTTTCTTAGGATTTATTTTCTTCTGATAAGGGATTGTGAAGAAAATAAATCCATAAGAAAGTAACATGCCTTTTCAGTAGTGTGGACTCTTTTTTGAAGACCAACAGCCTGTATGTAAAGCGTAGGACTATGTCCAATTAACATGACCAGTACTGGGTATGACGTCATCATGGATGAACACAAACAATTACTAGCACTAGTCATGATAATGGAAAATCCAGTGTGCGTAGGTTTTAAGGTCACCATAAACAAACAGAAAATGGACTAAAACAGTGCCAGTAGTGAGGTCACTATGAAGGCAAAGATAGAGAATGCGGAAGATGATGTCACCATGAATAAAAGGGAGTAGACTGAGAGAGTGATGGTACATACTGTATATCACAATGTATGGTTGGAATTGTAGTGTGAATGCAAGAAGAGGACAGTCCTAAGGGCAGATTTATCAAAAATCTAGAAATATTCTTGATTTTCCTCACATACGCTTACATTCTGTTTCGTGGATTATCTCCCCAGAACGTTAATTTCTGAATATTATCATTTCTCCAATTAATTATCAAATAATCTCTTTTGCCTTTGACTTCTCTATTTCAATTAAAACCTATAATGATATGTCCATTTGGTTGAATGGATTTCTGCATCTTTGAGCTCCTAAAATGTTTCAGTGGGGAAACACCAGCAAAAAGATGTGAAACAAAATTGAGAATATCTAAAAATCTCCATCAGTGGGGGGGGGGGGGAATTGAGATTTTTGATAAATCATCCATCGAAGGTCTAACATTTGGCCCTGCCACTTAAAAGTTGGCTTTAACGCTTCACAGTTAAAGGGGAACTATTGAGAAAATGAAAATTTAATAGAAGCTTCATCATACTGAAATAAGAATCTTTCTAAACACATTTAATTAAAAATGCACAACCGTTTCTGAAATAATCAAGTTTATCTCTCAGCATCTGTTTTCGGGATGCACCGAATCCACTATTTTGGATTGGGCCGAACCCCAGAATCCTTCGCAAAAGATTCGTCCGAATACCGAATCCGCATATGGAAATTTTGGTTGGGAAGGGGAAAACATATTTTACTTCCTTGTTTTGTGACAAAAAGTCATGTGATTTCCCTCTCCACCCCTAATTTGAATATGCAAATTAGAATTTGGTTTGGCCGGGCAGAAGGATTCCGAACCAAATCCTGGATTCGGTGCATCCCTAGTTTCTTTTCATTCTGTCTTCATGCAGGCGTTGGTTACGGTATGTTTAGGTCTGCAATAGCATATACATTGCCCTTTTCATTATTTTATCTATGTTCTTCATAGAAAAAATAGTGCTCCCAAGTTGCCAATTTCATTTAAATGTGGTGCTTGGACCGCTCCTTACTGAGGTCTACATATTTTTTTCCTGCTGTAACAGACCATGTTTTTTTTCCAACAAAACAGACCCTTATGACAAAAATGTAGGCTAGATTTGTGAAAAATACTTCATGGCTAGTAATTCCATTTCCACCGCGAAATTGTAATGGGCAAAAAAGTAACCATGCAGCGAGTTCATGGGGCTCAGCCTGGAGATTAATTTGGGTGAGAATTGGTGGGGTGACTATTTCATTAGCTGCCCTGGTTACCCCTGGAAGTAGAGCAGGGTTACTGTTACACTATAGCCTTAATATGAGATAACTAGGCCAGCCTGGAGTCTATCGACTGTTGGAGGAGTCGGGTAATCGCAATTCAGCAGAAGCTATAGAGCCACAGGTGGCAGATGCCTGTTATTGGAAACTTTCAATTCTCATTATCGTATTCACTCATTATATGTATACTTTGGCCTTAAACTTAAATCACATAATTTCGCTTTACTGGTTCACAGTGGATTTTGGTTTGCATCAAATCTTTTACATGTGTTCTTCTGATTAAACTGATTTTGTTTATTCTTAAATATTCCACTCTGTTAAATTGCTGAAGCAATTACCTTATGGCCTAGAATAAAAATCTGAAAGCATACCGTGATGGGGCCTTATGGAGTGGAAGTAGGGAAGGCAGCTCTAAGAGGCCGTGTGCATGCAATTACACATACAGCGTGTGCTTTAACTGGAAGACGGCGAGCTATACAGAAACAAAGTGCGGTGAGCAGAAATCAGTCAATCTAGAGTAAGCATACAGTATGTAAGCATGTGCATGCCAAATCTCACACACTGGTTGTCATCTTTATAGCCGGCCTTAAAGAATCCATTCCCATAGGTCACTTTTGCTTATTCCTCTAATTTTGCTGCTTTCTCATGAGTCCATGAGAACATACAATAGTGATGTGCAGGTTGAGTTTCCCTCGACCAGCAACCACCCCTAACCCACCCCCTCCCAATTGCACCTAGCCCAGCCCTCTATTTACAGACCCAACGTCACGAATATGGTTCAGGGCAGGTGCTGATCTTTACATTTTTCTCTTGTTAAGAAAAAAGTCTTGTGGTTTAGCTCAGTCTTACCCCAGGATGGGCCAGTGATCTTAAATGCCTTTTTAAACACAACCCTGTAATTTAATGGTTTGTTTAAATAAGAGAAGAACAACCAAGAGCACAAGATTTCAGTACCCCTTTTCAATTAACGTTAAGTGGGATATAAACCCAAAAATAAAAATTGTAATTCGAAGAAACCTTCCATATACATTATTTATGCAATTCGAATGGTTTTAAAGTTATTTGTAAAGATAAAGCAGTTATTGTCTATTTCACTACACCGGTTGTTCTGATAAGGCCAAATTTTATTTCATATTTTATATCAGAACTTCTGCCTTGCAGCACTTGGGTCCTGATGGGTTCCATGTTTTCCTTGTGTCTTCATGGGTTTCCATTTGGGGAAACTGGTTTCCTCCCACATTCCCAAAAAAAAAAAAAAAAAAAAAAAACACATGCATGTTGGCTTCTGATAAAACAGACTCTACTATGCTTGAATGTGATAGTGATTGAAAGCTTCACTGGGGCCGGGAACAATGTCTGTAAACCGTTGCATAAATGTGTCAGTGCTACTGTACATATATAACAGATAGAAATCCCCACTAACAAAAGACACAGTTTTTTTGCACTTTGCACCCTTCCTGGATAAAGTGGGTCTGGGACAGCATTTTTTTCTGGTGTCCCTTCAGTCCACTTGTAAGTTAGGAAGCAAAAGAGGATGTAGTCAGTAACAGGACCCTATGGTGAGCAGTATTGACAGGGCTGGAGATCACTCTTCTGCACCTCACTCTGGATTTTTTATTTAGCATGAGGTGAAGAGCATGGCAAGACCAGGGGCAGAAGTGCTCACTGCATAAGTACGGTGTGTTCTTGTACCCCTTAGGGCCCCTATCCTGGGTCTTAATACACCGTAACACCTTATGATTCCTAATGGTGAGGAACTAAAACTGCAGCCTGGCAGTGCTGGGACATTGGTTTCAAATCCAACCAGGGCACCTTACATGCTTGTTGTCCATGTTTGTATGCAGATAGATCAGACAGAAGTTCTACTGCAGAAGAGGCTGATAAGAAGAATTGCCCATTCTCTGTTATGAGCCGTATAATGTACCATCACAACTGAAACAAATGATAAGAATTAAGTACAACTACAATCATTTAGGGCAAAGACACACGCTGTGAGTAGGGGAGATTAGTCGCCCGGTGACAAATCTCCTCTTCTTCGGGGTGACTAATCTCCCCAAACTGCCTCCCCTGCCTTCCATCTGGCTAGAATGAAAATCGCCGGCAGGATGGCATTCAGATCACTTAGTTTTCTGAATTTGCCTGAAGTTGCCTCACAAGGTAACTTCGGGCAACTTCGGAAAACGGGCTCCAAGTGCCATCCCGCCACAGATTTACATTCTAGCCGGCGGGAAGGCAGTTCGGGGAGATGTCACCCCGAAGAGGAGATTTGCCCCTGAACGACTAGTCTTCCCGAATTGCAGCATGTGTCTCTGCCCAAGTCTCTCTAAGACAAATATATTAGGTTTAAAGTAACAAACAGCAGCAGCCCCACATTAATCAGCGAAGCCATCTGAAAGCCAAAAGCCTGGTTATTGATACCTGATAATTATCTTCACAGACACAAAAACACTGGCGCCGGTGCAACTTCAAAGATGATGGCAAGACATCCATGTGTGCATCACGGTGCTCATCTTATGGTTTTTATATTAGGCTTTTGTTTTGCTGTTGCTGCTGCTGAAATACAACCAAAGAATTTTGTCCAATGGAAACTATGGAAGTGTAATTAGTTTTCTACAGGTTCTAGAACTGCTTCTAAGAAGGCAAAACAAAACAAATAAAGGCCCAACTGAGAGTAAGTAGAGCGCACTGCTGCTCTTATTGCATAACTCTAAAACTAAAACGAGTAAGAAAACAGAAAATACCGTGCATGACCTGGAGATTAAAGGTAGCATGCATTCTCCTTGATGCTTGCAGTGCCGTTAAGGGGATAAACATTAGGATTCTTCGGAGGTGAAATCATAGCATTCTTCATACAAACAATGACAGCAGAATCTGAAGGAAGCACAAATATAACCGAGGAAGAATGTGTCCCCACAGCCAGTAAATGGGTTTTTCCGAGTGCAGTGGGCATTTACTTCCCAGTGGAATCATTTCCTTTTAATAGACAAGCCATGCAGGCTTGGGAAACATATTTTATAAACGGTCTTGGTATCAGAAAGATAGATTTGAATGGACTTTAAAAAGTCCCAGGATAAAAACCGGCCAAACTGTCCAATCCGTCTCATAGGCTGTCACAGCACATTCTCACAGCTGCCAGGTTGATTATTGCTCGCAACTGGAAAAAACCCACTATCCCTATTCTCATGCTTAAAGCAAAGATAATTGACATTGCAGCTAACGAAAGATTGTCTTACATGTTGCAAAATGACCTGGAGGCCTACGATAAGATTTGGTTGCCCTGGTTAATGTATGAAAATGACCCCTTGCTTTTCTCAGCATTGCATGTATAACCTGTCTCCTTTCCTTTGGGTCCTCTCACTGCATGTGCCCTTGATTATGCTCATGATTATTGTTCTCGTTTACTTTGACACCTAGCCCAGCCGCCGTTTTTACTTTTACTTTTTACTTTATTTTCTTTTTCTGTTTTTTTTTATTTATGTGTTTAATTTCATACTGTTACTGTACTCATGCGACAATGAGATGTATTCTTTCTTCTTTTATTTTTCATTTACTGATATTTTTGGAAAATCAATAAAACTTTCAGTTTAAAAAAAAAAAAGTCCCAGGATATACAGCTAGCAGGAGATTTTAGGTTTGGACTGCTCATTGTGGTTCATTACTGGATTAATAGGAGAAGAAGAATGGACCATTTGCCTAATCAGTTCAACAGTCCTGCTATAGCTGTAGAAATAAAGGATGCAATAAAACCAGAGTTTAAAATGTGTTACAGAAGGCTCCATACAAGGTGTGAAGCTGAAACAGAATACAATGAGACCGCTAAAGCTGATTATTAGAAGATTTTGTATTTATCAGTATTATAGAACGACAATTCTGTAAAGATGCCTTCCGAGCATGAAAGAGGTGGTGGAAGTTTTATTTATAAGGGATAGATTTCAACCAGCAGATACTTGTCAGACTTTATCAGCTCTGGGGATCAGCCTCAATGAGCTAGAGAAGTATTTATTTTACTTCCAAGGCCCATCTTCTTGATACCATGACGCTGTTAGAAAAATAACCATCTAAGTTCTCTTTCCTCTCACACCCTGATGTAGACTAAATTGGAATGCACTTTCTCTTATGCTTTATTAAGCCGTTTTATCCTTTGCCTGTTCGTCAGTTGGGAGTCCGTTCACGTAGTAGCAGCTTTTGAAAATTACCTAGATTCAATAATGTTGAAGCAGAGTGTAAAAATTCAGCTCTGGTTTTATTGATATAGAGATCAAAGGGTAAATCAACTTGGTCACTGTACCCAAAAGAATCTTGGCCAAGAGTGACAAAAATCCTTATTGAAAGATCTATATTGCACCCATTAAGCAAGACACAAGCCCTGTCTTGCTTTACAGTTTCTTATCACAATTATTTGAATGTACAGGTATGCAGAATGCTTGGGACCTGGGGTTTTCTGGACAACAGATCTTTCTGTATTTTGGATCTTAATACCTTAAGTCTATTAGAAAATCATGTAAACATTAAATAAACCCAATAGGCATGTTTTGCTTCTCAAAAGGATTAATTATATCATAGGGTGTTATTTACCAAAGGTCGAATGTCAGAGATTTATACACCTTGAATCAACTCACAACTCGAACGGTTTCTCAAAAAACTGGAATGGGAAAAACTCGAATCTGCAAATTCAAATTTCGAAGCCCTAAAACTTGAATTGTTCGAGTTTTTGGCATGAAAAAAAATTTAAATCGGTCAAATTGATTAGGTTTTCTGGCAAAAACCCTTTCAAAAAACCTTGTACATCATGAAGGCTATTAACATCTTCAAATGGATCAAGGGACCTCTGCCCAGGCCCAGACTGGCAATCTGTGGGTTGTGGCAAATGCCAGATGGGCTGCTGTAAGTTGCCATAGTCACTATTTATTGGGCTGGTGGGGGGCTGTTTGGGCCTCTGTGTACTTGGAATGCCAGGGCCTATTGTAAATCCCAGTTCAGGCCTTCCTCTGCCATTGACTCCTACATGACCTGGACAGGTTTTAGATGGTGTATTTTTGGATTCAAGCTATTTCCAGAGTCAGGGTATAATACGAATATTCAAGTTTTTTATAAACCTGAAAATGTGAGTTTTGACCAAAAAAAAAATCTATTAGAAATCGCATTTTCGTGGAAAACACAACTCGAACCTAAATAAACAACCCCCTTATAGTTGGGATCGAGTACAAGGTACTGTTTTATTATCACGGAGAAAAAGGAAATCATTTTTAAATATTTGGATTATTTGGATAAAATGGAGTCTATGGTAGACAACCTTTCTGTAATTCTTTAATTCAGATTTCTGAATAATGGATCCCATACCTGTATAACCTTTGACACTGGCCGACATTTATCTGGCCAAGCTGGTAAAGTCAGAACTAGGGGTATGCGGAAGAGGCACATGCTGAAGGCACAATGGTGCCCCTACTTTGATTGGGGCCCTTCTATAACTTGGTAGTGGCTGAAGGAGCGGTAGCCTCTAGCCGAGCTAGAGGGGGAGGTGACAATTGGGGGATATAGAGCAGGGAATGTCCTTGAGCTCCCTCTCTACTTGGCCACCACTGTTAACCGGCAATGTTCTTGAGGGTTTATTTGCAATTCCCTATGTTCTGTCCCCGACCAACCCAGTTATGTGCCTGGTACTCCCCGATCCTTCACAGCAAGCTTACGCTCCATCTACAAGACCCTACCCTGTCTGATTCTAATCTGACCATTTAGTAACAGTGTTCTTGCTCCTTGTGTCACTACCCTGACATCTTTCACATCCCTGCCGGTATTATTTTTATGGGATGGGGGAATGGCTGTGTCAGGAAAGGCCCAGGTCAATGGGAGGCGGCAGGAGGCCATCAGACAGGGCTTCTGTTTTGCGAGAAAGGAAATAGTAATAATTACATGATTGCCAGGAAATGGATTCTACCATGCAAGACTAATAGGGTGCAACTAACTTCAGAATTAAGAAATCCCTGCGTTCATTTACACAATATTATATATTATTTTTATGCATTAGTTAACACTTTATACCGATAATAGTAACCCTCTTAAAACTGTGTTTTGACAAAGTAAATCCTCACTTTACCGTGAAAAAAGAGGCCATGAGCAAAAAAGAAAAAGAAAAAAAACTCTTGCTATTTGTAGATGAAAACATCTGACACAATTTGTTTGTTCAACTGGAAATTATCATCCAAAAAAATTCAAAACACGTCCACGACAACTAAAAATATAACTATTGTTCCTGCCAAAACTGCTCAGAACACTGACACGCTGACATTATCCATGTAAGAGAAAAAAAAAAAATACAAAGGAAAAAGAATGTCTTTATTTAACACGCCATAGTAGGGGCCCACCAGCCTAGGGCTCTCCTGCTGCTCCAGCCATTATTATCCAGCAGGACAGCATTAGGCATAGTATAAAAAATACACAGAAATGCAATAAGAACGAAGGGAGTATAATAAAAACATACGGAATAAAGCCATGTTGTAGATGTAACGGAAACTACTTCCCAGTTGCAGGGTCTTGACAGCTCCCACTGCTTTGTGGTATCAGGAAAAAATCTATTTGAAATGATCTTTCATTAAATACTGTATACGAACCAGTGCGTTGGTGTTTCCTGTTTCAAAATAATGCTGTTCTTGAGAATGACATATATACAACACATATGTCGTATATCTTAGTAAACGGTAGCATTTAAGAAGTCTTAACGGGTTCACAGACTGAACCCATTTTCTGGAAAGCTCTGAATTAGGCACCTACATATTTAAGCAATTTATTTCTTTTTTACTAATTTCTCTAGCAGTAGCTTTTACTTAATGGTAACTAGGGTTGCAACCTTTGTCAAGCCAATGGCTGGACACAGGGGGGGGTGATGACAACGTCAGGGGATGGCATGATGTTGAGGAAGGATCCATGTCATCAGGAGAAGGCCAATGCTGTCAGAGCTATGACATCACACAGTCACACTTGGGTGGATTTTTGTCCAGTTTTTGAACCCAGACTGGATGTTTCCTATTCAAGGGGCTGTCCAGTTCAAAATAGGACACACTACATTCATAATTGTAACTAAGCTGCATAATCCATGTTGGTCGCAAAACAACGCTTACTTAATTAGCTTTTTAATGTTCAAATATTTTTTAGTAGCCTTAAAGTGGACCTGTCACCCAGACACGAAAAGCAATATAATAAAAGTCCTTTTCAAATTAAACATGAAATCCAATTTCTATTTTTTAATAAAGCATTCATAGCTGTTGTAAGCTCATTTAAAATCTCAGCTGTCAATCAAATATTGTCTGCCACTCCTCTAAGCCTTAAGGCGGCCATAGACTCAAAGATCCGCTCGTTTGGCGACATCGCCAAACGAGCAGATCTTTCCCCGATATGCCACTTAAGGCATGGCTATATCGGGGTTAATTCGAACGTTCGGCCGTATGGCCGAACGATCGAATTACGATGCGCCAAGGGGCTCCGACGGGTCGGTCGGTTAAAAATCAAACCTTCCCGAACGATATCGTGGCCAGATATCGATCGGGAAGACCCGTCGGAAGCCCCTATAAACGGGCAGATAAGCTGTCAAATCAGTCCAAACGACTGATATCGGCAGTTTTATCTGCCCGTGTATGGCCACCTTTAGGCAAAGAGGCAGACCATTGCTTTCACTTTGCATTCAGCACTTCCTAGATGTCACTGCTCTCCCTAAATTCCCCCTGTTCTCTTCACCATTTAATTGTGTAGCCAGGGCATGGGGATGGACATCGGGTCCCCCATTCTGGTGCACAAACAAGATTCTGAGATGATGCAAGGCTTGTCTTAATAACAGTGTCCACAAAATGGCTGCTGCCTGCTTGCTATAATTATGAATTCCCAGACTGAAGGAAACACGATTCAAATCATTTATATAGTGTAATTAAAGTTCATTTTGCTTGACTAATGTGATAAAATGGGATTTTACATTTTTTTCACTGGGTGACGGGTCCCCTTTAAAGTACAGTGTTCCAAACAAATCTGGGAAACCCCAGGATCCCAAGCACATATTTGTACATGCTACCTGACAAAAGGTAGGGCCACAAACAACACTAACCTTGGGTGCACACGTATGAAAATCCTTTTGGACTTGGCATGACCACTAAAAAAAAATTGTGGAAGGATACCAAACAGTTCAGGACATAGCATAGGATGCACTGATGTAACCAACTGCCTTATTGGGATGGGTCTGGAGTGCAAACAAGTTTTGGCAAGTGGGACTGGGGTTGGAAGACAACCTCTTGCTCTGCCAATCCCCGGAATAAAAGATTTTGCCCTGATATCTTACTAACTAGCAGGGATGTTCAATTTATTGGGAAATATGGAAAATGGGGGGGGGCTAGTGGAGGCATCAGATCTAAATGGAGTGTGGTGGCCTTGGGCTGGTAAAGGTATGGGACCTGTTATCCAGAATGCTCGGGACGTGGGGTTTTCAGGATAACGGATATTTCCATAATTTGGATCTTCATACCTTAAGTCCAGTAGAAAATCATGTAAACATAAAAATAAACCCAATAGGCTGGTTTTGCTTCCAATAAGGATTAATTATATCTTAGTTGGAATCATGTACAAGTTACTGTTTAATTATTACAGAGAAAAGGAAATCATTTTGGATTATTTGGATAATATGGAGTCTATGGGAGACAGCCTTTCCATAATTTGGAACTTTCTGGATAAAGGCTTTCCCGATACCTGTACATAAGCACAGAACATAAGGTGTGGCATTTCTATCCTAATTCTTTGTGAGCTTTTCATCACACTCACTTTGTACAATTGTAGGACTGTGTTGCAGGCATGGGATCTGTTATTCAGAAAACTCCGAATTACAGGAAGGTAATCTCCCACAGACTCCATTTTAATCAAATATGTCAAAGTTTTTAAACATATTTCCATTTTCTCTGTAATAATTAAACAGCACTTTGTACTTCATCCCAACTAAGATCTAATTAATCCTTATTAGTGGCAAAACATTCCTATTGGGTTTATTTAATGTTTAAATGATTTTTCAGTAGATTTAAGGTGTGACAATCCATATTACAGAAAGGTCCCTTATCCGTAAAAACCCTGGGATCCGAGCATTTCGGATAATAGATCCCATACCAGTACAGAATGAGTTTTACATTTATGCTAAAGAGGCCACCTACACAAAAACACGATTTGCTTTCTATAATGCTCATTCTTGTTGATAGTTACTTTCCCACCCCATCTTAATCAGGTCACAGCATCTTCTACACACTAAAGAGTTTTTGGCAAGAAAAAAATTCATAGTCATAAGCGGGACGCTAAAATGTACATCAACGATGAGCAAATGCTCCTAATGCTTCTAGGAAACTATGGGATCCCCTTTTTTGTACAGGTATGAGATCCGTTATCGGAAACCAGAAAGCTCTAAATTACGGAAAGGCCCTTTTATGAGATCCGTTATCGGAAACCAGAAAGCTCTAAATTACGGAAAGGCCCTTACCCATAGACTCCATTTTATCCAAATAATCCAAATGTTTAAAAATGATTTACTTTTTCTCTGTAATAATAAAACAGTAGCTTGTACTTGATCCCAACTAAAGGTGGCCATACACGGATAGATCCGCTCGTTTGGCGATGTCGCCAAACGAGCGGATCTCCCTCCGATATGCCCACCTTGAGGTGGGCAATATCGGGCTGATCCGATCGTGGGCCCTAGGGCCCAACGATCGGATACTAGCGTTCGCCAAACGGGCGGTCGGATCGCGGGACCGCATCAACTAACAGATGCGGCCGCGATCCGACGGGATTTTTAATCCCATCCGATCGAGATCTGGCCGACTTTCGGCCAGATCTCGATCGGGGAAGCCCGTCGGGGGCCCCCATACACGGGCCAATAAGCTGCCGACACGGTCTGTCGGCAGCTTTTATCGGCCCGTGTATGGCCACCTTAAGATATAATTAATCCTTATTGGAAGCAAAACCAGCCTATTGGGTTTATTTAATGTCTACATGATTTTCTAGTAGACTTAGGGCTTGAAGATCCAAATTATGAAAAGATCCATTATCTAGAAAGCCCCAGGTCCCGAGCATTCTGGATAACAGGTCCCATACCTGTATTATATATTATTAATAGGTTTCTGATCTATACACAGAAGCACTTATTGCTACTGAAATACAGAGCTGCATTTGGTCATGCATTTAGCATCACACGCAAGTGAGACAACAGACAGAGTTTTCTCCTCATTCCTGGAAAGGACAATGGAAATTTAAAGATCCGTGAAGCACAACTGTTTGCTTGGCAAAATTGCACATTACATGAGGATAGTTTGTACAACTGCCAAATTACACAAATAACCAGAAAATAACATTTCACTTTCGTAAACGGTCTGTATTTTAATAATTTGGCCAAATGAGAAGTTAAATTGTTAAACGTTATTTTTGTGAGCCGAAAAAAAGTTGTTTAAGCCATTAAGGACAGGATTTCTGCTGAGAAAATATTTCCTGTTTTCTCCAAAGGACACGGGGCTTACAGTATGCGTTAATTTCTCCCCGAATGCTGCATAAATGCCAATGAAATAATGGCGCAGGCTTTCTATAGTCATTTAGGCTCCTTCCGCATTTCTGTGAACTGTCGCACAGATACAAAAGGAAAGAAAATGTAACATGTTATCAAGTTCTACAGATTATAAAACACCTTCTGTGTTCAGCCTTCAGCTGAAATTTACACACAAATGAACGTTACGGTTTTATTTCTTTTTATTGATTTTAGAAGAAATATCTGGATTAGGTAGAAACTACTTTTCATTCGCTGGAAAAGTCATAAAAAACACGTATAAAAGTACCTGGAGTGAAAGTCATCATTTCTTTTCTAACGGGGTATTTCATCCTTAAATTAACTTTTAATATCTTATAGAATGGCAAATCCTAAGCAACTTTTCAATTGGTCTTCATTATTTTTTTAATAGTAGTTTTTTTAATTATTTGCCCTCGTTTTCTGACTATTTCCAGCTTTCAAATGAGGGTCAATGAACCCATCTAAAAAAAAAAAAGTTCTGTACGGCCGTCCTGAAAGGCCGTCTCCAATAAACTAAATTTTATCCAAATAATCCAAATTTTTAAAAATGATTTTTCTCTGCAATAATAAAACAGTAGCTTGTACTTGATCCCAACTAAGATATAATTAATCCTTGTTGGAAACAAAACCAGCCTATTGGGTTTATTTAATGTTTACATGATTTTCTAGTAGCCTTAAGGTGTGAAGAGCCAAATTACAGAAAGATCCCTTATCTGGAAAACCCCAAGCCCTGAGCATTCTGGATAAAAGGTCACATTCCTGTACTCATCTTTCTATTCAGGCCCTCTCCTATTCATATTCCAGTCTTATTCAAATTGATGCTTGGTTGCTATGGTAATTTGGACCCTAGCAACCAGACTGCAAACTGGAGAGCTGCTGAATAAAAAGCCCACAAATAATAAAAAATAAAAAACAATCGCAAATTGTCTCAGTATATAACTCTCTATATCATACTAAAAGCTAACCCAAAGATAAACAACCTACAGTTCGTAAAAAAAATATAAACCTGGTTTAACAATTTAATCCTTACTTTAAAAAAACATGGATGAATAAAACATAATTTAGCCAAGTAAATATGCAATAAACATTTACAAAATTCATTACTGCTTTCCCCATAAAACATTGTACAGGGAAAGTATATTTTAAAGAGCATTATACTGTACAGGTAAGGGATCCGTTAAACAGAAACCCGTTATCCAGAAAGCCCAGAATTATGGAAAGACCTTTTTCCATGGACTCTATTTTATCCAAATAATCCAAATTATTTCCTTTTTCTCTCTGATATTAAAACAGTAGCTTGTACTTGATCCCAACTAAGATATAATTAATCCTTATTGGAAGCAAAACCAGCCTATTGGGTTTATTTATTGTTTATATGATTTTCTCGTAGACTTAAGGTATCAAGATCCAAATTATGTAAAAATCCCTTATCCGGAAAACCCCAGGTCCCGAGCATACAGGTCCCATACCTGTATGTTTTTTTTTTTTTAGCTATGGATTTGTCTAATGGAAAAAATGCGATTGTACCTTTGCTATATTCCTGAAGGTTTCTATAAGAATATAAGCAGCCACAATATCCTTAGTGAGCAGCATTTAAAGAGTTAAAAATACTTTCTTTGGCTGTGATTTGGCCGTTTTAGCCACAGCAAGCCTTTATTACTTTTTCGTGCCATCACTTTAGTTCTAGTTGAAACCACAACCACCAAGCAAATGTGGTTAGGGGCCTCCCTGTGGATGCCTTGTCATTCCCAATCAGGAACAAGCCGGTTATAAAACAGGACTTTTTTTGCAACCGATTTTATTTGGCATCAAAATATATAGATTTTCTTACAGCTTCCTGGCAAGATTAATGATGGATGTACCCAGGTGGCACGCAAACACCAGGTTAACGGTGAGGGGGGTATAGCATTTGTAATATTTTATTTATAAACCCTTTAACGGGATCAGTTATATTTTTTGTCAGGCCCTTTCCTATTCCGACTTCTATACTTCATGGTCGCTAAAGTGATTGAGCCCTAGCAACCAGATAGATGTAAAAATTCCAAGGCTGAAAGCTGCAAAATTAAAACTTTTCAATTAAAAACACAAAATGACAAAATTAAGAATTATTGCAATCAGTCTATTTAAAGGAGAAGGAAAGCTACCAACGCAGTTTATTGCCAATAGATTAGCCACAATAGTGCAAGCTATAAGAATATTTATTCTGTAGAATGCTTTACCATACCGGAGTAAACAGCTCTAGAAGCTCTCTCTGGTTGTTTAGGATAGCAGCTGCCATATTAGCTTGGTGCGACATCACTTCCTGTCTGAGTCTCTCCCTGCTCACTCATAGCTCTGGGCTCAGATTGCAGGAGGGAGGGGGGAAAGGGAGGGAGAGAGGAGCAAACTGAGCATGCTCAAGCCCTAGCCCTGGAGGTTTATGCTGAAAACAGGAAGTCTGATACAGAAGCCCATGTGTATATCTCACAATAGAAGGAAAGAAATTAAATGTTTCTTTTGACAGAAGACTCAGAGCATTAATTTGAGGGTTTACTGGTGTATTTACAGTATACAGACCTTTCTGATAAAGCTTACTTAATTTTAGCCTTTCCTTCTCCTTTAAATTAAGGCTATTAAAGGCTGACACATTATGGGCTATTTTATTATTGCATATTTTTCTTTCTCCTATTCCTCTTCTATGCTGACTTCCAACTGCTGTGTGGTCGCTCGGGTGATTAAGCCCTAGCAACCAGATAGTTGTAGAAATCCCAAGTTTGAGGGTTGCAAATTAAAAAAAAAAATCTCAATTTAAAGGAGAAGGAGCTAATATGGCAGCTGCTATAAACAAACAGAGAGAGCTTCTAGAGTTGTTTACTCAGGTATGCTAAAGCATTCTGCAGAATTAATAGTCTTATAGCTTGCACTATTGTGGCTAATCTATTGCCAATAAACTGCTTCAGTAGCTTTCCTTCTACTTTAAAATTAGGCCAACTGCAAAATAGGGCTGTCTACATCATAAGTAAAAGTTAGTCTACAAGGGAGCTAGCTCTTAAAGCTTGCAGCTGAGCTGAAAAACTGTGGGTTAGCGTGATGCTGCTACTTACCTCCAGCTGTCAGCACAGTGCCAAGCTCGGCAACACTTTATTGAAAACACTGCCTGTATATTCGGTTAAACACTGTAGCTGCCAACAGCCAGATATTAGCAGCATAAAACTGTTAATATATTTGAAATTACTGAATGTAAAAAAAAGTCTAGTTTTAGGGGGATGGACTTTATAGCTCCACAAAAGAAGAACGCAGATGCAAAATCTCTATTCAATCGTGATAAAAGTATGAATTTCTAGCCCAGTTAGCAAAATGATTTGAGCAAGATAAGTTTATTTCACAAGAAATAAAAAAGAAAGAGGGAGAGAGAGAGAGAACAAGCTGTTCATATATCTGGACACGGGTGCTTTCTTGAAACATGATGTATGAAGAGAAAGGAGCTACTCAGCTATTAACTGCTCTCGCAACAAAGGAAATGATCTAATGCAGTTGGACAGCGCAGTTTGACTAGACATTTGGCTGCCAACATGAAATAATAAAGATATAGGAAGTTGGACCAGTTTAAACAAAGTCCCCACCACAGCGAGTTTCCAAGGCAACAGGAGGCTTAAGAATTTGAGTTTATCCTAAAACAGTACACAGCAGCAAAACAGAGAGCGCCCAGCATTTCCCTGCCCCGATGACGACAAACATGACACTTACATTTACTTAAAGGGGAAGGAAACCTCGTTGGCGCTAACCCCCCTCCCCCCCTCCCGTGTATTGCCCCCCCTCCCTCCTCCCCCTGGCCTACCCCTCCCGCTGGGCAAATGCCCCTAACTTGTTACTTACCCTTCTGCGCAGGTCCAGTCCAGGGAGTTCACAGGCGACATCTTCTTCCACGCGATCTTCTTCCTCCTTTGACCGGCGTTTTGGCGCATGCTCAGTAGGAGCATTTCGCCGGTACGGATCTACTGCGCATGCGCCAAAAGTCACGCGCAGTTGATCGTACCGGCGAAACGATCCTACTGCGCATGCGCCGGTCAAAGCAGGAAGAAGATCGCGTGGAAGAAGATGTCGCCTGTGAACTCCCTGGACTGGACCTGCGCAGAAGGGTAAGTAACAAGTTAGGGGCATTTGCCCAGCGGGAGGGGTAGGCCAGGGGGGAGGAGGGAGGGGGGGCAATACACGGGAGGGGGGGTGGGGGGTTAGCGCTGAGGAGGTTTCCTTCCCCTTTAAGGGTTCTGCGACCCATGCTATTTAACTTTACTATCCAATTCCCTTAAAATCACCGGAGTTCCCTCTGAAGCTGTTATTTTATAACATTAGCAATGCAAGAACAAAATGTCTAAAAAGAAATGTATTTAGCAGCCCCGCTACATGAAGGAGGCACAGTTGTTAAAGGGGACCTGTCACCCGATAAAAATTATTTCGAATCCTATTTAATATCGTTAATCAAGCAAAATAAACTTTAATTACACTATTTAAATTATTTGAATCTGGTTTCCTTAGGTCTGAGAATTCATAATTATAGCAAGCAGGCAGGCGCCATTTTTGTGGACATTGTTATTAAGGCAAGCCTTGTATCATCTCAGAATCTTGTTTGTGCACCAGAATGGGGGACCTGATGTCCTTCCCCATGCCCTGGCTACATAATTAAATGGTTAAGAGAATGGTGGGGAATGTGAGGAGAGCAGTGACATCTAGGAAGTGCTGAATGGAAAGTGAAAGTAACTGCCTGCTCCGCTACTATAGAGGGGCAGGCAATATTTGATTGACAGCTGAGATTTTTAAATGAGTTTACAGCTCTGCTATGAATGCTTTAATAAAAAAAAGAATTCGGATTTCATGTTCAATTTGAAAACTTTTATTATACAGCTTTTTATGTCTGGGTGACAGGTCCACTTTAACATTTTTAACACTAACAACTTGAAGCTTTGGGGATTGTTTCCAATATAGGATCTATTATTTGGAATGATTTGGGAAGTGGAGGTCTTTCTATAATACAGAGTACAGGTATAGGATCCGTTATCCGCAAAGCGCCAAGTTATGGGAAGGCCATATCCATTTTAATCAAATAATTATATTAATATTTACATTGCTCTATGTAATACTAAAACAGTACATTGTACTTGATCCCAACTAAAGGTGGCCATACACGGGCCGATAAAAGCTGCCGACTGACTGTGTCGGCAGCTTATTGGCCCGTGTATGGGGGCCCCCGACGGGCTTCCCCGATCGAGATCTGGCCGAAAGTCGGCCAGATCTCGATCGGATGGGTTTAAAAATCCCGTTGGATCGCGGCCGCATCTCTTCGTTGATGCGGTCCCGCAATCCGACCGCCCGTTTGCCGAATGCTAGGATCCGATCGTTGGGCCCTAGGGCCCACGATCGGATCTGCCCGATATTGCCCACCTCAAGGTGGGCATATCGGAGGGAGATCCGCTCGTTTGGCGACATCGCCAAACGAGCGGATCTATCCATGTATGGCCACCTTAAGATATAATTAATCCTTATTGGAGCCAAAACAATCCAATTTGGTTTATTTAATGTTTAAAGGATTTTTTTTACCAGACTTGAGGTATAGAGATCTAAATTGCATAAAGATTCTTTATCATCTGGAAACACCTAGGTCATGAGCATTCTGGACAACAGGTCCCATACCTGTACCATTCTTTAAATGGGTGATTCACCTTTAGTAACTTTTATTATGTTATAGAATGGCCAATTCTAAGCAACTTTTCAATTGGTTTTCATTATTTATTTTTAGGGATGCACCGAATCCACTATTTTGGATTCGGCCGAATCCCCAAATCCTTCATGAAAGATCCAGCTGAATACCAAACCAAATCCTAATTTGCATATGCAAATTAGGGGTGGGGAAACATTTTTTACTTCCTTGTTTGGTGACAAAACGTCACGCGATTACCCACCCCGCCCCAAATTTGCATATGAAAATTAGGATTCAGATTCGGTTTGCCCTGGCACAAGGATTCGGCCGAATCAAGATCCTGCTTATAAAGGCCGAATCCGGAACGTATCCTGGATTCGGTGCATCCCTATTTATTTTTTATAGTTATTTTCCTTTTTTCTGACTATTTGGAGCTTTCAAATGGACGTCGCTAACTCCCTTCTAAAAAACAAATGCCCTGTAAGGCTACAAATGTATTGTTATTGTTACTTTTTATTTTTTAGGTTACTTCTATTCATGCCTCTCCTATTCATATTCCAGTCTCTTATTCAAATCAATGTATAGTTGGTAGGGTAATTTGGACCCAAATTGCTTAAGATGCAAATTGAAGAGCTGCTGAATAAAAAGCTAAACAACTCAAAAACCTTCAATAATAAAAAAATGAAAACCAATTGCAAATTGTCTCATAATATCACTCTGTACATCATACTAAAAGTTATCTCAAAGGTGAACAACCCCCTTAATGTTTCAAAAAACATTTAAACATTAAAAACCCGATAGGATTGCTTTGCCACCAACATGGATTTATGCAGCTTAAAGTGGCCATACAATGTAAGATTCACCAAAGCGAATCTTCCCTCCGACAGGTCCATCTCGGATGGGCGATATCATGGTAAATCAAACAATTGCATTATGATGAAGTGGATACGAAAAGTCGGAGCGAGGACTATTCAATGAGCCAATGCAGTCCTCGATCCGACAGACTCTCCACTAGCTTTTAATCTGACACAAGGCATAGAGCACACTCTGCATCAGCCTCTGGAGAGGCACAAGTGCTCTGTACGTGGTCCCTAAGAGGCTCAAATTCATGTCCCTTAGCACTACAAACCATGCACATATACCAGTATTAAACAAGCCCTTCTAACTAAACAGCAAGAGAAAAAGACTAAAATACATCACAAAACCTGATATTAATTTGTAACCAAATGTAATGTATTCACTTTAGTTTAATTCAGCTCAAACTGGCAGGATCAGCCAAAACGCAGCATTAAATCAACAGTGTAAACCCCTTCTTCCCCTACACCACCAAAGACCTGAATATATGAAGTCATACACCTGCGGTCCCAGTTGAGAACACGTCAGTTCATGTAGCAACACTAAAATGTTCTGAAAATGAAACAAGTGCACTTTTTTTTTTTTAACAATAAATGAGGTCATATTTTTCAGGGCAACAATTGCCAAAACAACCAAGTACCGTTGAAAGTGAAGTTGGCATTTATGTGACCAGGTGGTCTTCTCACTGGAAACAGTTGATAGTATTTCAGCAAGCCATTTACTGAAGACAAAGAAGGGTCTTTCAACATGAAAGATTACAATGAGGCCTTCACGAGAACAACTTGGCTGACATTAAACCTGTAAAATATATATATATATATATATATATATATATATATATTTTAATATGTTAACATATTCTGGATTATTTATGAAAACAAACACTTTAGTTTTATGGACATCCAAAATGTTCCCTTAGATATAAAACAGGCAAAAATGTGTGGACCATGTTGGTGTAGCATTAGCAGGAAATTTTGACTCCCCAACCCACTCCTAAGTAGCCTAAAACGGTCAGTGTTTTTAGAAATGGCCATGTTATGAGCAGTTACATTACCACTGGGGTGGCATATGTGTGTAGAGAAGAAGGTACCCTACTAGATGGTTGGTCTGTGACCTGCCCAAACCTGCACAGCCAGTTTGGGGGTAATATATGTTTGTGTAACCGCACACCATAGATCTGGGAAGTTGCCGTCATTCAGTATATTACAACAGAATAAGAACAACTCATTTTACTTCTTCTGGGAATTCCAAATTATTTCCATCTGAATAATAAGTCAACAACTAAAAACAAGAAGAAAACATAACATGACTTCCCTATTTTAAAAACACAATAGATGCCTTCACCACAAACATAAGAAATGTGTTACCAAAAATGATGTTCTAGTTGTACTAGTACGTCCCCAACTTTATCTCATGCTTTAGCCCTCCTCTATAAATATATATAAATAAATATATAAATATAGGTTTAGGGCAAGTTATGTTTTCATAACAATATTGTTTCACGGAAGGAGGACATCATGAAGATGTCTAAGCATAACAGTTTAGGGACCCAGAGAATCCCAGGTGTAGCTGAAACAAATCAACAGTGTGGTCATACAGTTTGAATACAATGTATTAGAGCAGTAAACCCCAACCAGTGCATCAGGAGCAACATGTTGCTCAACAACCCCATGGATGTTGCTCCCAGTGGCCTCAAAGTTGGTGCTTATTTTTTGAATTTCTGACTTGAAGGCACGTTTTGGTTGTATAAAGATCATGCATGTGTAATGTCAAACAGAGCCTCCTGTATGCTGCCAGTCCACATAGGGGCTATCAAATAACTAGGGATGCAGAAAAACCTGGATTTAGTTCCTGGTCGAACCAAATCCTATATAACTTTAAAAAAATTTGAGTGTTTGGGGTTTTTCCTCCAATGCACCAGCTTTTATGGCACATATGAAGGGTTCGGATTCGGTTCGGTATTCACCCGAATCCATAACTCTAGATTTGGGGATTTGGCCAAACCCTAAAAAACAGGGTTAGGTGCATACCTACAAATAACTAATTACAACCATTACTGGGCATCCCACTAGGAACTTTTTTCATGCTTGTGTCACTCCCCAACACATATGATCGGTTCTGATCCAGTTTGGTATTCACCGGGATTCATAATTCTAGATTTGGGGATTTGCCCAAACCCTTAAAAGCAGGGTTAGGTGCATCCCTACAAATAACTAATTACAACCATTACTAGGCACTAGGAACTTTTTTCATGCTGGTGTAACTCCCCAACTTTTTTATATTTAAATGTAGCTCACAGGTAAAAAAAAAAAAAAAAGTTGGGGACCCCTGTATTAGAGCCTATAAATCCTTCTAGTTTCAACATGATTTCCTTAAGTTCTGCTAAAGATGCAAGGGATACCATTGCTACCAATGGCCAAGATGTAAGAATTTGGGCAGCAAAGGTTAACCATGCACATTGGTTGGCAATTCATACAATATTTTTACATAGATACAGCAAGATAATGAACAGAGGTCATATCAATTTGATTCCCTCTATTGAGTTACATTTCCATCTTTGTAAAACCCAGTACTGAGGTGTAGGCATGGGACAGTAAAATCCAAAGAGGATAACTGGGCTGGTTATAAGCACGTTATGTTTAATTAAAAAATAACATGACATTTCAAAGCTCCTTACTTGAACCAGTAAAACAGAGGTTGAAAAAAGGAAATCCATAAAACAAAAAAAAATGCAAAATGTAATAAGTGGCGCTGAGGTTTGGCACATCTTGTCTATCCTCTAAACAGCTGCAGTGCGGAGTTTAACAATTGTCGAAACATAAAGGACGTCTGGTTTTTAACATTTCATTGCTGCAAAAAAATTATATATATTATGGCAGACCCTTTTAAGGAATAGAGTTACAAAAGGGGGATCTGATATCAGAGGTAAACTGGACATTCTGTCTATTTTAAGTAACTTACATTTAACTGGAGGAGGAGATAGACTATGGAAAAAGCGAAGCAGAAGTTAAAAACACCAGAACATGAATACGTCACCCCTATTTGTAATGGAACAAAACAGACAAAAATACATTTTCGGTTTAACATAATAAATCCAGTTTTCAGTGCAGAGCTGAAATTTAGTAGATTAAAGTACATTGCTATTAGAGGATTAGGATCCTCTGTGGGCACTAGAAGTGCTCTGTTTTGCGTATATAATTCAACTTGGAACAAGGCTAGTGCAAATTGCACTCAGTTTTACTCCACGGGCAATATTCGAGAACAAAGCGTGCACGAAAATCATCATGTCTACATTTAATATGTTACTTGGACCGAAATTGTAATTTTTTTGCTATGTAAAGTCTTTTCTTTGGTCATGGTAGAGCAAAAAAATTGCCAGCAACAGAGGACTAACCTGGAATGCTTAGGAATAGGATGCGACAAGGCAAAAGGATATTTTTTCCACCTTATCCTTGCCTAGGGAACCTCAACGGTATTTTTCAACTCAGACAATAAAACATGTATTAGCAAGTGAGAGGGAAAGACGAGATGTGGACAATGCAGAGAGAAATATCCTTTGTGGAAGCAATAAATGATACATAACTTTTAAACTTTACAACAGAGATCTTCACACTGTTTGGGTGCAAGTCCTCTTGGCTTGATCTCCTTGGTTTGGTTCACTCAGAAGGTAATGAAAACATATCCATAACCTTCGTAAAAAACTTTGAGCGAACTCCCATGCACTATTTTAGCTCATTTATTAAATAATTGTTTAAAAAACTCAATTTAACTGGATCGCTGAAAAACAAAATTGAGTGAAAAACTGAATCGCTCTAATTTTTCAGGCATTTTCCCCCAAATCACGCTAATTTTTAGTTTTTGCCCAAAAACCCTGAAAAAGTCTTATTTTCGGGATAAACCTAGTGCAGACCACGAAAACGTCAAATTGAGATAGGTGCCTCTCCCATTGACTTATATAGGACCTCGACTGGTCTTAGATGGAGGATTTTTGGATTTGTGCTTTTGCAGAATATAATAAATATGTATATAATAAATAGCGTATAATATATCTTGAAAATTTCTCATTTTTTCCCCTCTAAGAAGTCAAGTTTTCTAGAGAAATTTTTTTTTTCCGGATTTTAATAAATAACCCCCTACAAGTACATTAAAGGATGCTCTTAGCAAATTACATCTGGGAAATTCTTAATCTTAAAGGGCACCAATCATGACCAAAATCCTTTACTAAGTAAATACACTATGTGAAAGTTCAAGAAATACGATTTTTAAAACAGTTAGAATTGTTTGTATAATGTAAATGATCAGCTCACTATACCTTCTGCAAGATCTCCCCTATCTCCCCTGCAGTCTAGCTGAGGCAGGCATCTTGGATTTCACTGGCTCCTCCTACCTATATCTTCCAGCCAACTGCAGCTCTGAAATCTCACACATGCTCAGTTCAAATTCCTTGCTTGCTTATCAACCCTTCTAAGCTATTTTCAAATCAGCCAAACCTGTGTGTTAGCTGCTGTACAGTAGTGTTGCCACCTGCTGGAAGTTAGCAGGTGGCAGCACTTCTAGTGGATACTTCTAGTGGAGGAGTTTACTAAAACAAGGCATTCTGGGTAGAATACTCAAAGCAGTGTTACAATCTGAGCATGCTCCTGAAATTTGCATATTAGAGTCTCTGTTAGAGTCTCAATATGGCCTCCCTCAGTGAAAGAACCCATTTGACAAAGTAAGGGATTTTTTTAAAACCTGCAGTTTTTTCAAAAAACTATATATGTAGTTTGATTAAACGTGTTTAGCTTGTACTGGTCAGATTGTTAATATGTGTTTGATTTTGGCTGTGATAGGTGCCCTTTAAGCACCAACACAGAGAAATTCTGCATGGGGGGGGGCATTGAACTTTCATTTATTTTGCCTTATAACTCTTTTACTCACACCAATGCCATTTTCTGCTACTCTCTGTTTAAAGCAGAAGTTTTCATTCTTTTTTCATGTAAGCACCCCTTCTCAAAGGTGCAATCTATTTAGAAAAATATTCAATATAATCTCTGTAGGAATATTTTAATTCTGTAAAATCCACCACAGCAATTCTGAAGAGGAATACCAACAAGAAATAACCTCTTGACATTGCTTTGAGAGCATGTCCATGATCATCTAGAACAGTGAACCCCAACCAGTAGCTTGTGAGCAACATGCTGCTCTCCAACCCCTTGGATGTTGCTTCTCTGTGTCCTCAAACCAGGGGCTTATTTTTGAATTCCAGGCTTGGAGTCAAGTTTGAATTGCATAACAACTAAGTATAGTGCCAAGTAGAGCCTCCTGTAGGCTGTCAGTCCACATAGGGGCTATCAAATAACCTATCACAGTCCTTATGTGGCACCCAAAGGGACATTTTAATGCTTGTGTTGCTCCCCAACACATTTGAATGTGGCTCATGGGTAGTAAAGGTTGGGCCCCTGATCTAAAAGATGCTGTCAGCCCAATGCATCCAACCTTTGCTATTGGTTGTGACTAATGTTGACAGATACAAACATTGGGGCACTGTAGAATATATAGGAAATACAGGTATTGGATTGGTTACCTGGAAACCTGTTATAAACCTCCGAATTACAAGAAGGCTGTCTATCATAGACTCCATTTTATTCAAATAGTCCACATTTTTCAAAATGATTTCCTTTTTCTCTGTAATAATAAAACAGTAGCTTGTACTTGATCCCAACTAAGATATAATTAATCCTTACTGGAGGCAAAACAATCCAATTGGGTTTAATTAATGTTTAAATGATTTTTAGCAGACGTAAGTTATAGCGATCCAAATGATGGAAAGATCTCTTATGTGGAAAACCCCTGGTACCAAACATTCTGGATAACAGGTCCCATACTTGTAATTAAAAGACTATAAGAAGTCAACAAAGGAAGTCTGTGAGACCTTCAACTTGGTATTAATATGGCCGCTGAACTGGGATTTGATCTAAATGTTATTAGTTGTAGAACATCCATATAAATGAAAGTGGGGATGGGGTTCCATTACTTGTTATATACCAGCTATGATGTTTCAAATATGAAAAAATTGTCTCAACATACATACATATATATATTTATATGCTGAACTTCCCTGTCACCACTAATATTCTAGTGTGTTTGTGTTTATGTGTTTTTTTGAACTGCAACAACCCAGTAAAGCTAACGTTAGTTGCCATAGAGACAAAGCTCTGTTTAGTAACACAGGGAAGCATCGTGGCTCTGTTTGTCCTGTCTTTTCTGCATTTGTGGCTTTTTTTTTTGTAAAAACTGTTATTTCTAGAAATGAATATTGTTCCACAGTGAATTCTATTTGCACAAGGCATAATGTCCGTCAGACAAAGTCAGGCCGAGAAGCTATCCCTGATCTACTCTAAATCCTAACCTTCCACTGTGGAGAATTTATTAGGAGTCAGTTAAGTAGCAACATCAGGATAATACTTTATTCTGTATTTTACTTTCAGAATCAACAATGTGTTGCTTAGCGAATGGCATCAATAACAAGGTGAAGAATGAATAGTAATAATGAGCCTTGCTGAAAGATGATCATCAAGTTAGCTTTTAGGAATCTTTTCATTCATCAGACATAAAAACGTTCCAATTCCTTATTTCTAGATCTGGTAATTTTCTGAATTTTGGCCAACAGACTGTGGAATTGCTTGGCAAATCATGGGTCTCTAAGCTCAACTGACAGTTTTCCTGGGTATGAAAGAATTACTCTTTACTCCATCATAGTCTCCACCTGGTTATAATCTACCTTAATTCTGATTGCCCCCTCATTTAATCCCCTCTCCCCAATATGTCACAGATAATGTAATTTAACTGCCGAAATCAACCAACAGGCCAAGATATAGGTACTTTTCCATATAAAGTGTTTTTTTTTTTAATTTAAAAGTAAAGGTGGCCATATATGAACAGATTTTAGCTGCCAATTCGTCTTCTTCAGTCCAAGTCGGCAGTTTATGTGCCTGCATATGGGACACTCCAAAGGGCCTACCCAACCGATATATGACCAAAAACCAGCCAGATATTGATTGAGAGGTTTAAAACTCGTCAGGGCAGTGACCACTTAGGCTCATTCATGTGGTCCTGGCCCTGACGGCCTATATCTCCCGTCATAGTGAAAGCGCCAAACAAGCGGATCTTCACAAATACTGTACAGATAAAATTAAACACTGCTTAGAGACATACTTTTGGCAAACGAAGGTTGTGGTCCTCCATGTGGTTCTCAAAGAATCACATATGCCATAGTCCAATGGAGCCCAATAGTAGTTGTGAGTGGGGAAAATTGGTTCTGTATGATACACATAAGAAATAGACTTCGGGGCCACACAAGAGACATGACTCTATGCTAATATGACCTTAGTAATGCAGACTGACAAATGTGATTAAAGATGCCCACCATCGAACACTGAATGGGGTTATTATAATTAAGCAAATACCAAGATCCACTTTGTTGGTTCACCTCCCATCTGACCCCAGCTCCCTTGGGCTTCCACAGGAATCTAATTAATTGTTTCCTGTAGGGTAACACCACACAGTGCAATACAGGTAAGGCTCCACATTACGGAAATGCCATCTTCCATAGACTCCATTTTAGCCAAATAATCCACATTTTTAGAAATGATTTCCCTTTTCTCTGTAATAATAAAACAGTACCTTGTACTTGATTCCAAAGATATAATTAATCCTTATTGGAAGCAAAACCAGCTCGAGTGAAGGATTAGAATAATCCTTTATTTATTCTAATAAGGATTAGACTAAAAAATACTTCGAATTTCGAAGTATTTATTTGGCTACTTCGACCATCGAATTGGCTACTTCGACCTTCGACTACGAATCGAACAATTCGAACTAAAAATCATCGACTATTCGACCATTCGATAGTCGAAGTAGGATAGTCTTTAAAAAAAACTTCGACCACCTACTTTGCCACCTAAAACCTACCGAGCACCAATGTTAGCCTATGGGGAAGGTCCCCATAGGCTTTCCTAGCTTTTTTTGATCGAAGGAAAATCGTTTGATTCGAAGGATTTAATCGCTCGATTGAACGTTTTTTTCTTCCATCGTTGGATCAAAGGAATTGCGGTAAATCCTTTGACTTTGATATTCAAAGGATTTTACTTCGACCAATAGTAAATGTGCCCCTTAAAGTATGACGATCCAAACTACAGAAAGATCCGTTATCTGGAAACCTGCAGGTCCTGAGCATTCTGGATAACAGGTCCCATTCCTGTATTGTGAATTTTGCCCAAAGCATTTCAGTCAATATCATCCACCAGTGCTTCCTACTCGAAGAACACAATCAGGCCCGGACTGGCAATCTGTGGGTTCTGGCAAATGCCAGAGGGACTGCAATAAGGTGCCATAGAAAGTCAGTATTTAGTGGGCTGGTGGGGGCTGTTTGGGCCTCTGTGTGGGTTGATTGGGCCTCTGTGTACCTGAAATGCCAGGGCCTATTTTAATTCTCAGTCCGGACCTGAACACAATATATCCTTAAAGGGACATTAAGCTGACCATTTAGTAATGTCGGGGAAGGGGGGGGGGCATTTCATTATGCTCACAAACTTCTAAAAATCTATTGAACTGGAACAATTTCCATAACACTTTAACATAAGCTGCTATAAACCTACTAGGCAGATGTTGTACCTTATTATCCAATTTTTTTACAGACCTGTTTAAAGAACCTCCACACATTTCTCAGGTCTTAGAAAGCAGCTTCACAGCACCCTGAAACAGATGAGCAAACGCGTAATGAATTAAGCTAATGATGCTCTCCTATTCATGGTCATTTTTTCAGCTGGATTCACTTAGAAGCATTGAAACCAAAATAAAGCTGGTATAATGAAACACAAAGCTGTACCAGAGTATGTATGTCCATTCCTTGAGTCAAAAAGGCTACAAATAGCCATTTACCCCCCAAACATTGCAAAATATTTCAAAGTTGCACAAACATTTATGGTGTAATCTGGCCAACACTTTATGGATGGATTCACATCCATTTGCAGAACCTTCACGTGATATTACATGTGCTATTTTTATAGAAGGTTAAGGATTAGCGATGGGTGAATCTGACCCGTTTTCGCTTCACCAAAAATTCGCCGAAATGCATTAAAGTCTTTGGGAGACAATTTTTTAACAGCGAAACTCGGCAAAGAATTTCGCTCATCACTACTAAGGATCTTTGAATGACACATTTGCAGGCTTCAGGGAATGTCTTCTGCTGAATAAAAAGAACAGGAAGGGAGATATGCAAAGTAAAAATACTCTCCTTACAAACAGCACATGTGGTCTATTTAGCAAAGTTTGAAAATGATAATTTCCCCTTTCTTCAATATTTTTACATTTTTCATAATTTTTTAAGGTGAACAAAAAGTTGGAATTTTATTTACATACTGGAAAATGTAGCAGAAATTCAAAATAGAATTTGTAGCCACATACAGTTGGGTCCATAAATATTTGGGCAGTGGCATAATTGGCATCATTTTGGCACTGTATGGAACCACAATGGATTTGATATGAAGCAATCAAGATGTGACTGAAGTGCAGACTTCAGCCTTATTCAAGGGGTTTAACAAAAATATTGTATAAGCAATTTAGGAAGTACAACCATGTTTTATGCATAATCCCCCAATTTTCAGGGGCTCTAAAGTTACTGGACAAACTGCCAATCATAAATATAATGATCATTTTCAAAACATGTTAGTGTCCATTTCTTTATGAAGTCTGGAACCCATGGACATCCCCAAATGCTGGGTTCTTGGTGATGCTTTCTAGGACTTCACTGCAGATTTATTTGGTTGCTGCTTGTTCATTGGTTTTTCTGCCTTCAAAATGCATGTTATGCTTTTGCCAGCAGCCATATAATTAATAAACACTAGTGCTGGGTTCCATTGGTCATACCTGGTCTTTCTATTTTGAGTCTTTCCAGTGGTTTGCAACTTGAAAAAACTTTGTATTAACTTTTATGAAGTCCTCTCTCGGTTGCAGAATTTGTAGAGTGTGTTACCTAGTCAACTTTTGTGTTCATAACCAAGAGCAGTGATCCCCAACCAGGGGCTGACAAGCAAAAAGCTGTTCACCAACCCTTTGGATGTTGTTCCCAGTGGCTTCAAAGCAGGTGCTTATTTTTAAATTCCTGGCTTGGAGGCAAGATTTGGTTGCATAAAAAACAGCTGTACTGCTAAACAGAGCCTCCTGTATGTTGCGAGTCCACATAGAGGCTACCAAATAGCCAATCAAAGCCCTCATTTGATATTTCCAGGGACTTTTTTTTCATACTTTTGTTGCTCCCTAACTCCTTTTTACATTTCAATGTAGATTCCAGGTAAATTAGGTTGGGGACCCCTAAACAATAGGTAGAAATGGGATTTTTTTTCCTCAAAAGTACCCATCTGGTCAGATTGAGGTGAGAGCAATTCTATTTGGGTAGTAATGCTTAAAGGCACAGCAGTTTATTAAAACTGTATTTGTTCTATCACAGGCTTTAAAATGCTTTGAGGGGCCAGTTATGACCAGAGTAGACTTCTTTCAATGAGCAAAATTAATTCTTCCCCAAAAAACTACCAATAACAAACCTTAGTGTGGGCGTGGTCTCCTAGAAAGAGAGATCACAGTAATACAAATCTCAGGCTATGGCAAATGAGCCTAGAGTTATTATTCAGTCTGTTGTTCCTGCTATTTGTAGGATAGACAGGTGTTCCAACCTCGCTCTCCTGTTAGACTCTTGTACCTCCCATATTAATGTTCAACTGTTCTGCAATAAATCTAAAGTCATTCAAGTTCATTATAGTTTATAGACAAGTAAGGTTTATGGCACACATACCTTTTGATAGTATTCTAGGTGTGATTTTCCTAGGGAACATGGAATCGTCTCAAAGAAATGCCTATGACAGTCCCCTTGGTTATGGAATAAACGGATGATCAATGCCTCACCGCATGCAATGTGATATGACCAGGCTGCATGTGATAAAATCATGGTGAATCTTATAGACAATTCCAAGAATTTTTGACTCAGAGACAGAATCACATGTGTCATTGGCCAAAGTTATGCCAGACTGCTTCAATTCATGTTAGAAAGGCTGTAATATCCTGGGAACTTGTCGGCTAAGTTTTCCTATGGATTTATGGGAATTTACACCAAAAGGGGAAGCTCGGTAAACAATCCAGCTTTAAATAGGTAATTTATTGCATAGCAAACCATGGCGGCACACAGTGGGCAATCACCTCTTGCAGTGCCACTTTCACTTTCCCCATCTGAAGAGCAGGCGGAGAACCAGAGTAATAAGGGATTATTTTAAATGCTAGTAAATTAAAGAAAAGTAAAGTTCGTTGTTAGGAGAAATAAAAGCATGTGTATGGTTTTTGACTTTCCCTTTTAACACAGTCCAAAAAAACCCTGGCAGAGTGGAGGGACCCTTGGTTGCCTTTAAACCCACAGTACCATAAACAGGTCGGCAGATCTGCTCAGAAATACATACACAAATGTTAAATTTTAACCTGAACGTTTGTTTTCCATGCTACACAATGCATTCCAGAAGGGTGTGTGGTGGTGGGGAAGTACGTAAACCTATGATATGATTTCTGATGTAATGTTTATCTTCCTGCAGAGTAGAAATTCACTGAACAAAAATGAAAAATGATGTAGCCTTTCCCACAGCACCATATGTAACTTTGCTCTGCAACATATGCCTCTCCTGCAACTGCCAGATTCACTGCGGGGTGAAGTTTCTGTGCAAACTCCTGCATTACACTCTGCTCATCTAGAATATTTTATAGGAGTAAGGGTAGGGGACGGTAGACAGAGCTGTGGCCATTGCTACTAAAACGTATCTACTTAATACCCTTTAGTAAAGCCCCTAACTGTGAACTCTTGAGAACATCCCAAGCCAGGAGTCACCAACGTTTTTTTACCCATAAGTCATATTCAAATGTAAAAAGAGTTGGGGAGCAACGCAAGCATGAAAAAGGTCTCTGGGGATGCCCAATAAGGGCTGTGATTAGGGTTTCCATCTGGCAGGTATTTTAACGGCCTGGCCGGTAAAAATTATGCTTGATGCTTATGTTATTAATAGGAAAAAATGGCAAGAATATAGGAAGGCCGGTATTTTGTTCCAGAAAATGTGGCAACCCTAGCTGTGATAAGCTATTTGGTAGCCCCTATGTGGACTAGCCTCCTACAGGAGGCTCTGTTTGGTAGTACATTTGGTTTTAATGCAACCAAAACTTGCCTCCAAACCAGGAATTCAAAAAGACGCACCTCCTTTGAGGCCACTGGAAGCAACATCCAAGTGGTTGTGAGCAGCTCACTCTCCACTTGTTGAGGATCACTGCCCTAAGCTAAGGTTTTCCATACTGCTAGCAAACTACAACCACCATCATCATCATATATTGCAAGTTACACAGCACTTTACTATAACGTGTTATGAACTAAGGGGTGCTATAGCTGAAGGCTAACAAAACAATTTTCCAAACACCTAAAACAAAACCAAAAAAGAATCATCCCCTTAAAAAGCACCTCTCTGCAGCTTTTAATCTTTGGTATGGTCCATAAACCAGAAGAAACCATCCTTCCAAATGATGTTTCAAAGCAAATCTCTTCTTTGCATCGAGGTGGAACATTTTGCAATGTTTGCGCTTTTAGGCAAAGGTGGCAGGGGGGGGGAAAGTGAATTTTTTGTGCTGAACAAAACGAAATGAGACTCATCTGGCCTTCACATCATCACTTGAAAGATTGTTTGGTAGTTACATCATCAGGAAACAGAATCCCCTGGAGAGATCCCCCCCTCCATCGAAAAAGAAAGTCACAGCTTTTCAGCTCGTGTCCATGTGAGAAGCAGAACATAATTCTTCTGCTGCACGAAACAAAACTCAAAACAATCAATCCCAGCACGGAGTGGGGAAATTAAAACAAACAAAAAAAAAAAATCTCAATTTTTTTTAGCTTAATTTTATTTTTAAAACTTCTGCACGCCTTGTTATCCCCATCATGCACATTTATACAAATTTGGAAAGTTCCTAATTCTCAAAGGGTTTTTTTTTTTTTATCAATAACAAGCAGGGGGTGGTTGGTGTAACTCAAGCCTTCCGTGCATTCTTCTTCTTCTGCCCAGAATGGTGTAGACAAATGAAATATTTCACAGTCTTGAACTTCAGCTGGAGCCAGAATGCATTAATAAACTTACAAAAGTCCTGGCTATCATTAAAGTGCACCAGTCAGACACAAGCGTGTCTGTGCAACAGGACTCCTTATATGGCAGTGCACTGACGTAATGCTCACTAGGCTTGGGACAAGCAATGAGGCTATCATTCATTGTTAGCTCTTTCTGCTGGAATGCTCACATCTCTCATGCCTGGGAGAACTCAGCCTCTCCTACAATACAGTCCCTCAATGGCACAGCCGCTGCTGCATGGAAGATCACAAGCTGCTCCCCCTAAGGTAAGTGCCTGGGCAAGGAGGGAATGCAGGAGTCACCGCTTAGGAAAACATATAAAAACTGTTCTTTCCTCTCTTTCAATTTATTTATTTTTGCAGGCTACTGACATTTTTTTTTTTACTGGCAGAAATAAAACGTGCACGTTTCCAGTGGGCAAGAACTAAAAGTTTCCAAACACCTAAAAGCTGGTGGAGCATTCTGGGAATTGTAGTTCACCTAGACTTTACAACTTTTTTTTTTTTAATGTACTTTTTAAATATGACTTTAACAAAACTCTGGGCAAAGTCCAGAAAAGTGGACTGATACTTTAAGAACCAGGACAAACCAATTCAGTAAAACCCCCATTTTTACGTTTTTCAGGGGACCAGAAAAAAAATGGTGTAAAATCCAGGGAAAATGTAAAATGAGGGAAATGTATTATGCATAACATATAGGTGGGACCACAAAACAACAATGTAAAATGAGGGGAAACTT